>NC_139148.1:31454318-33854318 GCF_964270905.1 Leucopleurus acutus | reverse complement strand
GATTGGTCTGTTCATATTTTCTATTTCTTCCTGATTCAGTCTTGGCAGGTTGTGTATTTCTAAGAATTTGTCCATTTCTTCCAGATTGTCCATTTTATTGGCATACAGTTACTTATAGTAATCTCTCATGATCTTTTGTATTTCTGCAGTGTCAGTTGTTACTTCTCCTTTTTCATTTCTAATTCTATTGATTTGAGTCTTCTCCCTTTTTTTCTTGATGAGTCTGGCTAATGGTTTATCTATTTTGTTTATCTTCTCAAAGAACCAGCTTTTGGTTTTATTTATCTTTGCTATCGTTTCCTTCATTTCTTTTTCATTTATTTCTGATCTGATCTTTATGATTTCTTTCCTTCTGCTAACTTCGGGTTTTTTTGTTCTTCTTTCTCTAATTGCTTTAAGTGCAAGGTTAGGTTGTTTATTTCAGGTGTTTCCTCTTTCTTAAGGTGTGTTTGTATTGCTATAATCTTCCCTCTTAGAACTGCTTTTGCTGCATCCCATAGGTTTTGGATCGTCGTGTCTCCATTTTCCTTTGTTTCTATGTATTTTTTGATTTCCTCTTTGATTTCTTCAGTGCTCACTTCGTTATTAAGTACTGTATTTTTTAGCCTCCATGTGTTTGTATTTCTTACAGATCTTTTCCTGTAATTGATACCTAGTCTCATAGCGTTGTGGTCGGAAAAGATACTTGATACAATTTCAATTTTCTTAAATTTACCAAGACTTGATTTGTGACCCAAGGTATGATATATCCTGGAGAATGTTCCATGAGCACTTGAAAAGAGTGTCTATTCTGTTGTTTTTGGATGGAGTGTCCTATAAATATCAGTTAAGTCCATCTTGTTTAATGTATCATTTAAAGCTTGTGTTTCCTTATTTATTTTCATTTTGGATGATCTGTCCATTGGTGAAAGTGGGGTGTTAAAGTCGCCTACTATGAATGTGTTACTGTCAATTTCTCCTCTTATGGCTGTTAGTATTTGCCTTATGTATTGAGGTGCTCCTATGTTGCGTGCATAAATATTTACAATTGTTATATCTTTTTCTTGGATCGATCCCTTGATCATTATGTAGTGTCCTTCTTTGTCTCTTCTAATCGTGTTTATTTTAAAGTCTATTTTGTCTGATATGAGAATTGCTACTCCAGCTTTCTTTTGGTTTCCATTTGCATGGAATATCTTTTGCCATCCCCTTACTTTCAGTCTGTATGTGTCTCTAGGTCTGAAGTGGGTCTCTCGTAGACAGCATATATATGGGTATTGTTTTTGTATCCATTCAGCCAATCTGTGTCTTTTGGTGGGAGCATTTAGTCCATTTACATTTAAGGTAATTATCGATATGTATGTTCCTATTCCCATTTTCTAAATTGTTTTGGGTTAGTTATTGTAGATCTTTTCCTTCTCTTGTGTTTCTTGCTTAGAGAAGTTCCCTTAGCATTTGTTGTAAAGCTGGTTTGGTGGTGCTGAATTCTCTCAGCTTTTGCTTGTCTGTAAAGTTTTTAATTTCTCCATCAAATCTGAATGAGATCCTTGCTGGGTAGAGTAATCTTGGTTGCAGGTTTTTCTCCTTAATCACTTTAAATATGTCCTGCCACTCCCTCATGGCTTGCAAAGTTTCTGCTGAAAGATCATCTGTTAACCTTATGGGGATTCCCTTCTGTGTTGTTTGTTGTTTTTCCATTGCTGCTTTTAATATGCTTTCTTTGTATTTAATTTTTGATAGTTTGATTAATATGTGTCTCACCATATTTCTCCTTGGATTTATCCTGTATGGGAATTTCTGTGCTTCCTGGACTTGATTAACTATTTCCTTTTCCATATTAGGGAAATTTTCAACTATAATCTCTTCAAATATTTTCTCAGTCCCTTTCTTTTTATCTTCTTCTTCTGGAACCCCTATAATTCGAATGTTGGTGTGTTTAATGTTGTCCCAGAGGTCTCTGAGACTGTCCTCAGTTCTTTTCATTTTTTTTTCTTTATTCTGCTCTGAAGTAGTTATTTCCACTATTTTATCTTCCAGGTCACTTATCCGTTCTTCTGCCTCAGTTATTCTGCTATTGATCCCATCTGGAGTGTTTTTCATTTCATTTATTGTGTTGTTCATCATTATTTGTTTCATCTTTAGTTCTTCTAGGTCCTTGTTAAATGTTTCTTGCATTTTGTCTATTCTATTTCCAAGATTTTGGATCATCTTTACTATCATTATTCTGAATTCTTTTTCAGGTAGACTTTTTATTTCCTCTTCATTTGTTAGGTCTGGTGGGTTTTTATCTTGCTCCTTCATCTGCAGTGTTTTTCTGTCTTCTCATTTTGGTTATCTTACTGTGTTTGGGGTCTCTTTTTTGCAGGCTGCAGGTTTGTAGTTTCCCTTGTTTTTGGTGTCTGTCCCCAGTGGCTAAGGTTGGTTCAGTGGGCTGTGTAGGCTTCCTCGTGGAGGGGACTAGTGCCTGTGTTCTGGTGGATGAGGCTGGATCTTGTCTCTCTGGTGGGCAGGTCCATGTCTGGTGGTGTGTTTTGGTGTGTCTGTGGACTTATTATGATTTTAGACAGCCTCTCTGCTAATGGGTGGGGTTGTGTTCCTGTTTTGGTAGTTTTTTGGCATAGGGTGTCCAGCACTGTAGCTTGCTGGTCGTTGAGTGAAGCTGGGTGCTGGCGTTGAGATGGAGATCTCTGGGAGATTTTTGCCTTTTGATATTATGTGGAGCTGGGAGGTCTCTTGTGGACCAGTGTCCTGAAGTTGGCTCTCCTACCTGAGAGGCACAGCACTGACTCCTGGCTGTAGCACCAGGAGCCTTTCATCCACACGCCTCAGAATAAAAGGGAGAAAAAGTAGAGAGGAAGAATTAGTAGAAGTAGTAAGAAAGAAAGGAAGGAAGGAAGAAAGAAGAGAAGAAGGAAATAAGGAAAGAAAGAAAGGAAGGAGGGAGGGACGGTGGGAGGAAGGAAAAAAGAAAGAAAGAAGATAAAATAGAGTAAAATATAATAAAGTTATTAAATTAAAAAATAATTATTAAGAAAAAAAACTGACAGAACCCTAGGACAAATGGTGGAAGCAAAGCTATACAGACAAAATCTCACACAGAAGCATACACATACACAGTCACAAAAAGAGGAAAGGGGAAAAAATAATAAATCTTGCTCTCAAAGTCCACCTCCTCAATTTGGGATGATTCGTTGTCTATTCATGTATTCCTCAGATGCAGGGTACATCAAGTTGATTGTGGAGCTTTAATCCGCTGCTTCTGAGGCTGCTGGGAGAGATTTCCCTTTCTCTTCTTTGTTCTCACAGCTCCCGGGGGCTCAGCTTTGGATTTGGCCCCGCCTCTGCGTGTAGGTCGCCGGAGGGCGTCTGTTTTTCGCTCAGACAGGACGGGGTTAAAGGAGCGGCTGATTCGGGGGCTCTGGCTCACTCATGCCAGGCCGGGGGGAGGGAGGGGCACGGAGTGCGGGGCGAGCCTGCGGCGGCAGAGGCCAGCATAATGTTGCACCAGCCTGAGGCGCGCCGTGCGTTCTCCCGGGGAAGTTGTCCCTGGATCCCGGGAACCCGGCAGTGACGGGTTGCACAGGCTCCCCAGAAAGGAAGTGTGGATAGTGAGCTGTGCTGGCACACAGGCTTCTTTGCGGCGGCAGCAGCAGCAGCAGCCTTAGCGTCTCCTGCCCGTCTCTGGGGTCCGTGCTTTTAGCCGCGGCTTGCGCCCGTCTCTGGAGCTCCTTTAAGCAGTGCTCTTAATCCCCTCTCCTCACGCACCAGATAAGAAAGAGGGAAGAAAAAGTCTCTTGCCTCTTCGGCAGGTCCAGACTTTTCCCCGGACTCCCTCCCGGCTAGCTGTGGTGCAATAACCCCCTGCAGGCTGTGTTCACGCCGCCAACCCCAGACCTCTCCCTGCGCTCTGACCGAAGCCCGAGCCTCAGCTCCCAGCCCCGCCCGCCCCGGCGGGTGAGCAGACAAGCCTCTCGGGCTGGTGAGTGCCGGTCGGCACCGATCCTCTGTGTGGGAACCTCTCCGCTTTGCCCTACGCACTCCTGTTGCTGTGCTCTCCTCCGTGGCTCCGAAGCTTCCCCCCTCCGCCACCCACCGTCTCTGACCGCGAAGGGGCTTCCTAGTGTGTGGAATCCTTTCCTCCTTCCCACCTCCCTCCCACTGGTGCAGGTCCCGTCCCTATCCTTTTGTCTCTGTTTACTCTTTTTTCTTTTGCCCTACCCAGGTACGTGGGGGAGTTTCTTGCCTTTTGGGAGGTCTGACGTCTTCTGCCAGCCTTCAGTAGGTGTTCTGTAGCAGTTGTTCCACGTGTAGATGTATTTCTGGTGTATCTGTGGGGAGGAAGGTGATCTCCGCCTCTTACTTTCCACCATCTTCCCCTCGTCTCTAAATTGAATACTTTTAAAATCCTATTTTATCCCACCTAATGACTTACTAATTATAACCTTTAAAATTTTATTGGTTGCTTTTGGAGTTACAATATATATCTTTAATTAATCACAGTCTAACCTACAAGTGATATTGTGCCACTTCACATATATTGAAGGAGCCTTACTATAGTGTTCTTCCATATTTCCTCTCCTAATCTTTTTGCTATTGTTATACGTTTTGTTTTACATATATTATACAACCCATGCTACATTGCTATTATTTTTGTTTAAATAGTCAATTATCTTTTAAATTTATTAAATAAGTCTTTTTTTACATTTAATGATATTTTATTTTTTATTGAAGTATAGTTGATTTACAATGTTTTGTAATGATATTAATTTTTATTTGACTACAACTGGGTCATATAAGTTTTGATATCTAGCATTCTCTCTATTGTTTATATTTAAATAGTCTCTATTCAGTTTGGATTTTTGTTTGTTTGGTTCTTTTTGGCCACACCACACAGCATGTGGAACTTCCCTGACCAGGGATTGAACCCGTGCCCCGTGAAGTGGAAGTGTGGAGTCTTAACCACTGGACCATCGATGAAGTCCCAGAAAAAGTCTTATATTTACCCAGGTAGTTATCACTTCTGGTGCTCTTTATTATTTTGAATAGATACATATTTCCATCTAGTATTATTTTTCTTTTGCCTAAAGGACCTCCCTTAACATTTCTTACAGTGTGGGTCTACTGGTGGTGAATTCTTTCAGATTTTTTTATATCTGAAAATGTCTTCATTTCCCTGTGCCTTGAAAGATATTTTTGCTGAGTAAAGGATTCTGGGTTATTTGTTTGTTTTCTTCCTTTCAGTACTTTAAAGCTACTGTTCCATTGTTGGCTTAGTCTGCTCCAGCTGCTATAACAAAAATACCATACACTGTGCGGCTTAAATACAAACACTTATTTCTCACAGTTCTGGAGGCTGGGATGTCCAGGATAAAGGTACCAGCTGATTCATTGTCTGGTGAGTATCTGGCCCACTTTCTGCTTCATGGACAGCCATGTTTTCACTGCAACCTCACATGGTTGAAAGGGCTAGGGAGCTCTCTGAGGCTTCTTTTATAAGGGCACAATCCCATTCATGAGGGCTTCACCCTTATGACCTAATCACCTCCTAATACCATCACCTTGGGGGTAGGATTTCAACATAAGAATTTTGGAGGGACATAAACATTTGGTCACTTGCAGCTGTCTTCTTACTTTACGTTTTTCTTTCCAAACAGAAGTCATCCTTATCTTTGTTATCTGTGCATCACCTCTTTTTCCTCTGGTGAATTAAAAATTTTTCTTTTTATCACTGATTTTATACAATTTGCTTATGATATGTTCCTTAACGTAGTTTTCTTCATGTTTTTTGTACTTGGGGTTTGTTAAGCTTCTTGGATCTGTCAGTTTATAGTTTTCAACCAACTTGGGCAATTGTGTACTTACAGGAATACAAAAATATCCAGTACTTGCCTCAGTAGTGGGGAATAATTAGCCTTAGGATAAACAAGGCTCTGATCCCCCCGACAAATCTTAAATAAAAGACTTAAGGTTATTAAATGGTTTTGAAGTAACTGAACTATGTCTCAGACCCTTTTGAGTACTCTGCCCAATGCCCTGTGAAATTGTGAGTTTTTCTAGACTTGCTGATGTGTACAGGCACTATCCCTGTACCTATGTGAGCCCCAAGTACTGTTTCACTGTAACATTTAGGGTGTCTCTTCCACCAGTCTCTGGTAGCTTTCCCACATACATGCACCAATCCCTATTCTACTGAATATTTAAGGGAGTTCCTCTGTGATCTCTGGAGTTCTCTGTGCAGCTCTCCTCTCCAGTACTCTGTCCTGTAAACTCTAGCTGCTTTGGTCTCCCTGGACACTGAGGTTTGTCTCCTCAACTCAGGGATTCTGCCTCAGGATGTTTCCTCTCCCTATATCACAACCTGGAAATGCTCTCAAGTCGGTAAGCTGAGGGAACCACAGTGCTTACCTTCTTTGTTTCCTGTCTCTCAGGGATTACTATTCTTCTGTGTCTGATTTCAGTGTCTTCAAAACTGTTGTTTCATGTATTTTGCCTGGTGTTTGGTTATTTTAGGCAGGAGGGTAAATCTGGCCCATTGCACTCCAATTTTGCTAAAATTGATAGTTCATTTTCTGTACCTGTTAAATAATTTCTTCCCTGTTAATCCTTCCCTGGTAGAGGACATGTTTCAATATTACTTTGTTGTATTTTATTTATCGTTTCCGTTATTCCTAATTCTACAAATTTATAATTCGTGTAGTCTGCATTTTGGTTCATGCTTTCAAAATTGTATGAATTTCTTCCTCAGGCAGTAACTCATGTAAAAAGGTAAAAATACTTAAATCTAAGAGATGACGTTCACTTAGAAATGTGATCTTCCATAAATTTTGCCGACAATGGTGTGTATGTGTGGCATCCCATAGACGCTGTGTGGATGTTGGTGGGATCGCCCTCTGCTTGGTGAGGTCTGACTTGACTCCGAACCGTCTTAGTTCCAGCGAAACCTCAAAGTACTAGGGTGGTCATTGGACTGACCAATCATTGAGCTATAAGATAGCCAAGTAATTTTGAGAGTCTTCAGAAACATCTCGCCATCCTTATCATTTTGTAGATGAGGGAAAAGAATTGTTAAGCATTTAAGAGGCTTACACAAGTCTCCTAGGAAATTCTGAGGTCTAAGCTGAGACTTAGTCTCTGGACTCCCATCCTGGCAATGCTTCCACATGGCTCTTCTCACTAAATATGTCCATGTTAGTGCAGTGGTAATATTAGCATTTATCAGGCCTTTTCTGAGACACCGTTATTGTTGACTGGCACTTAATTTACCCTTTTTTTAAATTAATTTTTATTGGACTACAGTTGCTTTACAATGTTGTTAGTTTCTGCTGTACAGCAAAGTGAATCAGTTGTACATACACATATATCCACTGTAATTGTTTAATTCCATGCACCTGCTAGGGTGGACAGTGGAGAACTTCATTAATTTGGGCAAGTGTTTTTGTTTGTTTTTAAACATCTTTATTGGAGTATAATTGCTTTACAATGGTGTGTTAGTTTCTGCTTTATAACAAAGTGAATCAGTTATACATATGTTCCCATATCTCTTCCCTCTTGCGTCTCCCTCCCTCCCACCCTCCCTATCCCACCCCTCTAGGTGGTCACAAAGCACCGAGGTGATCTCTCTGTGCCATGCGGCTGCTTCCCACTAGCTATCATTTTATGTTTGGTAGTGTATATATGTCCATGCCACTTCCTCACTTTGTCACAGCTTACCCTTCCCCCTCCCCATATCCTCAAGTCCATTCTCTAGTAGGTCTGTGTCTTTATTCCCATCTTACCCCTAGGTTCTTCATGACAGTTTGTTTTTCTTTTAGATTCTTTTCCCATATAGGTCATCACAGAGTATTGAGAAGAGTTCCCTGTGCTATACAGTAGGTCCTTATTAGTTATCTATTTTATACATTGTAGTGTGTGTATGTCAATCCCAATCTCCCAATTTATCCCTCCTCCCCCCTTCCCCTTTGGTAACCATAAGTTTGTTTTCTACATCTCTATTTTGTAAATAAGTTCATTTGTACCATTTTTTTTTAGATTCCACATATAAGCGATATCATATATTTGACTTCACTCAGTATGACAATCTCTAGGTCATCCATGTTGTTGCAAATGGCATTATTTCGTTCTTTTTTATGGCTGAGTAATATTCCATTGTATGTATGTACCACATCTTCTTTATCCATTCATCCATTGAAGAACATTTAGGTTGCTTCCATGTCTTAGCTATTGTAAGTACTGCTGCAATGAACGCTGGGGTGCATGTATCTTTTTGAAGTATGGTTTTCTCCGGATATATGCCCAGGAGTAGGATTGCTGGGTCATACGGTAGTTCTATTTTTAGTATAAGGAACCGCCATACTGTTCTCCAGAGTGGCTGTAACAATTTACATTCCCACCAACAGTGTAGGAGGGTTTCCTTTTCTCTACACCCTCTCCAGCATTTATTGTTTGTAGATATTTTGATGATGGCCATTCTGACTGGTGTGAGGTGATACCTCATTGTAGTTTTGATTTGCATTTCTCTCATTTACCCTACTTCTTAATGTCACCCTACTCTTGCTTATTAGCAATTTAAACTGCAGGGACTGGGATGGGTATGTCCAGTCTGAAAGTAGAAGAATGAGGCACTTCCTGATACCAAGGTGGAGTAGTCTAGAAAACTACTTTCACCAAGTAGTAACTGGTGAAAAGTGAGTTTGGAATATTTCACAGGAATTTAATTTGGGAACTAGAAGTTCTCATGATACGTTTTCTTTTCACCTTTTATTTCATAAGTTCTATTGAGATTTAAAATACATACAGTAAAGTGTAAAAAAAAACTTAAGGCAGCTTGAAATTTTACTATTTATATAATCTTTTGAAATGAAATGCTATTATGTTAAAGGAAGTGGGTAGTTATAGAATCCCTTGTAATTATCTCCAAGTGGATTGGCTACTCTACGTTTACCCGTTGATCACCTGTGCACTGGTAGACAAGCAATGGGTATTTCCATGATTAATTTGTGTGAAATGGTACTCATATATGGAGTAGAAATTCTAGCTTTGCGATGTAAGCACATTCTGGTATTTCAGCTGTCGTGGACACTGGGTTTGGAAGATCACGACTCTTAGAAGTCTTAGTACCTTCATCTATTAAATGAAAACAATCCCTACCCTCTCAAGGTACTGGCTTAGATTTCTTGCTCGTTATTATGAGCAGGCATGCTTGTCCTGTAACCAAAAGCTCAGTTGTAGCCTACTTCTTGAGCAAGGAAGTAGAACTTCACACACACCTTCAGCTAACTCAGCTCCACTTGTTCTGTTAAAGCAACTTGGGAACCATGGAGAATGTAACATATGGGAATTTAAAAAATAGAGTCCAGAAAAAACATAAAGAAAAAGAATCCTTTACATTGGTCTTAGCAACGAATGTTTGGATATGAAACCAAAAGCACACAAAAAAAGCAAAAATAAACAAGTGGGACTACACATTAAGATAAAAAGCTTCTGCACAGCAACAGATACAGTCACCAAAATGAGAAGGCAACCTACAGAGTGGGAGAAAATATTTGCAAACTATATATAAGGCATTAATGTCCAAAATATTGATATATAAGGAACTCCTACAACTCTATAGCAAATAAAATCCAATTAAAAAATGGGCAGAGGATCTGAATAGGCATTTTTCCAAAGACGTACAAATGGCCAACAGGTACTTGAGAGAGTGCCCACCATCACTAGTTATCAGGGAAATGCATATCACCTCACACCTGTTAGAACAGCTATTATCAAAGAAACGAGAGAACACACACAAGGATGTGGAGAAGAGGGAACCCTTGTGCACTGTTGGTGGGAATGTAAATTGGTGCAGCCAGTATGGAAAACAGTATGAAGGTTCCTCAAAAAACTAAAAATAGAGTTACCATATGATCCAGCAATCCCACTCCTCAGTATATATCTGAAGGAAACATAAACACTAATTCAAAAAGATACATGCACCCCAATGTTCATAGCAGCGTTACTTAATTGCTAAGGTATGGAAGCAACCTAAGTGTCCATCAACAGATGAATGATTAAAGAAGATGTGATCCATATATACAATGGAATATTATTCACCCATGAGAAAAAAGAAATCCTGCCATTTGTAACAACATGGATAGACCTGAGTGCACTATGCTATGTAAAATAAGTCAGAGAAAGATATACTGTATGATCCCCCATATATGTAGAATATAAAAAAAACAAACTCAGAGAAACAGAGTAGAATGGTGGTTACCAGTGGCTGGGAGGTGGGGGAGATGGGGAGATATCAAAGGGTTACCAACATCCAGTTATGAGATGCACAAGTTCTGGGGATCAGAACTATAGTTCAGCATGATGACTATAGTTAACCATACTGTATTATATACTTGAAAGTTGCTAAGAGAGTAGATCTTAAATGTTCTTGCCACAAAAAAGAAATGGTCATTGAGTGAGGTGATGGAGGTGTTAACTAATCCTACTATGGTAATCATTTTGCAGTGGATCAAGTCATCACCTTGTACACCTCAAGCCTACACAATATTATATCAAATATATCTTGGTAAAGCTGGAAAAAAAAGAATTGACTGTATGTGAAAAGTCAAATGACAGGCTGAGAGAAAATATTTGTAATAAATACATCCAAGTAAGGATTATGCGTCACAAATACATAAAGAATTCCTACAAATCAATTAAGATAACTGAATTTTTAAAAACACACAAGACTTGAACACCTCATAAAAGAGGCTATTGGGACTTCCCTGGCAGTCCAATAGTTAAGACTCCATGCTTCCATTGCAGGGGGCACAGGTTTGATCCAGCGGGTCGGGGAACTAAGATCCCCCATTCCTCGTGGTGCAGCCAAAACAAAAAAATGGAGGAGGACATCAAGGTGGTCAACGACAGAGTGTTCGGTATCACTAATCGTAATGTGAAGGCAAACTGAGATACCACCATGCACACCGAATGGCTAAAACGTAAGTCTGATAATAACAAGTGTTGGTGAGGATGTGGAACAACTAGAACTTTTCTACACTGTGGTGGGAGTATGAATTAGTATACGACTTTGGAATAATGTTCAGCAGTACCATCTAAAGCTAAATATACCTTATTTCTGAGCAAGGTCAGAAATATCAATATTTTATAGTTTTAAAGTCAAATCAACCTTAGTCAAAATGTTTCACATTGAAATTATATAATGGTGAGATCTGAATTCAATTTAGAAAGTGTATAGATTTCTTGTTTACCAAAGTATAACAATATTTGTATCAGTATACTACTGAATGCATAGTTTGCAAAAAGGTGAACCCTGGGTGGGACTCTATGTAGGATTTTACAGAAGAGCCTCATTTTATTATAGAATAGAAATTTAAATGAAACTTTGAAAAGTGTTGGGCTACATATGTTTCCATAGAAGAGATCTACTTAACTCTCTAAAAATGCTGACCTTTTGACGAGGCAGTATCTGAAGGTGTGGGTCAGTAGCCTTCATAAGCCTTTTAGGGTTTACCTCAGGCAGAGTTCAGGCTAATAAATGCATATAGTTAAAACACCATCTCCATCCTAATTACAGAGAAGAGGGAGCTTTTTAATCCACTTATTTGGGGACAGATCAATAAATGCTTTTACTAGTTTTTAAGGATGGTTCATTAAGAAGGAAAAAATAGATTGCAGATAATATATACTGCACCTATTGCTAAAATGCTCTTTAAATCAAGCGTAAGGATTTCATACTTCAGTACAAGCCAGGGCATTGGGACAACTGAATGGTATGATGTCATCTCTTCTCTAGACAGTTTATTCAATCCAAAGAAGGAAGGAAGGGTAGAATACATGCTCGTTAGGAACAATAAAAGGAAGAATACATGCTCATTTCCTTTTTTTAAAATTGACATCCAGACTTAAAAAAAAAAAACCTCTGAAATCTTCCTCTAGCCTGAAATATGAAGGGTCTATGTTTGCATCCAGCAGTACATCCTGTTTATGATAAGTGATTCAAGTTCCTGGAATGTCCATTAAAAAAAATCTAACCCTTCAATTTTTACACTGCCCCATGCTATTTCAGTGGAGTGGGAGCTTGTATGGGGGGATGTGTCATTGTGTAAGGTGGTCCACCTCCAATCCCCTGTGGAACAAGATGGAATATAGAAATGTGTTTAAAAACTTAACCAAAGAACAAAACCAGAGCACAGCAATCTGTAATGACTATTTATTAACACATGTATCACAAACGTTCACAATATCAATGCATTCTTATTGGCATGCGAGACAGAGGAATTGTTTTTTAGGATCTTTTAAAAATATTTTGACTATTGTTCCCCCTTCACACTCATTTTTAAATTCATTTGATGAGGTCCTCAATGTCTGTAATGTCAATGCAAAGAAAAAATATAGAAAGAAGTAAAGTAACAATAGCAGTTAATTGGGGAAAAACAGAAGTAATATTATTTCCTTCACAGGAAGCAACAATACAGCTTTGTAAAAGGATTATACAGGTGCACTAAACTGTCTATAAGTTCCCAGGCATGTAACAGTAAGGAGCAAGGATGCCACCCAAAGCTCGACAATTTCCTTCGTGCATGACACGTGCCGTTTTCTCCTCATGGACAATTACCAATGCATCTCTTTACATGTCCTAGGCAGCCTGAAGAAGGCAGGCAAGAGCCTTAGTAAAAGGGAAAACCCAACCAAAGGAGATTAAGCCAAAAGAACAGGTAGCTATCTGCTTATCTACATCTAGGGGGTGCGGCATTTATCGATCATGATCAAGGGCTAACAGGAGCCTCCCACACTACATGCAGGGCCCTGCAGGGCCAGTGATGGTATGGAGAACCAGTCACCTACAATGAGCTGCAGCTGGACCAAGTACAGATGGAGGAGGTGGCACACACAGAGCCTTGGGTGGGGTCCCCTAGGACTAGATGCAGGGAACCTGGCTACACTGTGGCACAACAGGGCTTCACAAGATGGGATGCTACGCATGATGCAGGCTCAAAGGTGGAGCAGAGACTGTGTGGGAGTGTCAGTTGCACGGGGTGAGGGAGTTAGGACAGGTGTATTATGTACTGTGCTCTAACATTCTTTGGAAGTCTTTCAAAGATTGCTGCAGTTCCTTTCGAAAACGGGTCTCTCCTTCCGTCATTCTTGAAAGACTAAGAGAAATTAAAACATGTGAGTGACTCACCGTTAATAAGGCCTTAAAATAAGGTAACAAGGTGAAGAGAGCATTTCGACGTTTTCCAGAGCAGTGCTCACATCTCCTCCCCAGCACCACAGAAATGAGGCTTCGGCATGTGGCCAAGTGCCACCGAGATCAGAGAGTGGAGTGGCCAGGCAGCACTCGTGTCCCTTCGAAGGGGAGTATGTGCCCCAAAGGGAGAATCCTAGATGTAACCTCCCCCCACCGTCACTCACCTTATTACACCATCTCATACTGGTTGGCCGTGATGAACCGAGACAGACAGCAGGCCAGCAGCATGCCAATCAGCTGTTGGCAGAAGGAAAGAGAGAACGAGGCTGTGAAGTCACTGAGCTAACACACCCCCCTCCGAGGTAATGTTTCACAACTGACGGCTTTTGTACATGAATGGGGCAAGGGCACTTGGGAAAACGGTCAAACCCGATTTCAGTAGTGGGATCTAACTAAGACTTAGGGAGTCTCAGTGCTAGTGGAGGTCAGCTGGAGGTTCTCCAACTGAACATAAGCTTCCAAGTCTAGCTCGCTCTGGCTGTTAAAAACAACTTTTGACATGTAAGTAGTAGTAAAATGTGTTCATGTGTTCTGAGAGTGATGAAAAAAATTAAGTACCGCAGAATGCCAGAATTCAAAACCATAAGCGCATGCGTTGGGAAGCTATCTCATAGGATGACACCCCAGCCATACCCGGCTGACAGGATAATAGTTCTTTTCCTTGAGACAATGGGACGCTAATCCTTGACTGGGTGAGTTTGCCAGTGAAGTCAGTCATGGCTTGTGAGAAGTGGGGCGGAGCGGGGGCTTTAATTTCTCTTTGTCTCTAAACCATGTAGATATTTTAGGCCCAAATGGGCCCATCTACACCCAAGGTCTACCCCTTGGTTTTTCAGGGGCCCCGGCACAACCAATATCTGGGTACCTCCACCTCCTCAGAAGACCTCAGTCTTCTGCCCACTTTGTGCCTTGACTTAACCTGTAACACAGGTGGATCTGATAAAAAGCTGTTGTAACACTAGCAAGACCTCCTTAAGTGCAGATGCTTAAGGATCTGCTCATAGGAAATGAAAATTCCCATTCCTGCTGGAGGATCACTCTTTGGACAGGACCCTGATTGTGCACTGGAGTGTAGAGGGCTGCAGCTTCTCATGGCCATGTGGGGTCCCTTCTCCTTAAGCAATTGGCCATGCTTAATTGGTTCAGAGGTGGCAATGACCTTTAGAGATAATCTAGTACAGTGTCAAATGTGGCCCCGGGACCAGCAGAATCGGCATCATCTGGGACCTTGTTGGAAACACATTCTCAGGCCCCACCCCAAACCTGCTGAATCAGACTCTCTTGGGGATGGGGTCCAGCAATTGGTGTTTTAACAAGCCTTCCAGGTGAGAGAACCACTCATCCAGTCCATCTGCTCACCCTTATCTTACAGGTGACACGTTGGGTCCCACCGTTGGTCAAGGCAACACCTCAACTCTGTTCTAGCTCTCCGCTCAATCCTGCAGGTTCCAACCGGCCTCCCTTTCTTGGTGAAATACCAGAGTCTTATCTTCCTTTTTCAAATGGAAATCGTGCTGTGAAATCTGCAAACTATAACTTCTATCAGGTAAGGAAAATCACCCGACTGGACTTACCCTGTCTCCTACCAAGGCTCTGGCCACCATCATTTTGTGCCACAAAATATGTAGTATCGTGCACGTACCACCAAGTGGCCAGAGGAACCATGGCTGTCACCTCCAGAATACTGTGCCAAATGAGAAACTAAAATCCCCTCCGTGAGTGCAAGGACTTTGAACCTTATAGCTTGTCTCTTTTCATTAGAACTATCATTTTTTAGGACCAACATACACCAGATCACACTTGATACGCTCAAAATTCAGATGCCAGCCAAAACCCAAGTATTAGAGGCACATAGCACAATCAGGAATATCGAGTTATTTAATCCTTACTACATGCCTGGGCAGTATTACCATCCCAACTGTCCACAGAAGAAAATGGGTTCAGGAGAGGTTAAAGAATCTCCCCCAAACCATACAGGTACCCCACACAGAGTTGAAGGCTCCACCCTCTTCTAGCCAAGGATAGCCCCTTTTCCCACCCTGGGGCCTAGACCCCTTTCCTCTCCAGAATAACTCCTCTGCCTCACGCCACCAAGGGTTCCTTCCTGCCTTACACTGCAGACTTCAGGGAGAGGACTGTCGGTGGGCATCTCTTTATTTGATCTCAAGTTCCTAGACCCTCCTTTCTTTGTAAAGCTTAGCGCTTTAGGTTTTTCTCGTTGACCTCATGTGTATTTCAGCACTTAACAGTAGCCAGCATTCCATTTCACAGTTTGCAATGCTCCTGGCCCCCATGGCAATTCACGAGCCACACAGCCAGAAAATTCTGCAGTACACTTCAATATTTCTTGCATCTGAGATGTCTGCTTTCAAGGAAATATAGCATGTCCCTCCATCTTTTTTTCCTCAAACAGAAACAGCATCATCCTTAAGGGCACCAAACTTTCTCACAGAAATAATAACTTTTAAAAATACAAGTAAAAATAAAGGCTATTTGCTTTCAAACTAACTACGTTTTGTATTTCTAGGGCAACAATATACCTTCTGTTTGCCCATGGGAGAAGACTTTTTTAAAATTATTTTTTAACATCACTGTGTGAAGTTGTTAGAGCTTAAAATTGATCAAGGGTTCATTATACAACTTATGATTGTCGTTATCACTCACATTTTGATCCGTTAGGTTTTTGTTCCAACCTTATGTATACTATGAACACAATTTATTACCGTAAAATTTTTAAAAATGACACATCATGAAAGTTTGAAGAATTTTTCGGTGAATTTTAGGCAGATACTTTCTCTGATTGTCTAAGCGATATATATATATACTAGTGTCTCAGAAGATGACAGTTCTTCAGAATATAGTTCTGATTCAGACGATGTGAATATTAGACTAACAAAAAGACAAAAAAACCTTAGTGATTGATTCTGATATGGAAAGTGAAAATGAAACTCATGGTGCTGCAGAATGCTTCTTTGCTTCTACAGAAGAGTGGATTGAAGACAACATTTCATGGAAATTAGACTTTATAGGAGTGTCAGGTGTAACTATTGACTAATAACGCACAAAGTGTTAGTGAAATAACAATCTTTGGTAACTTTTTCGAGTTGATCGCTTCTCAAACGAACCTGTACCACCAACAGAATGAAAAATCGTATAAAAAGTATAAGGCTTTAAAATGAACTGATGTAAACAATAGTGACATGAAGAAGTTTCTTGGATTAGTAATTTTGATGGGACAAATAAAGTCACACTGGAAAGAATACTGGTCAACTGATCCCTTACTTGAAACACCTATCTATCTTTCCAAAGATTATGACGAGAAGAAGGTTCAAACAAATAATGACATTTCTTCACTTTAACGATAACAGAAACTCCACTTCCTGCAGACAGAATTTCAAAAGTTAAACCTCTTCTGGATTATTTTCTACCCAAATTTCAACTGATCTATATTCCTAAACAAGAGCTATCACTTGAGGAGGCAAAGATAAAGTGGAGAGGACGACTCAGATTCAAAACCTATAATCCCGGAAAACTTACAAGATATGGAATTTTGGTCAGGGTGCTTAGCGAAAGTGAAACTGGATATATACGCAACCTTGAGATTTACACGGGTGAAGGAAAGAAACTGCAAGAAACAATATTATCGGTCCTACAACCTTATCTTGGTTCATGGCACCATATTTACCAAGACAATCATTACAACAGTGTGTCCACATCTGAAATATTGTTGAAAAATAAAACCAGAGTTTGTGGGACTATAAGAGAGAGTCGTGGTCTACCAAACCAATTACAGGAGAAATCTAAAAATCTACAGAGGGGAGAAATGACATTCTTACAGAAGGGAGAAGTGATTCTTCTTATATGGAAAGACAAGAGGTTAGTCCGCATGGCGACATTATTCATGACTCCTCCACAGCATCTACAGGAAAGTTAGACAGGAGGACTGGCCATCAGATAACTAAGCCCACTTGTATATTAGAGTACGGCAAATATATGAAAGGAGCTGATCGATCTGATCAATATCTGGCAAACTTCAATATCCTCTGGAAAACTCGAAAATGGTATAAGAAAGTGGGTTTCTATTTGATTAATTGTGGTGTATTCAATGCGTTTAAAATTTATTGTAGCCTGGGCTTCCCTGGTGGCGCAGTGGTTGAGAGTCCGCCTGCCGTTGCAGGGAACGCGGGTTCGTGCCCCGGTCCGGGAGGATCCCACATGCCGCGGAGCGGCTGGGCCCGTGAGCCATGGCCGCTGAGCCTGCACGTCCGGAGCCTGTGCTCTGCAACGGGAGAGGCCACAACAGTGAGAGGCCCGCGTACCGCCAAAAAAAAAAAATTTATTGTAGCCTTAGTGCACAGAATAAAAAGTCTTACAAGTAATTTTTGTTAGCAGTAGCTAGAGGATGGTTAACTGACCATCCTGGTGAACGTAGTGGTAGTCCCGCACCTGGTCCTTCTTGTGGTGTTTCTGAAAGAGCCCCCTGCAAAGACCCACCCTGTCGACCACCAGGTAAAATAAACGAACATCTTCTAGAGGAAATGATACCCACAGGACTAAAATAAAAAATGCCGCCAGAAAGTATAGAGTCTGCTCTTCCAGGGGAAAGCACAGTGAATCACGGCATATTTGTAATAGATGTTCTGTTCCCCTGCACAGAGGTGCGTGCTATACCGCCTATCCCGTTCTAACGAAATATTAGAATGCTTTAGTAAGACGTGAACAAAGTTTCAGGTAAATACATTAAGTGGAAAAAAAGTTGTTGATATTTACTCAGACGCGGGTGTTTCAATAGTCACTTACAGAACAAATCGCGGGCCACAGGCGTTAGTTTCTGCAAAAATCCCCCGGGCAATAATGTTAACATCTACTCAGAAATTGTTCCGAAAAAAGTCCTGAGCTGAGGCACACACAAGCTTTGTGAATACAGCAGTTTACATATATTGGCTTTTATTTTAGTTAATTCTAGTGCAAGAAAAACTAGGATTTGGGATATGGTGGGTGTTTTGAATTGTTTGCAGGATTACTGACGTCAAATTTGCTACAGTGTCTCATCATATTTGAGAGAAAACTTTGATCTCTCCTTTCCCTAAGCACCAAGTTAAGGGAAAGTGGGGAGGGGGGGGAAACATCCTATACTTAATACTATTTACTACCAGATTATTTCTAGGTACATAACTGAAAGCCTGGTAAAGACATAGCCTCTTTCTCAGAGTCAGGACCAAACGCTCGCTTGCCCCTAGACCCGATTAATCTGTACACAGAAAAATCCATCTTTATTTTGTTTTAGGTTAAATATATGTAAATAGCGCCTACAAAGAACAGAAGTATGCTCTGTGGGATTCCAGGCTGCCCCTCAGAAGCACACTGCTGATGTGTCTTAAGGCTGGAGACTGTGGGCACCGGAACAAACTTCTGCTTTAAACCCCGGAGGAAGACAGGAAAAGGAGAGCTTGCCTCTTACGCTAAACAGCCCTCAGGACGGAGACCCCAGAGTCACCTCTCCCTCTCCCGGTGACTGGCGAAGTGTCAAGTGCCGTACAGCCTAGGGAGTCTGAGGTCAGATTATTTATATTGGGTCGTCTAAGACTTTGTAATTAGCCTTCATCTAATCGTTGGAAGTAACGTTTTCTTTTTACTGCTCTCGGCCTTGTCTGTACTATATATTCTGCTTTCTTTTGGGTCATGAAAACCTCCGGGAGCCCCTTTGAGAACTGAGAAGCCAGAGAGGGAAGGACAGACTTACAAGAGGTCTACTCTAACCTTCTCGAAGCATTCCCACAAAGAGACCGCCAGTAACAGCGATCACGTCGCTGGGGCTCTGCTAATTACCAGGAACAGGATGGACCTCAAGAGGCGGCAGAGGGGCTGAGAGAGGGGTGGGGTCCAGGTCAGCAAAGGCGACAGGGCAAGGCTGTCTTCCCCTGCGATCACCATGGGAGGTAAGCGTGGCCCGGTCCCCGATTCCTGAGGGGCAGAGAGAGGCCAGCAAACAAAGTGTAAAAGGCAACTTTCTTAACAAGAAAGTGGCAAAAGCAATAGGTCGAAAATTTCGATCCTTAGAATGTCTGTGGAGATTTTATGTTCATGACTGAACTGCGTAAGTGCCAAGGTATCTGGTTTGAAATAAAACTGTATAAATGCTTTTAGGGACCGTTTCAGGGCCTGAAAACACTAGGGGAATAAGTAAAAACTTCCGTTAGCCTTCTTCAGTCATGTCTCATCAAGGCTATTGACACCTTTGTTCCCTGCCCTCTATACAGAAAAGGTAAACAAGTCCCAGAAAAGAATCCTTGGTCCGTAAGGAATCATCTCAGTAGCCTGTGGGCCCCGGAGGAGGCCCTGCAGGGGTGAGGGTCAGGGGATGGAGAGGTAGGAAGAGGATCTGTATTTTTTTCATGTATTTTTGGCTGTGTTCGGTCTTTGTTGCTGCGTGCGGGCTTTCTCTAGTTGCGGTGAGCGGGGCTACTCTTCATTGCGGTGCGTGGGCTTCTCATTGCAGTGGTTTCTATTGCTGCGGAGCACGGGCTCTAGGGGCCCGGGCTTCAGTAGCTGTGGCTCACGGGCTCAGTAGTTGTGGCTTGCGAGCTCTAGAGCACAGGCTCAGTAGTTGTGGCACACGGGCTTAGTTGCTCTGCGGCATGTGGGATCTTCCCGGACCAGGGCTCGAACCCGTGTCCCCCTGCATTGGCAGGCAGATTCTTAACCACTGCGCCACCTGGGAAGCCAGGATCTGCATTTTTTTAATGAGTACCTTTGTCTTTGCAATTCCACAGACTCAAATCCTTTCATTATAAAGGCACAAACTGAGCTCCATTTAGGTGCTACGTGAAGCAAGAACAAGGGTTGTCTCTGGCCTGAATGTTGAATACAGCAGACCAGATGAGACCCTCAGAATTGTAATCCTGGATCTCCAGTAGCCACCCAGCCTCAAGCAAAGCACTCAACTCTCCCTTCTGGAAAACAGCTCTACCGTCCTACTCAGGACTGTAACATTCTGTGCTTTGGGGGATTAATCCAGCCTAATAGTCTCCAAGTCTAGCGAAGCTATTTACGTTGGATACACAAGTGCTAAATACAGAGACCCATAGCAGAAGGCCAACCAAGGCGGGAGGCAGTGTCACAAACTGAGCAATACGAGTGTCCAGACTCGGACGCTTGGTTTCCAGGTCATGTTAGGGACGAGGGAGGTGAGGCTATTTCTCTGTGTGTGTGTTCCCAAGACCCCTCGAATAAGAGAGTAGCTGCCGAAGATGCAGGGAGGAGGTACCCTATAAAAACACACTCAGCCATCTGCTATAGATTCAGGGCAGCAGGACCTGCCCATCAAGTCCAGACAAATGGCCTTTTCCTTGCGAGGGCAAAGGCACTGGGACTTTGTGCAGAGAAATATTAAACACCTGCCCAAACCCTGCTATCCAAAAACAGCACTCAAGAGCTTTAAGCTAGCTAAGTTAGGTAACAGGACAGAGTTCTCGCACGGTCTATTAAAAGGCTAGACTCGGCTTAGTTTCCCTTGTACTTTATACTACCTTTGATTTCTAAGACAACAGATGCGCAAGGCCGGTTTGTTCCAACAGAGGATAGCGTGGACGTCATGAGAGCGGGTGAGGAAGAGGGCAAGGAGAAGGTGGAGAGCAGGTAAGGAGTGGGGCAGGTGCTCTCTTCTTTCCTACCCACTTTGGCCTGTACTCAGCAGAGCTTGCTGTCTTATACGCAGGCCACCACATAGGCCACTGTGACTGATTTATCGGTTATCAGCCAACATCTGCTAAGTTTTACTGTAACGCTTGTTCTAGAATTTTTGAACACCTGTGGCTAAAGCTTTGGTGGCAGGTGAGTAAGGCTGGTTCTTGAATGGGCATCTGGTAAGTGGCCACCGTGGTCCCAGAGAGGCCCTGGATCTACTGACAACTGGAAGCCAGCTTCAGCTTCCAGGTACCCTGAGGCTGCTGGCACCGTTAAAAGCTGCAGTTCCTAGTGCGTCTGGCTAATAACAGCTGGCCGTGGCCATCCCTTTCCCTGCCCCAAGCTGAGCACAGCAGATCTCAAGTCTCTGCCCCACTGTGGTTGACCGGCCACGTGGGTGAATAGTACTGCCTCTGCGATGCTCCTGGGCTTTGGGTTTTGTTTTCTTATCCCAACAACTCTGTGGTACCTTGAAGAAACCTAAACTCTGTGAAGAGAGTCTGTCTGGGGCTTCCTTGGGGCCAAAGCCCCTTTCTCGTTGCCCCAGAGGGCCACAGAGCAAACTCAGCGAGCCCCACGGCAGGGGTTTCTTCCACGTAGCACACAGAGATGAGTGCTCATCGGGCCAGATAACCACTGGTCTACACCCTAAATCCCTGCACGGGGATGTGAGAAGTGCAAGAGGTATTAATCAGATTCTTTATGACCTGGTTCACCTCACTCATGAAAGTAGGACTGTTTTCCCAACCCCTCGTGGCCACATGGAAAGGTTCTTGGATGAAAAGATGTTTCATCCACGAGAGTCCTGGCTCTTCCCCAGGGAGAGTACCGGCTTCGTGTCCCTTCATGGGTCTAGGGTAGCCATGAGGGCCGACTGCAGCCATATTCCTTCCTCCAAGGGGACGGTCCTCCTCAAACGCAAGCACAAGCCTGTCCTGTAGGTGGTTAACCCAACACTGCACATACATGTGTAAAGCAGACCATATGTGCACCTGCCAGGTGCCTCCTGCACACTGCATCGGACACATGGTCCAGAATCCTCTAAAATGTCCCCTGGCCATTACTGATATGTCGCTGAAGTGTTATTACTGAAACAGGATAGCAACCAGAAGAAAGTTCAGGGCTGCAACTTCTTTTGATGTGTCTCTCGAGACCGAGTTAATCAGTACTGTCTGTGGCACCAGTCTGGTCTGTGTGTGTTGGCGTGTTGAGGGTTTAAGCCCTTCCCGAGCCGCAAAAAAACAAAACGTGGTAGAAGATTTTTAAAACTGCCACAAGAAATACACACTCGTGCTGGCTGGGCCCACATGCCCTTGTGAGAGGAAATGTCACACACGGTTTGGTAACTTCTTGGGAAGAAAAGCTTATTAGACTTAACTGAGGCCAAGCCCTCCATGTGCAAAAACTACCAGGCTAACATGCTATGCCTTGATCTAAGTGGTGGTCAGTACACAGGTAAGCTCATTTTTTGATAACTTATTAAGCTGTATACTTACAATGTGTGCGCTTCTCTTTATAGGCCATATTTCAGTAAAGATGTTTTAGGAACAAACTTAAATAAGATTAAAGTGCATCTGCATTGCTCAGCAAGAAGGGAAGTGGTATAGGGGCCGTGGAGGGAGGGGTAATTATAGTCTGGGAGACCTGATATAGAATTCAGGCAGATAAAACCAGAGCCATGGCAACATTACTGAGGTAACACTAATTGGGCTTTGTTGGAAAAATGATCTGTTGGTCTGAAAAAAATTCTGTGTTAAAGATAAATCAATTTTTTTTTTGGTTGTTAGGTATATATGCCGATCCTTCCACCCACAGCAACATTATAGCAACTGGCCGGGAGATCAGAAGCCTGTGGGGCAACACACCGCCTGGTGCAGGTGGGCAAAATTTTAGATTTCGCTTAATCATGTTCCATCCTTGAGTATGTGTGGCTTGCTTAGTTTGCATAATGGCTTCTCCCATGCTTTTTTAGAGGCTGGGTGGAGATAAAGGCATATAACATTTCATATACACAAATTCAGTTTCCTCTTAAGAAACAATAATCAAACCTTGAGATCCAATAATGAGGACAGGATGAAATTTGCTACATTTCGGCTTTCTTTAAAAGGGAGCAAGCGATCTCATGCACAATCCCCGGGAACTAAGAACCAAAAAGGGACAGGTCAACCAGGAAAACAGCCCTACCCTCCTCCCCGAATCCAAATCAGCCATTTGATGTTTGGAGTTGTTTAGGCTCCAATTAAGGCGGCACCTTGTTCAGCTAACCTCCATTTGACCTACAGAAGAAGGGAGTTGTTTTTCTGGAGCTAGTCATTAGTTGAACTGTAACCAATATTCCCTTGATGGCAAAACTTCATTTAAGTTGAAAAAGGAAAATAAATAAACAGATGACCTGAGGACTAACGAGCAAGGAGTTCTGACCCCATCCATCAGCCTTTCCCCAGGCACGGGGAGGCCGCCACAGGATCTGGAGACCAGGGAGGGAAAGGAGAGCAGGAGACAGAGGAAAGGCTAGGTCCGACCGCAAGATTACCTGGGAGAATGCGATCCCAAAAGCCACTCCAGCGATGATTCCCATGTTGGTCTCCATGAAACTGGTCACCAGATCATAACAACCCTGAAAACAGAGACACGGTCTCAGAGACATGTTTCACCCAGGCCAGACCGGCTGGGTTACCTCGCGACACTCCCACATACACCCCAACCTTCATTCCGCAAACAGAATGAAAAATCTCAAACATACAAACGGTACAGAACCCCCAAGTGACCCTTCCTCTAAAATCACAGTGAACATAGGGCCGATCTTGTTTCATTTAAATTTCTTCAACACGCATCCCCTGGCTGGATTATTTTAAAGTAAATCCCAGATATACACTTTCATCCACAAACGTTTCTGTTGTATGATGAAATTTAGCAAGAAGTCTGTAAGATCCATGAGGCGAATGCTGTGGATACAGAAGCAGACTTAAACACGTGCAAAGGCATTCTGCATCCCTGATCAGCAAAACTCAGCATCATAAACATAGTTACTAGCATTTTGACAACAAATGACAGAATCTTAGATAAATAAAGTGAAATCCTCTGGTTAGAAGGTGGTGTTTGAATACCTGCCAACCTTATGGTATTTTAGGGTTCTTCCTATGGAGACCATTAAGCTTTTTTTTAGTAGGGAAAATCCCATGTTCTAGAGTCATATTTTCCACAGATGTACTATGGGACCTTGAAGAAGTCACTTACCCTCTCTCTATTATGATGTCAATAACCTCATTCGTAAAATGAAGTGAGTTTCCCTTTAACATCCTGTGAAATCTCCACATGTTGTGGTTAAAACCAACACCAATTTTACCAATTTCAATGTTAGTTTAATATTGATAAAGTTTAATTTCTTTAAAAGAAATGGTCTGGTTGGAGTTCGACAATGTTGCTAAACTAGTTTTGTTGTTATTCTGGATTACATTTTATCAACCCAGTCCAGGACACCAAATTTTGTGCATCACTCGTAAGGCAAAGGCAAAAGCTGACTTCTTGTTAAAACGCCTGACAGCTCAAACAGCAGGAATTAGTGAACATATATATGTGTGTCAGTGTGTGAGTGTATTTCTGTAGTTTGGAACTGGGCCAAATCAACCTAGACTTCTGAACTGACGTGTTCAGCTTTGGAAGACATGGTCATTTTTCAGTTTTCTGAAAAAGGGCCTCAACTTGAATGTATGAAGTCTGTGAAAAATCAAGACAATTTCATAAACAGGGTAAAGAGAATGATTGTTAATCAAGAAAGGCCCACTAAATTGTAATAACATCTGAGGAACAAGACCAACCAAAAACATGTCTCCCATTTTTAAATTCAAAGTTTAATGATTTAACATTTCTCATAGAGCTTGTGAAAAGTCTGCCAATGCTGTATCTTCTAATAAATGATATTCTATGCATTCACAGTCTGTTTGCAAAGACAAAGATGCATTAATTTAGCAGCAGTGCTTTGACACATGTTTTCAATGCAATGGACAAACTATGCTCCTTAGTTACCTGATGCAAATTTGAAGGCCGGGGCAGGGGTGGCAAAGGAAATGCATTATTGCTCATGGAAAGTTTTGCAATTTGCTTCTCTTTATAGGAGAAGCTTGCTCCCTGATTTCATTTCTACTAGTGAAACTATATATCACACTATTTTCCAAAAGGTAGTGGAAAGAAAGTCGGTTCGGGTTAGGAAGAAGTCAAAGCCAGAAGAGAGGTGGATATTCTAGCACTTTCCCAAATGGCAGCAGCTAAGAGAGAGTTTTTCTGTGCTGGTCATTGTTCATTGCTGTATCTCCTCCCCACAGCGATGCTTGGGCCAGGGAATGAAGTTCAGACCACTGCCAGTGTTACATCAGCTCAAAATATGGAAACACAAACCCGGTAATAAAAACCAGAGAGAAGTGAGGTGAGCTATTTTCTTACTCTGCAAAATAGTTTGGGATAGGTGTTTTTGGTTTTTTTTGGGCGGGGGGGGGGGGCGGGGAATAGGGTTATTTTTTCTATTTTTTTTTTTTTTTTTGCTGTGAACTTTAATTCTACACATAAGGTGAATATGTTTTTCTAAAGTATGAAATCTCCTACAATGGAGTAGAAATCAGAGTCAGTCACATTTTTGAAAAGCCCACTCCAACCAGTTAAGAGAAAACAGAAAAATGAAGTAAGGGCCTGGCATTAGTACCACTGTGGCAAAATCGTTCTCTCTAAACCTTGCTCCTCGCAGCGGGGTGTTGCTACAAGCAGCAGAAGCAGCATTACTGGGGATTTTGTTAGAAATGCAGGATCTGAGACCTCACTCCAGACCTACTGAACCAGAATCTGCCAGATCCCGGGGTTACTCATTTTTAATGAGTTTTAATGAATGTTAATACCTCCAGATGTTTCACGTGTCCATTAAAGTTTGAGAAGCACTCTTCGCTAAGAAAAGTTCCTCCACCCTTTTTCACTCTAAACAAAGAGCAAACTAATAAATTATAGCAATAAGAGAGTTACTTAAGGTGAAAAGATGAAAGTGATTTAGCTTCTTCATTGTTGTTTAAACGATACAAGACCCAGGTTGCAATAAATGCTTTCCTTCTCCAGCTTTTCCTCTGTTGTTCACTCTATGGACCCACAAGCCCATTTTCCAGGTCTTGGCCTAGCTCTGCAGACTGCCCGAACTGCTTCGATCCTACAACCCCAGTGCACGTTTGCCTTCCACCTCAAGTTCTCCCCGAAAATTCTCTTATCTAACCACGACGATCTCTCTTAATTTCTGAAAATGAAAGCCTGATTGTCAGGTGTGAGAACAATCTACAGAGACCTGCTAAATGTCCTAGGAAACACCCAGAAACAGAACAGGTAATTTGCTCACCCTCTCAGCAAGTCTAAATCAACAGGGCCTCCGATGGGAAACACCTGCAAGTGGCAGGCTTTTCAGTAGCAGGAGTAGCACGGCTGCTTCCAGGCAGGTACTGGGAGGAGGTACCTCTGGAGCTGCCAACCAGAATAACTCTCTTCCTCTTGCCCTGGCTCTTTAAAAAAAAGGCAAGGAATGCCTAGGGGGTAGGGGTCAGTCAATGCTGTTAGCTAACTGAACCTGTGGACGTTTGATCATCATGCTTAGCAAAACCAAAATCAAAGCTGTCCTCAAAACAAAACGATAGATATCCTGCTTAACCGCTCTCACCTTCCTGCTCTCTGCCAGTGATTGGTACAAGGTAGGTTTCTCAGGCTGCCAGGTAAGAGCCCAGAGCCACCTTTCTGTGCTATCAGGGCACAGGGTTCAAGACACTGAAAGATCTATGGGGATTGAGAATACATGTATTTTATATAACAGGATTCCACAGAACTAGGACATGGTGGGAGTTAATCTTCCTGGGGGCGGGGGGGAGTCAGTTTGGGGAGGCTAACGTTTATGAGCATCGACTATCACTCCACATCTCCACCCCATCCGCACTCCTTACCTTTCATAGATGAGGTGTCACAGACTCAGGCCTGGGAAGTAATTGGTCTGAGAAGTTCATGTGGGCATTAAATGAGAATATCTAATGAAACTTCCTAGGCAAATTTCAGTTTTCATTCACTTTCTCTCCACAGAGGGAGCCAGGTTGGAGGGTAAAAGGGAAGTATCTCTTCCAGGTATCTGAGGCACCCAGGAAAATGTAAAGTAGGATTGTCGGGGGGGGGGGGGAGGCTGGGAGCGAGGCCAATTTGTAGGTTATCAGTGAAGTGAAAAAATGCTCCCCTATCTTTCTGGAAATCATTGTAAGGATTCTAGAGATGCACTGTAGGATCTGCCTCTAAGCCTGCTTTTGAATACAAACAAAAGACCCTCCCTACAAGGACCTGCTGCATCATTTCTAATAAAAGGCACAGTGTGGTAGGGTGGAAGACAAACGTCACCGTTATTGTTGTGACATTTACACCACAGCTACCATTTAACATTACAGTTAACGTTCATCTTGTCCTTTACTCTCTGCCATGCACTGTGCTTTATGCTTTATCTCATTCAATTCTCCTATCAGTCCCAAGGGGCAAGAACTGTTATTCTCTCTATTTTACAGATGAGAAAAACAAGGCTGAGAAAGGTTAAGTCACTTGATCAAGATCACACAACCAGCAAGTGGCTGAGCCAGGATTTAAACTGCAGCCTGACTCCAGACCCTGTGGTCCTGACTTCGAAGCCCTCAACTTTCACAAAAGAAGTAGTTTGGGTGAAATTTTTTTTCAGAAACAAGGCTTTTATCAAGGTTGATGATTGCCGCCTCTACAAAGGACCTCCTGAGGCTCTGCTGTGCCAATATCTCACTCCATAAAGCACGTCTTGCCTTCTATACATCGGAGCATCCACTGAGTGCCAGGCCTGCTCAGCACTTCATACAGTGGCAGCATAATGACATATACGGATGCTAAGTGGAGGTGTCCATGAAGAAACCAGAAGTCACCTTGCTGACGAGAGGTGAAGGAGGCCTCAAACGTGGGGTTCATAAAAAATTCCAGTTGGAACAGATGTTCTCTTAGCTCACACAAGAAGCTGTCTGTACTGAACATCTTATCTCACCACACCAACAGCCAAGTAATAAACCCAGAATGACAAAAGGAGCTTCCAGAATATGGCAACAATGCCTTGCCAGCAGTTCTGCTACAAATACCAACATTACATGGGTAAAATATAGAAACCATCTCTTAACATTCTTATCTTGAAAGGATGGCTATCTTCTGTGAATTATTCAGTAGTTGGCCCAGATCCCATAGAATTTTGAAGACCTTAGAAAACTAGAACTTTGGGATTTCCCTGGTTAAGACTCCAGGGAAGTCCAATAGTTAAGACTCCAAGCTTCCACTGCAGGGGGCACGGGTTCGATCCCTGGTCAGGGAACTAAGATCCCACGTGCCGTGCAGCATGGCCAAAAAAAAAAAAAAAAAAAAGAAAACTGGAACTTTACCTTAGTAAGAAAAGAAAATTTACCTGATGGTGGCATAACCACAGGTAAACTCAACAGTAGGGTTTTTTTCCTCCCTTTTGTTTCAGCAAGACATAGTTTCTATCTGGCATTTCCCTAAATGTTTAAGAATAGATAGCCCTCACACACAGCTGTATCATGTCTTCATCAGATTCTCTGCAGAGTGGAATACAGAATTGATTTTCCTTTTCTCTACCTAAGTTTCATTTCCCTCATTTCTACTATGTACTAACTTTCAAATTTCTCTTGGCCAGTTTTTTTTTTTTTCTCTAATTTCTTTGGGAGTCAGGATGTTGAGAGTGAGTTGAAGTTGTTGATTTCTTTTCCCAATGCAGTGAAGTCCCTAAAATCAAGGCCACCCTCCTCGCAGAAGCAGATGCTGTCTATCAACTCAACTCCCTCTTTCCGCTGAGGACCGGCACCCAGCTGGGAATAATTTCATGTTTCGAAGGTACATGAAGCAGAAGACAGACACCCAGAAAGAAGGCCACATTCCCTGACATCAGCATCAGGGTTAACAGGAACCACTTGCTAACCCTTCCTAACTATGCCTCGTAGAGTCTGGCTGAGGCAAGCCTTTCTCCTTCAGAAGTGGGCAGCCCAGTGCCTCTCCCTGGCCAGAAAGAACCACAAAGGAAGATTCCTGACTCTGTCCAAGACTATCATTTCTAACCTATTTGTCATAATTTCACAGAGACCAAAAAGCCCTCCCCAAACATTCACCACTGAGTCCCATCAGGACCAAGAGGGAGTGAGTACCTTCTGGTTCACTTTAGTGGCGGCCACGGTCAGGTTGTGCAGATCCTGGGGATTACAATCGGTGTCGTTCATGCAGCAACTTGGGGGGATGCCGTGCTCCAGAAAGTAGGGGCTGGTGCTCCAGTTGGTGTAGTTCTGCACCCCACAGCAGCTCAGCTGTTAACGGGAAAAGGAAAAGAATTAAGTGTGGCAGATCAAAGGCACTGTGGTCTCTGCACCCAGCGCCTTGCAGCTTTTAAAAGAAAAACATGGGCCCAGGCCCTAAGTCGACAGGCACAGCTTTGGTGAGCCAAGATGAGCTGAAGCTCCGCTAACGATTCTACTCACTGGCATACCCACGCGAACTCAGCGGACGAAGTGAGTCCTAGGCGCCACATTGCGTTGGTTTCCACCTCCCAAAGCCAGCAGCTGCTCTCTGGCCTGGCTAAGCATCAAAATCACCTGCGTGAATAGGTGCTGCTAAAGAGACAGACGTAGAGGTCTACTGAGTCGGGACTGTCGATGGGGGGGCTCAGGCCAAAATGGTTTTAGAAAGCTCTCCCCAAGATCTGTACTAATACGTACATAAATGGTTTGGTTTGGGGGGGAAAAAAGATGCACATGGAGGAAGAGAGAGTTGGTGTTGGTAAACTACAGCCCACCAGCTACCTGGTTTTGTAAATCAAGTTTTACTGGGACACAGCTGTGCCTCTGTTACGTGTTGTCTAGGGCAGATTTTGTGCTACGAAGGCAGAGCTGAGTAGTTGTGACAGAGACTGCATGGCCGTCAAAGCCTCAAATAGTTACTACTTGACCCTTTACAGCAAAGATGTGCCAACTGCTGACATAGAGGATGCTGAAGCAGACGGGGCAAAATATATCATTGGTGAATCTGGGTAAAAAGGGTAAGCTCCTTGTACTATTCCTGCAGCTTTTCTGGGTAACTTTGAGATTCTACCAAAATAAATTACCAAAAACATAAAAATACTGCTTCTGAAGTCAAAACAAAACAACACAACAATAAAAGACACCGCTCAATCAAAAACCTCTCCAGGGGCTTCCCTGGTGGCGCAGTGGTTGAGAGTCCGCCTGCCGATGCAGGGGACATGGGTTCGTGCCCCGGTCCGGGAGGATCCCACCCACATGCCGCGGAGCGGCTGGGCCCGTGAGCCATGGCCGCTGAGCCTGCGCGTCCGGAGCCCGTGCTCCGCGACGGAGAGGCCACAATAGTGAGAGGCCCGTGTACCGCGAAAAGAAAAAAACAAAATAACCTCTCCAGATGATCCTGCTGGGCAGTCAGGCTTGAGCACCTCCAGGCAGGAAACAGCTACTTTCCTCATATCCTCCGAGAAGCACCAGGCAGCCTAGGCCATTCACACGCCTGCAGGATCCTCAGTTGCTCTGAGATCGGCTCTCCAACCCCACTGCACCGCCCAAGCCGGTGAACACAGCTCACCTGAGCTCACCGCCCAGCCTCAAGACACCATTTCCAGAAGGCTGGTCTTAGGGAGCCAACTCGAAGTCAGGCGGTCCTACACTCACTGTTCCAAGGCTTCAGATTTTAAGGGCAAACTAGCTCTCCTTGGGATGCTCACATCCTTAACGGATGAAAAGCAAACCGGAGGGAGTGGTCCTTCTTGGCACCAATTACCTGGATCCCCGGACCCTGAAAAAGTACTGGATGTCCACTGTTGGAAAGGGAACTGGGCCAAGAGGCGGAGAGTGGGGCTCAAGAGCAAACACTGCCGGTCCGGCGTCACCGGCAGCCCACAAGTCCACGGCCCGACCTCGCAGGCCACTGCCAGCCCCATCTCCTTCCTGGAACTTACGCTGCGCTGCACGTGGTCCACTGCCCGGCTCCTCTCGTCGTTGCCATTGTAATTCTGCATGGCATCAGTGTAAGTCCTCAGGAAGGTGTCCTTGATCTAGGGGAGACAAGGGGTGATGTGGTTCTGGTCCACTGCAGCCCAGATGGACACAGATTCGTACCAACTTCCACCCCAAAACAGCCTCTTCTGAAAGTCTCCGAATAAATGTAGGCCAGGGAGGGGATGCCCTGTTTTCTGAGACAAAAGAGCTCAGAAGATCGGCCAAGGGGGTTGTTAGCTCAGGAGTTTAAAAAAAATGTTCCCTTACCCCCAATCCGGAGGAACCCTGCCTAGTTCAATGAGCCACTCAGGTGGCTTCGTCAGATTCGGAAAGGGCTGTGATGGTTTTCTAGTTATTTTCTTGGAATTGGTTACTGCCTTGCTTTCTATAACTTTTTCTGCCCTTACTCGGAAGAATGACAAAGGACAGGCCATTGTGTGTGGGGTGGGCAGGAAGACCGATGTTTTGACCAGAATCAGATCCCTAGTGTACCATACAGGAGTGGGGCAAAACCAGCTTTCACTTACCTGTCTTCATTGAGATGAGAAAAAGAGACTAAAGGACATGGACTTTACTTGTTAATAAATGGTTAGCAAAACCCTTTCTCCTTCTCTGTGAACACATTTGACCTTGGGTTAGCTTTCAAGTTCTGTTTTCCTGGAAACCTACTGAAGGCGGAGCATCAGGTGTGTTACCAGGCAACCCCGCTTATGGTAAAAAGTGCCCCGATTGGTGAAATGACTCTGGCCTTGGACTTCAGAAAATGACAATAATTACCTGGTGGGAAGCCTGGTGGGAAGCTTAGGGCTAAGCTGCTTCTAACTAGGCACATTCCTTGCTGAGATACTGGACGCTATGCCCATTGGACAGTTACAAGAGATAAAGAGACACTATTTACATGGAGCTTCTAAGCCAGGGTGGTTGCCACACCCAGCTGTGTCTCTCGTTTCATTGCACGTGCATCGTCTCTTAGGCGTGCGCAGGTCTACAGAGACTAGAGCCTGGACCACTTTGAGGACTCCCACTGAAGAAACAAGCCCACTGCTGCCCTGCCTGCAAGCTACGTTTCCTTTACCGTATCCTTCTCGGTCAATGCTGCTAGGTTGTGACCTATTCTCATCATGTGCGATTGACTCTTTAGCCAAACTCAAGACCACTCCTGGTGGCCGAAGAGTGGCACTGCAACCCCCAGCCACCACTTCCCTAAATGGTTTTTCAGTGACAAGCGGTTAGGCAGGTGAGGATGTTCAGGTCCTAGGTATCAGGTTTTACCTCAGCTGAGAATAAGAATGGGGGATCTAGCTCTGGATGCAGTGCCCACATGAAATGGTTCTAGAAGTCCGTCTTGGCATCTGAGAGGCCACATCTGGTAAAGGGGAAGAGCGGGGAGAAAGCGCCTAAGGCAGGCTCACTGGGAACTTGACCTGGCCAAGCACAAAGGCAGGGCCTGGGAACAGGTCATGCCAGACTTCAAGACGCACAGTTATCACACTCGACCTCACTGACTTTCCTACCTCCGTCTTGCTATTTCTTTCCATTCTAACACGTGTAGCTGCTTCTATCTTTACTGTTATTTACAGGGAACAATAATGAATTTGGGGAGTGGGGAGTTAGAACCAGAACTGTATCGTAGCGTATACACTTTCTGACCTATCATCAGCATACACATCTGAAAAGTGATACCACGGCAGCTACAGACAGCGTGAGAGCAGCTCGTCCCTGCATTAGCATCTACACGTTGTCCAAATAGAGCAGCCTCAGTGACAGGACATGGAAGGATGGCCACATGTGACAAAGGACAGCTGGGAGTGTCCTTGAAACTAGCAGTTCTGATCGCAAAACCGGATTCAAAATCATTCTCCCCAGCTGTAGAAATCTCAAATTTTACATGTAAATAAAAAAGCGCAGCTTTGTAGGGGTTTTTGATCGTGACTGTCTTCTCTCCTTTTCCCACACCACCAAGCGAAGCCACAGGGCTCCTCGCCACTGGGGTGTGGATTTCACCCCCGGGCGGCAGGGGGCACCCCACAGGGGCTCTAGGGAGCAGACAGTAGAGCATAGGCTGCTTAGGGGAAATGTAGCACTTCGCCTTTGGCCAACGACTTGTCTGGCTTGCCTCTGGCCTCTGATATACGGATATACACTTGTGCCTTGCTGAAGTGGCTACTTTTAAAGTATTTATATGGAAGGTCACTTTTTTAAAAGGAGGAGGAAGGACTTCCCTGGCGGCACAGTGGTTAAGAATCCGCCTGCCAGTGCTGGGGACACGGGTTCAAACCCTGATCCGGGAAGATCCCACATGCCATGGAGCAACTAAGCCCGTGTGCCACAGCTACTGAGCCTGCGCTCTAGAGCCCGCGAGCCACAACTACCGAGCCCACGTGCCACAACTACTGAAGCCCGCGCGCCTAGAGCCCATGCTCCGCAACAAGAGAAGCCACCGCCGTGAGAAGCCCGCGCACCGCAACGAAGAGTAGCCCCCGCTCGCCGCAACTAGAGAAAGCCCGTGCGTAGCAATGAAGACCCAACGCAGCCAAAAATAAATTAAAAAAAAAAATCCAACAACGGAGAATCCTTTCATGCGACAGCTATATAAAGAAATAGAGTGAGGGTCAACAACTAAGGTTTCAAGTTTGGCGAAATCCCCACCTGTAGAATTTTCTGGGCATTTCAGTTCATAGTGCATGGCATTTGGAAACTAGCAAATACCACTGGAGATGCCAGCTAGCTTCTCTGCATCCTTTACACATTCCAAGACGTTTCACAAATCCTCCTCCCAAAGACCCTTGAACTGAGTTCTCCACTTGGTGTATACTCACCTCGTGACGAAACACAAACCCAGAAATGCCAGCCACGAGTTCAGCCAGGAACACCAGAGACAGAAACATGGCATACTGCAAAGCAAGTGGACAAGGACACAGTCAGATATGGCGGGGGGAGAACAGTGCTGCTTTGGGCTAGGTCCCTTCTTGTCAGGGGGAATTAGACAAGTTGTCATATTCCCTAGAAGGCAAAGTAGAAAAAGCCTCTTCTCCAGATGTTCCCATGCGAGCCTCCATATAAGCACGTGTCTGTTTGACGTGCATAAGCATTTGGGGGCACACGGGCTGAGGACAGTGCATCCAGGGACCGGCATCATGCCTGTCAGCTCAACCAGGAGAAATCTGGAAGGGCTTTTTACAACTAAGTATCCACTATTCTTAATGTTAGGCTCCTCGAGGTAGAAAGTACTCTGGAGGGCACAGGACACAGTTCCACCCTTTCTGTGAGTCCTTTAGACCACTTTCCTCACCAGGGTCACCTGGCGTCTGCAAGCTGAGACCACTCCCTCCCGCCCATCCCTTGCAGCTCATTCACGTTTTCAACTGTTCCGATGGCCAGAAAGGCTCCTTCCGCTTGGCCACAGTCTGCCTACTTGTAAATTCCACTTACTGGTGTTGGGTCTGCTTTCAGGAGACGCCAGAACCAGTGTGACCTCTCTTCCATGCCACGGCCCTTCGTCTGTGTGAATACAGCCATGGAGGGACCGGCTGCTTCTCTCAGTTCGGGCAAGCCCTCCTGTTTCCTTAAGCACATCTCCTATGAAGTGGCTTCAAACCCCCTTCCTTTGGAGTTGTATCCCTCCCATTCTGACAGAGCGGCCCAGATGTGCACAGGCCCACGTGATACCCTTCCTCACTACGGCCTGAATGCGGCACCCACAGCAGTGGGTCGCTTACCTCTCTTGTTCTGCCTGCGGAGTTGATAGCCTTTTGAAAAGCAGATCGGCTCCGCTGCTGACCCACAATGTTCGCAAGCATCTAAAACCCCCAGTGCTTCTTACACATTTCATGCTTCCTGTACTTTCCAAGTGTGTGGGGGTGTGTGCGCGTGCGTGCAAGTGCCTAAGTTCAGGGATGTTACATGGTACTTCTGACACATTAAGGGTTTCCATTTTTGTGACTGAAAAGCAGATAAAAGGAAGGAGAATTGATTCCTCTCCTACGAGGCATATGTCTTAGAATCTGCTTCTTCTCATCTCAGAATGAAATACAACGCTCCCGAATGTTGGGAATGGCCTTTGGTGATGCCCTAGAATTTGAGTACACTGCACGTGGCCATACTGCTTACTTGTAAAGTGTATATGTGTGCATGGGATCATAAATTATTTTTCTCAGCCAGGGGCACATATATTCAAAGGAGGAAATACTGCCTTAAAATGCTGGTTTCGTTCAAAATATTAATAAAAGTGTCTCCGCGCACTGAAAGCACAGACAACTAAAGTATCAAACACACAGTTCTGAATAGAAGGCTCCGTGTACACGACTTCTCTCTCTCAACTTGGTACAAAATGCAATTAGAAGCACAACGTACTCTAGGGAGACTCTCACCCCAGGCCTAGACTCCACCAGAAAGTCCTGTGAGAAAGTCATCATCAGGACGCAGGTGGGAGAAAGAACTTTTGACTCTGCGGTGTAGCTCTTAGGAAGGGGGCCGCGGTTCTGGGCCTCCATAAAGTGAAAAGAGTTATTTTCAATTGTTTTGCAATTAATGAGGTTAAATGAGGACTGTAAAACTTTAGATGGACAGCTAATCAAGTGACTTCTGCTCTGTTCAGCTAGATCAGCAGTTTCACGTCCCTAGGAGGTTCTCTGCTTCTGGAAGCTTCCAGAGGAGAGCTGCTGCTCCTTCAGAAGGCCCGCTGGGGAGAGCCTGTATTAAATCCAGGTGGCAGGGCTCGAGTGTTCTCCAAATGAAAATACTGGAGTAGAAATAGTCCTGGCTTTCGAAAGACACCTATCTGGTTTCCCGTCCCAGCTCTCTGCACATTAGTTGTGTGAACTTGGACAAGGTATTTCACCTCCGAGTCTATCGCGTAACATGAAAACACAACCTGAACTTTATGGCGGTGGTGAGGAATAAATAAAATGGAGTATGCACACAGGACAACATCGAGCGGGTGAAAGGAACTAAATGATAGCTTTTAGAAGACCAAAACCAACACCAAGCCCCCCAAACTTCTCTACTCGCCAAAAGGGTCACTTGCTAGTAAGCTCACAAGCGTCAGGAGAAAATGGCAGCATGGTATGAAACTCAGAAGAAGCCAGAGATGACGGCTCCATTGTTGCATGCCCACTTCTGCCTGCTTCAGTCATAGTCTTTGGGCCGGAAGAAACCTTGGTGGGTTAATCCAAAACTGTTCTTTCATAAATGGGGACAAAGGCCCAAAGAGGTTACATCCTTGCCCCTCAAGACTTAAGCCACTTAGCATCAGGGTCAGTCAGGTCTCCAGGTCTCTTCCCTTCTTGTTTGGACAGATGGCTTTTTAGCAGTTTGTTTTCCATGCCTCTGGAGTTAATTCTTCCCTTGCTACTCACTGTACTGAAGAAGAGGGTCTCAGCACCAGCTGTGCAATAGCACGCCTGGAGAGCTTTCAGAAAATGTGGAGCCAGATCCTGGCCGTCACAGCGTCTGGTTCCACTGGCTGGGGGTTGGCCTCTGGCAGAGGTGTTTTTAAAAAGCCCAGGTGACTCAGGCACAGATCAAAGTTGAAAACTACAACACTAGACCAAAAGGAAACACTGGCGCCTATAAGAGGTACTGGAAGGTAGACTCAGTGCTAATGGAGGTGACAGCAGCAGAAGTGCCGCTATGTGGTCTCACTACGGCTTTTCCACCAACCTGGAAGGATTAGCTGTGGCCAGGCTATCAGCTTCCCACACGGTCTTCAGGACAGAAAATGGCCAAATCAAGCACGACCTCCATCAGGTTGCCAACAAAGAGACTGACCAGTGCCCATTTGGAAGGTGCTTCCTTTGGAGTGAATCACCCTCACACCCGTATCTGTCACTAGACGGTGTCATGGGTTACTGCAACCTAGGGCTAAACAAGAAAGGACGGGCCACCCAGCACCGAGGGAATCTCTACTCTCCCCTTTCAGAGAAAGAAATCCTTTTAAACAAAATTTTCTTTTGAGGAGAGGCTCTTGCTGCCTTTTATCTGGGAAAGCCTTCCACATAAACTCTTATTGATGAAAAGCACAGGCAAGAGACTAGAGAATTAGGCAACTGGTCTACCAGAAAGTTAAGACTTGCAGCAGCAGCCTCTCAACAGCCTATCCTTACCCTTTGGGAAACATCACTGCTGTGTCTGCTGAGTGGGGAAGCCCTGGCTTAGCTCAACTCCCACTGCACGGAGCCAGGCTGTGCAGGCGTAGAGGAGAGCGTGCCCGCGCATCCCAGCACAGCCCAGCTCAAGGAGGCAGAAAAGTATTTCTCCACTGGGAACTTGGAAATGAAAGGCTGCTCATGTTCGGGGTGCTGCCTCACCCACCACGGCTGCACATCACACGCTTGAAGAGATTTCTAAGACAGAATTCAAAACTGGAACAGGGCATCTTGCCACGAGGCTATAAATGGCTTATTAGAACCGCTGGCCACTGCTTTGTCATCATCTACCTTGAGGGACCAGGACGGGATTTTTGTGTGTGTCAGGCTGTATGTGGGGTTGTTTCTCCCTCTAGGGGATTGAAGGGTGGGTTAGGTAAAAGCCTGCACTAAAATTAGAGTCAATGACTATTAAGGACTCATCTGTGGCTTCAAGAAGGGCCACTTTGCTTTCACGTGATTTATATTTTTACAAAACAGAATCAGAAAGCAGTATTACATTGTGACCTACTCACCAGTTTCAGCATCCATGGGCTACCACGGCATGTGGCAAAGCATCCAAACAGGCCAAACACGACGATAGTGGTGCCAGTTCCGATGAGCACATAGGGAGCATTTGTGGAGTTCTCGGCAATCAGGGAAATATAGGTGCCCAGAGTGAGTTTGCCCCAGACTCCGACGGCCAGCAGGATCACCCCAGTGATCTGAAAAAAAAGCAGGAGCGGGGAGTGTGAGACTGCTGCTGAGAGGTGAGAATTAACACACAGCAATGTGGCTGGAATCTGAAGACTCCAGTTTCCGGGAGCAAGCAGGCACTTGCTGTAGGATTTCCTGAAGCAGTGGGAGAGGCCAGAGCCCATGAACTAAAGCCACCACACAGTAAAGACACTTTGATTTTGGACAACTATATCTGTCCCTTACACAATCCCATATGCAGGGACCATATCAACTGTAAGTCAAGCCAACACTAAATAACTTCTAAAAAAAAAAAAAAAAAGCTGCTTAAAAAGTACATCCTAGGGACTTCCCTGGTGGCGCAGTGGTTAAGAATCCTCCTACCAGTGCACGGGACACGGGTTCGAGCCCTGGTCCGGGAAGATCCCACATGCCGCAAAGCAACTAAGCCCGTGCGCCACAACTACTGAGCCCGAGTGCCACAACTACTGAAGCCCGCACGCCTAGAGCCCGTGCGCCACAACAAGAGAAGCCACAGCAATGAGAAGCCCGTGCACCGCAACGAAGATTATCCCCGGCTTGCGGCAACTAGAGAAAGCCCGCACGCAGCAACAAAGACCCAACGCAGCCATAAATAAATAAATAAATAAATTCAATTAATCAATCAATCATTCAATCCTAATACAGGTCTGAGAGCCTTCCCGGATCTGGTCTGGGAGCTGCTGCTCAACGCAGAGCTGGGCATGACTCCGGTAAGAATGTCAGCCGCCCTCTTCAACGTAATGTGTGTATACGGAATATTTTAAAGACATCCTACGTGATGTTTTCAAGAAAAAGGTGATCTTCTTTAACTCTCATGACGAAAATCTCTACAAAAGCAAAATACTGAAACTATTTTTGAATCCCTATTGATGTGCTGCCTTATTTACAATATTTTATTCACTATAAAACAACAGAATCTGAATAGTGCCTGGAATTAGCTGTACTACAATTTGTCAAGTCGCGCTGATTGGCCCGAAGGAAATCCCCCCAGTGTGTCTGCCCCATAGAGCCTTGCATCACTCGGGCCCTTACTTCAGGGCATAGACTTGGGGCTGCGTGCCATGCCTGACTCTCCATCCCCTGCAGGCCACACACCCCAGGAGCCTTAGCTGCTGAAGCCAGTGGCTGACTTTGTGTCTCTAGCTCCCCAGCCCGTCTCTCCCTCAGTTTACCAACAGCTGAGCAGCTCATTCGAACTGACATCCCTCCAGCTGCCACCACTTCTGACATCTTATGAGGCTCGAAAAACGCTTGGATGTCCAAGGAAGCCCTTCCCCAGTTTCTCCCACCCTATCCCCCGATGCCCCACACCAAATGCCTCAGCTCCCCGTGCAGCCTGCCCATTCGAGTGAGGAGGCAAATAAAAAAGACTGACAGAAGAAAGGATAAAGATGTGGTTATATGTACACAATGGAATATCACTCAGCCATAAAAAGAATGCAATAATGCCGTTTGCAGCCACATGGATGGACCTAGAGATGATCACACTGAGTGAAGTAAGTCAGACAGAGGAAGACAAATATCATATGATATCACTTATATGTGGAGTCTAAAGATGATACAAATGAACTTATTTACAAAACAGAAACAGACTGACAGATATAGAAAGCAAACTTATGATACCAAAGGGGAAAATGGGGGATAAATTAGGAGTTTGGGATTGACAGATCCATACCACTATATATAAAATAAACAACAAGGACCTACTGTATAACACAGGGAACTATATTCAATTATCTTGTAATAACCAATAATGGAAGAGAATGTAAGAAAATGATTATTTACATATATGTAAACAAAAAAAAAGTGAGGAGGCAGGATGAGAAACTGGTGAAAACCTGTATGACACAAATCAAGACCCGCCTCTCCAAGGTTTCCCCTGTCAGTCAACAAACACACTGTTCCTTAATGTCCGTAAGTGAACACATACCACTGCAAGAGGGAGCAAATGGCTGGGCCAGTGGAGATGCCTAGGAGCTTCTCTCTGTACACTTCCTTCTGCAGTTCGGAGCCATCAGGCTCCACCATCAGATTGTTTCTCTGTGCAGGAAAAAGAACAGACCCTCCACCTTTCCCCGTATCAGCCGAGAGTGGGCTCCACCGGTTTGGGGGATGGGATCAGTGGAGGCAACAAGAGCTTCGTGAAACTCCCCTACCCCCATCCCGATAGCCTCCCTACTTTGTAGAACCATCACCATGAAAGACAGAATTAAAAGCTTTAAAGTAGAAAAAGGTCGAGGAACTTGTGCTACTTTTATAAGGCAAAGGTGAAGGAATGTGATGCAGTCTTGAGGAGAAAGTGTTTGACACTAATATTGGGGAGAAAGTGGCCCAGTGGCGGTCTGCCGCCTTTGAAAAGTCAAAATGGGCACGGCCTTAGCGAGTTAGGAAAACCAAGAATGCATTTGTTGCCAAGAGTTCCAAGTCCTGTACTGACACCTGGTGGTTGCTAAAGAAAGTACCTTCCTTGAACACCTCTGCCATACTCCTCCAAATGGAAACAAAATGCTTTTCCTCCACTAAAATCAAAATTTAAGATTCAGCTCTCTACTCATTAGGGGCAAGAATGCAGTGGACATTAGGTGGAAAGGACAGCGCTTGAGCTATCTTTTAGTACTCAACGCTTAGCACAGTGCCGGGCACAGAGTAAAGGCTTAACATTCATTGACAAATACATTTCATTCCTCTGGGTCTTAGACCTCTATTTTATAAAACAGGGTCTTTCGCATGCCAGATACTTACAAAACTTCTCCATCAGGTAAATACTGAGAGGTAACTTAACATGAAACCAAAGAGAATCTTTCTCCCCTACTTCCCCCTCTGGCATTAACTGCCTAAAGGTGTAAATATTACAATGTCAGTGTACTGAACAAAACCAAAAAGTTCCGTTAAACTACTCATTGTTTAGGCCGAATATGTCTCATCCAGACACTTGCAATTTCATATGATTGCCCCCAAAGATTCAGTAACCTTTCAGACATACACTGAGTAGCTGCATTCTATACTCTACTAGTGTCAGTCATTATTGGAACACAATGGCTTTTTTTTTTTTCATCTTTATTGGAGTATAATTGCTTTACAATGGTGTGTTCGTTTCTGCTTTATAACAAAGTGAATCAGTTGTACACATACATATGTTCCCATATCTCTTCCCTCTTGCGTCTCCCTCCCTCCCACCCTCCCTATCCCACCCCTCTAGGTGGTTACAAAGCACCGAGCTGATCTCCCTGGGAACACAATGGCTTTAATGAAAGTGTCTATTACTCACCAAGTATAAGAGTCCGATATTATATTTCTGTCACAAGTGATTTCATGAAGTTCGCTTACTACCCTAACAAAGATTATATGCAGTATGTCAAAGTTAACACAAATCCTGCTTTTAAGGCAAACAATATTAACGTTTTTATTCCTTTCCTTTCAAAAAATAATTTCTGCAAATGCAGTCATTGCTTTGTGTATTAAACCTCTCCTCATGGAAAGTACAAAACCTATGATATCAACTTGTTGGAACGTTCATATAATGTAAGTTACACAAATATTCTTTTTTTTTTTTTTTTTTTTTTTTGCAAAAAGACTATTCTTGCAGACCTCCAAGGGTGCCTCTTAAAGATTGCCAGTGGGTGCAAACAAACACAACATTGTGGGCACCATATTGCTTGGGGAAAAAGCCACCCAATGTTTTGACCTTGACCAACTCAGACATCCTCTAAGGAACTCCTCCTCTGAATGAGGTAGAGACTGGGATAGACCAGCCTCTTCCAGCACCTGTGTGCCAGGAATCTAAAAACCAGCCAGAGAGGAAAGTCCTTCTCCAATGTTGCTCTTCTTCTACTCAAACATTCCTGATGGGCCAGCTCTGTGTTTGGAAGCCTGAACTCCAGAGGCAAGTCCTTCTGCACAGCCCAGACCCACGTCTTTAGCCTCATCTTCCTCACTAGTCTTTGTCAACTCTATGTACTTCCAGGAAAACGGAGTCGTCCTCTGTGCGCTTCCTGTACTTGACTGCTTCTCAACCTTTGCTCGTGATGATCCTCTGACCTAGAACCCTTACCCTTCCTATCACTACCTGTCTGCGTCCTAAACTCTTAGGGTACCCTGGACGCCCTCCTCCCAGCCTCCTTAAACAGAACTTACTTGGAAATATGCCATCATCATGCTGCACCCCATCCCCCTCCCATGCACGTCCAGGACTGTGAGCCCCTCAAAAGCAGGAGCTCTGGGCTCTGTGTACAGTCAATGCCCAGTACGTGTCTGCCACATGCATGAACCAGCATCTGATTGTAGAGTTAAAGGGGGAGAAGTTTCATGTTAGCCATCCACCTGCTATATACCCTCTGGACATCTCTGAGGAAATGGTAGAATGCCCATCTGAGCAGGCATCATAATCTGGGGGAAATAACAGTGCTAAGGAGAAAGGAGAAGAAAATAAACAGACAATGGAGGAAAAGGTTGGGCCGCAGTGCACCCTGAAGTGAGGAAAGCCATATTTCGTGGTGGTACTGGTGGTGGACTCGGGGTGACTCTTGGAAGAAACTGCCAGGCAGTTGGAGGAAAAGAACTACAAGCAAAGGGCTGAAGAGCCACAAAACACAATAACCAAGTACTTATTCACATTTTCCCGCTATAATAATGCTTCTTACCAAGGGTAAGAAACATACAAAGACAAGCCAAAGACAAAAGGATTTTTTCTCTTGGTTCCTGTTAACACACACGGCAACACTCACCCCTACACGTGCCTCGATGAGCACCCACAGAGTGCAAAGTAAAGGACAGGTTCTCTTCACCTCTCTCTTCTGCTCTGGGGTGCAATGAATGAGTGGGTTCAGAGCTCGCCAAAGCAATTTTGCGTCTCAGATCTTCAGAGACCTCAAATTCCGAAATCAAGCAGTGTGTCACCGATTTTGGCTTTCTCATGGAAGTTTTGCTTCCTTCTCAGAAGAACCAATTAGCAAGCAGCCAATAGTGTGGCCAAGGAAGGGACAGATCAGAGCCCGTAGGTAAACCACGCAAGCGGCCTGGTGAAGGCCCTGCCACCTTACAGGCTCCCGCCTCAGCCACAAGCCAGGAGGGCAGGCCTGGCGCCCACCAGCAGCAGCCAGGCTAAGTCTCTTGGTCTCTGTTAACTCCCAGCATCTCATGGTGGCTTGACATTTTCTGCATGCTTGCAACACAGCTCGAAATATATGGGGTCACTGCTCCTTCCCCTGGGTCCTGATGCACACACTACTTTGTGTGCGCCCTGCAAGAGTGGAGTCTCTGTTTCCCCAAGTCCTGTCGAAGTCCTGCATCAAATCCCGCTAGCCTTCAAAGTCTGATTCTCTGGGAATTCCTCCTCCCATTGCCAGACCCCCAGGTTGGGAAGCCTGATGGGAGTCTCAGAACCTTCACTCCAGTGGGTGCACTTCTGTGGTATAAGTGTTCTCCAGTTCGTGAGTCACCCACCCAGAGGTTATGGGATTTGATTTTATTGTGATTGCGCCCCTCCTACCATCTCATTGTGGCTTCTCCTTTGTCTTTGGATGTGGGGTATCTTTTTTGGTGAGTTCCAGTGTCTTCCTTTCGATGACTGTTCAGCAGTTGGTTGTGGTTCCGGTGCTCTCGCAAGAGGCAGTGAGACCACGTCCTTCTACTCCATCTTGAACCAATCTCTTAGTCTAAAGACTTGAAAATGTGTTAATAAACAGCAGCTTATCTGATTGTAGGATAAACCACTGACTCTGTAGCCTTTTTTAAGATTCCACATGTAAGTGATATCATATGGTATTTGTCTTTCTCTCTCTGACTTCACTCAGTATGACAATCTCTAGGTGCATCCATGTTGCTGCAAATGGCATTATTTCATTCCTTTTTATAGCTCAGTAATATTCCATTGTATATATGTACCACATCTTCTTTATCCATTCCCCAGAGGCATTTTTCTTGAGCCCACAAGAAAATGTGGGAGTGCACTCAGACCACAGACCTTCTGCACTCAGACCACAGACCTTCTGATTAAACTGTAGCCGCTCCTCTTGTGCCCATGAAATGCTGTGCCAGGTTTGGGTCTGACAGAATAAAGCCCACATATATTTTTTTTCTTTAACTACATAATATACTGAATAGGAATCTGTGGCATCGTTAGGATAATGTGCAGACGTTCATGTAGAAAGTGGGGCTCATGAGCCATGTATTGTGAAACTAAGGGAAAACAAAGATTACAGAAAATCGAATTATAGAAGCACAAGCTATCTAGAAGAGGCACTCTTCCCTAAGAAGTTATATGGGATAGAAAACACAGGATCTAAAACCAGCTGAAAGGAACATGCAGAAAAAAGTGTAGGCAGGAATCTCAGCTAGACAGCCATTTCAGGTGAAAGCTACAATTCAATTATCCTAGAGGTTTACAGGTTAATTCACTCTCGGCAACTACACCGAGATACTGAGAAATGTTCTTCCCCCATTCCAGATGATTCTATAACTCAGGAAAAAAATGCCTGACACAGAAACTCTATACACATCATCAATAATTAAAATACAGGCCCTTGGAAGTTAGATTTTAAGAGGAAAAGTAGCCGACAGACTATGCTTTCAGCTCGTTCTTACAGGAGCGTGTGTGCTGAGGCGACGGCAGGGGAGAGCCAGTCTTTGCAGTGTTCTGACCTGATTTTAGAGGGATGGATAAAGCAACCAGAAGGTAGAGAAATCGGCAGCTTCCATAATCTCATGGTCTTCTCTTTAGACTTGAAGAAGTAACAGTGTGAATCTGTCATGGTTACAACTTACGATTTTATTATGAATTGTTTGTGTAAATGCTTAATGTTTTAAAATAGACTAAGAACCAGGATTTATTGGGGTTTTTCAGTGGGCTTGAGAACTCACTCCAGATGAGTGGCAGAAAGGGATTCAGCATATTTAAAAGGCAGGTGAATGGAAGAGCTCTGGGCTGGGGGCTAGAATACCAGCGTTTCAGTTGTAGTTTTGTCATTAATAAGCTGTGTGACTTTGGGCAGATCACCTAACCTTTCTGGGCGTCAGTTCCCCCTTCAGTAAGATCAGGAGGTGGAAAAACCTGATTTCCAGTGCTTCCTCCAGCAATGACATTCTGATAGAACAAATCTGAATTTCAAACTTGACATGCTTATTCCCTCTGAAATATATTTATACATGTGCCATTGGGCAAATAAGCTCCGGGAAGTTTATTAGGTCCTCCCTGTGACTGACAAACTGTCAGCAGTGGGAATAGGAAAGTCAGCTCATTTCTGGACTCGAGACCACTGTTCTGCCAGCTTTCCAAGGTGACAAGTGGTTGCTGGGAAAGAGAAAGGGGGTCATGCATTGTACTTGTACCCAGACATCTAAAAATACATAAGTTCACTGGCATATCAACAAGCTTTACTTTTTATATGAAGATGACACTGTCATCTTAAGAGCAGTAAGACATATGCTTTGCGCTGTTTCTTTCTAGGCAAGTATGTTAGCCAGTTCAACCCCTTTGCTCTGTCATTTTTATGTCTGTATGTGCGTGGGTGCATGTGTATATGTGCAGAAGAGGACACACATTCCATGGTGGGGAGGTTAGCGGTATCATTAAAAAGATTTAGGGAAGTTGAGAAGAGGAAGAGAGAGTACTGAGATGCTCTTAAATGCTGACTTCTTAAAACTGAGTTTGAGAACCAACAGGAAACCCAAAGACCATCTGGTCCAGGTTCTGTTTTCTGTTGTGTTTGAGGCAAGAAAAAGCCACAGAGGTAACAGGTTCAGAAGGCAGTTGTGGATGTGGGACTGGAGTTCGGGAGCAAGTCTGAGCTGCAGGCGAGGGCTGAGGCCAGAAGTGACAGCAAGGGAGGACCGTGTCTCAGGAAGCGGAAGCAGAGAACAGTGGGAAGGATGAGGGCTATAGCTTGAGGCAGGTGGGCACTACAACGCGGGAGGACAATGCTGGAAGACGGGAACAGTGAAGAGACACAGAACAGAGTGGACACATCTGTGAAGGTAGCAGCTAATAGAAGAAGTGGAAGACATGGAAGAAAGATACTTTTTTCTCCTCTAAAGAGGAAACAAAGGGAAACAAAACACCAGCACAGTTCCCTGACCCCAGGTGCGCCCATGAGCAGACATGGCACTCTTTATTTATGTACCCAGTAAAGCCTGCTGAGATTTTGTGTTTAAATATCATTTCATCCTATAGCCAATTCATAGAACTCAAGTTCCAGGAGCTAGGTCATGAGCCTGGAGTGATGTGTCACAAATGCTAGGTTCTATTTGGATTTTATCAGTGACCGTATAGCCAGGGTCTGAAGTGCAGATTGTCTTACAGATCAGAGATGCTTGTGAAATATGAAAAGGGATTTGAACAGCAACATGAAAAGTCAGGAATTCCAGCTCTGGCTGTGGACTCATCAAAGGCTCTTCCCTCACTTGTGTAGTGAAGCCGCTGATCATTTCATAGGAAATGGCTGCAGGAATGTTGTCAGTCCAGCAAACAATGCTTCCTTCTCCCAGATGTCTTAAATATGCCTCCACCATCTTGAACCAGTCATGTTGCCTTAGTTCTTCATCTGTGAAATGACTGGACTGACCCCAGTGATGTCTACAGGAGTCCTTCCCAGCTAAAGTTTTACATGTTTCTTTGAGCTGCCCAGAGGTGCTCAGAGGGGCCAAGATCAAGCCCAGCTGTTAGCTAGGGTGCAGACCACACTGGCCAATAGCTTTTACCAGCGGCCAGTGCTGGCCGGGCTTTGTGCCCAGCCTGGGGGAGTCGAGCTGGGCAGTGGCTCGCGCAGGTGGCTGGCTGGAGACCAAATCACCTCTAACGTCCTAGAGGCCCAGGAAGTGATGGAAATGGATCAATATGGTGACAGTACTTTCTGAGTTAAAAACTGGGTCTGAACACTGTAGAGACATCTGAAATAGGCCTATCACAGAAAATCAGGGCTGCGCAGCTGCTAAAATCATAATACAGACCACTTTATCAAAGCGACAGACCACTTGAAAAACTCAACCCCTTCAAATGCAGCCTAAGCGGCTCCACCTTATACTTACTTCCATTATTCAACAAAGGGTCACAGGAAACTTCCAAACATGTTATCAGGGCCTCTGACTATCCCACTAGGAAATGAGAGAGAATGGGCAGCCCTGAATTCGTTTCACATTTCCTGGATATTATTCTAAAAGATTCTGGACTTTAGGTCTCCTCCCTCTTAAACAAATCCCTAAAGAAAGGCCCCAGAATTTAAAAAAAAAATCCCACCATGTTTATTAGCACATTGAGAAACATTCTATATAATATCAGGGAGAAATTTTAAGGGCAGCTTTTCCTGAGCCTCTTGGCATTGCTTTTCATTTGTAAGTATTGTTGAGTTCTCCTTGAAAATGTTTGAAACAGGACTTAGGTTTTGATTTACACTGGTAGAAAGCGTCTTACTCTGACTCCTGGTCCCCAGGAGTGTGTAAAACGAAGAAGTGAGCAAACCAGAGGTTAAGACTGTCTGGATGTAGTTCACACCTCTGGTTTCACTGATGACCCAGATATTTAAATAGACGGCATAAAGGTGAACGCCTATTAGGAACTGGGGCCAGCAAAGCCACTTACAAGGAGATTTATGTACTTAGAAATCAGGATCGGCTGTAGCGGCTAAAGTGAGAGAAGCTCAATGTTTGGGGGATTCCCTCTATGGCACGCCTCTTCTGTGGAAGCCCCAAGTTGAGCTCACTCATAGTTAAAAGCCACTGGACCAGTTCACACACACAAAGGCGGATGAGTGGCCGGAGCCCCAAGCCTTAGCCTCCCTAACAGGGGCTGACTAACTGAAGGAAGAGCTGTGGGGAGAAACCACTTCCCTTACTTCCATTCCTCAGATGACCTGAGACTGGATCAGCGCTCTGAAAAGATGGATCAAATTCCACGCTAATGGGCTTCCCTGGTGGCGCAGTGGTTGAGAGTCCGCCTGCCGATGCAGGGGACACGGGTTCGTGCCCCGGTCCGGGAAGATCCCACATGCCGCGGAGCGGCTGGGCCCGTGAGCCATGGCCGCTGAGCCTGCGCGTCCGGAGCCTGTGCTCCTCAACGGGAGAGGCCACAACAGTGAGAGGCCCGCGTACCACACACACACAAAAAATTCCACGTTAATAAGAAAAGATATTTTAAGAGAAGTTCAAGTCAGGGTAAGCTTATAAACAATGCATATAAACTGATGCATGTTGACAGACAGTCTGTGCTGACCACGCGTTTATCTTGCCCTGTATTGTTAACTGTGTGTCCATCAAGATTTGAAGGGTCTTGTGGGAGGAAATAAGGTCCTTTACTTCCTTTGTCTCCACCAAAGCCTCACCCACATCCTGTGCCTGATTTTCCCAGGCAACATGTCATTCAGACATTCTGTCCTGACGCCCGTTTAAGTAGAATCAGCGCTTGTCTGACTGTGAGCCCCAATTTTTAATTTGAAGGCCAGTCACTGTGCCTAGGGTGAGCACGCAGTGGGAGCTCAGTAGACGCACGATGGACCTGAGTGGTGATCGCTTCTTTAAAGCCAGCTCCCTTACAGTGGCCGTGGCCTTGGGAGTTACTGCATGGGAATGAACCTGGATAAACCAGTCCTAACAATGACTCCATAAACATGACCTGGAATGCCAATCTGACAGAGCAGCACATGTCTCTCAGGATTATGTTGTTGAACAGATTTAGCTCTGGGAGTTCCATTATTTTCAAAAGGGAAAACGTTCTTTGCATAATTTCTATATGGGATCATCATCTTCAAAACACCTACATATATACATATACCTTATACATACATGTGTAAAGGAAACAGAAGCTGGAACTCAGACGGTGAAGAAATCCCTGAAAGCCGGTGCTCTGTCTGGCTACGTGTTGATGGGGGATGAGGGGGTGGGGTGTTTGGAGGAACTCATGCCTCTTTGCAGGTGAAATTGGAGCCGATAAGACATCATGCCAGAGGACCTATTATTAAATGAGTAAAAAAATAATCTGTGGAAGAAACGTGCATGCGGTACTCGATAACAAGATTCTTACATGAACAGTGAGATGGTGTTGTCCTTTCAGTGGTCCTAACTTTCTCCTGAGACGATTTATGGGGGGAAAAAAACCCACTTCTATTAGCGATTCAATTAACTTTCAACATTCAAATATCTACACTGCACACATATGTGATACTGCCACCAAATAAGAAACACAGGGAAACTTCGGAAGTCTAATATTGGCAGGGTATTGTGGGGGAAAAAATTAACTTTAGGTAACACATGTTCTTGGCCAAATAAACAAAAACAAAAGTCATTTCAGAAAAGCACAAAGAAGACACTCTGCCATCTCTACCACTATTACTCCGGCTAAGCCGCCATCTTTGTCATCTCTCTCTGCCTCCACCTTTGACCCCACGCTCTCTTCTCAACCCAGCAGTCAGGGCGATCTGTTCAAACATATGTCCAATAATAGTACTCCTTTGCTCAAAACTCTTCCACACATTCCCTCTTTCAGACCAAAGCCAATGTTCTCGCGCTGGCCTGCAAGGCCCTACTTGACCTGCATCCCTTGCTAGTTCCTCTCATGGGCCCTCCACTGGCTCCCCTCGTGCTTACCAGGCTCCAGCTTCACAGGCCTCTTTGCAGCCCCGCAACCACTCTTGGCCTGGTTTCTGCCTCAGGGACTTTGCACTTGCTCTTCCCTCTGCCCGGACTTCAAAGATCTCTCATTTCTTCAAGTCTCTGCTCCTCCATGGGCCCTTCCCTGACGACCCTCTTTAAAACTTGAACCCTGCCCCTCCAGCATTCCTTACTCCCTCCCTTCCCTGCTTTATTTTCCTCCACTGCACTTATCACCTTCGAACACTATTTAATTTACTTTCCTTTTTTTTTTTGGCTGCAACACGTGGCATGCGGGATCTTAGTTCCCTGACCAGGGATCAAACCCATGTCCCCCTGCAGTGGAAGCACGGAGTCTTAACTGTTGGACCTCCAGGGAAGTCCCTTAATTTACTTTCTTAGTCTGTCTCCCCAGAATGAATGTGAACTCTGCGAGGTGGAGAATTTGGCCTGTTTTACTGATGTAGCCCCAGAGCCAAGACAAATGCCCACTCATAGTAGGTGCTCAGTAAATAGTTGTTAAGTGACTGAGGACCAGATGACAGGCAGGTGAGCAAGGGTGAGCTTCAGAGGCCATGAGATCCATCAGCACCAGCGCTGCACTAAGGAAGCCAAATGGTGGACCTGACTCTTACAAGGCCCAGGCAGTTGCACTGAGATAAAAACCTAGTCTTTGGCCAATTCGCTTCTTACCCAGCACATTGCTTCATAAAGTGTCTGCTTCTGACCACAAGGGGGACTAAATGCGAAAGGATGGAATAGTTCCGTCTAATCCATCACCGCTAATGGAAACGTAATTCGAAGCTCTAACATCCTGTAACTCCATGAGGTCTATAATTGATGGTTAGGAGTTGAGAGAATGAGCAGTGCTTATACCAGCAAGATTTTTCTCTCTTTTAAAAAATGTACTACGGCAGGGGGCGGGGGCAGGGGGCACTTACTATGTGCTAGGCACGATGCTAAGTGCTTTACTAGCTCTATCCTAATCAGCCTACGAAACTTGCCTGAGGTCATCACCACTAAGCGGCAGAAGAGGTACTCAAGGCCCTAGCCCTCAACCACCACCGCCTTGGTTTCTGGCATGGACGCAAGCTGGATTTCTCAACCCTGAGAAGCGGGCTGCCACAATTAAAAACTAAAATCTGCAGGCATGCTCTCTAATTTATTTATCTAAAAATGCTATCCATTATTTCTCCCGATTCCAGCAGGAAAATCTATAGAAATGGACACATGTTCTGCTCCAGGCAACAGCTTGATACTTTAAGAACCAGGAATGAGAATAAATATTCTGATGTATATATTGGGATGGGCCAGAAGTGTTAACTATCACAAACGTCCGACACAAGTCTACAAGAGGACCAATCTGAAGAATCAGTAAAGCCTGACGTGCAAACAGAAAACTGTAGCATGTTCTGGGGAAAGTTTAGGCAACTAAGGAACTCTGGGTTTGGACCTGAGAAGAGGGATGAGAGGCCATGGCTGATATATATGAGGAGAACCCACTCTGAAGCTGTGGAGTCATCTGACTTTTAAAGTAGGTCTGACCCAAAGCAAGGGGCTGAGTCACCAGCTGAGGCAGTGGCATCGTATCTGCCTGCCCCACAGCTCAGAAGGGGGATGCGATCAGTCCTTCGCCAACTAAGGGCACAGTCCGGAAACACAGTTAACTGTGTGCGTACGGGCCTGTGATAAACGGCATTTGCTGAGCAGTACTGGGCTCTCTATATGCTTTGTCACATTTATTCTTCATCTGTTTTGCAGATGAAAAACAGGCTTTGCAAACTGAGGCTTTGAAAGGTTCAGCAACGTGCTCAAAGCCACAAAGCTAATAAATGGTACAGCCCGGAGATAAATTCATCTCTGTCCTACCCCAAGGCCGTTTCCCCACCATCATGATCTCTGCTTCCTGTGGCAGTGTGAGCAAGGTGGGGCAGCTCTTGGAGCTGGGGTCTTCTTTGCCCAATATTACCCAGTCCCTGGCCCTCCCCCCTCTCCCCCGTGTCCCCTACTGGGCACGCTCCAGTGGGTGAATGGGGTCGCACTCCAGAAGATTATTGATACACCACTGGTGTGGAACTCAGAATGCATTTTCTTTTGGAAACAGTGTTAGACGTGGTGCCTGTGTTTCTAGGCCAGTCCTCAAAGGTCTATATTTAAGCCAGTGATGGGGAAAGTTATAGGGAAACAGACTGTTGTCTCGATACAAGGAAGAACTTTCCAATAGTAGGCGTTGCCTAAAATGAACGTGTGACAACAGAGGGTAAGCAGCTTTCTGGGCATTCCCGCAGGGTCTCTGGAGGCAAGCATGAGGCAGAAGTCCTACGGATGGGAAGCCAGCAGGAAAGGCAGAATTGCCTGAAAAGTCATTCTGAGCCTGACTAGTACCCTGGAAGCCACGTGCTTTTCCCGGCCAATTATTTCCCTGGATTTTCATACATGAATGAATAGGACCTTCAGCAATGCAGAAACCAGGGCAACCATTTTCCCAGACCCCAAGCAACATTTCCTTTGATCTCCAAAAGGAAATGCTACGTCACATAATTTTGTCACACGAAGAGCAAGAGAGATACTTGCTCAGTGAAATGACGTCACAATTAAAATGAGCTGTGTTCTTTTGTTTTGCGGTACGCGGGCCTCTCACCGTTGTGGCCTCTGCCGCCGCGGAGCACAGGCTCCGGACGCGCAGGCTCAGCGGCCATGGCTCACGGGCCCAGCCGCTCCGCGGCACGTGGGATCCTCCCGGACCGGGGCACGAACCCGCGTCCCCTGCATCGGCAGGCGGACTCTCGACCACTGCGCCACCAGGGAAGCCGGAGCTGTGTTCTTTAAAAGGAGGAAATGGCACTTGAAGGAATGTTTGCTCTATCGTTCTAATCCCTCCATTTTCCCCAGGCAAATGCGTACACTCTCCACCATTTCTCAGCTAGACTCAGAAAGGTGGGCTGGCTTTCAGCATCAGTGAACGTGGTTAAAGATAAACGTACAGGGCTTCCCTGGTGGCGCAGTGGTTAAGAATCCACCTGCCAATGCAGGGGACACAGGTTCGAGCCCTGGTCCGGGAAGATTGCACATGCCGCAGAGCCACGAAGCCCGTGCGCCACAACTACTGAGCCTGCGCTCTAGAGCCCGCGAGCCACAACTACTGAGCCCACGTGCCACAACTACCGAAGCCCGTGCGCCTAGAGCCCGTGCTGCGCAACAAGAGAAGCCACTGCAATGAGAAGCCCGTGCACCGCAACAAAGAGTAGACCCCGCTCGCCGCAACTAGAGAAAGCCCGCGTGCAGCAACGAAGACCCAATGCAGCCAAAAGAAGTAAATTAATTAATTTTTAAAAAATGCTTAAAAGGGGCTTCCCTGGTGGCGCAGTGGTTGAGAGTCCGCCTGCCGATGCAGGGGACGCGGGTTCGTGCCCCGGTCCGGGAAGATCCCACGTGCCGCGGAGCGGCTGGGCCCGTGAGCCATGGCCGCTGAGCCTGCGCGGCCGGAGCCTGTGCTCCGCAACGGGAGAGGCCACGACAGTGAGAGGCCCGCGTACCGCAAAAAAAAAAAAAAAAAAAAAAAAAGAATCTTAAAAAAAAACTGTAAAAAAGATAAATGTATAAAAGCTACAAAGGCAACCTTCATATTCTTCACATAGAGACAAAGATTCTTTTGAAAACCTGACATACATTGAAACTAAAAAAAGAGTCTAATAAGGTGCTATTAGTAACGGTATACTACACCAGAAATCAGTTCTAAAACAAGTACATAGCTCCTCAGAAGAACTGTGCGATTAGGACTTGGTTATGGAGACAAATACAGCTCCACTTTTTACCCCCAGGGTGACACAGCTGTCACAGCTGAGCTCGCCCCTGCATGGCGCACGCTGCTTCTATCTGCTCGGCCCCCCTGCCCCATTGCTGTCCAGCCAGGTCCTACGTGCCCTTCAAACACAACTGAATTGCCCTTTCCACCAAGAGGCCTTCCCTGGCGCTCCAAGACAGTAATCATTTCCTTAACGTGCTTAGGATTTGCCACCTATGTCTTATGAATGGCATTTTAGCTCGCACCCTAAGCCTTGTGAACACCTTACTGCATCCCCGGGGACCCCTCCCGCTGAAGGGGAGGGGCTGTGAGCAGGCCAGCTGGTCAGCCTCACTGTAAACACTATGGGCTGTGCAGCACCGGCTATTCTGCTGGCGACCGAGCCACTGGCTCTTGAGGGAGCCCCGTTTCTAGCTCAACCATAGATGAGTCCCTCGTGGGACTCTGTTATTAGCTATATGAATCCCATGGCATCTAGCGCTTGCTTTTGATGACTAAACACGATCAGAGAGAGTGCTTTGACAGCATGTGCCTCATGGAGGACAGACACATCAACAGGCACCCGACCTTGGCCCCTGAGGTTGCTGAACGGGCCTGGGATGGGTGACATGGGGGAGCTTGACAGACTGGAGACACACCAACAATCAGGTGTGGCACCTGCATTAAAGGCTGTTGCATTGCTTCCATGTTGTGCTTAGAAACAAATACGACTGCTGTGGGCTCTGGCAAATTAGAAGTTCAGAAAAGTACAACTTGGTCACCAGGCACCTCCAACTCAGGGGCCACTAATGTAAGTCCCCTCCTTCCCTGACAGTCACCATCTACTTATTTTTAAAAATAGTCTTCCCAGCAAAAAGCAGAAATTCTTCCCCACTGACGACAGCATTGGCGGAAAGTGACTGCAAGGAACGTGAAGGGGCCAGACGAGCCGAGCCCCCCTGTATTCCACACAAGCTAATGACCAAGAACATGCTTTCCTGGGCACGGGGGAAGCCGCCAGACCTTCTCATATGTTGGCACTCCACGGCAAGAGCCATCGAAGTCCCGGCACACACTGTGAGTGACTGGCTTGCTGCCAGGGTGGACCCAGCAGGCACCACGGGTACACTCTGATCTCTGAAATCAACGGCTATCGTTATTCTCGCTAAACTCTTCTTCCAGCTCATTTGGTCTTGGGTTGTTCAACCAGAAAGTATTGCGACCCTGGACTGCGTGGCTGCAGGGAAGAGCCGTATCAGCCACCTGGAGCCAAAGGGGGGTTTCCTGAGGGTCCTGGGCACCTGGCAGGGGGCAGCACAAGTAGCCGGCAGCTCCAGGGACAGGTGCCGGGGGGGCACCCTTTCCCTCCCCTAGAAGCAAGGGCTCTGGGATGTGCCTCCCTTGCACACTTGCCGCAGTCTGGATCTCTCTACACAGTGACAAAAGCCCCCCCATGAGAGCACCTGCCAATTCAAACATCCAACAGAGGCTGACGGACAGCCTTGGACGCTGACTTCAAATTCACGGAGGAGAGGATCCGAGGGGGGGCCCATGTCAGGTCAGGTGACCTCTCTGATACAATCGGCTGTGATGGGGGAAGTACCAAGTCCCTATGCCTCATCTTATCCACAAGAGCTAGGAGAACAGCTCAGAAAAAGCTGTAAGCAGGGCCACGCGCTGATCGGCTCGGCCCTCCCTTTCCTCCTGGAACAAAGGAGAGGGGCTGTGAAGCGGGCTACCTGCTCAGCCTCACTTCAACCACTCTACAGTCTGTGCAGCACCAGAACATTCTGGGGGAAGACCAAGTCCCCGCCTCTTGAGAGCACCGTCGCCAATACAAGCCTCTGTCCAGAAGAGGCCCTGGGGGAACCCCAGGTGGGCGGCCAGACCCAGCTTACAGGAGCGGAAGTCCTGGCCCCCTAACTGGGGCGCCTGGGGGGCAGGGTGAGGCACTGGCAACTCCCAGGAGGTCAGATCCTTCCCTCAGCTCCTCCCCCAAAATGCGGCTCAGGCCCTTGAACACATCTGAGGCCCTGCACCAAGCAACCTCAAATAAATGAACACGCTCCACACTGTGCCTTTGGCCACATCGGGTTGAACACCAGCCCCCTTCTGACTTGCCAGCTCAGCGGACAGTGGCTTCTACTACCGCAGCAGGGATGCCACCGACACGAGGATGAGGGCTTGGGAGAGAAATGGGTAAACTATGGATAAGACAGTACAGGAAGAGGTGTCCCACTGTGTCACAATCTGTTAACCATTTGTGGAGGGGCAAGAGCCTGAGGACCACGTACATATGAAACAAACACCTTCCAAAATGTAGAGGGTATTAATTTTTTAAAATTTAATGATACAGTAAAAAAATTTAATGATATAGTCTCTTTTTTCCTTTATAGGTAGTTCGGCACTTGTTTATTCCGGCCCTTGTGGCCATTTTGGGGGTGACGGGGGTGTAGGCCACAAGAGCCCACAGGGACAGGGGTCTCGTGCCCTCTGTGGCTGCTGCCTGAGTGTCCCGGGAGGGTCAGGGCAAGGACTCAGGGGGCCCCTGGGTTCTGCCCGTGATGCAGTCTGGGCGCTGTTCTGGAAGGGTTGGCTTCCGCTGCTCCAGGGGTCTAAGAAGCGGGGGATAATATAGTTTAAAAAAAAAAAGGCAAACAGGTCTGGGATTGCACCAGGGGCCCTCGTTACACCACAGGGATAACATAATATTGGCATCTGTTGATTCTTCAGTCATTTAAATTTCAGGAGCCTACAAAATGGATTAAAGACCTAAATGTAAGGCCAGACACTATCAAACTCTTAGAGGAAAACATAGGCAGAACACTCTATGACATAAATCACAGCAAGATCCTTTTTGACCCACCTCCTAGAGAAATGGAAATAAAAACAAAAAAAACAAATGGGACCTAATGAAACTTCAAAGCTTTTGCACAGCAAAGGAAACCATAAACAAGACCAAAAGACAACCCTCAGAATGGGAGAAAATATTTGCAAACGAAGCAACTGACAAAGGATTAATCTCCAAGATTTACAAGCAGCTCATGCAGCTCAATAACAAAAAAACAAACAACCCAATCCAAAAATGGGCAGAAGACCTAAGCAGACATTTCTCCAAAGAAGATATATAGATTGCCAACAAACACATGAAAGAATGCTCAACATCATTAATCATTAGAGAAATGCAAATCAAAACTACAATAAGATATCATCTCACACCAGTCAGAATGGCCATCATCAAAAAATCTAGAAACAATAAATGCTGGAGAGGGTGTGGAGAAAAGGGAACCCTCTTGCACTGTTGGTGGGAATGTGAATTGGTACAGCCACTGTGGAGAACAGTATGGAGGTTCCTTAAAAAACTACAAATAGAACTACCATACGACCCAGCAATCCCACTACTGGGCATATACCCTGAGAAAACCATAATCCAAAAAGAGTCATGTACCACAATGTTCATTGCAGCTCTATTTACAATAGCCAGGAGATGGAAACAACCTAAATGTCCATCATCGGATGAATGGATAAAGAAGGTGTGGCACATATATACAATGGAATATTACTCAGCCATAAAAAGAAACGAAACTGAGCTATTTGTAATGAGGTGGATAGACCTAGAGTCTGTCATACAGAGTGAAGTAAGTCAGAAAGAGAGAGACAAGTACCGTATGCTAACACATATATATGGAATTTAAGAAAAAAAAATGTCATGAGGAACCTAGGGGTAAGACAGGAATAAAGACACAGACCTACTGGAGAATGGACTTGAGGATATGGGGAGGGGGAAGGGTAAGCTGTGACAAAGCGAGAGAGAGGCATGGACATATATACACTACGAAACGTAAGGTAGATAGCTAGTGGGAAGCAGCCACATAGCACAGGGAGATCAGCTCGGTGCTTTGTGACCGCCTGGAGGGGTGGGATAGGGAGGGTGGGAGGGAGGGAGACGCAAGCGGGAAGAGATATGGGAACATATGTATATATATAACTGATTCATTTTGTTGTAAAGCAGAAACTAACACACCATTGTAAAGCAATTATACTCCAATAAAGATGTTAAAAAAAATGACAATGATGAGGACAAAAAAAAAAAAAATTTCAGGAGCCTATAATAACCTACAGTGATAGTTATCATAAGAGTGGTTACCCATGGAGGGGGTAATGGATGACAGGCTGACAGGAGGAGGCACAAGGGGGTGATGGAGATGATCTTTATCTGGATTGAGGTGTGTTTTGAGAGAGAACCGGAAAACACAAGCAGAAAAAGAATGAGTGAAGAAATGTTATTATATAATCATTACAGACAGCAGGAGGAAGAAAATGGCTCTTGGATTTTATATAACAAGTAACATTAAAATATCATCTCACATCTGTAATGTGCTTTATAGTTTATAAAGTATTTTCATTCAGAAAATTCCAGTTAATACTCACAATAACCCCGTGAAGTCCACACAATCCACATGCGCGTTTGCAAGATGAAGAAGCAGGTTCAGAGAATATTAAATGTTAACCGAAGGCCCGCGTTCTGTAAGTGACCAAGACAGAACTAAAAGCTAATGCCCTGGCTCACGGGCCGAGTCCTTTGGATTATACCACGTTAGGAACTTTGACAAACTAGCTTGCCTGATACTTAGTTTAATTCATTTTATTTTGTGTATCCGACTTGTGCCTGACCCGCTTCTCCAAACTTTAAGTGCCCCTGAAAAGTGAGTTTATTAACATCACCCAAATGTACAGGATCAAGGTTGACAATCTGCCGCAAACCTCAGGACTCCATCTGAGCCTGAAATCCAGTGTCTCGGGCTCTTCAGTAATCAAACCCTGAGAATAAAGACCCCAAATTAAAGGGTTAAAAGAAAACCTATTCAGTGAACACTGCTACAGTTATGTCACTTCACAGACTGTGGTTTTGATCTGCCTTGAAACGTTATGTTTCATTTGTCATTTTTCGTCATTCCTCATAATTTTTTTTCTCCTTTTTTTATATTGAAGTGTAGTCCATTTACAATATCATGTTAGTTTCAGGTGTACAGTACAGTGATTCAGTTATACGTGTGTGTGTATGTATGTATATGTATTTTTTATACATATATATATATATATATATATATATATATATATATATATATATATATACATTCCTTTTCAGATTCTTTTCCCTTGTAGGTCATTACAAAATATCGAGTGTAGTTCCCTGTGCTACACAGTAGGTCCCTGTCGGTTATCTATTTTATATATAGTAGTGTGTATATGTCAATCCCAACGTCTTGTCATCTTAATAGCATGAAAGCAGTGGAGGTCAGGAACTGAACCACTGTGTTTTACATTTCCAGTAGCCCCCAGTATGGTGCCCTACTTACAGCGCCCATTGAAGCAATGCTTGTTTTCTCAATAGATTTGGTACCTTCTGGGATTTAATAGTGTTAAAAACAGAATCCTGTGACGCAAAATTCTGTATCACAGAAATGTACTTCAGTAAAACTCAGGACAAATTTACTATGATGGTTTGTGGATTGACTGCATGTGTTCTATCCCTTTCATCCAAGTGGGGGAATAATTTATACAGCGTCACCAAAGGTCCCTAGCTAGCAAAACCAACGTGTCGAAACTCTTATGTTAAGAACAGCAGTGAGGATAATTTTTCAAATGTTTGCATTTCCAACTGAGTGTCATTAGAAGAAAATCTCTAGTCAGGACAGCCCTTTCCAAACTTCGATGCCTATCTTGTCCCCTGGAGCACCCTTAACTCTCTCCGAAGGTCAGATGGCTCTCAGGCTGAGTTATTTTTAAGATACACATCAGTGCTGTTCTTTCTAACTGGGGCGCAGGGGAATGTCAGTGACCTCAGTGAAGGACTCTAAGCTGCGACAACCTGCTCTCCCATGGGTACCCATCTCTAGCAACCTGAAGATACAAATATCCCAGACGTAAAGATGAAAGCAATGTGTGTGCCTGCTCTCTCTCTGAAAGGTGGAATTTTAAAAATCAAGTAACACCCCAAATCGCTTCCATGCAATTTTTAAAATTTAGGGACATTTCACTCCACAGAAATGTATACAATTACAGCATATAAATCACATCATTATGAGCTCGAACTGTGAAGCCACTGGAGCTTCTTACCTTTTAAACTTATACGCCTTTTGGCAGGCACAGAAAAGCTCATGCCCTCCTTTAAGACGATCTGGAATTTCAAAAACTCTTCCAAGCAATGGTAAGTGTGAACTCCTTTGCTCCAGCTCCACCCGTCTCTCTCATCCGGTTTCAGACATCTCCTGTTGAGGACTCCCATTTTTCACACACCTATCCCTCCCAAACCTTCCACTCTAATCCACTGCCACCTCAGGGAAAGAGTAAAAACAAATGCCAAACAATTTACTAGTGAAATCCAGAGCCACATCCCACTGGCCGCAAATCCTGCAACTTCTCCTTTGCTCAGCGAACATGCAATCCAAATGATATTATAGCAAAAGCTCTGCGGTTCTGTATCTATATTTTTTGCCAGAAGACTTTCCCCAAAGTTTTAATACCCTTACAGGCCTCATTCGAAATGCACCATCTATGGCTAGATTAAAGATCATAGTTTTAAGCCGCGTGAGCTGTTTGTAAATTTTGGAGACTAATCCCTTGTTGGTCACATCATTTGCAAATACTTTTTCCTATTCTGTGGGCTGTCATTTTGTTTTGTTTATGGTTTCCTTTGCTGTGCAAAAGCTTTTGAGTTTAATTATGTCCCATTTGTTTATTTTTGGTTTTATTTCCATTGCTCTGGGAGGCGATCGTAAAAGATATCGCTGCGATTTATGTCAGGGAGTGTTCTGCCAACATGTGGTACATGTACACACTGGAATATTACTCAGCCATAAAAAAGAAGGAAATACTGCCATGTGCACCAGCATGGCTGGACCTAGAGATTGTCATACTGAGTGAAGTCAGACAGACAAAGAGAAATATCGTATGATATCGCTTATATGTGGAATCTAAAATAAATAATCAAATGAACTTATTTACAAAACAGAAACAGACTCACAGACTTAGAAAAGGAACTTATGGTTACAGGGAGGGGGAAGGATGGCGGGAAGGGATAGTTAGGGAGTTTGGGATTGACATGTACACACTGCTACATTTAAAATAGATAACCAACAAGGACCTACTCCACAGCACAGGGAACTCTGCTCAATGTTACGTAACAACCTAAATGAGAAAAGAATTTGAAAAAGAATAGATACATGTATATGTATAACTGAATCACTTTACCGTACACCTGAGACTAATACAACATTGTTAATCAACTATACTCTGGTATAAAATAAAAAGTTAAAATAAAATAAAACAAAACAAAAATTTTTTAAAAGACCATAGCTTTAAGTCTGTCTGACCAATAAAAGTCTGGAACTTGTCAGGCCAGTAACTCGCTGCCAGGTGACTGACACACAGTACTCTAACTTGAACAAAAATTGGGCAGACACCAAAAAATACAACCCTATGCTTACAAGTTCTTCATGTGTACAATGGTTCTACTCTACTATTTTGTAAGGTTGATGAGTGGTTGAAATAGATAATATGTCTAATGTACTCAGCAGCCATTCAGGCCTGATAAGCAGGAAATGTTAGACAAAAATCATGGTTATCCCACTGTTATTCTATCATTAATATTGATATTATTAAGCTCTTCCAAATATTTCTGCAGCCATGAACGCTACCAAGAACCTGTACTGCCTAGAATCCTTTTATGTTCTGAATTGCCTCTTGGAAGAGTCTTTCATTCTGTTAAGCATCTAGACAGTTATGAACCCAGAAGCCTGCTCTGGCTTTTAGGAAAAATAAACCATATGGTTTTGCAGCTGGAGAATACCCATCTCCTCACTTTCTGCACAGCCATTTCTGTGCAAAAGGCTTGTTTTCATTCATTTTCAAGTCTGTGCTGACAAGTTGTTCTAACCTGCACTCTTGGAAGAGGCATGAAGCCTGGCAGCTCCTTCACCTGCAAGTCTGCCTTGGGATTCGTCTGTGGGGACCCTGGTCAAGGGGGTGAGGCCCAGCCAGGCGGCAGGGGGCTTCTAGGGCAGCAGGACTAAAAGCTCCTGGGAACCAGCAAGGGCTCCAAGGTTGTCTCCTCCTCACCCCCAGCCACCTCAGGAGATTCCACACATCACAGGAGCAATGAGCTGCCTGACTGGGTTCAACCTGGGACTGTCAGAGGATGAGTGCAGATGAGTGGGGTGAGTTCACTGCACAGTACTGAGGTCGTGACGTTTCCTAAACCCCCACTGGGTACCACATTAGAAGTCACCTACTGTGACTTCCCTGGCGGTCCAGTGGGTAAGACTCCATGCTCCCCAATGCAGGGGGCCCAGGTTCGAGCCCTGGTCGGGGAACTAGATCCCACATGCTACAACTAAAGATCCCGCGTGCCGCAGCTAAGACACAAAGCGGCCAAATAAATAAATATTAAAAAAAAAAAAAAAAAGAAGTCACCTACTGTCAGCAGGGAAAGAGTGAGAGGCAGGAGGAAGCAGTGGCCACGAGAACAGGCTCAGGGGCAGCCTTCCCAGGTTAGAATAATCGTATCTACACCACTCACCATCTGAGAGATCTTTCGCAAGTTACCCAAGTGGGTGGCAAGTTACCTGTGGGATCAGGGATGACAGTACCTCCTTGGCAGGGCTGATGGGAGGATTAAGTGAGTTAAGATGTGTAAAGCACTTGGCATACTACCTGGGGCATCAGAAGCATTCGATCGACGTTAGCCATTATCTTCATCAACATCATCACCTCCTGCAACTCCCACAATTTTACAGACGAGAATGAGGCCCAGAGAAGCAAAATATTTGCCCAAGATCACACAGCTAGTTGAGAGACAGAGCCAGGACTAGAATGCAAGTCATTCATTCATCCATGGACACCTTCAAAGTGACCCCTTTAATGGCGTCTAAACAATTTCCTTTACAGGGGGTGGGGAGGCGTAAAGGAGTTTCTGGAGAACATGGGTAGATTGATCAGGACTGTTTCTAGTGATAATAATTAATTTACTCTGAAACTCAAAAATCATTAAGAAATTGCAAAAGACATAATTTAAAAGGCCACTTGTCAAATTACTGAAAAACCAAGCTACGGCCTACCGTATGAAGATGTCTTTCGATGTTAGTGTGACTCTTCCCCATTCCCAATCACTGTCGAGCAGTCACAGAAGGTTGCAAAAAGAGATCATACATCACAGAACACCACCAGAATAACAGTGCCGCTGTTTCTTAAACTCAAGGTCAGAAGCATTAGCACTTCTCAGCAAAATGATCCCCCAAACAGGTGACTCAGAATAATTTTAACCTATACATCACCCTACTGAATCAAAATCTCTCTCCTGCGCATAGCTTACTGAGGTCAGCACACTCACTGGAGCCATCCATCCTACACTGAGAGCAAAACTCATACCACTGGAGCGAGAGAAGCACAGAGCATTCCTGGGGTGCTGTGAACTCTGGCGAGTTACCTCACTGGTCTCTTACAGCAAAGATACCAGCCTTTCTGCCCTTACTTCTAATCTTTCATTCATTACCACAAAAGCAAAGCTGGTTTAAATTCCCAATTTTCCCTCCTTAACCTACGCTTTGTCCCCCTGTCTTTGCTCTCACACACGGCTTCCATCCTGACAATTTTCTTTCCTTAGTAAAACCGGGAAAACTCTAGTTTAGTATGGGCTAAATCTCAACCCCACATTTTAGTATGAAGTCCTTTCTCCTGAGTCTTAGCAATCAACCACATTGCTGAAAATGCCCCCCCCCCCCGTGATCTTTTTTGCATGTTCTTTTGTAATTGTTTGAGCAAACAGCCTCAACTCTATACCTTTGCTCGTAGATTCTCTCCAACCTGAAAAGCACTCCTTCCCACCTATCAATATTCTACCCATCCTTTGAAGCCCAACTTGGGTCATGTTTTCTCCTAGGATCTAAATCCCCTACATTTAAATCTGACCTTTCGGGCTTCCCTGGTGGCGCAGTGGTTGAGAGTCCACCTGCCGATGCAGGGGACACGGGTTCGTGCCCCAGTCCGGGAAGATCCCACATGCCGCGGAGCGGCTGGGTCCGTGAGCCATGGCCGTTGGGCCCGCGCGTCCGGAGCCTGTGCTCCGCAACGGGAGAGGCCACAACAGTGAGAGGCCCGCGTACCAAAAAAAAAAAAAAATCTGACCTTTCAAAAATACCCAACCAACTGCAGCTCCCTACAAACCATCATGCCATTTTGTGTCTTTGCTCATTTTCTGTCTAGACATCCCCTGGACATTTTAAAGACCCTGTGGTAAGGACCACATCGTACAACTTTCCCCGACCTGCACTCTACCCTTTTCTAGAAGAGGTTCTCTTCCCCTTCTGTACTGCTCTTCAGCATCATCACATAGCACTGCCATGTACCAGGAACTCTTATTTGTGTGTGTGTGTGCATCAGCCTGGTTAATCCTGGTAACAATCCCACCTCCCATGAGGTAGATACTCTTACTACTACTCGTGTTACAGATGAGGAAATGGAGGCACAGCGAGGTTAAATACGCTTCCCAAGATCGCCTGATCAGTAAGTGGCAGAGTCAAGATTTGAGCCCAAGCAGCATCATTCCAGTTTAAGCTTTCATGGCTTCCCTCCAGCTGCCTACTCTTGTATCTGTTTCCATTACATGATTACACTACAACTTAATCATTTACAGGTACACTTTCTCAGTAGAGGAAGGCTTCCTTAGCTTAGAGGTGGTATCTTATGGAACCTTTTATGCTCTCAATGTTTGCTGCACTGAAGCCAACACCCTAGATCACAAAGACCACTCTGGTTGCACTTACAGTGAGTGTGTTTTAGGTCTTAGCTCTCCAAATAGATGATAGAAAATACAGACAACCTCCCACCACAGTACTCAGCACAGTGATGAGCAAAGCTTGATTGTCCTGTAAATATTCACAGAGAAATTGGGTGGCTTTTCCCCCCCATTCAGTTGCCATGAATCCTAAATCTAGTCTTGAGCTGTCCTTGCCACAGCTGCCCAATTTAATGGTCCTATACAACCTTGAGATGTGTTCCCTTTAATCCCCAGGCATCACTGCAGACACGGTTGAAGACAAGTTACAAATTCACTCTTGCAAAACAAATGCACACACCAGAGCATGCCAGAGAGAGAACAAAAGAAACTGCTAATGGCTTTCAGGAAACAAAATAGGACAAATCTCTACCGTAATAGGAGGAGGACTCTTCATACCCAGTGGAAATCAGTATCTTATACTTTGTAATGAAAATTAAGGGGCAGTAGCCCATGAGGTGGCAGCTCATGGAGATGGACCTCACAAATCCCAAGATAAAATGGTAAGAGGACTTTCCCAAAGTCTACAGGAGAGGATCCAGGGGAAAGGCATTTCTTCTTTGCTTTTCCATTCCCTTTTTAACCTCTCCTTTCACATCCTATCTCTGCCATTTGGGGTCTATAAAATGGAGATAATATCTGCCCCATGGGGAAACGCTCTGAAACAAAATGGAAAAGTCCACCAAGGAGATGGCATCACAGAGAGAGCTCTGCTGTTGGGTTGAGCTGGCCAGAGGGCTGCTGCCTCCTTCAGAGAGGGTTTTTGGACTCCTTTCCTCATAGTTAACTCTGTCAATGTCACCCTGAAGGTAAAAATAAGCCAGAACCTGGATAAAGCAAGTTAACAATGAAGTACAGGCCTTCACAAGGGCACTTGCCTCACTAGGTTCTTCCAATTTTCTTTGTTCTTCAACTCCAAACAAATGTCTGGAAGGAACAAACCTTCACCTGAGAAAGTTCAAAGCCTGTCTTCAGAACTGCAGGCAGAGAAAGTGCTCACAGACCGGGGCTGTGCTCTGAGTAGCAACTGTGCTGCCAACAAATCTGGGCCCTCTCCCTGGGAGCTTGTGCACTACTCTCCAAGGCCGGGAACTGACACACAAATCCTGGAACATGAAGACTGAGCACGGGCTTTGCCTTGCATCTGACCAGACATAAAGCCCAGCTCCTGTGACTCCCTAATGTGTGGCCTTGGGCAAAGCCCCCTTTCTCTCACGTGTCAAATGGGGATCACAGACTTCCTTCATGGAGGGATAGTGAGGATTATGTGAAATACAGCTCACATGCTTAGGACCCTGCCTAAAACCTAGAAAGTGCTCAAGAAATGTATTGCTCGCTGTTGTGACTTAACCTCCAAAGCAGAGTCAGCCTCGACTCCTGGGCAAATGTCTCCTATTTGAGAAGCATGAGGTGGGATCTTGCTCTAGTCTTTCCTTCCCATATAAATGTCAGAGTCCCTGAAATGTCACTTTAAAACGCATATTTCATAGTTAAATTTTGGCATTAAGAGAGAAAAAAACTACCCTTAACAGGCAATAAAATAGCAATTCATCTCAAAGTGTAAGTGATTTGATCAAGTCGGCCTTGGCAAGGGGGTGGGGAGAACTCGTTCAGGAGACACTCACTGAAAGAGTCTCTCTCTTATGGCACGGCAGAAATTCCAGGGCTTCTCCTTGAACAGTAAATGCTGTGGACAAAAAGCTTTGGGGTAAGCTGGGCCTGGGGTCAATTCCGGCTTTATCAGATCAGGACTGTTGTATCCTTGAGCACCACCCCACTGGGCCTGCTTCCATCTCTAAAAAAAAGACAGTGATAAGAAGCAATCTAGGGAATTGCCCATTTGTTCCCATATTGTGCTGTTATGCTACTTACGAGTTTTCAAAGGGAGCAGGGAGGAAGCCAGGGGGAGCAGAAACACATTGAATGTGGAGCCCAGCACAGAGCAGGGGCTCAAGAAATGATAGCTTTCCTTCCCCTACAAGGAAAGCTCTCTAGACATCCAATCCTCATAAACGGAGTTTCAATTACCTTCAGACTTTCGAAATGCAAAGAAAATCCAATTTTGATACTAGCATATTTTATTTTAGTTTGTTATTATTTACTGCTGAATAGAACTCCATTGTATGGATATACCACAATTTGTTCATCCATTCATCTGTTAATGGAAATTTTGGTTTTCTCCAGCTTTTGAAGATGCTGGCATATTTTAAACCTACTTCTGTTTTTCCTGGCTTCCTCCCCATCCCCTTTCAGGACTCATGAAGGTGTGTAACAGCAAAAAATGGAACAGATCTGTTGTAGAATAAAAGCTGTCCATTTTTGCTTGTGTATATATTTTCAAAAAGCCTATCCCATTACGGCTGAAGTTCCTAAAAGAATCGCTCTGACAAATACAGTCACAATCAGAAAATCAATGACTGTCATGTAAAATTACTTCATAGTGATTCCTGTGAAGGGAAATATTCTCATCCCTCAAGAACAAGAATCACTGTGCACAGAAGAAGGAAAGGTGGAGCCTGAACTTGAAACTGCCAAAGCAGACCCCACTGATGAAGACAGTGGGTACTTCCTTATTGAAACCAAAGAAGAAGCAATAGAACCATCCACTGAGAACTGCACCCTAAGAGCAGGTAATACTCACATCTGACAACTATAAGCCAATACACAGCAGAATGTGACATGCCACAAGAGGGACACCACGTGCCATGTGGGTACAGAGAACAGGAAATCAGACTAACATTAACATTCAGACTAGGGCCCTGCCAAATGTAATAGATTCTGATGGCTGGGGATGGGCAGGAGAGAACATTCCAGGCAGGAGGGACTAGACAATCAGTGTAAAGAGGCCACCCCCCACCCCCCATGGCATGTGAGTGCTGGGCTCACAGGTATCCCTTCTCTGCCACTCAGACGGGCAACCTTGGATAAATTACTTAATTTCCATAAGACCCAGTTTTCTTCTTCCTCAAATGGGGATGATGATAGCCACCTGGGAGGATTGTTAAGCGGATCAGATAAGATGATGTAAACTAAATCACTTAGGCCCATGCCTAACAATCAATGCCCAAGCTGCCACTGTTCTCATTTCATTCTCCTTCTAAAGACTAAATAAATACATCTTAGAGGATACTTTCTAGGCATGGCTCGGAGGAGCTTGCTAGAACAATTCCTTACCCATGCTGTGGGTCAGAGGCCAAGTGTATTGTACAGATAGCTAAATGCATTCTCCACACCCACTAGTCAGGCCCACCTATTACAGCATGAAAAACAAAGGCACCTGGGCATATACCCTGAGAAAACCATAATTCAATAAGATTCATGTACCAAAATGTTCATTGCAGCTCTATTTACAATAGCCCGGAGATGGAAACAACCTAAGTGTCCATCATCAGATGAATGGATAAAGAAGATGTGGCACATATATACAATGGAATATTACTCAGCCATAAAAAGAAACGAAATTGAGCTCTTTGTAATGAGGTGGATAGACCTAGAGTCTGTCACACAGAGTGAAGTAAGTCAGAAAGAGAAAAGCAAATACTGTATGCTCACACATATACATGGAATCTAAGAAAAAAAAAATGTCATGAAGAACCTAGGGGTGAGACAGGAATAAAGACACAGACCTACTACAGAATGGACTTGAGTATATGGGGAGGGGGAAGGGTAAGCTGTGACAAAGTGAGAGAGTGGCATGGACATATATACACTACTAAACATAAAATAGATAGCTAGTGGGAAGCAGCCACATGGCACAGGGAGATCAGCTCGGTGCTTTGGGACCACCTAGAGGGGTGGGATAGGGAGGGTGGGAGGGAGGGAGACGCAAGAGGGAAGAGACGTGGGAACATATGTATATGTGTAACTGATTCACTTTGTTATAAAGCAGAAACTAACACACCATTGTAAAGCAATTATACTCCAATAAAGATGTTAAAAAAAAAAAAAAGGCACCAAAGCCTGCTCTTTCCCCAGAAAAGGTCCCTGCCTGCTGTCCGCTTTACCCTCCTCCTGGATTCAAGGGAGAAGCGCCAATTAACCAAAGTGCTTACAGTGTCGTGCTGGGGCTCAGTGAGTTTTCTTATTAACTGAGAATTAATAGAAAAGCGATTTGTTTTAACTCATAAAAAAAATCTTAAGTCCATGAGTATATCCTTTGCCTCAGAGAGTGCAGTGTGGCCATAATTTAATCTGTCTTTGATGATTTAAGACCTAGCAGTGCCTCAGGTCCATATACTTAAGGATGGTTCCGCACAACGGAGCCTTTGCAGGGCAGAAGCTGGGCCAATTGGAAAAGCATGTTGATGGGAGTGGGACACAATTTGAGACTAGCCTCAAAGTCAAGGGCTTCAGACTTGACCACCATCAATCTACGTAAGAAATAAGATTTATACTGAAGCCTCGTATACACAATTTAAATGAGGGTTTCTTGAAGCAATACTTACCCTCACTCCGAGCATGCATTCTAGTGTTTTCTACCCTACTGAAAAACCTTTTTATAGGTAGCCCTCAGATTGTACCCTAGAGGGCCTCCTGCCCTGTGTTTTTGGAGAAAGTGCCACATAGAGTTAAGGCGATAAGTCAATACGATTTCAATTTAAAAAACAGAAGATCAGAGGCTGCAGCATTTTGCCAGAATTGGGGAGTTAGATGGGAGGGAGGTCCATCTCGCGAAGGTGCAGCTCCAGGGAGCTGGCCTTTCTTCACAAAGTTATTAGCCAGGGCCCCATGCCATGTCCTACCAAGTCGGGTCACATAGTGGGGAATCCTTAATACTTTCCTTCAACAGGCCAACAGAGAGTGAGGGGGTTTCCTGAGGGGCTCCAGGTCTGACGTAACAGCCAGCTGGCCCACCTGGGGCTGGGGCAACCCATTACCTCTTGAGGGGCCTGCAGCATACCCTAATCTTGACATGTCCTCTGCCTCTCAATAAGCCCCAAATCATAGCAATGTGAAAACTTTTTTTTTTCATCACGCAACTGTCACAAATATCTGTGGGAACCCCAAGCACACCAGAGGCGCTTCTCCACAAAGAAGCGTCTATCAACGAAGAACCTACTGTGCCGCCGTCCATGGAAAATCAACTCCTTGCAACTAGAGCAAACCATTGGCAGCCATCCATGCTGGCAAACTGCCCTGTGCACACGGAGAGATTTCCTGTCAGCAGGGGCTTGCTCTCCTGCGGGGAAAGATGGCTGTGTTTCAAGAGTCAACCGGGAAGGAAAAACTGAGTTCAGCCTCCCCAACCATAACTAAGCAGTGCGGGAAGGAAAACAAGCTCTACTGAACTGGGCCACCCTAGGGACCCGGTAGGGAACCAAAGCAATGACCGCCATGACACTTCTAAGTCTAGGACCAAGGACGCAAGGTTACATATCTCTTAGATACAGACATGGCCTTGAGCATGTAAAACGGAAGCCAACTGGGGAAGTCTTAGAGGAAGCAAATATGTGCCGTAGTGTACAAGGTTAAAGCAACATCAGAAGAACAGTTTTCATGGGAACTCATGGGTCATAGGAATTGAAAACTGCACTTTTGATATTTGTTTTTAGTTGAAGCATAATAGACTTATAAGCACTTTTGGAATTTGACAGGAAGGAATTCTGCCCGTTAGAATACCCAAAGGCCAATTTGCCAGATACCAAAAGCAGCAGTAAGCTGAGATCCTAACCAGGACACAGGAACTTCCAGTGTGGCCAGCTAAGGAAAAACCTCTCGGAAAGTCAGGAGGCAACAACGAACCTGAATTATAAAGGGGTAATTTCTTACAGCAACATGCTTTGTGACAGCTTGGCAATTTGCCCTGTGATGTTTCTTCAATAAGACAGTAGTCTTACGAGAGAAGGCACGGGGGGAAAAAGCCCCTGCCTGGCCCTCATCCTGTAAGTCACAAGGAGCACAGGCCTACGTACGGTTCCCCAGCCTGGCCCATCCCAGCAGGTGCCTCAGCGCCGTATTTACTGTTGGTGTCATCTTTCACTTCTGCTCGACACAATGGCCTTGGGGCTAGAGTTCCAACTTTTCCATGATGTTCTACTCTTTGTGTTAATTCTCATCCAAGAATTACCTTGGAGATTTGCTTGGTGGCCTCACTGATCCTGAGCGTTAAGACATTTGATTGTGAACGGCGACAACTCTTTGGAACAGAGTGTAATCTGCAATTTTAAACATTTCTCTAGGAGGAAAGGGTGAATAATAGTTATTCACTCAAAGTCAGAGTAATGGTTATGAAACGATTTGAGCAAGAGGAAAAGAAAATAATAAAAGACAAGAGCTTCTGTCTTACGGCTAAGTGGTTTGACTTATTCAAGAGTGGAGACGGCAGATATTCTTAGCTATTCTAATCATCAACAGCAAGAGGCGTTTTTGCACTATTTGGCTCAAATGTGGTCTGAGGCTGGAATACAACCCATGTAAGTTTTGCAAAAGAACCTCCCTAATTAGCAAGTAGATATAAATTAGTGGGGCTGCCAGTAAGGAATTTTAAAAGTTTTGTCTGGAAATGAGTAATTGAATCCTTTGCCAGAAATAGGAAGCTTGCTGTGAACTTTGTGGGGTACTAGTCACCATCTAAGGCCTGCATGGCCCTCGTCTGGAGTTTGCAGTGGGGTAGCCACACAGACCCACAGCCCCACTCACCTGGAAGGGATCACACAGGTAGTGTTAACAGTGTTTTGGAAAATAGGTTAGAGTCTCACTCTACAATTTACTGCTGTGGGACTTTGGGCAAGTTACTTACTCTCTCCCTCAGTTTCCTTATCTGTTAAATGAAGACAATATTACTATCTAAAAAGGCAATACAACGCAAGGTTTTACTAAGGACTAAATGAGGTAACACAGTGTGGAGTATATAGTAAGTGTTCAACAAACATTAAGTATCAGCATCACTTTTTTTGATTTTTCCAAAGCTTGCTTTATTTTTCTTCTCTTTCTGGCAAGGACATTTCTAAAAGTGAAATATCATTAATCCTCGTCAACAAAGGATGGGAAATAGTGTCTATTTCATAAGTGATTTAACCAGAGACCTACACCATCTTCCTCAGGAAACGGAAATAGTTCAGAAGCAAGATCCTTTTATGACATTGCCTCTGCCCCCAAAAGTTTTGCCAAAAGGTAACAGAAGAGACATTCCATAACAGTTTTCTTCCTTCAAAGGCATCTCAGCCTCTGCTAGAAAACCCCACCCAAGGTAAAGTGCAAAATTCAAACTAGGTCTTGGGGCACGTTTCCTTTAAAATTAATTTAAGTGATTTCATTGACTCGACTAATTAGCTCTTTTCTATTCCAACCTTCAGAGTTCAGGGTAAAGATTTTGTCATTTATTTTTGCGGTGGAAGTCATAAATCATAGAAGTACCCCAAATAGACGTCTGTGGAAGGCTGCCATCAAACAAGGAGAATCTGAGAGGGCAGTACTAAAGTCTGCATGGAATCTAGTCAGCAGATAGCGAAGTTCCAGGACCCGGCAGGGTTCACTGCCTGGAAGTTCACGGTGGAGTCAGAACCAGGGCTATAGCCCTGCCTGTTGGACCACATCCTGCTTCTCTTGGGGCCTTTGTCCTAGATAAGTGTCCTCGCATTTGTTCACGGCGGAAGGGCTAACTTCCCAGACCCCTCCTGACCATGGCTTCTTATCAGCCTGTGCACACAGGCAGCCGAGGTTTAGCGGTATCAGGCAGCTGAGGTTCAAGCGCTAGTTCTTAAAGCTCTGGGTCTCAATTTTGTCATGTCCCTGGCCTATTTCACAAGACACCAAGAGCCTGGAAAGAAATTTTACGAGGACCCTCTGGGTGCGGCCAAGAGCTGTGTCAATATATGTGAGTCCTCCCACGAAGGGAAGGGGGCAAGAAGGAAAAAAGTCTGGATGCTGAGAATAAAGTCCCTAAGTAGACGGAGGAATCAGGGATGCTGCTACCATGGCGACTCTCTCCTGCCCACTTCTATAACACAGCCAATCTGAGAGAGAGATGGGATAGAGCCAGGGGCTAGATCAGATCCACTGGATGGAAACTTGCCGGGTAAAACACAGACTAGGAGAGTCACAGCCCAAACGTCGGAACAAGGCAAACACCAAGTCCCAGAAACACTGGTTCTGTTTTAAATCATCTTTAAAATGATATGGACAAACCTTTTACCAGATCCTACAATTATTCACATACGGACACGAGTTGTGGAATGACAGAGGAGTGCTGGATGGTGTTTATTTTATAAAGGCTTACACAGGTCTCGCTGAGCTTTTAGGTGCTAAGAGTGTGTGCCAATTTGCCTTTTCCTCGCTCCCAAATCTTCGGATACCCCAGTAGCCTTTGCTATCAGCTACTCAATTCAAGGACCTTTCTGCCAGTTACTTCTTTGCATGAAGAACATCTGCATACATATTTAATATGCAAATCAATTTTAATTAAAAGTGAGAATGACTGCTTCTAAACATTTTGATTTGCATACTTTCAAGTATTAACCACCATGAACTAGGATAATAGTTCTCTCTGACATCAATCTTTTCCTAATATGAATGAACTAGTTCTGACATAGGCATCTAGAAGTCATCTCAAATAAAACAAAATTTGAGGGCAGGAGTTAGGTAACAAAATTTTAAAGAAAAGTAAATTAGCAAAGTGGTGGATATCATCTAAAAACCCAGTATAAAAGATCATTAAAATGATAAGCATTTTAAAAACAAAACAGCAATACAATCTATAGGTATTACAAATATTAGGCTTTCTAGGGTCTACTTTATGCAAATTGAGAAAGGATCTGGAAATGTAAAAGGAAATTAAAAACTAAGAAACCAAATGGCACTAACCCATAAATAAGAAATGCTCAATTAGCTATATGACCCAATAATTAGTTCACACCGACATGAACAAAATATCAAAACTTCAAATCCCATAACAAATGGATAAAAAGAGAAAAATTTTTTTAAAAGTCAGAGAAAGTACTTTCTTCGTGAATGCATATGTTGAAGAAATTTCTCATGATGAAATTGACCAGCTAGATTTACCTGGAGAAGTAGCTATATCTCTACCTCAGCCAACACTGTAAATTCTATACTAACCAGTTAACAAAAAAAAGTTTTCTGATGTAACAATTATTTTGCTGAAAAAAATTAGAAGTACGTTTAAAATTTAAATTTATTACCATCTATAAGTAGTGCTGCTCAACTTTGTAACTATCATTTGCACACACAGCTTCTATTATTGCACTACTGCCCTTAAGGCCAAATTCAGGCATTACCTAACTTCGTAGTAAGGCCTACAAAGTATGTACTCAATAACGATCTGATGGTTGAATGAATGAGGATGACTGGCTTCTTAGAAAAACTAAAGTAAATCTTCTCCCTGACAAACAGTTTAAACTGAGTTGGCTTTAGCATCAGGAAAGCATTAAGGATCTATTTTTAAATTTTAAGGTTTATCACCTGCAAGTACAAGTGGACTTATTCTGCTTTGCTCCCCAAAGCAAAACCAAGACCAAAAGGATAAATGTTTCAAGAAGGCATATTTAGGGCTTCCCTGGTGGCGCAGTGGTTGACAGTCCGCCTGCCGATGCAGGGGACGTGGGTTCCTGCCCCGGTCCGGGAAGAGCCCACATGCCGCGGAGCGGCTGGGCCCGTGAGCCATGGCCACTGAGCCTGCACGTCCGGAGCCTGTGCTCCGCAACGGGAGAGGCCACAACAGTGAGAGGCCCGCGTACCGCAAAAAAAAAAAAAAAAAAAAAAAAAAGGCATATTTTTAAAAAGTCTTTGCAAAACTCTAATTCGAAAAGATACACGCACCCCTATGTTCATAGCAGCACTATTTACAATAGCCAAGACATGGAAACAACCTAAATGTCCATCAACAGAGGAATGGATATAGAAGATGTGATACATATATACAATGGAATATTACTCAGCCATAAAGAAGAATGAAATGATGCCATTTGCAACAACATGGATGGACCTACAGATTATTATACTAAGTCAGAAAGAGAAAGACAGATACCATATGATATCACTTATATGTAGAATCTAAAATACGACACAAATGAACATATCTATGAAACAGAAACAGACTCACAGATACAGAGAACAGACTTGTGGTTGCCAAGGAGATGGGGGAGGAAGGATTGGGAGTTTGGGATTAGCAGATGCATGCTATTATATATAGGATGGATAAACAACAAGGTCCTACTGTATAGCACAGGGAACTACATACAATATCCTATGATAATCCATAATGGAAAAGAATATGAAAAAGAATATATAGGACTTCCCTGGTGGCACAGTGGTTAAGAATCCGCCTGCCAATGCAGGGGACATGGGTTCGAGCCCTGGTCCGGGAAGACCCCACATGCCGTGGAGCAACTAAGCCCGTGCACCACAACTACTGAGCCTGCACTCTAGAGCCTATGAGCCACAACTACTGAGCCCATGGCCACAACTACTGAGCCCACATGCCATAAGTACTGGAAGCCCGCATGCCTAGAGCCCATGCTCTGCAACAAGAGAAGCCACCGCAATAAGAAGCCTGCGCACCGCAACAAAGAGTAGCCCCTGCTCGCCACCACAACTAGAGAAAGCCTGTGCACAACGAAAACCCAACGCAGCCCAATAAATAAATAAATTAATTTTAAAAAGTTAAAAAATTAAAAAAAGAATATATATGTGTATAACTGAATCACTTTGCCACACAGCAGAAATTAACACAACACTGTAAATCAACTATATACTTCAATAAAATTAAAAAAAAAGAAAATGTTTTTGTACATAAACCATATGTACATAAACCACATTGCCTTAGACTGTTTGGTGGGGTTGTATGTGCCCGATCTCTGGAGGCTGGATGTTCTTTGATCCAGGAAACAGCGGAAGAGACTTCTGCAGTTAAAAGAAAATCTAGACCCAGTGACCTCTAGTCTTCTTTCCCTACGAGGCTGCATATCCCCCTAAGGTTTGCCCTCCTACAGATTATCTTTCTTCCTCTTTATCAGTTAGTGATCTGGTTTATATTCTTGAATAGTAGAGCAAATTGTTTTCTTATTACTAGTGATAACAATAATGAAATCATCACTCAATATTCACGTTTTTAAAGTGTTCCCTCTCTGATAAGAACCATTTTGTAGATATTCACGTGTCACACTTGGTAGAGATACCTTCCTGACGGTGTAATGCTGACAAATGACAGGCAATGAATATTATGGCATTAAGTCATGAAATCAAACTAGACTTCAACCTTTTCCAAGATTAGTTACATGCCAGAAGGCCAACCATTTCAAACCTTCCTTCTGGCTGCCAGCGGGCAAATGGAAGTGAACTCTTCAAACTACAGTAGCTCAACAGAATTAGTAGCTGAAATTAACTTTGGCTCTGCTCGTTAACACAATTTCCTTTGCCCCCATCTCAAACTTAATATTTTAATGATTCTACTCTTTAGATTATCTTATAACGGGGTTGCTCAGAAATAAAATGATCTAAAAAGGGTTAATAGCCACTGATTTGGGAGCAGTTGGGTGCAAAAGGAAAGTTTTACACAAACCGACCAAAGAAATACTAACCTGGAATCCTACAACTCTGTGCAGTGGAATTCTACCAATTAGCATCATCATTGCTACAGGTACAAAATGAAGATCAATTGTCTGGGGTGACTTCACAATGCCAGACTGTTGAAACCTTAACGGCATTAGCACAATTAGAAGGCAAGCAGTTTACTCCAATTAAGGCAGGTGTAATCTTAGAACCCATTTACTAGAGAATCTTCTCTAAATGATGTGTCTTCTCTACAGTCCTAAGACCTACAGATATCATTGCTTAAGGTATAGCAAAGATTTACCAGAGCTGAATAAACCTGTGGAAGCTTAACACTTGTTGAAAGCCTTGTCCTGGAGAAGTAATGTCACACAACACCATTGAAAGCTGAGAGCTTAGGTAAGTACATTCAACTTTACACTAAGGTATAGTAGATCACACAGCCAAGAAGTAACTGTTCTTTCTTCAATCCACACCTCCCAAGTTAGGGGAGCAATAGAGGAGATATCTTGAAACTATAGCAATTTCTCCATTTCAAACTTGGGATTCTGGAGAAGCTTCAATACAAAGAGTGAGACAATGTGTATTCAAACGGTCTCTATGCAAATAGGTGGGGAACTGAAATTCCCAAAAGGACTGACAAAGACACATCCCTGCTGATCCTCACCAGTTCTCCTTTAAGCTGTCCCCAAACCTCCTGCCATAAAATGCACTGAGACTACCACCATTAGGAGGCCAGAATAAAAAATAAACTCATAAATAATGTTTAAAGATTCCGATGGAAGATAGTTACTTTCAAGGTCGGTAGATTAAAAAATAAGACAATTTAAAGCAGTTCATGTTCAAAAAGTTCTTACACCTATGAATAATGAAGAATTCCAGCAAACTGATCACTTATCGTCTAATTTAAATGGAAAAAAATCTTAAAATTCAGAAGCAAAAAAAAGGGGGGGATCTACCCATCTTACTTTGCCCCGAAGAAACGTGTAAATGGGCCGCAGCACAGACTAAAAGGCTAGTATTAAAGATGTATCCAGTTCTCGGTTCTCCTGCTCTTGCACTGTGCAGATGTGGACAGGAGCAGTGCTCACTTGTCACAGATGGGGCATTTCTGCACGACTGTGGTGCTGTACCGTAGGGGTCTTCTCCAGATGACTCGGGAATGAAAAGAGATCATCTGCATCTATCCTAGACAACACCAAAAAGAAAGCTGTAAAAGTAGAAGAAAAAATAAAGGGGATGAATGAATCAATTAAGGAAGAAATGCTGGCCCCCTAAATGGTCTAAAGGTATATGATAAACATAAGATAATCATTAAATCAGAATAGTGGAGCTATGCACAAAAACTGCCCTACAGATATTGGGCCACCATTTGTAGACATGTTTGGATTTTAAATCATGTTCTATTAAGGATATTGCTATATTCAGAAACAGTCTGTACGTGGGCATACCACTGTGGCATAATTCTCATCATTGGGCCCAACTTTGAGTCTAAATGAGAGCAAATCCAGTCCCACTGTGGGAAATGGAAACATAAACTAAAAAAATTAAAAGATCCAAACCCATTTATTATAATATTTGTTAGGGGAGGCCTGTGTATTTACCACCCTTTAAACCCAAGGCTTATTGATTTTCAAAAATCATTAATATAAAGACAGCTGTAGACCAGAGAGGTATATCCGTTACCTATTTTCTCGTAGAAACAAGTACGCGTTTGGCAATAAATCAAAATCATAAATGTAACAAGGCATGGCAACACTTCTGAAACTACATGAAGGACGACCATTTTCTAAATTGACTTGGACACTTTGGATTGTAACTAAGCATAAAATAACTAAATTAAAATGATGTTTTGTTCTTTTCTCCTTTGTAACATTCCAAAGTTTGAAAATGCCGCATTCTCCTTCTCAAGCACCACCACAAGAATCCTAAACCTACCACAGTACAATATTGTAAAAGCTGGAAGCCAGACTCATTTGGCCATAACTATATGATTAGGCCAATTCTTCAGTCCCTCTGCCCCCGCTTCCTGTGCAAAAGAAAAAAGCCCATGCCATTTATTTTTTGTTTATAGTTCCCTGTGCTATCCAACAGGTCTCTGTTGTTTATTTTATATGTAATAGTGTGTATATGTTAATCCCAAACTCCTAATTTATTCCCCGCCAATGCCATTTAGATGAGAATGACCTGGTTTCCAGCTATAAAGGCACTCTATCACTGTAGAACAACAAATACTAAATTGAGCAGAGACCAAAGGATGAAACAAGTCTGGGGAAAAAATGATCATGAGAAGGGCCAGATTTCTGAAAGTCCTACCTGCACATGTAGTGCTAGCTTCAGGGCATTGCAGGCCCTCAGGTCAGAGCGGCATTAAGCTGCAACAAGCTCTAACGCTCTTAGATATTTTCATGCTGAGTATCACACCTCCCATCCAGTTTCCTAAGAGGAGTGACTGTAGCCTTGAGTCTTTTTTTTTTTTTTTTTGCGGTATGCGGGCCTCTCACTGTTGTGGCCTCTCCCGTTGCGGAGCACAGGCTCCGGACGCGCAGGCTCAGCGGCCATGGCTCACGGGCCCAGCCGCTCTGCGGCATGTGGGATCCTCCCAGACCGGGGCACGAACCCGCGTCCCCTGCATCGGCAGGCGGACTCTCAACCACTGCGCCACCAGGGAAGCCCAGCCTTGAGTCTTTAATCATGTATACGTGCCCACATGAACTGGGTCTTACATCACAGTCAGGCTGAATTATTTCTGCTTAGCTTTGCCAATCCCCAGGCTCTCTCAGAAACAGCAGTGGCTCTCCACAAGGTCTCCTCCAGGCCTATTCAAAAAGCAACAAGGTGCTGAAGGATAATCAAGTGAACAGTGTGATGATTATGGATGCAATTTAGACCCTGCAAATGTATCGCCCCAAATTTAATCAAAATGATGCAGCTAACAACAACAAAATGTGAGAATTGTGGCGAAAAGTTCTCCACACCACATCACACCAAGCCTCTTAATGCTGTCAGGTCTGTGCTATCCATCATAGGAACCACCAGCCACAGTGGCCATTGAAACGTAGCTAGTGCAAACTGAGATGTGCCACAAGTGTAAGCTACACACTGAGTTTCAAAGACTTAGCCTGCAAAATAAGAATGAAAAATATTTCATGCATTTTACCTCTTTCTTTTTACTTTTCAATGTGGGCACCAGAAAATTTTAACTTACATGTGAGGCTCACGCTATATTCCTTTTTTTTTTTTTTTGACTTCTTTAAAATTGAAGTATAGTTGATTTACAATGTTGTGTTAGTTTCAGGTATACAGCACAGTGATTCAGATATATCTGTATCTATCTATCTATATCTTTTCCAGATCCTTTTCCCTTATAGGTTATTAGAAAATATTGAGTATAGTTCCATGGGCTATACAGTAGGCCCTTGTTGGTTATCTATTTTCACGTTATATTTCTATTGAACAAAACTGTTGTAAACTTTAATAAGACAAGAATATTAAAGGAGAAAAAGCATTTGAAATACACGGGATAGTTCTTGTCTATATTTGTGCTACTTAGCCCGAGCCAAAGAGTATCTAATTCCTAAAACGTAATGGCCATTAAAAATAGCTATAAAAATGCAAAACATCAGAGGTTCTCATTTTTATCAGGCAACATGCAACAGGTGCTCTGGATCTCTCTCTTTATGACTATTATAACTCCCCTCTCCCTGCTGCAAGCCCTGCCTCCCAAGAAAGCCCCTTAGGCAGGTGGTCTAGAAAAGCAGGCAGGGGCAAGCGATGGGGTGCACAATTTAGGAGAAGAAACCACCCTGGGTCCAAGTCAAGCTAGGTCAGAGTTATCAATCTCAGCAGAGGATGGTGGCAGGAGACAAGAGGACTGACTCCCTATTCTGAGCTATAAAAGCCCCAACCAGAGGAGCCGGGGACAAGGTTTCAGTGTCTCCCCAGAGCTGTGATCATTGTTCGCAACCCCTCAGAGCGCTAAAATGACAGTCCTCGCCTGGATTCTGATAAATCCTGCACCAGGCGCCAGTGCTTGGCGGCAGAGGCATTTTCCTTAAGTGGGCAGAGAACAAGCTGGTTATAATTTTTGAGCTTCTGCAACTGTGTGCCAAGTTTCTGTAATATATCTGTGTTCAAGTAAATTTGTAAACAAGTTGGCCTCCGGGCAAGATTTAAAACCTCATGGTAGGAATCCACGTTGTCAATGCTGGGCCAATCCAAGGCTCCATCAATGATTCCTAAAATAAATGGGCAGTAATTTCTCAATACCGATCTCAGTTTTTAGACATATCCCCTGTGTCGGTTTTAGAAAACGAACCTAAATATACCCTTGTGAAGGAGTCACTTTTGATGATGATGCCATCAAATACAGAAACAAAACAAAAAACAAATATTCATTACATGTGAGATGAGAATCAAGTCAATAAATGGATAAATGTAAGTGCTTAGAAGAGCCCAGCTTTCCAAATTCACCAAGGAATGGTCAAGAGAGCAGAGGTGTTACAAACGATGAGAACAGTTAGCTGACAGCTGAATATAAAACAAGAAGCTTTGACATTCAGCTCTAACGCTGACTTGAGATAAAGCAAAGAGGAATAAGACCGATTATGAAACGTTGCACGCAGAGATTTTTCCTGTGCAACTTAAGATTCGTGACGTCCATCTTTGGAAGCCTCCACGGACAGGCACTATGCACCCGGCCACACCACATACAGATAAGGGCTGTTCCCTTGTTCAGTAAAAGAGGACTGCAGATTAGAAACAAACAAACAAAACAGAATTTCCACTGCACGTGCCCCCAGGATGAAAAGGCCATGTTTGGTGCGATCCCTCTGAAGCCATGCTCAGAGTCACAAACGGGTCCTCATAGATGTGATCAGAATCACTCCAGGAGTCATTTGCATACCTGGCTTGGGACCCACAGGTCACTCTTGAGAGTCCATTTACCAATACAGGCCCCCTTGCCCCATGGTGGGCACTGAGGCAGGGCATGGGAAGAGTCCTTGGGATTAATGCCAACAGACCCCTCTTTCTGGACACAGCCCAGGAGGGGGCAACAGGGTCTAGACCCCTGCATCTGAGAAGCCTCCCCTAACCAGTAGGGAAGTTAACCTTTAGCCAAGGGGAGGTCAGAGGAAGCCACTCTTGGAGTCAAGCAAGTTTGTTTCCCGGATTCCAGTGCGGAGGACTCTGAGCAGGTTCTGTCTAAGAGCTGTGAAGTCCTACTGCGGCCACCAGAGGACTTAGCAGGGCCCGGGTAGAGGACACTGCCCTCTAGAGGAGCCATGCATTATTCCTGATTCAGGGTCTGTATTCCTCTGTGCTATCTGATATTGGAGAGTCATCCATGCCATCCACCAGGGGCAAAAGTTACTCAGTTTGATATTCTCCTAATGACAAAGGAAGAATACTTTTTTTCCCCAGGAGACCTGCAGTTGGAGTCACTGAAGCACTGGTAGGGGTTTGAGATGTCTGTACAGGCTTTACATGATAGTCTGGCCCTGACATTCCTCGATAAGGCTCTGATGATCTTGGCTGGGTTTACTCACATGCAAGGGGTTAGCTGGCTGTCAGCTGACCTACGTGTCCCTATCCCCACGTCGTAAGTTCATCATTCACAAGATTGTCTTCAACCGTATTACCTCATTGTGATTTTAACAATCTGAAAAATGTTAATATTCACATTTATAGTTGGGGAAACTAAGGCCAAGAGGGTAAGTGGGTCATACTTTTCCTGAGAGGGCTCAGATTGCCCACCCCCAATCCATCAGAGGTCTGCTGGAACTTCTTCTACTTCTACTTCTAATGCTTCTACCAGTCACACACCATATGTGCTTTACCTACAAGTCATCCTTGCTCACCCCTAGATGTACACCCTTCCAGTCACAGCCTCTTCAATCCCTCTCCTTATCCATTTTCCCAAAGTGTGGCAGATTACAAAACTGGCTCCAGTTTTTAATCCCTCCTTACATCCATACCCCTTGCCATACGCTTTTATGACTTATTCTGAGCTTAGCTATGTGACTTGCTTGGACCAATAGGATGTTAGCAAATATGACCCAAGCAGAGACTTGGAAAGCACGTGAGCAATTGTGCTTGCTTGCGTTCTTAGCCACTGTTATCACTATGATAAGGCTATGCCCAGGCTAATCTACTGGTCCCAGGAGGAAGATGAGAGATACACGGAACAGAGCCAAGTTACCCCAGTCTAGATCAGCTGACAGCTAGCTAACCCCCAGACATAAACCCAACCAAGATCATGACAGCCACCGAGGTGATTCCCATCTGAGTCTAGAAACATGTGCAATAAATACTTACCGTTGTATGCCCCCTGAGGTTTTGTGGTTGATTGTTAAGCAGCATTAATATGGCAGAGATAACTGAAACACACTGCAAACTCCCTCCAAAGTCTTCCCATTGAAACTCAGTTCCTTTGTTGAGGAATAAGCTCCTCTCCTTGGAATGTCCCTTTCAACTCCTGGCCCTCTGCAGAACCCAGCTCTCCTCTGAGGATACCATGTCTTCTGTGGCCTTTTCTCCTATGCTCAACACACTCAGGGCCACGAAGCATGCTAGAATTTTTCTTATGATCCAATGCCACTTCCAGGTCATTGTCCTTCCACTCTTAAACAGCTATCCCTTCTCCCCTGATGTTCAGACCATCTGGCTATAGCATATACCACACTCTACTTCTTCCTACTAAAGTACCAATCCATTTATGTTTTTAAAGATTGACAGGTGGTTGATAGTTTTATCCTCTACTCCATGTTCTATCATCCATGGTGACCTCTTGCCTTTAGCATCACAGTCCTGAGGTATTCCCCAATGGCAATGGTCTTCACCTCCATTCCACTGCTGCCATCTACTCCCGGGGCCACAACCCAAAATTTGTCAGCACCTAACACTCTACCTCCAGAATAGTAAATTAAAATCCCACTTTGTGGAGAATTCCCTGGCAGTCCAGTGGTTAGGACTCGGCGCCTTCACTGCCAGCGCCCGGTTCAATCCCTGGTTGGGGAACTACGATCTTGCAAGCCGCATGGCTCCGCCAAAAAATATATATATATCCCACTCTGTGCCCATCCCCTTCCATTTTTCCAGCGCTCACTTCCTTAGTGTTACTATATTTATTCTTCGATAAGTCAACCATTTATTCAAAACCTGCCGTGTCTCAGGCACAATGCTGAGCACTGAAAAAAAAAATGGCAACGAACAAGAAACATAGTCTTTGCAGTGACAAATTCACATGATTCCCATCCTTCATGAATTCTTGACACTGAGTGCTATTATCTCCCTGGTATCTCTTTCCCACTCTCCACAAGGGCTTTTTCAAACATTATCCCCTCAGACCACCTACCCTGCCTCATGAAGTTCCCACAGATGACTTATTTCTTAATACATCACAAAGAAAATTAAGACTTATTTCTTAATACATCTCAAAGAAAAGCCATCGGGAAAAAAGCTCACCTTAACTTCCTGCCAGACCTCCAAATGTACCTGTATCCACACTGCTCCGTCCTCCCTCCCAATCAAAGATGTGTCCTTCCACCTGTTCAAGACTAACACTTCCACCTGTGCTCTGGATCCACCCCCCCCCCCCCGGTCCCAGGATCTCTACTCCATTCTTTCCCCCTCTCCACTTAATCTTCAGCCTTTCACCCTCCACTGAGTCATTCACGCACAGCAGTTATCTTCACGTAGGCCTAGCTGCTCAGTTAACCCACTCCCCCAAAACTCCCTTTAACATTATTTTTCTCGTTCTTGTAGAATTACACTGTGGGTATTTGGCAGGTAGTCATCCAAAGACGGTCCTCCCTTGTAGCCAGCGGATGGGAAAAGAATGGAAGATGATCTGGGATCCGGGTTCAAATGTCAGTCCTGCAACTTACTGGCTACGCGATGTTGAGCTAGTCTCGGGGCTTACACGCTTTAAGGGAGACGCTAATAAGAATCTCCTACATTGAACAGGGCGTGAAGTGTATCTGCTCCGTTCCCTGGGAACTGGCTGTGTACATGTAGCCTAGTGCTCCGGATTCTACAAAAGTATAATGTTTAAAGGCGAAGGGGAACTGGTTTTCATTTTCATATCTCCCACAAATAAGTAAAAGATATGGAAAATTCCAAGGTCTCTTCCAGAAAACAAAAAATTAGGACAGAAGCCCGCGAAGTATTTTCAAGTCCCTGTTATGAGAATCCTCAACCCTTTGTTGCACATTAGAATCACATGGGGGAGCTTTCAAAATTCCTGACGCCCGGGCCCCACCTAAAACCAAGTAAATCAGACTCTGTGGGGTGGAACCTAGGCAGCAGGGTTCCTTAGGCACCCAGGTGACGCCAGTGTGCAGCCAAGGTTGAGAACCAGCACCTTCGATGACCGGATGCTCAATATTATATTTTTTTTTACTTTTTTTTTTGTTTTTTATTTTGCGGTACATGGGCCTCTAACTGTTGTGGCCTCTCCCGTTGCGGAGCACAGGCTCCGGACGCGCAGGCTCAGCGGCCATGGCTCACGGGCCCAGCCGCTCCGCGGCACGTGGGATCTTCCCGGACCGGGGCACGAACCCATGTCCCCTGCATCGGCAGGCGGACTCTCAATCACTGCGCCACCAGGGAAGCCCTTTTTTTACTTTTAAATTCCAGTGAGCAAGCTATAGAAAGATTAAATATACCACTTATAATCAGGCCAGATTCTGCCTTGATCGTTTGTTTCTTCCCGCCTTAATCTTTTAGGCTCTAGAAAATATTTCTAGGTGATGTTTCTTAGTTTAGAGGCCATTAATACTGAAACCTATTTCTAAGGGCCTGTGAGCTGACTCAGCCCTATTTAAGACCCTACGAACAGCAGTCAATATTTGTTAGTCGAAAGGCAGAGAAGTTCCTCCACGGCTAGCATACATAAATAATTTAATAGCCTGAAAATAAATACAATAATTTGCATTTCCAAAGCACCTTTCATCATGCATCTGGTTTTAAGGGTCTCAAGAGATGTGCGCAGTCAGAAACAATCCGGCAGCAACATTTCCTCTAGCTGGTAGGCTTGATACAGCTTTATGATTCCCAGGTTGAAATAACAGCACTCTTGAGGGCTGAGGATTGTGGCTGGCTGGGTAGAAAATGGAAACGCTGAATGGAAAAGTATGGCTAATATATGATTTGTTTGTACCTCTTGCCTGGAGCCAGCCTGGGCTATTCCGACTTTATAAATGATTCCACCGGGATGGCTCTGAAAAGTACCACCCGAAAGTTCACACAGCTGTTTGCCAAGAAAACGAGAATCCATGACACCTGGCTGGGAGGCCGTGGACCTGTGGCCTCAGCCTTCAAATAAGTGGATGACAACGTGTTTCAGTCCTAACACTGGGATACTTATTTCTCCTTCATGGGACCCTACCATGGGCACTTGGTGAGGAGGGGCAAGAGCCTGGAGAAATACCTAGAACATAATTTGGGAGAGAAAGAAGTGGGAGCTTAAGGAAGGGTACAGCTTCAGGTGGAACTGTTTCTTGGTGGGATTTTTTTTTTTTTTTTTTTTTTTTTTGCGGTACACGGGCCTCTCACTGCTGTGGCCTCTCCCATTGCAGACCACAGGCTCCGGAAGCGCAGGCTCAGCGGCCACGGCTCACGGGCCCAGCCGCTCTGCGGCATGTGGGATCTTCCCGGACCGGGGCACGAACCCGTGTCCCCTGCATCGGTAGGCGGACTCTCAACCACTGCGCCACCAGGGAAGCCCGATTTTTTTTTTTTTTTTAAGGAGAGGATCAATTCAGACTGGGGACACGTTCAGTTGGAGATATCAAAGTAGAGAAGGCAGCGGGATATGAGTTTGGATTTCAGGAGAAAGTCTGGGAGTTTTCAGGATTTAGTTGGTATTTAAAAGGTCGTGAGATGGAATGAGGTCATCGAGCGAGGTACTTTGGAGAAAAGAGGCACAGACTGAGACCTGGGGCCCGCCTATATTAAGAGATTGAGGAGAAGACCTAGTACAGGAAGCAGAGCAAACCAGTGAGTTATCAGGAAAACCAAGAGAACGGGGTGCTTTGGAAGCCAAGTCGAGAGAAATTCTTAGAATGTATGGTGAGCTTTAAAATTCTCAGCGATTCAAGTTCAATCCTCTTCTTGCTTAATTGGAGGAATGGAAGCTGAGCTCCCGGGAGCCCTTTGATCTTACCACATGGCCTTAGCTTCAGTAGCTTATCTCGTCATTCCAACGAAAGCCAAGCTTCTCAGAAATCATAGGCTCTGCCAGTCACACTTATGAAGGGGAATAAATAAAAATGACCATGAGTTTGTACAACACAGGGAATTCAGCCAATATTTTATAATGATGATAAATGGAATGTAACCTTTAGAGATTGTGAAACACTGTGTTGGACACCTGAAACTTGTACCATACTGCAATTGAAAATTAATTTCAAGAAGTAAAGTCAAAAAACCAAACCAAAACAAAACTGACCACGATCACACTTCAGTGTTCACAAAAGCATTGCCTCACAGGGCTCTCCATAGAACTCTACAACCTCCCTGTGACATGAGGAGGGGTGGTCCCCAAATGTGCAGATTGAAATTTAAAAAAAAAATTTCAGCTCAGCTGAGACTCGTTCAAAGCCAGCCATCTAAGGTTGTAGAAAAGCTAGATGAGAATTTGGCTCTTCTGACCTCAGATCTTTGATTCTGTCTCTGACACCATATTGCTTGTTATGTAAATGAGGAAAAAACGAGCTTCTTCTAATCCTCAGTTGGCAAGGCTCTCCCAAACACAGAGAAATAAGTGCACAACTAATATCATGCTATCACATGCTCATCACAAGGGAAAGAAAGAAAAGAACCAAGTTTGAACTAAATGAGTTATTGAAGCCAAAATTAAACACAGGCGTAAGAAATAGGCATCTTTTTCTTTGCCTCACCACCGTCTTCCATTACACTCTACTGAAGGTGAACTGCCAACATGATTAATCAATTCCTCTGTATTTCCAAGTAGAACTTAATCCTGATCTAATGCAAGATAGCACGTACCAGTCAGAGTCTGAACCGAAGTTATAGCTTTTTATTTAGTGCCAAGGAAATTCAGTTACTTGGAGCCTTTCAATCCCAGGCAAATCAAAGAAAGCTTAGATCCTAGAACTAAGCATGAAAAAGTTCAAATTCTTTTTAAAGAACTAATTTCAAGACCGATAATCAATATACTGTGGTCTGGCCAAGGTCTGGCAGCCTGAAAAGTTTTGGACTTGCTTCAGGGATCCAGAAGCAGAGTACTACATTAAATCGGTTCTTTTTGGCTTTATAAAGATGAGATGTTTATGGACTATTGGCTATAAAAAGCCAAGTGGTTGATTGTAAATGCAGAAGTTACTTATCTATACAGCATACCCTGCATTAAAATTCTGCATCCGCATTTGTTTGTGAAATAAGCCTTGTTGGAAATTACATCAGCAAAACCAAGCAGTATGGGTCAAAACAATCACCATCAGAGTTTGGATGCTACGTGCCTGAGAGATGAGTGACAAAACAATTATTCCCTCTGTCCCATCAGGAAGCTGTGGTTTCGTTTTTAACTAATTAATTTCTGAAAGACCATAAATGAATGTAATACAAAATTTAAAAGACACAAAGGAATTGGATGGTGAAGAGAATCTGCCTTCCACCCAGAAACCCTAACCTCCCAGTTCCCTTTCCTGGAGCCAGCCACCAGTTGTGTGTTCAGGGGACTGTATAAAATATCTTTTTTTTTTGCGGTACATGGGCCTCTCACTGTTGTGGCCTCTCCCGCCGCGGAGCGCAGGCTCCGAACGCGCAGACCCAGCAGCCATGGCCCACGGGCCCAGCCGCTCCGCGGCATGTGGGATCCTCCCAGACCGGGGCACGAACCCGCGTCCCCTGCATCGGCAGGCGGACTCTCAACCACTGCGCCACCAGGGAAGCCCTGTATAAAATATCTTGATGAAAATTCCTCTGATCTCCCACTCTTCTCCTTATAGTTTAGACCTTATTACTTTAGCCTTTGTCCTTTGGCTGGCTGGGGTCTTGTTGTGTTGTTCATTTAAGAGATAAAAGCTCTTCAAAAAAACACCGTGAAAAGCTAGGTCCTACCAACTCCTCTCCTATAGCTACAATGGCAGACAATATCCTATTCAGAGGCTCTGGTGTGGTTTACTAGGATTATTTCCTAAAAGTTAAAAAGACTACTAATGACAGAAATGAAGGTTAAAAAAATTATTGTCTTGAAAAAAAAATAAAATTCTATATGATGGGCTGATCTTGCTTTAAAACCAGCAAAGTAGTCTGTTCTAAGGGTAAATTAAAATGTCTAAATGTCTTTCTCAACCGACGCTATCCTTGCTGATATCCAGTCCTCCTAATCTTAACCCTTCTCACATCAGACCTGTTTCTTGGAATATAGGCAGTAACTTTTGGGTACTTCACTGCCACAGAGTTCAACACCCTTAGTTGTCCATGTCATGCCTCCCGGATCCCATAGGCTGTCCCAATCTATCCAGAAGGGAAAGCATCCCTCATAACGGCAGGCTCTGAGTACACATCGACTGGGCTTCCGGGTGCCAGGCATCCTGCTAAATGTCAGGAATAGAGCAATAAAAACCTAGATCTTGTCCCCCTCCATGAGTCAGCAATTTCAGGACACCGAGGGGCAGAGGCCAGTCACAAGTTTTCCCACACTCTTTATTCCTTACCAAATGGCATGCCAAGACATACTCAGCCCACACCTGCCCTAGGTCCAGCGCTCTGCCTGATGGTAGGTCTCTTCACTGCCCTGAGAGATTGTGGATTTCCGAGCTGGGGTTGTCCCCGGGAAGGCTGACGGTGAACAGCAAGAGGAACTGTCTGCACCTCACAGCCAAGTCCCCACAGGCCAGGCCACTGCCAGAGCTGGGCAGGGAGGCCTCTGACTGCTTTCATAACTTTTCTCTAGACAGACACTGTAGGTCCATGGTGACAATGTCCTTGCTTCAACTGGGACACAGAATTTTTAAAAATCTGGCTGTCGATCGCAAACAGAAAAGGCAAGCGATTTCCAAACCAAGGACTCTAAGAGAGGGGCTTTCAAATGCCAAGTGTTCTCCTGTGTGGCAGATTCAGGGCCTGTCGCCCAGGAAAGGAGGCAAAGGCCAAGGCAGGGCCTTGCTTGACAACAAGAGACAGGAGTTAGGTCTGCCGTCCCATCTGCTTCCATAAGAAGGGGAATTCTTTACTTGGTGGTGGTCAGGGTACTGAAACCCAGGAAGGGGATTTTCGGGTGGCCTGTCATCACTGATGGGTTACAGCTGCAACTGAACGGCAAGGAGAATGTCAGAATTGTGTTTTTGCAGAAGTGAGCCTACCCCTCTCACGGCTCCCCTACCTGCTTCTCCTCCACGTCTCATCATTTCTGTCCTAAAACACAGCCTCTGCTTTGCACGCAGGCAGACAAGTGCGCCTACCCTTACCACGTCCCCCAGAAACCTCCAAGTGGATCTGCATAACAATAAATACATCACACTCATTTCCCTCACACAGAAGATACCACCGTCTTAGAGGAAAGGACGGGAAGATACACTATCTTTAAATTAGGAAAATCTGACTAGCTTCATTTTGGGGTTGGGTGGCTCACTGCTCTAGTTATTTTTCTTTTTCGTTACGTCTCCCACTGTAGGTTTTTTCAAGCCTCTGTATCTATTGATATCTACAACGCTGCAATAAAAAGATGACGTATATAATGCAGGAGAACCCCAAACAATCCTAAAACTCCATTCTTCAACCGTATACACTTTGCAGTTGAGTGTCAGTACGCTGAGCTGGCAATCCCTGAATACAAAACAGACAAGGTCAACATGGCAGAAGTTACAGAGCTGCTCGGATTTCCAGTCCAAACTGGGAACTAAGGGTTATGAGTCTCAAAGGACAACCTGTCCTGCCTGGAAACAGGCTCCTGCCTTTCACACAGCTATCAGCCCCCTCAAGGCTTTTGTGGTTAACTCTAAAATTAAGCAGCAAAGGATCATTTCAGAAACAACCCAAAGACCTTTTGGGTAGCTTCCCGAGAGGGACTCAAGGCTGAGGGCATGCCTTACTTAGCTGATTAACACTGATCACCTTCCCCATCCCAGGGGCCCTCTGGAGTATAAACAAGGTGAGGGTAGGAAGAATACCTCCTGCAAAAAGAGAACAGCACACTTGCTGGGTTCTTTCAGGAGGCACCAAATACTCTGAGCAGAGTGAACACAGCAGGGGCTGGGCAGCAGCCTGAGGTGCACACATGGGCATCCCCGATCCCAGCAGGGCAGGCACTGGCGCTACATTTCTAGTGAAAGTGGGGCCCAAACGGCTGCCGTGGCTGCTGCCACCTCTGCCTCCTGCTCAAGCAGGAGGCCTGGGATAGCCCAGGGGCAGCAGTGCCTACTGCCGGGGCATTCTCATCACTTAGGCTCTTGACACTAGCATTTCTGCCTAAGACTTCAGAATGAGTGGTAACTTGACATTGGCAGCAAAACAGGCAGGTTCTGAGATATACTCTCAAGGAAAAGACAAGATAAGGATGGAATCCTTAGTAAGATGCAGGTGTCCAAGGAGCACAAGGTGCTCAAAGCCAACATTTCGCTGCCAGGAAGCAAAGCCATCCAGCTTTCAGTATCACCAATTTCTTGTCCACAGTCTCTGCCATCAGGCATACCTCCCACCTCCCACCACCCACTCCCATTTCCACACAGTCATTTTCCCTTGTTTCCCCTGGTGTCCCTGCATCCATTTTCCCTGAAAGCCCCTGCATAGCATCTTTCAGAGAATTAGGTGATGGAAACACGTCTGCCCTTTAAATGCTGAACTCACTGCGCTAGGGAATTCACATGAAGGCTCTCCCGCTAGCATGAAATGGTACCATTTTCAAGGTAGCTCTGCGAGTAGGGGTCCAGTCTGAGAAGCTGGAACTATTTGGATGAAAGACTTATGGAGGAATGAACTCTCTTCACTCTCCCACCCTCAGTCTCAGATACAAAGGACTGCTCCCACTGGAAAGCAAATCAGAGGGAAATTCCATCTCAGCCACCCTGACTTGAAGATAATTTCCAGATACTCTGTATCAAGGACACCCACCCATCCATCCCTTTGCTTTTTCAGACAGAGAGAAAACTTAGCAAAAAGGAAGTCAGCTTGCTGACAGTCTGGGGTTTTTCTGAACTTCCCCATCCTCTGGAAACGCACAAGACAGGTTTGCTGTTCTGTCCAAAGAGGAACAGCGTCTGATGGACCAGGACACGGGCTGGCAGTTAAAGATGTGCAGGAAGGTAAATGTATAATGGATTGCCAACTTAATGAGTTCTGAGTTCCCTATTGTGTTTATTGAAGTCTTTGTACTCCTGATTAAAATTCATGCTTCCTGCTGTCCCGGTCTGTGCCCACCCTACAGCCCCTCCCAGCACTGGCCTAATTCTCCCAGTCTCCCTCCACCTTCCTACAACTGCACCGAGAGCTTTCAAGGTTCACGCATCCTCTGTTGCAAGCATCCTTTCCTTAGTTCCTCTAAACTATTTTTATCATTAATTCGGGTTAAGTCTCCCCTCCATCCTTTTGGTCCTTCTCCCTGACATGAGCAAACAAATAGTAAAGAGAGAAGATGAGGACGACTGTTGCCCAATATCCAAACTTCCCCTGTCCCCACTGCCCCCGACAACGAAGAAACTATGTGTGACCTGTCTGGTCAAATGTACGCGTGAACCTCACAAGATGGGGTTGATTTCCCTAAATCAGGGGAGAGGAGCGCGGAGCAGAAAGGAGGAAAAAGAAGGGCAGACAAATAATTAACCTTCATATGATGTTCCTCAAAGCGTGGTATGAAGCCTTCCCGCTGGACCAAAGCTTTGGAGATCTGTTCCAAATGCAGATTTCTGAGCATAACATCAGACCTACAGAACCAGTCCCTCGGGGGTGTATGAAATACGTGTTTCAAAGGAAAGTTCTGCATTGTCTACATACGGCACATCCCTCCAGGTCATCAGGTTCCAAGCTTTCACTGCCCTTGAGCTCTTCTGCAACTCTTTAAATTATAGGTGACTGGTAGACATTACAATGGCCATTGTTCAGTTGTGATTGACCTCCCGCCCCCTCTGCAGGCAAAAAATTAGTTGTGCCGCCATATGCAATTCAACCCCTTCACTCAATATAAATGTATGCTTTTTGACTTTTTCCCTTTGAACTGCTTATAGCATCCGCTAGGTTCCCTAATCCGAGTAAAATAGAATCGTTAACCCGTGCTCATTTTTATATCTGCGTGAAAGAAATAATCTTACTTTTTCTGAACATCAGTCTTTAACAGGGGTAGCACCCAGGCACCTCTATGTAAGAAGGTATGCCCTAGGCGATTCTTCAGCACTGCAAAGTGGGAAAAGCAGCGCTGTGTGGCAGGGTTGACAAAAGACAGCTCTCCCGCCAAACATGGCCAGCCAGCGTCTTTCTGTAAATAAAGTCTTCTTGGAACACATCCGCGCCCATCCATCTATTTATTGTCTATGGCTGCTTTCAAGCTACAATAGGGAAGTTGTGACAGAGACCCTATCGTCTGCAAAGTTTAAAATCTTTACTGTCTGGCCCTTTATAGAAATGCTGTGCCAACTCCCGCTCTAGGGGAATAGCTTTCAAAGATCGTATTTACCAGGCGACTCTTTCAGAGTCCCTTTGATGCAATTAGAGCCAGGTCAGCTACGGGGATCAGCCATGCTACACAAAGCTCAGTAGAAGTACTGACGCGGGGTCTGGCACCAGCGCTCTAAGGTGAAAGGAGGTGCATAGGGGCTCAGGGAAATTGAGTTAGGGGGGCTCTGAAGAAAAACACATTTTGTGGAGGAAGAGTGGGCCTCCACAAAAACTTCCCATCTCGGTAAGTTATGGAAATTCCTTCACATACTCATTCAGCAAGCACTTGTGGAGCACCTACTACTGGGAACAGCATGCACTATGTGCTGTGCAGGCGAAAAGCAGGAACTCTGCCCTACAGATGACCACAACCCAACACGGCATCATCAGCCACTACTGTGGAGCAGTTAAGACATATAGGGGTTAAGATGAAATCTCTGGAGTCAGACTGACTGGGTTTAAAGTCTGGCTCTACCACTTACTAGCTGTATAACCCAGAGCACACTAAACTCTCTGTGCCTTGGTTTTCTCATCTGTAAAATGGGGATATTAATATAGTACCTACTGTAAAGTCTCAGGAGGCTTCAGTGAGTTACACATAAAACCCTTAGAACAGAGGCTAATAGGCAGTAAACGCTGTCAATTAGTGCTGTTATAATTAGAGCCCCCAATTACACACCAGCTGCTATAAGTGGACCCCCCACGTGCATTCTCTCTAAACCGTACAATAACCATGAAAGTTGCGAAGTACTTTACTGCTGCAGAAACAAGCCCAGAGAGGTCAGATGACATTTCCCAGAATGCAAGGTGTGGGCAGAACTGAAACCTACATCCAATTCCAAAGTCCAGGCTTTTTCCAGTATAAGTCCCCTCATGCAAGGTCTAAAGGGACAGTGACCTCAGGATTGCAGGTCTGTGTTGACAAGGTCTTCTACATTTCTCTTCTGATTCAAAATTTGGCTTTGGTATAGCAGATTTTTCTGATATGAGACACCTAGATATTTTCCTTTGGGTAATAAGAACAGAGGAGATGATATCCTCATGATGAAAAATGTTAAAAAATAAGTTAAAATATAAAGGTAAAACACTTTATTACTCCCAAAGAAAATACTCAAGGCCTATGTTATCTATCATTTCTCTCCTAGGTAAAGATCTACTTAAATTTGAAAGCCAATACTGTGAAGCAGTTTACAGAGTGTCCTAAATGTTCTTTTCTTTAGAACTTGCGGGAACATAAAAAGGCCCCAAATGTGCATTTTAAAGCAGCTGAAATTGGTCCAGCACTCTTTTAATCCCTTTAAATGAAAAGGGTTCTCTCCACAGAGACTAAAAATAATTTGGCTTGAAATGCTGTATTCAAATGGAACCCCGGCTAATTTCAAGGGTTCATAGGCAGAGGCAGGTTAATAGTACTTTGTATTTTTTCGAAAACCTATTTCCAACTATTCTAAGTGTTTTATATTACATTCTTCTAGGCAAAGGACTAGCTATAGTTACGGGAAAGAATACAAACAGAATCTTATTCTTAACAAGCAAGCAGCCATGTTTAGAAAGCTCACGGAAGCTGAAACCTGTTATAAGAACAATAACGTTCTCAACATTTGGAAAGAAAGGTCTCGGTGTTTACCAATATTTCTAATACTCTAATATTCAAACCTATCTAGTCTCTCCTTAAAGCTAAGGTAACATTTTAGCTCTGAAATACACTTTTTGGGGACACATAATTTGGTCTGAAAATTTTGGTTGCAAAAAGGTTTGCAAAAAACCATAATAAATAATTAAATCTGTAAAGACTCTAAAGCTCCCATTTCTGGCTGCATTTCTTTTGCAAATCAATGCCTTCAAACTGTTGCAGAGCAGAAGCAAAACTGTCAATAGGGAAATGAGATGCTGGTGCTCAGGACAGTGAATGGGCAATGAGTTACCCAGCCTTGTGGCCAGACAGCAAATAAGCCCTTCATCACAGCACAGTCTCACCAGTAGGACACACATTCTACTGGGTGGGCCAGAAAACCATGCGTGCTTTGTTCTACAGACAGACGGCACAACAGTGCCGACGAATGACCTTCAGTCACACACCAAGCTAGCCGGGAGGCGCGGGGCGCTGCAGCTGTGGAAGGCAGGTGCTTCTCACGCTTTGTGGGTACCCCATTCACTTTTCAAAAGCCCAGGCAAGCTTACTCAACCCCATACATGTCAGAATCTTTTGCTCCTTCAAAGTCCAATTAACTCAGAGATCCTCATAGAATTCACAGGCATCCGTTCAAATCAGCTCCTGGGATAAGGAAAGCACTGGGCTTGTTAAAAACTTTCACAGGGTTTCAAAACGCAGATCTTGGACTGGATTCAGATCCCAACACTGCCACTTTTTAGCAGTGATCTTGGATGCACGGCTGAAGCTGAGTATCAATTTTGTCTTTTGTAAACTAAGGATGACATCCATTCCTACTTGCATGTCTACACATGCCAAGGGCTGGACAGCACCTGACACAAAGGTGTGGGATGAATGGTCAGAAACCTTGTTAATGGACTTGGCGTTTGGCTTCAGATAGTAAGATGTGTACTAGATCCAATGATGTAAAAACAAAGACAAGAAGTTCCAGCCTCCAGGTTAAGTTGGTAAACACACACATCTAATTTCACTCTCTTGTAACCCCATTAAGACCACATAAAGGAACTGGTTTTTTAAAATACAAGCCTAGGAGAAAAGAGGGGTAAACAGCAAAAAAGTTTTGGAATGTGAAAAGCAGAGATGAGGGGCAACCAATTCAGGAGGCGAGGGGAGAAAATGAGCTCAAGCCATCAGGGAGAAAAGCTGAAAATGGGCGCCAGGCTCCTTCGGAACTGGGGATACAAAGGATAGCAAAAGTGCAAAAGGCTGGAGAAAAAGCTGTTTTAGAAGCTGTTATTTCTAGCTTCTTGTTCCATTCCACTGAGTGACTGCCCCTTCCCCACCCAGGCAAACATCCAGAGATGTTTATTTCCTGAAGAGGATAAAATACAGGGCATCTGGCCTGGGAGGCATCACTGGGCCATGGGTACTCTGGTGAAAACAGGGGCGTTAAGTGACCAGACAGATGGCACACTGAACCCTGAATACAGAGACAGCCCCCACCCCAGGCCTCTTCCCCCAGGAGCTGCCAGGCTGAACTCCAGATCGACCCCTCCCAGTGGGAGACTGGAAGGCTTCTCTAGGACATCTATGTAACCCAAAGGGAAAGACCTAAAGATACCAACATTGGGGTTTTCCATCAATTACCCCTGGATCACCCTATGGGGAGACAAATTTGACAAGGTCCACCCACCTGAGCAGAACTCCACAAGAGCTTTCTAGTCCCAAGCAACCAAGGATCACCAGACACCTGTGAAAAGCCCCTACAAAGATGACAGAGATCAAAACAAGCAAACGGAACAGAGCAAGCTGGAGGGAACAGAGACGACTGAGCTTGCAGCAAATGTATATCAATGATATCCTTGGAGAGATAAGATCGTGTATCCATGAAATGAAAAGATGATAAACAACAAAACGCAGATAATTAAGAAGTGAAGAGCTTCTCAGAATTTAAAAATATTATGAGAAATTTAAAAATAGAAGTGTTAGACGATATCTTCCAAAAATTCGAATACAAAAAAAAGTAGGAGAAAATGAAAAATCAAATAACAGCTACAGAGAGTCCAGCCCCTGGAGGCTTACCTGCAGGATGAGAAGAGAAAAATGGAGAACAAAAAGAATATTCAACACAGCATTGTAAATCAACTATACTTCAATTAAAAAAAAAAAGAATATTCAAGAAAAATTTCCAAAACTGAAGGAACTGAGGTGTCCGAATGAAATGGCACACAGTATGTCACAGCCCATCTAGCACAGTGGATGAAAAGAAACCCATGCCTTGGCCCACTAGTGTGACATTTCAGATCCTTGGGGACAAAAGGACATTATAAGCTTCCAGAGGAAAAAAAATCAGGTCACCAGTAGCCTATCAGGAATCAGAATGGCTTCCCACTTCGTAAGGGCAACGGTAGAAAAAGAAGACAAAGGAACAATGTGTTCATTTCCCTTCGGAACTTGGGTTTCTAACTTGGAATGCTATTCCCAAACTGCCAATCAAGTGTGATGGTAGAATAGACATTTTTAGGCAAGCCAGGCTTCCAAAAGATTTACTTCCCACGTACCTTTCCTCACAAAGTTACTGGAGGATGTGCATCACCAAAATAAGAGGAAGACAAGAGGGAAGGAAAAGCAACTCTAACCCAGAGGAGGTCAAGGGAACCCGGGATGAGAGTGAAGGATGAGTCCAGGAGGATAGCTGGGCACCGAAAGAAGAGGGCAAGCAGTCCAGACGGGAGCAAGGTGACTCCGGAGAGGGGCACACTGAGGGCTGTCATCACTAGACACTTGCTGCCATTAAACCTGAGGACAGAGTGACTGGGTCAGCAGGGCCCAGATTCTTCCTGTGTTGCTTTTCCTGACCACGGGCTGACGGCTCTGTAGAGACCTCTCCCTTCCACCCTCCCCCAGCTGCGTGGTACTCCTTCCCTCTCGAGATAACCACCGCCCTGCCTTGTGTTGCTTGTTTTCCTACTTTTTAGTATCCTCATGTATGTATGTGTCCCTATACACTGTATTGTTTGGTTTTGAAAACCAAGTAGGAAGCACAAACGTAGCTGTGTAACGAAAGGGAGACAGCACTTCTAGTCAATGAACGTCCCGAGGGAAGGTAAGTTGAGCCACGTCTCCAGGAGAAGTCTGGCTTTAGGTTCCATGAGGTTTTTCTGGGGAAGCTGATGGGCAAGGCCACGAGTGAATCCAAGGAGAAATGGGGGTCCTCCCCCTCGGGACCTCTGATGGTGCTGTGGTGTACAGCCACGTACTAGGTGCCCAGCGGGAAAGTTGGGGGGGGGGGCACAGGCACCTCTGCATTTCCTTCTTTTCAGCTCACTGGGGCCTGTCCCCAGTGCGCAGGAATAGGTCAAAGCAGAATGCTGCCGGGGAGTGAAATGAGTCCTCTGCTGATGTAGGCGGCAGAGCAGGGCTGCCGTCAGCCCACTTTGTGCTTGCCGCTTGGTTTTCAAAACCAAACAAAAAGTAGGAAAACGAGCAACACAGGCAGGGCGGTGGTTACCTCTAGAGGGAAGGAGTACCAGGCAGCTGGGGGAGGGCGGAGGGGAGAGGTCCCTACGGAGCTGCTATTGTCCCATTTCTTAAACTGGGGGCTGGGCATGTGGGCGGTTATTCTTCTCTGTACTCTATTCCAGCTACTAAACCTTCTTCTGTATTTAGCATACATCTTGCCATTTAAAAAATGATTTGGGTCACAGATTATATTACAAATCCCACTGAATCTGTACCATTTGTCTCTGCTGTCCCCCTAAACAGCGGTAGACAGAGTCTATTCCAGTCATCACCATCCCTTTCATGTGCCCCGAGACAGCAGTCACAGAAATGCAATTCTAGAAGACACTCTGCCAACAGGAACAAACAGAAACAGGACCCTCTGTAATTAGCTTTCATGTACAGCCATAATGAGAAATGCCCTAGTGCTCCTACACCAGTGGGATCCCCGCGCGCCCGACGGGCTTCTGAGACAAACTCAAGTGCCTAACAGAAGCGACTGTGCTCCCCGTTTCCCCGACACGTTTCAGTCTTGTTTGAACAGGCTGCCAATTCCAAAATAAATGCCCCCACCAACAGGTTCACTTTCCCAGCATGATTCAGATGAAACGGCCGGGAGGTTTACCATTAGCTACTGACCCAGGTTTGGTAGATTTCCTTAAACGCTACAGATGCCCTGCTCACCCCGCCATGACTAGAAGTCATTATTCTAGAAAGGCATTTGGCTATTCAATTTCACAGTGCTACTCCAACAGAAAAACTCTTTCCAAATTCTCACCTTCCCTTCTCTGTCCAGTCAAAGAAAGAAACAGAGTACTCCAGCTTTCACAGAGGACAAAAGAGGCCGCAGCCCAAGCCTCTCGCTGTTCAGCCATCTGTCTGAGACATGGCCTTCCTTCCCGACTGCCACTGATTTTGTTCCTTCTTGTGAGATTCACCTGGAGGTACAGATGGAGAAGATCAAAACCAACCGGGCTCTGATTCAAGTAAGGGCATCGATTCCACTCTCCCAGGTAATAAAGCGAAACAGCTGGCTAAATTATACGACCACAAACGGATTCACACCTCCGACTTGTCTCAAAGATTGTCAGAACCAGAATCTTCAGAAGGAATCATCCTTTCCCACGCTCAAACCGCCTCCGCTTGAAACAAGATTGCTCCTTTGTGAATCAGCTCACCTCCAGAGTGAATCGAGATGTGGCCAGCAGTGTTCCTTTTCATCAGCTGTTTCAGATAAAGTCACGGCCATCAGTAATGTGTCTTCTCCTAGACCCAGCTTCCCAACCGTGGCTGCACATTGGAATCACCTGGAACTTTAAAACTACTGGGCCTGGAGTCCCACTGATGTACCGGGTCAGGGGTGTGGCCTGGGCGCCTTGCGGTCGAAAAGCTCCACAGGTGATTGTAACGTGCAGTCAAGGGTGAGAACTACGGGTCTGTTAGAGAATATAACGGCGACCAATTTCTTCCCGTCAAAAACAGAAGCTAACATTTCCTAAAACCCATCACTGCTGTAACAAAGTGTGGATGCTTTTACCTGCCAGGAAGCACAGCTAAGGGACCGGGCGTCAGGCTACCTGGGTTTGACTACTGGCTGTGTCACTTACTGGCTGAGTATTCTTGGGCAATTTATATAACTGCCCTGTGCCTCAGTTTCCTCATTTGTGAAATGGGCTGATATTAGTACCCAGACCTCACATGATGGTGGGTATTAAATTAGTTGATGTTTACAGAATGCTTACAATGCTAGTTGTGACGCAGAACATGCCTTAGAAATGTTGGTTAAATAAAACATCCAGCCAGTTTCTGTCAAGGCCCCAAGAGAGTGAAGTAAGTCAGAAAGAGAAAAACAAATATCGTATATTAATGCACATATGTGGAACCTAGAAAAATGGTACAGATGAACCAGTTTGCAGGACAGAAACAGAGACACAGATGTAGAGAACAAACGTATGGACGCCAAGGGGGGAAAGTGGTGGGGTAGGGGTGGTGGTGTGATGAATTGGGAGATTGGGACTGACATATATACACTAATATGTATAAAATGGATAACTAATAAGAACCTGCTGTATAAAAAAATAAATAAAAATTTTAAAATTAAAAAAAAAGGCCCCAAGAGAAACTAAAAAAGAAACTGTCTGTTAACTGAAATAATTTGGAATCAGATAAAACTTTCCTCGGGATGCCAACTGCACATTTAGGGGACAAAAATTCCTCAAGTTTTCTGTACTACCTCTTACTTTTTTATAATGGAACTTTATGCAGCTCTGGCAAAAGGGGCATTTTTGAGGTCCGAGAGGGAACTTTCACATAACATGGCAACATTCTTTCTTGCCGTGTCCACCCTTCTCTTCATCATTTCAGACATCCATGTCTTTGTTAATAAACTGGTGTGAAATCTGAGCACTGTATTTGCAGGAACTGGCAAGAACGGCTTTAGAATTCCAAGTTTTTCTTTTCAAAAGGAATACGTCCCTGCCTCGCTCAGAAGATAACGGAGTATTTTTTCAAAGGGTCCTCTGCACTGTTGTAGGAAACAGAGGTCCCTGAATTCCACTAACTTTAATTTTTTTTAAAGCTGTATGCCAAGTACCATGAATAGAAATCCATTACTTCTAAAAGATATTTAAAACAGGAGATTAAGACTGAATACAGTCTTGAAATGTATGTGTGAACAGATACTGGGCTGCACCAGCTTTTCAACTACACAAATAAATACGAAATAGTATTTGAGGAAAGATATTTTCATACATGCAGCTCCTAAATACAGAGGAAGCCCGATGGTAAACATTTGAGTCTCGCCCACTGTCTTCCACTAATAATAAAACTGGTTCATCGAGGCAGTGCAAAATGCTGCAGAAAGGTTGTGTGAAGATAAAGCTCCAAATAACATTCACCAGCAACACTTCAAACACATTCGCTAATGCTTTCATTCAAGAACCAATACTTAAATTCTCTAATGCCATGAAGTAGCTTCTTAAAAATAATAAAAACTCATTTTGAAACATGCAGATTATTAACGAGACACTGCTGAGAGTGTGTGTAAACAGGACCAACATTTCTACAGGGCAATTTGGCACTGGGAATCAAAAGCATTGACAGACTGTATATCCTCTGACCCAGGATTCAGCTTCTAAGGATTTATCCTTGGGAATTAACTGGACACACATGTAAAAATGCGCTTGCAAGGAAGGTTATCACATTGTTCAATAGCAAGAAAGCGTGCAAAAGTATCATAGAGCACTGGTTATCTACAGAATGGTTTACTCATACAATGGAGTCTTGGGGCACAGAAATGTATTGAGCTAAACGGAAAAATATCTGCAATAAAGTTAGCAAAAGGAGGTGGTTAAATTATTTGAGTAGCAGGACTGCATTTTTGTAGAAAATAAACAAATCATAGGAAAAAACATGGATGTGCCTAGAGATTATCATACTAAGCGAAGTAAGTCAGAAAGAAAGACAAATACCATATGATATCACTTATATGTGGAATCTAAGATATGACACAAATGAACTTACCTATGAAATAGAAACAGACTCACACACATAGAGAACAGACTTGCGGTTGCCAAGGGTTAAGGTGGGTGGGGGAGGGAAGGATTGGGAGTTTGGGGTTAGCAGATGCAAACTAGCATATACAGGATGGATAAACAACAAGGTCCCACTGTACAGCACAGGGAACTATATTCAATATCCTGGGATAAACCATAATGGAAAAGAATATGAAAAAGAATATATATATGTATAACAACTGAATCCCTTTGCTGTACAGCAGAAATTAATACAACATTGTAAATCAACTATACTTCAGTAAAATTAAAAAAAAAAGAAATTCTCTGCAAGTTCAAAAAAAACAGTATGAAAGGCTGCACACCAAAATGTTGAAGGAAGTTATCTCTGATTAATGGGATTGTGGGAATTTTTCTTTGGGGGAGTAATTTCTAATCATTTCATTAGGTATGGCTTTACAATTAAATAAATGAATAGATTATGAAGAAATAAAAATAAAATGTAATAAAGACATATTAAATAAAATACATATAATAGAGAAGAGAGCAGGCCACTTTTCCCGCATTTCACAAGAGCTCTATATGACAAGCCTGAGGAAAAATACCTAGGAAAGGAAAATATCACATGGCTCTTATCCACTACGAAATGGCCAGAAAAGAAAGGCAGCTGGACTGAACATTTCAAACCAAATGCTATCTTCTAACATTATATACTTGAAACAAGTCCCTTTTCAGATGTATGATTTGCAAAAATTTCTCCCATTCCGTGGGCTATGACAACCTGCTTTTTGACTTATCACACTGTGTCTGATTGCATCATTAGATACATATATCATTGTATTCTCTACTACTCCCCAGCTCAAGAAGTGCAGCTGGCTTTCCCACTGCTTGGTCTCAACTCAGGACCTTACCATGCTCTCACCTCAGCCTGAAATGCTTCTAGAACACATGGCCTGGGCCCTCACACTGGATTCTGCTGTTGGGGTGCTCAGCAGTCAAGTTTTTCTGGAATGTTAGGTTCTCAAGACCCTAACTGTGATAAATGCTAACAATTCAGTTACCCTCGCTTTGTTCTCTTTAAATGGCATCTCAAGAACTCTCCTGGCGGGGGATAGGGAGGGTGGGAGGGAGGGAGATGCAAGAGGGAAGAGATATGGGAACATATGTGTATGTATAACTGATCACTTTGTTATAAAGCAGAAACTAACACACCACTGTAAAGCAATTATACTCCAATAAAGATGTAAAAGAAGAAACATATGTTTAAAGGAACTAAAAGCTTAGTGTCCTCAACTTACTTTGACATATTTCTTTTTTTTTTTCATTTTTATTGGAGCCTAGTTGATTTACAGTGTTGTGTTAGATTCAGGTGTACAGCAAAGTGATTCAGTTACACATATACACGTATCCACTCTTTTTTAGATTCTTTTCCCATATAGGCCATTACAGAGTACTGAGTAGAGTTCCCTGTGCTATTCGGTAGGTTCTTATTAGTTATCTATTTTATATACATAGTAGCGTGTATATGTCAGTCCCAATCTCCCAATTTGTCCCCCCCGCACTTTGACTTATTTCTTACAACTCTCTGTCCTCTCCATCTTCTTCCCCTTTGCTTTATTTCTCCAGTTCTCCCATATTTTCCTACAGGCTGGGATCCTTCCTCACCAGGGACCAGGAGGCTAAGTCAGGGAAGATTTAGGTAATGCCAGAATTTGGGGTGCCGGGGAAGCAAAAAGATAGAGCTTTGAAGCCATTCAAGGGACACATGGTAATCTTAATTCCAATTCAGATTTTCCTTCTCCTCTTTCTCTTTTTCTCTCAAGGCTAAAATTAGACCGGAAACCAGTCTGTCTGTAGACACTAAGCATGGTCATGGTTTGGCTTCTGCAGGGTCAGCAAGCGAACCCTAAAGACTGTTGAGCAGTTCAATGATCAGTGTTCATGCCTCATGTGTCGCAACATGAACTTACAGAATTGGAGAGTTGAATGTGGCCTTCTCAGTTTTACGGGTAAATGTTACTGAAAGTGTGATACCTCAGCAGCATTGCTTGGGTACAAATTCTTGGGCCCCACTATGGACCTTCTGAACCAGAAGCTTTGGGGTGGGAGTCCGGGCATTTGCACGCTTACAAGCTCTCCATGTTCTTAAGGCTAACCTAGGGGAAAACTATTATTACAGAGTAAGAAACCGAAGCACAGTGAGGGTATAATTGTTTCTCTTCGCAAAACTAGAGGGGGAAAGGCAGTTGTTCTAAGTGAGACGTCCAAATAAAGCTACATTATTTTCCCGTTTCAAGATCTACAAATATTGTACCCACAGGTCTCTGGATTATCTTTCACTCCTAGCGATCTTTTCCTTTTTCCATCACTATACTTCGAGAAACTGCAGCAACCAAGACAGAGCAGCCCAATGCAGTCTCTGGAGCATGAAGAAGCATTTAATTCAAACCCTTTTTACAAATCACTGCATTAATGAAATTCATCATACGCAGGAGTTCAGGGATGTCGACTGCATGCAAATCACATTTAACAAGCTAGAGAGCCGACTTCTACATTAGCTCCCAGAACATCGGAGCAGCAAACAGTAGAATAGGAATTTGACTGTGCATAAATCTATGAGAAGAACTGCATCTCCTTATCTTATTTTCTCAGGCTGTCCTACTCTGTATCCACACCAAGACTCAGAGAGGGGTTCTGAACGGTAGGCGGTTCTATCTCACGAAAAAAGCTGGGTTCCCAAAAGATCATTTCTAAGTCATTTGAAACCTGGACACATTTCCTCATACAAACAATGTTATAAATGGTCTTAGATGTCTAAGTACAATAGATTTACAATAAAAATGATACTATAAAAACCCTAATCATTTAAAAATGCTTCCACAAAGCAAAAAAAAAAAAAAAAGTTTCAAGCTCCAATTTAGGTGCATCTTCACAAAGGGAGCTTCTCTAGTGACAGTGGCTCCCCTGAGTGTGGAGTCACAGCAGTAGCTTCTGGTGTGGCACAAAGGTTGGGGGCAGATATCTTTTGTTGCATTCATCACTTCCAGGTTGCAGACTGCCAATATTATGACCTTCTGATTCAGAATCCCAGGGCCCAAAGACCTCACTTTAACACATCAGCTACTACACTTGAAAACTTTGAATTAATACCTTGAAGAAGGTTGTAGCTCTGGCTCTTGTAGGTACCAGGAGCAAAGTCAAATGATGCTTTATCTTGCCCATTTTCCTGCTACCCCTTCTGCTCCTCAGTTGGGCTAGGTGCTGCTTCTTTGTAATTAATTCTCCATTTATTACTGATTTTTCTAAAACATTCCTATAGTTCCTTTTTAAAAAGTTTAAACACATAATAAGATACTGATATTTTTAAGTAACATTATCAAAACCCCATACCCCTTAGCTGTTGCTCCCCAGTCCCCAAGTTCCCCCTCAACTCTAAGCAAATACGAATCTACTTTCTGTCTTTATAGATTTGCCTATTCTGGACATTTTATAGAATAATACAATGCATGGTCTTTGATTACTGGCTTTTCTTTCACTTAGCATAATGTTTTCAAGGTTTGTCCATGTTGTAGCTTGAATCGGTACTGGATTCCTTTTAACTGCCAAATAATATTCCCGTGTGTGTGTGTGTGTAATATTTTATTTATCCGTTCATCAGTTGATGGACATTTAGGTTGTCTCTACTATTTGGCTATTATGAATAATGCTGCTATGAACTCCTGTGTACAAGCTTTTGTGTGGAAGTACGTTTTCCTTTCTCCTGGGTATATGTATATGAGTGGAATTGCCTGATCACACGGTAACTCTATGTTTAGTGTTTAAGGAACTGCCAGACTGGTTTCCAAAGCGACTGCACCATTTTACATTCCCACCAGCAATGTATGAGGGTTCCAATTTTTCCACATACTTGCCAACACTTCGTATTTCTGTTTTTTTAATTACAGACATTCTAGCGGGTGTGAAGTGGTATCTTAGTGTAATTTTGATTTGAATTTTCCTAATGATTAGTGATCTCAAGCCCTTTTCATGTACTTATTGGCCTTTTCGATATCTGCTTGGGAGCCTTGCCCATTTTTAAATTGTATTATTTGCCTTTTTTGTTATTAACTTGTAAGAGTTATTCATATATACTTGGTACAAGTCCCTTTTCAGATATATGATTTGCAAAAATTTCTCCCATTCCGTGGGCTATGACAACCTGCTTTTTGACTTATCACACTGTGTCTGATTGCATCATTAGATACATATATCATTGTATTCTCTACTACTCCCCAGCTCAAGTAGTGCAGCCGGCTTTCCCATTGCTTGGTCTCAACTCAGGACCTTACCATGCTCTCACCTCAGCCTGAAATGCTTCTAGAACACATGGCCTGGGCCCTCACTTCATTCAGTCCTCTGCTCCAATGGGACCACCTCAGAGAGGCCTTCCCCAAATTGCCACTCCCCCACCTACCTCTCTATTTCCTTACCCCTCCTTTATATAAGTGCTATGAAAATATATCAGGAATTGATATTTGTTTGTCAGAACCTTGTATTTGTTTGCCTTTCTTTGATTACTGGTTAACACGAATGTTTTCGTAAACGTTTATTGCCAGCCATATGTATATTTATATTTCTTCTTTTGTAAACATCCTCTTCATGACTTTTGCTGATTTTTCTATGGACAGATTTGTCTTTCTTGTTCATTTTTAGGAATATTACCCCTTTGTCTACTGTCTATAATTTTCCCAGCTGTATTTTCCTTATTTGTTCACAGCGTTTGCCATATAAGAGTTCTTCATTTTTATGTAGGCAGTCTACTAGTCTTTCCATTTATTCATTGCTTTTGGTGCCTTATTTCTCAAGAATAAGCAAAAGTGATTAGGTTTTATATTGCAGCTACTTTTCATATAAATCCCTTTGCCAGACCCTCCTATCATTTCTCATTCAGGAAGCATGTTCATCACACCAACCACTCAAGAAACTTGGTTTTCCTCTCTCCTCAGCTCTCATCCTTCATCCCAGCAACCAGAAGATCTGCTTTCATTTCACTGAAAGCATTCGGCTCAAAATGCTTTCAAAACTCTACTGTGGGAGACGATTACATTCATACCCCCAACAAGTCACACCTCCCTTGTGTAGGGTCCCCTCCTCCCACAATGCCTCTGGGCTTGGCGATGTGATTTGCTGTGGTTAGTGCGACTCTGGCAAACGTTATGTAGATGGAGGTGTGAAGAGTGCAGGTGCGTTATTGCTGGGAACTCTACGGCTTAAGATATGAAAAAGCTTGGGCTGACCTCCTGGAGGATGGGAGAGAATATGGAGATAAGGCCTATTGTTATTAGAAAGAACACAGCAGCTTTCGTGCTAATTAGAAAAAAAGAACATCCCTTTTAGTTAGAAATTAGCCAAATTCAATCAGGCAATAAATCTATGACGCTGGCTGCACAGGCAAGAGAAATGAGGCTTGGAAAACACAAAAACATCGCTAAATTATACTTTCTTGAGCTTCCTATTTACAGGTCGGCAAAAAGTAAGACTCCACTCTTAGCCGGGCTGGACAGACATGACAGAAAGAGCATAATATCTCTGGAAGTGACAAACAGCTGGCAGACCTTAAGAGCTTCCCTTACAAGAGGGAAGAAACAGAACAAAGGGCCAAAGAAGAGAAGGGAAGCCCGTAAGCCTTAAGTGAGGTGCTTTTCACAAGTGGGCCTTCCATTTCTGTGCTTTGCAAAAAGAGAAGGTAGGGGGTTGGGGAGAAAAACAAGATCAAGGGAAACTTAAGACCCTTTGTCCGCTTAGGCTTCCCAGCTGGGTACACAGCTCACCCAAATATCTATCCTCTCCTGCTGTTACTAAAAATGCATGGAATAGCTCTTCCAGGAGGAAAATGGTCACATGTCACCAAGGAGACAGGAAGACACTCATGATATAGTTTTTAAAATGATTTTGGAATCCAAGCAACGCTCAGTTCCTCTCTCTGGACCCTGCCAAGAGGGTAATGAAAGCTCTTGCCTAAAGAGAGAGAGAATTCAGAGAGAAATTTGCCTGTTCGCATCTGATACTGGGAATCAGCTGAAATCTAAAGTGCCTTAAAACGAGCTCGTTGTGAAGGCAGACATTCTGGCATGAAAACTAGAGAAGGCTGCCACCACAATAAATGCACATTGTCTTGCACCAACTGCTACTAGAAAGAGATTTCAAGGATTCTAGCAGAAAAGGGAATGTAGGACTGATGAGACATGGAGCATGAGAGCGAGTGCTGGTGGCAGAAATGTAAAACCAAATCATTTTCAAATGAAGGGCATTTCTCAGAAAATTGGAAGACAAAGCTCTTTTTCTGTGGTATGCAACGTGGAAAAGATACGATGCATGTTTTTCTTACAAGCCGCACGCAGTTGCTTTTCTTTGAAGAGTGCCCTTTGCTTGCTTCCTGCTTCCAAGAAAATGTAGGACAAGCTAATAACGAGCACCACAAAATGAGGGACACCATTAAAGCTGATTGCAATTCATCTCCACATCTCCAGTACTTGATTGACTCAAACGAGACAGGCTATCTGTGCCTTGTTCCCATTACTTACTCATTTTCATAATGCTTACTGTCTCTGAATTCACCATTAATATTCCATTTTATATGTGGTCACTTTATTCACCTTCTTCCCCATATGGAATACTTAGAATTCTTATATATGTGCTTGATTCACCTCCAAGAGAGGGTAAAAAGGTGGAGGCTCCCCTAACATTTCCAAACAGGGATTGTTTTTCAGCGTAGAGCTCAGGTAAAGAGAATTGGATAAGTCATTAATCAAAATCCTCGGTTCCTGACCACTCATCATGGCCTTCTTGTTTATTTGTATTTATTATATTAACATGCACGTGCGCGCGTGCACACACACACACGCACACAAACCCACTACTTAACACGGAAACTAGAACATGGACAATAACATATCTTTCTACGTGGCCATCCCTGCCCCCTCCCCGCGCCTCCCTCCCCACAAGGTAACCACTATCTGCAATCTCATGTTGAACGTTGATATATTTCTATCATGTAATCTTCAGGGACTTACTTTCATTTATTATATTTATAAGATTCATCCACAGTGTTCTATATTGCAGTAGTTCATTCATTTTGACTGCTATATGTTACTCATTGTGTGAATCAGGGAGAGAAGGAATTAAATCTAGAGTATCAATGCTCTGTTGCATTAATTTACTCTATGTTCTCTACTCCTTGAACAAATGCTACTCTAAGCATCAGATGTTTTAAAACAACTGACCATATAGAACAAGTTGCTACTGTTTTAATTGTGCTTCATAGCTAATCTCTTCACCCTCGTTGCTTTTTCTTTTTCTTTTTTTTGTGTAACTTCCAGGATTGAACGCTCATGGTGTATTTATTCTACACTGGGTTTCCTTGAAGATTAGTGATATGAGAACTGGTTCAGATCAGGGCTGTTGATACAAAACTAGTCTATTATGATACTAATCAGATCAGACTCACTCCTAAATTCTCATTTATTCAATACTTCGAGAGACCTCATGGCCAGATACTCCTATAAAAGGAAGAGTGACACCAAGCTGAACATTCCTTTCCATCAAGGCTCTAACAGAGGGGGGGAAATTTTCTTTTAATTCTACAATCCCAATACAAGAAGTACTTTTCAGAATCTTAGACCCAGAGGCGACTTCCTGGTAGATGAAGAAGAAAGGGAAGTAGAGGGACAGATCACGCAAAGGCACAGAGGTGGGAGAGTATCACGTGATCAGGGACCTTTAAGCACAGTGGCAAGGAAGTCAGAGGTGAAATCTCAGAGAATCTTGAGCCTTATCCCAAGGTAACTGGGAGCCACTGAGAGATTTCACGCAGAGGAGGGAGAGGATCAGATTTACTATAGCAGAAAGGAGGCTGCATTGGAGACTGGGCTGTAGGTAAACGCATTTGGAAATTAGTCTAGGATCCAGGCAATAAATGATGTGGATCTGGACTGAGGCAGCCACATAGATCATGGATGCAGGAAGGGAAGACATGGATTTTGAAAAGAAAAACAAAAACACAGACACAAAAGAAAATGAGCTTAACATACAAATTACTGGTCCAAAAGCAACTGTAGTACAACTGTTTCACATGCCATGCCTAAAAGAATGCAACCACACTCACAGGAAGACATTAAAAACCTCCTTATCATATTGCTTCAGTCCCAAGAAAGCCTCCAAATATTGGTGAAGTGGGTTTTTGTAAATTACCAGGTATCTTTATTTGAAGTTATGCTCACAGAACACAACTGAAAATTTCTTATAACACGTAAGTCTTGCCACCATCCATGAAAGAGAAAATGATGCCCAGTTGGAAGCCTAGCCTGATTTTTCAACATACAGTTGATGCTCGTTATTTTCAGCAGTTATGTTCTGTTAAGTCTCCACAAACACTGAATTTAACAAATACTGACCTACTGCTCCTAGTGGAAATACAGAGTTCAGTTCCTGAGAACTTTGGGTCATAACAATTTTAATAACCAATCAACACATAACCTCGTTTTATGTGTATTTCTATTCAAAGACACTTATTTAATATATACTGTTGGTACACTAACATTAACTCATCGCCAAAATCACTACAGCTCATGCCTGAAGGAAGCTTATCTAACACACATATTTTCTCTGCAAGGCACATCACAGCCTTTTTACACTTCGGCAACTCTAGTCAGCACTTCAGCACTACACTTGGGGGCCACTTTTAAACAGTAAAGTCACCAACAAAAAGCACAAAAATGAGAACAAAGTGGCACTTAGTAGACTGTGGACAGGACACTTGTTTATACTATGAGAGCTGAAACAAGGCAGAGCTTTGGTTCCTTCAGCCTCCAATGGGAATATGTGTGTCTGGTGACTCAAACTTTTTGCAACTCTGCATGTCTGTGAATGACTGTAAAGGCACTGCGAGTACTGATTTGGGGGTTACAAATGGATTTTAGCAAAGATTCGAAAATACAGAATCCATGAAAAATGAGGGTTGACTGTATCTCCAAGAGATCATTCTCTGCCTTAAGGCATCAACAGGTACTTTAGTAGGCAGGCAGAAGGAGTCAGTAACAATGCCAAATCTTTAGTTATGTGCTTTCCCCCAGTGAGTTCAAAAGTGTCTCTTTAGACATCATATCAAAAGGACCCCTTTGTTCATCTCCTGTGAGCCTGGAAAACCCCAGTTATAAATCAGTTTTTTTAAAAATAAATTTATTTATTTTATTATTTATTTATTTATTTAGGCTGTGTTGGGTCTTTTGTTGCTGTGCACGGGCTTTCTCTAGTTGCGGTGAGCGGGGGCTACTCTTCGTTGCAGTGCACGGGCTTCTCATTGCGATGGCTTCTCTTGTTGCGGAGCACGGACTCTAGGCACATGGGCTTCAGTAGCTGTGGCACACGGGCTCTAGAGCACAGGCTCAGTAGTTGTGGCGCACGGGCTTAGCTGCTCCGCAGCAGGTGGGATCTTCCCAGACCAGGGCTTGAACCCGTGTCCCCTGCATTGGCAGGCGGATTCTTAACCACTGCGCCACCAGGGAAGCCCATAAATCAGTTTTTAAATGTGAAAAAAATCAAAGCTTTGGAGAATTAAGAAAGATGTTCTTGTTTCAGAAAAAGAAAAATGAGAAGAACCAGGAATAAGTTCTAGATGCCCTGATTCCTCAACAAATTGTTCGTCTTCTACGTTAGTGCTTCTTGAACTTTACTGTGCTTATGAATCCCCTGGGACTCTTGTGGCTAATGTAAAATTTGATTCAGGAGGTCTGAATTCTTCATTTCTAACAACTCCCAGACTATGCCAAGGCTGCACATACTTTGAGCAGCAAAATTCCTTTCTACTCAGATTCATCAGCCCCAACATGGACCTACCTCCAATAGATGATTATTACTTAGATTAAAAAGAAGAAACAAGCACTTCAGTTTATTATGTATTAGATACTAAAAAGTAACTAAGCTTTCAGAATATAAACAGTTCCACATGTAAAATGGTCTAAACAATGCCATTCAATTTCCTACCTAAGTCTATCAGTGTTGTAGAGAAATTAAAACAGAGTATGTTACGATCTCAATATTGCTTTCCAAATAAGACTTCAGATCTGGGAGTATTTTTCTCTTCTTCCAATGGACCATTAGCAGCATTAAGGAAGTAAAGGAACAATCATCTGAAAGGTACAGAATTCTTCATCTGCTGTCAGCTGACATAAGTGGGCAAAGCACCACTCGACCATTTTAACAGGCAGATAAGGGCTAGGATTATTAGGAAGCTGTTATCTGCAGATAAAGGCATTTGCTTCTCCTTGCCTTTGAGCTCTTACCCCCAGATACACACTATCAATCAAAGATGACTTTGTGAAATAAAGGGCAGTAGAAGTGCATATCCGGTGACCTGTCATCCTGGAAGGAAATCTGGCACCAAAGAGCCTGTGAGGAGAGCAGTTTGATGCAAAAACCCCAGTGGAAATTTGGCTTCCAAGATAGAATTCAGAGGAACATTTGTCTCCCACAAAGATTTGCAGAGCTGCAAAAATAACAACAAAGCAGATAAAAAGAAGAGTGTGTTCACTGGTGCTTCAGAGGGGCAGACATTTGTGGAAGGCAGAGAGCAAGAAATGCCTTTGGGGGGCTTCCCTGGTGGCTCAGTGGTTGAGAGTCCGCCTGCCGATGCAGGGGACACGGGCTTGTGCCCCGGTCCGGGAGGATCCCACATGCCGTGGAGCGGCTGGGCCCGTGAGCCATGGCCGCTGAGCCTGCGCGTCCGGAGCCTGTGCTCCGCAACGGGAGAGGCCACAGCAGTGAGAGGCCCGCGTACCAAAAAGAACAAAACAAAACAAAAAAAACGAAATGCCTTTGGGAGGCTCAAGACTGATCCTTCCAGGCTACTGATTCCGGCTTGATAGTTTGTGTTTAACAAGTTAAAAATTCAAAGTTCCATTTGAGACCAAGCATAGGGTTCTCCACCATTAAGCAAGTCTGATTTTCCATGTCACTTGAAAACTATCCAGTCGTCTTTTTTCTTTAAACAAGTTTCTTTCAGCACACATGGCAACACTTGCAGCTAAGAAGAAAAAATTACTGCCTTCAATTGACTATGTATCACTAATATAACACCGGTTTTGCTGTTTGTTTTTTTTTTTCCGGTACGGGGGCCTCTCACTGTTGTGGCCTCTCCCGTTGCGGAGCACAGGCTCCGGACGCGCAGGCTCAGCGGCCATGGCTCACGGGCCCAGCCGCTCCGCGGCATGTAGGATCTTCCCGGACCGGGCCACGAACCCGCGTCCCCTACATCGGCAGGCGGACTCTCAACCACTGCGCCACCAGGGAAGCCCGGTTTTGCTGTATTTTTAAACTTGACAAGACAAAGACAAAATGCAGATAATTATACTTCAATGAGCAAATCTCAGCTCAAGCTATGAATTAAGGACATTTCAGAACATACATAAGAGAGTTCTATGAAAGTTGATATTTAAAGAAAGGGGGGGGGGCTTCCCTGGTGGCGCAGTGGTTGAGATTCCACCTGCTGATGCAGGGGACACGGGTTCGTGCCCCAGTCCGGGAAGATCCCACATGCCGCGGAGCAGCTGGGCCCGTGAGCCATGACCGCTGAGCCTGCGCGTCCGGAGCCTGTGCTCCGCAACGGGAGAGGCCGCGACAGTGAGAGGCCCGCGTCCCGCAAAAATAAAATAAAAGAAAGAAAGGGGGGGGAATGACTATAGGAATCTAATGCGCGAGGGATGTAGATATTACGAGGAGTGTATTTGAAATACCAGACATGTTAGAAAAAGTCCTCATCTATATTCCCATACAAATTTATTTTTGCTTCACTCAAAACCATGGTAGGAAGGAAATGCAAGGAAAGGCTACTATTTTCTGATATTAACCAGAAATTCTTCAAGCAAACAGAGGGACAAAAAGGTCTATTTGTCCCATGAATCCCACTTCTAGGAATCTACACTAAGGAGACATCTCCAATACAAAAATAATTATGCACAGGATTACTCACTGCAAATTGCTGCAATTATAACATATTGGAAACAACCTAAATATCAATATACTGGTGAGGAGTTAAATAAACTATGATACAGCCATGCAGCAGAGTACTATGCTACCATAGAAAAGAACCAGGGAGATCTCTATGAACTGATATGGAATGGTTTTCAGGATAAACTATTAAGCAAAAATGCAAAAAAAAATGTATCTATGGTATGCTACCCTTCATGTAAGAAAAAGGGATATAAGAAAACACTCGTGTAGCTTCTCATTTGTGCAAAAGAAATGCAGTAAGGGTAAACCAGAAATTAAAGAAATTGGTTATCTAATGGGGTGGAAGGGAAGGGATGGAAAAGGGGGCAATGGGAGGGGAGAGAAGGGATGAGGACGGACTAACACTTGTGAGTTCACCCTTTTGTGTAGCCCCGATTTTGAGAACCATGGTAATGTTTAACATACCAAAAATATAAATAGATAATTAAAATCAAGCAGAATGTGTGTGTTTTAGGGGAAGAGAGCAAAATGGAATACAAACACTAACAATAGAACCCAATTATATCACAAGTGAATAATGTAACCACACTGAAGAGGAAGAGGAAAAAAATAATTAGCCTTAGTAACTGGAAAAGAGTATCTTCACTTGAAACTGTAAATTAAGACAAAAAAGAACGGTACCTAGAATTATACTCTAGCTAGTAAATGTGTTTCCCACAAGGGTTTGGGTTAGAAATTCTCAAACTACTTTTGTTTATACTAGGATTAAGGAAGTCAGTAAATATATTTACATATATTATAGATAATGAGAGCCAGGTTTCTCATCATCAGAGAAAGAAGGCTAGAATGAACCATGGATTAGAATCAGAGGTATGAGTATGAGCTCATGATTTGATAATAGATAGAGAGAGAGAGAGAGAGAACAGACAGACAAAAGAATGAAAGGAGACAGACATAGACACATGTGTTTGCATGGTTAGTATATTTACATATATGTCCTAACCCCTGGCAGGGCTTAGAAGCAATAACATTCCAGTACCATAGGAGTACACCTAGGACCCAGGCCCTAACTTCTAAATACCATTCTGCAATAAAAGGAAACAAGAAAGGGTGGGGACAGAAAAAAGATTTACAGAAATATTGGCCAGAACTTTCCAAGTGTTGTGCAAACAATATGCCTGCATATTCAAGACGCTCAACAAACCCCAAGCAAAACATGAAGAAAAGTACACCAACTCAAATTGCTCAAAACTAACAATAAAGAAAAAAATCTTAAAAACTGCCAGAGAAAACAGAAATATTACATATAAAGGAACAAAGATAAGAATGACATATTTCTTATTAGAAATAATACAAGCAGGACAACAGATGAGCAACATCTTTAAAATACAGAAATTTTAAAGCTATTAACATAGAATTCTATACCAGTGAAGATACCTTTCAAAAACAAAGGTTAGGGCTTCCCTGGTGGCGCAGTGGCTGAGAGTCCACCTGCCGATGTAGGGGACGCGGGTTCGTGCCCCGGTCCGCGAAGATCCCACATGCCGCGGAGCGGCTGGGCCCGTGAGCCATGGCCGCTGGGCCTGAGCGTCCGGAGCCTGTGCTCCGCAGCGGGAGAGGCCGCAATGGTGAGAGGCCCGCATACCGCAAAAACAAAAAACAACAACAACAACAACAACAACAAAAAACAAAGGTTAAATAAGTAATTTTTCAGACATACAAAAGCTGGAAGAATTCATCACCGGCAAATCTGTACCATGAAAAATGCTGGAATAAGTACTTCAGGAAGAAAGAAACTGATACCAGAAGGAAATATGGATCTACATTAAGGAATGAAACATAACAGAAATAAACGCTTGGGTAAATATAAGATTTCTCTTCTTATTTAAATTTCTTTAAAACATGATTGTTTAAACAAAAATAATGTAGTGTGGTGTTTAAAACATACATAAAATAAAATGTATAAAATAATGGAAGAAAGGCTAGAAATGGAGAAATGGAAGTACTGTATACTACTGCAAAGTTCTTATAAGTGACGTGGTAAACTATCACTTGAAGGTCTACCATGATAAGTTAAAGATGTATACTATGAGCCCTAAAGCAGCCAATAAAATCACAAAACAAAGAACTATAGCTAATAAGCCAACAGATGAGATAGGACAGAATCATAAGAAATAATCAAAAGTAAGGCAAAATGGGGGAACAAAGAAGAGGTGGGACAAATAGGAAACGCTGCAATATAATAGATTTAAACCTAATCATATGAATAATCATACTAAATGTAAGTAGTCTAAACACCCCAATAAAAAGGGAGAGATTGTCCATTTGGATAAAAAAGCAAGACCCAACTACATGCTGAATACAAGATACACACTTTACATATAAAGGCACAAATAGGTTAAAAGTAAAAGAATAGAAATATATATATCATACAAACACTAGTCAAGAGAGAACTGGAGTAGCTATATTAATATCAGACAAAGTACATTTCAGAGCAAAGACTAATACTAGGGATAAAAAATGTCCATCTCATAATGAAAAAGGGCTCAATTTATCACGAGGACACTTAAGAACAGAGCATCAAAATACATGAAGCAAAACTGATAGACCTTCAAGAAGAATTAGACAAATCCAGAATTGAGATTTCGAGAAGAATATTTCAATTGATAGAACAAGTACTGAGCAAACTAGTTAAGGATAAATTTGACCATTATCAATGTTGACGTACATAGAACATTCCCCACAAGAGAAAAATACATATTATTTTCTAGCACACATGGAACATTTGCCAAGACCACATTCTGGGATAATAAACAACTCTCAATAAATTTAAAATGGATTCAAGTCATATCAAGTATGTTCTTCCCACAAAGAAATTAATTTAGAAATCAATAAGAGAAAGATCTCTGGAAAAATTCCAACTATTTGGAAACAAAATAACACACTTCTAAATCACCCATGGGTTAAAGAAAAAAATCAAAAGAGAAGTTAGAAAGAATTTTGAACTGAATGAAGATGAAAAGAACATATTAAAACTTTGGGAATGCAGCTAAAACAGTATTTAGGGGAAAAGTTATAGCATTCAATGCCCATATTAGAAAGGAAGAAAGACCTCAAATCCATGACTTCATCTTCTACCTTAAGAAACTGGGAAAAAATTGAACCCAAAGCCAGTAGAAGACAAGAAATAAGATCAGAGCCAAAATCAATAAAATAAGAAAAATTTAAAACGCAACAGAGAAAAATCTATAAAACAAAAAACTTGCCCTTGAGAAGATCAATAAAGTTGATAAACCTCTAGCAGACTGATCTGGAAAAAGAGAGAGTAGATACAAATTACAACATGAAGACTGGAAAAGGAAACATCACTACATATTCTACAAATATTGAAAGCATAATCAGGGAATATTATTAAAAGCTTTATGCTAATAAATCAGATAACCGAGATGAAATGGACTAATTCCTTGAAAGATACAAACCGTCACAGCTCACTCAAGAAAAACTACATAACCTGAATAGATTTATATCTTTTAAAGAAATCGAATTTATAGTTTAAAACCTTCCCATAAAGAAAACTCCAGGCCCAGATGGCCTCACTGGTGAAATCTATCAAATATTTAAGGAGGAATTAATACCAATTCTGTACAATCACTTACAGAAAATGGAATAAAAGGAAGAACAACTAGGAGGACTAATACCATGTGATTTCAAGAATTATTATAAAGCTTCAGCTGGAGTAAGTATAGACCAACAGATGGATCACAATAGAGAGTATAGACATAGACCCATACATATATAGAGAATTGATCTTCAACAAGGGTGCAAAGTCAGTTTAGTAGAAAAAGGAGTCTTTTCAATAAATGATGTTGGAACAGTTGGATATCCATATGCAAAAATATATATAAATGAACTTGGATCCACACTTTGTATTATACAAAAAAATCAAAGTTGATTATAGACCTGAATATAGAACATGAAAGTATAAATCATCTGGAAGAAAACACAGGAGAAAACTTTTGTGACCTTGGGTTAGGCAAAGATTTCTTAGATATGAAACCAAACACATGATCCTTAGAGGAATAAACTGATAAATAGGACTTCATCAAGATCAAAAACTTAAGCTCTTTCAAAGACACTGTTAAGAGAATGAAAAATAAGCCACAGACTGGGAGAAAATACTTGTAATTCACATTATCTAATAAAGGACTTGTATCCAAAAAATATAAAGAGCTCGCAACATTCAATTTTAAGAAAATAACGCTTCAAAAAATAATGGGGAAAATATTTGAATAGACACGTCACCAAAGAATATATGTAGATGCAAATAAGCACATGAAAAAATGCTCAACATTACTAATCACTGGGGAAATACAAATTAAAACTGCAATGAGATACCACTACACATCTATTAAAATATACACAAATTTTAAAACTTACCATGCCAAGTGTTGGTGAGGATATGGAGAAACTGGAACTATAGGTGTGAATGTATAACACTACAACCAATTTGGAGACCAGTTTGGCAGTTTCTAGAAAAGTTAAACAGATACCTACCATATGATCCAGCAATTCCACTCCTAGGTATTTACCCGAGAGAAATGAAAGCATATGTCCACAGAAACACTTGTACATAAATATACATAGCAGCTTTACTGCTAACTGCCAGAAATTGGAAAAAACACAAATATCTGTCCATCAACAAACAAATGAGTAAACAAACTGGGATACAACCTTTTAACGAAAAACTACTCAGGAATAAAAATGAATAAATTTGAAATGAAATATGAAATGAAATGAAAGGAAATAAATGCACATTACAATATAGATAAATCTCAAAATAATTTTGCTGAGTGAAAAAAGCCAGACAAAAAAAGTATATACTGTATGTTCCAAGAATATAAAATTCTGGAAAATGCAAATTATAGTAATGGAAAACAGATCAGTAGTTGCCTGGGAATAGGGAATGGGAAGTGGCATGATAAACATGCTCACTTTCTTAATTGCAGTTATAGTTTCCCAGGTATATACTTATGCCAAAATCTGTTTATTTTTATATATTTTTAATTGGGGTATAGTTGTTTCACAATGCTGTGTTAGCTTCTACTGTACAGACAAGTGAATCAGCTATATGTATACATATATCCCCTCTTTTTTGGATTGCCTTCCTATTTAGGTCACCACAGAGCACTGAGTAGAGTTCCCTGTGCTATATAGCAGGTTCTCATTAGTTACCTATTTTATACATATTGGTGTATATATGTCAATCCCTATCTCCCAATTCATCCCACCCCCCAACCCCCCTTGGTGTCCATACGTTTGTTCTCTACGTCTGTGTCTCTATTCCTGCTTTGCAAACAGGTTCATCTGTACCATTTTTCTAGATTCCGCATATACGTGTTAATATAGGATACTTGTTTTTCTCTTTCTGTCTTACTTCACTCTGTATGACAGTCTCTAGGTCCATCCACGTCACTACAAATGACCCACTTTCGTTCCTTTTTATGCATATGCCAATATTTAAATTGTACTCTTTAAATCTGTTCAGTTTACTATATGTCAATTATATCTCAATAAAACTGTTAAAAACAATCAAGCAAACAAAATCCTACTTTTTATTTCCATGTTTATGTCATGCCACCCACCAATGGAATATAAACTCCTTTAAGAGCAATGAGTATGTCAGACATTCATGTCCAGGCTAACAGACACGAACCATTCCCAATGCCCATGACATTGTAAAACTAAGGAGAAATTTCCTTTGAAATTAAAAGACAGTATTTATTAGGAAACTTTGATCAATGACTCAAGTAGCAAAGACTAACAACTTTATGCAATTAACAGTGATGCCCTTAATACAATAAAGTAACATTTTAACCCAGCTCAGGAGGTGTGAGACAATTAGGAAAAAATGGGTGAGGGGGTCATGAAAGTGCTGGAGAAAAGGAGAATCCAGACCAGACCAGAAGTTCTCAGCCATAATGCCTTAGGACTATGACCAGTTGGGGCACAGAGAAGTAAACGGACATTTATGCCAACATACTCTATAGCATTATAGCCATATATGAATTTACTTTTTATTTGATCAAATTCATAATTTATATGGCTCCTACCTCATAAATTAGAAAGGAATGACAAATTAGGTAATCTGCAACAACAATAACAAAATGGATGGATAGCTTTACTCTATAAACACTCTTATAAAACAATAAAACACCACTAACAGAAAAAAGGCCAGATAAAAGGACAATTCATGAAATACAAATAGATCTTTAAAGTGCCACCTTATAATTAAATCTATATATAATTTACCATTTTTTAAATCTATGAATTCCAACTTTTTAAAAATCTCTGTCAATGGCAATAGTGTGCTGTAATTGACATTTTCTTATACAATTAGCAGGGGGATATTGGCAAACACCCTTTCTGAAAGCTCTTCTAGCAAAAGTTTTCAATATTTAAAAACATTCATACTTAATTCTACCATAAGTAAATTAGCTTAAGCAAGTAATGAAATGTAAAGCAAAGGATGTAAATGCAAAGCTACTAATCACAATCTTCTATTAGTGAAAAACTAGAAACAACCTATAAATGCAACAGCAGGGAACTGCTAAATAAATGAACCTCAGGATGGAAAAATTCATGGCCATTTAAAGCTATTTTTAAAGGAGTTTTTAAAACATGGGAAAATTCTGATTGAACGAAAAATATTAGGACACAAATCTGTTTAGAACAGCATGACTCCAAATCTGTCTCACGCCTCCAGATTTTGAAAGTTTGGCACTGCTCTTTAAGTATTTTCACCAAATTGTGATCTCTTAGTGGCTCATTGCCCATCATATGGCTAACCAACTAAAGGCCTGAGCACCATCAAACGAAACTTCTGAACTCAGAAAATCCAATCCATCCTTCTAATGCTAACCTGGAGTCAGCCTGGGGGTTAAATAACCACAAATCCGTTGAGGGTAGAGAAGAGTAAATAAGCAGTGAAGAAAAGTAGGGGCAAATGGGGAATTCAAATGCTCAAGATTTTTGTCCATACTCTAGTCCATTATCAGGAATAACCTGGGGGGCGCAGTGGTTGAGAGTCCGCCTGACAATGCAGGGGACACGGGTTCGTGCCCCGGCCCGGGAAGATCCCACATGCCGTGGAGCGGCTGGGCTCGTGAGCCATGGCCGCTGGGCCTGCGCGTCCGGAGCCTGGGCTCCGCAACGGGAGAGGCCACAACAGTGAGAGGCCCGCGTACAGGGAAAAAAAAAAAAAAAGAAAAAAAAGAATCTCGGGGTGGGGGTGGGCTTCCCTGGTGGCGCAGTGGTTGAGGGTCCGCCTGCCGATGCAGGGGACGCGGGTTCGTGCCCCGTTCCGGGAGGATCCCGTGAGCCATCACCGATAAGCCTGCGCATCCGGAGCCTGTGCTCCATGGCGGGAGAGGCCACAGTAGGGAGAGGCCCGCGTACCGCAAAGAAAACAACAACAACAACAACAACAAAAGAATAATCTGGGGGACTTCCCTGGTGGCGCAGTGATTAAGAATCCGCCTGCCAATGCAGGGGACACAGGTTTGATCCCTGGTCCGGGAAGATCCCAAATGCCACACAGTAACTAAGCCCACGAGCCACAACTACTGAAGCCCGCGCGCCTAGAGCCCGTGCTCCGCAGCAAGAGAAGCCACCGCAATGAGAAGCCCATGCACTGCAATGAAGGGCAGCCCCAGCTTGCCACAACTAAAAGAAAGCCCGCGTGCAGCAACGAAGACCCAACGCAGCCAAAAATAAAACAAATAAATAAATAAATTTATTTTAAAAAGGAAAAAAAGAAGAATAATCTGGGAACATTCTATTAATGCCTTCTTTCAAACAAAGATAAGGTCATTCCAAAATATCACTTCTTTTGGACAAGACACTCACTCTTGGAACTCAATTACCAGTGGGTAAGATGGCACCTTGGGCTAAGAGGCCAAGGAAGAAGGGACTGAGGACAAACGTCCCCACAGAAAAAGCTTCTTTTCTTAGCATTTGAAATGTTGTTCCCAAAGAGTCCTGATTTTCTCAAGTTGGAAGACTGTTTTCATCCCTAGCGTTCTGAAATACTAAGGTTACCATAAGAGATGATACAAATGATCCCAAGATTACATGGTGGAATTGGCAGAATTATTCAACATGACTTCTTTCTCCAGCAATTCTTGATTGGCGCATAAGACCAAGAAAGGAAAACCAGCAAACACAGCATTTTAAATTTGTGGGTACATTTTTTTTCCTTTTCACAGAGTATCATTTCAGTACTGTTGATAGTTTGCCTAAAACAAACCCACACATAAAACCAGCAAGATTCCCATGGTCATTCTGAGCCATAGCCTATAGTATTAAAATATAGTTAAATATAGTTAAATGTTGCAACGCTCCAATCCTTACCTCATTTTTTGTTATTATACAAGAATTGTTACATTCTCATTATAGCACAAAAATAGGAACATAAATCAAGAGTAACTGCTCATACCACCTTTCCACCTAACTTTCCGTGTTTCTCTTTGAGACACATTGATAAACTCCCCCATGAAACCTGGAATATGAATACCACCTTTACTAGAAAGGGAACTAAAGGGGAAAAGAGAAAACACCAGTCAAGCACACCCACTCATTTATCACTCCAAGTCGCATCTCAAATCATTTCCCAAATTCCAATTACAGCAATTAGTGGTCAAGGCAAAGCTCCCCCTCTAAGGATGTGGTTCAGCAAAATAAGCAAGGGTTTTCCATTCACTTGACCACAGAAAACTGCTACTGCTTACCGAGGTTAAATTCAACCACCAAAGTAACCAACATCCTGGAAATTATCCTCCAGGAGAGAAGAACATATTCTGGGTCTGCTTTCAAATACCCAGTTTTATTTTAACCTGCATGAACCAAAAGAAATGCCCTAGAAAGTGCAAAGGGAATCCAGAAATTTGTAGACAATAAAACTCGGTACTTTACGCTAGAGGCTAACACAGGTTTTCTGTTTTATGATGCAGCAACTATCCTCTAAGCCAGTCTTTCAGATGTCTAAAAGTGACCCGCCCCCCCACCCTGCCACCAGTAAAAATAAAGCATCCACTAGATTCATATTAAATAGAGTGAAATTCAGAACTCAGCCCACGGGCATTATCCTTCATGAATTACCATATACATTCTACCTATCAGTCACAAGCTACCCATTAGTACTTGAATTACTTTGTCTCCTTCTGCCCTGGAGCATAATATCATTTGATAAGTGTATATTTGAAGCTACAGAATTAAAATTTAAACATATTAAACATGATTATAGTGGTAGTTGCAACTATACACATTAATCACAACTGTACAACTGTACACATTAGTCAAAATTCACCAAGTCTTACACTTAAAATGGGCGAATTTTATTGCATATATATATATAATCTTTCCAACAATATCGCAATATCAATCATATTAGAGCTCCATGGAACATGAATGTGAACTGATAATTCACTCCTAAAACATGGAAATGACAGTGACTGGGGAAGAAACAGAGGGAAAGAAAAAAACTTATTTATACTACAGCAGGATTTCTCAGCCTCACCACTACTGACATTTTGGGCCAGATGCTTCTTTGTTATGGGGGAGTAATCCTGGGCATTTTGTAGGATGTTTAACATCATTACTGGCCTCCACCCAATGGATGCCAGTTGCATCTTCCCCCTTTGATTGTGACAACCGAAAACGTTTCCAGACATTGCCAAATGTCCCCAGGAGCAAAACCACCCCCTGGTTGAGAACCTCTGCATTAGGTCCTTATAACAAGATCTATTATGTAAATTCAGCTAAAGCCAGTGGTGAAAAGTAACAATCCCAGAGAAAGAAAAAAAATGGAGAATGTTGATGATTTAGGAGTTACACAGGACACTTTCAAATACAGGAAATCAATACAATCAATGCCTTCCTCCACAGCTAATGAACTCAGGTAAATCTGGAAACATCTCAAGTACATTTTTCCAGGAGTTGTTGTTAAACTTACATGTTAGGTTTCATAGCCATAAATCATCACCATAGACCAGCTCTCTCAATAACTTCATAAATTGGTCATTTGTTCTAGTGGAACATGAAGGAATTAAAAGAACTGATTATACACTCTGAGGACAGAATGCAAATAAGCCCCAGACTTTTAATAAATTGACGTTTTAAAACTCAAGTCCTTAAATTCAACACTTAGTCACATATGCATATTAAATGGCCATATGTGAGACAGACTGTGAGTAAATAGCTAGTTTGATCTGTTCACCTCCTAACACATGAGATAACAGCTTAAAAGAAATAAACTGTTTAATAATTCCACATTTGGAAATATATTGGAAGGAAATAACTCCCAAAAGAAGTTAGATCACAAGTATTCAAAGCATTGCTGATATCAGTTATTGCACAACTCCCAATGCTGCAAACTAAGGCAAAGAAATAGACATAATGCTTTATCAGACACATAGATGATGGTTGAAAGAAACCTGAGTTTCTAGTCCAATGCCTGCTCTCCAAAGCACTGAGGGGAGTCCTCTGAAGGTAGTAAAGAGGGCTCACTGGGCATTTTCAGAACTTTTTTTAAAAAGTGCCTAGGCCAAGGCTCCAGGTAGTGCTGCTAAGCTGCAACGCTCAGAAAAACAAAGAAACAAGCACAGTCAGATGAAGAAATGACCTGGTTAACCATTACATATTTTTGTATTGCATACAAATTATTATTTGTATGCAAATACTATATACAAACATTGTATATAAATGCGAGCAATTACACTTATAAAAACATTCTTAAAAGTATAATTTGTTAGTCAAAAAATCTTTCAGATCACAGAAGTTAGGGAAAAAAATAAGATGCCTTTTTATGGGGAAATGAAATACGGCCCCAGAATTGATATAAGGATGTGCAACAAACATACTGAACTATACACTTTCTCATTATTAACCAAGGGAACACAAATTAAAGCACCATGATATTATTAAATATCCAGCAGATTGGAAAAATTTTGAGAAGTTTAATAAGATCAAGTGCTGGAGAAGAGGCGAAATACTTCGAATTCTCACCAACTTACAACCACTTTTAAAAACAGTTTATTTTGTTTGGTTTGGTTTATTTTATTTTTTTACACTCCACATATGAGTGAAAACCAGAGGGGAAGAGGGGCGGCGGGAGGGTGAAATGGGAGCGGGTCAACTCTACTGTGATGGCTGGAAGCTAAGCTTTTAGTGGTGAGTACACTGAAGTATATACCAAAGTTGAAATACAAATTTATACACATAAAATTATATAAAATATTATAAACCAATGTTACTTCAATTTTTTTTAAAGTTAGCAGTATCTTTTAAGCTAAAGATGCACCTACATCTTCACAAATGTTTAACAGGAAACAGAGTATTCATAGCAGCATTATTCATAAAAGCAAAGTGGGGACCACCCAAATGTCATACAGTGGTATATATGGTATAGTCACACAGTGAAATACTATACAGCAATGAAAAAGAACAAACGTAACCCCAAAGCAGCAACATGGATGGATCTCATACAACATTAAGTGAAAGAAGTCACAGAATATAGGGTATTATTCAATTTACATAATGTTTAAAGACAGGCAAAAACAAAAGAAAGAGAAGACAGGTGGTAAAGCTATTGAGAAAAGCAAGAGGGGACTTCCCTGGTGGTCCAGTGGTTAAGACTCTGCACTCCCAATGCAGGGGGCCTGGGTTCAATCCCTGCTCAGTGAACTAGATCCCTCATGCCACAACTAAGAGCCCGCACGCAGCAACTAAGATCCTGCATGCCGCAACTAAGACCTGGCACAGACAGAGAGAGAGAGAGAGAGAAGAAGGAAGGGAGGAAGGAAGGGAGGGAGGGAGGGAGGGAGGGAGGGAGGGAGGAAGGAAGGAAGAAAGAAAAGCAAGGTGGTGGTAAATACGTCTGTATAGAGTTTCCCTACAGAGGTGAGGGGGGCAGAGGAAGACATATCAATAATAAAGAGGGTCCCTCAAGAGGCTTCTGGGGATACTGACAATGTTCTATTTCTTAACCTGGGAGGTTAACTACAATGAGTATCTGCTTTTTAATGACTCTAAACTGTACGTAAGTATTTTCATAGTCCTTTATGTTTCTCTCACAATGTAAAGGCTTTAGTTTTCAAACACAAAGCAATACACACAACAATTTTGACATATGCAAGTCCACATCTGAATAACATTAACTGGAAAAAGTGGACTCAGTGTGTTTAAGATGATTACAATTGCATAGATCAGGGGTCCCCCACACCCCCTAGCCCCCCCCCCGCCCCGGGCCGCACAGCAGGAGGTGAGTGGTGGGTGAGCATCGAAGCTTCATCTGCTGCTCCCCATTGCTCACATTACCGCTTGAGCCATCATCCTCCCGCCACCGTCCGTGGAAAAACTGTCTTCCATGAAACTGGTCCCCAGTGCCAAAAAGGTTGGGGACCGTTGGCATAGATATAAAGATACAACAAAGACCACAGGCTAGTTGGAAGTGATGAGATAAAGTCATGCTCATTGGGGCTTTTCTGGTAGGAGTGCTTGGGTTCATAATTTCAAACCTATTTGACTGATGTCACACAACAGATTAAATCTAGAGCTGGTGGTGTCAAAAAAAATCAATATGCAAAAAGAGGTCCAATTGACAATGGGTTTAGAATAACCACAAGTCTCTGAATTGACGTTTAAGAGGCATTTTCAGAAGGCAAACATACAAGGTGGACTGTGTACCCAAGTCTAGATGTTGGCTGATTCTACAACTGATATTCTACAATGGAAATTTTTTGGTTGACAATTATATTTCATGGCAAAAAAAATTTTATTGTCACTACAAAGCAGGGTGCTGTATTTTTTTAATTAGTGGTGATATAATCATAAAAGTAAAGAGAGTGATTATATGTGTGAATAAGCCATGAAGCCACATCAGCTTGGATAAAGGAAATGAGTGGAGAAATTTTCAAGGTTAGATGTAAGGAAAATGAGAGAGAAAGAAAGGATCAGGCAAGTTTCAGGAAATGGCAGAATGGCCCACCCTAATTTCATTTGCTCATTCCAGTCACAATTATATTTAACGCCAGAGTGCTTTATATCATGGCCATCTCTTAATCACCCCTAGGCAAATTAACCAAGACAGTCCTTTTCCATTTCTACTCCACGGTTTATATACCTCCCTTAAAAAATAAATTTTAAAAATCAGGTTTGTGTTTTTTCATGCTAAAAGAATAATTAGGAAGGCAAATCTGGTGCTGCTGTCCACTGGCTTCTAAGTTACCTACTTCAGCACAGATAACTGGAATGATCAGGTTAACAATAGTCAGCAAACAGCAAATAGCACACTGAATTCTGCATCATTCAAATTCAAACTCCTGGGTTCTCCTTTTTCTTCGGGTCTCAGCTCAAATGTCACCTGCTCAGGGAGGCTTTCTGCGATCACTGTACCAGGTAAGCCCCATGCCACTGTTCCAGGAACTCTGTTCTTCACAGAACTTATCACTGAAAGTGTCATATTTGTTTTCTTTTTACTGTCTGCTTTCCCCCCTTCCTAACAGAGCATCTTGTTCATTCTCTTCACTGTTAAATCCCAGAAACTGACATAGAACAGGCACTCGTATTCCTAGAAAATTCCTTGAGCAAATGCAACGAATAAATAGGGCAGGCTGACAGGTAAGCAGGTAAATGATTACCATACGAGTACTATCAGCACACAGACACAAATCTAACTTAGCTTTGTAGGTAACATGAAAGAACCACCAGTTTTTATCAGATTGCTTTGTTTCAGAACAATTGCTTCAACGGAATAGATGGGATGAAATGAGGAGGTAGGAAAAACTGTTAGGAAAATGCTGTAATGGTGAGAGAAGTGAGAGAAAAGACAGTGGCAGTGAAACGGAGAAAAGGAAAGTGACGTGTAAGCTATCTGAGAATTAGAATCAACAGAGCGTGGTGATTCATGGGACAAGAGGGAAGGTGAGGCCAAGCAAAACTCCAGCATTTATAACTTAGGAAACTGGATATAACAAATCCATATATGAGGAAAGGAGATGTGGGGGGCAGCAGGAATGAATGGGGAAAAAAAGAGACTAACTCCATTAATTCATTGCTGGGGCAGGGGGGTGCTGGAGGCTCACATACAAAAGACAACATAACTTTGCAGATTCTGCTCAACCTGGACTCGACCTGAATGCAACTTTTTCTGTCTCTCTGACCAATGGCCTCATCTACAAATAGATTTTTAAAAATTCTCTAAAATCTTTCATGAACTTTACAATTATAGGGACCTGATGTGGAGGGAAGTCAGAGGCCCCAGAGCAGGGTTACAAAATGTTGCCATGGATACACAGGAACACTAGATTTAAGACAGGTCCCTTGAAGCTATGCCCCAAGTCAACAGGCCGCAAGGTTCAAATCACTTCCTTCTGCCACCTGATTGATCTGGGACAGGAGAACAGTATCCCAGTTTGGATGATGGTAGAAGTAGGAAACATGGGCATTAACTAATATAGTTTAAGGAATAATTTATGTTAATGATCTTTGTAACGTATGATGATTATCATTATTGTTTGTGTATGGTTGATCGTACAAGAAGAAAAGGAGGCCCATCTATTGGATGTGATTTTAGCAGCCTGGAAGGGACTTCAATTTTAAAACTAGACCTTTTCCAATGCACTCCAGCGTCTTAAATTCTTTTCATCAGGGACTTCCCTGGTGGTGCAGTGGTTAAGAATCCGCCTACCAATGCAGGGGACACGGATTCGATACCTGGTCTGGAAAGACCCCACATGCCGCGGAGCTACTAGGCCCATGCACCAAAACTACTGAGCCTGAGCTCTAGAGCCGCGAGCCACAACTACTGAGCCCATGGGCCACAATTAAGGAAGCCCGCGTGCCTAGAGCCCACGCTCTGCAACAAGAGAAGCCACTGCAATGAGAAGCCCGCGCACCGCAACCAGAGAAAGCCCGCGCGCAGCAACGAAGACACAACAAACAAATAGCCAAAATAGACACAAATAGACACAAATAGACAAATAGCCAAAATAGACACAAATAGACACAACAGAAAAAGCCAAAAACAAACAAATAAATAAATAAAAATGAAAAAATCTATAAAAAAATTCTTTTCATCAGAGCTAAGATAGCTAATTACCCTGATATAGACAAGAATTCCTTCTGCCATCCATAGGGAATATAAATGACTGGTCAGATTATTGTCTGAAAGCAAGTTCAGGGAGGAAGCAAGATCACTCTAGCTGACAAACTTTTACTTGGCAATTGTGCCAGTGAGCTTTATCTGTGTGTCCACTTGTGGATTAGATAACTGTATTTAAGCTAGTGTCAGCTCCATAGGAAAATGCTTGATGATTCCCGCTGCTTTCAGCTTTGTGTCTTTAAAGCAAAGAAAAAACTGCATCTCCAACAGTTTTTTTTTTTTTAACATCTTTATTGGAGTATAATTGCTTTACAGTGTTGTGTTAGTTTCTGCTGTATAACAAAGTGAATCAGCTATAAGCATACGTATGTCCCCATATCCCCTCCCTCTTGCATCTGCCTCCCACCCTCCCTATCCCACCCTTCTAGGGGGTCACAAAGCACCAAGCTGATCTCCCTGTGCCATGCGGCTGCTTCCCACTAGCTATCTATTTTACATCTGGTAGTGTATATATGTCAATGCTACTCTCTTACTTCATCTCAGCTTACCCTTCCCCCTCAAGCCCATTCTCTATGTCTGTGTCTTTATTCCTGTCCTACCCTTAGGTTCATCAGAACCATTTTTTTTTTTTAGATTCCATATATACGTGTTAGCGTATGGTATTTGTTTTTCTCTTTCTGACTTACTTCACTCTGTGTGACAGACTCTAGGTCCATCCACCTCACTACAAGTAACTCAATTTCTTTTCTTTTTATGGCTGAGTAATATTCCATTGTATATATGTGCCACATCTTCTTTATCCATTCATCTGTCGATGGACACTTAGATTGCTTCCATGTCCTGGCTATTATAAATAGAGCTGCAATGAACATTGTGGTACATGACTCTTTTTGAATTATGGTTTTCTCAGGGTATATGCCCAGTAGTGGGATTGCTGGGTCGTATGGTAGTTCTATTTTTAGTTTTTTAAGGAACCTCCATACTGTTCTCCAGAGTGGCTGTACCAATTTACATTCCCACCAAGAGTGCAAGAGGGCTCCCTTTTCTCCACACCCTCTCCAGCATTTATTGTTTGTAGATTTTTTGATGACGGCCATTCTGACTGGTGTGAGGTGATATCTCATTGTAGTTTTGATTTGCATTTCTCTAATGATTAGTGATGTTGAGCATCTTTTCATGTGTTTGTTGGCCGTCTGTATATCTTCTTTGGAGAAATGTCTGTTTAGGTCTTCTGCCCATTTTTGGATTGGGTTGTTTGTTTTTTTGTTATTGAGCTGCATGAGCTGCTTGTAAATCTTGGAGATTAATCCTTTGTCAGTTGCTTCATTTGCAGATATTTTCTCCCATTCTGAGGGTTGTCTTTTCGTCTTGTTTATGGTTTCCTTTGCTGTGCAAAAGCTTTTAAGTTTCATTAGGTCCCATTTGTCTCCAACAGTTTTTAGTGCCCTGGCTTCTATCTTGTTCAAAGTGGTTGGGAGCTTATAGCTGTAAGAGACAAGTTCATGTCCTTACCACATTAAACAGCTTCAGGAGAAATAATACCCATGCAGTTTGAGCCAGTAATTTGGAGACTTTCAGGCATATGATTTTTTTAAATGAGAGTGGAAAGACTCTCAGGATTTCTTATGTCTTGCCCACACGAGCCACAAACTGAAAAGGAGAAAAGACATTTACAGATTCAAACCTTTGGAAGTGAATGGGCAGCTGCCCAGGCGTTCAGGACCAACTCTGAGCCTGACATTAGGATCTCTTAGACAGTCTTGAGCAACCACTGTCTTTGAAGCAGTATAACTCTTGCTTGGGAAACTGGAGTTCTAAGGTGGGAGGACAGGAAAAAATGTGAAAAGATGGCCCTGGTTTCTGTTTTCTACAAAAGTGCCATGTGGGGTAATTACTCCCACTGAAGTTGTAAACTTTGACCTTTCTGGAAAACCTTTGTGTATGAAGCCGTGACCAGCTTATAGGAGCCAAGGCTGGAACCAATGAGGACTCTGCTTCACGGCAGTGAGGAGTCTCAAAAAGTACGCTCTAACCCATCTACCAAGGTCTACCACCTAGAACTGTGCTCCTGGACATTGAATATCAGGCCAGAGCAGGTGGAGAGGTCCAAACTGAAGCCTCACTTAAACATGACCTTGGGCTAAGCTCTGCATCTCAGCTGCCTCTTCTCACCAACTTACAACCACTTTTAAAAACAGTATATTTTGTTTGGTTTGGTTTGTTTATTTTGTTTTATTTTTTTAACACTCCACATATGAGTGAAAACCAGAGGGGAAGAGAGGTGGTGGGAGGGTGAAATGGGAGCGGGTCAACGCTACTGTGATGGCTGGAAGGACCATATGTAACTCTTGCTTTGCTCCATGTGGACCACTCAGCGCTTTTCTCTCTTCCAGCAATAAAAATTCACTTTGAGAAAAACTATTTAAATCAAGAATAAAACTATCTTCTCTATCTCAAACTACTAAATAACACACCTATCAGCTAACAGGGCCCAAGTCTGCCTTAGATTTTTTTTTTTTTTTTTTGCTAAGTATGAAAAACACACCAAAATATATTAAAAGCTTTGTTGTTTCATGATCCATTTGCTACACTAGAAACCCTCTCAATTCTGCTAAGGAGATATATATACCAATGATCACCAAAACACCATTTCTTACAAGTAATCAGGAAATAAGTGTCCACGGACAGGAAAATGGATAAATAATGATATATCCATACAAAGAATGGACTAGATCAGAGGTCAGCAAACTTTTTCTGTAAAGAGGCAGATGGTAAATATTTTAGGCTTTCCAGGCCCTACAGTCTCTGTCACAGCTACTCAACTCTGCTATCTGGTGTGAAAGTGGCCATCGAAAATACATAAAGTTTATTTACAAAAAGAGGTGGCTGGCTAGATTTGGCCCACAGGCCATAGTCTGTTAACCCCTGAACTTGATCCACATCCACCAACGTGGAAACATGTCAAGCAATGTTGAGCCAAAAATGCAAGTTTCAAAACCAATATGCACGGCATGCCTCATTAACACAAAGTTTAAAAATCTGAAGGCAATACTGTATAATAATTGTGGATATGTACATATTAGTAAGTGTATAAAAATAGGCTCAAGTGATAAACTCTGAATTCATGACAGACAGCAGATGCAGGAGAATCAACTGTAATTTTTTTACATTTCTTTAAAATCCAAATATCCAAACCCAAAGCAAATAAGGCATAATGCCAAGATCTAATAAAGCTGGGTGGTAGATACACAGATAATTAGCACATTATTCCCTGTCTTAGTATTATATTTGAAACACATCTCAAAATTTTCTTTTTAAGTATTCAATAGAAACATGCGTTTCCCTTTATTTTGAGGAGACAAGGCTTAAAAATCAAGTTAAATATGTTTTCATTTAATCTAGTAGCTAAAATAGACTGGGCTAAAGAACTGCTATATTATAAATGAGACAAGGTGGTAAAAACAGGCACTCGATCTTTGAGAAACAAAAGAAAACTATGTATTATAAAATGCCTAGAGAAAATTGTTTTTAAAACAGCATTCACTGTTTTCTTAATTACAAAGTAATTCATGGCTATGTGTAAGGAGAGAAGAAAAACCTTGGAAAATAAAGACAAACAAAAATAAAAATGTAACCCATGAATTATCCTATCACCCAACCATAACTATTAACATTCTGATGTGGGTCACTCTATAGGATTTGTTACGTGCATTTTTTAGCTTACAAAAATGGTATACCACATGTACATATTGTTTTGTAGACAGCTTATTTAAACAGCTTTTTTATTTGAATACTCATTTATGCACCTCCCTTTTCCTTTATTTTTATCTCAAAATAATCTGCATGCTATATACACAGAGTTCACTCCTGACATCTTAGCTTAAAAGACTTTGATCCGAGTTGCCACCAAAGTGGCATTGAGACCAAATCGAAGCTCCCCCAAAGCCCTCACTGAGTCACCACTCAGAGCTGCCTGTTCTAAGCTGTTTATAAAAATTGTCAGGCTAGCTACCACCTCTGTAGACCAGGACTATCTAATGAAAACTACAACATACAAAGCTGTTACTTGTTTGTCCTTAAAACATCCCTGAAGGATATAAACTAAAACAACTGCCAACCTTACTTCACAAACAGAGGAGCTGCTGTTAAGGAGATTAATAAGTAACTTGCTTGAATAACTTGCTCCTACCCTATAGCAGAACCTTCATCCTATAAACAAGTCTTACTGGAAACTCAGGCTTCCATTAGGTGCTGCCGGCTGAATGCTTTGCTACACCTATTACACCTATTATCAGCAAGCGATTTAGCATCAACTGCATTTAGAACGCTGGGCTTCCCGGGCAGCTGGAAAGAATACTGTTTACAATCTCATGCCTCTTGCAGGAACAAATTGGGCTTTTCTCAACTTTTCATCTCCACACCAACTTCCTCTTTAAATTCCAAACCTACCTTTCTTACAACTTCGAACATCCACCTAGTCACCCTTCATGGTTAGCCATGGGGCTTTACTGTTAGGAAAAAGGACGGAATAAGGAGGAAAGGAATCATGGCCACTTGATCATGCCTCACCAGAACCAAGAAAAGCCACTCTTTCAAGCCAGAAGGGAAAAGCACGGGCCGCTGTAGATCTGTCCAGGAACCTACATAGTCTAGTGGCCAGGAGTTCACTGGTCCCACTCACCTCTCCACCACTCCCACTGACTTAGCTTTCCCCTTTCCCTGAGATTTCTCCCTGAGTTTCTTTCTCCTGTCCCTATGCCAGCTCTCTCTCTTGTATATCAAGTTCAAATGCCTAAAAACGAACTGCTCAATTCAGATCTTACAAGCCTGATCATCAAGTTCCACTGACCACAACAAGCAAATATCCAAGGGTCAGATCCTTTCCGCTGATCAATTAACTGTGACCATGGTGGCTGGTGGGCAGGGTCAGGAAGTACAGAGACAACCAAAAGTAAAGAACTGCCCAGGGCCACTTCTGCCAGCAAAAGACTAAAGTGAGCAAGCTTCTGAGAGCTGGCCTGTCTTTTAAATCTACTGGTGTCTAAAACTAAACACATCATATTAGTCTCAAACCAACTTCTAAGGTCTGCATTTCCACCATTATCCAGGTTCGGCACGCACACGACACTGGGGTTCTCACTCGTTCACACATACCCTTGCCACAATATAAAGTGGCTTTCCACTGTCTTCTATTCTCCATTCCCATTGTCACCCTATATTAGACCTTTGGTCTTTCCTAGTTAACCTGGTTTCACCGTTTATTGCCTTTCTTATTCCAACCCAATCAACTTATTCTTTCCTAGATTAGACGTATAAACAGCTTTCAAAGTTACCACTCCCTGCTCAAAGCTATGGCCTAGTTATCCCCCCTCCCCCACTCCCAGCCAGAATAGGTCCAAACCCTAACCCATGCACACAACCCACAATAAGGCCTATACCTGCTTGCCTAGACTCACCACGTGCTTTGTCCCTTATTACAGCTAAACTCACTCCTGTCCCAACACAGAAACCATTCTGTTGTCTCCAAACCTCTGTTAATGCCACTTCCTCCGTCTGATAGACTTCATTATCCTCCCAGGGCACCACTTGCCAAAATCCTGTCATTCTCCAAGGTCAGTTCTGTCTGCATGACCTTTCCAAACTCCCCAGCTACATGAGTTCTCTCCCTTGGTCCCATAGCACTTAATTTAAACATCTAGCACTTCTAGTTCAGTGCTGTCCAACAGAGATATATTGACAAGCTACATATCTAAATTTCCTAGAAGCCATATTCAAATTGGAAAGAAACAGGTGAAATTCATTTTAATAATGTTTTATTGAACTCTTCATGTCGAAAATACTACCATTTCATGTAGTAATGCAATCAGTATAAAAATTGAGATACTTTACATTTTTGCATATTAAATCTTTAAAATCTGATATGCATTTTACTCTTAGAACACATCTCAATTTGTATACTCCATATTTGAAGGCCCAAGTGGCTGCCTTATTGGATAGTGCATGACCAACTCTTTCAAGCTAAAAATGGTAAGGCTTCCTTCATTCCCTCTCCTATAAGCCCATGTAAAACTTTAAATTTTAATTTTTTTTTAATCCCAAGCTTCTAATTTATCCCTCCTCCTCTTTCCCCTTTGGTAACCATAAGTTTGTTTTCTAGGTCTATGAGTGTGTTTCTGTTTTGTAAATAAGTTCATTTGTATCATTTTTTTAGATTCCACACATAAGTGATATCATATTTGTCTTTCTCTGTCTGACTTACTTCATTTAGTATGATAATCTCTAGGTCATCCATGTTGCTGCAAATGGCATTATTTCATTCTTTTTTATGGCTGAGTAGTACTCCATTGTGCATGTATGTGTGTGTATATATATATATATATATATATATATAAACACACACCACATCTTTATCCATTCATCTGTAGATGGAAACTTAGGGTTGCTTCCATGTCTTGGCTATCGTAAATAGTGCTGTTATGAACGTTGGAGTGCATGTATCTTTTCAAATTAAAGTTTTCATCTTTTCTGGATATATGCCCAGGAGTGGGATTGCTGGATCATATGGTAGCAATATTTTAGTTAAGGAACTTCTATGCTGTTCTCCACAGTGGCTGCACCAACTCACATTCCCACCAACAGTGCAGGAGGGTTCCCTTTTCACCACACCTTCTCCAGCATTTATTACTTGTAGATTTTTTGATGATGACCATTCTGATTGGTGCGAGGTGATACCTCAACGTAGTTTTGATTTGCATTCCTCTAATAATTAGAGATGTTGAGCACCTTTTCATGTGCCTGTTGGCCATCTAGATGTCTTCTAAACTTTAGTTTTTGAGGCTAAGTATTATACCTTCCTTATATTGGTATCCCCTAGAGCAAAAACTACAGCCCAAGGGTCAAATCTGGCTGGCCACCTCTTTTTTGTAAATAAAGTTTTATTTTAATATAGCCTTGCTTACTCATTTTTCATTTGTCTGTGTTGCTTTCACAGGACAATGGCAGAGTTGAGTAGATGCAACAGAGACCATGTGGCCCACAAAGCCTAAAATATTCACTATCTGGCCCTTTGCAGAAACAGTTTGCTGACTCCTTTCCCAAAGCAGTAATACACTAAGTGTGGTCAGTAGGCCAGTGCTGGTGAGCAAACCATTATCAGTCTAAAATAAGAAGGAGCTTCCATCAGAATGTAAATAGATTTTTTTTTTGTAACAAGATTTTCTTAATTAAGAAAGCAGTATATTAGTTAACAATCTGGTACTGGCTCTGAATCTCAGCATAACTGTTTACCTGACTTTATTGTAGTTATGCCACATAATTTTTAAAAATTTTATAGGCAAATATATTGATTTTTTAATTTAATTGCTTCTGAGTCTCCAGCTTGGATAAAGAAGTTTCTCTCATTCCTGTATTGTTCATATGATCACTATACTTTTACAGAATTTTGTTTTGTGTTTATGTCTAAGCATTTAAAACAACTAGAAGTTTTAATAAAATTCAAGTAAGGCCTCCAATTTTAGTTTTTCCATACATGCAGTAGTACAAGAATCATTTAAACCTAGCTTTCTCTAAAACGAATGTTCCTTTTCATATATTAACTCATATATACTAGAATTTATTTCTGGATTCTCTATTATTCCACTGACCTATTTATCTCTTTATAAGTCAACATCATATTGAATCAATTAGTGACTTTATCGTTGTAGTAGTTATGCATTGCTACATAACAATATTACCATAAATGTAGAGACTTAAAACAGCACAGTTATTATCTGAGAGTTTCTGTGGGGTCAGGAGTCTGGGTACAACTTAACTCTGTCTTCTGTTTCAGGATCTCCTAAAGCTTCAATCAAGGTGTCAGGTGGTTGCAGTCTCATCTGAGGCCTAAATGGGGAAGGATCTGCTTCCAAGATCACTTGATTGTTGGCATCATTTTGTTGCTTGCAGGCTACCAAACTGAGGGCCTCAGTTTCTGACTGTCAGTGGGAGACTGCCCTCAGTTCCTTGCCATGTGGTCCTCTCCATAGGGTAGATCACAACATAGAAGCTGGCTTCTTCAAAGCCAGCCAGGGACAGAGTCTCTCAGGAAGACAGACATTACAATCTTACCTAATATGATCATGTACATGTATTCACACACATCGAAACACCTTTGTTGTATTCTATTAGTTAGAAACAAGTCAGAGGTCCTGCCTGAACCCGAGTGAAGGAGATTACACAAGAACATGATACCAGAAATGGGGATCATGGTGGCCATCTTATATACAATAGTATATTCTGATAACACTGTTAAGGCACATACTTCTTTCCCCCCGCCCCATATTTCTCATCTTTCTCCTGCCTTCTCAGGCATTTATTCTTCTATATAAACATTATTATTTTATCGAGTGCCATCCCCCTCAAAAAATCCTATTGGGGGTTTATTTGGAATTACATTAAGCACATTTTTTAAATAGACTTTTATAATATTAAATCTCCCCACTCAAGAACACAATGTCCTTTAATTTCTTCAGATCTTATGACCCTCAGTAAGATTTTAGTTTCCTTCATGTTCTTAACTATTCTGAAATAGTTATGATTTCTGTTGCTACTGAGAGTGAAATTTTTTCCTCCCTCTCCTTTTCTAAGGCTTATGCTAAAATAATGAAAAGCAATTAATTTTTGTATTTTTATCTCGTATCTAACCACTTTACCAAATTCTCGTATTAGTTTATCTTTAAACTAGACTCTACTAGGTTTCTCAGGATACAACAATTGCATCTGTGAAGAGATAATTTTATCTCTACTTTTTCCAACATTGAGTTATTCTTTGTCTTTTTATATTTGTAGATAAGCCAAAATCATAAATAATATTGGTAACCAAGAATCTGTCTAGTTCCCAACTGAATCAAATGTTTTTAGCATTTTACTATTTGAAAAATACTTACAGTTTTTTTAAAATAAATTTATTTATTTTTGGCTGCATTGGGTCTTCGTTGCTGCGCAGGGGCTTTCTCTAGTTGTGGTGAGCGGGCTTTGCTGCAACTCTTTGTTGCAGTGTGCAGGCTTCTCATTGCGGTGGTTTCTCTTGTTGCAGAGCACAGGCTCTAGGCGCATGGGCTTCAGTAGTTGTGACTCACGGGCTCTAGAGCACAGGCTCAGTAGTTGTGGCGCATGGGCTTAGTTGCTCTGTAGCACGTGGGATCTTCCCAGACCAGGGCTTGAACCCGTGTCCCCCGCATTGGCAAGTGGATTCTTAACCACTGTGCCACCAGGTAAACCCCTACAGTTGGTTTTAACAACTGTTGACTGGAAATCATCTCTGCTAATAAAAGAAATAATGGTAGATACTCCACCCTCAATGAGGTAGAGCAAAACTCCCCACTCGTTAAGTGTGAGCTAGGCACAGTGACTTTCTTCCAAACGGTAGAGTATGGAAAGGGGGAAAAAGAGTAACTTTATAATGAGAAATCTGACAAAGTATCTCAGCCAGGTAATCAAGGTCAGTATCAACAGTGATAAGTCATATTGACAGTATGTGCTCTTCATATGATGTGATGAAAACGGCACTTAACCTCTTAGATCTTCCTCCCCAAAACACATAACTCTAGTGTAATCATGAGAAAAACATCAGACAAATCCCAATTGAGGGACATTGTACAAAGTACATGACCTGAACTCTTCAAAACTGTCAAAGTCATCAAAAACAAGGAAAGTCTGAGAAACTGTCACAGTCCAATGAAGTCTAAGGAGACATGACTACTAAATGTAATGTGGTAGCCTTAATGAGATATTAGGTAAAAACCCAAAAATTCTGAACTAAGTATGGACTTTAGTTAATAATGCATCAATCTTGGTTCATTAACTGTAACATACTAATGTACCATACTAAAGTAGGATGTTAGTAACAGGAAAAACTGGTTGTGTGGTATGTGGGAACTCTATGTACTAGCTCCACAATTTTTCTGTTCTAAAATTAAAAGTTTAGGGCTTCCCTGGTGGCGCAGTGGTTGAGAGTCTCCCTGCCGATGCAGGGGACACGGGTTCGTGCCCCAGTCCGGGAAGATCCCACGTGCCGCAGAGCGACTGGGCCCGTGAGCCATGGCCGCTGAGCCTGCACGTCTGGAGCCTGTGCTCCGCGGCGGCAGAGGCCACAATGGTGAGAGGCCCGCGTACCGCAAAAAAAAAAAAAAAAAAAAAAAGTTTATTTTAAAAAAGAATAAGCCATCAATTTCTCATTTGATTTATTTAGTTATACTTAACGTTATATGTTACAGCTGTACAGCATAGTGATTCACAATTTTTAAAGGTTATACTCCGTTTATAGTTATTATAAAATATTGGCTATATTCCCTGTGTTGTACAATATACCCTTGTAGCTTATTTATTTTATACATTTTAAATGGCAGGTTTATATTTATTTATCCTAAATAGGAATACCCTTATCCCAATGATGGGGCTAAACTCAGCGACCTAAACTCACTATGTTTTTGGTTTCCATTCAAACCCTCCTGGAATACCAGCTCTCTTTGGTAGCAAACTATAAAGCCTGAAAAGTTAATCATCCCTAACTTCCAGGGTAGGGAGTGTTCTGATCAATTTATTCATTTAACAAATATTGACATAGTACCTCCCATGTGCAAGAAATTAAGAAAAAAGCAACACTCTACACCATAAGAAATAATGTTGCCAAAAACATACCTGTTACACTTTACAAAGCACTTGAATGTTATTTAACCTTCACCACTTGACTGAGGCAGATATGTTCAATTCTGAAGAGGAAACCGAGGCTCAGAGAGAGCATGTGAATTGCCTAAGGTCACACAGCAAGTGTCTCAGCCAAGGCTTCACATAGGACTAATCTCAAATCCCCTGCAATAGAAGGCAATAGCTAAAAGAATAGCAAGAGAGTGATACAGTTTAGTATGAAACAGAAATTGGAAGAGGTGAAAAATCCTGAAAAGCTTCATCAGAAATAGAAATTGAACACAAATAGAGATGTGGATGTGGAAGGGATGTTTAGGAACATTTACCACCCAGCTTCATGATCAAGATCTGGGTTCCTTTTCAACCCAAAGGGGTCTACCCTAGAGAAGTCCTAGTATACTCCCTGGAAATCATAAACTCCTAATGACTGTTTGTGGAATGATTAGAATAATGAACTCACCAAAGAATTCTATACATCACCATGATGATGTTTGGAGAATGGGAATTGAGGTGCCGAGACAAACTCATTTCACTGAGAAATGAGAATTGGTAATCTGAGGCAAGAATAAAAGTCTCTATACTCCTGGGGGGAAGAAGATTGATTATTCAGTAGGCATGGTAACTAGTAACTACCAGCACCCACTTCTAAACCTATTTGAGCAGTGGCAACTCACCTTAGCCTAATTATCAATAAAAACTCAACTTCTGGGGCTTCCCTGGTGGCGCAGTGGTTGAGAGTCCGCCTGCCGATGCAGGGGACGTGGGTTCGTGCCCCGGTCCGGGAGGATCCCACATGCCGCAGAGCGGCTGGGCCCGTGAGCCATGGCCGCTGAGCCTGCGCGTCCGGAGCCTGTGCTCCGCAACGGGAGAGGCCACAGCAGTGAGAGGCCCGCATACCACACACACACACAAAAAAAACCTCAACTTCTTTCAGGGAACATACTTCTAGAAGCTAATTACAGTGACAGCCTCACACAGTTCAAGAGCAACCAATCAGCAGCAGATGCACTGCAGTGACTATGCTTCTCAGAGGCGATCAACAACAGTCTCACCCAAATAGCCATGGTTCTAAGGCCAAGGTCAACCAATCTGCTTCTGTACCCAAAGCAACCATCAAACACCACCACACTTCCCAAAAAGACCAGCAAGCTGTTTCACTCATAAACGGTGCTTGACTAGTACTGCTCTCTCTTACTTTAGTAAGAGATGAATTCAGGTTTTTGTTTTACACATTGGATGACAGTCTAATATTTTGAAAGAGGGAAAACCAAGTCTCTTCCTAACTTCTCAGTGCAACTGTAAACAAATACATTCCCCCTAAGGAACGGAAACTACTCCAAACTCCAAGAGTTCAATTGCAAACACTTGCCAGAGACCAGTTCGGTGGGTGAGAAAAATACTAGATTGGCTACATCTTGCTTCTCCTCAAACTAGCTTTACGGTACTACAGATCATCACAGGAAAGCATTCATACGGTACGAATTTATTTACGACAAACTGCATCACAGACCAGAGTAACATCCCAGGAATCAGAATCACCTTGGGAATGTTTTTTTAAAAAAATACATACCTAGGCCCCTCTCCAAATCAATTAAAGTGGAAACTTCATGAGATAGGACCAAACAGCTGTGATTTTTAAAAGCCTCTTAATGATTCTGATGAGCACTCCTCTAGTTAGGAATGACTAGCAAGGTCTCCTAAGAGTGACAAGGCCATTTTGGTTTACTAAGAGAGACTGGAGACCTAGCCTAAGACTTTTGGGCAAAGCAGACCAAATCAGGCCCATGCTAGATATTCAATAGCTAGATATTCCCTAGCTATCTCCAGATCCAAGAGACTCAAGACGAACCAGGCCTGCTATTATACAGAGTTCTCTCTGAATCAATGGTTCTCAGTCCTACTTGCACAGCTGAATCACCTGGAAGATCATTTTAAAATTATGAAAGCTGGCACCCTCCTCCAGGCCAATTGAATCAGAATCTCTTAGGGTGAGGTCTAAGCATATAGTATTTTAGGGCTCCTTAGGCAATCCTGATGAGCAAACAGGGTTGAGAACCACAGATCTAGATTGCTCACCTAGTACCTGCACCTGACCCAGCCCATCTTTCAGTACAAGGCAACTGCAATTTCTCCTAAAACAGATGATGATGAAAAAGCCTGTCATGCCTTACAGAAAGCACAACGAGAACCTTCCACGGTAGAATTGTGATCCTTAATTCTATCACCAAACTATTTCACATGCTTACATGTTCAAGTGATCAAATAGCCAAAGGGAAAGCAAGAAAAGCCCTCTCCTATCTTTCGCCCTCTATGTCCTTTCCTTGATGAATATTGGGGCTCTATATAAAAGGGGACAAAAATGTTCACCCAAGAATGAAAAGCATTCAGTCAAGGCAAGTGGGATAACAGCCAAAAAAAAAGGAAATTTAAGAGCAGTAATCCAACAATCTGCCTGTCATGAAGAGATAACCCAAACTGGAAGCTGCTGTAATGGGTCCAAAGGAGAAAAAGACATAAGAATATATTTGTAAAGTGCACTTCAAATTGGTTTAGTGCTGCATTAGTCACCTATGTCAAAGGTTTAACATGCTTAAACAGAGAAACACAGTCACAGATGACTTTCCATTCAAAGCACCTTCTGAAGTGCTTACTTAAAACAGGACATAATGCTGAACAGTCAATGAATCATAAGTAATGTAGCTCACGATAGGGTCAAATCAAGAACTTTAGCTATAATTAAAATTGAGAAAAGTATTTCAATCTATCTGGATAAAAAGTCAGCTAGTTTCTAAGCAACAATGTTCCACAAATGCTGTAAAAGGTAGTACCCATATCCTAACTGCATGTTGCATGCAGGAAGTTGCTTAAATAAGGAAAAAAAACTTGTCAAATTACAATGCACAAGTCTGTAATAAACACAAAGGGTTATCATTGTAGTAACAGAAAAATAGCAGAGCAATGACTCGTCTAACATCAAGCACCCCACTCCCCACCATACTTTGAACTCTGCTGCTTCCACATTAAATTAATCCACCAAGATCTGAATTAGGGCAGAAGACACATGGGCCTCCACCTGGTGGGAAGAAATTCGATGAGCAGAAAAAAACAGCAGCAACTTTCAGAGCTTCATTCCCATTTGTCCAACTCCAGTCCCTGATGACCAGATGACCTTAAATAGGATGTGCTTTCATAAGCCTGTTCCAACCTAGAACATTCCCCTTGACATCCAAAAGCTTTTTAAAAACTGTAAAGTAGATACCAATATCTATTAGAATAGCCCACCTGTTGCCATCTCAGACAGTCTATTTAATCACTCGCAATCAACTACGTATTTAATTAGTACCATGCAATGTAGAGATACAGATATAAAGGACTTCCAGTTAGAGATGATGAATTGAACCCATCCATTTACCTTGGCTATCTCCCAAAACTCCACTGAAATGACACTAAAAGGATTTTTTTAACCCACTGTAACAATGAGAATGGAAGGAGAGACAACCGCAATGACATTTTGCGAGCTCAGAAAAAGCCAAATCCTACAGCAGCTGTGAGAAAAGTCAAGAATAAAGTATTTGCACACAAGCACCCCCAGAAGGCAGCTCCATGCACTCTTGGAAGTAGGGATGAAAGGGGGCTAAAATAAGGAGAATCTGGGAAAAGCTTTTTGAAAAGCACTTAGATCCCCCCAACTTCCAGTCTCTGCCTTCTCCCCCATTCCAGCATGGGTTCAGAGATTTATTTTCCAGGGAGAGTGAAGTGAACTGGGGAACCAAAGCATGGTGAACATTGGCTTCTACACGTGAAACAGGAGCTTAAACAAAGGTGCATTTATATTGCATGTGGAGACATCCATATCCCTAACCTTCTTCATCCAGAGAGAAGATTGGAAGATTCTTCTACAGGAAATCTGATTAGATCAAAGGAGAAGACCTAAAGAGATTGACCTTGGTTCCAAAACTCAACTGCCCAGCCAAATCACCCAACTTATAATCAACAACTCCCACTAAGAGCTTCCAATCAGCATTTTTAGTGCTCCACTCTTAAACAACAAAGAGAAAATGGGTACCAGAAATTTGAGGTAAGTCTGTAGTATGCCAGATAACAGAGAAGCTTGGAGGAAACAGCAAAGAAAAGCAAACTTTAAAAAAAATCATTAATATTGTCAGAAGGATTTTAAAATATTACATTTATGAAACAAGAGCAGGATGCTAGAAAAAGAAACGCTTAGGCCTCAACAGAGAGCTCCTAGATATCAACATATAAAACAAATGAAAAATGCAATAACAGGCAAGGTAAGCTGGGAGGGATCTCCCAGAAAGTAGAACAAAAAGACAAAGAGAATTAGAAAACAGAAGGGGAGCCAGAGGATCTAAGAGGTCCAGCATCGAAACAGAGAGAACAGAGAAAATGAAGGGAAATTTAAAATAAAACAAAACAAAAAAACAATTCAAGAAAATTTCCCCAAACGGAAGGACATGAGTTTGCAGATTGAAAGGGTGCAGAGGAAAGAGATAAAAATAAACATACGCCAAGGGGTAGTATTGTGAAATTTCAGAGCACTAGGAACAAGACAGAGATTCCAGAAGCTTTCAAAGAACAGCAGAATTTAAGAAGAATCAAAATAACATTTGATTTCTCAACAGTAACAATACCAAGAGACCTGGGGAAAAGAGGAAGTGGCAGCAAAGTTCTGAGGGTAAATGATTTACAAACTAGAATTCTATACTCAGCCAAACTATCAAATTAAATGCAAGAGCACGGTAAGATCTGCACAACTGCAAGGTCTCAAAAAATTAACCTCCCATGCACTCTTTTCCAGAAAGTTACTAGGAGATTTGCTCCACCGAAATGGATGAACGACCAAGAAAGAGGAAGACTGGACCTCTAGAAAACCAAGGATACAACATAAAAGGAGACAGGATTCCCCAGGATTATGGTAAACAGAGATTATAATGATGTCAGCTGCTTCAAAGGCCCGGAGAACACTAGCCCAGATCGAAGGTCAGAATGCTCTGGGACAAATGTCTCTAAGAATAGGAAACTGATAGGATACACAAAGTGTTTCAATACACTAAGTGAAGATGTGCAGTTCTTGGGGAGAATACGGGGATAATTTAGTGATAAATAAAGAAAATTAACAAGCGAAGGATAAAACAAGGCAATTTTTAACTGAAGGGAAAACAAAAAGATGGGCAAGCAATCATAATAGACACACTACATGGTTCAGCTGTGAATAGGCTTCCTAATTGCATTAACGTGATCACTGACTACTGCTCTAACCAAGATGATATATGATAATGATAAACTGATAAAAGATATATTGGGGTCTACCCAATTTAGGAAAGATGGGAGTGAGGGAGAAGGTGGTAGGAGAGCTAGATCTTGATCTTCCATAGTAGGAAGACAATATATAACATCTAATACTGAAAAGTCCAGCAGATTAACTACATTACTTAGAAATGAAGGTAACATGCTAAGAGGAGCAGCTAGGAAAAGTTGGTAAACATTCTACTGAAATACCTGGCATGTAAGACATTCAATGAATGTTTGTTGAATTTCACTGATATGCAAAGGAATACGTATAAACTTTGGTATGTGCCCAAATTCAAACACTGTAAAACATTAGGGGCTGTTCTTTAAGACTTTTCCCCCTCTATTTAACCCAGGTACCTAAACTTTTTGGATGACAAAAGAGAAGAAACATTTTGACTATTATTTCTTTCAATCTTCCCCCAAGAAAGATTAGTGATGCTTCCCAAATTTTAAAAAAATCACTAATATTTCACTATAAGAGAATCTGATAGCACTACTGATAAAGTTAACTGCCTCCCTGGATAATCAAAGAAACCAAATCCAATACACACTGGAATGAAGCAAGGATATTTCTCGTCACAGTATTATTTAGTGGATGTAGCTGTAGTGGATTTAAATCTAAGCTCAGAACACAGATGAGTGTTTAAAATACATTAAAAAATTTCTAAATCAAAACAGAATTTACCTTATCTACTGTATAGCACAGGGAACTCTACTCAATACTCTATAATGGCCTATGTGGGAATAAAATCTAAAAAAGAGTGAATATATGTATACGTATAACTGATTCACTTTGCTGTACACCTGAAACTAACACAACATTGTAAAGCAACTATACTCCAACAAAAAATTTTTTTGAAATGGAATTTACCTTGTAAGCATCATATTGATAGTTTTCCTGTTTGTTGTTGAAAAAAACTGTATTTGCCATGGAGAGATACTTTTGTATTAGTGTAAGATAGCTATCTTTGTAATTCAAACATAGCAAATTCAATTCCAATTAAAATTTTAGGTAACTAAAATGTCCGGCAAACTGGCTGATCATAAAAATATAATAATTGAACTAACATTAGGATAAGTAAGTCTTATACAGTCCTCTACTCCACCTTTCCACACATCACTGTCAGGAACACATTTAAACCACCACAGGTAGACAGGAAATATCATTTTAAAAAGCCTCCCAATTGAGATGAGTTGAAATAAATACATGAGCCCAAGAGTAGTCAATAAAATTTCATTTATTCATTCATTCATTAAGTAAATACTTCCAGAGTAAACCTGTTATGTGTCAGGCACTGTTTGCTAGTCTTAAAGCACAGGATAACTTACTCCTAGGTGTGTTTTTTTTCCTCCTCTTCTATTAACCTGAAAATGAAACGTACAAACCAAAGAGAATAAAGGAGCCATTTACCTAACATTCAGGTGATGCTATCTAACCGGAGGACAGATCGTCCCATCCATTTCAACACTATTATATAAAGAACTACCTACCTTTGTCTTCAAATAAAGAACTATGGTACGCCATGGAGAATGTTTTTCTTCTTACTTGCGATTGTGTTGAGAATGCTCGGGTATGGTGGTTCCAAACAACAGTATACATTGGGAGTTTTGCATAAGACTCTCTTTTTCTACATAGGACTTACTAGTATACTATGTAAAGTTCACTAGTGCAGAGGTTGTAGGCACTGTTGACATTTTGAGCCATAAAACTCTTTCTTGTGAGGGGCTGTCCCGTACCTTGTAGTATGCTTAGCCGCACCTGTGGCCTCTACCAACTAGATGCCAATAGCACCCCACTCCCAGCAGTAACTAAAAAATGTCTCCAGACATTGCCAACTATTGGGGGGGGGAGGCAAAATTGTCCCCTGTTGAGAACCACTGCTTTAGAGGAACATCTCAGAGAGGGAGAGTGATTATAGATAGAAGAGGAGGCCAGATAAAACAAAGATCTCTCTTTCATAACTGTAGGTACATCAATCTCTTGATGCTACTCGTCTACCACCATTTTAAGCTCAAATGTCTTCTAGTCCTAAATCTAAACTGAGCTAAGGGAAGAGAAGCAGTCCCATTAAAATGATTCACCGAGAACAGGAAGGAAAAAAATTCTGCCTAATCTTTCCTCCATCTTTCACTTAAAAGAATACCAAGATCATCCTCTTTGTTAATTACCTAACATAACTCCAGAAGTTTTGACAAATATTTGAGTACCTACTATGTGCCAGACAGTTCTAGGTGCCAGAGAAAGATAAAGTTATCAACTGCATTTACTGAATTGTTGTCACTCTTATAGACAGTGTTTTCTTCACAGTCTTGCATTTGGTGAAGGATTCTTAAATATGACACCAAAAGCACAAGCAACAAAAGAAAAATAGGTAGACTGGACTTTATCAAAATAAAAAACATTTGTATTTCAAAGGACACCACCAAGAAAGTGAATAACCAACACACAGAATAGGAGAAAATATTTCCATATGATATACCTGATAAGAGACTTGAGTCAAGAATACATAAAGAACATATACAACTCAATAATTAAAAAATAACAAAATAAAAATTGATCAAAGGATACGAAGAGACATTTCTTCAAGGAAGATATACAAATGACCAATAAGCACATACAAAGATGCTCAACATCATTACTCATCAAGGAAATTCAAATCCAAACCACAATGAGATACCCATTAGGATAGCTAGAATTTTAAAAGTCAGATAATAACAAATGTTGGCAAGGATGTGGAGAAATCAACATACTCATACACTGCTGGCAGGAATGTAAAATGGTAGTCACTTTGGAAAACAGTCTGGCAGTTCTTCAAATGATTCATCACAGTTACCATATGACCCAGCAATTCCACACCTAGGTATATACTCAAGAGGAATGAAGACAGGTTCACACAAAAACTTGTGCATAAATGTTTGTAGCACTGTTACTCATAATAGTCAAAAGACAGAAACAACCCAAATGTCTAGCAGTGGACAAATGAATGAACAAAATGTGATACAGGCATACAGTGGAGTATTATTTGGCCATAAAAAGGAATAAACATGGATGAATTTTGAGAACGTTACGCTAAGCAAAAGTAGCCATTCACAAAAGACCACATAATATATGATTTCATTTAGATGAAATGTCCAAAAAAGGGAAATCTATAGATACAGAAAGTAGATTAGGGCTTCCCTGGTGGCGCAGTGGTTAAGAATCCGCCTGCCAATGTATGGGACACGGGTTCGAGCCCTGGTCCGGGAAGATCCCACATGCCATGGAGCAACCAAGCCCGTGCGCCACAACTACTGAGCCTGCGCTCTAGAGCCCGCGAGCCACAACTACTTAAGCCCGCACGCCTAGAGCCGGTGCTCCGCAACGAGAAGCCCGCGCACCGCAACGAAGAGTAGACCCCGCTCGCCGCAACTAGAGAATGCCCACGTGCAGCAACAAAGACCCAACTCAGCCAAAAATAAATAAATAAATGCATTTATATTTTTAAAAGAAGAAAGATTAGTGATTGCTTGGGGTGGTGGGGCTTATTGGGAGGACAAGGGGAATGACAGCTAAAGGGCATGGGGTTTCTTTTTCAGGTAATAAAATGTTCTAAAATTGACTGGGGTGATGGTTGCACAAATCTGTGAATATACTAAACCCACTGAATTGTACACTTTAAAAAGGGAGAATTATATGTTATGTGAATTACTTCTCAATAAAGCTGTTTAAAAAGAAAAACAGCATTTAAGGTACAATGGAGAACACAGCATTTGGACCATGGTTTATTAATGAAAATGTCTTGCTTAAAATACCCTTGCATCTGGAGAGATCTCATTCTTTGGTTGTGAAGTATGAAATGATTATTGAAGGCTATTTAAACTACTGAAAATGCTTTAGGTAAACACTTTAAGACTATGGAAATCTTGGAAGTAGGAAAACATTAAAATGCAGGCATCAAGGAACTTCAGAGGACATAAAATTCTGTGCTTAAGATGTATCAGGGTGCATTAAGTAATTAGATTCATGAGGTGGGGGGAAGGTAAGCCAAGAAGAGTTAAAGAGCTCATATGAAAAGGCTTCGTCTAGAAGACTCCCTTCTTTACCAGCCTGCAGGGATGCTGAAAGATTTTTCAGGAAGCTAAAAATAATCACCCATATGATTTACTCCAGTAACAAATAGGAAGTCAAGTAAATACTAAAGGACCAAACACAAAGAGATTTAATGAAACAAACAAACAAAAATAGCTAAGCCAGTTCCGAGGAATGGCTACTGGGAAGTTTCAGCAACCAGCATGCATTATTGCTTTTTCCAAGAAGAACATAATATAGGATCTGTGCAGAGCTCACAATTCCACTGCTGAAATTTTTCAACCTGTGTTGTTTTCAGTCCAAATAAAGTCCATTTCTGTGGTTGCCTTGTGTGATACACCTGGTATTCTATCTTATCTCACTGCAGAGTTCTTGGTATGCCTGGTCTCCAGAGTCCACAATTCCCCGACCTGAAGAATCACCAATGCCAGTGACAAGGAATGTCCGCGGGGGTGGGGGCACATTAGGGATTTTTTTAAAAATCCTTAATAAATCTCAGTTCCTGTCTTGGTCATTACAAACAGCTTGTTTCACCATCAAGCCGAGTCTGGGTACCTCATAAAGCACTGTGCCCCAGTTTCAAACCAAAATTAGGACCAATTAGGGCTAACTGGCAAAGAGAAAAACAACCAAAGGCAGGACTGGCTTTTTCTGCAGAGCCTCAGGTTTCAAAATGACTGCCTTGAACGCTGAAATGACCCAGATCATTTGTGTGTGTGTGTGTGTGTGTGTGTGTGTGTGTGTGTGTGTGTGTGTTGGGGGGGTGATGACAGACATTCATTCTCCTGCAGGGTGGCCTGTGGCTTGGTGTAGGAAAGGAGAACTTGGGGAGAAGGGAGTCGTCAACATGGAAAGAGAAATAATGGGGAATGATCTTTAGGTACCACCTACTTCAAATGAATCACTGCAGTGTCAGCCCGGCACTGACTCCACGAATTGCCAAACAGGATGAGGTAAGGCACAAGCCTGGAGCACCCCCCGCACCCCACCGCCCGCCCCGCTCCTCCTCCTTCTGCGCGCAAAAGCGCGCAGAGCTCCGCGAAGTGCACCACGCAGCCCCCCAAGGCTTCGGCTGAGGGGCTGACGTCATCCTTCTGCAATGAGCTTCAAGGACCGGTAGCAGCACCAGTTAGATGGGGAGCAGAGTTGAGGCGCTACTGCTGTCACCAAGTGGCTGGGGTCCTTCCCCAGGGCTCTGCGGATTGGGTTTACGCAATGACAGAAAGATAAGTGTAAGGGTGCAAGGGCGTGGGAAAAGGGTCCTAAGACCCATCTCCTGGGTCGCCGAGAAAGCGCAAAGATGCCCCTGGGTTATGTAAGACCCTTTCCCCTCTGTGCGTCTCCGCGCGGCAACGGCGCCCGCCCCCCATCACTGCGTTTGGAGGCCTTTGGTCGCCCTTGCCCAGCCAGGCAGCTCAGGGCTCCCAGCGCCTGCCTCTCGCAGCCCCGCGGGGTCGGGAATAACCGGGAATCTGGGATCAAACCCTGCGCTCTCGCGCCTGCTCCCAGCCGGCCACAGGTTAGCTCCAAGAGACACCGCGAACGGGCTGCTAAGGGAGGGTGGGGAGGGGTGTCCAGAGTGGAAAACAGACGAATAAACCCACAACTTTCCCCAAAGGCTGACCCTAACCCGCGAGTTAAAAAAATAAGTCAATGCATTAAAATATTTTGGAAAGGTCGGCAACCTGCAGTCACCGCCACCACGCAGCCCCTTACACCCTGCACCGGGCGGGGTCCAGGGTCTGAGCAGCCCCAAGCCTGCACCCCGCCATCCTGCAGCCCCAGCCCTGCGTCTGTCTCCTGAAGGAGGGGACCGAGATTTGATATTTGCTTTGGGTTTTTTCCTCCCCCTTCCCTTCCCGGAGCATCACTACACTGACCGATGGACGGCGGCCCAGCCGCCGGTCAGGCGTAGCCACTCACCCAGAAGACGAAGGAGTAGATGATGAGGAGGGTTTTGAGACAGGTTATCACAGGTTTGGTCTCCATTCTCCTCGATGCCATACTACAGAGCTCCGGCGGCAGCGGCGGCGGCGGCGGCGGCGGCGGCGGCGGCGGCGGCGGCGGCGGCGGCAGCGGCGTGCGGCGGGCCGGCGCGCGGGAGGGGGAAGGAGGCGGGGCGGGGCCGGGCGGGGCGGAGGCGCGTGCCGAGAGAGGCCCCGTGAGCGCGCAGACGAGACGTTGCGTGTGCGTGAGCGCGCACTCGGCAGAGCCCCAGCTGAAGGAACAGGCCGGCAGAGACTGCGCATGCGGAGAAGGCCGTCCGCCTCCGCGAGCCCGCGCAGGCTCAGACCCCGAGCCGACGAGCGGGGCAGGGCAGCCAGGAGGGAGTAGGAGAGCCTGGGTGGAGGCCGGGTCGAAGGTCAGGGCCTTTTCGTGGCCGCCGTGGTACGTGAGTTTCTGCTTTGTACACAATGGGGCTTTACATTTGCAGGGTTGTCTGCATCTGGTTTATTGCTATCCCCGGAAAGCAGTCAGGTTTCTGCATTTGGACGCCCCACCAGGCCTTCTCAGATGGAAGTGGCCCAGTAGTCATGTCCTTGCAACAAGCAGGCCTTGTCTCTGCCAGTAACAGACTGTGGCAGGTGGCCGGAGATACAGCTGGAGGGGTAGTCAGGAACCCGGGAACTCAGACAGACACCCCCAGTCCTTGCCAACGCGGGAGCTCCATGTTTTAGATTTCCTCACATTTTGAAATGATGAAGCCGAATGACAAGAAGTTTCTGTATGAAGGTACCATTGTTCCTGCACATAAAATGTATAACAGATAACAGAAAAAAAATGTTTAAAGTCCCTGAGACTCATTTTTCCCACCCTAACAAGTACAGACCACCTCACACTAAAAGAGAACTGTTTCAGGGTCAAAAAATACAGTTCAGAAACAATTCAGAAGTTGCTCAAAAAACTAAACATAAAGTTACCATATAACCCAGCGATTCCACTCCTAGGTATAGAACCAAAAGCAATGACAACTTGTCCACACAAAAGCCTGTCCATGAATGTTCATAGCACCATTTACCATAGCCAGAAACAACCCCAATGACCATCAATTATGAATGGATGAACATAATATAGTACATCCATACAATGGAAAATTATTTGGCCGCAAAAAGGAATGCAGTACTGGTACATGCTTTAACATGTATGAACTTTGAAAATACACTAAATGAAAGAAGCCAGACACAAAAGACCACATGTTGAACTGTCCATTTATAGGCAACGTCCAGGACAGATCCATAGAGACAGAAATAGATTAGTGGTTGCAGGGGGCAGCAGGAATGAGTGACTGTTAGTGAGTAGGGGGGTTCTTTGGGGAGTGACAAAAGTGTTCTAGAATTAGACTGTGGTGACGGTTGCACAATTTTGTGAATATACTAAAAACCACTGAATTGGACACTTTAAAAGGGTGAATTTTATGGCATGTGAATTATATCCCAATAAAAAAGTAATGTACTCTCCACCCAGATTTCCTGTGGATGGTTTGTGGAGGAACACACAGTACAGATTCTGTGGGAGATTTCACTTGATTCCTGAGAGAGTCTGCAGTCAAAACAGCAGCACTGTCACAGGCTAACTCAGTTGTGGATGATGTTAAGGATACCTTTTGTGAAAGAGTGAAAAACAGTCAATAAAACTTGAGGAAAGCCTGCCAAGGTCGGTTGCAGGAGTAATTATTACCGCCAATGGGTTGTACATGGTCCCAGGTCAGTGAGGTCATTGTATAAACAGGACACAAATATGAGGAAGAGGAGAACTTGCTTAAGGTAATGATCAACCATAACAAAGAAGTATGTGGACATAGAGAGGAGTAGAGAAGAATATGGGTGCAGGTGAAAAAAGGATTAGGGAACTGATTGGCAAGGTTTCTCTTATAAAGGAAGACCTTGCACAATGATTCTCTACTCTGGTTGCTCATTTGCATCACCTGGAGAACTTAAAACAACGACAACAACAAGAACAAAGCTCTGACTGCCTGTGCCCAATCCCAGGTAGCCTGAGTCATTTGGTCCGGAGTGAGGGCTCAGCAGTTTTTAAAGTTCTTCAGGTGGTCCTAATAGGAATCAAGAGTGGAGGGACGCTGTCCCTACTGCAGTGAGCTCAGACCCAACTTCAGAAAGGAGCTTTCTCCTTCATTTTTACAGTCCCTGGGCAGCAGCAAAAGAAGGATACTGAAGATTTCAAACCCAGTGAGTACTCTTAGCCAAAAAAAAGTTCTTGCCCATGCATAATTACTCTGTAAAGGGGTCAGAAATCTCCATTTTCAACCCAACAGGGGCACTGCTGAGCATCATAGATAATTTCATGAGTTAATATATGATATTCACAGATGGTGCCCATCAGCTCAAGTAACTCACCATTTCACAGTTTGGAGCTTTTTGGGTCCAGATTCTTGAAAACTTGGACTGTTCTAGCAAAAATAAGTTATTTAAATGTAAAGATAAGTATGAATAGTCAGCAATGTAATTAATGGGTAAATTACCATAGTTCATAGCTGAATCCTTGCTCTTCAAATTGTGGTCTGTGATATAATAGGGTGACAAACCATGCCAGTTTTCCCAGGACTGAGGGGTTTCCTTTAACTCTGGATTTTTATTGCTAAAAGCAAAACCAGTCAGCCACCCTATCAGTGAACTAGCAGCACTGATATCAGCTGGGAGAGTTTACTGAAAATGCAGAACCTCAGGCCTCACCGCAAGCCCATGTTAACAAGGTCCCCAGGGGATTCAGATGCACAGTAATGTCTGTCAGTTGGTCATGGATTGAATTGTGTCCTCCAAAATGAGATGTTGAAGTCCTAACCCCATTGCCTCAGAATGTGACCTTATTTGGAAATAGTGTTGTTGCAGGTGTAATTATTTAAATTAAGAGGAGGTCATCCTGGAATAGGGTAAGCCCTTAATCCAATATAGCTGGTATCCTTGAAAGAAGAAGAGACCCAGGAAGAGGGCCGTGTGAAGACACAAAGACAAACAGGGTAAATGCTGTGTGACTGATTGAAATGATGCAGCTGCAAACCAAAAGCGCCAAGGATTGACTGTTACCACTAGAAGTTAGGAAGAGGCAAGAATTCTACTTAGTCTCAGAGGAAGCATGGCCCTACTGACAATTTGATTTCAGACTTCTGGCCTTCAGAACTGCGAGAAAATAAATTTTTTAAGTTATTTTAAGCCACCCATTCGGGGGTATTTTGTTACCGCAGCCACAGGAAACTAATACATGTCTAAGATTCACTGATCTCCAGTTCCTCAAAATATGACCACAGCTACCATATCACCTAGCACTGTTAGGTGTGACAAAATTGAAAGCAGGTGTTCTAACAAAAACGTGTATATGAGTGTTCACAGTAGCACTAATCACAACAGCTGAAGGGTGGAAACAACTTAAACAAATGTCTATCAACTAAGGAATGGGTAAACAAACTATGATAAATCCATACAATGGAATATTATTCAGGCATAAAAAGGAATGAAGTACTAACACATGCTACCATATGGATGAATCTTTTTTTTCTTTTTTTAAATTTATTTTTGGCTGCGTTGGGTCTTTGTTGCTGTGCGTGGGCTTTCTCCAGTCGCGGTGAGTGGGGGCTACTCTTTGTTGTAGTGCGCAGGCTTCTCATTGCGGTGGCTTCTCTTGTTGCAGAGCATGGGCTCTAGGTGCCCGGGCTTCAGGAGTTGTGGCTCCCAGGCTCTGGAGCGCAGGCTCAGTAGTTGTGGCACACAGGCTTAGTTGCTCCACAGCATGTGGGATCTTTCCAGAACAGGGCTCAAACCCGTGTTCCCCGCATTGGCAGGCGGATTCTTAACCACTGCGCCACTGGGGAAGCCATATGGATGAATCTTGGAAACTTTATACTGAGTGAAAGAAGCCATACAAATACCACATATTGTATTATTCCATTTTTGTGAACTATCCAGAACAGGCAAATCCAGAGACAGAAAGCAGATTAATGGTCACCTGGGGCTGGGGGAGGAGGGAATGGGAAGTGACTGCTTAATAGGTCCAGTGTTTCCTATTGAGCTGATGAAAAAGTTCTGCAGCTAGAGAGTGATGATGGTTGTACAACATTGTGAATGCACTTAATGCCTCTGAATTGTACACTTTTAAATGGTTAAAAATAGTAAATTTTATGTTATGTATATTTTATCACATACACAAATAACATATAACCACAGCAAGTCCAAAGGCCCTGTGGCCTGAAGGAATGATATATTTGAGGAGCTGACAAAAGGTCAGCAAGGCTCAACGGCAGGAGCAAAGGTGGTGTCCAGGAGGCCAGAGAGAGGTCAGCCCATCCAGGTGCTGTTAGATGATGATAAGAATTTTAATATTTTGCTTATAAACGAGGAGCTTTTGATTTTTATTTGTCTTAAATGGAGCAAGTACTGGGAGGAGAACCAGACTGCCACCAGAGCACCTACGTGGTCCCTGCTCCTCCTGTCACCCCCTCAATCTGTTGTTCCCACAGCAACCAGAGTGATCTTGTTCAAACACAAACCATATCATGTCACCCTCTCACTTAAACCCCTCCAGTGGCATCCCATCATTGCCCAAAGAATCAGATTTCGACTCTTTCCCCGACTTAGAAAGCATACATGAGCTGACTCCAGCTTCCTCTCCCATGACTCCCCCTGTACCCCTGTGCTTCCGCTGCTCTGGCCTTCTTTCAGCTCTTCAATCAGACTTCATTTTGCCTGAAAGCCTTCATATTAGCTGGTCCTATCTTTAGAATGCTTTGCCCCTTAAACTCTGAATGGCTGGTCCCTCACTTCCTGTCATTTAGATCTCAGTATAGATGTCACCTCCTCGGAAAGGCCATTTCAGATGAAAATAGCCACCCAGTCACTATATATTCTAATTCTCTGCATCACACTTATCTAACATTTTCTTATTTGTGTGCTTGTTTTGTTGTCCTCCTCTCCAAACAGGCAGGTAGTTTTGTCTGTCTTGTTCACTGTTGTATCCCCAGTACCTAGATACAATAGCAACTCAAAAAATGTTGAACAGGGCTTCCCTGGTGGCGCAGTGGTTGGGAGTCCGCCTGCCGATGCAGGGGGCATGGGTTCGTGCCCTGGTCCGGGAGGATCCCGCATGCCGCGGAGCGGCTAGGCCCGTGAGCCACAACTACTGAGCCTGCGCGTCTGGAGCCTGTGCTCCGCAGCGGGAGAGGCCGCAACAGTGAGAGGCCCGCGCACCGTGATGAAGAGTGGCCCCCGCTCGCTGCAGCTGGAGAAAGCCCTCGCACAGAAACGAAGACCCAACACAGCCAAAAATAAATATAAAATAAATAAATGAATTTTTTAAAATGTTGAACAGATGGATGGTACGTAGTAGTCATTCAGTAGATGATTGTTGCCTGATTGAAGAAGGATGTGGTATTTGAAATAGACTTTGAAATATGTATAAGATAATGGCGGTCTTTGAGCAATGGAGAAGGAGATCATTATGGGCTACGGAACAGCATGAACAAAGGCAGGAAGCTAACTCAGATGAGTGGTGAGGTGCACTAGAAGACCCAGAGTAGGAAAGGATGCAGAAATGTAGGTTGGAGGAGGGCCTTACTCAGGCCAAGTTTGACTCTCTTGTTTAGTAGGGGAGTGATGTGATCTGACCCATGTTTTTACCAAAGTAATTTGGGAAGCAGTATGCGGGATTAGATGTTGCAGAAGAGAGAGACTAGAAACAGGAAAAGAGTTAGGAGGTAACTGCAATAACCTAATTGGGAGTTGATGAGGGCTGGGCCTTGGGAAGTGGAAGTGGGGCTGGAGGAGGGGCCGAGGCAGTGCATGTCAACTCTGGCTGCATTAAAATCTACTGGGGAGCATTTAGACTCGTGCATGCCTGGGCTCCATCCCCCAGAGATTCCGGTTAACTCGGTCTCTGGTGGGCCCCCAGCAATCAGTATTTTTAAAAGCTCCCTATATGCTCTAGCTGGGATTGAAATCCCTGGGGCAGATAAAAGAAACTGTTCAGAGATAGAATAGACAGCCTTCAGGACTAAGTGGATTTGGGTAATGAAGGCAAAGGAGGAATTGAATATGACTTACTTCTAGTCTGAGTAAACTTGGAGGACAGCTTTTAAAATGCATAATCTCAATATATGGTACATCTAAACAAGGGACTAGTTTACGGTTATTAGCGGGTATGTATATGAAGAACTTTTTTAGTCACAAAAGGACATTTTTGTTATAATATTAAGGAAAAATAAAACAATAGAAAATTTTATATGCACTAGGACCTGAACTATGTAAGAACATATAGAAAAGAAATTGGAAGAAAATGTGTATAAAATGTTCACACTGGTAGCTCAGGGGTGGGGGTGGGGTTATAGGTGATTTTATTTCCCGTTTTTTATATATACTCTATTTTCCCAAATTTCTAAATGATCATATATAACATTTATAATAAAAGAGGATATTTTATAAAGGAAGCCCTCTACACAAAAGATTAAAATATTAAAGTTTTTAGGGCTTAAGGGGGGAAAATCTTGAACTGTTTTGAGAATTTGCTTAAGTGAACTTTGAGCATATGTCCATTCATCTAAATTTCTGTATTTATTAATATATCTGTGTGTTTCCAGGGATCCCTACCTGAACACTGCAAGTGACTTTTACCCTGGGATTCAGAAATGTCTACAGGACTGAGACCGGACCCGCTAAAGGTATGTTTGCAAAAGCCACTCAGGAAAGCACTCAACCAAAGAAACGAGAGAACTAAGGTTTGCAGATTTGGTCTAAGGAGGCTTGGTGTAAGTATCAGAGAATTAGGGTTGTTCTGAGGACAGCTTGATATATATTATACATGGAATGAATGATGCAGTGTTTCCTCATTAGGGATTTATCCCTGAGCCTTGGGGGAAAGCTGATGTTTAAAAAAAAAGCTAGATTAGAAAAAAAATTTCATAGAGATATTGGGAGCATAAAGTTTTACAGCCAATATAGCCTGCTTAACAAAAAATTTCAGGGACAAAGGATACTGTTCTCATTTCAACAGAATGACAGCTGAATGTCTCAGAACATGGAGCGGTAACATAAGCGTCTCAGATAGCTTCCCCAGACAGCACAACTTAAAAGGAAGGCAAAGGCCAATGCCACTCTGTAACAGGACTACACTTGTGAGACTATAGTGGCAGGTCTAAGTGATAGCTAGGACGACCAGATTTATAAATACAAGTGCTACCTCCCTTCCCACTGGGGACTTTCTGAACATGTTGGGAGGAATTTGAGAGGGATTCAAGTTCTTCAATTTTGGTGGTTTTTTTTTTTTTTGACCCGGCAATTCCTCCTCTATGACTTTTCCTTACAAAAATAAATAAATGTACAGCATGTATTTATAAGATAACTAATTGCAAAATTCATTATTGGAATAGTGAAAGATGGAAACAATACAAATATTCATCAAAAGTGTCTTGCCATTTAGTCATTCATTCTACAAAATTTTTGAACACCTGCTGTTTGCCAGGTGCTTGTCTAAGCATTGGAGATACAGCTGTGACCAAACCAAACCAGGTCCCTATCCTCAGGGAGCTTGCACTCTTCTGGGGAAGACAAACAATAAAATAAATTTTAGCATATCCATACTATAGAATGCTATGATGTAGGTATATGTTATATGTTAGGTATATTTATATGTTATGTATATGTTAGGTATATTTATACTGAATTAACACAAAAGGTCTATCAAGATATATATATATATATACACATATGTATATAATATATAATTTTTACTTATAAAAACAAGTTACAGAAGAGAATTATAATATTCTTCTGAGAGTGTAATAATAAATGTATTAGATCATTCTTAGGAAAACATCAGGATGAAAGATACATGACAAGCTTTGAATGATGGAATTTCACCTCTGAAAATGCTCATTTGATTTTTTTTACAAGCAGTATTATTACATTTATAGTAAAAATAAGTTATTAAAAAGAAACACTATAGAGGCTAAACCCTAGAAATGCTTTTTGAAAAATTGTTATTGGGATTTTATATTTATCCTGTGGCTGTTGAGCATAGGGAAATTCAGGTAAAACTTTTGTATATATGGGGGTACAAAAATTATAATTATGACTTCAGAATAATTCCTTTTGACCTCAACCAAGTGGGAATGCAATGTGAAGAAAATAATTTTTGAGGTAAACTATGTCATTAAAGCTCCACGTGGATATAACAGTGTTGTTCCCGTCATGATGACACACATCTACTTTTGGAGGGACAGAGCAGAGCTATTTAGAGCTGTTCTGTTTTACATATCATTTGTTTACTGCTGAGCTCAAGGACGCATCCCTTTTTAAATGCCTTTCTTAGCAATTAAATAACATTGTCCATTGGGTTCAGAAAGTGTCCCATTGATGGCTTTGCTTTCTACATTTATGTTGTATTTCCAGGGAAATAATCTAAATATCCAGCATCAGGGGATTAGTTAAATAAATGATGTTATTGTGCAGTCACTTTTCAATTGACTCTCAGCTATACTTTCGATGCTCTTCTCTGTATCACAGGTGGTTAGAAACCAGTAAACTACATTTTCCATATTCCCTTTCAGCTTGCATCACATGATGTTTGCTACTGGGAGGCACTGGTGGGGAGACTATAAGGTGGAAAAGAGAGTAGCCTTTTTGTCTGTCTCTAGGGGTCCTTCCAATAGCAATAGAGGCAGCAGCAATGACTACAGGCAACTATTTGTTCCCAAAACATCTGTGGCAGTTTTAACAGCTTAGTAAGGCTATGGACTCCTGGGTTTCTACTCAGTGGTAGTAGAGGCAGCAGTAGTACCTCTCACAGGTCAGTATCGAGTGTCACAAGTGCAATGGCCCACATATGGGCTCCAGCCCCAGGAGTGGTGGCAGCTTTCAGGTTTCTAGGTAAGACACACTGTGATCAATTGTTTGCAGAACTGGCCAGAATTCTTTCTCTCCCTGTTTCAACGCCCCTTTGCAATGTGACTTTGCAGTTTTTCACATAAAAAGTGGAATCTGTTTCTCTCCTCTTGGAATCTGGGCTGACCTTTTTCCTTACTTTGAACAATAGAAGGTAGACAAAATGGCACTGTGACAGACCCAAGCCTAGGTCCCAAGAGGACTCTCGGGCTTCTGCTCATTCTCTTGGAGCCACGTGACTGCCATGGAATAAGCCCACACTGGCCTGCTAGAGAGTGAGAAACCATGTGGGTCTGAGTCTAGCCAGTCCTCTTGTCCCAGCTGAGGTCCCCAAACATGTAAAGGAGCCCAGCCAAGATCAGCAAAGCCAACCCACAACCAACTGTAGATGCATGAGGGCCCTCAACTGAGACCAGAGAAATACCTAGATGAATCCAGCCTAAATTGTTAACCACAGAATGTTTTCTTAAGTAAATTCTGGTTTTACACGAGTCAGTTTGAAGTGGTTTGTTACGTAGTGATAGCTAACTAATATATACCTTTCTCTCTTTTATTTTTAGCATGTTTTATAACTTTGTAGCAAGTTACTAGCATTAAGTCTGTTCCTGCATTAAATGTATAGAGTGGTTTCTGTTTGCCTGCTGGATACTGACTGTTACAAATGCTATGTCCATAGAATGGGATTCTATCAGATTAATGTTCAAGTAGAATACTTTGACATAGGGAAATTCCCATAGTATGTTTTTAAGTGAAAAAATGAAATTATAAAAAGTACATGTAGTATGATGCCAATTTGGATATATATATACACACACACATAAATAGTGATAATTATTACCTCATGATCTGATATCTGATCACTTTGTGATTTTTTTCCTTTACTCTTTACATTTTCTACATTTACTAAATGCTTTGTGAAAGCATGTATTTCCTTTATCATTAGAAAAAATTTTATTTATTTTATTTTAATTTATTTTATTGAAGTATAGTTGATTTACAATGTTGTGTTAATTTCTGCTGTACAGAAGAGCGATTCAGTTAAATATATATATATATATACACACATGCACACATTCTTTTTCATATTCTTTTCCATTATGGTTCATCACAGGATATTGAATATAGTTACCTGTGCTGTACAGTAGGCCCTTGTTGTTTATCCACTCTGTATATAATAGTTTGCATCTGCTAACCCCAAAATCCCAGTCCATCCCTCCTCCACCCCCCCTCCCCCTTGGCAACCACAAGTCTGTTCTCTATGTCTCTGAGTCTGTTTCTGTTTTGTAGATAAGTTCATTTGTGTCATGTTTTAGATTCCACATATAAGTGATGTCATATGGTATTTGTCCTTCTCTTTCTGACTTACTTCACTTCATTTAGTATGATAATCTCTAGGTCAGTCCATGTTGCTGCAAATGGCATTATTTCATTCTTTTTTATGGCTGAGTAGTATTCCATTGTATATATGTACCACATCTTTATCCATTCATCTGTCAATGTATATTTAGGTTGTTTCCATGTCTTGACTATTGTGAATAGTGCTGCTATGAACATAAGGGTGCATATATCTTTTTGAATTATAGTTTTGTCTGGATATATGCCCAGGAGTGGGATTGCTGGATCATATGGCAACTCTACTTTTAGTTTTCTGAGGAACCTCCATACTGTTTTCCACAGTGTCTGCACCAATTTACATTCCCACCAACAGTGTAGGAGGGTTCTCTTTTCTCCATACCCTCTCCAGCACTTGTTATTTGTAGATTTTTTTAAATGATGGCCATTCTGACTGGTGTGAGGTGCTACCTCATTGTAGTTTTGATTTGCATTTCTCTAATAATTAGCAATGTTGAGCATCTTTTCATGTGCCTGTTGGCCATCTGTATGTCTTCTTTGGAAACATATCTATTTAGGTCTTCTGCCCAGAAAAAAATTTTATTTTAAATTGTTAATTTTTCAGGATATCTAGATTGATATTTGGTTTGGGGGAGCCATGATGCTTTCTGTAACTCCCTCTTTAGCAATGTATACAAAACGAGTGGGTTTTGTATTTTGTGTTTTTTTTAAAAAAATAGGTGACAGGGGAACAGTGTCTTATATCTGCTAACAGTGTCCCAAGCTAGGTTGCAGTCACCCTTGTTGCCCTGTAATCCATGATCACACAGTAGCATATGAAGTGGGACATAAACCATATTTTTCTTTCTACTTTCTAAATCCTTCAAGTCACCTGACAACAAAGCTGCTGAAATATCTTCCTGACATGTATCCCCTACATGTGTCCAACTCTAGATAATTCACTCAGCAGGTGTATAGATCTTTGATTACTCATAATCTTCTATTAAAAGGATGTTATGCTTTTATACTGACTTCACTATCTGTGTAAATGCTGTATTTATCCTGTGACATAAAAGATATAATTGATGGAAACATGACTCAGAAGCATTCAGCCAAAAGGTAATAGTTCCAGATATACAGGTTCTGTGCAGTTTTTTTTAATTAGTTAATTAATTTGTTTATTTGGGGCTGCGTTGGGTCTTCCTTGCTGTGCACGGGCTTTCTCTAGTTGTGGCGAGCAGGGGCTACGCGTTGTGGTGTGCTGGCTTCTCATTGCAGTGGCTTCTCTTGTTGTGGAGCACGGGCTCTAGGGCACTCGAGCTCAGTAGTTGTGGCTCATGGGCTCTAGAGCACAGGCTCAGTAGTTGTGGCACACGGGTTTAGTTGCTCCGCAGCATGTGGGATCTTCCCGGACCAGGGCTCGAACCCGTGTCCCCTGCATTGGCAGGTGGGTTCTTAACCACTGTGCCACCAGGGAAGTCCGTTTTTTAACCATTTTAGTCATTTATATCGTAATGTTTATTGACCCTATTTTTCAAACCCAAAGATTGATTAGTGTTCTCTGACTTCAGTAGGAATATTCTCTACATAATAGTGACTAATGTATTTTAGTTAGATTCATTTATTAGAGAAGTATCTTTGTACTTTAATAAAACAATACATAAAAATGAGTATGTTGAAATTCCTTCTATTTACAGTGAAATGTACTTTAGATATTCAACCATGCAGATGTTAAATAACCGAGACCAGAGCCCTTATTTAAATGTATAAGTGGCTAAATTTAAGGTGAAGACTGGGCCAGCATGCTGAAGCAGAGTGGAACATTGAGGTGATTATCAATGAGTTAACCTCTAAATTCAGTCCATATGCATGACCCTGATCCTAAACTTCCTTTTGTTAGAACTATTCCCGTCAATGAGCTGATGACTGCCAATAATTGGGTTATATCATGATCATAATTAGAAACATTTATTGATCGACTGTTTGCATCAGGATTTGAACCCAAACAGTCACATGTAGGTGCCTGCACTCTTGACAATGGGTTTTGAAGGCAGACTGACTGGGTTTCCTCCTGGCCTCTGCCACTTACCAGTCTTCACATCTGTAACATGGGGATATCAGTAGTTACTACCTTATTGTCTTCACATGAAGCAATATATGTGAAGTGCTTGGAATAGTTATGGCATAGTGGGTGTTCAATAAATATTAGTCGTTAATGTAATAGCACTGTGCCAACTCCTAATTACAAAAGCTTAGACCTAAAAGGAGCCTCAAAGACGATTAAGTTCACTGTTTTTCAACTGCAGGTCACAACTTGTTAGTGAACGGTGAAATCAATTTAAGGGCTCACTCCCAGCACTTAATAAACCAAATAAGAGTATAATCAAATAGGAATTATCAAAGTGCATTGCATGTAATAAGGGTAAGTGTTGTTTCATGAAACATTTGTTTTGGAGAGATAGCAGACATGATTGATGCTCTGCTCACATCACCTCAGGTCTCTTTTGCTGGTTCTGCCCATCCCTCAGTGTCTTTGTGCTTCTTTCCTAAAGAATCTTCTCTGTAGTTTTTCAGAAAACTTCCTTTCAGCTACTGGAGACATGGTAGCCCAATGTATTTGTATTATTTATCTGTTGTCGCATAATAAATTTTTCAACAACCTAGTGACTTAAAATGACAACATTTATTATCTTACACAATTTCTGAGGGTCAGGAATCCAGAAGTAACTTAACTGGGTGGTTCTAGCTTAGAGAGTATCACGAGATTTCAGTAAAGCTAATAGCTGGGGCTGCAGTCATCTCAAGGTTTGACTGGGGCTGGAGGATCTGCCTTCAGACTCACTCCTGTAGTTGTTGGCGGGCCTCAGTTCCTTGCTGGCTGTTGGCTGGGGGCCTCAGGTCCTTGTTATGAGAGTGCATGTCATGGACCTCTTCATAGGACTGCTCACAAAATGAGACCTTGCTTCCCACAGAGGCAGTGAAGAAAGAGAGAATCCAAGATGGAAGCCACAGTCTTTCATATCTTAATCTCAGAAGTGACATACCATTACTTCTGCTGTATTTCATTGGTTAGAGTGACCAACCACCATGGAACAGCGTAGGCAGGAAGGTGTGAATCCTACAAGGCCGGGATCATTGGAGGCCACCTTTGGGGACTGGCTACCACAGGTACCATGAACTTAAATGCCTGGGAGGTTACATCCTGCTGGGGTGGCCTGTAACCAGTGATTGATTGACTAGGGATGAAATATGAAAGCCCAGCTTTCTTGTCTCAAAGCGAGTCAGTCTCTGGTGTATCTTATGTTCCAGAGCTTCCCACGGGATCAGGTTGAGGCTGAGACTTCACCTGAAATTTGATCCCTGGTTGATTTCTGCACCTTTCCTGCTCTGCCACCTCTATTCCCATACCACTTTCTCCCGAAAACATCCTTGATAAATCATTTGCAGTCAAATCCTTACCTCAAGGTCTGCTTCTGGGAAACCCAACCTAGGGCAAGGCGGTGTGTATGTGTGTGTACTGGGTCAATATAAAACATTTCTTATCGTAAGTCATGGTTAAAAATGTTGAATTTTTTAAAAAAATAGTTTAATCTATATCCATTCCTTCATTTTACAACTTAGTAAACTGCAGCCCAGGCAGGTAAAGTGATTAACGCACTATTACCCAACCGTTAGTGGTTTGATGAGTCCTTGGTTTTATTTTGACTTCCTGTGCTTAGCCTCTGCTTATAAAATCACTTCCATTGGATTGAACTTCAACTCTGCCACTTGATAATTGTGTGACTAAAGTCAATTCAGTCCTTCTGGGCTTTAGTCCCCTGATCTGTAACATGAGGATAATAACTGCTCTGAGTAGAAGGAAAAGGTTGGATCAAAATGAAATCAAATTCAGTCTTCACCACTCACTGGCTTTCCCCGCCCCCCCCCCCAGTTTTTTTTATTGTGATAAAATACACATAACAGAAAATGTACCACCTTAACCATTTAAGTACAATTCAGTGGTATTAGGCACATTCATATTGTTGTGCAACTATCACCACCATCCATCTACATAACTCTTCATCTTGCAAAACTAAAAACTATACCCATTAAACAATAATTCCCCATCCCCCCTCGCCCTAGCCCCTGGGAACCACCATTCTACTTCCCGTCTCTATGATTTACCACTCACTGGCTTTTTGTCCTTAAGCAAACAATGCGTTTTCATTCCCCTCATCTTGGATGAAAAGAGACTAATAGTTTATAGTGTACAGTTTATCAAAATACCTGGTTTTTATAACCAACGGCAGCTGCAATTATTATCACGTACATGGAAGTGCTTTGTAAACTGTAAAGCACCGTAAATATGTGAGTCACTATGGTTATTGTTATAACACTACACATTAATAGGACCCCAAATTCTGCTTATTCTTATAGGGTTATATATCAAAGCATTATAAATTTTTGATCAACCTCATGTCATTATTTTAAAACAAACTATGTTAATAGTATCACCAAGCTTGTTTTCCTCTGGAAAAAAATCAATTTTTCTTTATGGGAAAATTATCGGAAAAATCTTTTTCTAAATGAGTGATTTTGTATTTTAAGTAATTTTTAGTTATGTGGAAAAGCATACGAAAGATAAATTGTAAATATGTGAGGTGTTTTAATTCTTTGTATCTCTGGTAATATTTCTGACAGTAAGGGAGAATTTGATAATATTTAGCTTCCAGGGACACTTCTTCTTTGACTAAAGAAGTGGAGTGATTTAACAGTGTGTATTAACATGAGCTTATATCTCCATTTGGAGCTACCACAACTCTGTCCTGATGGATCAAATATTTCAAACTTTTAAGGAGAAACAGTTAAATGGATCATATAAACAGAAATTTTAGCAGAAACCAGAAGAAAAGATGTTTTAAAATGTAATAACTTGAGGCCTATATTTAGAAAAGAACCTATTTGCACTTGGGTTTGCCTGTCTGCAAATTAGAAGAATGAATTTGCCTACACAGGGAAAAAATAAAGCCTGATTCCGGCTGAGGGTCTGTAAAACTAGTTTTTGGTTTTGGGAATTTTGTTTGTTTGTTGTTTTCTAGTTAAAAAACAACTGAGTTCATTGAAAACTACGGCCTTCTCTGTAAAGAAACAAGCACCCGTGTACATTTCTGGTGGAAAATAGTAAATATATCTCTTATGAAAGGCAATTTGGCAGTATTCATCAAAATTACACATGCAGTTTGGACCCGGGAATTCTTCTGGACATGTACATGTGTGCACGTACATGTCACTTATTCTGTCAAGTGTTTCTTTTGTAGCTGAATAGATTATATAGATAATACAGGGTCTCTAAGAAGACCTAAGGAGACTTGGAAAACTTTTACAGGCATCAAAATGAACATTTATCTACCAAATGTGTACACACACATATATAAGAAAATTTATATGCGAGGTTGTTTATTGTAGTTTTTTTTAAAACTTTGATAATAGATAAAAATTTGGAGGCCACCCAATGTCCATCAACTTAGGATTGGTTTAAGAAATTATGATACATCCACACAATAAAATGCTATGCAATTATGAAAAGATTGAGGCTGCTTTTTCTGTGCTGATGTGCTACAAACTCTAAAATATATTAAGTAAAAATGTCAAGATGTAATACAGTGCATATGCTAACTTTTATGTAAAAAGGGAGGAAATATTAATATTTATGTTCAAACACTGGATAAGCAAACAAAATACCCACTTTCTCAAAAGTAGAGATAAAATAATAAAATGCACATGTTCAGTCCTTCCCTCTGCATAAGAAAATGTACTAATAATTGAAAAAAATTGTTCTCAGCATTTGAACTTGTCTCTGAGAGGGTCAGGCATCAGTCTCCCAAACCCAGAGGCAGGTGTGAAGCTGAGTGGGCCCCTTGAAACCATTTATATGTCTTCAAAAAAGATGATGTGCTGAAGATTGAAAAACATTACTTTTGCAAGTCTTCAGGCACATGAATGTATTTGTAATGTACTGGTTTTTCTCCTCCTTTGGGGACTCAGACAAAACTGAGGCAGAAAGAGTTTCATTTTTATATCCTCTTATACAGTTTTACTCTTCACTAGCAGAATACAGAATTGAGCTTATCAGTAGCAGCTCATAAAATTATTCTGCACATCTCACCACTTAGGTTATCTGTTACCTTGTTTAGTAAACCACAATTGAACAGTTATTCTTGTCCTAATATTCCCTGCCTCACCTAGCACAGGGTCTCATTTAATAGATGCTCAGTAAATATTTGCTGAATTGAGCCACCTGCTTTATTTTACATTGATAAAATCATCCAGATGCAGATAAAATGACTTACATTTCAGTTGTGAAATTAAACTCCAGAACTGTGGCTTTCCTTTTGAAATAAGAAATGCTTATCTCAGAAAACCCTTAGTTTATCATTTTGGAAAATATGGTTTTATACTTTGATTTCCAATCCCTAGATAATTGAGGCAAAACGATTTTCAATGCTTCTGGAATTTAAACCAGTGGTAGAGACATGTATTAAATGTACTGATTTGTTTTTTCAGGATATATTTAGTCCTCTTGTATATTGTTTCTTTAATTTTTCTCCTGGTCCAAGTTGGTGGTCAAGATTAATTTACAGGGTTTCTAAAGTAACTAAATTATTGCCAGCTCTTGGACAACTGTAATTGCCTTTTCAATTTCAAACCTTAGAAACAGAGCTCTACCAAAGCACACCTTCTCATTAATTCAGTTTGCTTCAAATTTGGTGCATTCCATGGACAAAATCATACAATTGGTGATAATTATACTATTGAATGCATAAAATCTAGATTCCAGACTGGGAGAAAGGTTATAGACTAGAAAAAATATTTGCAAATTATATATCTGATAGAAGTCTTATATACAGAATATATAAAGAAGTCTTACAGCTCAATAGCCAGGCAAATAATAAACTTAAAATCAAGGAAAAGATTTTAATAAATGTTTCACCAAAGAAGACATAAAACTGGCAAAGATGTACATGAAAAGATGCTCAATATCATTAGTCATTAGGGAAATGCAAATAAAAAATAAAATGAAATGCCACCTTACATCCACAGCAATGGCTACAATCAGAAAGACAGACACCCGGGCTTCCCTGGTGGCGCAGTGGTTGGGAGTCCGTCTGCCGATGCAGGGGACATGGGTTCGTGCCCCGGTCCATGAAGATCCCACGTGCAGCGGAGCGGCTGGGCCCGTGAGCCATGGCCGCTGAGCCTGCGCGTCCGGAGCCTGTGCTCCGCAGCGGGAGAGGCCACAGCAGTGAGAGGCCCACGTACCGCAAAAAAAAAAAGAAAGAAAGAAAGAAAGACAGACACTGCAAAGTGTTAGGGAAGATATGGAGAAATGGGAACGGGCAGATACGTAAAATGGTACAGCAACTTTGGAAAAAGTTTGGCAGTCTCTTGAAAAGGCAAACATGCATTTACCACATGACCCAGCAATTCTACTCCTGGGTATGTAGCCAAGAAAAATGAAAGCAGTGTTCACTAAAGGACTTATATGTGGATGTTTATAGCAGCATTATTTATAGTAGTCAAAAACTGAAACAATCCAAATACCCATCAACTTAAGAGTAAATAAACAAATTGTGGCATATCTATACAATGGAATTTTATTCAGCAATAAAAAGGAACAAAGGACTGATACATACTACACCATGGATGAACCTCAAGAACTCTTTGCTAAGGGAAAGAAAACAGACACAGACTACATGTTGTATGAGAACTAGCAAATCTATAAACATGGAAATTAGATAGTGGTTGCCTGGAGCTGGAAGTGAGAATCGAGATTGACTAAAAGTGGGTAGGAGGAATCTTTTTGGGGTGATAGAAATGTCCTAAAAGTGGATTTTGGTGATGGTTACAAACTATAAAGTTACTAAAAAGTATTTAATTGTACAGTTAAAACAATTAAATTTTATGATATAAAATTCCATCTCAATAAAACTGTTAAAAGTTTTTTTTTAATTTGGTTTACAAGGTATTCTGTTTGACATTTTATCCTGAATTTTTTTTCTTACTTAATTATCAAACTTAGATGTGAGGATGTGTTTGCATATCTATTTTTAATTAAGGAATATGTGTTCATTGAAGAAAATTCAGAAACTATATACAAGAAAAACCCTTCTATAATTCTACACCTTAACCTAAACACTGTCAATATTTGGGTGTATACCGTTTGTAGAGGGCATCCATCATAGTCCTCCTATTCATGATTGCCCATTAGTTTTTGGATAGTCTTTCTTTTTTTTAATTGACATATAGTTGATTTACAATGTGTTAATTTCTGCTATACGGCAAAGTGATTTAGTTATATATATATATATATATATATACATATACATATATATATGCATATATACACACATATACATTCTTTTTCATATTATCTTCCATTATGGTTTATCAGAGGATATTGAATATAGTTCCCTGTGCTATACAGTAGGACCTTGTTGTTTATCCATTCTATATTTAAGAGTTTGCATCTACTAACCCCAAACTCCCACTCCATCCCTCTCCCACACCCCCTTACCCTTTGGTAACCAAAAGTTTGTTTTCTATGTCTGTGGGTCTGTTTCTGTCATAGATGAGTTCTTTTGTGTCATATTTTGGATTCCATGTATAAGTGATATCATATGGTATTTGTCTTTCTCTTTCTGACTTCACTTAGTATGATAATCTCTAGGTCAGTCCATGTTGCTGCAACTGGCATTATTTCATTCTTTTTTTTCAAATAAATGTGTTTATTTATATGGGTTTTTTGGCTGTGTTGGGTGTTGGTTGCGGTGCGTGGGCATGGCTTCTCATGTTGTGGAGCACGGGCTCTAGGTGCGCAGACTTCAGTAGCTGTGGCACGCAGGCTCAGTAGTTGTGGCTCTCGGGCTGTAGAGTGCGGGCTCAGTAGTTGTGGTGCACAGGCTTAGTTGCTCCGGGGCATGTGGGATCTTACCGGACCAGGGCTCAAAACCATGTCCCCTGCATTGGCAGGCAAATTCTTAACCACTGCGCCACCAGGGAAGCCATATTTTGTTCTTTTTATGGCTGAGTAGTATTCCATTGTATATATGTACCATATCTTCTTTAGCCATTCATCTGTCAGTGGACATTTAGGTTGTTTCCATGTCTTGGCTATTGTAAATAGTGGTGCTGTGAACATGGGGGTGCATGTTGGATAGTCTTTCTGTAGTCGGAGAATGTGATGGTTTTAAAACCCATCTGAAAATTTATAGGTGAAATTTATAGGTGAGTCCTTTAATCAAACTATCAAAAATTAAATACAAGGAACAAATATTAAAAGCAGCAAGGGAAAAACAACAAATAACATACAAGGGAATCCCCGTAAGGTTAACAGTTGATCTTTCAGCACAAGCTCTGCAAGCCAGAAGGGAGTGGCAGGACATATATAAAGTGATGAAAGGGAAAAACCTACAACCAAGATTACTCCATCCAGCAAGGATCTCATTCAGATTTGATGGTGAAATTAAAACCTTTACAGTCAAGCAAAAGCTCAGAGAATTCAGCACAACCAAACCAGCTTTACAACAAATGCTAAAGGAACTTCTCTAGACAGGAAACACAAGAGAAGGAAAAGGCCTACAATAACAAACCCAAAACAATTGAGAAAATGGGAATAGGAACATACATATCAATAATTACCTTAAATGTAAATGGATTAAATGCTCCCACCAAAAGACATAGACTGGCTGAATGGATCCCAAAACAAGACCCGTATATATGCTGTCTACAAGAGACCCACTTCAGACCTAGGGACACATACAGACTGAAAGTGAGGGGATGGAAAAAGATATTCCATGCAAATGGAAATCAAAAGAAAGCTGGAGTAGCAATTCTCATATCAGACAAAATAGACTTTAAAATAAAGACTATTACAAGAGACAAAGAAGGACACTACATAATGATCAAGGGATCAATCCAAGAAGAAGATATAACAATTGTAAATATTTATGCACCCAACGTAGGAGCACCTCAATACATAAGGCAAATACTAACAGCCATAAAAGGGGAAAGTGACAGTAACACAATCACAGTAGGGGACTTTAACACCCCACTTTCACCAGTGGACAGATCATCCAAAATGAAAATAAATTAGCAAACACAAGCTTTAAATGATACATTAAACAAGATGGACTTAATTGAAATTTATAGGACATTCCATCCAAAAGCAACAGAATACACTTTCTTCTCAAGTGCTCATGGAACATTCTCCAGGATAGATCATATCTTGGGTCACAAGTCAAGCCTTGGTAAATGTAAGAGAATTAAAATCATATCAAGTACATTTTGTGACCACAACGCTATGAGACTAGATATCAATTACAGGTGAAAATCTGTAAAAAAATCAAACACATGGAGGCTAAACAATATACTACTTAATAACTGAGAGATCCCCGGAGAAATCAAAGAGGAAATCAAAAAATACCGAGAAACAAATGACAATGAAAACATGATGACCCAAAACCTATGCGATGCAGCAAAAGCACTTCTAAGAGGCAAGTTTATAGCAATAGAATCCTACCTTAAGAAACAAGAAACATCTCAAATAAACAACCTAAGCTTACACCTAAAGCAATTAGGGAGAGAAGAACAAAAAAACCCAAAGTTAGCAGAAGGAAAGAAATCATAAAGATCAGATCAGAAATAAATAAAAAAGAAATGAAGGAAACGATAGCAAAGACCAATAAAACTAAAAGCTGGTTCTTTGAGAAGTTAAGCAAAATTGATAAACCATTAGCCAGACTCATCAAGAAGAAAAGGGAGAAGACTCAAATCAATAGAATTAGAAATGAAAAAGAAGAGGTAACAACGGACACTGCAGAAATACAAAAGATCATGAGAGATTACTACAAGCAACTCTATGCCAATAAAATGGACAACCTGGAAGAAATGGACAAATTCTTAGAAATGCAGAACCTGCCAAAACTGAATCAGGAAGAAATAGAAAATATGAACGGACCAATCACAAGCACTGAAATTGAAACTGTGATTAAAAATCTTCCAACAAACAAAAGCCCAGGACCAGATGGCTTCACAGGCGAATTCTATCAAACATTTAGAGAAGAGCTAACACCTATCCTTCTCAAACTCTTCCAAAATATAGCAGAGGGAGGAACACTCCCAAACTCATTCTACGAGGCCACCATCACCCTGATACCAAAATCAGACAAAGATGTCACAAAAAAAGAAAACTACAGACCAGTATCACTGATGAACATAGATGCAAAAATGCTCAACAAAATACTAGCAAACAGAATCCAACAGCACATTAAAAGGATCGTACACCATGATCAAGTGGGGTTTATTCCAGGAATGCAAGGATTCTTCACTATACGCAAATCAATCAATGTGATACACCATATTAACAAATTGAAGGAGAAAAACCATATGTTCATCTCAATAGATGCAGAGAAATCTTTCGAACAAATTCAACACCCATTTATGATAAAAACCCTGCAGAAAGTAGACATAGAGGGAACTTACCTCAGTATAATAAAGGGCATATATGACAAACCCACAGCCAACATCGTCCTCAGTGGTGAAAAACTGAAACCATTTCCACTAAGATCAGGAACAAGACAAGGATGTCCACTCTCACCACTATTATTCAACATAGTTCTGGAAGTTTTAGCCACAGCATTCAGAGAAGAAAAAGAAATAAAAAGAATCCAAATTGGAAATGAAGAAGTAAAGCTGTCAGTGTTTGCAGATGACATGATACTATACATAGATAATCCTAAAGATGCTACCAGAAAACTACTAGAGCTAATCATTGAATTTGGTAAAGTAGCAGGATACAAAATGAATGCACAGAAATCTCTGGCATTCCTATACACTAATGAAAAATCTGAAAGTGAAATCAAGAAAATACTCCCATTTACCATGCAACAAAAAGAATAAAATATCTAGGAATAAACCTACCTAAGCAGACAAAAGACCTGTATGCAGGAAATTATAAGACACTGATGAAAGAAATTAAAGATGATACAAATAGATGGAGAGATATACCATGTTCTTGGATTGGAAGGATCAACGTTGTGAGAATGACTATACTACCCAAAGCAATCTACAGATTCAGTGCAATCCCTATCAAACTACCACTGGCATTTTTCACAGAACTAAAACAAAAAATTTCACAATTTGTATGGAAACACAAAAGACTCCAAATAGCCAAAGCTATCTTGAGAAAGAAAAACGGAGCTGGAAGAATCAGGCACCCTGACTTCAGACTGTACTACAAAGCTACAGTAATCAAGACAGTAAGGTACTGGCACAAAAACAGAAATATAGATCAATGGAACAGGATACAAAGCCCAGAGGTAAACCCACGCACATATGGTCACCTTATCTTTGATAAAGGAGGCAAGAATATACAATGGAGAAAATATAGCCTCTTTAATAAGTGGTGCTGGGAAAACTGGACAGCTACATGTAAAAGAATGAAATTAGAACCCTCCCTAACACCATACACAAAAATAAGCTCAAGATGGATTAAAGACCTAAATGTAAGGCCAGACACTATAAAACTCTTAGAGGAAAACATAGGAAGAACACTCTGACATAAATCACAGCAAGATCCTTTTTGACTTACCTCCTAGAGAAATGGAAATAAAAACAAACAAAAGAAAATGGGACCTAATGAAACTTAAAAGCTTTTGCACAGCAAAGGAAAACATAAACAATACCAAAAGACAACCCTCAGAATGGGAGAAAATATTTGCAAATGAAGCAACTGACAAAGGATTAATCTCCAAAATATACAAGCAGCTCATGCAGCGCAATATCAAATAAACAACCAACCCAATCCAAAAATGGGCAGAAGACCTAAATAGACATTTCTCCAAAGCAGATATACAGATTGCCGAAAAACACATGAAAGAATGCTCAACATCATTAATCATTAGAGAAATGCAAATCAAAACTACAATGAGGTACCACCTCACACCATTCAGAACGGCCATCATCAAAAAATCTAGAAACAATAAATGCTGGAGAGGGTGTGGAGTAAAGGGAACCCTCTTACACTGTTGGTGGGAATGGAAATTTATACAGGCACTATGGAAAACAGTTTGGAGGTTCCTTAAAAAACTAAAAATAGAACTACCATACGACCCAGCAATCCCACTACTGGACATATACCCTGAGAAAACCATAATTCAAAAAGAGTCATGTACCACAATGTTCATTGCAGCTCTGTTTACAATAGCTAGGACATGGAAGCAACCTAGATGTCCATTGACAGGTGAATGGATAAAGAAGATGTGGCACATATATACAATGGAATATTACTCAGCCATGAAAAGAAACGAAATTGAGTTATTTGTAGTGAGGTGGATGGACCTGGAGTCTGTCATACAGAATGAAGTAAGTCAGAAAGAGAAAAACAAATGCCGTATGCTAACACATATATATGGAATCTAAAAAAAAAAAAGGTCATGAAGAACCTAGGGGCAAGACGGGAATAAAGACACAGACCACTAGAGAATGGACTTGAGGACATGGGGAGCGGGAAGGGTTAGCTGGGACAAAGTGAGAGAGTTGTAGTGTATATATGGACATATATACAGTACCAAATGTAAAATAGATAGCTAGTGGGAAGCAGCCGCAGAGCACAGGGAGATCAGCTCCGTGCTTTGTGACCACCTAGAGAGGTGGGGTAGGGAGGGTGGGAGGGTGGGAGACGCAAGAGGGAAGAGAGATGGGGATATATGTATATGTATAACTGATTCACTTTGTTATAAAGCAGAAACTAACACACCCTTGTAAAGCAGTTATACTCCAGTAAAAACGTTAAAAACAAAACACTCAAATTTACAGCCCTTTTTGCATCTAGTGTATAGAGATGGGACCCAGACCCTGTCAATCAGATGCACCCATGTGAGACACCAGTTTAGAAATGAGCAGTCGGTGATGCTTCCATTTCTTCTGGAGATGTGTCTATTCTCTAGCAGTGGCAATGCCAGTAGTTTCTCGGTAGTTGCAAAATTGAGTTCCTGTCCCACATCTGGCATCAGGATAGCAGCAATGAGGGCTTCTTCTAGTGATCAATGGCAGTGGTTTATCAAGTCTGTTTTGAGGTGTGATTTCAAGTTCTGTTCCTGGAAGTTTAGTTTCCAGCCCAGTTCTGCAGTCCTCTGAGCAGTTGTGAGAACTATGAATGAGTGACTTTTCTGCTTAATAATCAACTTGATCAAGAAAATGGTACCAGAAATGGTTGCAGGCAATGGATCCTCAGGAAAGTGGGGCGAAATCTCAGGTTGATTATCTCTTTTAATTGTTGCTGATGTGTCTGAAAACCTGACTGGCACTGAATCAGTCTAAGACATGCATCAATCGAATAGCTAATTTAATTATTACCTGTGCTCACTAGGAATAACATACTCATTTTGGGAAAGGTTCTAAGGTATGTAGGGGCGGTTTTAATAGAATAATATGAAAAGCTTAAGAAATGTAATTTTTGCTGTTTAAGCTAGTTGCTTCCAGCTGAAGTTAACAGTTTAAAAAAAGATGAGCGCTTGTATCAAAGCAAAAGCAGAAGTTTATAGAATTTCTATGATTTTATTCAAAGAATCTCTTATCACTTGCAGCCACTGGGCTGAGATAGCTAAAACAAAACTCAAATTTTGATTCTTAGGCTGTTGTATAAAAACATTGGTTTCCCAGGTATTCTACACAAAAGTTATATTTGGATTGGGAGAGAATGGGATCCCAAGAATTGGAATGGAAACATGTAGGACTCAGGTGGCTTAGTACCCAAAACCCCATAGAGCGTTCCTTCCTCTCCTGGCTGATGAGGCTGTTCATTCCTTGAAGACTCTGTAACAACCTTGCTGAGAGTGTTACCTTGAAAAGGAGAGAAAATTTCTTCTGACTTCTTAGCCCACCACTTCTAACTATTGCCACACCTAAACTAGAATGAAGTCATGGCAGGCTCCAGTTGGCAAATTGCGAATTTACTAATGTGTATTGGCAAAAATCAGAATAGCGTCACTGAGTGCTATACCAAGGAAAGCAGAACAAAACACTAGATAAAACTGAATTCATTATTTAGGAAGCACTTATGAGGAAATTCCGATTTCATTGTGCCAGCTTAAGATGCTGGAAGGTAATCCAGTGGTTTGTTCAGTTGGACTCAATAAGGGGGCCCAGAGTAAAGGAAGTTGAGATGCTAAAAGTTTCTAAGTATGACACAGATGAAGGAATCCAAAGACAGGAAGGTAGAAATTTTGTAGTGGATTCATTGTATATTACCTATTCACTCATTCAGCTCACATGGTTTGGTACTTTATACTTAGAACTTCTGCCATATTCTCCTCTAGTAGTGTGTGAGATACATAGGAAGTGAACCATATTCTCAGTTTCACATTCAGTTAAATCTGAAAAATGATTAGCAATAACCCAGCGCTCATTTTCTGACCCTTTCCAGACACAAAGTAACTAGCACACCCTTTCCAAGAACAGACTGCAGGGCACTCTGAAGAAGTGTGCTTCATCAGTGACTAGACGGCTATTGCCCACTGGTCTTGGAAGGTGGTGGGAAAAGTATCTGACACTGCTTTGCCCCCACTGGCCGCTTGGAGTACCAGCCAGTTGTGGTAATGTATTAAGCCGCACCCTGCAAGATGCGTGAAACTGGCAGGTCCCAATCAGTGGGATCAGTGGGAAATTATAGGCGAGGTCAGTGATTCTCACTTGGAGGTGATTTTGCCCACTAGGGGATATTTGGCAATGTCTGTAGACATTTTGGGTTGCTGCAAATGGGAGGGTGCTACTGGCATCCAGGGAGTAAAGATCAGGGATGCTGCTAAATATCCCACAATGCACAGGACAACCCCCACTTCCCCAACAAAGAATTATCCAGCCACAAATAGCAATAGTCCCAAGGTTGAGAAACTCTGGGTTAGGTATACATAAAATATGTACAGGAAGTAGAGACTGACCAGCCCTGCTGTGTTGCATATGGAGCAGAGATTGGCAAACATTTTCTTTAATGGGCCAGGTAGTAAATATTTTAGGCTTTGTGGACCACAAAATCTCTGTTTCAACCATAGACAATATTCATAAATGAAAAAGAAAGTCTGTGTTCCAATACAGCTTTATTTCACAAACAGGTCATGGGCTGGATTTGGTCCACAGATATAGAGGAATAGCTTGAACATTATTACTACAGTTGTTCTGTCATTTATTTTATGATGCTGATCAACAACTATTTTATTGTTTAGCAATGCTTTTTATTTTGCAATAAACCCTTTCATTTCCGATGAGCTAAGAAAATGAAGTATGTGATTATTAATGACAAATGAACCACTGAATTTCCACTTCTCAAGAAAGTTGATCATGGCATGTAAATTGCACAAAATTTTTGGAGACATTTACCATCCATCCTGGGAGCCAAAATAATATAATTGACTGTATAAGATCCTGGGACATAAATCTGTGAGGAATACATAAACATCTATTTTGAAATTTGGAAATTTATTTAAGAAGCCTGAGCCTGAGATCAACAGTTTAACATGTGCATCGTCAGAAGGTGTATTTATATATCACGCTGTAAAGCAGGACTTTTCATTTACATCAAACAATCGCTTTACTAAATTAATGTCATTCATTCTTATTCCAAGTTTTCATGTGCACATATTAAAAATGAAGTGATAGATGCTATTGTGTTAACTCGAAGAACTGCAAAAAAGAATTAAGTAAGGTCAGTTTAATATCAGTAGTATTGGAAGTTTCAAATGGAAAATCTGTTAATCTCGATGATGGTTTAATTTTATTTTTACCCAATTCATGGAATCAAAGTGAAGTTTTTAGAAATTCATTCTGTCAAAGGGAAAAGTATGGCATTATTACTAATTCAATTGAAAATTCAGTTAAAAAGTTCAGCATTGAAGATACAGTTCTCTTTTGTGATACAATATGAAAACAATACTATGTGAAGCTCAGTGTCATGATAAAAAGGTTTTTACAAAATGAAGATGCCTAGGGAGCAGAAGTATACTTGGAATTGGTTGACATGCACAAATGATACAAAATTGAGTCTAAAAAGCTGTGATATTATAACAATCAATATTTAAAAGTCAGTTGTCAAAATTCACAAAGACTTTATACAGGCACACATTAACTTAACTAAAAAACTATTGGAATCAAGTTCATATTGGATACCAAAATTATTTTAGCATGGCAGTACATGGTTTCTCTCAAGCTGAGGAAAATTCGTATAGGAAAGCTGGGGAATTTTTTTTGAATTAAAATAAACTTTAGATATATTACAGTTTTCAAATTTATATTTTGACCTCCTTCCCTAGAAGGCCATAGTGGGCAACACCAAAGTGATATTTCTGTGAAAGTAAAATATTCATTCTGGCGACATGTACATGAACTGAAAATTAAATTTCTCTGTATTTCTGTCTCCTGATGACTACAATGTGTATCTTACTAGTACAATTGCTTGCCTATGATTTGTGCAAGAAGTCACCCTAATTTTTTAACTTTCACATGTGTAAGATATGTACCACAAAATGACAGTCTTCAACCTTTGTTCTAGGCTTCTTGCTAACCTCCACAGAAAGCACTTGGACTCTTAAGAAATACAGTGAGATACTGAACAGGTCACTAATAAGAAGATAAATTAATGGTCCTTTTCTGCTGCTCAGAGCTGTTGTTAAGATGAATTTAACAACAGGATCGCTGAAAAGGTCATTAAGCTCCAAATACAGTCAATTAAGAACCTGCCAAGAATGGAAAACGGGGCCTCTTCTGGCCCTCTGCTACTCTGCCCTGTGAACTCTCTCTGGTAGACATTTGCTGTTTTCAACTGCCCAGCATCCACTGCCAGTTCCCAAGAGTTCCCCAGTTTTCTTTTGGAGAATATCTCTCCCTAATTAAGGTGGTCTTGGTGTAACGTAATTTTGGGTTCCTGCCTCACCCTTTGGAAGCCAAAGGCATTCGGTCCTTTCTTGCCTTGCCTACCTTAAGAGCCAGGATGGAGAAGTTGACCTGAGCTTGGCTAATATGATGCTGTCTCTTAAGACTGAATCTTGAGCAAATGATGCACAAAAACAATTGGAGGTCATGCACTAATTAGTCACTTTTTGCTTTGAGTTGGTGGCTAGGGAATGGGTGGCCTAGGTCTGTAGAGTGACCCTGGTTTCTACAGACTCTCAAACCTGACTTTCCAACCTTCTGTCTTCAGTTAAGCAGAGCTTGTTTGGGTTACTTGTCAGCAGAGGACCCTAACTGACACATCCTCCTTTAGCAGTGCTTTTCCTTGTATCTACCCCAAGTAAATTACTCTATAACCTGCCCATCCTGCTTGTCTCTGAGGAAGACATTTCTTGCTAAAGGTAATTTGCACTAAGGTGTTAAGGACTTAGTGTGTTACTCCTCCTGGTCGTCTTAGAATGGTGAAAGGATCTTTAGGGAGAAGGCAGTAGACAAGCCTTGAAGGGTAGATGTTCAGGCATTTGGTTTCCATAAGTCTATAGAGTGAAATGCTACCGTTTATTGAATACTTCGCTATGTATGTGTCATTGTGCTAGGTAAGCCCCTTATAAACAATCCCCATGACAACACCTCCAAGAAGGTGTTATTATGCCCCTTTTATAGATGTGAAATGAAAGGCTTAGAACAGTAAAAGAATTTAAGGTCACCGAGGTAGTATCTGGGGGAGCCAGAATTTGAATCTATGCTATTTGTTTAAGGCTCCTTTCACTCAACCTAATGTCTTTGAGATTAATCCATGTTATTGGATCCATCCTAATTAGTTCTTTTATTGCTCATTAATTGTATGAATGTACCACAAAGTTTTTTGCTTATTCATTTTCCTGTTGGGATGCTTCGTTAAAGGCTAGTCTGAATGAAGCTGCTCTGAACATTCTTGTACAAGTCTTTCTATGGACTTTGTACGCATTCCTTTCTTATGTTTAATATATATTTGGAAGTGGAATGGCTGGGTCATGAGGAAGGAATATATTAAATTTTATTAGAAACAAGGGCGTACAATTGTACATTCTGTCAGTAATGTTTGAGAGTTCCAGTTGTTCCACATCTTCACCCACACTTGGTATATTTGATATTTCCCATTCTGGTGGGTGTATAGTTTTATCTCATTGTGGTTTTGGTTCGTATTTCCCCAGTGATTAATGATGTCGAGCACCTTTTCATATGCTTGTTGGCAATTTGGATACCTTTTGTGAAGTGCCTATTCAAGTCTTTTGTTCACTTTGTTGTCGTTGGCTGACTGTGAAAATCTATGACACCATACTTGACCAACCACACAGACAATCTGCTTTCTGTCTGCATGTCAGAGAGCATAACCACCGACTCAGTGACATTCACGATTTACCCAAAGCTGAGCTTTGATAAAGAGAAAGGTCATATTTATAAGGATTGTCTTGCATTAGACGTTCCTGCCTACTTATCAAGGCCAGAGGTTTTCAACTGGCAGTGGTAGGCCGCAGAAGTGTTTGTTCAGCTAGTATTTTAACAGATATAGTTGTTAATATATTATCAGAAGATAACCCCTGCAAATCTGACTTTATAGCCTCTCTTAAGAAACTGGAAAAGCTGGATACATTGGGCCTACTTTACCCTCTTGGCAATATCAGCTAAAACTGAGTAGTGGCTGCCCTCCTAGACTGTGCCTGTGCTTTTCAGTTTAGCACAGACCTAGCACCATCCTCCCTTGTCATGTTAGTCCCAGTTTGTTTCACTCATTTACATTACCTACATGGCCTCTATAAACATGGGGGCATTTTCATTCTGGTCTCAGACTCAGGCTGGCCTTTTCTGAGTTACCAGTTTATTAGTTCTTTATGAGTGTTATGAACTAGATAACTTCCTATATCTCCCTCTTAACTCTACAAACGCACAGACAAATCTGTGACTCAATTGCAAGAGGCCTTATGCACTTTATATATTTAACCTTATTCCAGATTTAATCTTTTCCCAAGGTTATCTTTCTTTAACTGCTCATTTACTTAAAATGTTTTGTTGTAGAAAATTTATTTAAATCTTTTTTGGGGAATAAAGCAATGAATTCTGCCTCTGCATATGTATTAGGGATGATTTCGAAGAAAATGAAACCAGCCATTAGCTACAGACCCCAAGTAGCTAATTGTATTCTCCATTTCAAAGAGGTTGATCAAGAGGGAAGAAGTGGTAGTGAAAAAAAAAAAAGAGCCTCCCCCCACCATCCAACATGGGTGTAAACAAGAAAGGACAAGGGTTCGTGGACATGTGGCCGGGTCATATTACAAAATATGTTATTATATCACTATATCACACCTATCAGAATGGCTAAAATGCAAAATAGTGATAACACCAAATTCTAGAGAGGATGCAAAAGACTGGATCACTCATACATTGCCGATGGGAATGTATGGTAGAGCCACTCTAGAAAAGAGTATGACAGTCTCTTACAAAACTAAACATATGCTTACCATACAACCCACCAGTTTCACTCTTGTACGTTCATACCAGAGAAATGAAAATTTATGTTCACACAAAAAAACTGTATGCGAATGTTCATAGAGCTTTATGCATGATATCCCCAAACAGGAAACAACCCAGTTGTTCTTTAATGAGTGAATGCTTAAAGAACTATGTGACATCCATACCATGAAATACAATTCGGCTACAAAAAGGAACAAGCTAATGATATGCATAACAAGTTGGATGGATTTCCAGGGAATTATGCTGAGTGAAAAAAGATAATCCCAAAAGTTTACATACTCTATGATTTCATTTATATAACATTCTTGAAACGACAAAATCATAGAAATGGAGAACAGATTAAAGGTTGCCAGGGATTGGGGGGGGTGGTATTGGGAGGGAGGTGGCTGTTGCTATAAAGGGTGCATAAGAGATCCTTGTGATGGAGTTGTTCTGTATCTTGACTCTAATCATTGTCACATGAAACTACACGTGATAATATTGCACAGAACTAAATATATATACACACACAAATGATTACGTATAACTGGTGAAACCTGAATAAAATCAGTCAGTTGCATCAATCTCATTTTCCTGGTTATGATATTGTACTCTAGTTAGGCAAGAGTTAACACCATGGGGAGAAACTAGATGAAAAGTATATGTGATCTCTCTGTATTATTTCTTTAAATTGCATGCAAATCTACAGTTACTTCAGGACAAAAACTATAAAACATACCATTATTTATACAAAAGTACTGATTTAAAACTTAGCTTCAAGCCAATGGATCTAATATTAATAGCAGAAGGATTTAGGATATAACAACATATAACAATCATTATATCCCCTATCAGTCTGGCACAGAGCCTATTTCAGTTACTATGGCTGTGTAACAAATTACCCCCTGACTTGGGTGACTTGAAATAATGACAGCATTTATTTTGCTCTCAAATCTGTAATTTGAGTGAGACTCATGTCTCTGCTCCATTTTGGCATCAATTTGGGGGGAGTGATACTTGAAGACTGGGGGCAGGAATCATTGGAAAACTCATTCACATATTTAGTGATTGATGCTAGCTGGCTGATGCTGAGATCTTAGCTGGAAATGTCGACTGGAACACCTACACATGACCTCTCCATGAGGGCTGAGCTTCTTTGTAACATGGGGACTAAGTCAGTGATGAGCGTCTCCAGAAATTCAATAACCTTTGTGACCTAGCCTCAGAAGTCGTGCAGTGTCACTTCAGCCATAGTCACAGTCCTGCCCAGAATTAAAGTGAGTGAACATAGACCACATCTCTTGATATAGGAGTTTCAAGATCACGGTGTAAGATGAACATACTGGAAGGGTTATATTGGCGTGGCCATCTTTGAAAAATAAAATTGAACACAGGGCCTGACACACGGTAAATGCTCAACACATGTTTTTAATGAATGAAATGAAGGAGGGCAACTAACCAAATATATACCTTCTTATCTCTCCTTGCAGCATCCTTGCCCTCTTCTCTGCCCTACTAGGCAAAGACCTTCAGTCCGATTTTTTTTACACTCAGAAATCTGTTCTCAGAAATCTGTTAACACTTCTCATTTCTCCCTGAGTATAGTGACTAGTATGGTGGCTTTGCAATGTGTCAACTTGACTAGGCTGAGCTACATATTCCAGGAATCCCTTTCCTATATGTCTCTGATTATGGTGGGCCACAAGAGAGATTCTTATTTCAGATTTGGAGGGAGAAGAGAATAGCAGCCATTTTGTAGCTCACACACATCGTCACTGATCTGCTCACGTACCTCGTGGGAGTGAGACAGCAGCTGGGTTTTCCACAGCCCCACCTTCCCCCGGCTCCCCCTTCAGCTGCTTCTACTCCTGGGCTAGATGTGTGGGTTTAGCTCTGGGAGGAAGGGTCCCCAGCTTCTACAGGACAACCATTCTACTAAGGTCAGAGGCAACAGGAACTGACACGGGTTTCAGTGTCCTTGTGGTCTTCAGCTGGTGCTTCTGGGTTCCAGCTCATTCTTGCTTTTCCTCATTTCATATCCATCTTCCCTTCCGTCACCGCCCCCGCCCCGCCCCCCCCCCCCCCCCCCCCGCTGCCTGCTCTGCAGACTTTAAACTTCAGCATTAGAAGCAAAGACAACAACCTTACAGAGACTGCTTAACTAGCTTCCACAATTGTGTAAGGTCAGATCCCTGTAAGAAATCCCTTTTATGTGTGTAGTGGTTTTGCTTCTCTGGTTGGACCCTATGTGATACAGATTTGACATCAGAAGTTCCCAGTTCAGATATGCAAGTTCCTATGAATTGATCTTTTAAACAGTATATTGAGGTGTAATTGACAAACATATTGGTTAAATTTTCACTCATCCAACATTCAACAGATATTCTGTTGAGCCTCTTCTATATCTCTATTCATCTCATCTTTTTCTATTCAACAAAGATTATTTCTTTAACAGTATGCATAAGTGTAATTTAACTTTTGACATTTTGGAAAGACCTGTTAAATAAATAGATGAGAAAATAAATTCTTGTGAGAACCCAGATCCCATTTGTTTGTGAGGGAAAAGGTTACCGGAGATAGAAGTATTTATGGCTCATCAGGAATAATTTTGTTTACTTGGGGACTCTGAAAGACAAAATGGAATGTTGGGATTTCAAGCTGTGGGAGAGATGTTTTGGTGTTAGGGGGTGGGGGAGGAACATTTCTGTACATCGTATTGTTTAGTTTTCACGTATGCTGTGTCTCATGCAGTACCTCCTGAGGAGCTGGAGGGAGAAAACCAGAATAAGAGAAGAGCCTCTTCACACACACACACAGACCCCACCCATTTCTGGGGTTGAGTATTCCTTACTCTTCTGCTCTGAGGAAGGGGAATTGAGTTGATTAGGTAATTTGTACAAAGTGGTCTCCATCAAACAATCTCGTGAGAGTGTTACTGACAAGGTATACTTAGCTGCTTTTAAACTGCATAAATCACAATTTAAAATCTGTTGCACAGAGGGAAACATTACTGTGACTCATTTTGCTTGAAGACAGACAAGCATCAGCTCATGCATTTTTAGAGAGCTCACATTTCTGTGTAGATATATCTATTTTGCAATTTAAATATTTCATTTTTATGACTGATACGAAAAGGCTGCAGTACTGTAATGCCACTGGAGGTGTGAGACCTCTAGAATTTGGTTAATTATGTGTAATGTTCAGAATACCTGGAAGTCATTTCATGATGTCTAAATTTTAAAGGATTTAAAGCATATCACTTTGCCAGCGACTCTGAGTCTTCACACATCAAAGCATTCCAATAAAGAAAGAAACTATACGTACGTTTTATCTAAATTAGACCAAAGAACTATATAAACGCCAGTGCTACACAAGTGGAACACACTTGGATGACTGTCCCAGTTGTTAACATGTTAAAACACTGCCATATTGGTTGAAGAGATGCCGCTCTGAGCTCCACAAGCTCCCCCTGCCTGCCACCCCTGTCACCTCTGTCCACCCCCTGGAACCCCACACACCACTCCTTGACCCAGCAAATAAAGAGTTATCATCCACCACAGCAGGGTGCCTTCAGGACTGTACCCCAACACTTGGGTGGGTTTTCAGTCTGGTGCCTGAGGTATTTACAGCTATTAAATCTTTTTAATGTTTCTCCTGCACACAGATGGAATGGAGAGGGGGCTGGCATGGAAGTTGGGAGATTTAAGTTGGAGTCCTTGCTTAACCTCTCTGGGCCTCAGTTTCCCCCATTTATGGAATGGGAGGTTTGGACAAGACTATAGCTAATGACCGTTTCAGTTCTACTCTGGGATTCCATGGTTTAGAAACATCTGAATGTTTTCCATTTTCATCTTAGAGGTCTGGTGTCTTGCAGAGGGAGAAGAATGGCTAAAGGGAGTTGGATAGCTTGTTCCAAAAGGCTGGCCAAGCAGTGGGAACAATACAGGGAACACTGGATAGAATCCCTGCACAGCCATGCTGAGGAAACCATTTGCAATTCTGATTCTGAAACCTCTCAAAAATTCATATTGGAGCTGGAAAGGACCCAGAAAAGGGCAGCTAAAATGACTGGGAAAACAGGAGGTCTCTCTATTTGAAGGCAGATGAAAAGATTTCTTATTCTTCTGCCTGGAAAGGCAAGTTTGAGTGGGAGATAGAGTCAAAAACTATACACTTCTGAAAGACATGGAGCAATGAACACCGAATTATTCATCAAACCTTATAAGCAGCTCTTGAAGATTGAAAGAACTAAATTTAGAGGCTCTCCCCTCTGCATCCCTGATAGGAATATGAAGTGGGAGTGATGAGTTTATGAAACTTGTTACCCCCAAGCAGTGCTGAGCAATTTATACTGATTCAGATATGATAGATATTATTTCACGGTGACAAATCTGTAACCTATGCAGGAACACTAATACTCAGGCCACATCCGGGAAGGCATTTCTGACCTCTTCTAACCCAGTACTACAGCCACTGTCAAAGAGAGACTGTAGGCCCAAATGACACCTAGGTATGCTTCCAGAAGGATAATTCACTTTTCCCTTTTTTATTTTTCATTATTTTATTGTTATTATTTTAGAGAAGTAATGAATGGGCACTTCCAAAAAGGAAATTCAAACAGTTCGGAAGACTATGAAATGTAAAGTAAAAATTTCTCCTGCCAACATCCTTCTCCTCAGAGGGAAGCCTGTCCATTTCTCCTTGTAATATATATATATATATATATATATATATATACACACACACACACACACACACATATATATGTATATATATGTGTGTGTATATATATATGTGTGTGTATATATATATATAAAGTGATAGTATACATACAGTTTCCTTAATAAAATATCTTGGGTACCTTTCTCGATCAGTACATATAAACTTAATTTTTTAGTGGCTGCATAATATTCCATTGTGTGAATAAGCCATAGTTTATTTAACCTACTAACAAAATTTAGGATGTTTCCAGCATTTGCCCCATTTACAATGTTACAATGAATATTTTTTATTCTCACATATATTTTATACCTTGGTTCACTTGTTTGTTAGGGTGCTTCTATACAATAACTTTCTGGAAAAAATACCACTACTTTATATCACATGATAGTTTGACAGAATGGTCAAATTTGTCCTTCAGGTTATGCTCTAACCAACTGTTTATGAGCGTTCCACATTCCCTACATGATCACAATATGACAGTTCTGTTTTTTTTTTTTTTTTGGTTGCGTTGGGTCTTCTTTGCTGTGCGCGGGCTTTCTCTACTTGCGGCGAGCGGGGGCTACTCTTTGTTGTGGTGCATGGGCCTCTCATTGCAGTGGCTTCTCTTGTTGCAGAGCACGGGCTCTAGGCGTGTGGGCTTCAGTAGTTGCAGCGTGTGGACTCAGTAGCAGTGCGTGGGCTCTAGAGCGCAGGCTCAGTAGTTGTGGCGCACAGGCTTAGTTGCTCCGCGGCATGTGGGATCTTCCCGGGCCAGGGCTCGAACCCGTGTCCCCTGCATTGGCAGGCGTATTCTTAACCACTGCGCCACCAGGGAAGTCCCGACAGTTCTTTTTTTAATTTAATTTTTTTAATTGAAACATAGTTGATTAATATGACAGTTCTTAGGTTTCCGCATTTTTATTGCTTCTTCTCCTGGCTACATAGAAAAGTATTCAATGAAGTATATTCCTACTCTCCTAAGAGCACAGATGTTATGAAGATAGCAAAATATATAAATAAGCTTGGAGATATAAATAAGCTTGGGGACTTGGAGAAATGCCATATAATGATATCTCTACTGGCCAAATGGGATAAAATCATGAAGAGTTTTCTGATGAATTTCATTTCTAGGTCCCAAACAGGGTATTTAAGCTGAATCTATTTTTTTAAATGTATTTTATTATATATTGATATTTCATTCATAGAAAAGGGTATACCTTAGAAAGTATAAAAAATGAACACCTGTGTAGAATCTTCTTTCCTTATGGCAGTGAGAGGTTGTGTTGAATAGAATAATGGCAGTTTTCATTTCCATTGACCTGATCATTATGGAGATCACACAGTCTCCCCTTTTTGTATCCTTCTTTGCCTAATCCTCCCCCTACCTGTATTCAGTAACATGTAAGTGAGTAATAGACCTTATTCATTTAAATTTTGTGATTATTTTAAAGTAATTAATTTCACTGAACATTGTGGGTTTGTTTAAATTCAAAAGCTAAGGGATAAACGTGTTATACGTCCCAGGATTATGTGCATATTACTAAGAAACCAGGCCTTACATCCAAGGAATAGATCCCTAGATGTGAACTTTTCAGCATTAAAAAACAGATGGCAATGTATATGATAGAGTGGGCCTGGAGGGAGACCTAGGAGAAGGTATGTGTGTGATGGGGAAGTGGGACAGTGGTCCATATGTGTCTGAAATACACCTGCTGTTCCTGGTTATGCAAATTGATGAAAAAAATGCCAGAGCTGGGAAGCTGGTTGATGGTAAGAAATAGCTCCTTTCTGTCCTCCGCCTCAGCCTGCAGCATATGTACCCAGAGGCTGCTATGGGCAGGAAGAAGCCAATTCTCTCTCTACTCTACCCTGGCTGCATCCTGCTACACCACAGAAACACAGGCCTTCATGTGTGTCCCATCAAGAAGGTGTGATGCTCAGTGTTTTAGATACATTAATTTATTTTAATTGAAATCTTTTAGGATAGATTTCTGATGGGGGACCTTTAAAGTAATCATTAAAATCTAGCTACTACCACCATTTAAAATTGTAATGCCTTGAATATCTGCGCTCCTTTAATTTGTTTCATTAATTTACTGTAAAGGTAACCTCTCGGGACATGTTTACACGGGAAGGAATATCAGAAAAAATGCTGCTAATTCTTCTTGGATATTTCTAAGTCTGGATATATTCAAATATCTGAATAATTACTTGAGTCCTTTTAATGTAATCCTAAAACTTGAGATAAGATTTTTAAAAAAGAAGAAGGTGTTTTTCAAGCAGGAATGTGGAGCCTAGGGTAGAAATTTCAGCCGGCTTATAGGTCCAAGGCATTGGTTTACTACTCCCCGGCACTTTGGTTATTATTAGTATGGCTACACTTCCCACACCCTATGACCATCGGCATTTACTGGCTTCATGTTGCTTTTTCATTTGAACACCATACAGCATGTTTTAAAGCCCCAGTAGTCAGAGGTATTTGTTTGCAGAACTTAATTCCCATACAAAATAAATAAATAAATAAAAATCACTTCCTCTTTTGCAAGCCTGCCAATTTGTTTTCTTCAAGGGGCAATTATGTCACTGCCAAAACCACAGTGATAAATAATCCCCCTGTATTTGAATTTTAAAATGAAGCCCTCCAGAGGGTTAGGCTCAGAAAGAACCAGTGATAGCTAACATTGCTGGACTCAAGTTCAGTTTAAAATTCACATGTTAATAAAGAGAACTTCTTCCTTTCTATTTTGGACTGAAAGAGAGAAAATAATGATGAAAGTGAGTTAAGACTTACCTTAGTAATTAGGGAGTCCCAATGGATTAGACTTGCTAATAGGAACCAAATTAAAACACATTTTTTGAAGGATTTTGTTAGAACTTGTAAACACTCCAGAGCTAGTTCTGGAATGTCAGCTTCTTTTCCTTTTAAGTTTATAATTATATTTTTGTTGTATGTTGCATACCAAGTAGGACTAGGGGAAACCAGTGTCTGTTAATCAACTTTTAGACAATGCACAAGTCCCTAGCACTTCAGAACCAGATACGGCTACATAATTTCCTTGTAGTCCACATGCCATGGCCTATCCTTTTTTTAGAAAAGCCTGTCATTAATAAAAGAATCTACTGTGCTTCATTTGTGTCTTAAGATCAGAAATTGCTGTACTTAATAAGTTCACAGCCTTACTGCCAATAGGCAGGCACCTGCCAGGTTGAGAGGGTACAGCCATCTGGAACAGCATAGAACAGGGTGAGGAAAGCTTTTTCAATGTGCAAAGAAAGAAATTACTACATAAAATGAACAAGATGGGACCGAAAAAATGAACGCCCCATCTACCCACCGACTCTTCTTGATCTAGAAATCGTTCAGTCCTTTGGTTATTGTCAGGCAGCTTTGGGAAGGAAACCCATTTCATAAATCCACATGGCTACAGAGATTGCTGCAGTGGTTATCATCACACCCAGTGCCTCTGGGTTCCTGTGGGCTGTTATATGGCTCGGTTGACTCTGACTCACACACATACTGCTGCAAAGCATCTTGACGTCCTCACTGCGGATACAACCAGCATGAGGGTTTGAGAGCGATGGATCTGAGACAGAGTGGCTGCCTTGGGCTCATTGCCGGTGTTAACACTCTCAGTTTTACCTTGGGTGCAAATCAAAAGACTGGAATGGTAAAGTTTACACATTTAACCTACTGCACTGTCAGTCTGAGAATATAATGAAAAGAGCCTTTTATTGAATCTACTCTTAGGATCCCAGGAGTCTTTCAACAGGATCTTCATGATGTCAAAGCAACGAATGTTCAATTCAGTGATTAATCAGCCAAGCTGGTTGTCTCAGTTTTGCTTCCCCCCCAGAAGCAGACCTCAAGACCAGTATCCAAGTGCAAGTAGCTTATTTGGAGGTGATTCCTGGGAACACTGTTAAGTGAATGGGGAAATGAGACAGGGAAGATGAGGAAAGCGATAAAGGGTGAATTTTCCAGTAAGATACCACTGTGGAATCCCCAAGGGAAACTTCAAGAGATAATGTTAGAACACAGATTAGCACACACAGCCTATGTGGGCCAAATCCAGCCTGGTTTTATATAGCCCATGAGCTACGAATGGTTTTTACAGGGTTTTTTTAATGGTTACAAGCATCAAAAGAAGACGAATATTTCGTGACACATAAAAATGATGTGAAATTCAAATTTCTGTGTCCATAAATACAGTTTTAGTGGAACATAGCCATGCTCATTCATTTACGAATTGTTTATGGCTGCTTTCACTCTACAACAGCAGAGTTGAATAGTTGCAGTAGAAACCATGTGGTGTCAAAGTCTAAAACTTTACTCTCCGGCCCTTTACAGAAATGGTTTGCTATCCATGATGTAGACGGGCACCTCAGAGGTATCCCATCCAAGAGGCTTGAGACCTGGCATCCTTATCCACCAAGTCCCAGCTATCAGTGTGCAAGGGCTGGTCCTGGAGGGCTTTCATTTCCCAGCACTTATAGCCTGCCCTGCAGAATATCTAGGTATTCTGAATTCTGTGAAAGTTCATTCTCAACTCCAAATGCCATAATTTCATACTTCCCTAATTTTATAAATTCCTAGTTTTCTATATTCCTGAGAAAACTCAGTTCTATTTTGAGCCCAAGAGCACAGGATAAATTAAATGTTTCTACCTATGTTCCAATAATGAATTGAATTAAGCAATCTATATAGTTGAAATTATATAGACGAGCATTACGTTCAAAATATGTTGCCTCTGTGGAGCAGAGCTGGTGGTATGAAGTAGTTTTCTCCGTCGACAGCAATCCATGATAATGGGTAAGTTGGAGCTGAGAATGTGGTTTTCTTCTGTACACCTTCACCAAGTAGATAGTTATTTTAGTTAGAATGATATCCAAACCTAAATGGAGATTAAGTTACATATTTCATTCCATAATTAATAATATTTTGCTTATAAAATAACTGAAATTGATGAAACATAAAAGGCAGAAGCATTGTCCAAGTAATTTACTGTAAAGCAAAATTTGCTCTTGCCAAGGCAAAACTTGTTCTGCTACTGGATTCTAGGTACCACTGTTTCCCAAGACTGTATATCCTCTGCAAAGGTGCTTTTAAAATGAAGTCCAAACATAGCCAATTTCATACAGCCTTATGCACTAATTTTCTTTGATGATCAAACATCACGAAACTCTCCCTCTTTAAAAGTGACGATAGCAGCACAACTTGACATCCAAAATGAACAATTCAGAAAAGATTAAATTGAAAACAAAAATCAGTTTTTTATTCAGAAACTATTTCAAGTTCATCTCTGGTTACTAAAACTAAGCATAGCTGTTTCCTCCATTAAAGTTTTTAAAGTCTGCAGAGTTGTAGACGTTGTTTATCTCCCAACATACCAGTATATTGTTAAAGAGGAAAAAGTCTATTTGTTCATGCCCAGATTTGAAATTAGAACAAACCGTACACTTTAATGATCCTGTGCATGACCCTTTTACTTCATACCGTACATGCTAGAGAACTCCCAGATGAAGTGCTGCCAGATGTCAACATGCCTACATAAACTTCCCCCTGCTAACTGGAAGTTTAACCTCCTGTCTTGGGATTCTCCCACTGACAGACAAGCCTTCTGTGCAAAGCTATCCTAGCTTTCCTGTCTTAGGAGGAGGATGTTTGGTGATAGCAGGATAGGAAAGCAACGGCCTTATATACAGTGGCCTGCTTCTATATTTATGGCTTGCTATATTTGTTTTTCCAAGGCCAGAAGATACTTTTCCTCCCACTGTTTAAGGTAGTCCCCAGAATTCCACACATTCGTTGAACTATTTATTCATTTGTTAAATCTTTGAGTTCCAAAAGTATATCAGGCAATATCCCCTCAAATCCCCCTGCCACATCACCCCCAACTACCACCCATGTACCCCTTTGGCTCATCTCAGGGAAAGCTGATAGGGGCTGGAGGAATGTATGCACTGTGCTAGGGTCTTCGACATCACCCCAGCAACCAGACCATGTGACAGATCGCCACGACTTTAGATGGTAGAGGGGGGATTGACTCCAAGGCTCGTGAAATTCTGGGTTGAATCCCTTGAAAGAGCTGGACCCTAAAGGCTGTTAGGCAGCTGAGTAGTTTGGCTATCGAAAGAAATAAAAGTTACTAAGCACAGCGAGGGATCAGAGTTCCAGCTAAGATTTAGGCAGTATAGCTTTGTGGTTAACAAGAGGGCTCTGGAAGTGGATGACAGTTGCAGTTCAGCTCTCTGCTTGTAAAATCGGTTTTGTAATCAATATTAGAAGAATGTTATCTGTGCCTTCATTAGGCCAATCCACGTGGTATATGGTCCTAACAGTATCAGTTCTGTTTCCTCTCTCCTTTAAATAACACCTAAATATTTTCCTTAGGGTTCTAACTTTAGGCCAGTGGATTTGGGGAAAAAAAACCTACCTATTCTTAGTGCACCAGTATTATGTCTTTTCCTCTTCTGCCGGATCTTTTTCTTTTGAACAGTAACTAGCCCCTTATTTCCATATACTTGGAAGGAGTCCATTATGTCATGCACCAAATCTCATTGATACCTGTGAGATCATATATGCCTCAGAATATTAAAATATTAGAGTACCTTTTTATTGCTTTTAATTATAAATATTCCTTGGGTTGTTATATAGCAGGAGTAGCAAACACCCGGTGAGCATGCTCTAATCCCTGCTTCCTGCACGGGGCAGGCATTGCTCATCAGACATAGCCCTCTGAATGCAGCATCAGAATATTTCTCAACACAAAGTTCAGGAAACTTCTATCAAGGTGAAGTCTGTTTGCCATTCTTGGTATATTAAGTTATGAATCCTGTTCTTTGGGGTTAATGTCAAGAAAATTACTTTTGAGATAGGTTTGAGCCAGTTTTTAATTTGGAAGGGATGAAAAGAAAGAAAGAGAAGAGCAAATAGAGCATTGCTCATCTAGAGCAACGTTTTTCCGAGAAGGATGCTTATCAGAGTTAATTTCCATTCCGGCAGATGGATTCTAACGCTTAAACAGAATCTCTTGGGTTTGAAGAGACCTCTTGTGGGTCATTTAGCTCATATCTCAGCACTACCAGAAGATAGATCTCATTATTTTTCTTAAATCCTGTCTTAAAAATAAATGGGTGTCTAATGAGTCTTTAAATAGTGATTTTACTGCCTCCTCTGGACGCGTGTGCCGTAACTTCTGTATTCTGATAGCTTCTTAGCTTCTGTATTTTAATAACTACCAATTCTTCTCTCATATTGATTTAAAATTTCCGCACAAGTCCGTTGCTGCATCTTCTATACTCACCCTGCCTTGAAGCTTTTAAGCTAATCCAGTGGGCAGTCACAGCTGGCAGCCACTGAATAAGAAACATGAGCCATGGATGTTATGGATGGACTGATCACCACAATCCCCTTGGAGTTAACGTTTGTTCCTGACCAGTTCCCGTTTTGCACCCCACCTCCCTAACTCCCAAAGCTTGGAGGATAATTGGCAATCATACATCTGGCCCTTTGGATTTAATACTGTTACTTTGAGGCTTGGCTTTTTTCCCTTGCTTTCTCCTCCATTTCTTTGTCCCCAGGGCTATTTCTTTGTCCCCAGGGCTATATATAATAATATATTATTCAACCCTGACATTCACATAGGGGTAATTCAGACAAATTCTTCTAGAGCCTCGTTTAGAATGTTGACATTAAAGCATGATTATGTCTAGACTGTGCCTGCCCAGGTCTATTAATTAAGGTCCTTATCACCCATAGATGGAGTGGGACGTTATCTTTGTGGTATGATTTGAGTGGGTAGCCTCTATAATCAAAACTGTCTTCCCTACTCAGGAGAAGTGGTGGAAATTCAGTCACTGGAGAGCTTTTCTCTTGATTAATCATAAGACAATCCAAGATTCTCTTTTAAAATACCGATGACCTAGGAGGATTAACCCATTAGGTCAAAACCCCTTTAGTATGAATTGGATATTTTTTTAGCCCACTTTCTTCCCAAATAGGTGATAGTTGAGCATAAGTAGTATAATGGAGTCTTTGGAAGAAGTGATGCTGAAAGGGAAGGAAAGGCAGAAAAGTCATGTTGGAAAAGCACCAAAGGAAAATTCTGCCTACTTCACCATGTAGTCATGGGCTAACCTTAAGTCAACTCTCACACCCACGCAAGACTTTCTCATTGTGTTTACTTAAGGCTAGGTTCCAAGTCAATATCTCTCCTACTTATCCAGTGTTCTTTATTCATTAATCCTACCTTTGGCTGCCTGAGATTTCAAAGATTATCTTCTTCCCATCTTATTACCAGGCCCTGGGAGGCCTTTCTTCTTTTTCACTGTCCATCAAATCTCAGCTTTCCCTCAAAGCCAAGATCATTACATACCCTCCATAAAGCCTACTCTGGAACTTCAAAGCTGACATGATATCTCCTTACTTTCCATTTCTTTAGCAAAAATAACGCTAGGGAATGAAAACGAAGAAGAAGCAAACTATGTTCATTGAGTACCCACTGTGTGCCAGGCATTATGCTAAGACATCTCATAAAGTATCTTTTTTAAAAATTTAATAGAAGTGTAGTTGATTTACAATGTTGTGTTAATTTCTGTTGTACAGCAAAGTGACTCCGTTGTACGTATATATTCTTTTTCATATTCTTTTCCATTATGGTTTGTCACAGGATATTGAATATAGTTCCCTGTGCTATACAGTAGGACCTTGTTTTTTATCCATCCTATATATACTAGTTTCCATCTTCATAAGGTATCTTAATATTCACAACAACCATATCACATAGGTGTCATTATCTCCATTATATAATGGAAAACTGAAGTCATAAAGGATCTGTAACTTTCCAAAATTTAGGAAACCAGGTCCCAAATCCCTATCATTTCTCTGCCTATCATTCCCATGGGAAGTTAGAATACGTAGCTTTGTACTGATATTTTTTATGTGTGAGGAAACCCCTGTATATAATGTTCGCTTTTACTTTAAACTTCTTTAACTTTTTTTTTTGTATTGGAGTATAGCCGATTAACAATGTTGTAATAGTTTCAGGTTACAGCAAAGGAACTCAGCCATACATATACATGTATCCGTTCTCCCCCAAACTCCCCTCCCATCCAGGCTACCACACAACATTGAGCAGAGTTCCCTGTGTTATACAGTAGATCCTTGTTGGTTATCCATTTTAAATATAGCAGTATGTACATGTCGATCCCAAACTCCCTGACTATCCCTTCCCCCCATCCTTCCCCCTGGTAACCATAAGTTCGTTCTCTAAGTCTGTGGGTCTACTTCTGTTTTATAAATAAGTTCACTTGTATCGTTTCTTTTTAGATGCTGCATATAAGGGATATCATACAATATTTCTCTTTGTCTGACTTACTTCACTCAGTATGATAATCTCTAGGTCCATCCATGTTGCTGCAGATGGCATTAGTTCATTCTTTTTAGTGGCTGAGTAGTATTCCATTGTATATATATATACCACATCTTCTTTATCCACTCCTATTTCAGTGGACATTTAGGTTGCTTCCATGTCCTGGCTATTGTAAATAGTGCTGCAATGAACATTGGGGTGCATGTGTCTTTTCAAATTGTAGTTTTCTCTGGATATATGCCCAGGAGTAGGATCGCTGGTTCATGTGGTAGTTCTATTTTTAGTTTTTTAAGGGACTTCTGTACTTAAAGAACTATTCTTATAAAGAAGGTGTTCAGAGTAGTATCCCCTTACTTGTGGTGGCTACACATAACTTTCTTAACAGACAAATGAGACTCAAGGCAAGTGATGTTAGTTATATGGCCACCTTGTTTTCTTGGAGTTTTGAAGCATAAGGCTTTGTACTATGGAGGGGTAAAATGAAAATAACTGGGAAAGTTAGGGATAAAGGTGTTATGTCCTGTGTTCTTACGGTAAATCATTAGAGTGCAGCGGTCTGTAAGGTTCTAATTCCAAACCCGTGAACATTCACAAAAGCTGTCCAGCTAGTGCTAGCAGCTTTTTAGTATCTGGATGCGTGAAAGGTAAGACAGTAAAACTTTCCTAAGAATGTAAATAGTTTATTAAGGAATTAATGGTGACAAGTAGCTTAGATTCAGCATTGTGCCACTTTGCCATAGTGTCTTCTTCTCTTTTTTTAAACTATAGTCACTCCAGCTTTCCTTTTATTCTTTAATTTTTTCATAAATTTTTATTTATTTTTAAATTTTTGGCTGCATTGGGTCTTCATTGGCTGCACACAGGCTTCCTCGAGTTGTGGCGAGCGGGGGCTACTCTTTGTTGCGGTGTGCAGGCTTCTCACCGTGGTGGCTTCTCTTGTTGCGGAGCACGGGCTCAGGCACATGGGGTTCAGTAGTTGTGGCACGCGGGCTCAGTAGTTGTGGTTCGCAGGCTCTAGAACACAGGCTCAGTAGTTGTGGCGCACGGGCTTAGTTGCTCCGTGGCATGTGGGATCTTCCCGGACCAGGGCTCAAACCCGTGTCCCCTGCATGGGCAGGCAGATTCTTAACCACTACGCCACCAGGGAAGTCCTCCTTTTATTATTGATAGTAGTTGCCTAAAGATATATCTTTTTACTTTTAATATACCTATATCATTATATTTGAAGTGAGTCTCTTGTGAAGAACATATAGTTGGGTCTTATTTCTTTTTAATTTATTCTGACAGTCTCTGACTTTTACATTTAATTATTGATATTTTTATTTAAGCCTACTATTTCATTATTTGTTTTATTAGTTGTTCCTTCTATTTTTCATTTCTCTGTTTCCCTTTTTCTGCCTCTTTTTGGACTATTTAGACATGTTTTAATATTACATTTAAATTTTTCTCTTGTGTTTTTTACTGTCTCTTTATATAGTATTTTTAGTGTTGGTTCTAGGGATTATAATATACATATTCAGTTTTTCACAGTCCACTCAGAATCAATATTTTACTACTTTAAGTGGAAAAATATTACCACCATATAGTTCCCTTTACCCTCCCTCCTTTATATTGTAGTTGCTTTTTATATAGTCTATCTACATACATCAAAAGCTTCATCAGAAAATGTGATAAATTTTACTTTTAATCATCAAACATATTTTAAAGAACTCAACAAGAGAGGTTGTTCTATTTACCCAGATGTTTACCATTTTTTTGCTCTTCTTACGTTCCTAATGTTCCAGGTTTCTTTCTGGTAACATTTCCCTTTTATTTGAAGCACTTCTTTTAAGGATTCTTTCAGAAAAGGTTTGCTGGTGAGGGACTTTCAGTTTCAAGTTCTGCATATAAGGAGCCTGGAAGCTGCCACTCCATCCTAACAAGTAAAAATCTGAGCAGACTGAAAAATCAACAACTTTTCCTGGATCCATAACAGAGAAAACATAGGGCAAACCACTGCCCCCAATACTGGAGAGACAGAAAGGCAAATAAAGGGATTTGTAGCTTACCAGAGCAGAGACTCAGTAGCAGAAACCACTGCAGGAAACCAGTGCTAGGGTAGAGAAACCTGCATTGTAATTGACCATATACAAAAAATTCTACAGCTAACATCAAACTTAATGGTGAGAAACTTGAAGCTTTCCAACTAAGATCAGGTACCAGGCAAGGATGTCTCCCTACTGTACCATTTGTTTTCAACATCATACTGGAAGTTTGAGCTAATGCAATAAAAAGTGAAATAAAAGGTATACAGATTGAGAAAGAAAAAACTGTCTTTGTTCACAGAAGACATGATTGTCTATATAGAAAATCCAAAAGAATCAGCCAAAGAACTCCTGTAACTAATAAGCAATCATAGCAAGGTTGCAGGATACAAGGTTAATTTTAAAAAGTCAGTCACTTTCCTATATACCAGCAATGAACAAGTAGAATTTGAAATTAAAAACACAATACCATTTACATTAGTATCCCCAAAATGAAGTATGTATAAATCTAACAAAATATGTATAAGATCTATATGAGGAAAACTACAAAACTCTGATGAACAAAAATCAAAGAAAACTAAATAAATGGACAGCTAGTCCATCTTCATGGATAGGAAAACACAAAATTGTCACTATATCAGTTCTTCCCAATTTGATCTCTAGATTCAATGCAATGCCAATCAAAATCCCAGCAAGTATATTCCATGGATATTGACAATATGAATCTAAAGTTTATATGAAGAGGCAAAAGACCCAGAATAGCCAACATAATATTAAAGGAGAGCAAAGTTGGAGGACTCATGGTATCTGACTTCAAGACTTGCTATAGAGCTACAGTAATCAAGACAGTGTGGTATTGGTGAAAGAATAGGCAAATAGATCGATGGAAGAGAATAGGGAGTTCAGAAATAGAACCCCATAAATATAGTCGACTGATCTTTGACAAAGGAACAGAGGCAGTACAATGGAGCAAAGATAGTCTATTTAACAAATGGTACTGGAAAACTGGACATCCACCTGCAAAAATAATGATAATAATCTAGACACAGATATTACACTTGTCACAGAAATCAGTCGATCACAGACCTACATGTAAAACACAAAACTGTAACTGGCCTAGAAGATAACATAGGAGCTTCCACAGTTTCTGAGGAGAATTTGCTGACATTCAAATTGTAATTCTCCTATAAGTAATGTGATATTTTCTCTGGCTACTCGCAAGATTTTTTCTTTGTATTTAGTTTTTAGCAGTTTGATTGTGATGTGTCTAGGCATGGATTTCTTTGGGTTTATACTATACTATTTGAGGTCCATTGAGCTTCTTAAACCTGTAAGTTTATGTCTTTCGCCAAATTTGTGATGGTTTTTGCCATTATGTCCTCAAATATCTTTTCTACAGCATACCCTTTCTCATCTCCTTCTGGGCCTCCAATGACACAAATGTTAAACCTTTAGTATTTTCCTACAGCTTCCAGGACCGTGTTCATTAATTTTTCAATATTTTTTCACCCTTTTGTTTGGATTGAATAATTTCTATTGATCTACCAATAAATTCACTATTTATTATTTTCATTTTCCTTTTGAGCCCATCTTGTGTGTTTTTTACTTTGGTTATTGCATTTTTCCGTTCAAAATTTCCAACTTGATTCCTCTTTATATATTCTGTTTCTCTGCAGAGACTTTCTATCTTTCCCTTCATTTCCAAAGTGTTCTTTACTTCTTGGAACATTTTAATAATAGTTACTTTAAAGTCTTCGATAATCCCAGCACCTGTCATCATGGCATTGGTGTCTGTTGGTTGTCTTTTCCGATGTGAGTTGAAGGTTTTTCCTGGTTCTCTGTATGCTGATTAATTTTAGATTCTATCTTGGATGTTTTGGGAGACTCCGAGTTATGAGATTCTGGGTCTTGTTTAAAGTCTGTGGGGAACGTAGCTATTTTTAACGGGCCATCAACTTGTTTGGGTTCAGGCTGCACATTGCAGCCAGCCTTCTGTGGGTTTTGGCTCCGGGCTCAGTTCAGTTTTAAAGCCCCTGCAGTGCTATTCAGATCTGTCTCATGTGTGTGCCGCTCAGTGGCCAGTCTGGGACCTGGACAGCGTTCTGTCCCATAATTCAGTTCTCGGAATCTTTGGTATATTATTTAGGGTCAGATCCACATATGTACAGCTAGGGAGTGAGCCAAGGAGTTCAGAGACAATCTTATGGGGTGGTTTTCCCAAGCTATACTCTCTCCCCAAATTTCCCCATTACCAGTTCTTTCCTGGGGCTCACCTTTTAGTCTCTGACCTCAGAAAGATGGGGCTTTAGCTATTGTGCTGTGCTGTGTACTTCCCACAGCTGTACCCATGTCTGGGACCAAGCAGCAGGAGGGAAGAGAGAGAAAAATAGCTATGGGGGTTCACCACATCCTCTTGGGACACAGCTCTTCTGATCAAAACATAACGGTTCCCCTTCTTCGGTTCTAGGCACCCATAGGCCCCTGTTGCTGCTTGCTGTCTCTGCTGCTACTGCAGGATTTCCTGGAGTGCAAGAAAACAGAAAAGGGGGGAAAACCCTGGCGATTTCCCCTATTCTCTTTGAGCATCAGGAGATCTCTTTCCTGCCCTTCCAGACAGAACTAGAGGGCTTCCCTTGGAGCTCTCTCTCTGTCCCTGCCCAGTATCTACTTCTAGGTTTGGGGCTGCCTTGATTCTAGGCCAGGGATAGCAGAGGAAAAGTAAATGATAAACTCACCACCAGTTTGGTCGTACTTTGGATTCAGGTATGTCTTCTTTCCCAATCTGCATGTTGTTTACTTTTCAGAATCCTCAAATAGCTGCCCTATGCATTCTGTCCAGGTTTGTTTGTTTTTTTTTTTTTTTTGGTTGTTTGTTTTTTGCGGTACGCGGGCCTCTCACTGCTGTGGCCTCTCCCGTTGCGGAGCACAGGCTCCGGACGCGCAGGCTCAGCGGCCATGGCTCACGGGCCCAGCCGCTCCGCGGCATGTGGGATCTTCCCGGACCGGGACACGAACCCGTGTGCCCCGCATCGGCAGGCGGACTCTCAACCAGTGCGCCACCAGGGAAGCCCTCTATCCATGTTTTATAGCTGCATTGAGTGAGATAAACAGGATATAGTTACCCCATTTTACTTGAAATCGGACCTCCTCTTTCTTTAATATCTTGCTACAAATATGTCTCTATTTATTCACAGAATCTCTCTTGTAATTTTTACAACTTTTTCTCTTTGGAAAATCCTCCTCAACTGCTGAATAACAATTTTGCCGTAGGTAATGTAGAAGCAGAGAAGGAGACAGGGCTTCTTACTGAGGGAGTGTTCTTGGGAGAAAACTCTAAGGAAGGAAAGGAAAGAAGCAGGAGAAGCAGCTAAGCAAAGAAGTGGTTTCAGCAGAGGTCTAGCCATCAGCCTTGATTCCACAGAGAACTCTAGGGCAAAGATGGTACCACACAGTTGTCTCCCTTGAGGCAAAGGGGCTGGTCTTTTGCTCCTTAATACCAGTCAGTCATTGGCTATGTTGAGGGGTATATGACCTCTTAGGCGTCTCTGAGTGAGGTGGGTTCTGTCAGCAGAGAACGCTTCTCCAGAGAAGAGTACAGCTGTGAGCTGTTAGCAGCCAACAGTCACAGCTGCTAAATATAAAATAAACAGAGCCGATCTTGGTTCTGGGTGAGGTGGAGTCAGGAGCTGGGGGGCGGGTGCACTAGAGTGGTAAAGGAGCTCTGGGTGGGGCGTCAGCACCATCATTACAGTGATTAATCTTACGTTTCAGTGGTGATAGTCGCTAAATGCCCCATTTCCTTCCAGGACACCGAGGACCCCTAACTAGTGGTGGCGTTGAGGAACCGTGCTCAGGCTGAAATAATCAGCCTCCAGGGCAGTGGGTGTCAACAGTTAGTGTGCATCAGAATCACTTGGGGAGCTCGTTAAAGATGCAGCTTCCAGCACCAGTGCTGCGATTTGTATTCAGTAGGTCTGCAAGAACTACATTTTACCGAGGAACTCCGTGACTCACCTTGAGATCATGTGAGTGATCGTACAACCCAACCTATTTCAATGATGGCAAACATCACTCTGTCTTAATTTTGTCTCCCCCAGTAAATCTGAAGCTTCTAAGGGCAGATGTTAAACTTCAGTCGTTTTTCCTATAGTGATGTTCACAACCAACCGTATATTTTTTTTAATACTGAATGTTTTTTCAAAGTCCTTTCCACTCACTGTTCCAGTGATCCAAGTAACCACTTTATGGGAGCCTGAACTAAAGTGGTTATAAGTATCTGGGGCACAAAAACAAAATGTCAGAGCATGAGCCGTAGGAGTTACAGAATCCTCGAAGGCAATAAAGGCAAGTAGCCTCATCAGTGGTGAACCATGACTTTAAAAATTAATCTTCAGACAGTCCAGGAGTATCAGAGGCTGAATGACACAAAATGCCCGTCTCTGCCAAGTGCCCAGCACCAGGAATCAAAAACATATGGCTGGGGTGGGCCTGGGAGAGGAGCATCTGTTTTTACAGTTGTAATTGTCCCTATAGATTCGGGTCAGCATCAATCATAGCATTTTTCACACAAAGGACAGAATATTGATCAGTACCTAAGCCTGCCTAACAATATCAGCTCCATTTTAGATAGCTAGACAGACTCTCAGATCCAAAATGAAACAGTATTTCCAAAGGGACATAATAAAATAAAAGCTAATATGAGAAACCAATAGACTATCAAGTAGTCCTTTAATTCCTTTGTAAGAATTAGGCCGCACACCATGAGAGCAAAGGATTTACTTAGGAAGATCTGCTTAATAAGGTAAAGTATCTTCCCACAGAAAATCTTAAAAAATAAGCAGTGATACTCTACTGCACTTTCATCCTTTATGATTTTATTAGCTTATCAGACACACAGTACTACACCCTTAAATAGGGGAGTTACTTTTTCTATTCTTGAAGACCAAATGGAAGGTTTATCCAGTTGTAGTTTAGAAAATCTGACATGTAAGGAAGCACGTTAAGATTTTTATGGACCATTAAAAGTACAGATATTTTAATGATTACTCAGATCAAAATGTCATGTATGGTCATAACAAATAAGTAGTTTGGGATCTGTTATTCCCAAAGGAGGTATCGTTGAGGCTGACCCTTGCCCAAGGGCATGTTTATAAATATATCAGCTTTAGAAAACGGATGAAGCACCTAGTTGTTTATATTCCTTTAATGACTGACTCTTTGTCTGCTTCTGATGTATAGTCAGACTAGCTTCTTGTTTGCTGATAAATCCTCCTAGGACTCAGTAGGTCAAAGTAAAGAACCAGTGTTGTGTGGCAACCCGTGATCATCTGTCTGACTTCCTTGAGGAAAGAGAAGCTCGGAGCTGAGGCAATGTATAGTAGGCAAGAAATTGATTAATAGGCATCAGGAAAGATCATTTTTCTGACTTCATTTATGTGCTTGTGTAAGCAGGTAAGCTACACTAGTCGTGCCTCTGAGAAAAAGTAAAAACGGATTGGGGATGAGTTGGGAAATTGTCCGGGGAGCTGTAATTCTGGAAGGCCATTTTGTCTCTTGGGTTTAATAGTTTCTGGAGGAATCCAGAGATCGTGACAGTGAGCGTGGGTGAATTGGGCTAGACCTTGTATTGTAGGCTGGGCTTTCTGGGACGCTGACTCTGAGATAGAGCATAGAGGGTAGGATGCTTATTAGGGTGTACCCTTGAGATCCCCTTCTTGGGGAAAGGAGGGGAAGGAAGAAGGAATGAGCAGAAGGAGAAGCCGAGCTGTGAGGCAGGCCCAACAATAGCTTCGGCAGACCCACAAGGAGCTCGGGAGCTAGAATGGTCCTTCAGAGTTGTCCTCAGTTGGGCCAAAATGGCTGGGAGTTTATATTTCCGCCTTGAGCATTGGATATGGACAACCTCAGAAAGTACCAGGGAAACCACCTTTGGGTCAAGTTGGCTCTCTGCAGCTGAGGCAGTCCCTGAAGAGGCTGAGAGCTGAGGGTTGTCACCATCAGGACCCCTAGCAGCTAGGACAACAAGGATTTCTTTGAAGGAGGAACTGGACAGTGCATGAAAGTGGCCACCACACCCAGGCAAATCTGGGCTGTGGCTTATCTGAGTGATTATACCAGGTAATGGCAACCCCAAAGAACTGCAAGGCCGGTTGTCAAAGACAAGTCATGCTGCCTGAATTTTGTTGCTTCTGCCTCTAAGAATGATTTTTCTTTTGAGATTTGACAGGGAAGGGCAGAAGGGAAGGGTTCTGGACCTGGCCCTAGGTCCGTCACAGGGGTGAGGCAAGGTAGAGTGGAGTCAAGGGTGGAGGTGACACATGCTGAGGCTGCCCACGGAGCATCAGAATGGTGAGTGGGTATATCATCGAAGGCCTTCAGCCAGGGTCAAGCCGTCAATATAGGACATCCAAAATGAAACAAAAGTCAGGTGGGAGTAATACTTGGAAGGCCATGTAGCCTGTTAGCCTGCAAGGCACTGGGACAAAATGGTAACAACTACTTTATTAAGTGCTTCTGTGGCCCAGGGACCCTGCTAAGCACTTTCACACATCATCTCACTTCCGGCTTAAAACTCTGTGTGGTAAGCATTATTATCTCCATTTCCATTTTGATGGGCAAAGAAACCAATTCAGAGAGAAACTTACTCAAAATTACATGGCTGGTAAGTGGCAGAAATTCTGGAGACAGATTGCCTAGGTTCGAATTCTGGCTCCTACTAGATATGTGGCCTGGGGCAAATTACTTAACCTCTCTGTTGCTCAGTATCTTCATCTTTAAAATGGGAATAATAATAATTATCTCTTACAGCTGTTATGAGCATTAAATGCGTTAACAAGGGCTATGTAATTGTGTGTGAACTAAGTGAATAAGTCAGCCTAACTCCCAAGCCCATGTTCTTGACTATTATGCTACCCTGGCAGGACTCAGATTCTCAGGATATGGAGAGAGAGACCAAGGCAGCCTAAGTACTAGGAAGTAGCTAAGATATTAGGCAATTAATCATTCATTCACTTATTCACAGATATTTACTGAGTACCTCTATATATGTGCTAGGCATTTTTCTAGGTAGTGGAGATAAAGCAATGAACAAAACAGCTAAAGTCCCAGCTATCATATAGCTCATATTCTAGTGGGGAGACAGGTAATAAACTAAATGATAGACAAATACCTAAATAGTGTCAGGTAGTGGTAAGAGTTATGAAGAAAATGAAAGCAGGATAAGACACGGGAAGCTATGGAGGTGGGGCTCTGGGGAAAGGGTAAGCCTTTCTGACGAAGTGACATTTGAGCAGAGACCCAAATGAGTCAGGGAAGGAGTCAGGCAGTAATCTGGAAGGCAAGCCCAGGCAGAGAAAATGGTGAGAAGAGCAGGCCCCTCAGAGCTGTCCTGAGTTGGGAGAGCTGGGCTGCCCTCAGAAGGAGATGAGATCTGGGGCAAAGCCGTTGTCTTCAGCGGAGGTGACCCCCAAAGCGGGCCGACAGCTGAAGGCCGCCTTCCAGCAGCATGTCCAGCAGCAGGGGGAGTAAGTGTCTCATTCCTTAAGGGCCATCTGGGTGGCACATCCCAGCTTCCATCACCCTGTTCGTGCTTCAGCTGCTTGTCCTACTGTTTGGCTGACTCCTGGAGAAATGAATCTTTGTCACCAAAAATATACGCTAAACATTGTGAAAATTTCATCGAAGTTCTTGTGCAGAAGTACCAAGGTTGAAATGTTACTTTGGATGTAAGTAGCTAGAAGGACAATGTAAATATTGGAACACTGATCTCTGAACACGGGGGGAAAGAGCAAAAGTCTAAATCTGAACGTTCTCTGGAAGGGAGTACTTGGCAGATGGGTGAATTAAAAATGGGATACCATGGATCCTTTTGCAACTTGATAACACATCAGCACTGCCCACATGCTCTAGAAACCATGTGAATGAGGAAGGCTGTCATTAGAGCTGGAAATTGCTTTGTGATTTTAGCAATGGTTTGCTCCTGGGCCAGGTTCAGATTGCCCAGTTTCTGAATTCTAACCAGTAATTGCTGTTATAGTGTGTTGGGGAGATGGCTGCTGGAGATTGTGGCAAGAAGATCGAATTCTCTGCCTTTTTAAGGCATCTTAATCACGATTTGGGCAGCATAGGAGCCTTCAGCTGAGTAAACTGAACAGCCATTTCCATAGCAGAGAAATAAGCTACTGTTTGATCCAGAGAGGGAGCTTTCGGCTGTTGTTTGTTGACCTGAGCCAAGGGAAACAAGATGACAGATTGGACAAGCAAACACCATGCAATTTATGCCCTTCACAGACTGTCAAACATTAATTTAATTTAATTTTAATCATTACCATCTGGTGCTTATATAGAGCATCAGGCCCAGATATTTCCTTAGCTTGAACTGGGGAACAGTGCTGCGCCTTGGCCTGCAGCCACACCCAGGCACCCCGAGGAGGGGGCAGGGGGACCGTGGGAGGGGAGGGGTACTGATGCCAGGCGTGCAGTCATCCCCAGCCCCTGAAGCTGTAAATGGGACCTGTTGTTGGTGCTGCGGTCCCATCGTGGGTCAGTGGCCTCTTCTTCTGCCTCCAGTCATAGAGGCATAACTGCTGAGTCACGTCTTTGAACTCCTGGACATTGGCAAAAGGGACTGGCTGGGGATGGTGTCTGGGTGAACTGGGGCATCTGACGCTGTGGCTCAAACCTCTTGAGCAGCTAAAGTGACCAGGAGCCACATTTAAGCTGTTCACGAAGTAATTACTAAGCACTGACAATAGGGATAAGGGACTGGGATCAGCCGACGTTTGAGTTTTCATCACCCTTGAGAATCTGTGACTCTTTGTGTCAATCACAGTGCCAAGCCCAGCAGGGAATAAGGAAGAAGTATAAGGCAGCACGCCTGCCCTACAAGTCACCTCAGTCCCAGGAGGGATTCCCCTTTCTTCCCAGTCCCCAGACTGAGCCTCAGGTTATTGGTGGCTAGTGGGGGTAAAAGGACTGCCAGTGAAGTCCCAAGGGAGTAGGAGAGGGGGCATGGAGAGAGACCTCCCTCATTATCCTGAGCTTAATTTCTCAAATGCAAGGCACCTCAGTACCCACAAGGCTGGAGGAAGCCAGCTCAGGCTTCAGGAGACAAATACTGAGCCCTGTTCATGGCTTTGTGGACCAGGATCACATGACCCACTTGAAAGAGGAGGAACAAGTTTTCCCCATTTCTCTGAAAATAGAAACAGGCCTTTTTTTCCTGAGTTTTCGCAAGTAATTTTGTTTACTTTTTAATTTTTAAAAATTTTATTGAAGTATGGTTGATTTACAATGTTGTATTAATTTTTTCTGTACAGCCAAGTGACTCAGTTATACGTATATATACATTCTTTTTCATATTCTTTTCCATTATGGTTTATCACAGGATATTGAATATAGTTCCCTGTGCTATACAGTAGGACCTTGTTGTTTATCCATCCTGTATATAATAGTTTGCGTCTGCTAATTCCAAACTCCCAATCCTTCCCTTCCCTACGCCCCCTCCCCCTTGGTAACCACAAGTCTGTTCTCTATATCTGTGAGTCTGTTTTTGTTTCATAGATATGTTGATTTGTATTTTAGATTCCATGTATAAGTGATATCACATGGTATTTGTCTTTCTTTTTCTGACTTACTTCACTTAGTATGATAATCTCTAGGTCCATCCATGTTGCTGCAAATGGCATTATTTCACTCTTTTTATGGCTGAGTAATATTCCAGTGTGCGTGGCGTGTGTGTGTGTGTGTGTGTGTGTGTGTGTGTGTGTGTACCACATCTTCTTTATCCGTTTGTCTCTTGATGGACTTTTAGGTCTTTTCCATGTCTTGGCTATTGTAAATAGTGCTGCTATGAACATAGGGGTGCATGTATCTTTTTGAATTATAGTTTTGTCCAGATATATGCCCAGGAGTGGGATTGCAGGATCATATGGCAACTCTATTTTTAGTTTTTTGAGGAACCTCCATACTGTTTTCCATAGTCGTTGCACCGATTTTACATTCCCACCAACAGTGTAGGAAGGTTCCCTTTTCTCCACACCCTCTCCAGCATTTGTAATTTGTAGACTTTTAAATGATGGCCATTCTGACTGGTGTGAGGTGATACCTCATTGTAGTTTTGATTTGCATTTCTCTAATAATTAGTGATGTTGAGCATCTTTTCATGTCAGCAGCAATTTTAAATACATGCCCATTGCCAAAATAATTCAGATAATATAGAAAAGTAGAAAGTAACAAGTTGGTCACAGACAGATACAGAACCACTGTTAACATTTGGGGATATGTCTTTATGTCTTCACATACACACACACACACACACACACACACACACACACACACACAAATGGGATCATGTTATAGATAATGAAAAGCACAATCTCTTGCTGGGTGATTCTCTTCTCCAGCCAGATGTCAGCATGACCAGAAGGAACATTCAGGGACGTCAAGCAGGGAAAGGGAGAGTGGCATTGCAAAAGTTGCCACTTCAGATTTCAAGGCTGGATGTTCCTTCCAGCTCAAGCTGTGTCTGTCCAACCCACCTCTTGGCAACCACCAAGGGCTGACTTGCCAGCCCTTCTAAAATGTGAGGCCACCTCTATTCAGAACGTGAATCTTGTTTCTTTCTAAGAAGCATCACATTTTTTCCCTTTAAAAAGTAACAGAAAGCACTTTTCATCATGGAGGGCTAAGGGGCAAGTGCAGGTCGGAAGAAACCAGTTTGCAAGAGTTAAAATGGAGCATGGTAAGGAAAGAAAAATTCATTTTGTGCCTTCCTTTCCTGACTGCACAGATTTTTTTCTTTATGTTAAAAGAGAACAGTATTCCATACAGAGCCCATTTTGATCTACATGCATCAAAATTAAAAGGATGTAATCTCCAACTGTATTTTGTCCCAGGTAAGGATGTGGTTGAAGCTGTCTCCGTGGGGGAACTCGACTCCCTTCTGGAGAGTGACTAGAGAATAGAGGCCCACAGAGCCAGGCCTGTGGGAGAGGAGTGGTGAAGGAAGCCAGCCAGGCCTGTTTTGGTGGAGAAGGGAAGTCTTAGATCCGTGGGAAGGAGGGCTGCACTTATTTTATATTCTTCTGGAAGTTGGAATCAGAATGGGAGGACCAAACTTATTGTGAGGCAGGGAGCTGACACACGAGATTTGAGAGGATGGAAAAGAAAAAGGAGTGAAGGCAGTTGATATTAATTTAGCACCTACTATCTGTCAGAAGTTGTGGTGAATTCCTTGTATTAGCTTATTTAATCTTCACAGTAATCTTAAGAGGTAGATAATACTACTTCTGGTATTTTATAGCTAAAGAGAGTAAGACTCAGAAAGGTTAAGATATTTGCCTAAAGTTGCAAAGTGAGTCAGGTTCAAACTCATATCTGCTTGGCTCCAAGAAGTGGGCTCTATTTTCCCACATCACACTCTCTGAAAGTGGAATGGGTATCCCTCATGAGCTAATGTGCTCCTGGTAACCTGGGTGGATTTAGGCAAAAACTAGATGATCATTTGTCAGAGCCATTCTTAAGAAGCGATTCATGCATTGGTACAGACCTGGAGCACGTGGTTTCTAAGAATCTTTCCAGTTGCGTGTTCTAACAAGGTCACTCTAACTAAAACGTGTCACTGTTGCTTGTCTTCTAGGACATCTACTATGGTCATGATTAGAATTACTTTTTGTGGCTAAGGTATCATCCTCAGAGAAAGTACCTGAAGATATAGTCCCACGAATGTTTGCTTGGAGGACCAACTCCAGCACACACGATTGGTACCCTACCCATTTCTGCTCAGCACTCACCATTTCCATCCATACCCATGCAACAAGCACCCAAAACTCTCTACCTGAGGGGGCTTTCTTTTGGTTCTTTAAGGGTAGGCCAGAAGTGCCAGAAAGTTAACATCCTTGGGAGTAGTCTTCAGCTAATAACAGATGGGATTTGGAAGAGAAATATTCTGGTTTCCTTGTCCTTGTCTGAGATAACTCCAAGCTATGCCTCATAGAGTCTCCCAGAGTTCCCCAGTAGGATTGAGTCCTAGTTGCCCATAGGAGTGACGTGCTCTTTAACACACTCTTCTTTTTTTTTTTTTTTTTTCTGGTACGCGGGCCTCTCACTGCTGTGGCCTCTCCCGTTGCGGAGCAACAGGCTCCGGACGCGCAGGCTCAGCGGCCATCTTGATTGATTTGCTTCCCCTTCTTGTCTCATTTCCCCTCTCGCTTACTGGTGCTTTCGGGAATCGTCTCAAATGAACTAGTTGTACTCAAATCCTTATCTCAGGGCCTGCTTTTGAGGGAACCCAAACGAAGATACCAATGTTATTTTACCCATTAGCACGGGGTTTCTCAGCCTCAGCACTGTTGACATTTTGGGCTAGAAAATTCTTTGTTGCGGAGAAGAGCGGCACTTCCTGTGCACTGTGGCGTGTTCAGCGGCATCCTTGGCCATCACCCACTAAATGCCGGTAGTGTCCTCCCCCTAGCTATGACAACCAAAAATGTCACCAGACATTGCCAAATGTCATCTGGGGGACCAACTCAGGTCCAGTTGGGAACCGCTGCTTGTCTGAGGCGCCCACAGGAAGCACAAGGAGGGGAGGCTGTGCAAGGCAGAGCTGTTGGGCTGCGCTGTTGGACAGGCTTCTTGGTGAGCCCTGGAGCTTAGTGGACAGTACAGGTGGGATGAAGAGGGTGTGTGTGTGTGCAAGTGCGAGCGTGTGTGTGCGTGCGTGCGTGGGTGCGTGTGTGCATGCGTGTGTGTGTGTGTGTTTCGGAAGAGGAAAATGATGAACTAAATCTTTGTTTCATAACTGTGCCTGGTGCCGGGTGTCCCCTGTCCAAAGTAGATGAACAGCTCAGAACTAAGTTGTAGCCCTTCACAGTTCCTTTTAGAAAAATGACAAGCACACGGAGACAATTTCGCTGTTTGTGTACCATCAGTTTTCAGGTGAGTTCAGTTTGGATGACAGGTCCTTAAGCAGCCATTTCACAGCCTGGCAGTGTCTGGGTTGCTAGGAATGTTTTGACTTTTAAGTACTTTTATGCAGCTATTAAAACAAGCAATGTGCGGTTCCAACATGGAGAATGATGTCAATGAGAGTAGAGGGTTCGATAAAGACGCAAATGCTGGGGCCTCCCTGCTGGCGCAGTGGTTAAGAATACGCCTGCCAATGCAGGGGACACGGGTTCAAGCCCTGGTCCGGGAAGATCCCACATGCCGCGGAGCAACTAAGCTCATGCGCCACAACTACTGAGCCTGCTCTCTAGAGCCCACGAGCCACAACTACTGAGCCCACGTGCCACAACTACCGAAGCCCATGTGCGTAGAGCCTGTGCTCCACAAGGGAAGCCACCGCAATGAGAAGCCCGTGCACTGCAATGAAGAGTAGCCCCCACTCCCTGCAACGAGAGAAAGCCTTTACACAGCAATGAAGACCCAACGCAGCCAAAAATAAATAAAAGAAAAAACAAAAAAGAAAAAAAAAGATGCAAATGCTTTCATAGTTGGAGCTTTGGGTCTGATTTGGCCTGGTATATGTGCAAATGAGACCCCTGAAGAGAGTTACAGATTTTCAGATCTGGTAAAAGGAGATTGCAGATATAGGTTCCCAAACCCCTGTATTCCCTGTAAACAGAAGTAGCAAAGAGGTATAAATATAGGTTAAAAACTATGATAAAGTCTTCATTTTATCCACTGGATTCCTGGTTAAAGGTACTAATTGGGGTTTCTCATTTCCACTGTACTCCAGTACCTTCCAAGGTCAAGTAGGGAAGCAAGCTGATGGTGGAGACTGTATGTGCCCTGCCCAAATCCTATTGGATGTGCTCCGCACCAAGCTTTAGCGTGCTTTTCTCTTAATGACCAGCATCTGTGACCTTTTTCAGCTTTCCTTTGGGCTACTTGAGTTGCCTAACCTGTACACAGACCCTGGGAATCTATATCCACCCAGAGCCGCCCATAGCTAATGGACAGGAATATAAAAGTCCAGTTCCCTTGCCTCGTGTTGAAGTAAACTTTAGGTGTAATTTACACTCCAAAGCTACACCCTGGGATGATTGTGAAGCTGAGACTTCCTAAAATTGCAACCTTGCTTCTTGACTTCCTTTCTTTCTCTGTCCTGCTTTCACCACTCTCTTTTGGTCTCTCTGGGAGCACTTTCCCAAAAAATCACTTGCATAGGAATCCTCATCTCAAGGTCTGCTTCTGGGGAATCTGACCCAAGACAGAAGCATTCCAAAGTCTACATTTGAGTGGGAGAGGAGGTGAATTCTACCATTCACATGAGACGTTCTGTAATCTTATCCTCTCCTATAAGGTGGGCGTTCATTAGATGTTTCTTGCTGTAGTGATGATCTCAAGCTGGAGAACTGAGAAAAGAAACAGACCTCTGCCACCTATGCACTGCTCCCCTCCCTCCACAGCTGACAGGGCCACAGAGGACCTTAGGAGGTGTTGATGAATCTCACTTAGCCAAGGGAAGTAAGAGAAGCTGGCTTTGCTCATGCTTTAAATGAATTAGATCTTGGACACCCAAAGCTGTATCTGGGTGCTTTCATACTTGAAAGGACATTGCCACAGAAGATAGTGATTCAGCAAAACAGGTCTGCAGTGAGGAAACGTGGATCAAAAATATATTGGGGTATGCTTCTGATACTTAATAGGGTTTGACAGTGTCTCTACAATTTTATTGCAAAACTGATTGATGATACAGCACTATTTTTTTTTTCTTTTTTGGTATGTGGGCCTCTCACTGTTGTGGCCTCTCCCGTCGCGGAGCACAGGCTCCGGACGCGCAGGCTCAGCGGCCATGGCTCATGGGCCCAGCCCCTCCGCGGCATGTGGGATCCTCCCGAACCGGGGCACGAACCCGTGTCCCCTGCATCGGCAGGCGGACTCTCAACCACTGCGCCACCAGGGAAGCCCCAGCACTATTTTTTTGAGTGCTTTCTACTTGTTTGGCAGTGTTTTCTCATGTATTATATATCATTGAATCCTTGTGGTCTGCTTGTGAGATATTAACATTGCCATTTTACAGGCAAGAAAGCTGAGGCTCAGAGAGGTTATGCTCCTTGCCTAAGGGTTACACTTGTAACAAGTGGCAAAGCTGGGATTTGAGCCCACGTTATTCTGATTCAGACAACTATGTGCTTAACCACCCACCAGAGTACAGGTCCCACACTGGCTCTCTTCTCTCTAAAGTGATCATGGAAAGATTTATCAACATTTGCACAAGGCAGAAAACTATCTCATCTGAGAAAGTTTATACAGACAGTTTTCTTTTCCAAGAATAAGTAAATGCATAGGAAATTGAAATATATTAAATGAGCCTGACATGCTGCAATACAGAGAGTATGTTATATGGTGAGGTTTTCTCTAAGCTTTGCATTTTCTTGTTACAAGGTCAATATGATGATTAATGGTGTATGCACAAGGTAGAAAATTATTATTTTCTTTGCAGTTATTTAGAGGGTATTGCATCTGGTATAATTTCTCTCCTGTTTGGGGGAATACTAGGATTGTCCTTGGATTTGGACTTTTGTTTTTCCCCCTCCTTTCCACTCCCAGCCTCTTTTTGGCCTTAGCACCAAGGCCAGAAAGGCTGCAGAACTACTCCTGTTTTACCCAGTTAATTCCCTCCAGGACTGAAAAAGGTGCTATTCCTGAATACTAACAGTTTTTGCAAACCTCAAAAGCAATATGAGAACACTTTGGGACAACAGCCTTTAATGAAAAAAAAAAAAAAAACGAACAATATATCCTGTATTTAGATACAGGATATGTGTTCATATTTTAGCTTAAGCAGTGAAGGGAGACTGCAGCTCTTCTTGAAATTTTAAGGTGTCATTTTTCAACAACACAGAAAGTAAAATTTGAAAGTGGTTGCAAAACAGTGGGTCTTTATCTTTATTTAGAACTAGATCCAAAGTTTAGAGCAAAATTCTCCTCTCTGGGGTTCAAATATTGTTTACCCCGAATAGAATATGCCTTCCTGTTTGATAGAAAACACATGAAAGCATTCTAATTGTGAAACAGCCCCAGGCAAGTGGTATTTAGGAAAATAAAATGCTAAGCATGGAATCACGAAGCTGGAAAAACCCCTATGAGAACATCTAGTTCTGCCCTCATCTTCTAACTGAGAATGACTAACTCATCCTGTATGGGTTTTTTCTATTTTGGTAGGATTTATAAATGTACATTGTCATCTTTAGTGCCCATTCACATGACGTGTTTCAGTTAATGGTGGAATATCTGGGTAATCACGGGAAGCCACCAGTACCTAAGAAAACACCTGGCACATAAACAGTATTTAGGAGAACTTTTAGTAGAAGGAATAAATGCATCAACAAATGAAAAAATGAAGGCTGAATAGTAGAAAATTTATGATGGGACTCTTACTGGTCTGATTAATTAATAAAATAGAAAGGAATTAGCCCAAGTTCAATGTCTTGCAAACTGTACCATTTCACATTACATAGTGTGGATTTTATCCTTCTCAATCAGTAAGGTGACTATGTAATGTATATTCCAAACAAGGACCCTTTTGGGTGTGAAAGGGGGTGTTATTTTTTAAATTAATTAATTAATTTAGGGGACACTATTAATAATTGCACCAGGACAAGACTGCTCTGGGCAAAGTGGAACCAATAGTCACCCTCTCCGTAAGGGATCAGGGGCAGAGGAAAAATCTATTCATACAGGCTCTAAAATAAGAAACAACGGGGTGTTAAGTCACAATTGAAGATTGGAGGACGTTCACTATCAATACTTCTGGCTTTCTCACCTTGGACATTCTTGTCTCATCTTGGAATTACGGTAAGAAATAGGGCAAAATGATGAAGACTCCCTTCCAATAATTAGGAAAGAAAGAAACTCTTACCAAAAGCTAGACTGAGAGTGTGCCCAGCAGCCCCCCAGCTCTCTCTCTTGCTTCACCAGCCTTTGGATGGAACAAGCGGGGTGCTCCCACCCCCGCCTTGCCTCCCCCTCTCCCTCCCCCTCCTCATGCCGCTCACCACCCTCTAGCGTCGCCACTTTAGTCGCAACTTCCGGCAGAATCGTTGAGGCTTATCCTCCACTTCCGGGACCCGCCTAACGGACACTTTCTGGAGAAGTCCTCCTCACTGCTGACTAGCCATGAGCGCCCAGAGCAAGCGGAGTTCCTCCGCCGAGGCGGAGGCTGCCATCAGCCGCCTGATCAACCTAAACTTGCAGGCCTCGTCCACCTACCTCTCCCTGAGCTATTACTTCGAAGGCGACAAGGTGGCTCTGGGGGGCGTGGGCCGCTTCTTCCGGGAGCTGGCTGAGGAGAAGCGCGAGGGCTCCCAGCTCCTCTGGAAGATGCAGCAGCAGTGGGGCAGCCACGCCCCGGCCCAGGACGGGCAGAAGCTGTCGCCGGACGAGTGGAGCACCATAGTGGAAGCCGTGGAGGCTGCCATGGCCCTGGAGAAGAGCCTGAACCAGGCCTTCCTGGATCTCCATGCCCTGGGTTCTGCGAGCGCGGACGCCCAGCTCTGCGAGTTCCTGGAGAGCCACTTCCTGGAGGTGGAGAGGAAGATCCTCAAGAAGATGGGCGACCACCTGACCAACCTGCGCAAGCTGGCCGGGCCGCAGGCCGGGCCCCTGGCTGAGCAGGGCATCCCTTCGAAAGGCTCTTCTGCCAGCGCGACTAGGAGCCTCGCGGCAGCCCCGGACAGACGCCTTTGCCTCCTCCAGTGAGATCTCCGCCCCAGCCTCCTCTTCCACCAGGAGGCACCGCTTTAACCACCCTGTAAAACCTTCACCCGAGCCGAGGCACCAGATGGAAACTCCCCTCTCTTTGCAGAGGGGGAAAAAAAAGCTAGGTTGTGAGAAAAATAAAAGTATCTTAACAGCATGAAAGATTTGTAGTCTGTTTAGTTCTCTAGATTGTTTATAAAGAAATGGTTCCTAACTTTTGCGTATCACCTGGGTACATTGAGTATCTGGTAAATTATGTTTTCTCTGTCAAGAAAAAGAAACACACCTGTTCAGAAAAGGTTGCGTAGAATTTTAGGGGTTTCATGACTTCTCTGGAGTCATTCTGGGTGCTGGATTCAACTCTGTTGTTCTAAAATGTATCCTTGGTTTCTCCGAGCAGAGCAGAGAGCTGAGTAGCTTGACCGTATCACATTGTGTCCCCCCCTCAACCCTCCAAACTCGTGATAAACTTGCTTTTCCTGATTTTCACATTGGCGTGATGCCATCTGCCTGTATTGAAGGGAGAGCCCAGTGAAATTCACCTTTGTGTCTCCCGTTAGGTTGCTACTGAGAACACTTTATTAACATCATACACTGACCTCTTTATGAAGCCTCTCAAAAGCAATTTCTTTCTGGTCTTAATATTAGGAATAACGGTGCTTCGCTTAGGTCATTGGTTTGTTTTTGTTTTATGGGCACTGTAAATGATGTAACTAATTAAGTTTCCTTATTTGACTGCCTGCTAAAAAGCTTAGAGCCAAGTTTGTGGTCCACCCAGAGTAAACGAGTAAGATTGTATACGCATTTTGCATACGCTTCATTCCTGGTTCTTCTAAGTGCTTATTGTAATTTACGGATTCTTTCAAGCCACCTTAAACCCCTTCTGGAACAAGGTTGTGTATAAACAGATACATAAACTTTCAAAATGCAGATTTTAAAATGCCTCTGTATTCATTTTAGAGAAAAGAGAGGATAACTTTAAGGAAGTACTAAGAGAGCCAAAATGATTAGAATGGAGGTAGGTCAGATGGAGGTTACATTCCAGAAGCCAAGAGAAGGAGAAGCAGCAGTAAAATATAGCATTCTCTTAAAAAAAAAGTGTTTCATTTTTCTGGTGAGTTGTTTTCCTGCTAAATCCGTGCATTTGTGTCTCACAAATAGCAATCTAATAATTGTGCATTATTTTCCTTGCACTTGGAAAAGCTGGAGTTATAACTTGTTCTCAAACCACAGAAGTGGAAAAAAATCAATTCTTTTCCTACAGCAACTTTCCTTCCTGGAGCAGGAAGACCAAAGGCATACTATCATTTCTTTTATCTTACCAGGGTCAGAGGCATAGAAGAGTATTTTACAGAGATTGCGACACCTGTTTTGCTCAGTTAAGGAGAAAACCTTATCTTCCTGTTTTCATGCAAAGTCCTTTGATAATAAAAAAGAATATACTGGAAAAATTACTCCTACGGAAAAGAGTTTTTTTGCCCATTTGCTGATAGTTGACAGTAAGAGATATAAGGAAGCAGTAAACAATTTTCAGCTTTGGATTAAAACTTAAAACCAAAATTATTTTCAAATTAGCACTCATATAGACACATAAATCTGAATGAGAAAAAAAACCACCTAGTAACTATGAGACTAATTGAAAGACTATATTTGGTAGATTATTTGGGAAGAAGGATACAAACATTTGTTTCCAAACAATGACGTATTTATCAGACCATATTTACTTATGAGTAATGTTACTCATATTTACTTACGAGTGTCTTTTAATATCAAGAATGGGGCTGTAGGAGAAAGCTTTATTAAAGTCTCCCAAATAGGCTGAAATATTCTTTGGCAATCAAATAATTATTGAAGAAAGCAACTGGCTGGGCAGACAATAAACGATTCAAAGACATATGGATAAAATATTAGTTTAGCTTTTAAAAATGACTAAGTTTCTTGGCAAATATATTTGTGGAAAATGGGGATTTGATGACATTAAACTTCTACAGATTAATTTGGAAACAAATACCACAGTGATTTTCTCTGTTGCTAACCACTGTACGTATATGTGAGTGTGTGTGTGTGTGTGTGTGTGTGTGTGTGTGTTAGTGCACTCGCACAGAATTATAATAACTGATTCCTTTAGGCTATGACTAAATTCCTTATACCAGCCTTGAAGGCTCTCCTTGGTCTGCCATGTCTAATCTACTTTTTAAATCGAATTTTCCACTACTTCCCTATTGTTGGAAGTTTGGGGAATACCCATTGCTTTCCTTTCATCCAAGTTCAAATCAATTAGAGTTCAAATCAATTAGAACGGACACAGGAAGCCAGATGGAAATGAAGATAGCTTTATTGGTGGTAAAACCAATTGGAGAATGTGTTAGGGCTTCCTATTGCCACGTTCTGAATTAAACTCAACCACCCAGTTTCAGGAACAGAAGTTGAAACAGAGCAGAAGCCAGGCTGGACTGGCTAGCCTTTTCTGCTAACCCCATGGAGACTGGAATCTAGAACAATGCTGGTGGCCCAAGGGAAGTGGGGAGGGCATGGCAGGCCCCATTGCTTTGTTATTACAGTGACCCTGTACTGTGGCTAGTGTGCACCAAAAAAAAAAACCCATCAGGCTCTCACAGTTCTCCACATTCACTCCAGTAACCCCCTGTTAGGGACCAGAGTGGAAGTTTCCTCTCGTTTATAGAAGTGTGAGGCCTAGGAATCCCGCAGACAACTGCAGCAGCTCTCTGCCATAGCCAGAGTGCTCAGTTTGCTGTCCCAGTACCAGCAATTTTCACGGGGTTCCCTTCGCCTGGAAAGCCCTTCATACTCCTCTTCACCACATCAGACTCAGTCTACTTTTCAGCCTAGTTCCAATCAGCCTTCTTCTGTGAAATCTTCCCTGACCAACCCAAACCAGTCACCTGACGTGGATTCATCTCCTTCTCTTAGTTGGAGTCTGAAAGGCAGAAAGCATGGTGGTTGAGCAATGGGCTTGTGTTCAGATCCTGCCTCTAATTCATTTGGTCTAGTCTCTTCACCTTTCTTGGTCCCAGCTTCCTCCTCTGAAAAAGTGGACATGATCATAATAAAGGCGATACTATCCAACTCATAGCTTTTAGGGAGGATTAAATGGGATGAGCCATGTAAGATACCTAAGTCATGGCCCAGCACATGCTAAATGCACAATAATTGTTAACTTTTTTTTTTTTTTTTTGCGGTACGCGGGCCTTTCACTGTTGTGGCCTCTCCCGTTGCGGAGCACAGGCTCCGGACGCGCAGGCTCAGCGGCCATGGCTCACGGGCCCAGCCGCTCCACGGCATGTGGGATCTTCCCGGACCGGGGCACGAATTCGTATCCCCTGCATCGGCAGGCTGACTCTCAACCACTGCGCCACCAGGGAAACCCTGTTAGCTTTTTTTATCAGCTGATTTTATATCCCAGTAGAGCTTAGTAAAGAGCTATGATAGTAACATCTCAAAATAAGCTTGCTTCTCAGTTTCAGGAAAATAGATACCTTTAGATTGTATAATCCTCCTTAATGATCATTCCTCCCTCTAAACTGGCCCTATGTGTAGAAGTGAAATGTAGGAATTTGCTCATTTCTTGGATGTGACATTCAGTATGCAGGAGGGGAAAATAAAAATGAAGAAGGACCACTCTCTCTTTAGCCAAATAAGTGGAGCCACCTTATATAGGACCTGGGATTAAATGTTTTAATTACCATCCTGCTAAAAGCGGGCATGACAGCATCTTAACCTCTCTCTCAGGAAGGACAAGCCACACAAAGGGGTCATTTCAGAAACTAATTAGCTGCTGCTGGCTGCTACTCTTTGCATAGTTTCCAATTCTTGGGAGTCTTCTCTGCCCATTCTTTTTGCCCACACATCCTCCTCCTTAACACTTCGTGGTAGCCTTGGATATGTTAGCTTGAGGGAGCAGGGACTGAATAGGCACAGTCAAAACTCCAGGTGTCACTGAGGCCTTGAACTCCCTTACCGTCGGGGCTGTTTGAAGCTCTTACTTTTGGAGTACTATGTGGTTGACTCTCTCCAAAGAGATATACAGTCTTAAAGGGTTAGGTTAAAAATGCTACTTATTTAGAAAAAGACCACATTTTTACTACATTTATGTCATGTTGTTTATCCCCATAAGCCATTTATCCACCTTGATGAATAATTTATTCTTCATAATAATAATGAAGCAGGCACTAATTCATGGGAGTGGGAGGAGACACACATTAGGAAACAGTTTTGAATTAATATGAGTTTTCAGCTGAGTATAAAGTCCCCAAGAAGCATATATACTCTTCAAGATTTTATCAGTTCTGATGGCTAAATTAGGGATCATAAGAGGAAGCAGAGAAAAGTCTGGATTTCATCAGGAGACCTCAAAGGGCCCTCTCCTGCACGAGGTATCAGGTCAAAGTGTGGGAGACGTGGGTAGAGGCAGCTATTCTGGGATTTAAAATCAAGTACATATCCCTGCTAAAAATTCACACCCTGAATCTAATAATGAGAAAACATCAGAGCCAAATTGAATGACATGCTACAAAATATCTAGCCTATAATTCTCAAAAGTGTGAAGGTCAAGAGATTAGGAGTTTGGGATTAACTGGTACACACTACTGTATATAAAACAGATAATAAGAAACAGCAAGGACCTACTGTATAGTACAGGGAACTATGTTCAATATCTTGTAATAACCTTGTAATAATCTATAATGGAAAAGATTTGGAAAAAGAATATATATATATATATAAATAACTGAACCACTTTGATGTATACCTGAAACTAACACAACATTATAAATCAACTATGCTTTAATAAAAAAAGAAAGAAAAGCAGAGAAAGACTAAGGAATTGTCCCAGGTTAAAGAAGACTAAAAAGCATGACAACTAAATTCATGATCTTGGATGGGTCCTGTGTAGGGGTAAAAATCTATAAAGGACATTGAGACAATGTAGAAAATTTTAATATGGACCATGGATTAGATAATAGTATCAATGTTAAATTTCCTGATTTGGATAATTTCATGATAGTTCGGTAGGAGAATGTCCTTGCTTTCAGAAAACATACACCAAAGTATTTAGGGGTATAGCTGAGCACAATTTCTCTAACTTATTCAAAAATGGTTAGGAAAAACAATTGGTGAATCTGTATGAAGGGTAAACTATTGCTGCAACTTTCCTGTAAGTTTGAATTTATATCTAAATAAAAAGTTTTCCCTAAAAGTCAATCCAGATAATTTAGACCTGTAATTACTACATTTAACATAGTACCTAAGTTATACTAAGTGCTCAAAAATAATTTATTGAATGAATATCGTATTGGCTTTCAAATGACCCTGTGGACCTAGCTTTATAGTCACAGGACTTCATAACCAATTTAACTACCAGAAAATTCCAAATTCTTTTTTTCTCCCTGAACATAAATTATATACTTTCAGGTTTCTTATCTAACCCTCATCCCCATAAAGGATGTCAACAATTTTTTTTTTCAAAAAGAGAGTAGCCAAAACAGGGAGGCAAGGAAAAGGAAATCCTATTACTTTATCACTACGCAAGTGATATTGCTGCTGGATTAAGTATTCTAATTTTCCAGACCTTATGGTTTTATATCTTCAAAGAAGAATCTGTGCTACTTGCTTTTCTGGTGAAAAAATTCTTTCAGCCATTATATGCCGTTAATACTATGCAGCGCTTCAGAATTTAAAACTCCTGTCAACCTGAAAAGGTTATAGAGCAGGATTTTCACTTTTATTCCCCTTCTTTTCAGCTCTCATTCCACACTTGTGAACGCTATCAGCACATATACATACTATAACCTTTCTTTGGGGCCTTTCTCTTTGCTCCTCATGTCAAAAAATGCATTCCCTGATATTCAAAACATACCTGATGTTCACAACTAGACCTCGGTATTATTACAAGCTGGTCAGACATTTACAGCCAGGCCATTTTGTTCTGTTGGACATAAACAATCTCACAGAATACCAAACTCAGATAAAGTTACTCTGAGACCGTAATAAAATGAAACAAAACAAGGTTACTTCATAATATTGTCTAAGTACAGACAAAATCAAAGTCACTGTGCCTCTTACAAAATACCCAATCATAGGATTGCCCCCACTTTCTGACAGCATCTAATCTAGAGCAGATCTCTGCTTCCTTGGTCCCTCTCCCAAATCATCTATCCGAAGCCCAAATCCTATAATAATTTCTTTCTCCATACTCTTACTGAGACACCCCACAGTCCCTCATGATGAGTGTTCTTTGTCTGCAGTGAGTAAAATTCCAACTTTTAAAACTACGGGTGTGTTCTTGGTTGTCTTTGACTGAAGGGCAAGGACATGCTGTTCTGGGGAATATTCTCCATTCAATCTACAAATACTTGATAGTTGTATTAGAAGTGCCCAAAGCAGGTATGTTCAGCCTCTTGTTTCATCTAATCAGGAAGTAGTTATTGGTCATGTTCATTTGTTCATTCAAAAATATTTATTAAGCATTTACTCTATACCAGGCACTGAGCTAAGTGCTGCAGATAAAGAAATATTTAAGACATAGTTTACTTTCTCAATGAGCTCACACTCTGGTAGGCAAGACTAACACAGAAAAACATAAACTTCAGTACAGTATGTAAATTGTATGGTGGAAGTAAGAGCCAGGTAGTGGTTTGCAAAAAGGGCAGGATTACTTTACTTGGGTGGAACATGAAGCACTTATATGAAAGAAAAGTTGTTTAGCTGATCTCGAAAGACGATCAGTGTTGACCAATTGCACAGGGGAAGAAGAGGTATTCTAGACAGGGAGGAGGCACGTGAGGTAAATCGAGTGACTGGAACGCTTGGATTGAGCGAGTGGACTGCAAAGAGAAGTCTGGAGAGGGAGTCTGGGGAAGGCCCAGGTCATGGTGGGCTTAGTGGATTTAATCTCCCAGTAGCAAGGAGATCTCCAGAATTTATGGGGGGAAGCAATACAAATACTATAAGCTGTGGCCCATGCATTCAACGAGTTTACATTCCTGTTGGTGAAATGAAACTCACACATAAAAAAACAACCAGAGAGTAATACAATCAATATAGAATTATAACACCTGCATCCTCTTCGTCTACCCTGGAAATTGCTTGTAAATAGTTCCCATACAACTCTTTGCCAGAGGGCACTCTCTGGGCAGAGGAGCTTGCTTGGTCTGCATGTGGGAGATTTCAGAAGTGCCATGTTAACTTTCGCCCTTTCCTCATAGTGACCTTGAACTGGTAAGGGGTGGGAATTAGTGTATAAATATCTCAGTGTCCTCAGCTCTCGGTAGGGCAATTCTGAGACATGTTTTACATAATGTTTCAGAAAGTGCCCAGTGAGATGGAGCCCTGGGTTTCCCACAGCTGTTAACACTTTCATTTATACACATTTTATCGGTTTGCCTTCCTTCCCTCCTTCAGCATGTTTCTGGAGATCATACCTCCTCTCCCAATAAACTGCTTGTGCCCAAATCCTTGCTGAGGGTCCACTTTTTCAAAACCCCAACCTAAGACAAAGATGAAGTCATAAATTATGTGTTATAGTCTCTATTGACTCTAGGAAATTCTGGAAGAACCCATTCTGTTCTCCCTTTATCCTCCAAACAGTGTGCCTCACCCTTCTGCCCCTACAACCTTGTGCCATACATTGCTCATGACTTTGCCCCTAGGTAGGTAACAGTCTATCTTCACCGTGTTGATGGTCTTGGGGAGAGTCAGCCTGAAAAGCTCCCACTCCCATGCAAAGCTGCTTTTATTCTGGTATCCACTAGGCGAGTGATTTGGCTACCTTTCAACTTTCAGATAAAATCGTCACATTTTGGGGGCACTGAGACCATTGCCAGTCACTGTAGCTTCCTAAATATTCATAAGTATAACAGCTGGGGCTTGGTAAACACATTTTTCCAGACAGTGGTCGTTCGGAATTCTCTGAGTAATGACAACCTTAGTACTGGGATCAGCTAATAAATTTATTCATCTAAACATCAAGGTCATGGACCCACTGAGACTCAAGAAGAACATTTGAGCCTGTTTCTCTGAAGCAAATATTAATGAGCTGGATGTCTATTCTTGAGTCAGCTCACATTCCAATTATTATTAGCGGCTTGCATCAGTAAAGTTGTATTTAGCATGACACCTGTTGCAAAGAGGCTCATGTTTCTTTATGCCCGTAACAACAATTTAAATCTCTAGGAGCAGTCAGACTTTGACATTGAATCTATTTCTATAACAGCATTGACTGGAAAATCTTTTTGGCATGGTCAGATAGAGTGAGAACTAAGACCAAAACAAGAAATTGGAATGTGATGCCTTTTCAAATGACTAAGTGCTAGTAAGAACTGTGAAAGTATGTAATAAAAATGGAATTTACTAAATTCCATTTATTTATTTATAAAGTCAATATATAAATATAAAAATCAGTAATGGGGATGGTGGTTAAGTGGGTATATACTTTTATTAAAATTCATTGAACTGTACACATAAAATCTGTGCTTGTTGTTACATGTAAATTATACCTTCATAAAGTTGATTAAAATTAATACACTTTATATATAGAAGCAATAACAAGTTAGAAAATATAATGGAAGAGAAGACCCCATTTAAAACAGCAGATAATAAACCAAAATAAATAAAATATAATATCTAGTTGGAAACTTATTTTTAAAAACTCCAAAACCTATATGAGAAAAACTAGAACACACTTATGAAATACACAAAAATACACAGGAACAAATAAAAAGACGTACCATATTCTGGTTAGGAAAATGTATATCACTAAGATGTCAGTTCACCTTAGGTTAATTTCTTAGTTCACATACTAACTGAATATTTAATAGTATTGAAGAATTATTGTCAACTTTTGGATGTGATAATGGTATTGCAAAAGAATCCTTATCTTTTAGCAATACACTTTGAAATATTTATGAATAAAATAATATGATTGTCTGGGTTTTGCTTCAAAAAACTCCAGCGGTGGGGAGAGGGGAGAAGTGGCTGAAGGTATAGATGAAACAAGATGACCATTTTCACGTCAAATAGTTAGATAAAAAAGTGTAAGTAGTCTGGTTTTAAATAAATCAAATTCTATTTACAGATATCATTATAATTTTCTATTTTCCCTTCTTACAGTGGTTGACCAGACAAACAAAACCTGAAACATATAAATCAGTATTTCCCAAAACCAAAAGGAAAGGAAAGGAAGCAAAAAGGAAAGAAAGGGAAGGAAAGGAAGGAAGGGTAAGGAAGGAAGGAGGAGTAAAGAAGGAAGGAAGGGATGAAGAGGGGGAGGGAGGGAGAGAGGGAAGAAAAAACATTTATATGATCAAGTAAGGTTGGAATATATTTCAGATGTTTTCTTTTTTTGTGGTACGCGGGCCTTGCACTGCTGTGGCCTCTCCCGTTGCGGAGCACAGGCTCCGGACGCGCAGGCTCAGCGGCCATGGCTCACGGGCCCAGCCGCTCCATGGCATGTGGGATCTTCCCGGACCGGGCACGAACCCGTGTCCCCCACATCGGCAGGCGGACTCTCAACCACTGTGCCACCAGGGAAGCCCCGCAGATATTTTCTTACTCTTATAGATTCACAGTGCACATTAACCAGTGATTCTTAATCAGGTGACTATCAGAACTATCCAGAGAGTGATATTTTTTTTCTCTTATTCCGTAGATCTGGGTGGGGCCCAGTCATCTGTAGTTTTTTAAAGTTCCCCAGGTGACTCGAATGTACATTTCTGAGTGGGAGTCACTATGAGCATATAAAATACCTAGAAAATTCCTGCAGTCAAGAAACTTGTATGATATTACTTACCTTGATATTTCCAAAATTTATGTTACCAAGGAACCCTTTTATCGTATAACACTTATTAAGATCTCCCCAAACCAGTGGTAACAGGCAGTAAAACTCAAGCTTCCTTGAATGCTATGTAAACAGTAGGAGCTTAGATTAGATTACCTCCAAAGGTATCTTCTAGCTATAAAATTTGCCAATTGTAAGGCCCAGATCTCTAGGGGTGAAAAGTAACTACCAACATAGTTAACTTGTACCTTTATATTCAGCCAAATGATTCCCCCAATCAATAATATACTGATGAATTTAGATGTACTTTTAGTCCGTATTTTTGATAGCTTTGTGTCTTCCGAACTTGCTCCCCTATTTCATCCCCTACCTTTCAGCTTAAATATGTCATCCGAGTAAGATTAGTAAAGTCTTTCCAATGTCATTCTCACTTTTTAGTGGAAGAAATAGAATTTATGACACTACCTTGAAAAATAAACTCTGCCAATAGGGTGTTTATAGCTTTCAAAAACAAAAGTTTAAGAAAGTAGCTTTTTATTGACCCCTCCAATTAAAAAGCAAACATCAATGGGAGCAGAGGCCTTTGGGAATTAATGGTTGTTGCTGGGGTGACCAACCATTCTGGTTTGCCAGGGACCGAGCTGTTTCCCTGGATGCAGGACTTTCAGTGCTAAAACAAGAACCTCAGACAAATCAGGACAGTTGTTGCCAACTGCTGTTTGAAAAGGATGGAGAAGGTGTGCACTTTTCCCCATGGTTCATTACGCAATTGCTTTTATCTTCTGGACTTTTTCTACTCCTACCATTATAGTGGCTGACTGTGGCTCAGTGTCGTTCATTCCATTATTACCTTTTCTTGCTGTGGGAGTTGAAGGGCTGCATGTTTTTCAGTTTTACTTCTATCTTCTCTGAGTTTTAATCTGTCGTCCCATGGCAACAAGAGGCTTAGAGAGCTGGAGGAAGCATGCTTGGCTGATGTCCATTTACATGACAACTGTGCTATATGTGGGTGGGGATGCAGGGGCAGGGAGAGGCACACACTGGAAAACATGATGTTGACTGGGAGTCACCGAACATAACTTTACTTATCACTGCGCAGTAAGCCAGCTGGTATCCAATTTGCATTGTCCCTTATTGATTAATTGATTGAAACAAGCAGAAAGCCAAAAGCTTATTTCGGATGCATTAAGAAAATTCCTTACCCAGTCCTCACTCCTAATTTATTTGTTGTTTACTTGGTTCTAAGGACACCAAGTACCAATCACACTGGAAAGTTAATGCTTTTCTAGCGGTTTATTGCCACCATCCTAGCTAAGTTTATTGGACTGTAAAAGTACCAGAGGTGATAGATTATTGGTTAGAATTTCTATTGGTAAGTCACTGAGCCAGAAGTAGTTAAGTGTTACACAGAATAACAAGCCTGCCTCTGCTTTCCAGGTAGCAGTTGTTTTTTTGTTATTGTTTTGGTTTGGGTTAGGTTGGGTTTAGGGTTTTTTTAAAAATACCACACATTTATTATCCCCCAGTTTCTGTGAGTCAGGAATTCAGGCACAGGTTAACTGACCCCTCTGGCTCAGGAACTCTCGTAGGCTGCAGTCAAGATGTGGACTGTGGCTGTAGTCTCACTGGGGAAGGATTCACTTCCAAGCTCACTCAGGTGGTTGTTGGCAGGATTCAGTTTCTTGCAAGTGTTTGGACTGAGGGCCTCAATTGTTTGCTGGCTCTTGACTGGAGGCCACCAGGAATTTCTTGTCACATCGGCCTCCCCAGCATGGCAGCTTGCTTCATCAAAGCCAGCAAGAGGGTCTGCTAGCAAGAAGGAATTCACAGTCTTGGAACTATCATGGAAGTATCATCTCATCACCATATTCTATTTGTTAGAGGCAAGTCAGTAGGTCCAGTTCACACTCAAGGAGAGAGGATTACATTCGGGTGTGAATACTAAGAAAGAGTGATCATGGGGTGAGGGGCATCTTAGATGTAGTTGCTTCCATTTAGCAATTTTGGAAGCAGCATAGCAAAGTGGTTGACTGAACTGCCTCTGAAGCCTTGTTTGGATCCCTGGCATTGCAACCTCCTAGCTGTATGGCCTTGAAAAAGTTACTTAACCTCTCTAAGCTTCAGTTTCCCCATCTGTTAATTCAGAATAATAACAGTACTTAGCTCTCAGAGTGGTTGTGAGGGTTCAATTTAAATGAAATTACTTATGTACATGTTTAGCATGGTGCCTGGCATGCGGTAGGTACTCAGAAATACTCCTTGTCTTAGCCAGGGTTTCCTAGCAGCACCCTGAGAGACAGGCAGATGGGTTAGGGAGCAGGGCAGAAGAGGAAGTCAAGCCAGGGTGATATCTCAGCAAAAATCCTGCAAGGGTTAACTTCAGCCTGACCCTGCAGAGGAACTCTCAGTGTGAGTTTGCCCTCCGAGTTGTATCATCTTGAGGTCAGGCAGTTGGGCTTTCATACTCCCATGCTCGATATCAACAACTGGTCAACAACCACCCACCCCAAGGTAGAGTGGGGGGAAACTCCCAGCACTAGCCCTCTGACCCTCTACTGGCAAAGCAGCTCCAGTAGCCTGAGGGCAGCTCTCTGAAGAAGAGCTGCCACAGGTGCTGGCCTGGCAATTCAAAGAACGCTGACATTGGTGGAGGGAGGCCACAGAATAGGAAAATGGCAAAAAGGGATCTGGGTGGAGCGCTGATATTGTCCAATATGTTACCCAATTTAAAAAACGAGGTTCCAGGCTGAGCAGGGGGATGAAACAAGTTCACAGAAAACTGTAATTAGATGCAAAATGTAATCATTGCTGTAATTGAAGTTTCAGATGGGGTCTTGGCAGAAGTTTCAGCCAGATTTTTACAAGAGAAGATAGAGAAGGCATCCAAAATGATATTGAATATTGATCAAAATTTTAACAAGCAGAGATGAGGGTAGTGGTATGAACAAAGGCATGGAGTTAGGGAATATGGGAACAGATTTAGGGAACAAGTAATTCAGTTTTCTTGTAGGATATAGAGGGGGAGTAGGGGGGAAAAGCCAAGCATAGACGGGTTGGGGATAGATCACAAAGAAGCTTGAATGTGGGGATGACAAATTTGCACTTAACTGAGAAGCCATTCAAGGTTTTTGAACAAGGAAGCTATCATTGCTCTACTTTAGGAAATTAATTTGACTTTGCTGAATGTGATGGCTTAGAGTAAGACAGGAAAGATAGGAAGAGAGAAATTAGAAGCTTATTACAAAAGCAATATGAGTGATTGTGAGGACTGGGGGTAGGGTAGTGAGAATGGAAACGGGAGGCAGACGCAGATGTTACAAAGGCAGAGAGCTTACAGATTTGGCAATTGACTGGATAAAGTGAGGAACAAAGAACAGGCTTCCAGCCTTTGGGAAAGGAGATAATTTGTGGGAGCACATAATGAATTTATCTTGGGGCCTGTTGAGTTTGAGATGTTGTTGGATTATGCAGGGAGCGATGTCCATCAGGAAACTGTGAACACAGGGATAGAGCTTGAGGAAATAATTGAATTCAGAGATAGAGGTTTGGCAGATGAAAGCATGGACATTGATGAGCTCAAGGTTCAAAAGTGAGAAAAAAATAACGACCAGTGGCAGTCTTGGGAAGCATGTAGGAGCAAGAGGAGGAAGAAAATCAGTGCAGAACACAGAGAAGGAGCGTATGCAGAAGTAGAGTGAAGAGGCTTCAATGTTGTAACAGTCAGGAGAAGATGGGCTTCCCTGGTGGCGCAGTGGTTGAGAGTCCTCCTGCCGATGCAGGGGATGCGGGTTCGTGCCCCGGTCCGGGAAGATTCCACATGCCGTGGAGCGGCTGGGCCCGTGAGCCATGGCCGCTGAGCCTGCGCGTCCGGAGCCTGTGCTCCGCAACGGGAGAGGCCACAACAGTGAGAGGCCCGCGTACCGCAAAAAAAAAAAAAAAAAAAAGTCAGGAGAAGAGATGGCCTCAAAGAGAACAACATGAAAAAAAATGGAGAGACGGAGAGGAATAGGGAGAAGGAGACAGCAGCGGGATTGACAATTAGCAGTTCATCTATGACATTTGGTGAGTGGTTTCAGTGGGGCAGCAAAAATGGAATCCACACTTCAAAGGGATGAGCAATGAGTAGGTTATGAGAATGTTTTCAAGGAGTCTGATGGCAGTGAGTTTGGCAGCTTGTGAGAGGTAGGGTGTAAATATTTTTCATACAGGATAAACCTAAAAACGTAAGCAAGGGTAAGGGACAATAAAACAGGAGTAATTAAAATATAGATTGATGGAGCCAGATCTAAAGTATCACCAGAAGAGACTGAGGCCAAGAGAATATATGTGTTCTTGCTGTCCTCGCCAGCGCTGGTCAGGTAAATAAGCCATTACAGCTTCCTGTGGTTGACGTAGTTGTCATCCCCTGCCCCCATCTCATTCCCTTTAAACTTCGAATCTTTCAAATTTTTACTCAAGTAGTGTCTCTAGTAAAGTGTCTAATTTCAGATGAAGTTTGCCATTTGAGAGAGTAATTTGCAAAAGATGACTATAGCAGGGTGAGGAATAGCGGATGCGTGACTAGCACTGAAAGCTCACAGATCCACCCACCACACTCATCGTTATGGAGGAGAGCAATTACCCTAGAACAGAATGCAATTTCCACGTCTAATTTTTGGTTTCTGTGTTAACTAAAGGTTACACCAGCACACAGATAAAATATCCTTCAGTTGAACTTCATATGCCCAGTCACTCGAGATAACTTGAAAGGTAAAGATCTGGGGACAAGTTTATTAGTCAAAGGCTCTAAATAGAATCAAAACTGGAAAGAATCTTAAAAGCAGTCACTATATGATCTTCAATATATTTTTGTTGTTGTTGTTTGTGTTTCTTTTCTCAGATACTAGGAGAAGGGATTTGGGATTCTAAAGTGAGCCTGGGAATGAAGAAAGTAAAGCTACCTCTGTGACATTATTACAGTTTTCCCAGAGTATCATCCTGAATTACAAACATGAAATTAAGCTTCTAAGATGAAGCAAGGCTCTGCCTCGTGCATACAGTGACAGTGGCAGCTGTCTTCCCCTGTGAAGGGATTAGTAGTGGTGGTGGTGATAGTGACCTCTGAAAGCTGTGCAGAGCCATGCTGCACTGTGTAGGCACTTTCCTGCTGCTAAATTTATATGTGCCATGGTTAAAAACTTGGAATTAATTTAGTCATATCGTATGTGCATGAGGTAGTTTCTTTTCACCAATCTGTAGCCTATAAGGAAAATAACCTAAGGACCAAACAATGCAACAGGAAAAAAAATTCACACACATAAATTGAGAAAACATTGCTGAAATTAAAAAGCCTTTGAATATACAGATGGGAATGGCATGATATATCCCAGGAAAATTGGATACTGAATGAGCATGCTAGTTACTAATCTCTCAGCTCCAAATATACCCTTCTTTTATACACCACTTGGTGATGCTGTGGCTGACACTCTGGAAATTACATTTTTCATTTGCCCGATGGTTTCTTGTTAGGCTCTACCAATATTGGAAGGCAGGAGGAGGGAGCATCCTTCCTTCTCTTTGTATGATACTCCCCATCAGCGTAGAACCAGCAAAGGTACTTTATTGGTTCCTGTCTCCAGCTTCTTTTGGTATTTCCATTACTGACAGGTCTTGCCCCTTTAAGATAACAGCAGCAGCCAGAAGTGTACACTCTTCAGAGGTCTGAGGTTCAACTCTGCAGGGTCTCTTCAAGCTCCTGAAGTAACAACACCAGCCAACCAGCCAGGCAGCACCCCATTCTTGGGGACTGGAGTCCCCTCCTCCAAGCTTCTGCGTTCTGATCACCTCCTCCCTTTATTTTCCAAGTCTTAGAAGTGATCACTGTTTTCCACAGGTATAACCTCTGGGTTCCCTCAGTGTTCTCCTTTTGTTCTTTCAGCCCTCTTACACCCATGCAAAGTTGCCTATATTAAATACCCTCTGTTGAAATACCTAGCATGATGTCTGTTTTAATGACTGTACCCTGACTGATAGAATGAGCAAGAACAAAGCATATCCCAGTAAATTTCCTAGACTTCAAAAACAAAGTGTCCTGTGGGCAGTAAAACATAAAACCACCTACAAGGGAAAAAGAAAAACAAGGTTGACTTTTGACTTCTGCTCAGTAATATTCAACCCTAGAAGATAGTAAATACAGCAATGCCTATAAGCTTCTAAGGGAAAAAAGAGCCCTAAGAAGATTAGAACCATCAAAAATGTTGTTCAAGTGTAGAGCCAACAGATAAATATTTTCAGACATGCGAGAATTCAGGAAATATATTCCTTTAAAATATTCTTGATGAAACTAAAATACGGAATTTTCTCAAACAAAAGATGGAGAGTCTATGACAAATGAACTGGCAACAGGCATTAACTTCTCTTAAATATATCCCTCAGAAACACACCATTGTAAAGCAATTGTACTCCAATAAACATGTTAAAAAATACATATATATGTAGACTACAAATGTAAAATATGACAGTAAGCCAAAAATTTACTAACAAAACTCAAGAAGCAGAGGAGATACATTTTCTAACAAATTGTCAACTGTTTGTAGAAATGCAGTAGACTTTTATACATTTTTTTAAATTCAGGGAACCTGCCAAACTTTTAACTCTTGTAAATTATAAATTCTGTCAGATTTTCTACATAATCACATCATCTGCTATAATGACAGCTTTTCCTTTTTTCAATACTTATACATTAAAATTTTTTTCTTGTTTGGATGCACCGGCTAGGATGTCCAGTACAATTGAATAGAAGTGGTGATAGAAGGCCCCTTTGTCTTTTTTTTTTTTTTTTTTCGGATCTTAATGGTAACCCTTTCATTTTGTCACCATTAAGTGCAATAATTGCTATCAATATTGATAGATGTCTTTTATCGGGTAAGAGAAGGTCCCTTTTATTTCTCATTTGCTGACTGTTATGATCATGAGTACGTATTAACTTTATTTTCAGACCGATTTTCTGTATCCATGTGGTTTTTCACCTTTAAATTGTCAATGTGGTGAATTACATTGATTAATTTTCTAATATTAAATTAATCTTGCATTTATGGAGTAAACTAAACATGGTCATTTTTTTAAACCTTCCTATGTCTATATTCTTCATTGAGAACAGCCTGTAATTTTCCTTTCATGTACTATCCTTGATCTGTGTTTGGAGTCAAGGTTGTGCTAGCCTCATCAAACGAGTTGAGGTGCATCCCCTCTTTCTCTGCTTATCTTATGGTCTACCATATAATAAGTTCTTATAAGTGTTCTCTATGTGCATGAAAAAAATGTGCTTTCTCCGGTTTGGGCCTGCAGTGTTCCATGAATGTCCACTGAACCAAGCTTCCTGATTGTCACATTAAAATCTTCCATATCAGTACTGATTTTTCTGCTTAATTTGCCAATTCCTGAGAAAGATGTGTTAAAATTTCCCCATCAATGTAGTGGATTTCTTTATTTCACCTTGTTTCATATTCTTATGTATATTAGGCACATATAAATTTAGAAGGTTTATACTATCTTGATGATACCCTCCTCCTGAACAACACAAGGACCTTAATATTATCTCTGATTGCCACTCTTCATGCTTACATGTTTGTCCAGTATTTTTAAAATTTATTTATTTATTTTTGGCTGCGTTGGGTCTTCGTTGCTGTACGCAGGCTTTCTCTAGTTGTGGCGAGGGAGGGCTACTCTTCATTGCGGTGTGCAGGCTTCTCATTGCGGTGGCTTCTCGTGGAGCACGGGCTCTAGGTGTGTGGGCTTCAGTAGTTGTGGCTTGCGGGCTCTAGAGCACAGGCTCAGTAGTTGTGGCACATGGGCTTAGTTGCTCTGTGGCATGTGGGATCTTCCTGGACCAGGGCTTGAACCCATGTCCCCCGCATTGGCAGGTGGATTCTTTTTTTTTTTTTAACATCTTTATTGGAGTATAATTGCTTTACAATGGTGTGTTAGTTGCTGCTTTATAACAAAGTGAATCAGCTATACGTATACATATATCCCCATATCTCCTCCCTCTTGCGTCTCCCTCCAACCCTCCCTATCCCACCCCTCTAGGTGGACATAAAGCACCGAGCTGACCTCCCTGTGCCGTGCGGCTGCTTCCCACTAGCTATCTGTTTTACATTTGGTAGTGTATATATGTCAGTGCTACTCTCTCACTTCATCACAGCTTACCCTTCCCCCTCCCCATATCCTCAAGTCCATTCTCTACGTCTGCATCTTTATTCCCGTCTTGCCCCTAGGTTCTTCATGAACTTTTTTTTTCTTACATTCCATATATATGTGTTAATATATGTGTTAGCATACGGTATTTGTTTTTCTCTTTCTGACTTACTTCACTCTGTATGACAGACTGTGGGTCCATCCACCTCACTACAAATAACTCAATTTCGTTGCTTTTTATGGCTGAGTGATATTCCATTGTATATATGTAACACATCTTCTTTATCCATTCATCTGTCGATGGACACTTAGGTTGCTTCCATGTCCTGGCTATTGTAAATAGAGCTGCAATGAACATTGTGGTACATGACTCTTTTTGAATTATGGTTTTCTCAGGATATATGCCCTGTAGTGGGATTACTGGGTCATAGGGTAGTTCTATTTTTAGTTTTTATCTTGTTTGTTTGTTTGTTTGTTTGTTTGTTTTTTGTGGTACGCGGGCCTCTCACTGTTGTGGCCTCTCCCATTGCGGAGCACAGGCTCCGGACGCGCGGGCTCAGCAGTCACGGCTCACGGGCCCAGCCACTCCGCGGCTCGCGGGATCCCCCTGGACCGGGGCACGAACCTGCGTCCCCCACATCGGCAGGCGGATTCTCAACCACTGCGCCACCAGGGAAGCCCTATTTTTAGTTTTTTAAGGAACCTCTATACTGTCCTCCATAGTGGCTGTATCAATTTATATTCCCACCAGCAGTGCAAGAGGGTTCCCTTTTCTTTACACCCTCTCCAGCATTTGTTGTTTGTAGATTTTTTGATGATGGCCATTCTGACCAGTGTGAGGTGAGACCTCATTGTAGTTTTGATTTGCATTTGTCTAATGATTAGTGATGTTGAGCATCCTTTCATGTGTTTGTTGGCAATCTGGATATCTTCTTTGGAGAAATGTCTATTTAGGTCTTCTGGCAGGCAGATTCTTAACCACTGTACCACCAGGGAAGTCCCTATCCAGTACTTTAGTTCTATCTTATTTTTCATTTTAAATATTAGACATTACTCTCTATATATTCACTTGTTTTACTGTTTTATATACCCAATTTGGATTTTATCCATTATCTTTCCTTCTTGCATTTCAGACCTTACATCTGAGATTATTTTCTCCTACTTGAATGACAGTCCTTTAGACTTGACTTTACTGAGGATCTGTTGATCCAGCTGTTTTAATTTTTGTTTTTCTGAAAAAGTTTTTTATTTCATTTTCATGCTTGAAATGTAGTTTCTGTGGGTACAGAATTCTAATCTCACAGTCATTGAATCTCAGAATATTAACGATATTATTCCACTGCTTTCTGGCTCCACTTGTGGCTGTTCATCTAATAGCCGTTCCTTGTAAGTGACTATTAGTCTTTTCTCTATGGCTAATTTTGATATTTTCTCTTTGTTAATCCACAGTTTCACTAGGATATATGAAGGTGTGGATTTCTTTTTAGTTATCCTGTTTGGGATTCATTAAGACTTAATAATGAGATTTAGTGTCTGTCACCTATTCTGGAAAAATCTCATCTGTGATCTCTTTAAATAGTTCCTTTCCTCCATGTCATTTAATCTTTCTTTTATAGTTTTTATCTCCTGTTTCTGGGCTACATTCTAGGGAGTTCCTTTAGGTCTCCCACCTGTTGCTGCTACAACATATTCTTCTGATGGCTAAGCCTGTTTCCTCCCATGCTGCAGTGGTGCAGCAGGACTGGAACTCCCAGTTCCATCTTCTCTCTGTTCACGTGGGATTCATCTTCTGTCCCTCTCAGGAAACGAACTTAATTGGGGTTTGTTCCTGGAACCGTCTCTGGTTGGTAGTCCCTCACCTTGCCATCTGTTCCCAATTTTTGTTCTCCTCCTCCAGTAGTGCAGGGACAGTCCAGGAAGTCTCTGGCTAAGGAGACAGCCAATGAGAGAGTGGAATTCCAGTCACCTTTTCTAGTAGGCATCCATAACTTTATGAGTAATTCTCTTGAAACCCCCATCTTGGCTTTGAAAAAGGGGAGCATCCTTCCTCAACCCAATCAGAGAAAGGTTGTATGGTAATGGTGACGGTTAAAACTGCTCACTTCACAGATACTAAAGGGCAGTGGGCTCTCCCTTAGTTCTCCCTCTGTATTAACTAGGAGAAGGATGGCATAGGGTGGATGTGGTAGTGTCTGTTTTTTTGCTCTCCACTTCATACTCCTTGCAGGGGGTTGGCTAGCCCCAACTCTAAATGCTTGATGAACTTAGATTTAGAGTAATTAGTCTTTTGTTATCAACTTTGGGCCTTACTGTAACTCCAGGGTAACAGAAAAACCCACTCAATATCTGGTTATACATCAAAGCATTATTGTTGACAAAGGTTGATCAATCGTTAGGCTACTCACCTGTTACTGTCAGTTGTATTTCCAACTGTACTTCTTAATTTACTGTGTTTAACTCAGATAACTAAATGAATATGTGTTTAGAAGAATCACAATATCTTTCTGCACTCTTAGTTTTGATACAGTAATTTACTTGTAATTTCTAAAATTGCATCTGCTCTAAGGAATAGTTTGTCAAACACTTCAGAATGCATGAAGTTTACACAATTCAGTACACCCTAGCCTCATCTTGGGTTTTCCCCTAAACAATAGCAAACCAAAACATCAACTTCTGGTTAGCTTTCCAAATTAGACTATGTACAAGCACAGTCTATTGATTGTCTGGGATGAAGACACACTGGCATCATCCATTAACAGCTCTAATTAGGGGAGCCATCAATTAAAGTAAAGCAGGCCTTGGGCTGAGAATAAACATGACAGAAAACACGCATGATCTGCTAATTGTCTAATCACTAATGGACATTAGTGAATTGAAGGACATTATGACTCTCATAAAAACAGTAGAATTTTAAAATAAAAGGACATATGCTTATTGTAAAACAAGTTAAATAAAACAGAAGAGATAAAAATCTCTACAAATCCCCTGACTTAGAGATAAACGCTAGTAATATTTTGGTAAACAACCTTATAGACATATAGATGCTTGCCTTTTGAAGGAATCACATTGTCAGTGTTTTGGGTAACTATAACACACATTACTATTTCAGATGCTTCTCAGTAGTCTCCATAACCCCTTGACATTCTTTCGTTTTATAGAAGTAAGATAAATGACTAGCCAGTGTCCATTTATAGACACTCCTGAAGGGTGGTAATAGGGGCAATCTCCAGAAGCCGGGAATGTGAAGAAACTATAGAAAATATTGAGAAGCATCCAAAAATGCAGAAGTTGCCCATAATTTTAGAGAAATTCCCCAACTTTGATAAGGAAGACTGTATTTAAAGACATGACATTAACAAGTTAGTTTTGCCCTGTTGATCCCATGCTGGTGTTAAATCAATGGTAATGTCTTTTTGGTTTTCTTCTGTGTGGATCTTCTTTGGAATTGTCTCTCTGGTGTCTCCTTTAATTGCCTAAGCAGGACTGCCACCTAGCTTCAGTTGCTAAGCTTTCAGAATGTCAGAGCTTCCATCAAATAATGAGCGGCCAACTTGAAGTTCCCTTCAAATGCCTTTATCACTTATCACTTCAAGTGCCTTTATCCCAGGACAAAGGAGCTCTTCATTTGGACTATTATAGTTCAAGCTTTGTTATATTATCACTGCAGGCATTGAAGTTTTCAGAGGAAAGAGTAGAATGATTTATCCTTGTGTGAACAGAGGATAACAAGAATGAGCAGGACCTTTGACCACCCAGAGGATGGAGCAAAAGGGATAATGCCATGGTCCTTGGTTCAGGGTGGGGGGCAGGGGTATCATTCTTCCCCAAGGAGATTTTAAGTTTCGTTTATCACTCAGAATATCAGGTGCCTTATAATAGAAATAATTACTTGATTACTGTCAGAATCAGTGATTCTCAACCCTGACTGCGCATTAGAACTACCCTAGAGGCTTTGAGACAGTACCGATGACTAGGCGCCACTTCCCGAGACACTGATTTAATTGTTCCAAAGTGTTTCTCAGGCATCAGTATTTTTAGGCTTTTCAGTGATTCTAATGAGCACACAGGGTTGCAAAGCACTGGTCGAAATGAATAGAAGAGAATGGAAGTCTCATTATATGTACAGTTTAGATTCTGCAAGATGTCAGTTTGAGCATCTTTGGGAGAAGGAAAAATGGAAAAAATGTAGGAAATTTTCCCATTTTGGTCATTTGTGCTTTAATGCTGTTTCCTTATAGCTAGGATAACCATATAGTTTATCATCGAAATCAGGACACTTGTGAAAGTGAAAGATGGAGCTATTCACAATTATGCCAGGACAACAGTTGTTAACTGTAACTGTCCAGGCAAACTGGGACCAGTTGCCACTCTGCTTGTAGCTGTGGCCTGCCTCTCCTCTTGGTCTCAGTAATGGCCCAAAGTTAAGCTATGCTGTTGCTGACGTGTTAATATTTGCCCATTGGAAGACTTTTAAGTCACTTTTTCAAAATGTGCATTTATCATGTGAAATTTTGGCAACTGGTTTTTGGAAGGTCATTTTTTTGGGGGGGGTTAAAAAAGTCTACTTTCCCAAGATTCTTATATCACTTCTTCACCACCACTGTCTTGCACGATGAGGCACGAAAGGAAACCCACATACATTGCATTTATTTCCCCCATTGTGGATACTTTTTAGGGCCTCCACCAAACTTTCAAGAAGTTAGAAACCACTTGTTCTAATTAAGTTTTTAGTTGTGTGTGGATTTTGCACACACATACTGGGTCCATTTCCCATTAACAAGGATAATTAAATGTTAACTGAATTTAACACATTTGTGAATGCATAGTCTTAATTAATTGCCTTTATTGATTAAGTTTGTTCTTCTGGCCAAATGAAATGTCTATGAAAGCTCTATAAAGAAGTGTCGGGCTTCCCTGGTGGCGCAGTGGTTGAGAGTCCGCCTGCCGATGCAGGGGACATGGGTTCGTGCCCCGGTCCGGGAGGATCCCACATGCCATGGAGCGGCTGGGCCCGTGAGCCATGGCCGCTGAGCCTGCGCGTCTGGAGCCTGTGCTCCGCAACGGGAGAGGCCACAACAGTGAGAGGCCCGCATACCACAAAAAACAACAACAACAACAACAACAAAAGAAGTGTCTTATAAGAGGAAGACATTATTTTATCACGGAAAGTTTGTATTTTAAAACGGGGAGGGGGGGCTCTCCTGGTGGTGCAGTGGTTAAGAATCCTCCTGCCAATGCAGGGGACATGGGTTCCAGCCCTGGCCTGGGAAGATACCACATGCCGTGGAGCAACTAAGCCGGTGTGCCACAACTACTGAGCCTGCGCTCTAGAGCCCGTGAGCCACAACTACTGAGCCCGCGTGCCACAGCTACTGAAGCCTGCACACCTAGAGCCCGCGCTCCGCAACAAGAGAAGCCACCGCAATGAGAAGCCCGCGCACGGCAATGAAGAGTAGCCCCCACTCGCCGCAACCAGAGAAAAGCCCGCGTGCAGCAATGAAGACCCAACGCAGCCAAAAAATAATAATAAATAAATAAAACAGAGGGAATCCTCATTTTCCTGGGATGATTTGATTCAATGGGTTTTCAATTTTCTTTTTTAACCTCAGAACAATTTTAGCAAATGAAATCTTATGTGGAAATTCAATAGATAAAACAAGCAAAAGACCAGCTGCTTTGGTTGAGGTGAGGAGAGGTGATTGGGGTGAGGGTGAGGGCACAGGGCCTGTGTTTGCCTGTTCAGTCCACACCCCTCATCCCCACCCTTTCAGGATAAGGAAGCAACAAGAGAATAGAGGAGGAACTTCGGGCTTGGGAAATCTATATTGTGTTCCCAATTTCAGTCCCGGATTTCTGCTACAGCTCAAGATATTAGTTTACTTCCAGACGTTTCCTTTACATTTGAGGGAGGATAATTGATTCTGCCATCTGCCTGCCACTCAGGAATGATATGTGAGCCAAAGGTGATAAATATGACATGCTTTGATTTCTGCCAATGACAATTTACATAAATCTAAAGTATTTTAGGTTTGTATAATAAAATTATTACTAATTATTTTAAAAGCAACAGGCCCAGAGAGAAAAAAGGAGGCAGAAATTTAGTTGTCGAGGTGAAGAATATTTTTGCAAGAATCCCACCCTCTTTATATCTTCTGTTATTCATAAAGTCAAAGTGGCAGGTCTACAATTCTGTTGGTTTCAGATTTCCTTCTTTTACAACCATTTGTCCATCAATTGGTGTATGGAGAGGCAAATTGTGGTATATCCACACAGTGGAATATTATTCAGTAATAAAAAGAGATGGACTTTTGATACACACAAAAACATGGCTGAATCTCAACATCACATTCAAGTAAAGGAGCCCGACACAAAAGATCATATACTCTGTGGCTTTCAGACAAGACAAATCTAATCTATAGTAACAGAAAGCAGATCAGCAGTTGCCTGGGGCTGGAGGTAGGGAGGATTGACTAGAACCATGTTCAAGGGCACATTTTGAGGTTTTGGAAATGTTTTGCATCTTGATTGTGGTGGTGGTGGTTACACAGGTTTATAAACTCATCAAAACTCATCAAAATATACACTTAAAATAGATTAATTTTAGTGTAGGTAAACAACATGTCAATTTAGTTTATTTTAAAAGTTTCATTTTCTTAGGACAAACAGTTTGTTCTTGGCACTGATGCTGGTGGAACAAGATGAAATATTACATTGAACTAGTCCCGTTCAAGATATAGATCAGTTGACATGCTTTTATCTCTTGGACATTATATGGAATACTAGAAGCTTAAACTCTAGATATAAATATTATTGTTGTATCTACTTCTATTTTTTTCTCCTAGTTCCACTTTATCCTCTGATTTATTTCTTTACCCCATTTTTAATGCTTGCTTTTTTTTATGTTGAGATGCACCCATGCAAGTTATGTGAAATCCTTTCTAGTACAAGGTAGAATATAATTTTTTTAAAAATAAAATAAACGTATTTGGGTTTCTTTCATTATAGACAAAAATAATGTATGTTTTCTCCTCACTATACTTATACACTTACTAGTATACACAAACACACATGCACACAATTACTAACCATTAATAGACTTAGAAATCAATAAAGTTGGTGGATTTGAGAGGATAGTCCTTAACTGTGTTAGGAGTAATAAATGAAATGTTTGTTGTTTCTATGAGTCCTCTCCTAAAATAATAGAACCTTGACCAAATATGACTAATAGTGGACACCCTGTAGTTGAGAAAGTTGGCAAGAAATAATTCTAGACAATCCATTGGAAAAGTATGGTGTGGATTTAGATATTGTTTATCATGTTAATGGTGGCAATGGAGATTAATAGCCTTGCTGTGGTATTTTGGAATACTCAAAATCAGATTTTCTTTCCTAAAATCAAAGCTGTCTCATGGCATGGATGAAGCGTGTTGTTCAAAGGAGGTTTGCCATTGGGAAATGTGCCCAAAGAAAAGTAAATAAATGAAGCTTTAGATAAGGAATTGATGAAATAAATCTATAAAGAAGCCTTATTAAGCACTTTCATGTCTTATATATGGAATATACAACATTTATAAAGAAATATGTTCCTATAAAGTAGGAATAAGGAAATCAGGCTAAAAAACACATAACTCCATGTGTAGGTACAGATGGTACCTGTATGTGATTGTGATAGGAATAGGCGATACAGATATGTTAATGACTTTTAAATTATCTAAAAATATCAAGTTTAAAATTTGTTCAAAATCCAAAAAACAAAACTAAATAAAAGGTGAATAGTACAGTATAAAAAGTAGAGCAACAACCATCATCTGTAATTTTTGTATCAATTAAAATTTGCTTTGTTGTGGAACTTCCCTGGTGGTGCAGTGGATAAGACTCCACGCTCCCAATGCAGGGGACCCAAGTTCGATCCCTGGTCAGGGAACTAGATCCCACATGCATGCCGCAACTAAGAGTTCACATGCCACAACTAAGGAGCCCACGTGCCACAACTAAGGAGCCAGTGAGTTGCAACTAAGACCTGGTGCAACCAAATAAATAAATAAATATTTTTTTAAAAATTTGCTCTGTTGTAAGTTGAGCACCCTTCCTTTAAACTGTTTTTCATAAACACAATTGAACTATTGGCAAGTAATCTCTTTCTCTTCATTATGAACACTCATAAAGGAATAATATTATTACACAAATACTTTTCCTTCCTTAAGTTAAAAGAAGAGATGAACTACAATTAAGTTTCAAGTGTTGGAGATCTGCAGTAAAACTATGACATCAGTATTATGCCTGCCCTTGACCCTTGACCCTCAAAGTGTGTTACATGGGTAGACCAGCAGCATCAGTATCACCTGTGAACTAGAAATGCAGACTTGCAGGTTCCACCCCAGACCTCTTGAATCAGAATTAACATGTTAACAAGATGTCAGGGAATTTGGCTGCACTTTAGTTTGAGAAGCCCTATCCTAAGCCATCAATGTTGCTAGAATTATTCAAGATATTGCTAAGGTGGCCAACTCTCCAAATTTTCCCTGGACCGAGAGATTACCCTGGATTTAGGACATTCAGTGCTAAAGCCAAAAAAGTCCCAGGCGAATCAAGATAAATTGGTCACTCTAAAATTGACCAAACTTCAACTTTAGAATTGAAGAGAAAAAAAATAAGCGTATGAGGAAATTATACTCTGGTTAGATGTCTGTTAATGTTAGCTCTTCTTTTATAGTCTGTGCTTCCACTCACTAATTTTAAGCATTAAGAAAATAAATGAAATGTGGAACAGCTCTCTGTTCTGTGAGATGTTGAAATCTTACATCTCTTTAGGTCCTCCTGTGACTCAAGACATGGAGTCCAGAGTGAAAGGTCTAAGAGGTAAAATCTTTTTGCTTTGTCTGTAAACTGCTTGCCACAGGGTTAATACATTTGATAGTCTCAAGCAAGGCATTTTCTATTCCTTTCCTGGTTTCTCATTCAGGATTGTTGAACTGCGCCTCTGGCCTGCATGTGATTATCCTACAGTTGCAAAACCTCTAAGGAAAGCCACCTGGGATAGAGCTGTTTGCTCTCATTAATTGGGAAAACAACCCTCTGTTTATTCCTCATGCTAGTGTCAAGGGGATCCTGGTTTAATTCCAGCACAGGTCTAGGCGTTGATTTCACATAAAGGGATTAGCTTAGGCGCCTGTGAAAGTTCTAAGGCAGTCTCCTAGGAGCCATCTGACTCAACACAGTGTGACTAGGGAAAACTGGGTGTACAAAATACACCATAATTTTCTTTTACCATGTGTGATTAGAAAATATTTATGAAGTCAAATCAAGTAAATAAAATGCCAGTGATGCTCTCTCATTTATCATAGACACCAGTGTTGCTTTTGAAATCATGCCTGATAAACGTCCCATTTGTACAGTGCTTACCACTCACCCCCCATGAGTATGGGATGGATAGTCACTCATTGAAGTCGATGCTGCCAGTGTTCTTCCCAAAACCACACCCCCCTTCCCTTTACCATTTCCATGCGTCTTGGCTCTATGTGGGTTTTCATTCCCAACAGCCAGCACCTACATCTCTTAGTCCGCTGACTACCCTCAGGCAGTTGGAGCCTGATTTGCCTAGAGACATGGAAAGCTGGAAGTGCTTGGGAGTCTATATCCCCTGAGAGCAGCCCTTAACCAGTGATTGACAGTGAAGAGAATTAATATTCCAGCTCCCTTGCCCCCCGATGGGGACAATTCTTAGATGTGTTTTCCACTGTCTCCATAACTCCCCTTTGAGATTGAATCAAAGCAATATTCCTTGGAACTTTGCTTTCTGTCGCACCCTGGCTTGGCCTCCTTTCTTTCTTGTCCCATTTCTTCCTTTGCCTACTGCTTTTTCCTAGAAATACCTCCTAATAATTCACTTTCACATGAATCCTTGTCTCAAGATCTGCCTCTGGGCAACCTAACCTAAGACACTCAATGTTACATAATTTGAAGAACATCTAAATCTCTCCTGTCTCATAAAGACAGAGGTTTATACAAATAGACATGCAAACGGCTCTTAAGCATATGCACAGATGCTCTACCTTGGTTATGATAAGAGAAATGAAAATTAAAACTACACTGAGATACTACTTCTCACCTATCAGAGGGGCAAACATTTTCAAGGTTTAACAACATCCTCCATTGGTGAGGCTGTGGGGAAACAGGCACCCTCATTACAGAGCTATTGGAACTCAATGACTAACTTAATAGTCTTATTCTTAATAATAATATTGTTATTTTTGAGACTATGGTATGCGAAGTAGGATAAATCAAATTATTAATTATGTTAATATAATAAAGAATAAATTTTTTTCACTGTAAGAGGAAAGGGATACAAATATAAAGTCAAGTAAGTTAAGAGCTCTATAAACTTAAATTTACCTTGGGAATCTCAGTATAAACACATGATTTCTTTTGTACTTTCTAAAAATATACATATTTCTGGGACTTCCCTGGTGGTCCAGTGTTTAAGACTCCACGCTCCCACTGCACAGGGCCTGGATTCAATCCCTGGTCAGGGAAATAGATCCCGCATGCCACAACTAAAAGATCCTGCATGCCGCAACTAAAGATCCCGCATGTGGCAACGAAGATCCTGCGTGCCGCAGGTAAAAAAAAAAAGATCCCGCATGTCGCAACCAAAAATTAAAAAAAGAAGATCCTGCGTGCCACAATGAAGATCCCACACGTGGCAAAGAAGGTCCTGTGTGCCACAACTAAGACCTGGTGCAGCCTAAATAAATAAATATTTTTTATATAAAAATATACATATTTCCTAATTCTGTTCACTGAAAAACTATAGAATCGATGAAAGCCCAGTAAGAGTGAGGACCGTAACATCCCAATTATGGTTTCTAAATAGTATTTGCTAAAAAAGGAATCAGAAGTCCTTAGAGTAATGTTTAGTTCCAAGTTGGAGCAGGGAGTATATAAAAGAAATCTGAGACATCATGTTATTCTAGAAAACAAGGAAGCTATCAAAGTCTGTTGGGGTCATGACAGAAAGGTTCCTGCTGGTGAAAGATGGGACAATTTGAGCATCAAAAAGAAAAATACAGCACACCAAATATATAAATATCCATGATTTTACAATATTTGAAAAAAAGTGAGCTTCTTTGGAAGTTACTAGAATGTCAATTCATTATTCTAAAAATTGACTAAAGAGAAAGAATCCAATATTTATTGTTTCTTGTACAAAGTATATTTTCAGGTAACTACATAGTTGACGCACAGCATTTCTAGCAGAAATCATCATTAGTTGTCAAAATCATTAGGTGGATGTCAGTGGGGACCTTTATAATGGAAGGATCGCTGACGACACCTGAAACCCATGTCATCAGTCAAGCCACAAAAGGAAACAGTATGACCTTGTTGTCATATAAGCCAAATAAGATAATTTAGGACAGTTTAATTAAAAGACTATTTACCAAAGTGTGGACATGGTTAAGGAAAACCAACATGGAATGAGGAAGCACCCTAGGACTCACATGAGCCGGGGGCATTAACTCTAGGCCTGAAGGGGTAAGGAGAAGGAGCAGTTACCATAACCTTAAAAGAGAACTGTAGCTTTAAAAGAAGGTCACGCAATGGGATCTGTGGCCTCTGTTAAAGAAGCGTAACCACTGCCAACCTGTGACAACTCAGCAGGGAAGCAACCACGGGGATATATACCTCAACTTTACTCTCTACCCATCCTATGATCTATGGGTGGCTATCATTGGAAAACCAGGAGCCAGAGGACAAAGAAATCTGTTGATGGAGTCTATAAAAGTCAGCTCCTGGGGCAGAGAGCAGGACAGAGAAGAGTGGAGATAGAACTGGGGAGACAAATAGGGAATATCTGGCACACAAGTAATACATCCTTTCAGCACCAGTCTAATTCTTTTAACAGACCTGAACAAAAGACCAGACTTCATAAGGATGCGCCCAGCATTCAGAATTTCTCAGTTTCTCCCTGATGTTGAAAACCAATGAGAAGCAGGCTGGTGTTGAAAACCAATGAGAAGCAGGCTGATGTTTCAACAGAGTCCTCAGGATGGAGGCTGCGGTGACCCTATCTGTTCATCCCATTTGCCAGCTGGCAGACTAAAACATCCATAGTGAGATTCAAGATTTGGTTTGGGCTCCAGCGACTCTAGAGAAAGAAAAAATCTGCAACAAATCCAGTCTCTTTGGCCGCTTGCAGTTTCTTGAAGTTGATTTTACACATTAATTTGCTTCAACAAAATCTTGTCAAAACTCCAAATCTTCCTTCCTCTCCCACTAACTCTTCCAGAGCTCCTACTCTTTCTATCCATGAAAAGACCTAATGATTTTTGTCACTTAGTAACTAGGGTGACCATAATATACAGTTGATGTCATGGTTCACAGATACCATATTTGTGAATTTGCCTACTCACTAAAATTTATTTGTAACACGAAAATCAATACTCGTGGTGCTTTTGCTGTCATACACATACATGTGCAGAGTGGTAAAAAAAGACTTGAGTTACTCATGCATGTGCATGTTCCCACCTGAGGTTGAACGTGGCAATGCTCTGCCTTCTTGCTTCAGCTCTCATACTGTAAACAAGTGTCCTTTCTGTGGTCTATTTAGTGCCACATTTTCCCAACTTTTGTGCTTTCTGTTGGTGGCTTTTCTGTTTAAAATGGCCCCCAAACATGTAACACTGGAGTGCTGCCCAGCATTCCTAAGCACATGAAGGCTGTGATGTGCTACATGGAGAAAACACCTGTATTAGGTAAGCTTCATTCAGGCATGAATTATAATGCTTTGGGCCGTCAGTTTAATGTTAATGAACCAACAGTGTATATGAACTCAGGTATCTTGAAACAGAAACGCAGATAAAACAAAGTTGTATATTGATAGATTTATGAAAATGCTATGACTAAAAGTTTGCAGGAACCTAATCGTGTATTTTCGCTGAGAGCACCGGTTCAATATTTGGTAAGTCAGTGTTTGCACTGACTTTATAGAACGTAACTACTATGAATAGCAAGAATAGAACTGTATTCAATAAAATACTTTAGGAAGTGGAAGATGGAATGCCTATAGAGAACAGACTTGTTTCCAAGGGGGTGGAGGGTGGGGAAAGGATGGGTTGGGAGTTTGGGATTAGCAGATGCAAACTAGTGTATATAGGATAGATAAACAACAAGGTCCTACTGTATAGCACAGGAAACTATATTCAATCTCCTGGGATAAACCATAATGGAAAAGAATATGAAAGAGAATGTGTATATATATATATATATATATATATGTATATATATATATATCTGAATCACTGCTGTACAGCAGAAATTAACACTGTAAATCAACTATACCTCAATAAAAATAATAATAAAAAAGAAAGATGGAATGCCTAGACAACAGGTGAAAATCGGGACTCATAATACTATAGTGTGTTGCGGCCAGCCCCCACTAGCTTGCAGAGCTGACCCTGTGCATCTCTTCCTAACTCCACATTCACTGATGCCACATCAATAGCTTGAAATTTACACATGGAAATTGGTAAATCCTACGAATCAAAGAGCCGGTTAAACATTTACCAGCACACCACTGACTATAACCCTTCATTTCTGTAATTTTCCCCTTAAATTCCTTTTGTTGAAGTATAGGAATCACAGTGAAGCTGTCACCAATTACCTCAGCTAACTGTAGCCCTGGAGAAAATAATTCTTAGGTGGATGACCAGAGGTGTGTGGCAAAATCCTATGCTTACTGCCTCTTCCTTCATTCCGTCTTTAGTTTCTCTCATAGCAAAATCTAACTGGAACCTTGATGATGAAGGAATCTAGAAAGTATAGTATCCAGGCTTCAAAGGTGGAGATGATACTGAATATCAGTAAACCCTATATGACATGGAAGGAAAATAACTCTGATATTAGTAAATACCAATAAACTATTGAATAAATATTTCCTATGTGCCATTCACTGTACTAGGGGATTTCAAGCAGTAATTTTTAAGCTATGGGTAAAAATTTATAAAAAGTTATATTATTAATCTATTATGTTGTATCCAATGTTATTTTTTAATAAAACTGAACAAAGCAGAATAGAACAAATATCAGAATGCATCACATGTAATATGAGTAAATATTGTTTGTAAAACTTTCATCTCGGATAGATACATATATGTCTATATATGTTTGCAAAGTGAAATGCATTTCTTACTGTTGATTACAGTCAAAGTTTTTTTTAAAAAAACATAGCTTTTAGAGCAAGGATTAGCAAACCTTTACTCTAAAGGGTCAGATAGGAAATTTGTTACACGTTGAAGACCACGTGGTCTCTGCTACAACTACTCAACTCTGCCTCTGTAGGGTGAAAGCAGCATAGATAATAAGAAAATGAATGGATCTGGCTCGTTCCAATAAAACTTTATACACAGAAACAGGTGGATGGCGTGTAGGATTTGACTCACAGGCCATAGTCTGCCAACTCCTGATTTAGAGCAAATGTTTCTCAAACTATCTGTTGGAAAGCACCAGTTTTTTGTTTTGGTTTGTTCCTGCCCAGGACAAGTATACAACTCACGCCATATGCAACTCATCCCAGCGAGTTCAGCAACCGCCAATCTGACCTGTGCCTTGCTCAACAACATGAGTACAGTGAGCATGCACTTGAACTATACAGTAATGTCAGTTACATTTCTAGAAAAGATTATAAATACATACTCCCACTTTATGTACTTATCTTGTTGCGGACTGGCGACAAACAGTTCACAGACCAGGGACCAACCACATTTTGAGTAGCACTACTTTAGAGAATACAAAAAAATAAAAGATACTGCCATTGTATTCAAGAGGTTTATGAGCTAATGGAGACAGACCTGTTAACAAATAACAATAATACAAGGTAGAATGCAATATGTGCTCTAATACAAAAACTAGTTCATAGCACATGAACATATTTTTCCCAAACTTGACCTATCTATCTGAAATGGCCACTTGTGCTTGAGGTATATAGATATAGATACTCCACATCCAAAGAAATTATTTAATGCATAGCAACCATTATTAAAACCTTTTTATTTGATAATAATCTGTGTGTGTATGTGTATATGTGTATATATACACACACATATATGTACATATATGTGTGTGTATATAAGTATATATACAAGATTTTTCTATCTTTGTTTTGAAAGGTACTCTGTGAAATTTAGAGGACAGAGGTCCTCTCATAAACATCACTATGAACAATTCTTGGTGAATGAAGACTTAGAAAGCATCCAACTCATTTACTGCTATAGCTGGGGCTGATCAACTAGAGACAGAGGCTACTGTTATTTTTTTTTGTTAATAATTTGATTTTTTTGTTTTTTATATATATATTTTTCATTTTTATTGGAGTATAGTTGCTTTACAATGTTGTGTTAGAGGCTATTGTTATTTGCATGTTAAATAGTTTGCTTCTCTCTCCAATTTCTCCCTGGCTTTTATATATATATATATATATATATATTTTAGAGTTGAGTTTTTATTTATTATTAAAAACCAAAAAGCGCAGCCCTGCCGAGGCCCAGTGTCCCCTGGGGGAGCGTCCTCAGTCCAGTGGTCTCGGGGCCGGGGCAGGGGAGGCCTGGCCACAGACTCTCGCTCTGACGCACGGACTCTAGAGATGACAACACTTTCTTTGTGTGAATAAAGTACGTATGGACACTTGAAAGAAAAGAAAACGTCAATTTTTTTTCCAATGTCAAATAGTTTACTTATCTCTCCAGTTTTTTTGTTTTTCACAGTGGTAACGTTTATTAGGAAGGAGGGATTCAATTAGACTTCCACATCACACACACAAGAAACAGACTGTAACCGTCGTTTCTAAAGAGGAAGGAGGAGAGGCAGAGGGCCCGGACTCCCAGGGGTCAGGCCGCTTCAGCTGAACAAGGGGGGGAGTATGGGCTGAGGACGGATAAGGCCCCTGCTCACCACCCCTCCAGTGAAGTTTAGTGGCTAAAATACTCCTACACAGCCCCTGCCCCCCAAAGCCAGCAGCCCAGTAGAAAGCTGTGTTCTCTAGCAGACACCCGGGTTATGGCTGGTGGCAGGGAGGAAGAATGTCTTGCTATCTCTTGCTGCTCCTCTGGGTTTCTTTGCCATTAATGAAAGGGTTGCTGGAGGGTCCAGGAGGGCCGGCAGGTGTGTGGTTGGGCTGCCTTCGGGTAATTCGGGTGCTGGGGGGTGTGGGCCACCACCAGAACCATTACTCTTTATAAGCTAGTAGTGAAAACCATTTCGGAAATACTTTAAGATGTATAAATACATAAGATGGTTGATGAGAGTCGGATCATAGTGTGATGGAGTAAAAATTCTTGACACTTGAGAGTTTCTGGCCATTACCCTCCCCATGTGCTTTAAAATGAACTGTTTTCTTGCTCTTTCCTTTTTCTGCCCTCCAAGGAGGGGCTTCTGATGACAAGCTGCTTTGAGAGCTTCTGTGCTAGAGAGTCAGAAGAAAATGGTGAAGCAGAGTGTGTGGACGAGGGTTTCATGGGATCGGGAGTTGTTAGATGTGGACAAGACATCCATGTAAGCATGGGTTGCTAATGTCCACGTGTTGACTGGAAGGAGAGGAATAAAGCAGCGCCCGTGGCGTGTGATGGGAGTGTATGGGAGAGGACTAAAAGAGGGCGTTTTAAGGCTTATCGCTGAGCACTGTGTTTCCCTTCATGGAGTTGCTGAAACATAAGAAAAAAATTAAGCTATTTAAAACATACCTTTAGTTGTATGAAATACATTCTTTCAAAAACAACACCATGTGAGGAATGGTTTTATAATATTAATATGGTTGTGGTTTTGAACTAGTAATATTAACTACTGTAGTGACATTTTGTGCCTTTCCCGGTCAAGGTACTCAAAGGATGTTTGAAGCTGCACCTTCAGAGTCTGTCAGAGCTACTAAGTTTTCTTTTGGTGAACGCAAAACTAACATGACTAATGTTGAAAGATCGCCACGAATCACACATTTGACACTTTATCTTGACCATTATAACCTGATTCAATTAAAATTGGATCATCTTTCCCCTTCATCAGAACCTATGGAATGAGGAAGAGATAAGTAATATTATCTTAGTTTTACAAATGGATGAATTTAGGTGCAAGAGATTAGACGCTTGCTCTCGGGTCACTTGGTGAATTGGGTCTCCCGATTCATTAAATGGCAGAGTTGGCATGGACGTCCAGTAAATTTTTGTGCTTAAAAGAATGCCCAGATGATTTTGGCAAATAGATCAGCTACGGATATAGGAACGAGGGGAATATCTGATCACCCTACTGATGTTCCAGCAGTTTCTTCATCTTAATACTGTTACCGAACCAAACTTGGGTCCGCTTGCCTGTGTGCAGTAAAGCCAGTCTACTGACACCAGGTTGTGGTGAAGGAAAGTGCAGTGTTTATTGCAGGGCATCAAGCAAGGAGTCCAGGGCAGCTAGTGATTAAAAGACCCCAACTCCCCAAACTCCCTGAAAGGCTTTCAGGGAAAGGTTTTTAAACACGGGGTGAGGGAGGGGTGGGGGTTGTGTGGTATGTGATCAGCTGGTGGACGTTCTTCTGATTGGTTGGGGGTGACGTAATCAGGAGTCAACATCATCAACCTTCTGGTTCCAGCTGGTCTGGGGTCTGCGTGCTTGTGGGCAGCAGACAGTTAACTTCTTCCACCTGGTGGGGGCTTCAGTATCTGCAAAACAGCTCAAAGATTTGGCTCCGAAGAGTATCTCTAGCCCTTGGGGAGGAGCTAAAGGTCCTGACTTTGCTTAATGGCCAAGCTATTATTCTTTTGTCTTGCGTTATTGTCTTCCTTTCCTTCTGCATTTTCTCACTTCTCTGATTAAACTTATTCTTTTTTTAATTTTAAATTAATTTTCATTGGCGTATAGTTGATTTACAATGTTGTGTTAGTGATTAAACTTATTCTTTGCCTAAAGCTTTTCTACAGACAAAAGGCAGCTGGGAAAAAAAAAAAGAAGCAGCTGGAGGACATGGAGCTCTGGGAAGGCTCCGTAGGGTCCTGCTTGGTTACACTATCTTGTGTGAATACTGGAGTGCGCCCCAGAGACCTCACTCTCAAGGAAGGATAATTTGGACTTCCTGTGCTTTTTCTTTTTTCTTTTTTTTTTTTTGCGGTACGCGGACCTCTCACTGTTGTGGCCTGTTCCGTTGCGGAGCACAGGCTCCGGACGCGCAGGCTCAGCGGCCATGGCTCAGGGGCCCAGCCGCTCCGCGGCATGTGGGATCTTCCCGGACCGGGGCACAAACCCCTCTCCCCTGCATCGGCAGGCGGACTCTCAACCACTGCGCCACCAGGGAAGCCCGACTTTCTGTGCTTTTAAAAAGGCTTCACTGCCACCTATATCCTGGGCTCCACCTCCAGCCTCTCCTCTCCCCACGCATAGGACAGTCATACCTTCAGTTACTTTAAGTTAGGCTGACATCTGGTGGGATTTCAGACATTGAAATTTTAGAAAATAAGGTTTTTATTTTGCTGTTTGGAGGAACAAAGACCCAGGAAATATTACCAGGACGAGAGTGGGACAGAAGAGGACATAGTATGAATTTAGCTTCAGTTTATTCTAAGCTGTGAAATAGAAAGCTTAAGCGAGAGAGAGGCATGGACATATATACACTACCAAACGTAAGGTAGATAGCTAGTGGGAAGCAGCCGCATAGCACAGGGAGATCAGCTCGTGCTTTGTGACCACCTAGAGGGGTGGGATAGGGAGGGTGGGAGGGAGGGAGATGCCAGAGGGAAGAGATATAGGAACATATGTATATGTAGAGCTGATTCACTTTGTTATAAAGCAGAAACGAACACACCATTGTAAAGCAATTATACTCCAATAAAGATGTTTAAAAAAAAAGATTATTCTTGATAACATACCCATGAATAAATGGGTCAAGGAGGAGTGCTCTGAATCAGTCCTGTCACCAATAAGAGAGAAGGATGTCACCAGCCTCTGAAACACTCCCCCATGGGTAACAGATCTATTAGGTAGATACTGTCCCGCTCCTTGCCAGCAGAACACGGTTAATGTCATGGAGAAAGCTCCACGGTGGCTGGGAAATTCACATTTTATAAAAAAGCCTAACTGTCTAAAGCCTGAAATGTATGTATTTCATTTTCTCCAGAAATGCTTTGCAATCATCTTCCCTCATCACTGCATTTTTCCTGATAGAGAAAGCCTTTGTGTTTGTGGTACACGTCAAGTTCTTGAAGTGAATGATAGCACTGCAACTTGGATGATTCAGAAGGATTTTTAATTCTCTTTAATTTATTATTTTAGTAAGTAAATTTAAAGCAAACTATTTTTCCAGCCTAATTGCTTTTGTGACATTCCCACTGAGTCCCTGTCGTTTACATACTAAGGCTGATTCTGTTAGAAGGGTGACCTGCCTGGCCAGAGGGAAGAGAAATCATTGTTGGGCCTAAACTTATTCCCAGGCTTGACACGTCTTCCCAGATGCATTAGCACAATCTCATTTGCCTCGATCAAGGATAGGGCAAGAATGAGACCATTGATCCGAGTCAAGAACTCTTCCAAATTCTGTTCTGGTTCTTCTAAGGCAGGAATGCAAACTCAGCATCTCGCAAATGGGTCATAACCTTTTTTAGGTCACAGACCTTTTGAGTATCTGATGAAAGCTGTGTTGATCCAGGTCCTCTAAGATGGGATTAGCCATGCAAGAGATTTATTGAAAGCTTGTGAGGAAAAATGAGGGGAGTGTGGAACTGAGGAGGCTAGGAGAGCCCTCAGACTGAGAAGGATATCTGATCTGACTCCCTATAGAGGAGAGAGGGAAAGAAGGAAGGTTAGGTGGAAGCATCTTAGACTTCAGTGCTGTTTTAAGAGTTCAGTCAGGCTCTCAGGGAGTCCTCGAGCCGAAGTCGCCCATCAGGGCTTCCCTGGTGGCACAGTGGTTACGAATCTGCCTGCCAATGCAGGAGACACGGGTTCAAGCCCTCTGGGAGGATCCCACATGCCGTGGAGCAACTGGGCCTGTGCGCCGCAGCTACTGAGCCTGCGCTCTGGAGCCCGCGAGCCACAACTGCTAAGCCCGCACGCCTGGAGCCCATGCTCCGCAACAAGGGAGGCCACCGCAGTGAGAGGCCCGTGCACCACAATGAAGAGCGGCCCCTGCTGTCTGCAACTGGAGAGAGCTCGCGCACAGCGGCGAAGACCCAACGCAGCCAAAAATTAATTAATTAATTAATTTTAGAAAAAGAGAAAAGAATCAAAATAAAATTAAAAGAAAAAAAGTCGCCCATCGGAAGAGTCCCACGTCTCCTAGGAACATGCCTGCCTTAGTTTCCCTGAATTACTCGCTCACTGGCTGGAAGCCACTGGGGCTACTGGTCAATTACACTCCCAAAAGTCAGAGGTCTCAGAGGGACATTTTCATGGCCACCAGTCTATTCCTTGCACTGCACAGAGCTACTTGACACAAATTCAGGGAATAGATCCTCTGTGGTTCCCATGGGCCACTCTTCCTGAGGGGAAAACTCACAAAAGAGGAGTTAGTGGGATGAACTACAACCCCTGTTGCTGCAGTTGCTCTTGGAGCTACAATTGGTGCTCATCCTCTCTTTCCTCTCCTATTCATTCTAGATTTCTCTCACCTTCAGATATCACCTCTGTAGGTCTTGCTGGCTTGACCTGATGGTGTTATATAACCCCAACCTTCATTCCTGAGAGGTCTGAGCCCTTGGGAGTCATACCCTTCTGAGGCTAGGGTGGCTACACTTGCCCATGCACGGTCATAATTGGGTAAGAGAGTACCAAGTGGTGCCCAGGTGTATCACCTGGGTAGCACACACGTTCTCCACGCTGCCATAATGTAAAAGCAACCTTATTACCTCCTGATGATCAACGCCAATTACTCTTGTCCCAATTGACCCGTCTTCTTGCCTGCTGGTCCCTGGGCTCCAGGAGTCCAAAGTGTCCTGGTGGTAGCCAGAGCTTGTAGTTCAATGGGACCCTTTCCTGCATCCTCTGGCAAGAGTGTGCCCTCTTTGAGGACCATGACCACCATCCTTGTCATGCCCGGAGTTGATGGGACTGGAAGCACAGCGTCCTCCAGTGGTGAGTGGGGCCACTCATCTTCCACCCCTTGGTCTCTGGATCCATGTATGCTTTCTACTAGGATACACAGCACCAGATACAGGTCTCTGATTTAATATATACGCTGTGTCCTGAAGAGCACCCACTTCTTCCAGAGTGTTGCCCCCAAACTGGCACTTTAATTAATCCTTTCAAAAGCCATTCCAGTGTTCTATGAGGCTGGATGCCTCTGGATGGTGTGGTACATGATACAACCAGTGGAGCCCATGGTCATGGGCCCGCTCCCTCACCTCCTTTGCTGTAAAATGGGTCCCCTGATCAGATGCCATGTTGCATGGGATTCCATGCTTGTAGATCAGGCCTTCCGTAATCCCCTGGATTGTGGTACTTGCTGAGGCTCTACAGGCAGGAAAGGTAAACCCAAGTCTAGAATAAGTATCTATACCTGCAAGGACAAACTACTGATGCTTCTCAGATGGAAGGGACTCATTGCTGTTGACTTGATACCAAGTGACCAAGAGATAGTGCCAGGTCTGGGAGCTCAGTTTGGGTCCCTCCTGCCAACATGTTGGACAGTTGGAGGCACCAGTAAACTAGATCAGCTTTGGTAAGTGGAAGTCCATGTTATTGTGGCCATCTTGGCAACCATGGCCACTACATGAATATGCCCATTGTGCCAATTCTGGGGTGGCTGATGACAAAGGCTAGCTGATGTCAACAGGCTGAGTCATTTTTGTCTACTTCGTTGTTAGGTGCCTCTTCTGTGATGGATGATTTCTGGTGGACATTTATGTGTGTTACAAAGATCTTCACATTTTATACCCACTCCCATATTTCCATCCCCATGCCTCTACCCCAGAACTCCTTGTATCTGATCTTCTAGTCTTCCCCTTCCAGGCCATTGGCCACTGCCCATGAATCTAAATATTCTTACCTCAGACCACTGTGCCTTCCACACAAAGTGGATGACCAGATGTGCCACTTCAGCGCCACCCATTGGGAAGATTATCCCTCCCATTTTCATTCAGGGCCACTCTCGAATGTGGTGTAATGTAACCACCATCCATTTTCAGCTTTTCCTCACACACTGAACAAGAACTTTATTTTCCTCCTTCAGCTGTTTGCATGAGAACCCTCCCCCACGTGTCTGCAGGTTCAAGCCTTGGTGGGACACTGGTACAACTCTTATGGGTGACATGGAGATCCGGGCTACCTGCTCATGCAGTTTACTTGTGTCCTCTGGTCTTGCTTGAGCCCCATCCTGGATGTAACATTTCCGTGTTGTTATGGACAGATGCTAAGCCTGTCTTACTTTATGACTTGACAGTTCAGAAAGAACCCAACTCATAATGTGTAGCTCCAGCTGCACGTTCATGCTCATGATCAAACATTTTGTCTCTACCAGGGCCCACTAAGCAACCAGGACCTGTTTCTTAAAGGGCATATTATTTTCTGCTGTGGATGGCATGCCCTTGCTCCAGATTCCGAGGGCCTACATTGTCTTTCTCCCACTGGAGCTTGCTGTAAGCTCCACACTGTATCATTTTTCACCACTGATTCTTGTAACACCTTGGATTGTATCCAGAAGGTCAGCTGGATGGTATAGCCCACGTGGCAATGTTGCTTGTACCATAACCTGGACCTGCTGCAGAACCCTTTCCTACTTTGGCCCCTACTTAAAGCTGGGAGTCTTCCATGCCAGAGTAATATTCCAGGAGTAGAATGGGCTGCCTCTAGGACCCAAAGAGGCCTACAAGATGCTGTGCTTCCTCTCTGTGCTAGGGGATGTGAGATTCAGGTCTGTTTTTTTACTTTGGAGGGGTATTCCAGCATGCCCTTGACCCCTGGACTCCTCCACTGGGATCACCACCAATGAAATCTTTAGCAGGTAGTTTGTTACTTTGTTCCAAGGACTATCTGTGTCTCACCTACCAACCAGGATAGTGTCATCTTCACCTGCAGGGAAGTGAATGATCAAGTTCCAACTCCACATCTTACTGCCTATATTCTGAGACCACTCCTGGTGCCACTTATGTAGTCCAGGTCCTCTAAGAAGTAGGTGCCACAACAGAACTAGCCATGCAAGAGGTTTCTTAGGGACAGTGCCTAAGACAGAAAATGGGGAGGGAATTGGGGGAGGCTGCATACTTCAAAGCAGGTCTGAGTCTGGGTGAAGGAGAGAGAGAAGGGAGGAAGAAAGTAGGAAGGTTGGGTGGAAGCATCTTAGACTGCAACACAGTTCTGAAGGAGTCTACAAGACCATCAGGGAGGCCTTGAGCCAGAGGTGGCATCAGAGAAGTCCTGCATCATTGGCTGGGAGCAGGCTGTGGGAAGCATGGCCTTGGTATCTACACAATGATACAGTTCAGAGTGCAGCAGCTGGGACCATCAGTCACTTACGGTCCTTGCAGTAGGGGATCGGAGAGGTCTATTTTCATGGCTGCCAGGAAGGTTTGTTTCCCTTCACAAAAAAGAATACTAATATGCCATGTAAAAATGTGTGTAATTTCATAGGGTTCATGGACCCTCATGGACCCTCTCAAGTCCACTCGTTGGATGGCATGGGTGGTTAAGAACACCTGTTTTCAGAATTTACTGCTGATGTCATTCAGAATGGACTGCTGTGGGTGTTTATCGGAAAGACAAACAACACATCTTCAAAAGACACATAAATTCCTTAAGGATGTATAGTCTCTTCATTAAAAGGGGGGCCTATATCCTCTTAATATCATGTACAGTACTATATACATTGTAGATAATCTGAATATCTTGGATGGGTATACAATAAGGATCCCAGCCAAAATAGTCCCATTTTGGGGGGAGTTTTAACAGTAGGATTGGGAAGCAACAAAGGCTTTTCAATCTTGAAACTCTCTCTTGTCTCATAGTTTAGCAGAGCAGAAGTTTGGTGAATCCACCAATTTCAGAAGGCTCAGAACTTTGTTCTAATAAAAAAGATGCCCAATTTCTTTAATCAAGTAAAATGTTTTCAATATGTTATTCCTCCTTGGTAAGCAGTGCAGTTGAAGCAGGGTGGTGGAATACATTTACAAGTCCAGGCAAAGGATGATCTTGCACAACTCATTTGATCCCTGTGTGTTGGATTCCCCTACCTTTTTTTTGTTTGTTTGTTTTTTGGTTTTTTTGGCGGTACGCAGGCCTCTCACTGTTGTGGCCTTTCCCGTTGCGGAGCACAGGCTCCGGACACGCAGGCTCAGCGGCCATGGCTCACGGGCCCAGCCGCTCTGTGGCATGTGGGATCTTCCCAGACCAGGGCACGAACCCGTGTCCCCTGCATCAGCAGGCAGACTCTCAACCACTGCGCCACCAGGGAAGTCCATCCTCTACCTTTTTTAATGTTTAAAAATATAAATACTTTATTTATAATTTTAATTGAGATGAAATTTACATAGTTCAAAGTGCACAAATTTTGAAAGAACAGCTCAATAAATTTTCACCCATGTGACCACCAATCAGGTCAAGATATAGAACATTTCCAGGACTCCCAGAAGGCTCCCTCGTATTCCTTCCCAGTCAGCACCCCACCCCCACACATAAAAGTAACCACTATTCTGACTTCTATAACCATAGATTAATTTTGCCTGTCCTTAAACTTCATGAGCTCCTTTGTGTCCAGTTTCTTCCACTCTGCATTATGTCTGAGACACATCCATGTTTTTTTGGGTGTCTGTACTTCATTTATTTTCAGTGTTGTGTACTATTCCATTGCATGGTTATCTTATCATTTACTGGCCCATTCTACTGTTGATGGATATTAGAGTTGTTGCCAGGTTGGGACTATTATGAAAAAAGCTGCCGTGGATTCTTGAAGATGTCTTTTAATGGATATAAGTACTCATTTCTCATTAGTGCATATCCAGCAGTGAAACTGCTGGGTCAGTGAAATATGTGTGTTCAGCTTTGCTAGATATTGCCCAATAGTTCTGTAATATAGTTGCACTACCAGTTTTCACTCCCATCAGTAAGGTGTCAGAGTTCTAGCTGTTCCCTATCCTATCCTGGCCTCACAGACAGTAGGTATCGTAATTCCTTTAAATTTTGGTCATTCTGGTGGGCATTTTCCACTTTTAAGTAAGACTGACTGAACCATTATCAGTCAGGGAAAAGGCATGTCAGTGCTCTCAGAACCTCTTAAAGAGCTTAGGACGGTTTTACCCCACTGGATACACAAGGTTGTGATGTCGATTTTGTTTTACTGACTATTTATTACAGCATTCTTGGTTCTTTGGAAGCACACCTATAGAAATAACAAAAGAAGTTTTATAATTATAAAGGCCCTTAGAAAAGGCACTGGAAATGATTCTTGGAAACTGAAAGTCTAGTCTATGGCCCAAATTGAAGTGGTACAAAGAGGGAAATGGCCTCTTCAGGGACCAGAGAAGAGGTTAGCTCCAGAGGAAGGAATGGATCACGCATTTTATTACTGAGAATAACTGTCCGTTCTTACTTAAATGTGTATAACTTCTCAGTGGTATTTAAAGGGTTAATAATTATCAAACAACTTGGACTTTGTTAGGTCAGAGAAACAGCGGTGTTCACATCGATAAGGTTCTGCTGTTTTTGAGCTTTTAATGATGAAAGAGGAAGGACAAGAAAGCCATTAATAATTATAACTAAGTAGTTTCCCTACTTTATTCTACTCTCAGATTCATGGACAGGAAATATGTCCGTTTGATCTATTAATCTGTAAATCAGGATTTGAAGACAAGAATTATAGATTCATCATCTCCTTTAATCCTTCCCCTTAACTATTCTTACCCTATAAAACTGCCTTGATTTGTCTGTAGGGCTCTATTTCTAATTTATTTTAATTCACAATAATTAAAAATGAACAAGTGTTTATTCATTGCTTTCCTTGTGCTAGGTAAATGGCTAGGGGTCCTTGCACCTATTATCATTTATGCTTCACACCAAGTATCTTGCTTAAGTTCGTCTCACCCCTGTGAAGCTAAGAGATTATATTTTATTAACACTGCTTTAAAGATAAAACTATTAAGGCAAAGAGGTGAAATGACCTACCTTTGTATGTTTCATTATAATTTCAGGTTCAAAGAGCTTATTCTCTTTCTTTCACTTTTAGATTCAAGTTGCCAAGTCCTGTCAGTTTTCTCTTGGATGAAGGCTTCCATTTCCACAACTGCTGCTCTTGTTCAAGGAACAGAATAGCCACAAGACTGGTTTCCCAAATAAATCTACACAGTATCACCATATCAATCTTGATGAAACACTGCTTTCATTATGTCCCTCTCTCCTGCCACACTATTCAATAGCTCCCCAAAGCCTGCAGGGAAAATTCCAAACTTAGTAGCTTTTTGGTGAAGGCGCTCCTCAGTTATACACCAACATAATTTTCCAAATACTTTCACACAAAATCCTCCATTTCAAACAATACAGACTACTTACTGACCATCAAATAAGAATTCCAGTCTCACACATTTGCTCACAGACCTGCCAACCTGAATGCCCTTCTCCTTTTTCTTTGCCTAATCAAATGTTGCCAGGCCTTCAATGATAGACATCCATCCACTGACCTGAGGGGTTCCCTTATCAGGTATTTTCTCCCATCTCTCAACTCCTGTGGCATTTCATAGTTGTATTAAGGAGACAGCAAATTACCTATAGAGTAACAACAGGATGAAAAGTGGCATGGTAGATTTGAAAATAAATTATATACTCCTTGAACTGAAAGAGCTCAAAATGTGAGATGACAATATAAATGGAAAATTTAATTAGGAACTTAAAGATATGTTAGTAGCATTTCTGAGCATGTTCTATGTAGTAGGCCATGCACTATTTTCCCTGCACTTGCACATTTATTTCTATAAGTAGGCACTGTTATTATCCTCCATTTACTGTTGAGGAATCTGAGGCTCAGGTATGTTATAGGACGTAGCCAAGATCATCCAACTAATAAGGGGAGAGGGAGCATTTGAATCGCCCATATTCTTTTTTTTTTTTTTTTTTAACATCTTATCCCTTAGGGTATAGTGCACTTAAGATGTGATCTCAAGTTTCACTTGCTCCAGGAAGAAGACAGGGAGATTGAGGGAATGTAAGACATTGGAAGACTAGTAAGAAGGTGAATACAGAGAAACAGAGGAGGGCAAGAATTAACAAAAGAGAAATAAAAAGATGGACTGAAACTTGAGCCAGTAAAATGGAGCTTAGGATTCTGGAGCTAGCTCTGTCAACATTTGTCTTCCAGGGTCCTCCTTTTATAAACCAGTTGAAGATTTGTAGATTCTTAAGTGGCTCCAGTTCAGTCAGCCATTTGGTTCTCAGCTTTAAAGCTGTGGAAATGCCATTTTACTAGTTTGTCAGCAGTTGCTAAGACTTTGAGGACCAGCTCATACCAACCAAATATCTAAGAGATTGATGAATAAACCAGCTAACAGTATATTCATGTACAATGACACTATTTTACAATACAGTCGACTCATAGCTGTCTTCACAGGACACTCCTAATGGATATGTCCTGTCAGTGGCTTCCCATCGTGCTTAGAATAAAAACCAAAATTCTTGCTTCGGCTTCAAAGGCCTACATGAGCTAACCCCGGTTGAACTTTCCAGACTTGTCTTGTGCTCCTCTCTCCCTTGCTCACTAAACTCTAGCTATATTCACCTTCTTCCAGTTCCTTGAAGAAGCCAAGCACTTTTGCACCTCAGGACCAACCTGTACGCTACTCCCTCTAGCTGGAATAATCTTCTCCATTCTTCACTTAATTATATGGAGCTCAGAAATTAAATACCTTAATTTCTTTTACTGACCTTAGTTAAAGAAATGTAATTTTTACAGTTATATTTAATGAAAAGTCTTGAGGGGAGCTAATCTTATTAGCATAAGCACTTTGAGAATTAATTCAAAATGTCATATTTGTACAACTCTCAGGAAGATAACGAAGAGAACTCAGAGGACATTGAAATTCTAGTGACCATGTGAAAAGGCACTGTTGGAAAAATAGCCAGTAAGAACATAAGGTTTTAAACATTAAGATATGTGCTCTGTTCCTTGTTAGTGGGATGAGATCTTCAGAGAGATGTTCTATGATAAGACTTGTAAGCACAAAATGTCTAGTGTAATCACTTCTGCTCATAAAACAGGTTTGTTATAGGAACTTGTAGTTATTCACTTCAGGGATAAAATAATTTCATAATAATAAATGGAATGGGCTCACTTAAGCCGTAAATGTACCTACCAGCCCTATGGCTCAACCTATACCTGTAGAAGAACTTCCATCACCTCAGACAAATCTGCTCCAAATCCAGTGAAAAGCCTGGGCGCCCCCCCCCCCCAATTATTCTCATCACTTAGGATTCAGTTTTAAGGTCACCTTCTCTGAAAGGCTTTCTCTGGGCACTGTATTTATAGCAGCACTACTTAAATTTTGGAAAATCACTTGGTAAAACTACAGATACCCGGCCCCTCCCTATTTCCATAAGCCAGGGCCTCTGTGTTCTTTATTAGCTCTCCAGGTGGTTCTGATGCTCACTGAAGCTTGAGAACTACTGATCCAAATGTGTACTCTTCCTTTTGTCCCTTTATTCTCTATTAGAGCGTCCTGTTTGTTTCCCTCCCAGCTCCTATCACAATATCTATTTACATGTGGTTGTCCGTCTCCCCTACTAGACTATAAGCACCATGAGGGCAGGGATCATGTCTTGTCAATTACTATATCCGCAGCATACAACACAGAGCCTGGCACAAAACTGGGGGTCAAAACAATAGATGGCTCAGTATGCATAGGATGAATGAAATGGATTTTTGTTCATAGTGCACCCAAGACTTGCTTTATAGAAGTGAGTCATAAACTTTTTATTTTTCATGAGAATCTTTTGGGGGGATACTACTAAGTATTACAGATGAAATCAGAGTAGAGTCAGCTGTTCTGGTTAAATCAGAAATGGATGTTCCAGAGTTCTTCCCACCTGGCCTCCCTTGTATCCCTGAAGGAAGTATAGGACCTTGCTTCACAATGGGTGGTACTTGGACCAGCAGCATCAGTAAATGGTACAAAAGGAATGGTGGGTAAGACTGCTGACACCATAGCACGAATCAAGGCAGTAGAACCAAAAGTCATTTTATTCTTCACTGTCACATCCAGGCAGTTTAAAATTTTTTGTTGTTGTTTTTTGTTTGTTTTTGGGTTTTTTTGCGGTACGCGGGCCTCTCACTGTTGTGGCCTCTCCCGTTGCGGAACACAGACTCCGGACGCGCAGGCTCAGCGGCCGTGGCTCACGGGCCCAGCCGCTCCGCGGCATGTGGGGTCTTCCCGGACCGGGGCACGAACCCGTGTCCCCTGCATCGGCAGGCGGACTCTCAACCACTGCGCCACCAGGGAAGGCCCAGGCAGTTTTTTTTAAAAAGCCAGATTCACTTACTAATGTCCTTGATGAAGCAGTAAAAATTATTAATATTAAATTTCAACCCTTGAGTACATGTCTCTTTAATATTCTGTGTGATGACATGAGAAGTAAGCATTAAGCCTTTCTGTTGCATAACAAAATATGATGATAAGATATGCTGAAGATAAGAACATATGCAATTCTTTGAGTTGTGTGTTGAACTAGCTGCCTTTTGCATGGTACACAAGTTTTTTGTTTGTTTGTTTACATTTATTTATTTTTGGCTGTGTTGGGTCTTTGTTGCTGCGCGGTCTTTCTCTAGTTGCGGTGAGTGGGGGCTACTCTTTGTTGTGGTACGCGGGCTTCTCATTGTGGTGGCTTCTCTTGTTGTAGAGCATGGGCTCTAGGCGCATGGGCTTCAGTAGCTGCAGCATGTGGGCTCCATAGTTGCGGTTCGCGGGCTCTAGAGTACAGGCTCAGTAATTGTGGCACACAGGCTTAGTTGCTCCGCGGCATGTGGTATCTTCCCGGACCAGGGCTCGAACCTGTGTCCCCTGCATTGGCAGGCGGATTCTTAACCACTGCACCACCAGGGAATCCCCTTGCATGGTACACAAGTTTTAATTTTAAAAAAACTGACAAACTATGGTCATTTGGACTTGGGTATTTGGCAGACATTTTGAAAATGAACGAGGTGAACCTTTCACTTCAAGCAAAGTAACTGACAGAATTTGTTGCCAAAGATAAAATTTGAGCTTTCAAGGGAAAATTAGAATTGTGTAAAATTTTTATCTTCTTGGCAATACTTAAAGATTTTTCTAATGAGATAGGTGGTTGTCTTAGCCCATTTGGGCTGCCGTAAACAAAATACCATAGACTGGATGACTTATAAACAGCAAACATTTACTTCCCGCAGTCCTGGAGGCTGGGAAGTTCAAGATAAAGGTGCCAGTACAGTTGTGTTCTGGTGAGGACCCTATTCCTGGTTCATAGCGCCTTCTAGCTGTGTCCTTACCAGGTGCAAGGAGCTAGGGAACTCTGGGCAGTCCCTTTTATAAGATGCTAATCTCATTCATGACTTAAGTGCTTACCCTCATGACTTAAGTGCACCCTCATGACTTAAGTGCTTACCAAAAATCCCATGTCCTAATACCATAATCTTTGGGTGCTAGGATTTTAACATATGCATTTTGGGGGCACACAGACATTCAGACCATAGCAGTGGTGGTATTAACAAATGCGATTTTTAAATTTTGCATAATGTAATGTGCCATCATTTGGAAGATCTGCATAACTCAGTGAACTAATATTTTCCAAATGACCAGTGTAGAATCACACATGGGCAAAAGATTTATTCAAAGTGAAGTTTTATGTAACAGTGTAGAAAAGTTCTTGATGTGGTTTCGGATTCCACACTGCAACTAATCTTTAAGGAGCTATGTAACATCCAAGAATATTCATGATTATTTGAAAAGGCTACTTCCCTTTTTAACTACTTATATCTGTGAGGCTGAATAGTCTTCCTATACTTCAAACCAACATAGTACCACGGATGGAAAGCAGAAACAGATATGAGACTACAGCTGTCTTCTATTAAGGCAGGCATGCAAAAATACAAATCAATGTCATCTACTCTATTCATTAACTTTGTTTTGGAAAATATAGTTATTTTCATAAAATATTATAGGTTTACTATTGTTAGCTTTAAATAATATATAAATATTTTGAAAATTTCTCAGTTTTAATTTCTAATGTGATATATACTGATAGATATATACCATATAAAGAAACATCTTTGAGATCTTTATAATTTATGAGAGTATAAAGAGGTCCTGAGAACAAAACATTTAAGAACTGCTGCCTTAAGAACAATTTGAAAACTTCTTCCTTTAAGCAGTTCTAGCCCTAAAGATAAATAAACCCTGAAGAGTTGTTCCTAATCCCTTTCCCCTTTTATCAGCTAGACCCCAAGTCTGACAATTGCCAAGTGCCTCAGATTTATTTCACATAAATGTACATTCCCGTCATGCTTTCCTAAGCAAAAGAGTTGTCACTTTAGGGATGTAAGGATTCTTCAATATATGCAAATCAATCAATGTGATTCACCATATTAACAAATTGAAGATTAAAAACCATATGATCATCTCAATAGATGCAGAAAAAGCTTTTGACAAAATTCAACACCATTTATGATTAAAAACTCTACAGAAAGTGGGCATAGAGGGAACCTACCTCAACATAATAAAGGCCATATACGACAAACCCACAGGAAACATTTTCAGTGGTGAAAAACTGAAAGCATTTCCTCTAAGATCAGGAATAAGACAAGGATGTCCACTCTCACCACTATTATTCAACATAGTTTTGAAATCCTAGCCACAGCAATCAGAGAAGAAAAAGAAATAAAAGGAATACAAATTGGAAAAGAAGTAAAACTGTCACTGTTTGCAGATGACATGATACCATACATAGATAATCCTAAAGATGCCACCAGAAAGCTAATAGAGCTAATCAATGAATCTGGTAAAGTTGCAGGATACAAAATTAATGCACAGAAACCTCTTGCATTCCTATACACTGACAATGAAATATCAGAAAGAGAAATTAAGGAAACAATCCCATTCACCATTGCAACAAAAAGAATAAAATACCTAGGGATAAACCTACCTAAGGAGGTTAAAAGACCTGTACATAGAAAACTATAAGACACTGATGAAAGAAATCAAATATGACACAAACAGATGGAGAGATACACCATGTTTGTGGATTAGAAGAATCAATATTGTGAAAGTGACTATACTACCCAGAGCAATCTACAGATTCAATGCAATTCCTGTCAAATAACCAATGACATTTTTTAACAGAACTAAAACAAAAAATCTTAAAATTTATATGGAGACACAAAAGACCCCAAATAGCCAGGGCAATCTGGACGGAAAAAAACGGAGCTGGAGGAATCAGACTCCCTGACTTCAGACTATACTACAAAGCTACATTAATCAGGACAATATGGTACTGGCACAAAAACAGAAATATAGATCAATGGGACAGGATAGAAAGCTCAGAGATAAACCCACGCACTTATGGTCAACTAATCTATGACAAAGGAGGCAAGGATATACAATGGAGAAAAGACAGTCTCTTCAGTAAGTGGTGCTGGGAAAACTGGACAGCTACATGTAAAAGAATGAAATTAGAACACTTCCTAACACCATACACAAAAATAAACTCAAAACGGATTAAAGACCTAAATGTAAGACCAGACGCTATAAAACTCTTAGAGGAAAACATAGAAAGAACACTCTTTGACATAAATCACAGCAAGATCTTTTTTGACCCACCTCCTGGAGTAATGGAAATAAAAACAGAAATAAACAAATAGGACCTAATGGAACTTAAAAGCTTTTGCACAGCAAAGGAAACTATAAACAAGACGTAGAATCTAGAAAAATGGTACAGATGAACTGGTTTGCAAGGCAGAAATAGAGACACAGATGGAGAGAACAAACGTATGGACACCAAAGGGGGAAAGGGGGGGGACGAATTGGGAGATTGGGATTGACATATATACAGATATATATACATATATACAGTAATATGTGTAAAATAGATAACTAATAAGAACCTGCAGGGACTTCCCTGGTGGCACAGTGGTTAAGAATCTGCCTGCCAATGCAGGGGACATGGGTTCGAGCCCAGGTCCGGGAAGATCCCACATGCCGCAGAGTAACTAAGCCCATGCGTCACAACACTGAGCCCATGTTCTAGAACCCGCAAGCCACAACTACTGAGCCCGTGTGCCACAGCTACTGAAGCCTGCATGCCTAGAGCCCGTGCTCCGCAACAAGAGAAGCCACCGCAATGAGAAGCCCGCGCACCACAATGAAGAGTAGCCCCAGCTCACCACAGCTAGAGAAAGCCTGCGCAAAGCAGCAAAGACCCAATGCAGCCAAAAAGAAATAAACTTAAAAAAAAAGAACCTGTTGTATAAAAAATAAATTAAATTTAAAAAAAAAGAGTTGTCACTTTGATTAGATTTTTGCACTTGTTGGCTTCCATGATTCGGTTTGGCAGAGAGCCAGGCTGCTCACCTGGGTAGCATAGGCATTCACAAAGCAGCTTCTAGAAAGAGATGACTCAAGTGAAGCATCAGCTGCTGGCTTCTGCCAACTTCAGAAGACAAAATCATTCTTTGCCTTTTTTAGGCAAAAAGCTATTCTACTCAGTGTTTCTGATGGTGGGATATAATTTTGTTATTAAGGGCCAAAGAAAAAATATAAATTATTAAAAACAATCAAATAAAAGGGGGCTAATATTTATTTAGCACTTGCTTTAAGCCAAATACTCTTATATATGTTAATTCATTTAATCCTTTCAGCAACACTATGAGATGGGCGTTATTATTCTCATTTTACAGATAAGGAAAGTAGGATTAGATGGCTGTTATATAGCAGAGGAGGGATAAAACCCAGGCCTCAGTGGCTCCAAAGACAGATTAATAGTCAGAGGATCTGGGTTATGTCAAATGCTTTATGGTGGTGCTTTATGGTTGTGGGGATAAAGACACCTCAAATAATTCTTCAGAATTAATTACCTCATACCAATGATTCTCAAAGTGTGGTCCCTGGACTGGCAGCATTGGCATACGTGGGAACATGGTAAAAATGCAGATTCTCAGGCCCCAATCCAGACCTGCTGAATAGGAAGCTTTGGGGGAAGTGAGGAAGGCAATGCAAAGGGCAGACCAGCTGCCAGAGTTGCCGACCTCTAGTGTTTAACTGTGACAGAAATAAACCTGCAATATTGTCAGTTAACTCAGGTGTACTCTTCTCCAGGGAGAGCAAATTGGTCTCCTATTCCATGCAGCTAATAAATTCCTCATTATGAATTTCAACATGTGACAGGAAAATAATATTTGTTATTTATAATGTTCTGCTTCCTTCTTAAGGAAGGTAACCTGGTTACCTTCCTTATAACCAGGTAACCAGAAAATCCTGGTAACCAGAAAAATTTTTGCTTGCTTGAGCACGAGCGCTCCACCATTTCTCTAATGGCCTCTTATCTTCCTACTCCTCCCTTGATGCCTGAAGGATCAGCAGTACAGTACAGACCTCGGAAAAATCTTATTCATGGATCTTCTTAGATCAGATTCCCTAGAAGCAGAGCCTGAGTTGGGGATTCCTGTGCAGATGATTTATTGAGGAAGCACTCTCAGGAGAAGAGAAGCAAGGGAAGGAGGTTAAGCCTCAGGGAAAGCTAACCAAGGATGTGGTCTCAAACAGATACTGGCTTCAGCATAATCCCCAGGGAAGCTCTGGAGCATGAATTTCACCAGAGGGTTGGTCCTGCCTAGAAGGATGAGAGCCAAGTTTTTGTACACCTCTCTATCAGTTACTCACTGACTGTGGACTGCCAGTAGTGGGATGAGGGTGAGAGTGTAACCTCCTGGGCTAAGTGGTTCCTGATGGCTGAGGGTAGCAAAAGGGGCAGCTGTGAGCCATTAGTATCCAACCCTGACAGCAGCTGGGGGGTGGGCGAACCCAGGTTAATAGACATCTGGTTGAGACACCAACAGCATCTACTACATGAATGCTTTTTGGATCACTGTTCACATCCCTGAAATCTGTATCGATCTCTGCTTAGGTGTGAACTCTCCTCTCATCTGTTGGCCTCATAGAATCCAAGTCCTGGACCAGCCAGTTTCCTATTCCCCATTCAGCCATTGAAGTAAGTCAAGTCAAGTGGCTACATTTGTAGGATCCCAGATAGTTTGCAGAGGGTGTTGAACACATGCATTATCCCTCCCTGTAGAATATCTTTCTATCCTAGGAACATTTTATTGTTATTTCCTCTTTCCTTCTTTTGTAAAATGAAGGGATGGTCTGGATCATTTCTAAGCCTCATTCCAGTTTAAAAATTCACTTGCCTAACGATTTTGCTGCAGAAGGCAGCTGTTGTACCTGCATTGCCTCTGGGAATGAGTTTCACAAAAACATGGATTAGAAACTAAGTCCAGTGTCATTGATACAAGTCAGGCACTGTTCAAACTGTGAAAAGATTTAGTCCATATAAAGGAGTGCACTTCCACTTGTTCTGACCACGATTCTTTTTCAGTAATTGATATTAAATTTACTGGATAATTATGAGGGATGAATTACTTTAAAATATTAGAGAACTGCAGAGTTGATTGCAAATTCCTGCGTCAATGATCTGTGTCATGTGTTTGCCACACAAAAATGCACAGATACTATCATTTCCATTCCAAATATTACAGTGCATCAGCACTTAAATTAAGGGCTTCAGGAAGGTTTCACAATGGCAAAGCAATATATCGTTGAAACTGTGGCAGAAACTGAGGCAAAACTGCAAAAGTATCACTGAAGTGTCCCTATGTGTCTCCTTTTAATCAAGTACAAGCTGATATTGAAAAAAATTCCTGATGTAAATAACTGAAAGTAGGTCTACCCTGACCGGATACTGGCCCTTTGTGTGACTTAAAACAAAGCACCTATTCAGGTTTATAAAACACTGAAAAGTGTCCCCTCTTGCTGGACAACTTACAAAAATGTCATTCCTTCCTTCTGGCTGCAAGGCCTATAAGGAGGCACAAGCCTTGGTATCTGAAGTGCAGACCGGGTTTTAACCCTTACTCACACCTTTTACCTGAGACCTTTGCACAGAGTACATCTTGCATGTCAGTATATAGTGTTCCTGGTTGTAGGTGTCCAATCATTGTGACTTGACTGGTTTTCCATTCTTTGATACGACCTTTCGTATTTGTCATCAATCCTACAAAATTGCTGAGTAGCACCATGTCTGAAGACATGCTGCAGCTCATCTCCATTGATGAGACTGTCCAAGACAAAAATGCCCAAAAAAGAATGTGTTCTGGACACCCTCTCTGTATGTATCCTTCATTCCTTTTTATCATATGAGAAGATTTGCCTTGGAACTTTGGCATTGGACCAAGAGGCCCTCACCATGTTACTGAAGTTCTAGGGTCGCTTATTTGTGTAGGAGCTCTAATGTGGCATTGCCATGCTAATCTATGCAGATGTTTCTGCCTGGGGGGGTTACAATAGTCAAATTGTTAGCACAATATTTGTTCGAATATCTGACATTGAATTATTTTTCTAAAGTTCCTAGAAACATCACTGCAGGAAAAAAGAAAACAACTGATAATTCTTCCCCTACATGGAAATCATTGCAGTGTAATTACATGGTGTTTTTACTTCCATTGTTACAGTGGAGAAAGCCTGGAAGAAAGGAACTCTTTGACTAGTTATATTAATTAAGTCGATAGGATCTACTACACCAGCAGCCCAAGGGTCATTGCTGGGGTTTTTGTTAATCTCTGTCATTACAGTAGTTACACAGGAAAGGGAGTGAGGGAGAAAGGGGTAAAAAGAAACAGGAGATAACATACCTTTGGAAAAATTAATATCAATACTAAATCTTCCTTCCCGGTTTTCTTTATTCCTGACAATATAAATAATGTCTTCTTAAGATGAAAAGTTAAGAAAGCAAATAAATTCCTACAGGCTTAGGTTGAGAACAGTGTTAATTTGTGTGTTCATAAAAAAGAAAGCTTTGGGGCGTTTTGAGGTAAGGTAACTACCTTTTGGCAAGAAAATGATACAAGTTCTTTCTGATTGAGGGAAGATTATACCTTCTGTTTGGTTCAGAGAATAGCCAGTAAAGAGATGAGAGCTCGTTACCGTAGGAGACTGTTTAGAAAGTGGAGTGATACTCAGGATTATGTCCTTTGTGTATAGACTCACGGCACCTCCTAGTTAAATTGTTCTTATACCCTCTGCCGAAAGAAGATAGTTCATGAAACTCCACACTTTCTTTCTGAAGTGCTCCCAATAAATTACCATAAACATGAAAGTCACCTTTGATATTTACTAGAAAAATTGATTTTTTCCTGTAATATTACGAGCCTTCCTCCATCTCCCTACTAAATATGTTTTATTGCATCTTCATTGCACATCTGATTTGTAATTCATCTCATACTCCCTCATTTAGGTCATAGCTATCTGCTGAAGAATAGCAGTCAGCCAGCCTGGAAACATTCTTCCAATAGTAGAAATGGAATATAAAGGTAATTACTTTTCTTGTCCTCTGTAAAATATGTTACTTTTTTAAAGTTTCAGTTATTTAACATTTGAACTAAAGATTTCAAATTATATCATAATAATTCAACAATACACATTGTGTTCACCCACAAGAGACATCTAGCTTTAATTACATAATAATCCAGTAATGAAAAATTTTATTATCTTAAAGAAAAATTAGAGGAAAAAAATGGACTAAATGTAGCAAGTAGTAGAATTATGGAACTACCCAGTGTGTGGTGTGATTAGATGCGTGACAAGCACAAACATGAAAAAATTAAATTGGTCCTGCTGGAGAATTTGAACCTACTAAAATGTCACTAATGGATGTTATATTCCTAGCTAGGTATTCATGGTTTTACCGCTTGTTCCCAAAGGCTTCTGTAGGCTTGTAACATTAAGTATTTATTATAGAAAAGAGATGTGTGCTCTTGAAGGACCCTCCTTCCACAAATGACTAGAAAAAACTCCAGAGTTTGGACATAATTATAGCTGGTTTTCTAAGAATTTCATCATTGGCCTCCGTAAGTGAATGTCTGTCTACCTCATTTGCCTGAAAATTGTATTACATAAGCAAGATGGATCATCTGGCTCCCTTGTTGGTCCTAGGGGATATGAACACAGCCCACACATCTACCAGCAGCTGACTGTCTGGTAAATGTTTACTTATAAATTAGTGTGGGCGATAATTTATTAAGGTAATAAGTGTAGATTACATTTAATGGCTTAGGCATTATGTGTTATGAACACAGTATTTTATGTTTAGTTGAAGCAAACGTATATGATTATGAATGTGGTACCCAAATGTAACTCAGAAATTGTGAATTAGAAAGTTTAAACGAAGTTAAGCCACGTGTTACAGTGCATCAGCACTTAAATTAAGGGCTTCAGGAAGGTTTCACAATGGCAAAGCAATGTATCATTCACCTATACCCTGTATCAAGATTTGTTTATTTCTTCGATTCTCTTCTCCTTCCCTCATAAACTGACTCGTTCTGTTACTGAAGAAGATGGTTTCTCTCTTGAGAAGCATCACGGCATTAAAACTTCGGCTTCTGGAGCTGAGGCGAGTAATCTGTCAGCAGGGACACCATGACAGCCTGGGATGACACACAGAGAAAGAGAAAGAAAGAAATGGGTAAACATTAGCAAGAGTCTGTTTAGGGACTTACGGAAGAGGATCCAGGTTGCAGCTTTGAAGGCCTATAGTTGAAATGTGTTTTCCCGAGGAAATGATAAGGGGACGGTTCTGAACTAATATTTATTTTTATTTGGATAAAGGGAGGTCAGGAGGGATCAGGGTGACCCAAATACATACACAAACACCATGCTTATTTAGGCCTCATTCCAGGACTAGTGGGGGAGAGAGCTGAAGTGAGATTCCAAGGTGGTAGCCATGATTGGATTTTCTAGTCATAGTGAAACCTAGGTATTGGCTGGTTTTAGAGAAATAGAATCCCTCCCATCCTTGTGTTTACACTGTGGTTTGGCTACTTGTAACCTAGAGAAGGTTAGAATAAATCAGATGTAGAGTAGTTAAGGTAAATCATTTAGGTTAATGAATAATGTCTTTCCGAATCTGGGTCCTCATGAAAGAGTGTTTATAACCAAGAGTACAGCTTCCCATTAGGCTGGCAGCTACAAATGGGAATTTTCACCTTTACTCTTCCCAACTTCCACAAGAATGCCAATAGTAATAAGATCAGAAACAGTGATGACAAATGTTGATTGAGTGCTTACTATGTACCGGACGAAGTGCCTTATCATGTGTTAGTCGGTTAAGAAGTATTTGCCAGGCACTGTGCTAGGTGCTACAGTGAGGCAGAGAGAACTGTCTGTGCATTATCTCATGTAACGCAACAACCTTCTAAGGCAGCTTGTGTTATTATCGCTTATAGATGAGAAACTCGATCCTGGAAACGACACAGAGTACAGAATTGGGTTTGGACCCAGGTTTCTCTGACTCCACTCTTAAGAGGTAGTTTTACTGCCTTTCAGGTACTTGCTCTTGCTTTTTGACCAAGCAAGAGCAGGTCTTGTCTTTCAGATGTGCCCACTGAACATATTTATTGAAGAGTTACCATGTGCTGGGCCCTGTGCTGACTGCTTTATGTGCATCGTACTATTATGATCCATTCCTACTATGTGAGGTAGGAAGAGATATAAAATACAGATGAGGAAACTGAAGCATAGGTATTTTCCTGAGTGGTGGTAGTAAGGGGTGGATCTGGACTTGCCTGTCCTGGACCTTGACCACCATTTTCATATGAATAAACTGGGCTTAGAGGAGTTATGGTACTTTCCCAAGATCACACAGAGAGCCAGAATATTAACCTGATTTCCAAAGCCTGTGTTCTAGAACCAACCAGTACTCTGTATTGCCTTCAGCCTACAAAAATGTATTGAGCACATATTTAGGGTATTTGTAAGGTACCCTTCTAGGTATAATGAAGGACATTACAGACAAGATCAATGCTCTTATGAAGGAGTTTTCATTACAGGGAGGGGACAGGCAAGAAACAAAAAAGAAAATATCAAGGAGTGATAAATGTCATTAGAAAATAAAAAACAGGATAAAGGAGGCTGGGGAACCATTTAGGAGAGGGTGGCCAGGGAAGATCTTGTTAAAGAATGACATTTAAGTTGAGATCTGAATGGCAAGGAGAAAATAGAAAGGTCAAACGCTGGGATAAGAACATGTTCCAGGAAAATATTTTAAGCTTTTTTATGGGTTCCTGGGATCACATCTCAGGTTTGGTTTTGTTTTTAATGGTCACTGCATATGTCAAATTTATTTTCAAATATTAAATCTTAGAAAGTCAGTTAGGAATGGAGTTGCCAGATTTAGTTAGACACATACATACATATATACATACATACATACATAAATAGGCATTTCAGATAAACAATAATTTTTCTTAAACTATAAATATGTTCCAAATATTGCATGGGACACGTCTATACTAAACAATTATTTATTGTTTATTTGAAACTCCAGTTTAGCTGGGTATCCTGTATTTTATCTGGCACCCCTAACTTGGAGAGAAGAGACGATAAAATACTATGAACTACGTTCGCAATAGTGTTGTGTATCTAAGGGTCATCACGATAGCAGTGCTTTGAAGTGGCAGATTTTTGCAGGATCCCTTTAGGTTACTTCAGCTCCACAGTAAAATTTGTAGGCAGAGGAAGAAACCCACCTGACTCTTCATGAGTCCTACAGCCTTAGTAATTATTGAAAAATACAAAAGGTAGCTTTGTGGGAAGGAGAGCATGCATGTCCGTGTGTGTGTGTGTGTGTGTGTGTGTGTGTGTGTGTGTGTGTGTGTGTGTGTTTTAAACAAAGGGATCAAAAGGCCTGTGCCCTATGGAGAGAATGATGTGATTACTGGAGTGTTCTGAACAGCACTGCTGGAAATCGCCCAGCAGGAAGGCCTTAAAAAGCTACTGTGAGTGCTGAAAGAGTATACTTTTGCTTTAAAAATATTATATGCTTTTAGAACAAGCCCTTCACCTTATTTAGTTATTACATTAGTCATTATGGGCACCTCAGAACTTGAGGATAGATTGTATCTTTCCTTCCTTCTTCTATCCTGATTGTAAATGAAATTGTGTGTGTGGAAATCATTCTCTAGAGAGTAGTGCTATCCAATAGGACTTTCTGCCATGATGGAAATGTTCTATGTCTGTGCTGTCCAATACAAATAGTGTAGCCACCAGCCATATGTGGCTTTTGAGCACTTAAAATGTGGTTAGTATGTCTGAGGAATTGAATCTTATATTTTATTGTCTTTTAATTAGCTTAAGTCTAAATTTAGGGACTACCCTGGCGGTGCAGTGGTTAAGACTCCACGCTTCCACTGCAGGAGGCGCCGGTTCGATCCCTGGTCAGGGAACCAAGATCACACATGCTGCACGGCACAGCCAAAAAAAAAAAAAAAAAAAATTAAATACCCACATGCGCCTCGTGGCTACTGTATTGGATAGGGAAATTCTAGAGGAAAACAAGTATTGTGCCTTTAGAACATCCCAGAAGACTCTATCACAGCAATGCTGAGCCTAAATGCCATTCTAAATAAGCTGTCTAAGAATAATTTCTTTGCCTATGAAATAGGAATTTAGACTAGACAATCTCTAAGGTCTCATCCCTCGAAAATGCCATGCTTCTATGAATTGTACAGGCTATGTGGGGACTGCACAGTGTTCACTTTTTATCTCCAGTGCCTGCCAGAGGGCCTGGCACACAGTAGATGTTCAGTATATGATTGCTGAAATGAACTTAATTCAATGGGACTGCCAAATCATCTGGCTCAGAGACATAAAGAGGACAGCATGTGTGTCACCAACCCCCTTCCAGAATCCATGTCAGGTCTCACTAGTCAGTTATGCCAGTCTTTCCTTCCAAGACCACAGGCAGGCTTAGAACCTTCTGAACATAGGACTCTAAGTAGCCTGTTAATGAGATTGAGGACCTAAGAATTAAAATCACTTGCCATCTATATGGCTTGATCTGATTATTTTATATGTGAGGAAACTGGGACCCAGAGAGGTAACACTTATGCAGTATGACACAGCTGACAGTTGTGACATCAAAGACAGTTATAGAATTCAAGTCTCCTCACTCCCAGTCAAGTATTCTTTCTATTTTAGATTCTCTACTTTCATTTTAATATGACTATGCCTCTTGTTTTCTTTAAAATATATTTTCCCATTAGGGAAAGGAAGATGGGAGATGGAGAGATGGTGGTAGGACTTAGATGGTGGAAAATGGGTGGGCATAACATTTCACTGTGTGTATGTATAATATATACACTCCAAACATTTCAATTATGTGAATGCATTAAGTACTTAATTTTTTAAGTAAATTCAATTGAAAGATGTGCATAATAAGCTCTTTAAAAATCCAGGTGTGAAGAGACTCTTCATAAATGATATTTTAGAAAGCTTACTTTTAGTTTCCCCCTCTGAATTTCAACAAAGGACGTATTTTAACAGATTTGGGTTAAAAAAATGTATCTTTGTAACTTCAGTCATCCTCTGATAAAGAACAGAGCCTGAGGCCTATGTTTCTTCCTGAGGTATATGGGTTGGAGAGTTCACATTTCTTTTTTCGTCATCTGGATCTTTGCTCCTCAAAATGTGGTCCACAGGACAGCAGCATCTGCATTACCTGGTTGCTTGTTAGAAATGCTGAATCTTGGGCCCCATCTCAGACCAAATCCAAATCTGCACTTTAACAAGATCCCTAGGTGATTCAAATAGACATTAAAGCTTCAGAGGCACTGGTCTAAATGACATGACAATTGCCATTTTGGCCAAAGTTAGTGTCCTGAGGTGGCAAGCTGGAAGGTACAGTCAAACAAACAAACAAACAAAATCATCCCTCTTGTTAGATATGACAAATTTAGGCCTGATACACAACTTTTCATTGCAAAGGGAGTCATGATTGGCTTCCAGTCAGCTATAGTAGAGCTCAAATCTCTGCTGGTCACTGCATTAGATCAACAGTGAAGATGATGATGGTGATGATAATTATAATAACAACATTTACAGTGCATTAGATAACATACTAAATGTTTTACATGCATTATTTAATGCTCACGATAACCCTATCTATATCCATTTATAGATTACATAAATAATTAGCAGATAGTCCTTTCCAGCTTGTTTTTATCTACTCCGTATACTGAAAGCTATAAACTACATTTCCCAGACTCCCTTGTAGCTGGGGTGCAGGCATGCCACTCAGCTGCATCTTGCAGCCATAAGTGAACAACATGCAGTGGAAGCCACCTCTGGGAGATTGGATCTTCTGGTTCATGTGCAGGTGGGGGAAACTATAATGGACTATCTGGCATTTAGTTTCCAGGGCGTTAGGTACCAGGCTATGGGTGCCTGTGTCAGTGGTGTTTTGGTTACAAAACAACCACAGTGTTGCTGGGCAATTTTCCTGCCTGTGTTGTCTCTGAATATGTGGTATACAAGAAGGAGTCGCTGCACCCTCTTTCCCCAGAGATTCTGGGAGGTGCCTAATATCTTTTAGCAAATTCCTTTTTATTTCTCTACCTGGAGGGGACTCTACTGTTTGCCAGTAAGACCCTGGCTGGTATAGTAATTGAGATCAGTTAAATCGCTAAAAGATGGTGGTACTAAATTAGGGCACTGGGGTATTCCGTTTTCCAGAAAAGACAATGGTGTTTGGGATATTGTAAAGCAGAGATGTGAGGTTAATATTTCCTAGAATAGTGGTGATGAAGATGAAACTAGTGGCATTTTGTTAAAGGGACCAATAGTTTTTAAGATTAGTCTTGCTGCAATTTTGGAAATGTTCTATGCCTAAAAACAAACGTGTCTGTGGGGTAAAGCCAATAGAGAACCAAAACAATTATCTAGGCAAGGAATGAAAGAAAGAAAGGGAGGAGAAAGGAAATAAGATTTCTCTGGATGCCCACTTTGTGCCAGGCACTGAATTAGGGGCTTCTATAAACATTAACAAGGGGATTTTTAAATTACTGTATAAGGATTATACAACTTATCATGGTTGGCAGGCAATGGTGGCTCGTGCTCACACTGATCAAGAACAGTAAGAATTTTGACTAAAATAGATATATTTCGATGGGGCTCAGTTTTACTCCATTGAAAATATACTAAAAATGCTTTAAGCAATAATAATCTATTATGAACTTTCTGAAAAAAAAGTAGACGCCACCTGAGCAAGTAATATACGTGGGTAAATCCCAGCTGCTTATTATTGACCAAAAGGCATGAATGACCAAGTAGGAGGCCACACAGAGAATTCCCTCTCCTCCAGTCACCATTTCTTGCTTACCATGATTGTCCACTTTCTGTTTTCGGCCTCTGGGAATACAAGTGATCGTGGAGAATAAAACACTTCATCGTCCACTTCTTCTGGCTTTCTGGGCAAGCAGTGTAAAAATGTCCAGTCTGAAGCAGCAACTTTAGCCATCTAAAGAAGAGATGGGGTTAAGACTGTGTTTTGACTCTTATATGTGGCTATCACATTTGTCTTCTTCACAGTCAGAGTCTCTGACTCTGACCCGGGGTCAAAGGTCAATGCAAAGAGAGCGAGAAAGGGGCACAGTGAGGGTTTAAGCTCAAGGCACCCATCGGAAATGTATATGGTGCTTTCAACTTATGGAACTTTCTAGTCATTTTTTTTGATTTGGGAGATCACCACTCCAAGTTAAACCACTAACTCAGTTTTCTGGTACTCTGTCTAGTGAGTTGATGGACACTTGAGTAAGGAACTCTACTAGGGTAATATGTGGCTGATAGCAAAAGTCACCAGTTACACCCCAATGTATTTTAAAGGTTGCGTTTACGTGACAGTGTTGTATTTTTAGCTTATCTCAAAATTATGGTCTTTAGCACTTGAAGCATACTTCATTACTAGTTAAAACAATTTTGAAAAAGAGCTCTGAGATAGGAGTGCATGAAACAGGATTATGGGCACTATGCACTAGGTGGTTCATTCTTCATGCAAATGTCCTAGTAATTTTAATTTTCTCTAACAGTTAATTCCTGAAAATTACATTTTCCCATCCATTTTCATCGTTCACTTACAGATTCAAAACTACATTCCCTCATAAATTATTACCTCAAAATTACTGCCTTTGTACTAAATTTTTTTGTTTTTGTTAAAAAAACAATAGAAAATAGGCAAAGGATAATATGATATAATATGAAAGAATATTATAGTTTATAGAAAAAGATATGGAAATGGCCAATAAACATGAAAAGATGTTTAACTTCATTAGTAATCAGAGAAATACAAATTTTAAAAAGCATGAGATACAGATTTTTAAAAGTCAAAAATGTAAATTGCAACTAAGAACGGAGAGAGTGTGGAGGGATTATAAATTGTCAATCCTTTTTGGATGGGCAGTTTAGCAGCATTTCTCATATTTTCAAAAGTATATACCACTTCACGCAGAAATTCTTCTCCCTAGAAGGAGGATTCTATTCTCTAGTAATACCTGCACAAAGAAATATATATATAAAATGATCTTCATTGCAGCATTGTTTGTAATTGGAAATAGCCTAATTTTTCAACGGGAAACATTTTAGGTAAAATATGTTCCACTCATACTTTGGAATTCTATGCAGCCATTAAAAAGAATGAAAAATATCTGAATGAATGGACAAGAAAATCTAAGATTTGTTAGGTGGAAAAAATAAGTCACAATTATATGTCTAATCTACCATTTATGATAAATCATTAGGGGTGGAGGGGTGTGTGTGTGTGTGTGTGTGTGTGTGTGTGTGTTTGTAGGACTATGTAAATACACAGAAAAGGTCTGCAAAGAGACACAAAGGGCAAAGAATTCTGATGCCTCCACCATTGTGAGAGGGAAAAGCTTGCTTCTCTCTTCTGCCTGGGTTTCAATTCCTTCATCCCAGACAAAAGTGTCTTTCCAAAGGACAGAGCTAATCTTCAGGAGGAGAGAAATCACTGGGGGATACAGTCAGTGAGTCCTTTATAGGGAATGAAGGGACAGTCTGTTCTCCCCAAAGTGAATGAGTGATTAGATGATTCTGGCCTTTATGAATGGAATTAATGAACCTTAAGAGAGGCATCAGTTTGTACCTTCATTGTAACCTGGTAACCCTGGAAAGCCTGGAGCCGCTTTTTCTTCTCCTCTTCTTGCCCCATACTTATCCAAGTGTCTGTAATTAATACATTGCCTCCACGAGCCGCTTCCAATGGATCGTTCATCAGTGACAGCTTGGTACCATTCTGGCATACACGAGCAAGCCGGTTAAAGAACTTCACAGGACAGGGAAAGACAGTTACACCTTTACATATAAGGAGCATACCTCCTTGGTATACTGCTCTGCCAACTTGGTTATGCTGGGATCAGGCTCATAACCCTGCAGGGGGAAGAATGAACTGTGATTTAGATAGTTTTCTTATAAATGCCTTCTTATACATGCATTATTTTCCTTTCACCAATATCCCTGCTCTCCTTCCTGTTTTTGCTCTAAGTTGTAGCTCAACCATGTTCAGTAGAATATGATGTTGACATCTAGAATTTCAAACCTTAATGGTGCTTTGGGAGAATTTAAAAAGGTAATCAATTGCCCCATTTGTCTTTTATTATCTTTGACCTCTTTCGTCATAAAGACAAATGGGGTGTGGTGCTTTCCAGCTCTCGGTAGCACCTCTTCTTGTCCTCTGATAGTTTAAGAGGATTATATACATAATTCTACAACTTAATGCATTTTTGTTGCAGAGTCTCTCCACAAGCTGTTTTTTCTTAAATGCTATTTTTGTCTGAAATGCTTTTTCCCACCCACGCCATGTGGATAATGCTTTCGGGTCGCAGCTCAAATGTTTCCTCCTCAGAGAAACCTTCCCCTCACCACGTGAGCTAAATACTCAGAGCCCACATGCACACATCTTACTCTGTGCGCTCACCGGCCAGGATTCTGTGTGCAGGGAGCTTGCTTTGAAAGGCCTTTGCACAGCAAGTATACAGTTTTTGTTGAAATATATTCGTTTGGGTTGGTTTGGTGAGGGCAGGGTCGGGACTTGGGTGAGGCAAGCGCTCACTGTCAGGCGTGCAAACACAAATTTTGCACCCTGGGTACCTCACTTGCTCAGGCTGGTCTGAACCCTAGGTGGGCGGCGACACTGTGGGAACAGCTAAAGTCCCCCAAGCTATTCCAGACCCCACAGGTAACCCCTCTGCCTCCATCCTCACCCTCCAATCTGCTCTATACGCAGCAGAAAGAATTGTTTTCTCCGAAGCCTTCAATGTTTACTACTTGTTTCTTAAGTCGAAGCCGATTAAGAGTATCAAGGCTCCCCGCCGACATCTCCTGCTTCTGTCTCTTTTAATTTTGCTCAACATCTTGCTGCAGGAAAGCCAATCTCATTGTCATCCTTGTACACGTCTTGCCCTTTTCTGCCATCACAGCCTTTCACCCTTGCACACCTCCCCCTTTGTCCCCTTCCGGGCGTCTTCACTGGAACATGTCAGCTCCTCCTTTATCAAAACTCTAGGCCTGCCTCACCTCTGGACCCTCCATGTGGAAGGCTTGTCAGTCCAAACACCATAATTATCCTCATCATCCTCCATCCTTCTTGTTTTTCTGAATTCTTAGAATTTATTTTTGACTCGGTTTTATAAATTCTCAGTAGGACATTGCGATGGGTGCTGTGATGTGTCACCCAGATCCCCCTTCATGAATAAAAGACTTACTGTCCCAGCTGCTGCATGTGCGCCAGAAGATGGCTTTCAGCTGTCAGCCCTCTTCGGGCACTGCCTCAGCTGCACAGAAGCCGACTCACCCAGGGTCACGTACCCTTCCAAGGCCACCTGCATCCAGTGACTGATTGACAGGAGGACATAAAAACCTGACTCCATCCTCCCAACTTGGGACAGCCCTAAATAGCCATCTCAGATCTAGAATTCTCCATAAGGTCGGCTGAGTTTGCTCTTGGGCCTGCATCGCAGTTCGGTTTCTCCCTCTGCACTCCTGCTTCCTTCGCCTCCCTTCTCAAGGGCACGGTGTCATAAACATCCTGCACGTCCTGCATGCCAAACGCTCAGAATCTGCTTCCCAGGAAACTCGACCCACAACAGGCATGTTCAGATTTAGTCATTTGAAATTGTGTTTATTTGCACATAATTATCTATAATAGTTCCTTCTCTCATTAAAAAATTCTTGAGGAAAGAAACTATCAGATGACGATGATACCTGCAGACATTTTAGCAGCTGTATCATCCTCAAATAGCCATAAATTCTGGAGCTTTGTTTCCTGAAATTTGGGGAAGGTAATTAATTTAGTAAGGCTTGCTAATTGAGTAACTAATGTTGTGACCATTCATACTGGTAAACATAAATGCAGAGGCTTGGCTATTACCCCATGTACCTCCTGCCCTGAAAATTTAGCTCTCCCTTTGGAAAGCAGGTTTTATACTCCCTAAGTATAATCATTCTTAGAGAAGGAATCAATAAGCACTTAGAGAACCAACAGAGAGGTTTGGAAATTAGAAAATCACCCAACCTTGCATGCGCTGGGCCATGACTGAGAATACAAAGAGGAATTCTTTACTCACAGCTCAGCTTTCAATACTAAATCACTCATTGGCTTTTACATAAATCTTAAAACCAGACGAGGAAGGTGATTAACAGACCCAGTTCAGTCTAAATATTCACTTAGAACAATGTTAAAATCATTACCATCAATAGTTTATGGAACAATTTTACAATCAAGGACAAAATTACGTTTTCTTGAATATGTAAGTTATTGGTTGCAGAATGGAGAAATAGATTAACTATGGCCTTGGAAACTTTTCAGTGCTTCTTAAGTTTACACTAAGTCTCCTAGCTTTATCTTTAAAGGAAATAGGTCTACTTATAAATTGATGGAAAAACTTCTACACTTCAGACTTTCCAGAAGACTTTTTAAAACTGTTACTCCCACCAAAATTTAACCAGGTTTTAGTACTCTTTATCATTTAAATGAGTTTCTGCATAAGAACAATACTGAAATTACTCTGTAATATTGGGATTTTTTCCTTTGATGTTAATAAAACATCTTTGACATGCAATAAAATGTTTAAATCATGTATTTCTCCAACAGAATAAAACCTTTCCAAAAACACCTTATAGCAGGGAACAACTATTGTCAACGTATGTTTTATCTGTAAAACCCAAATGCAGTAAGAGTTTGCATTAATATAAAGCCCTTCTTCAAGCTAGATTTGTAGTGAGAGTGTGCTAACTCTCCCCATAAAATGAAGAAGAACTACCTTATTCACACGTCAGATCCGACCCTTTATTCCAGTTCATGCTGAATGAAAGGATTATCTATCTGTTGTAAGGGTTAGCTCTCTGCATCCCCAAAGTTTACTATAATAGGGTGGCTTCCAATATATGCTGCTGCCTATGCCTTGACACTTCTTCTGTGGCAAGTGTATTAGGTAGAACAGTGTCCTCCAAAAATTCCTTCCCCACCAGAACCTCAGAATGTGACCTTTTTTAGAAGTAGGGTTTTTGCAGATGTAATTAGTTAAAAGGAGGTCATACTGGATTAGTGTTGGCCTAAATTTAATATGACTGCTATCCTCATAAGAAGAGGAACATTTGGACAAGAAACACAGACATAAAGGGAAGAAGATGGAGGCAGAGATTGGAGTGATGCCGCCACAAGCCAAGGAATGCCTGGGGCGACCAGCAGTAGGAAGAGACAAGGACGGATCATCCCCTAGAGGCTTTGGAGGGGCTGTGGCCTTGCCAGCACCTTGACTTTGGACTTCTAGTCTCCAGAGCTGTGGGATAATACATTTCTGTTGTTTTAAGCCACCCAGTAGGAATTTGTTATGGCAGTCCTGGGAAACTAAGGCAGCAGGTGCATTGACTCAAACCGGTTCAGCAAGAACACTAGAGAAAAGCATTTTGTTTTGTCTTATTTGTTTTATTTGGTTTTGGCAGGATGCAGCAATGCTGGTGCTCTACCCAGATGCCCTCAGAGGACCCCGTTTTCCATCTTTTGCCCCCTCTCCCCATTTCAGTGTGCTTTTAACACCTTACAGTCACAGCTCTTCTTCAGAAGATGGCCCACTGGCCACCGACTGCTTTTCCTGCCAAACGTGCCAGGGGATTCACCACCCTACCTCCCACGCTGCCCTTGGCCAATGTCTGGGTTCCAAGGATAACAGCCCATCTTCCTTGCCTTGGGTTGGGACAACTCTGGGGTATAACCTACACTCCAGAGCTCACTTGTTGGATCAGGCTGAAGCCCCCTTCTGTGGGACAGTGCCCGACATGGCGCTTGGGTGACCAAATAACCCTAGCTTGCCTGGGACCCTCCCAGTTTTAGCACTGATAGTCCCACGTCCCCAGAAAGCCCTGGGTCCCTCTTAAACTCAAGAAGCAGAAGCAAGGAGGAATTTTTAGGCCTCACATATTCACCTCTGGATGTCTTCGCTTATCAGAGTGAATCACAGCAGTGACTACTGAGATAACAGCAAACACATGTTCGGTCAGAAACACTGGTGGACAATTTTGTGAATCATCATCCCTTAATGAGAAGATAAGTTCTGTCTTTTACTTCGTTTCTGAAATGGCTTCTATTTAGGGGAGCTTTCCCTTCAAAAGACTCCTGATAGGAAATTGTAACTAATGAGAAACATAATGGTGAAAAGAATTCAGTAGAGAGGGGGTATGTAAAAGGTTCGGTGGAGATCCTTCAGGACTGATTTGTGTATGAGTCTCTTGTAGAATTAGTTTTTATCCTCTAAAAGGCCTGCTTCTTTTGTATGAGGCTGGGAGTATCTTTTTTTTTTTTAGTTTTATTGAAGTATAGTTGATTTACAATGTTGTGTTAATTTCAGCTGTACAGCAAAGTGACTCAGTTATACATATATAGATACATTCTTTTTCATATTCTTTTACCTTATAGTTTATCACAGGATATTGAATATAGTTCCCTGTGCTATACAGTAGGACCTTGTCGTTTATCCATCCTGTATATAATAGTTTGCATCTGTTAATCCCAAACTCGAGGCTGGGAGTATCTTAACATAGGGCTTCTCCTAGGGGGATCTGCACTTTTTTATTTTGGTGTATTTATTTACAGACTTAATATGTAGGTAGAACATTTACATGTTAAGAAATTCAAACCACATAAAAGGATATGCTGTGGAAATAAAGTCTCCCTCCTACCTCTATCCTTGAATCTCCCAGTTGCACTTCTCACAGACAACAATTATTACCAGTTTCTCGTGTATCATAAAGGGTTACTTTGGACCTATAAAAGAAGTCACACTTCCCATACATCCTGTGAGAGATTAATAGCAGGGTAGGAAGTAAGTGGGGGTAGCTTCACAGCCAGGACTCAGATTTAAAAGGCTGAAGGGCCCCTGGATTTGAGTTTTGAAGCACTAAGCTGGTGTACATGCCATTGCTGTGTCCTTCACATTCGAGTGAATTTTTTTTTTTTTTTTTTTTACCAAATCGTAGTACTCAAAAAATGACAGCATCTTCCCCATGCCTTTTGGGATTTCTACGCTGTCTGGATTTCATTACTTTCTTCAGCCTTTGTGGTAGCCATGCACAAGAATGCCAGTCATCATAATGGCTGGTTTCAGGGTACTCAAAGGGATAATTCAGACATGCTTTTAACACAGACTTACAGGGTGAAAGGCATCAGGCAAGACTATCCCTTTTTGTAGAGATGGGAAATTGGAAACTCAAGAGGCCGGGTAGCTATAATAGTAGGGCTAGTAACATAACCTAAACTTTGTGGCCTCACCTGTCCTCTCCTTGAATGGAAGAGAGGTTTGTCTTTCACTAGGTAATTGCATCTGGGAATGATTTCAAAGGGGGTTAGTTTCAAGGCAGAAAGTTTCCCTACCTTTGGAGTAGCCACCTGAAGGTGCATCCCGAATTTCGCTGCACTCATCATGATGGAGTGCAGGATGTTATTCCCATCCCCAATCCAGCTGAGGGTAAGGCCTTTCAGAGAGCCGTAGTGTTCCTGAAAGGCAAGGGATGGAGGAGATTACATCTGGGAGGAAATCCACTCATGTGAAACAGTTATTAGGGTTACAATAAAGGAGACAATCTACATCTCAATTTTAAGTGGTTTCTTGGAAAGAATAAGCTACTAATTTTTTTTGCATTATACAGAGCAATTCAATAACATGAAGGTACAATCACAAAAAAATAGCAATATGTCCTAATATCTTAAGCCAAGACATCATATGAGCTCATATGGAGACTCACTTTCATATATTTCAAATCTGAATCTTTGTTGTATTTATTCTTTCATTCAACAAATTGAGAACCATCAATGTCCAGACACTGTCCTTGGCCCTGGAGATATAACAATGAACAAAGGAGACAAAAATCACTGCCCTTATGAATCTTACACTTGTTGGTATAAGAAAGGGGAAATACAATGCACCTAGAACAGCGTAGCATGGTAGTTGAGTAAGTTCCCGTTTATATAAAGTTTAAAAACCATTAATACATTTGGTTGTTTATAGATATTGACATGTACAGCTAAAGTATAAAAACATGCTTGGAAATTATAAATACAAACACCAGGATAAAAATTTCTTTGCGGGGTTCGAGGAAATGGACTTCAACTCTTACCTGTAACATTTTATTTAAAAACAACAAAAAATTCTAAAGTAAGATTTGGCAAAACTGTATAATGGGCACATGGATATTTGTTTTACTTTCCTTGAAGTGTCTGTAGGTTTCATATATCTTATACGTTTATATATTTATAAAGTTAAGATTTTAAAAACAGAAAGGCTAACTAATTTGAAGATCACAGAACTACTGGGTGGCTAAGCTTGGATGTAAATCCAGGTTCATCTGATTTAGATTCCACGCCCTTAATAAGCTGCTATGTATTCATTCGGCTCCTACTTTGAGAATTTCCTTTATGAAGGCATTGCACCAGGTCCTGCAGGGGACAATATGATGAGTAGAACATTTCACTATACCTGATGAATGTATAATCTAGCAATGATAAAGCCCCAAGGGGAAGCATTAATTATCTGACGTATATGTAAAGCCACAAATACAAACAGACACTTGGTATCTAACATCGTTGTGTCATCCTCTCTGCATTAATCTTACCTTCATCACCAAAGAGTTTCATTTTGAGTTTAACCTGACATGTACATGTGTGTAGCTTATTCAAATGAGGAGGAAGATTGACCTACCTATCCAGTTTGCCCTGTCTCCCCAGAATAGTCCATAGACGCAGAAACCATGGTTGTTAGGATTCCCAGTGGCAAGACTCTGTAGATTGGCTGTGGCAAACCCAATGGGATGAATCTTTCAAAGTTATTCAAGTTTTTAATTTGAAGGAACATGGCTAAATTTGAGCCTCAATTCTATAAATTCTGCATGCTCTTAACTCCACTCTTAAGCAATTTATTAAAATGATAGAAAATGGCCTCCTTCTCAGAAAGTCATTTAGTAATTGACCATTCTGAATGTTCAAAGCACACTCCACCAGTCTTCACTGCCAAGTCACAGAGCCTGATATATATGGATTACATAACGATTCTTCTATTTTCTGTGCTCCAGCATTCCCTGTTCATCCACTGTGTTAAATATGGCACCAAAAAAGCAAAGGTTTGAGAACAGAAGTATCTATAATCTGTTTTTAGCAATGCCCTGTCTTCCTTGGATATCTAGTTGTACACATATGCTATAATTCTTTGCCAAGATATTATTTGAAAACAAAACACCAATACCACAATTTAAATGCTTCCGTTTAGAGCTGGTTAGGAATTATTGATTCTGCTCTTGTGTGAGGCAAAGAAATAAGCCAACCTGGAGAGTGAGGTAATCAGCCAGGATCTGGATAGGATGGTACAAATCTGACAGCCCATTGACGATTGGGATGGATGCTTCTTTAGCCAGGATGTCCAGATCCGATTGTTTATACACTCGCGCCAACACTGCATCTGTCATGCTAGACAACACACTGTGACAAACCAAGAAAAAATCATCTAAGTTGATTATGCTTAATAATTCCTTCTAAATATAGGGTCTTAGACAGTAATAAGAAATGCTAATACATTAGAATTTTTACTGTTACAACTGCCTATCAACATGACGGATTTAAAAGCTAATAATAAACATGTAATCATTCCAGAAGCCAGATGTTGTTCCACTGATGTCTTAGCCAATGACCGCTGATTTTACTATTTTTTACGGAGATAAGAAACCAATTGTGAGCCTAGCAGTTGTGATAATGAATTATAATTGCTATATGGCAGTTGGTAAAGTTAAAAGAGACAAGACCAGGGGCTTCCCTGGTGGCACAGTGGTTGAGAGTCCGCCTGCCGATGCAGGGGACACGGGTTCGTGCCCCGGTCCGGGAGGATCCCACATGCCGCGGAGCGGTTGGGCCCGTGAGCCACGGCCGCTGAGCCTGCGCGTCCGGAGCCTGTGCTCCGCAACGGGAGAGGCCACAACGGTGAGGGGCCCGTGTACTGCAAAAAAAAAAAGAGAGACAAGACCAAAAACAAGATATACAGAGAAAAATTAATGAACTGGATTGCGGCATTTTGTGAGGGGGACATCATCTCACAAATACACACTTTCACTATAAAATTGAAGGTAGCAGTGTGGCAGTCAAAGAGGTGCATACAAAGGTTGTTTTGCAAGAGAGAACCTTCTGGGAGGAGTGCTATTAGCTGACAGCCCCCAGCTGCTGCACCTTTGGAGTCTGCTGCAGCATTGCTGCTGAGGCCACACCCTCCCCAGGCTGTTCCCACCAAGGACAGAGCACAGGAGGGCCCCAGAGCTGGGCCATTCTGCCTGACACGGGACATCTCTGATGGGCAGCAAAGATGGATATAACTACTCTCATTTTATAGCTGAAGGACCTGAGACAAAAAGAAGTTTAGTAACTTGCCCCAGATCACACAGCTAAGTAAGTTGGAGGAGCTCATATTCAAACCAAAGTCAGTTTAACTCAAAAGACCACGTTCTTACCATTACAACACATTGCCTCAAATTTGCAGATGATAAAAACCTGGAATGAGAAACTGGGATCCAGATTTTAAGCTCTCTCTATATGTCAGGGTGATGGTGGTCCCTCAGCTAAAGCTTCAGCCTTACAAAAATAACAGGGATGGCCTTTTGTTTAAAATCTTGGTTTCTTCTTATTTAAAGGGAAACCCCACAGCAGAGGCTTCTAACCATTTTAGTTTTAAGGAACTCTTTTTAATGGCGAAAAAAAAATTGGAAAGCCTCCCATAATAGTAGTTATATTAAATATATAGAGTCATTATTATAAGGTATCCAGTTAGCCTTTGTAATTTTGGTTCTGTAACTTACTAGCTGTGTGACCTTGGACATGTTATTTAATTTCTCTATGACTTAGTTTCTTCATCTGTAAAACCATAATAACAATATCTATCCCATTGCGTTATTGTGAGGACTCATGAGATAACCTATATAAGATGCATATGCCTTGTTCATATGTATGCCTTGTTCATAGTTCATAAGTATGCCTTGTTCATAGTAGAAGATCAAAAAGTAATAGATGATATTACCATGTCAAAAGCAAATGTATAAAAACTAGAGCTAGTATTTAGTAAGGATTTCATAGATTTGTATTTTAATCATCATATATTTGGAAAATTAGTCCTTCTTATATATCTGAGACATATTATTTACTCAGTCTGTAGAAAACTTTTGCTGCTTATAAAATTCAATGACCACTAAAAAAATTCCTTGCTCCCAGAGATTAGAGAATCAAAGATTGAAAACCATATTCCTGTAACAATATTTTCTAGACTCAGGGTTTTTTTCAAATTTTCACAGATTTCTCATACCCATAGTTCCCAGGTTTTCAGATTTCATGGATCAGCAAAATTTCTAAAAACATATGGAGATCAACATATGATTCCCAACTTTTTGTTTAGAAGATTAAGGGCATGAGAAACAAGCAGATAAACACATATAATATGTTAATATCTTCATTTAGTAAGAGAGGACATTTTAACAACAAAAAAGGTGTGAATGACCTAATCTCAGAAATGATCCTTGAATTAATTTAGCTTTTTGAAATTCACTATATTGTCTTTATTTTTCTTATTTTACAACTTCTGATGAAAACTTCCCATGGCAGGGCATCAGTGGAGGGGTCAAAATTTGGAAACCAGTGCTCTCAACTGTCTAAGCACATTGTACATTGTAGTTTGAAAGAGGTGAATAAAAGAGCCGCTTTAGAGTTTCTCTTGTAAAACAGGTGACATTTGATGGTTGACTAAGACCGGAGTTTTCAATTTTTGCTGCATATGAAAGTCACCTGGAGAATTTTTAAAACTCTGGAGGCCCAGGCCATAATCTCTATCAATTTCATCAGGAAAATAGAATCTCTAGAGGTACGACCTAGAGATCAACATTTTTAAAAACTTTCCAGGAAATTCCAGGGTGCAGCCAAGGTTGAGAACCAAAGCTAGAACCTCACTCCTCAAATCAACAGTATCAGCATCACCCGGGAGCTTATTAGAACTGCAGAATCACAGGCCCCACCCAGATTTACTGAATCAGAATCTGTATTTTGACAAGGTTTCCAGGTGATTAATTTGCATATTAAAGTTTGAGACTCCTAATAAAGTGAAAATTGACGCCACCATATTTTTGAAAGTATCATCCATTCTTTTCTTCAAAACCTAACCAGCCCCCCTCCCCTCCCCGGCAAACATCAAGAGATCAAGAGATGGCAGCGCACAAAGACAAAGGACTTTGTCCACAGTCTCATTGGCAAGGAGTGCTTTCTAGTTCAATTGAAAGAAAAAGGCATCTCAAATCCTGAAAAATGAATAATTTACTCCCTTCCATTAAGGCCCGCATCTTTACAGTAACCAGCTAGCCTGACCTATCTGGTGTCCTAAGGCAATGGGTCCCAAACTTGGGTGTATATCAGAACTAAGTGAATAACTAATAAACAACAGAGGTCCAAGCTCCTGAAATAGGGTAGACTGGGTCTTTGTACTTTTACCAAGTTTCCCAAATAACTCAGATAACCTTCCAAAATTTGAGAACCACTGTCCTTAGACATAGGCTATTATGTTAAAAGAATTTTAGATCTTCTCCCCTTTTTTCAAAATCAAAATACAGATTCCCTTCACCATACAGATATACTGATGTTTCATACTACAGAATGCAGGCTTTTAACTCCACCTTGAGAAAGTTATTTAGATGCCGGTAGATATCCCAATAAGATCTATAATTATAATCAATTTCCTATTTCAGAAGAATTGGTTAATTTTATGATACCTAAAATCCTATGAGAGAGAGAGAGGTAGAGGGGTGTTTGACCCCAAAGGATTTCTTTAAATATGCATCACTTCCTACAGTGTGTAGAGACAGAATAAAAAAAAAAATCTGGATTAACCATTACAGTTGACTTTCTGGAATCTCCCAGTCAGAAAAACAGATCTGAGTTCAGTTGTAGCCTCTCAAATAATTTTAGGGAGCTAGGACCATGGGCTGCCAACCTCTTATGGTTTTTATGAACTTTATGACGTGTTGTTAAGTTTTGCTGTGTATGTCACAGATAAATGTTATCAACCTCATAGATGAGAAAACCAAGGCTTTTGAAAGCCTTGAAGTAATTAGAGCAAGGTTAGGAAAGAATAAAAAAGGATGAGGCTGAAAGAGGGAGACACTAGGAGAGCAACTGGAGAAGTCAATGCCCGATACACTTGAGTTTTTCAAGAATATTGAAAAAGGGCAGTTGTCGTCATTCCCTCCCTTGAACAATCCCAAGAGCTCTGGAACAAAGCAGCCAAAAGGCAAGCATGCATTTACTTGCCCTGTTTATAATGTGGAGTTGGTAACCCTGGAACCTCTATGGTATAATCTCATGGAATAGTGACTGGTCTGCTTTACTGAGGTTGCCCAACACCTCCTAGAACAGAGGTTCTTGACCTTGGCTGCACATTAGTATCACCTATGAAGCTGTAAAAACCCTGTTGCCATATTCTGCCCTTTGGAAGTTTAAATTAGAAGCTATGGTGGGGGAGTCACATCAATATTTTTTTATAATTGCTTTACATACTTTATAAGATTTAATCATCATGATAATTTTAAAGGTTAAGTATACATACTTTTTTTTTTACATATACATGTATCTATTCTTCTTCAAATTCTTTTCCCATTTAGGTTGTTACATAATATTGAGCAGAGTTCCCTGTGCTATACCCAGTAGGTCCTTGTTGGTTATCCATTTTAAATATAGCAGTGTGTACATGTCAATCCCAGACTCCCTAACTATCCCTCCCCACCACCTTTCCCCGCTGGTAACCGTAACTTCGTTCTCTAAGTCCATGAGTCTGTTTCTGTTTTGTAAATAAGTTCATTTGTAACATTTTTTTAAGATTCTGCATATGTGATAGCATACGATATTTCTCTTTCTCTGTCTGACTTACTTCACTCAGTATGATAATCTCTAGGTCCATCCATGTTGCTGCAAATGGCATTAGTTCATTCTTTTTAATGGTTTAGTAATATTCCACTGTATATATGTACCACATCTTCTTTATCCATTCATCTATCGATGGATATACTTAGGTTGCTTACATGTGCTGGCTATTGCAAACAGTGCTGCAATGAACATTGGGGTGCGTGTATCCTTTCAGACCATGTTTTTCTCTGGATATATGCCCAGGAGTGGGGTTGCAGGATCATATGGTAGCTCTTTTTTAGTTTTTAAGGAACCTCCATACTGTTCTCCACAGTGGCTGTACCAATTTACATTCCCACCAACAGTGTAGGAGGGTTCCCTTCTCTCCACATCCTCTCCAGCATTTATTGTTTGTGGATTTTTTGATGATGGCCATTCTGACTGGTGTGAGGTGATATCTCTTTGTAGTTTTGATTTGCATTTCTCTAATAATTAGCGATCACATCAATATTTTTAAAGCTCCCCAGGTTATCCCAATCTGAAGACAAGGCTGAGAAGTATTATCCTAGAAAATAGAGTGAGGAGGTGGGAGGAGAGTGGGATACTCTGCTGCTGGGTGGAACAATAGATCAGTGTAGAGGAGGAAAGTCTTAGTAGTTGCTGAAATCTCATACTATAGGAAAAGTGAGGGATAACAACACGATACGTTGTACTGGAAAGAACAAGATTTCATACACTTATAAAAGAAGCACAGTTGACCCGTGAACGATGTGGATTTGAACTGCACAGGTCTACCTAAACGTGGATATATTTCAATAGTAAATACTACAGTACTACATGGTCCATGGTTGGTTGAATCCATGGACGCTGAGGAACTGCAGTTACGGAGGGTGGACTGTAAGTTATATGTGGATTAACCCCTGTGTTGTTCAAGGGTCAACTGTATTTTCCTTTCAGCTCAGTCACTACCAAGAGCAGTCCTGTGGCAGCAGCAGTAGCTATAATCTTCTCTCCCCTCAACACTTGTAAGCATCGCTAGTGCCCAAATTTTGGTCTTAATATTGTTCTATACCTTAAAAGGGAAACAGAAACTATTAGAGGATAGTTAATTCCATGTCCCTGGGCAGGATAAAATCAGTATAGGTCTGTAACACCCTGTTGTTGCTAGGAAGCAAAAATGATTTTAGAAATAGTAGAGGCAGTGCTAAAAGGAAAAAGAACTAGCTTAACCATTTGTCAAGTTGTGATCATTTATAGTAAAAATCATTAAGTAAAACATGTTGTGCTTATAAAAGGCCATGATGCTCATAAGAAAAGAGTTAATATAAAGAAAATGTACAAAAATATAATTGTAATATCAAAGAAAGATGAATATTACCATGTACATTTAAATTTATTTACTTAAGTAGGAAAGTGCTTATATATAACTGTATAGATACAGATAGATATTTCGTGGGATTTTGTTAAGTGTATTTCTCTTCATAAAGTATAGATAATGTGCCATTTTTAATGTGTGTAAGCGACAAATAATTAACACAACTTAGATACCCAATAGTCCTAGAAATAGTAGAAACTATAACATGAATGGACAGGCCCCATCAGCATTTGTGGTCTTATGTAAAATGAAGTAGAAGAGGAATCCTGCAGCTGACTAGCACCCGTCGCCACACACAATTTCCAATTAGAAAGATGATACAACCATTTATTCTAAAACAATAAGTTAACTGTCCTGAAGAAGAAATCTAAATTTTCAAACTCACGTTCCTGTCGCTCTAGTAGTGAAACCTCTTGGTGACCCAACTAATTATAAAACAATGCCAATCAGAAAGGCATATATTTCAAAATGTGGAAACCAGGCCAGGTTAATATATCATAAAAATATTACAATGGGTCATGTACTGCCACAGATTGAAAACAAATAAAAATTGAAGGATACCCCATCTTTTAACTTCTTTAATAAATCAAAATCCATATGAAAAACAGAAACAAGGATCCTATGGTAGACAGAATAATGCCCCTCCCCCAAGGATGTTCATGTCCTAATATCCAAAACCTGTGTATTTCCTTACGTGGCAAAGGAAATTCTGCAGATGTGATTACATTAAGGATCTTGAGATGGGGAGATTATCCTGAGCTGGGTCCAATATAAGAGAGAGGATCCTTATAAGAGAGCCGCAGGAGGGGGGATTCCCTGGTGGTCTAGTGGTTAGGGCTCCGTGCTTCCACTGAAGGGGGCACGGGTTCAATCCTTGGTCCGGGAACTAAGATCTCACAAGCTGTGCGGTGCGGCCAAAAAAAAGGAGCGAGCGAGGCAGGTCAGAAGTGAGAGAAGATGCTGGCTATGTTGCTGGCTTTGAAGATGGAGGAAGGGAACCATGTGCCAAAGGATGTAGGCAGCCTCTGGAGGCTGGAAAGGCCAAGGAGTCTTTAATACGGGAGCCTCCAGAAGGGGCACAGCTCTATGGGCTCATTTTAGACCTCTGACTTGCAGAAGTGTAAGATAATAAATTTGTGTTGTTTTTAAGTCACTAAATTTATGGTAATTTGTTAAAGCAGCAATAGGAAACCAATATCAGATCCCGTGATTAAAAATGAAAATTAGGTTATAAAAATATATTCAAGCTAGTGGATGGCAGCTTGAATTTAATTCATCTTGAACTTAGCAAGCAGTTCCCAAACCCAACCAAAATTAAGTGGCCAGCAATCCACTAAACCTACATTCCTAGCCTCTTGAGATGATTTTTCTTCTTTCCAGTCTGGTAAAATTACACACACACATTTAAATTCCAGGACCATGTAAGGATAAGAATAAAAGTAGGGGTAAGAATGTAAACAAAATTAAATCTATGATATTAATAGCGTTGTGCTCAGTTTTATTGTTAAAATATTAATCAGCTCTCTAATCAGTGTGGTGTTTTAGGTATATATTTTCCTTTTTAAAATATTTAGAGCATTCAAGAAAATCTGAAATGCTAGGCTTGTGATTAAGTGTTTTAAAGCATTTGATTAAATTGCAATCAATGTTTAAATGGTTGACGAGACTTGTTTTGTTCATTTAATATGTATTTGATTTAGTGGTTGTATAAGTAGTGTGTGAATGTTTAAAGCAATCATTCTGAAACTTAAACACGCATCAGAATCACCAGGAGGGCTTATTAGAACACAGCCAGTTGTGTTTCTGATTCAGTAAGTCTGGGTTGGGGCCCAGAAGAATTTGCATTTCTAACGAGCTGTCGGGTACTGCTTATGCTGCTGATTTGGGGACCACACTTTGAGAACCACTGAGGAATGTTTGCTCTTTTTTTTTATGTTTGCTCTTTTATGTTTATAGAAATACTAAATTCATAAGATTAAGATATTGGACTGTAAACGAAGTACAACGAGTAGGGAGTATTTCTATAGCACAAAAAGCCTCTTAGACATTAAAGCATCTATGAGCAAAGGGGAGTATGACAAAGCTTGATAGAAAATGTCACTTCAGTCATTCAGCCACAGAAGCTGCAGGTGAAATGAATCGATATGGGGGAAGGAACAACCCTAAGCTGTTTTCACATTGGAATCACTTGGGGAAACAAAGATATTAAAGACCTTTAAATAGACAATATTATTTTGTCAATAATGTTGCTTTCTGCTTTATGTTTATAAGTCATAGAGAAATCACCATTCTTATTTTTCTTCTTCCAGTCTACTAAAGATCTTAAAAAACAATGACTTTTCACTAGAAACAATGACAGACCTGTAACTCGGGCTGGATTTACAGGCCCATTAACAGTATTCTGGGCTTTCTATAGTTCTCCAGCAATTTGACACCCCCGCTTTAAACATTGTAAGAGCTGTGTTATATGTGTTACAAATGAAAGGTTGACAAGTTAAAAATACTCTCTGGCTCTGTAATGACTTTTCATTTTGGTCTCTTTTCATTTCCATTGAATATATAGAGTTCTGTTTGCCTTCCGGTGGATTTCTGCAGCTTTGCAGACAATCTTAGGCATCTGTCAACAATGGTAGCAAAACAGCTTTTGCAAAATCCAAAGTACCCAAATTTAAAGTTTCTCACACGTATCAATTTGCTCTGGATGTTTCATTACCAATATGAGGATTTTAAAAAAAAATAGTTAACAAGTTAAAATATTTATTCAACTTGATTTTGCCTAAGTGTTTAAAATGTCATCTATTTTTTCCCCCCATCATCTCTTTTCCTACTGTTTAGAAAAAGGAGAAGCATGACGTAGGACTTTAAATGGAAAGATAGTTCAAGAGATAAAATGTTAACATTGATTATTTCTGGATGATGGCAGTATTGGTGGTTCTAGCTATTTTTTAAATCTCTTTTAGTGTTTTCTACCAAAAGGAATATGAATGTAATAACCAGAAAAAAACCATATCATTCAAAAAAGGAAATTTCTCCCAAACATGATTTGGAAAGTAATTGAAAATGAAATAGGGCTTCTTAGAGTAATGGCTAATTCTTGACCTTAATGAAGAAATGTGTAAGATGAGCCCGGAACATCTTGCCATGTCAAAAAGCAAAGGAGTTATTAAAGACTAATAAAGTTATGTCAAAATGACCTAGTAGCCAACTTGAAGACAGATCACATTGGCCAAATATGGGACAATTTGAGCACCAATAAGAGTAATAACTGCAATTAATTGAAACCTTCAAATATATTAAAATGCATGAGTTTATGAAGATACTACAAAACAGGACATTGAGAAGAGTCATAGCAAGATCAATTTTAACTCAGTATAAAAGAGAACTTTCAGTCAGTTTCAATGAACTCTGGTCAGAAAAGTCAGACTGTATAAAAATGGAACAAGAACTGCAATGAACATACAATGGAATATTACTCAGGCATAAAAAGAAACGAAATTGAGTTATTTGTAGTGAGGTGGATGGACCTAGAGACTGTCATACAGAGTGAAGTAAGTCAGAAAGAGAAAAACAAATACCATATGCTAACACATATATATGGAATCTAAGGAAAAAAAAGTTCTGAAGAACCTAGGGGCAGGACAGGAATAAAAACACAGACGTTTTGGAGAACGGACTTGAGGACACGGGGAAGGGGAAGGGGAAGCTGGAACGAAGTGAGAGAGCGGCATGGACATATATACACTACCAAAAGTTAAATGGATAGCTAGTGGGAAGCAGCCACATAGCACAGGGAGATCAGCTCGGTGCTTTGTGTCCACCTAGAAGGGTGGGATAGGGAGGGTGGGAGGGAGACGCAAGAGGAAGAAGATACGGAGATATATGTTTATGTATAGCTCATTCACTTTGTTATACAGCAGAAACTAACATACCATTGTAAAGCAATTATACTGTAATAAAGATGTTAAAAAAAATGGAACAAGATAGCTCTGTATATAAAGAGTGCCCTGATACTGGATATTTTCATGCAGGCTCAAGAATGATTTTGAAGGAATGGTGTGGAAGAGGCATGAAAAGGATGGTTGATCTAAATAGCTCATAAAAATCTTTCAAACCTCAAGTTTCTATTATTCTTTAATATTTTTTCCCTTTGGTATGAAATCACAACTTGTTTAGGAACTAACTAAAACACCCAGAAAGCCAAAAGAAAACAAAGCAAAACATAACAATAAATACCATAAACAAAGTCTCCCATGGCTCCAGGAAGGTCTGGTGCAGAGTCTGTGGTTGGGTAAACAGATACTAAAAACAAAGAAACAAACAAAACCCAAAACCCAAAACCCCAATAGTGTGCTGGGCCAGATCTTAAGAGCAAACATGGATATTGATGAGATGGGCAATCACAAAACAATCCTGATAATCTTAGAAAGAGTTGAGTAGTTCCTAAAATATTGGAATATGGTAGATGTGTTGCAAAAGCCAAAAGCAAACACAAGTTGTATTCTCATAGGGTCCTCCCATTCATTCTTCCTTCTGTCCCCATCCTGCCTTGAATCACTGTGTGCCCCCTAAATTCCAGTTGGTTATCAATGACATCTCCAACCAGTTGAATAGCTAATTGGCAAACAGTGGGAGGAATTTCCGGTTGTGCACAACGACACCATTGAGAACTCTGTAATCATTTAAAAATGGGCATTTCCTATTTTTACTTTTTATGGAAGCAGGCCAAGGCCCTAGAGAAGACATAGACTTTATCCCCAACGTAAATTGGCCAAGGAATAAACTTGCTGACTGAGTCTCCCTCTGGGAGGGAGAATATTCCAGTGCTCTGATATCTCTACACAGGTTATAATTTTAGTTATATCAATATAAGAATGATGAGGAAACAAGATAATACCTTCAGCACACCTAGGTGGGCTCCTCTCAAATGGGCTAAGGTTGGAAGAAGCCCAGGGATGTTGAATGATATTGCCATATGCAATTTATTTAGGAAGGCAGAAGCCTTTTGACTTATATGTTAGTTCCTAGTTTTGAAGACCTCAGAGATAAATGGGTAGGGCATAATGGCGTTCAGAATGACCTCCTCAAAATGTGCTATAGGAATCTCAGTGTTGGGTCAGCATAGGCTGACTAGGAGATCACAAAGATGGCCAGAATTGAATCAGAGCTTGTCCTGAGATTGAGTTAGGCCATACCTTGATTCAACCAACAGTACTTGAATTTCTTCTGTGGGCCTGTCCTTTAAAAGCACTATCTGATTTATCCTCATATAAACTCATTGAGATACGTATTTGTATCTCCATTTTACAACCGAGAAACCTAAGTTTCAGAAGCAACTGGTCCAAACCACAGGGCCAATGTGGTATGAGCTGTGACTTGAACTGAAGCCCAGCCCTGCTTCAAAGCCCCTACTCTCTACGCTGTGGCAAACTGCCTCTGAACTATGGCTATATCATATTTCATGTTGTGAACAACTAGCTTTTGTTACCATTTACCCAAGGACCTACAACTGCCATGCTGCTAGTTTCTTGGTGGCCTCTGTAAAGATTCTTGGAGATATCGTATTTCCTATTAGATACAAATTGATTAGTACCTAATCAGGTACGTATTTCCCATTAGGTGCCAATATTTTACAACATTTTACCAAGAAACCTAAGTAAGATTACCTTTTTTGGTCTTGATATCATTGGTATAAATATCTTAAGAACAGTATTCCAGCTTTTCAAAACATTCCTTTCAATATAACAATAGTTCACTCCTAGTCTTTTTTTTTTTTTCCCACTGCTACTCTTAAGAAATATGTCTCCTGGGCCTGTGCGTCCGGAGCCTGTGCTCTGCAGCGGGAGAGGCCACGGCAGTGAGAGGCCCGTGTACCGCAAAAAAAAACAACAACAAATATGTCTCATCCAAAAATCCCTTTATAACTTCCATTATTTGAGCTATCAGAATGACAATGATTTGAAACCCTTCCATGTTGCTGCAGGGGCATGTGGATATGTGCTTGTGTAGTGGGTTGAATGGTGTCCCCCAAATTCTTATCTACCAGGAAACTCAGAATGAGGCCTTGTTTGGAAGTAGGGTCTTTGAAGATGTAATCAGTTAAGATGAGGTCATACTGGAGTAGGGTGGGCCCCTAATCCAATGACTGTTGTTCTTCTTAGAAGAGGAGAGGATACACAGAGAAGGTAAAGGTGGAAGCAGAGATTGGAGTGATGTAGCTAGAGACCAAGGAATGCCAAAGATTGCTGAGAGCCACCAGAAGCTAGGAAGGAACAAGGAAGGATTCTTTCCTAGAGCCTTCAGGGAGAGCATGGCCTTGCTGACACATGGATTTGGGGCTTCTAGCCTCCAGAACTTTGAGAGTATAGATCTGTGTTGTTTTTAAGCTACCAAGTTTGTGGTAATATGTATGGCAGCCCTAGGAAACTAACAGTGGTTTATGCTGATTTTCCTTTCTACTGGTTTTACACTGGCAGAAAACACTTCAGCGATCCGTACCATAAGTGAGTTACATCTATAGGGGACCTAATTAGAGTAGAACAATGTTACGTTATTTGGTTTTATATGGTGCCTTTCATACACATGGTTCCTGAAGCTGTTTTACTAAGTACTGTATTAAAGTGAAAATGACTGTGAAGGTATTATGTACCTTTCAATAGTGGACTCAGAGCATTAGGCATGAACAGCTGTCATTATGGAAGAAACAGAAAGCCTTGAAACTGGAGTGAAAATGTCCCACTACTGTTGCTAAGTTTCATCCTTTTTTTTTTTTTAATGGTAATACTTTTTTTTTTACATCTTTATTGGAGTATAATTGCTTTACAATGGTGTGTTAGTTTCTACTTTATCACAAAGTGAATCAGCTATACATATATACATATATATATATATATATATATCCCCGTATCTCCTCCCTCTTTCGTCTCCCTCCCTCCCACCCTCCCTATCCCACCCCTCTAGGTGGTCACAAAGCACCGAGCTGATCTCCCTGTGCTATGCGGCTGCTTCCCACTAGCTATCTGTTTTACATTTGGTAGTGTATATATGTCCATGCCACTCTCTCACTTCATCCCGGCTTACCCTTCCCCCTCCCCATGTCCTCAAGTCCATTCTCTGTGCCTGCGTCTTTATTCCCGTCCTGCCCCTAGGTTCTTCGTCACATTTTTTTTTTAGATTCTGTATATATGTGTTAGCATACATCCGTTTTTAAACTTCCGAAGAATAAGTGATCTGAGTCATGCTAAACTGTCACTTCTGGTGTCACATCTAAAAAGACAAGCCCAGAGTGAGGAAAAAAATAGAATATCCAACTCTTAACCCCAGTAGAGCACCAGAGAATTGACAAAATCTGAAAACACCCTCAAATCTGAAGTAAATTTAACTGAATATATATGTATGTCTTTTGTGTCTTCTGATGTTAGGGGCTGGAAAAGAGTCGCCGAGAGAGACTTTTCTAAAGAGGGAGGTGAGCAATGGTTCGTTTTCTCCAATGGGAGCCTGGCCCTACAGGGATCCACAGTGAACTGAGGAAACAATTCAAATCTTAGGGCTGTCTTCCCATGAGTGTAGGATACACTCCCTTACTAGTTACATTACATCTAGCAAAATCCAGAAGAGAGATGATAGCCCAGTTGTGCAAAAAAAGAGCTAACATAGCAGTCCTGAGATGGCTATCTTCAAAAGGCCTGCTTACAAGGTTGGCCCTTAGCTGGCACTTGGACTTTGGGAGGGTCTCCACCACTCCTAGAAATAATAAGGATGGCTCACTACCTAAACTGCTTTTATAAACACTGCGGATTATGCTGAACACCTGCTTTCCTTCTGCGAGCCTAGAATTTGGCTTCACGCTAGGCAGAGGGTGCCTATGTGAGCAGCTCCCAGTAAAAATCTTATGCACTAAAAAAAATATATATATTATGCACTGAGTCTCTAATGGGCTTCCTGGAAGACAACATTTCACAAGTGTTGCCACAACTGATTGCTGGAGGAATTAAGCATGTCCTGTGTGATCCCACAGGGAGAAGACCCTTGCAAGCTTGTGCCTGGTCTCCCCTGGACTTGGCCCCACGTGCCTTTTCTCTTTGCTGGTTTTTTTATAATGAATCTTAGCCATGACCATATGCTGAGTCCTGTGAATCCTCCTAATGAATCATTGAACCCGGGGGTGGTCTTGGGGGCCCTGACATACCAACTCCTCCACAATATCAGGCGACAGCTCCATCTCAATGCTCCCCTTCACTCCCCACCAGTACCCTCAGATTACATGATACTCAACTGAGACTTAGCTAAGGAGAATTCCTCTACTATATTTTGAAGAGTGAACAGGTTTTATTATTGTAATCAAGTAAGAAAAGCGAAATACCTTTTATTTTGAATGTGTATTTAGGTCTTTTACTCCTTGATCTGGTTTTTCCTTCCTTTGGTGGCCAAGACAGGACCAACTTGTAAGGGTACATTTCTTTTTAACTTTCAAGTTTAAAGTATGTTCCTTTGCAGATGTAAAAACATTGCCGGCTGTCCTTCTGCTCCTGAGTGCATCAAGTTTGTTCTCGCCTTAAGCTTTTTTTTCTTTTTTTAATAAATTTATTTATTTTATTTTATTTATTTTTTATTTTTGGCTGCGTTGGGTCTTCGTTGCTGTGTGCAGGCTTTCTCTAGTTGCGGCGAGCGGGGGCTACTCTTCGTTGTGGTGCATTGGCCTCTCACTGCAGTGGCTTCTCTTGTTGTGGAGCACGGGCTCTAGGCACACGGGCTTCAGTAGTTGTGGCACATGGGCTCAGCAGTTGTGGCTCATGGGCTCTAGAGCCCAGGCTCAGTAGTTGTGGCACACGGGCTTAGTTGCTCCGCAGCATGTGGGATCTTCCTGGACCAGGGCTCGAACCCGTGTCCCCTGCATTGGCAGGCGGATTCTTAACCACTGCACCACCGGGGAAGCCCACCTTAAGCTTTTGTAACAGCAGCTCTTTTTGTCTGAGGTGCTTTTCCCACAGCTTGGCATCCCTGGCTCTGTCTTTTCAGTGAGCTCTCCACTTCGCTGTCACCTCCTCAGAGAGGCCTTCCCTGACCACCCAATCTAAAGGTGCCCCCAAATCCACCCACAGATCACCCTGCTTTGACTTCATCATAGCACTTATTTCAACCTCCTATTGTATTCATGCTTTATTTTTTGTTTAGTCAAAGTCTCCTCCCTCTAGAATGTAATTTCCACTTGAAAAAGTGTTTTGTTTGATTCGATCAGCATTTTATTCTCAGTGCTAAAATCCTGGAAGAAAAACTAGGCATTCAGTAAATATTTTTGAATAAATGAATAATTAAGTCATTTGACTAAATAAGTGACATTTTGGAAACTGCATTTAACAGGTTTCAGGAGAATGGCCCAATTTTCTTTCTTTTTTTTTTTTTTTTCCCCTGTTGCCACATTCAGTGTGTTCCCCATCTGGTTCTTTTTTCACCAATGGGTAGTGACTTTTTTTTTTAATTAATTAATTTATTTATTTATTTATTTTGGCAATGCCACACAGCATGTGAGATCTTAGTTCTCCAACCACGGATCGAACCCATGCCCTCTGCATTGGAAGCATGGCCTCTTAACCACTGGACCACCAGGGAAGCCCTGGGGAGTCACTTTTTTTTTCCTACCAGGCCCCCAAAGCAGTGAGACAGGCAGACAGAGAAGCAACGCCATCAATCAGTGTCAAGTGTGCACTTTTCTCTTGATTCAAAAGGGCCAGCACTGGGCTTCCCTGGTGGCGCAGTGGTTGAGAGTCCACCTGCCGATGCAGGGGACGCGGGTTCGGGCCCCGGTCCGGGAAGATCCCACATGCCACGGGGCGGCTAGGCCTGTGAGCCATGGCCGCTGAGCCTGCGTGTCCGGAGCCTGTGCTCCGCAACGGGAGAGGCCACAGCGGGGAGAGGCCCGCGTACCGCAAAAAAACAAAACTAAACAAAACAAAACAACAAAAGGGCCAGCACTACCATTTAAACATCATCCAATCTCTTTGCATCTTACAGAGTTTAAGGTCTACAAAAAGCAAGGGGGCAATTGCTATGGATTGTACCGTACATATCGGCAGAGTAGATGTCATTAAGATTCACGTCCTTGCTTCTCCTGTTCAATTACTTCTGTGCAAGGCAGTGGATTTCTCTTGTCTTCTTCAGTTTAGATTGACTGATTTCTGAATCTCAGCCATATCTTGTTTGTCAGAGATTTTGGCAGATTAAGCAGGAATGGGATGCACAAAAGAAATGTTTCCACAATAGCTACTCTAACCCCTTTTCTGCCATCCCCATCTACCATTCCAGCCTCCTCTGATATTGTACTAACCTTATTTACTTCGGACCCTAACGATTTCCTCCTGTCCCTCCTTAACTGCACCTGTCCTCAAGGTTCAGCCTTCTGGAATTCTCACACAGTGAGACTCTGCAGCTCATTTTCTACCACTGAGTTTATACTTCTATTTCTCCAGCTATCAACTTTACCCAAATTCTTTATCTCCAGTGGCTCATGGACATTTGTACGTGGAGGTTCAACGTTTAATGCAATATGTCCAATACCTAGTCTCTCACCTTCTTCCCGAAGCAGAAACTCCTTTCATTTTCCTGCTTCTGCTAATATATACATATATATTTTACGAATAACAAATCTGAAACCATTTTGCCTGCACTATCAGTGTACCCTTCACATTCAGTTAGCATGAGACCATATACATATCTTACTAGCTGTCCCTTCTTTACTAACACACTAGCATAGATTGATAGCACAACAGCCAGGATGACTACACAACCTCCCAATTCAGGGTCTCTCAAAGTGCGGTCCAGCCCCGCTTGCAGCAGAATCACTTGAGGAGCTTGTTAAAATATAGATTCCCAGGGCTTCCCTGGTGGCACAGTGGTTGAGAGTCCGCCTGCCGATGCAGGGGACGCAGGTTCGTGCCCCGGTCTGGGAGGATCCCACATGCTGCGGAGCGACTGGGCCCGTGAGCCATGGCTGCCGAGCCTGTGCGTCCGGAGCCTGTGCTCCGCAACGGGAGAGGCCACAACAGTGAGAGGCCCGTGTACCACAAAAAAAAAAAAAAAAAAAAAAATAGATTCCCAGACACCAACTGAACCCTAACCTACAAAATAAGAAGTCCTGAGTGTGGGGCGTAGAATTTTGCATTTTAACAGGTTCCCCAACATAATTCTCAAACTAGCTTTAGAACCCTTGGAATTCTCTCTCTACCTCCTATCTCTACCCAGATCCAAATTACTCTGCATCTGTCTACACATAGTTTACACTGGGACACACCTGTGTTTAAGGACTATGACTTTAATACGTTTGCTTACATTTGAGAGTATAAAGTGGGCCTTCAACATCGGAACGCCCTCATTTTATAGAAAAGGAAACTAAGATCCAGAGAAATTTTCACCCGTGGAGGTCACAGAGTAGGTAAGTGGCAAAGCTTGGACTAGATCTCAAGTCTTTTGATTTCCATGCCACGCAGAAAAGCGTTAACATAGCAGTCCTGTCCGCTGTCCTTTGAAAGGCCTGAGTGTGAGATTGGCCCTTGGATGGCGTCTGGGAGCTTCAGTTTCGGGAGGGTTTCCACCATTCCCAGGACTGATAAGAGGAACTCCCTGTGCCTAAAATGTTTTTTTGTAAACAATATGGTTTAAAATGAACACCTGCTTTCCTTCTGGGAGTCTGGAATTTGGGTACATGTCAAACAGAGAATGCTATGGGACCGTTCCCTGATAAAAACCCTGGGTACTGAGTCTCTAGGGAGCATCCCTGATGGATAACATTTTACACATGTTGTCACAACTCCTTACTAAGGGAGTTAAGCGCATCCTGAGTGACTCCACTGGGAGAGGACTCCTGGGAGCTTGGACCTGGTTTCCTTCAGATTTCTCCTCACGTGCCTTTTCCCTTTGTTGATTGTGCTTCGTATACTTTCACTGTAATAAATATAGCCACATGTCTGACTATATGCTGAGTCCTGTGAACCCTCCTAGTGAATCATCAAACATGGGGGTGGTCTTGGGGACCTTGCAGCGCACAAGCCAATGTTTTCCGTAACTCATTTCACTGCCACTCTCATTGACTGTATAAAAGAGACAGTAGGAGTAAACCAAAACAGCATGGCCTTAAAAAACCAGCATGATTTAAATGCTGACTTAGCTGCTAAGCTCCATTACTTCTCTGAGTCATGGTTTCATCATCTATAAAATAACTGGGCCAATAATACTTACTTTGTAAGTTTTCTTCTTTTTTGGCTGCGCTGCATGGCTTGTGGGATCTTAGTTCCCCTACCAGGGGTTGAGCCTGTGCCCCCTGCAGTGGAAGCACAGAATCTTAACCTCTGGACCCCCAGGGAAGTCCCTGTAAGGTTTTTACAAAGATTTAGCGATAATAGTACAAGAGGTCCATAGTATACACCCTTTAAGAAGGAGCTATGATTATTTTCCTTCGAGTCTTTTGGGTAAGATGGAATGACTAGAAGGAATTCTATGGATCCAATTTTGTGTATCCATGTAGCAATGGAATTAATTGTATGGACTAAAAAGTCCCAATCACGGCTTCCCTGGTGGCGCAGTGGTTGAGAGTCCGCCTGCCGATGCAGGGGACGCGGGTTCGTGCCCCGGTCCGGGAAGATCCCACGTGCCGCGGAGCGGCTGGGCCCGTGAGCCATGGCCGCTGAGCCTGCGCGTCCGGAGCCTGTGCTCCGCAACGGGAGAGGCCACAACAGTGAGGGGCCCCGCATACCGCCAAAAAAAAAAAAAAAAAAGTCCCAATCATATTGGGACTTGTAAGCAGATTATTTTTCCTAGGATCTGTGTAGAGCTCCTCTAACTAAGGACTTGCAGTGCGTATTGTGTGGAGAGCAAGCACGGAAAAAATATGTTTTTACTCATCCTCGGCTTTCAACCCATGCTTGGCTATTCGTCTCTTGCTTTTGGGGTCCTGCCTACTCCACTGATTTCTGGGCCCTGACCTCTTTCTTGCTGCCAATGCGCACTCCTTAGCTCTTTGTTGGATGTTCATCTGTTCCTCCAGCTGCACCTTCTTCCAACCACGAGTTCACACATGACTCATTCACCATCATTCACTTGGTCCTATATAGAGGATCCCCACTGAGACTTCTTTCCTGACTGTGGCCCCGGCTTCAACCCCTAACCAGCTTGTAATATTTGCTCTTGAATAAAGTATATTTCACTTTTGTGGAAACAGTTATTAGGCAAATATAACTCCAGTCAGTGGCAGCATATTTGGAAGAAAAACTCATTTATGTTTATTTATTCTTTTTGTCCCTTGCATCCAGAAGATGAACACAACACTTCTTAATGCTGACATTGTCCCATCTGAAATACCGTAACTAAAAGGTTTAAAGATGAGTTATTTCAACTCTCTTCAGCAATTCAAATGAGGTGGATTTTTAGTATATACTAGGGTAGCTGCCATACAAAGCAGCCAGTGTCTGCAAGGAGTTGCTTTATGGCACATCGTTTTCAGAAAATAATCATTAGTCTTAGATATCAAGGGCGAAATATTTAAACAAAGACATTTGCTCTGTATTTCTCAATCAGACGTGACACAGTAGTGAGGGCACTGCATGAGGAGTCAGAGGGCCTATGTTTCAGTCTCTAACTATAGTTAAGTGGGTAAGAGCCTTTTCCCACCTCCACTTTCATCTAGATAGGGCTGAGCTAATAGTACTTGCCAATAGAATGTGAGTGGAAGTGATTGTGCCACTTTCCTGCTAATGTGGCTTTAAAGCAAGCATCCTGTCTCCTTGCTATCTTCCCCTAGCTCCTGGCTGGATGCTGACACCCAGGATACCCTTGGAGGCCACATGTTGAAGATGGTAGAGCCATTCTCATCCAGAGTTCCTGAATGGCCACACAAATAATCAGTCCTTCCGTCTTATCAATCAGGAACATTTGCACTATGTTAAGCCATTGACATTTTGAGATTTTTGTGTTATAGAAGCTAGTATGTCCCTAATTAAGTTGTTTCACTTCTTTATGCCAATATGTTTGGGTTGTTATAAGGATTAAATGAGTTAGAACAATGCCTGACACAGAATAAATGTTCAATAAATGTTAGCTATTAATATCACTACCTGCTCTGATGCTAGCAGGTTATGGGTCATTGAACATGTCAGTTTCCCTGGACCTCCATTTCTTCAACTGTAAAACATAAGAGTCATGCTTGGACTTCCCTGGTGGCGCAGTGGTTAAGAATCCGCCTGCCAACACAGGGGACACGGGTTCGAGCCCTGGTCCAGGAAGATCCCACATGCCCGGAGCAACTAAGCCCGTGCGCCACAACTACTGAGCCTGCGCTCTAGAGCCCGCGAGCCACAACTCCTGAGCCCGCGTGCCACAACTACTGAAGCCCGCGCGCCTAGAGCCCGTGCTCCGCAGCAAGAGAAGCCACCGCAGTTAGAAGCCCTCACACCGTAACGAAGAGTAGCCCCCGCTCACCGCAACTAGAGAAAGCCTGCGCGCAGCAACAAAGACCCAACACAGCCATAAATAAATAATTAATTGATTAATTAATTAATTTTTTAAAATGTCATGTTTAATGACCATATTTCCCAAAGTTTGAAATTTTATAATCAGAAACCTCTTCAAATTGCTAAGAAAAAATATTATCTTAACCCATGGAAAGTGGCCAGAGGATGAGGGAGAGGCATTCAGAACATCAGATAAAGAGGGAAAGAAGGAAAACAGAGAACAGTCCAAAGGATGCCGAGAGGGAAAACCACTATTTAAAGAGAAGCATATTTTCTTTTTGACATTTATCCATCAATTCTGAAATAAGCTTCAAAGAGAAGATTTACAAACCGTGCTGTGTCCGTGAGACTTTCATTCACACCCAAATGAATATCTTGTGTGGTAAGAAAACAAGGGTGTCCTCCCAGAAGTGCAAAGCCTACAGTAAAAGAGAGAGAAAAAAGACATTTTGAAAGAAAGAAAGTAGCCAACAAAATTGTGAGCAATCAGCACCATCTCAGTTGAAAAGTCAAAATCTTTCAATCTCACCAGCCTCTCTGGTAGGGAATTCCCAGGGAAGCATAATGAGGAACGGAGAGAAGCAGGTGAAATCTTCTGCAGCAGCGCTTAACTCTCCTTCAGATGTGCGCCCATTTCTCCGCCCTCTTGTTCAGATCTTGGCAATATGGGGCATGTTCTCATTTGGAGACTATACCTCATTTTTATTCTTTAAAATATATAATGATGTCCACCCGGAAAATGGGAAAATAAACTATAGTATGGGATATCATGGATTACAATGGAATTCTATTCAGTAATAAAAAGGAATGCACTACTATACGTACAACATGGATGAATCTCACAAACATTATGCTGAATGAAAGAAACTAGACACAAAAGAGTACATAATGTATAATTCCATTTATATGAAGTTCTAGAATGGGCAAAACTAACATAGAGTGGCTGAAATTAAAGCACTAGTTGCTTCTGGAGAGGCTGATTGGCTGGGAAGGAGCATTGGTGAACTTTCTGGGGTTACAGGAATACTTTATACCTTGACAGTTTGTACGTTACAAACCCATATACGTGAGTATATGTATTCCTCAACACTTATTGAACTGTACACTTAAGATCTGTGCATCTTCCAGTATATAGATTATAGGTTAATTTTTTAAAATAAATTTATTTTATTTATTTATTTTTGGCTGCATTGGGTCTTCGTTGCTGCACGCGGGCTTTCTCTAGTTGTGGCGAGCGGGGGCTTCTCTTCATTGTGGTGCGTGGGCTTCTCGCTGCAGTGGCTTCTCTTGTTGTGGAGCACAGGTTCTAGGTACGCGGGCTTCAGTACTTGTGACACGTGGGCTCAGTAGTTGTGACTCGTGGGCTCTAGAGCGCAGGCTCATGTGGCACACGGGCTTAGCTGCTCCGCGGCATGTGGGATCTTGCAGGACCAGTGCTTGAACCCGTGTCCCCTGCATTGGCAGGCAGATTCTTAACCACTGCACCACCAGGGAAGCCCAAGCCCTTAATTATTTAAAAATTGAAAATAAAGTGAGTATTGAAATGGCAATTTCAGGTCACTAAAAGTCAGCAAGATCAGAAGGTCATTCAACTGCTGTATTTATCCTCCAACCAAGACAGGGCTAAGCACCACTTACATACTGCCCTCACCACTTTTCAGCCCTCCATGGGATGTGAGATTATTGCAGACATCTGAGCAGATGAGGATGGCTCCTTCCCCACCCTCATAGCACATTCCATGGGTCTGGGGAGGATGACACAGAGAGAGGCCTGCCCCAAGCCATAGCTAAACTCTGTGGTAACAAGGAGAGCCCTTTTACCACATGCCCTGAGGCAAAATTATGGGAAATGGTGACATCCAATCAGAACTTTACTTTCTCATTTGAGACAGGTTCAATAGGCAGGCTTTCTTAGATATACAATGTAAAGGCAAATAAGTATAATTACAAGATAGAGACGTGTCTGAGGAATTTTGCAAACATTACTTTTTTCCTCCTTATTGTAATATACCTACTTTGTCTTTTGGAAAATATGCAACAGTCACAATTTTCTAATCCTACTTGTTTCCCATGAGAAAGGAGGAAATCATTAATCTCATGGTGAGTTGGGGGACAAAGAGTTTTAGACTCATGAAGGGGAATTTGACCCAAAGTCTCATGAAACAGCCCACTGAAACCTTAATGCAATTTGAATGTGGATAGGTGATATTAACAAATCATTTTTATTAGGTATGATAATGATATTGTAGCTATACAGAAAATATTCTTATTTATTTGAAATATGCATACTGATATATTTTGAGGTAAAATTTCATTGTAGCTTTAATTTACTTTAAAGTATTTCACTAACTGGGACTTCTCTGGCAGTCCAGTGATTAAGACTCCATGCTTCCACTGCAGGGGGCACGGGTTCGATCCCTGGTTGGGGAACTAAGATCCCGCATGCCATGCTGCGTGGCCAAAAAAAAAAAAAATTTCACTAAGAAAAATGAACAGATAAATCAAAGAAGGCAACATATTAACAGTTGATTGATGTAATGGGTATTGGGGTGCTCATTATGCTAATCTTTCTACTTTCTGTTCATTTGAAAACTTTCCTAAGTAAAACAACAACAAAAAATCCATGACAAAACAATTGTTCTCATTTCTGTTACTACATTTAAAAAATAATTATATTCTACCTATTTCATACTTGAAAGTATTCTCTTATAAATGCCCCGACCAAATGGTTTTTTAGCTACAGGTCACTATGCTCTGACTCTAGTGATGACTAGTCACAGAGCACTACCAGGTGATGGCAGTTCACAAACTTGCTTCCATTGAATCCTTCACTCTGACAAAGAGCATATTAGATATTATTATAAGAATTTTATAGACAGGAGTTTTGAGAGTCAAAGAGTCTAAAAACTTGTTCAAGATTGTTTTTAAGAACCTAGAGCTTTCTCCTAGGAGAGCCAGCCCCTAAGCCAACTTACATTGGGATCTACAGAGGCAGGACAACGTAGTGGAACTAGATTCAGTCTTCATCTGAAAATCAGGCAGTTTGCCTAGATCCCTAAGATCCCTTGCAGATCTGATGAGCTACATCCCAGGTCGAGTGAGAGAACATGAAACACACAAGCAGTCCTACTTGCTATGGGCCTCGTAATAAAGAATGTGAGTCAATTTGTGGTGTTTGATTGCTGCCCGCCGTCACTCTCCCTTCTCCTCCCGCCCTGCGCACGGGCATCTCCACCCCAGCCTCACCCCACAACCGCAGTAAAAGCACAAGCCATATAATTTTCCTGCTCTCTAATGCCACTTTGGAACCAATTTTGGAGCTAGCCCTACTCTCCCCAGAAAGCCACGTTATGTGAATAGTAAACCTTTTCATACCCTCTTGGTGCAAGTGTGTTATCCTCACTGTCAACAATCAAACCAAATTTTGGTGGGAGGCACATCTTGTCTCTGTGGAGTGACCACAACAGGTCCTAGCCTCATGGCATGGTTCTAAAATTTATTCATTCATTCGAAAAGTATGTGCCTGCTGCTGTTCTAGGCACTGTGAAAAGCATTGTAAACAACAAGGTACAAGTCCCTGCCTACCTGGAACTTTCATTCTAATGGGGGAGAGATAGATAATAAACTGAACGAGTAAATTAAATATCTTGTATGTTAGATGTTGACAAGTGCTACATGAAAAATAGAGCAGGGAGGGAGGATAGGCAACGTAAGGAATAGGAGTTATCATTTTAACGTGGTCAAGGAAGCTGCATTGAAACATACAAGACAGTGGGAAGAGCGTGTCTTGAGGGCCTGAGGAAGGGTCATGACTGGTGGATTCACGGCACAACAACAAAGTTAGTGTGGAAGGTATAGAGTGTGTGAGGAGGAGAGTAATAGTTGGTGAGGCTGCAGAAGGAAGGTGGGGAGGAAGCGACAGCTTTGACTTTTGTCTGAGTGAGACGGGAAGCCATCAGAGGGTTGGAGCAGAGGATGACATGATTGGACATATGTTTTCATAGAACATCCATAGTGGGGCAAGGGCAGGAGCAGGGAGACCAGTCAGGACACTTGCAAAAATCTGGCTGAGAAGCGATAGCTTGGACCAGCATAGTAACCACTGAAGCAATGAGAAAATGATTGGATTCTTGATATATTTTGAAAGTAGAGCCAGCACTCAGTTGATAACCTTACTTCCCACCTCAGTGAAAAAAATGGTAACAGAGAACTTCCAGATTCCATCCCCCCATTTCCATACTTGTCAGCATCTGTACCCATATGTTCTGCTTCCCTTCCTGTTCAGCATAGATGAACTTTCCATACCCCATGTATGATCTAGAAGCCATGCCCCCTCACCTACTCAAGAATGTTGCTCTACCAACTCTTCCCTTTCTCTCTTACATTACCTGTATCGTGAATAGGCTGTTCTAATTTTTTCACTCATTAATTTTAAAAATGCAAACTTTCTCTTGTCCTTATTTCCCTTGCCAGGTATCCATTTAATTCTTTGCTCTCTTTGCAGCCAAACTCTTGTTTTTTCTTTCTTTCTCCAGTTCCTCGTCTCATTTCCTTCAAATCTATTCCCATAAGTCTTTGGCCCCCCAACATGGCACCAAAACTCCCCTCACCAAGGTGACCAATGACTTTCACATTGCTACATCTAGTGGCCATTTCAGTTCTTATTTTTCTTGACCTTGGAGCAATTAACAGTTGTTCACCGCCTTGCCCTTGATAAACTTTCTTCGCACACCATCCAGGACACCACACACTCTTGCTTTCGCACCTGCCTTGGTAGTTGCTTCTTCTCAATCGCCATTGCTGGTCCTTTCTCTTTTCCTTTACCTCTTAATGTCGATGTTCCCCAGGGCTAGTCCTTGGTCCTCTTCTCCCCGTCTACACTTATTTCCTTTATAATTGTATCTGGTCCCATAGCCTTAAATACCATCTGTATGCTGATGACTCCCAAGTATTCTAGGCCAAATTTCACTCCCCTACTCCAAACTAACACCCAGCTGCCTCTTCAACATCTTTGCTTGTGTGTCTAAAAGACATCTCAAACTCAATACTTCCAAAACTGAACTCTTGATTTTCTCCTCCATCCTGCCTGACCTGCTCTACCCTGCTCCATCCTGCCCACAGTTGCTCAGACAGAAACCTTGAAGTCATCCTTGATGCCTCTCTCTTACCTGATACATCAGGAATCTTGTTGGCTCTCCCTTCGAAACATATCCCGAATCTGGCCCTCCTACCCCTTCCTCTGCCACCACCCTGGCCCCAGCCTCTATGTACTATAGCAACCTACTGACAGCTTTCCCTGCTTCTATCTCATCTGCACCCCCAGCCCCGAAGTTTATTTTCAACAGAGCAGTCAGAGAGATCCATTTAAAATGCAGGTTAGGTCACATTCCTCCTCTGTTCAAAACCCTCCAAAGATTTCCCTATTGTACTCAGAGTAAAAGGCGAAGTCCAAATAATGGAGTACATGTTTCTCCCTCACTTCCAGGCAGTCTTCTCCTTGCCGAGAGCGCTTATCACCTTCCAACGTGATATATCATCCACTTAAAATGTATTATGTCTATTGTTTTTCGTCTGTGTACCAACTAGAATGTCAGCTTCATGAAGGCAGGGATTTACCTCTCTTTTTTTCACTGATATATCAATCTCAGGAACCTAGAATAAATACTGGCACATAGTAAGTATTCAACAAATACTTACTGAACAAATGCAGGAAGGATTTTGACTCTGGAGAGAGGACCCATTCTTTTCACTTGCAAACATCTCCTAATTTTGTTAATGGAATTTTCTATTAAGTGCGAAGTGAGCTAATGCGATTTAGTGACGATTATAATCACTAATCACTCTTGAGCCCTTAATCTATTTCTAAACAGGGGAAGTCACCTAAACAAAAATGAATACTGCACATTCGTCAAGAAAGTATTTACGGTGCACCTACGATGTGCGTGGCACAGGGATGAATGCCATTGAGGGTTGGGGACTGTGGAGGAAGATTTCAGAGAAAGTTTAAGGCCTCCTGGCAAGTCTGCTTGAAGTCATACTCTCACTGTGACAACCCAGGATTTGTTTGTTGGCTTTTCATTTTTCTCTTTGTGCTATAACGAAGATTCCCGTCAAGCCTGGACTTACGAGGTAGGGATAGGAAGAGAGGTTACAGAAAGTGTTAAGAAATAGGAGTGGAAGCTGTGAATGAAGAATGTTGCCTGCCCTGTCAGCACACAGATGATGCTGTGGGCTATTATCAGCCACTACCACCGCCCCGAGGGTGAGTCCTGAGGGAACTCCGAACGGAGACAAAAGGGCTGCCCACTGCCAAGCCCTCAGTCACTACAGCCACCCCAGCAGTGCACCCTGAGGGGACTCCGGATGGGAAAGAATGGGATACTGGCCCTAGATAATTAAGGTGCATATCAAAGGAATGATTTCCATGAGCCCAGATTCTTGCTTCTTCCCATACATAAAAAAATGCTAAATTCAGTAACTTGAGATGTCTGGTTTTCTTTCATTAACGGTAATTTTTTGATGTTCCGACGACCTGGATTTTGTTGCAAACACTCCTGTATATCCTGGTTCCTCCCTCACCTCTTCAGAACAGTCCCTCAGAGCTACCTGAGAGGCTGCCTTCCAGGCTTAAGTCCTCAGCAAGTCCACCGAATAAAACATAATTCTCAACTTTTAGGTTGTGCAATTTTTTTCAGTTGACAAAGCCTTCAGCAGTTCTTGAAGAAGATTAAACGGGAGGACACTGCTTCTAAGAAGGAATTGCCTCTGCAATTTTTGGTCACCGATCGAAAAGAAGCCTCAGACCCCAGTCCAAAAGTACAGGTCAAGCATTCACCAGTTCATCAGACGTGGATGGCATTAAGTGGTTCTGGAAGGTGTCAGAGGTTCTGAGAAGCCACCAGGAGCTGCCATTGCTGAGGAAAGGAGGACAGCTGGACGGGTCTCTACTCTCTCTTCACTCTTCATCCAGAGGAGTTTGTTTTTATCTGTGTCACTTGTTTATGCGTACACATCAGATATTTTTGAACAAAGGATTTCACCTGTTAATATCTTAATTTCTGTCTGGGAAAATAAAAGTACATCTTATTTTACTGTTTCTTTTCCTCACAGATCTCTGCAAGCTTTGGAGGAAGGGTTATAAATAGAATTCACGCTCTGGAAATGTAAAGGCTCTGAGAGCTCTTGCTGGTAGGACTAAGGCAGCTATTAACCTCTCTGTGCTTCGCTTTCATTCCTGCAGCATAGTATCACGTTTTTTATATTGCCACCTCTGTAAAGATGATGAATTTGAAACAGCTTGGAAAGCACTAGCTTCCATTTCACCTTGAAAGTCAAATACCAGTGTTAAATAACGAAAAGAACCATCTCGTAGGATGCCCTGTGCATTTTTCCATCAGCTGCCGCACTTACCAAGATTAATAAATGTATCCACCCATCTGCTCAATTAATTTGCAATAAAAGAGTATAGTCATCAGTAGACACACAGGAGAATTGTACAGTTTGGCAGGCAGGCATACACAAAGAGTGGGTGAGGAATGAATAAGCTACAACTACACACACAGCAACATCGATACAGCTCCCAAACATAGTGCTGAGCAAAAGAAGCCAGACACACAAGAGCATATGCTGAATGACTCCATTTCTATAAAGTTCAAAAACAGCAGAACTAATCTGTGAGGTTAGAAGCCAGGATAATGGTTACCCTTTGGGGGCAGAGCAGGGGTTGGGCGAGGGGAGTAGCAACTGGAAGAAGATACAAGGGAGGGCTTCTGGGTGCTATTCACATCCTGTTTCTCTATCTGGGTATTAGTTACAAGGATGTGTTTACTGTAATAATTCATTGAACTGGACACTTAATGATTTGCACACTTTTCTCTAGGTGTCTTACATTTTAATAAAAATATTACATGGGCAATTAATATGGCTTGATTTGGGTGAAGAATTTTTTTAATTAATTTTTATTGGAGAGTAGTTGATTTACAATGTTGTGTTAGTTTCTGCTCTACACTAAAGTGAATCAGTTATACATATACGTATCTTCACCCTTTTTTAGATTCTGTTCCCATATAGGTCATTACAGAGTATTGAGTAGAGTTCCCCATGCTATACAGTAGATTCTTATTAGTTATCTATTTTATTGGGTGGAGAATTTTATTTTGTCCCCCGAGATAAGTATAAATGCTGCTGTATCTTTGCAACTCAGGCCTGGGATGGAAGCCTCAAGGACTGTCCTCTGAGGATCACCCCATCCCAGAGGCTGACACAAATCTGGGGTAGCAATTGACAGTTTTAATTACATCCTATTTTCATTCTAAATACCAAGGTAACAGGTTTTGATGAAAAATTGTGTTAACCGACAACCATTAAGATGCACATGTACACAGTAGAAATGCTCTGCCATGTTGGGGGTTGAGGTTTACCATTTCTGTACGCATTTAAATCAGCTGCTTACTCTGACTGATTCTCCTACTGTTGAGTTTGGCAGGATGCCATATGCAGTGAGACCCATGGGTATTTATTGAGGATAGTGATGAATATTCTGTGAACCATAACTTTTTATGGTCATATGTTCCTTTTCTCATATATTTGTTATAGTTTGTAATTTTGTGCAGATTTCAGAGCATTTTTTTTTTTTGGCCTTGCCGCACGGCATGCAGCATCTTAGTCCCCCGACCAGCGATCCGACCTGTGCCCCCTGCAGTGGAAGCGTGGAGTCTTAACCACTGGACCGCCAAGGAAGTCCCAGAGCATTTCTCTATAGAAAACCATCATTTAACAAAATGCTTAATGCGACCTGTAGAAACAGCTTTATTGGAATAAAACATGACTAATAAATGTCTGAATTAAATTAGACACTTAAAAAATACATTTAATAATAGCTTCTAATCCTGGGTCTGCCATTTATTAGCTATATGTCTGTGGGCCTTTTGCTGAACCTATTTCAGCCTGTTTTCCTCAGTGGTCTCACCCTCATGGAGTTGTCATGAGGACTGAGATAATCCATGTAATTAATGTAGAGCACTTAGCACAGGGTCTGTACCCAAAAGCTTATTAAATCTTCACTCTTGGTTTTATTAGTAGCTTAACTACCACGTGATATGTGCATGGTAAAACTGATCACTTATTCAGGGGTATTTAAATCGAAAATAACATTTGAACAGAGAAACGTGGTAGACAACACTAAGAACCAAGAAAAAATAATCTGAAAGAAACTTAAAATTGAGAAATTTCTATATATTAATCGATTCTTTTTTTTTTTTTTTTTTTTTTTTGCGGTACGCGGGCCTCTCACTGCTGTGGCCTCTCCCGTTGCAGAGCACAGGCTCCGGACGCGCAGGCTCAGCGGCCACGGCTCACGGGCCCAGCCGCTCCGCGGCATGTGGGATCTTCCTGGACCGGGGCACGAACCCGTGTCCCCTGCATCAGCAGGCGGACCCTCAACCACTGCACCACCAGGGAAGCCCATATTAATCAATTCTTTTGATGACTTCAAAAAAGAACACCTCTCTTAAGTGCTAATGATTTTAAAAGATGATAACCAATGTTGAAAAGGAGCAGAATTTCAGAATTACTGACTGGCTTATGCAATATTCATTTTTCCTTTACTAAACGTCAATGTCATTGTGACCTTTTAAAGAACCCAGCTTTAAAGAGCAAAATGTTCTCAGCAGTTTTCTTCCTAGGACTTTAAAGATTAGATGACACCTTATATGTTTCCTTTCTTCCTCCTTCCTTCTCTCAAAGGGCAAGGGGAGTGCATTAGTAAGAACAGTAAACATGAGATCTGAATCCTGGTGCCAATTTGTATTAATTGCATGAACTTAGCAAGTCACTTGATCACTCTAAACTCCATTTTGTTATGTATTTGAGGCACCTCATTGCTGATCATTACAAGGCAAGAATTGCATGAAGTAGTTGTTTGCTTCTGAACCCTAGAAAGCTCTGATGCTTGTAAGTAGGATAAGATATGCAAAGGATCAACCAACATGTTTTTGTTTGTGGTACCTTTTCCTCAGTCCTATCCATTTGCTCATTTGGGCAGTCATATTATTGATTCAAGGGAGGTCTGATGGAGCAGAAATGCAGAGAGAAACAAGAGGTGATGTATGGCTTATGAGTTTCAAAACAGACTTTTTGAAACTCATTACAGAGATCATAGTTTGAGAAAAAAGAAATTTTGAGTTTCAACAGCTTAGGATTTCAGGCACAAACAACAGACTTGAAAGAATACATGGATAGTCAGAGCCAGTTTTTCCTCTTGCTTTATCACCTGGGAACTGGAAGGGGAAGAAAAGCTGCAAGAGCGAAGAAGCAACAGAAATAGACTTTTGACACTGTATCTTGCTGTCGGTCCCCCAAGCCAGGGACTGAAGGGTGGGGAGCATGATGGAAATTTCAGATGAGTTTGGGGAACCCCAGAGCTGAGATCACCTGTGTCTTGCTTTTAAGGCAGCGTTCTAGGAGGGAGCAAATGTTCTAGAACTGCCTAGCACCCAGAAAGAGGAAGGAACGGTAGAGTAGAGAGAGCCTTGCAATATCTCTGTGCCCATTGTGGCGTGCAGAGCCGCCAAGAGGTTGAGAGAGCCAAACCAAGAGATAGCTCAGATCCTGTGATCAGAGTAAAGCAAACTGCACAGTAAATGGGAGCCAGTCAAGGTCAAACAGGTCTGGTCCAAGGTTCAGAAGTCTCTGCAGATTTCAGCATAGCCATGTGATGATGATGTCCTGATGACCAGTGACCAGATCCCCATAGCTCTTAGATGCCTGGACATTGAGATACTCTCCAGGACTTAACCATGACTGTGGGGAAAAGGGGAAGAGACCCTAAACTGACACAGTAAACACTTTTTAAACAACTGAGGATTGCCTAGCGTTGCAGAGAGTGTTTCCATCATCCAGCAAAATTGATACAAACAAGGAAAAGTTCTTTATATGTTAGAAAAATACACATTTCTTGCTGACATGAGTTGGAGGCCTGAGAATTTATGCCCACTGACATTCTGTACTGAACATGAAGAATTATTTGGGACTTCTGCCCAAGTCCTCATGGAATCCCTACAGATGAGACTCATCCCTCTGCTTGCAGGTTCTATGAGAATTGGGAAGAGCATTCAGAGGCTTGCGCTACCCATTCTCAGTGACAGTGTTTGCCCTTTGTTGTTGCCAAAGAGACAAACAAATCCCCCCACTGGGCTACTCCTCCCAGGTCCTCACCCTCTGGCCCCCTCTTCAACACAAGTCCAAGTTTGTCTATGGACTCACCTGTTTCTGTGGACAATCTTGTTCGAGTACTTCTTTTTTCAAAAATCATGCCTAAGGACTTTCCTTGCAGTAAAGGCAAATACTGAAAGTCAAGGACAAGAATACAATTAAAATGAAATATACATTTTATATCCAATAGCAAGGATTACGTTTCAAAACTTATTCTTTACATTATCAGAAAATGTAGAATAATTAACACTGTTCCCGAACAAGTGTTCACATGTTATTTAAACAGTGAATTTAAAGTGGTTTTTTTCATGTTGTATACAAATGGGGGAAGGGAGCAGGAACGCCCACAGCTTACTGACACGTAATGAGAAAGTACTATTAGTTGCTCTGGGTTCAACCTGAACATTTGTTCCAAAGTTTATTAATATTTCACACTGGAGCCATCTTCTTACTTAAATCCGTGAAAACCTCTACCAGTGTTCAATGCCCTTGAAGACGCTTGGTTCAGAAGTGTTTTCTCAGCTAGGAATGTGCTTCTCTGTCGCAACGTGGGGTACTCAGGCTCCTAAAGATGAAGCTCCAGAGTTTCAGCTACACTTTCATCACGCATCCTTGTGAGAGTGCAAAGACTTTGTTCCTAGAAGTCATGTGGAAACAATCTGGAGAGTTTGGGTGTGGGGTGGAGCTCTACCTCCTTCCTCTTCTGTAGATGGACTTCCCAGTAGGATGAGTTCTAGAACAAACACATTCCTGCCAGCTAACCTTCCTCACCACGAGGTGTGAAGAACAAAAAGCCTGGGATCTTGGGGGACATTTTCTCCTTATTTCAAGGTCTTCTATAGGAACCCATAGCAGTTGGAGTCACTCCTATTTTCAGTTCGTTCTTAGGAACTTGGAGAGCTAGTGAACTAGATAAGAAAATCAAGGTTGTGTAAAACTTTCTCAACCTGAAACCAGCTCTTTCAAATGCTTCTGAGCAAGCTTGGAATACGAAAACACTTTCACAATTAAGCAGTCTAAATGAAGCTGCTGCATTAATTAAGCGTGTTTCAAACATAAATTGCTTAAAATGCAGAATAATGCTTCCCGCAAGGCACCATATCCCATCTCTTCTCCCACTTGGTTACCATTCAGTTGTTTATTTGCTAATCTAAATTTTTTAACACTGTCACATCATCCTGAATTTTTAAAAATTATCCTAATGATGATATATCTGATATTCATCCACAATTGAAATTTGTTGCTAGAAAAAATGTATCATCCTTATTTTTCATTTGATAGAAAACACACAGAGAAAAGAAAAAAGGTATAAAAATAAAATCCTTCCAGAGAAATGATTCCTTAGGTTCTGATTCAGTTAGTAATGACTTTCAACATTCCACATGAAAGAAATGCAATGAATTGTCATTGAATAACTGATTTTTATGCTTTTTATATGCCTGTACACTCAGTGATAATCAATTACCTTGCCTGTGTAGTTTCATTACTTAGCTACTGTTTAGGAATTTTAATGTATTTTCTTTTCCCTCTTTCTCTGGAAAGGCTGTCATTAAAAAGGCTGATTGGTAGCAGTGGAAGGTAGTGTGGAAATGCTACATACCTCTCCTTTCTGTTTTATCCTGTATTTCAGATCTGCTGATAGCCATAGCATATACTTAATCTCTTCTCCTGTAAAGTTCTTTAGAGTGAGGAGGTCACGACCCTTTAGCTGTACTTTATTTTGTAGTGGTTGTCCACATCTACAAAAAAGAAAAAGAGAACTATACATTTAAGAAAACAAAATCTATGTCCTATGGTAATTCATTGTTTAATCCTTGACACAAAACATAGCAAACACATAGCAACATTGCAAATGTGTAGCCTCATGTGTCTCTGCAAAGTGCTAATGCCTTAAAATTGATATGGCTGTGGTTTACATTTCAGATAGCCAGCATCCTGAATGTTGAGAGAAAAGAAAAATTTGAGGAAAGAGGCTGAATTCTTCTCTGCTGGAAATAACCGTATGAGTGGCTTTGTTATGTATTAGTTAGGCAAGTCACCTAAACTCTCTCTGCACCTAAATTTCTCACCTAGAAAATGAGTATAATAATCTTATAGGGTTGTTGTAAGGATGAAATGATTTAATACATGGAAATCAGACAGTGTCTGGCATATAATAAGTATTTGATAAATTTTAGCTATTATCATTGAAGTCATTCAGTGGTACAAACAGAATTTGTTATGTACATATAATAGAAAACAATTTCATTCTTTTCCCTCTACTGCCCTTCAGATCTGTTCTTGAAGATTTGTTCTTTATTGTCCCTGGTCAGATACAATGCACCCTGTGGCTTTTCTATTAACTTTTAGGGGGAAAAAAGTCCTCTGCTTACTTTATTCCCTCAAAGAGTCTCAGTAAAAGCATGTGTAATAATAACAATGATTTTTTTTTAACTTTAAGAAATGTACTGCAGGGCTTCCCTGGTGGCACAGTGGTTAAAATTCCACCTGCCGGTGCAGGGGACACAGGTTCGAGCCCTGGTCCAGGAAGATCCCACATGCCGCGGAGCAACTAAGCCCGTGTGCCACAACTACTGAGCCTGCGCTCTAGAGCCCGCGAGCCACAACTACTGAGCCTGTGCGCCACAACTACTGAGCCCGCGCACCACAACTACTGAGCCCTCGTGCCACAACTACTGAAGCCCGCACACCTAGAGCCCATGCTCCACAACAAGAGAAGCCACCACAATGAGAAGCCCATGCACCGCAACGAAGAGTAGCCTCCGTTCGCCGCAACTAGAGAAAAGCCTGTGCCCAGCAACGAGGACCCAATGCAGCCAAAAATAAAATAAATAAATAAAATTTTTTTAAAAAGAAATTCAGCAGATTTCTGAGAATAAATTTAGAGACATCCACCATGATGGATTTTCAATGCCATGACTAAAGTCTGAAGACAAAAAAGATACCAAGAGCCCCCCCAAACAGAATTAATGTTGAGGCAAGAGCAAGTATGGCCTGTGGCCTAGGCTGGACACAAGACCTAAGAGTCATGGAGGAGACTTGACTGTGGTCTAGTATGTTGCTAAAGCTGAAATCCTCTAGGGCTCAACCACTCCAGTATTGTATTTGCACTACTAGGAACAATGGTTGGACATATGCATGTGAAACCAAAGCATTATAACCTTGGATCCTATGCATAGCAGCCTGTGTCAAGTGCAAAAACCTGGAAAACTGGTGAGAGGACCTGGTGGGATAAGTTTTTGCCCATAGCACTGTGAGGGCCAAATCCGAAGTACATTAATAATGAACTATACCAATATTTTGGTTACCTCTTTCCGTGAACCCCTTTTGGACAGAGTAAGTCCCCTGGGTTCTTGGGGACAAAAAGAGTGGAAAGGTAGATCTTGTAAATCTGTCATACTAGCCTGTGAGAGTTGGAGTAATTAACTGGAAAATTTTTTAAAAACTGTATCTCACCTGGTGAAGGGGGTCGTACTGTTTACACCATTGAAAAATCATTAGAGCAGCCACCGCCTTTCTCAATTCTGTCCGGGAGGCGGGGCAGGAAATGTTGTCTTGGGAAAAAGAGTTGTTTTTCATAGATATCAAGAGCTAACCAGGAAAATTTATCACTGGAAGGAAAGCAAACACAATGGTTCCAGTTTAAATTCCTATCCTGTTTGCTGTCTCCTCCCCTCTGCTCCAAAATGGAGTTGCCACACCTCTTTCCTAAGCTACTTAAAAATTAGAGAAAAGTAAAAAGCCTCCACAATTGTACCATGTTGAAATGCCTCCTCCACAGACCCCTTTTTTCCTGTCCGTATCAAGCATTTCTTGCTTTCTGGTGATAAACTCACACGCGAGTTAGCTAGATAAAACCGCTGGCCTAAAGGGCTATTAAGTTCTCACAGAGACCCAGTGCTTCAGTTGGAAGCAGCCTACTCTAGTTCATGAGCCAGACCAAGGCCAGAATCACTATTTTAGTGTTCCCATAAAATGCTTGGTCTCTTTGTACTCAAGTGTGTCTCCTTGGTAAACCAGACCTAAACCACATTATCATTCTTCAGCCAACACATAACGGGGAGAATACAATATTGGAGAAAACAATGGGAACCACATACAGATTTTCTGTCAAAACTGTCACGGCAGTCGGTTATAGCAGAGCTTTTGAAAAAGGCAAGACTCGTTTGTTACATTAATTTTATCCCTTGAAAAAATAATTACAGAGATTTCTTCACCCCAGACCACTGAATGCTAAGAAGTTAGGCCAAGGTAATAGAAGACCCTTGTGTTAGCTTCACCCAAATATCTTCCTAGCTAGAAAATGGAAGAGCATTCTCTATTGGCAGAATGAAACCTTTCATTGCTACAGTCTGCATTTTCCAACTCTAGTAAATTGTTTGGAGTAGCGGGGGCAACCTGGATGTGTTCCCTTGTATAATTGTATTTTGTTGGAAGAGAAAGTGCTTAATTCGAGTAAAATGTGGTCAGTCAGAAACTGACTTTGCCAGAGTAGGAAAAAATTCAGTGTTAAATGATATTTTGATCCCCATGGAGAGTTTGCGATAAAGACTTTAGCTTCTGGAGGCATAAGAGAGGGCCAGTGGGCCTTATGGCAGAGATTTTGGTGTTTCTTTAACATTGCAGACTGATACAAAAGGCATATTTTCTTGGTGTTTTTTTCGTCTTTACTGAGATTTTGGCTATATCTTTTAAACAAGGTGGGGGAGAGGATGGGGGGATATTGAACAAGGGGAGATTGGCCAATTTGATCAATTTGGAAGGATCGAAGTCATCAAAGCAGTGGAATGAAAAGTGCAGTGGTTTTAAATATTCAAATTCGAGTCCTAGTTCAACTATGACCTTGGGAAGATCATTTTCCATTTTTGGCATTAATTCCTCATCTGAAAAAGTAAGAAAATGAACTACAAATCAGTGATCCTTCATGTCTTTGACTTCCACAACGCTCATGAAGTTCATAAATACAAGATTTCCCACAGGCCATACTGGAGCCATCTGAATTCTCAGTGGCCTAAATTTAATTTCATCCCTTTCTTTCCATCTCAGAAAGGTATATTGCAACGCAAGGCAGGGAGAGTGACCCTCTTTTCACAAAACACTTGAATATGACCCTATTGATTTGGAAAATAAAAGCACAAATCATTTCCAAATTTCTCTATTATTAACAATAATAATAATTTATTAGTAAAAATATACCTGCAACATTTGTCACTGTTGCCACATGCTCATATGTGGTATAAATTACTATTGATAACTGGGTGACTAGATGGTTTCTAAGATACCTTAGATAGTCAGTATTCTAAAACTGTAAAACTTTGCCCTCATCTGAAAATTGAAGAGTGGGATGAGGATTCGTGCAGACCTACTATTAAAGGGCTGGAAACGCGAAACTGTCGAAAAACTGTGACCGCCTCTACTTCTTTTATCTTAGTTAAATTATTAAATCACTAAAAATAACAAACTAGGAATAAAACCCCAATTCTGCTGTTGGCCAAGGGAAACATAATGACCCCATTCCATTCCTGGTCTCATGCCTTGTATAATTTTCTGAAGTGAAGAAATATGTTTTGTTGTTGTTGTTTTGTTTTAATTAATTTCTTTTTGGCTGCATTGGGTCTTCGTTGCTGCGCACAGGCTTTCTCTAGTTGCGGTGAACGGGGGCTACTCTTCGTTGCAGTGCGCGGGCTTCTCATTGCAGTGGCTTCTCTTGTTGCGGAGCATGGGCTCTAGGCGGGCAGGCTTCAGTAGTTGTGCCACGCGGGCTTCACTAGTTGTGGCTCGCGGGCTCTAGAGCGCAGGCTCAGTAGTTGTGGCGCACGGGCTTAGTTGCTCCGCGGTATGTGGGATCTTCCCAGACCAGGGCTCGAACCCATGTCCCCTGCATTGACAGGTGGATTCTTAACCACTGTGCCGCCAGGGAAGCCCCAAGAAATATGTTTTTTAAAAGGCACTCATTTTCAATTATGATGGAAAATGTGAATAATCAAAGAGGACTGTTTTCTCTCCTCTACACAAGAGCGTGGATGGCCTGTAATTGCTTCGTCTGCATGTCCACGTATGTATAGATCGGCATGTGTGTGGGATGAAGGGAACTTAATGAGTTCTGTAAGCCCTTAGAGAGGCCTGGAATGAAATACCTGAAAACCAGTCACCTCCAGCTCCGATGCATAACCTCCACAGAATTGGGTGGCTTAGCTCAATATTCTCTGAAGAAATTTCTATTTGTGAGATGAAATTGAACTGCACTTACAAGTTGGTCTTCTCTGATAAAGAAAGATATTATTTTTGTGGTTTCTTTAAAAGCTATAAGTGGTTTCCTTAATAGGAGCAAATCATAGGACACTGTCTATTATCCAAACACAGCCAGGCTCTAGAGCCTTGTTTGTGAGATGAAAAGCCTATGGATTGGGTGTTCTCGGCAGTCTTGGTGTCTGATCCTATTGATTTTGTAAAAAAAAAAAAAAAAAAGAAAGAAAAGAAAAGAAAAAATTACTGACTAAAAATGATTGATCCGGGAGCCTGTGTAGATGGCTGCAGCCTCACTTGAGCAGTCATTTTATCATGCCCATGGGATACGGCTGCTCGCTTCAAAACTGTGCAGTCCCTATTTTGTGGCACTGCCAAACCCTAACCACATATTTCCTACTACTCTCTAGCGCTACACTCACATGGTATGTAACAAGCGCCCTCCGCCTTTCCCAAGAGAGACAGGGGTGGGGAGGGGAGAATGGGGGAGTGGGGGGATGCAGAAGAACCCGAATCTCTGCAGAAAGCTGAAAATCAAAGTAAAAGTACCATACAGGCCGAGATAATGGGGAGATTTTCTCTATTGTTAAGGGGTCGTCAAAGATTATAGGTCTTATTGGAGATCAGCAATTCTGAAATCATCTAGCTGGCAGGTAGGGTGGCTAACCAAAAGAGCAGGAAAGAAAAATACTCACGCCACCTGAAGAGGACACCGTTTCAGTGTTATGCCATTTTTCAGTAGAGACTCATGCTCTGTAGTTTCTAATGACATGAGTGATTTGAGGCTTTCATATTTTCAAATAGCAGGTATGGATTTGGGCTGATTTAGCCATGCGTTTGCCTCAGTCCCCATTCACTGTGAGAGATGGCTAGCCAGGATTTTCAGAATCATAGTCTAGCTACTGGATAGAGAAAATAGAATCTTAGTAAATGCCCCCAAATGCCTAAATATTTGGAAGAGGTTTTTACTTGCAAAAATTTAGCCTGTAATAATGGTAAAAAAAAAACAATCAGTCATCACTGTGATTTTCAAAGAGGAGTGTAAGTTTAAGCTCCAAGCTTTGGTTTTTCATTCAGTTGATTATTTCCAGCTCAGTGACGAGTCTTTGTTAAAAACCGTGGAATGAAATTTCATCGCACTTTTATCTGATGTAACTCAGCGGGATGGAATGATAAAATAATGAACATTTGCCTGTCACTTGACAGTTTTCACACACATTATCTCACTGATTATTGCTAGACTGTGATTTCATGTGTCTGGAATGAAATAACTTATTTACCTTATTTACCACCGTATCTCCAACACCTTGCTTAGGGCGTGGCACGAAGTAGGTGCTCAATAAGTGTTTATTAAATAAATGATTGAAGCACCCTGTCATGTAGGCAGAGCGGGTATTACTCTTTCTCCCATTTTATAAGTGAAGCAACATCACAGAAAAGTTTAGTGACTTGCTCAAGGTTCTATAGCCAGCGAGTGGTAGTGCCAGGCCTTGAACCCAGTTCTTTAGACTCTAAACCTGAGCTTTCCTCCAGATGCTTGGTTTATATAGTCTAACTCTGGCACTAACTAGTAAACCCCGTAATCTCTCTGGACCTCATTTACCTTATCTGTAAAATAGGAGAAGGCATTTTTCTGTGGCTCTGAGGTCCCAACTTTACAATATCATTTACAATGTTGTTCTGGCTTCTGAGTGGTGCTAGTGGTAGAGTCCAGAGGGTCCAGAGCTGTCAGGCGGCCCAGAGAAGGGAGGCCCAGGGCCACAAATCACAGGGCCACTTCCTAACAGTGGGAGAAACCTTCAGACTAGAAGCTTCTAACTTTAAGAGTCATTGAGGTCATTTTGAGGTTGGTTTCGGTTGTCAAGAGGCACTGGGAAAATTCTGATTGTTAACAGGCAGTTACTCTAGAAGCTTTCTGGCAACGATGTCCAGATTTGATGGCCTTACTTCCCCGATTAACCCGTCACCCTTGTCCTCTTCCCCAGGGACACACTCCACACCACCTTCGACCGCAGGCATGGCCAGTTGGCTGTGAGGAGGATGCAACTTTGTAAATATTTATGTAGTCGTTCTTTTGGGGTCTGTTTTTTTAAAGATCGAATCAATCACCATGCCCCAGAATGATATATTGTTTTCAGGCAAACCCAAATACAAGCTGAAGGCCCTGTGGAGATTAGTTCCTCTCATTTCCTTCAGCCAGTTGCTCCTTTAGTATGTACACAAATGGAAGATGTCCAGAGCATTTAGTCTGTTATACGTGCCACGGTTAGTCGCCCCCCCAACCCGCCGTCACCTCCCAGCGCCCCATGAAATCTGATTACAGAGGACCGAGAAATGAAAGCTCAGCTGGAATTAGAGACAGTTGTCTCCAACAAGGGTAGAACCTGGCACTATACCCTGCAGAAAGAGGCCTTAGGAGGCTGCACTTCTCTGCAGAATAGAGTTTCATTTATCACCACGGTTCCTAAGTCAGACTCAAATCTCTGGCCATCACTTACCGATAATTTCGAACCGCGAAACTGTGACCGTTTCTAAGAGCTGCCTTGTTCAACAGGATCCTCAAATTAAACAGCATATTCTTTCGATAGTGAAAAGGATGATTCTGTGCTCTTGAAAACGCCGCACCAAGGTAGCCAGTGGGGTCCACCTGAAAGCTAAGAGTCCTTTTGATTACAGTGAGAGAGCAAAGGTAATATCACCCTTCAACTACCTTATCAAATTCCCCTGGTTAGAGATACTGCAGGGCAGGGTCCAGGAGCATTTGAACTTTAAGCCAAGCTCCAATCCACCACTGTGGGTTTTTTTTTTGTTTGTTTTGGGTTTTGTTTTGTTTTTCTTGGAGAAGGAATCCTGACTCTTTTGGTGCACAGACTCCTCATTTCTCATAATATATTTATGCTGTCACATACTCGTACAAAATCAATTGACAAGTACTCGTTGGGTGTATAATATATGCAAGACACTGCAGTGCTGGCTGCTGTGAAGGAACAGAAATAACTCATTCCAAAAATGCGAGTTGGCAGTGCAAAACTCCAGATGTAGACGTGACATCCCTGAGTATTTCCAGTGATATCACTTTCCTCCAAGTCCCAGCCTTTCTACAAAAACAAATAGAAAGATGTGCCCTGGAAGGTACTTGTGTGTGTGTGGCAAAAAGCTGGAGTGGGGATGGAGATGGAGTAAAAAGATCTCTGTCCTGGAGCTCCCACTGTGCCTTGCACATAGTAGGTCTTCAATAAATAAGGGGTTGCCTAATAATTCCAGCAGAAACCCATACTCAGCAGAAGCAGGGAGGTGGGGTACCAAATGTTCCTCCCCTGGCAGCCTCTCCGGATCACTAAGGGGCCATCCAAAGCTTCACACTCATTCATTCATCCACAGTTAGAAATCAGTTATTTTCAAAATCTGTTCTGTGTCGGATACTGGGCTAGGCTGCAATTTCAGGGAAGGAAGATGATCTCGCCTTTGCAGAGCTTACAGTTCAGTAAGGGTCATATATCTGTAAATAAATATCCATAATACAGGGAAGGGAGAGAACTCTAAGTGGGGAGGGTGGGAGGGCAAGGTAAGCACTTGCTAGATGTTTGTGGAATGCAAAAAAAAAAAAGTGTCGTTTAAAAGCCAACTATGGCCACTTCAGGGGCAGGGATGGTCGTGATGTCATAATTAATATCAGCAGGGAAATTTATTGACACGATTCCCTTGTACTCACAGAGGATGAGGTGGGATAAAGAGAGGGAAAGACTGCGATTTCCAAACCTCTGGCTAATCTGTTCTGGAAAGACTATTCCAGGCAGACTGCTTGCAGAGGTGCAGAGGTGAGAAGGTAGAGAATGAATGCTCCACGTGGGAGAAGAGAAGGCAGCTTTGTTTGAGAAGATCACCTTAAAGCATCGTTGAAGAGGCAGAACGGGCCAGTTGTTGGATAGGTTTTAGAGAGTAAATCCACTCTACCTAATACAGGGAAGGAAACTGGATGTTTGCAGGGAGACTAGAAGAGAAGACGATAAACTGCATTCAACTGAATGCTAGTATAAAGCCCACATCTTCAGTCAAATGTGCTACCCACGCAAACAACTCATCTGAACAACACTCGGGGAAGAATCGAGAAGTGTCTGCCGTGGTGTGGTGGGGAATGTGGGCAGCACTGCTGAGATTCCAAAGTGACTCATAAACCCTCGTCATTCTATGGAGGTGAGAGCTCAGTTCCCCCGGAGGGACTAAGAAAAACTTACCCCCCCCATAACCCCCAGAGAGATTGCAAGAGAGGCACCTTACCACAAGTGGGATGAGCTTAAAGGTAATGTCACTAAATCTCAAAAGACAAACTATCTCAACAGACATCTGTGTTACAGGTGTGGAAAAACACCATACAGGGTTTTCCATTCGTCCTCAGAATTTGTACAGGTGCTCTTATGGACCCGCCCCCGACTCCTTTAATTCCACTTCAACTGCCTGCTTTGGCTCTGAGGGATAGAGTGATAACCAGGAATGGTGAGTCCTTTCTCACATGGAGTTCACCATTTGGACTGACTCCAGAGCACAACTTCTGTCTCTGTCCCCTGACCCTGTGCATTCTAACCAAGAGGGTAGGGGTTGTTCCCTGCTCCCTTGCTTCAGGCCCTATGGGACCTCCAGCTTGGAGTGTCCATCATCCAGCTTCCATCAATGGGGGTTGGGGATTAGATGGGGTTCCTGAAGGAAGTGGCACTGGTCCTTGATGAATTGGGAAGAATTAGGGAATTGTCAAAACTGGAGGGGGTTACAAACGATATTACAGCAAAGGATGGAAGCTGTGAGTAGACCCAGAGGAAGGAACAAATAGGGTGTGTGGGGTAACAACATTTGGAGGGGTGGATTCACTCTATCATTGACCGTTTAAATGAAGCCCTGCCACCACCAAGACCAATATGAAAAGCACAAAACCATGAGTGTCCATGTCCTGTCTGTATCCCCTTGGCATTCTGTCTTCACCTACATACCTGCCACTTTTTTTTTTTTAATTTCCTACATAAGAGACTTCCCGGGTGGTGCAGTGGTTAAGAATCCACCTGCCAATGCAGGGGACACAGGCTCAAGCCCTGGTCTGGGAAGATCCCACATGCCGCCGAGCAACTAAGCCCGTACACCACAACTAATGAGCCTGCGCTCTAGAGCCTGTGAGCCACAACTACTGAAGCCCGCGTGCCACAACTACTGAAGCCTGCGCGCCTAGAGCCTGTGCTCCACAACAAGAGAAGCCACCGCAATGAGAAGCCTGCGCACCGCAATGAAGAGTAGCCACTCGCCGCAACTAGAGAAAGCCCACACGCAGCAACGAAGACCCAACACAGCCAAAAATAAATAATAAATAAATAATTTTTTTTTTTAGATGTTGGGCATAGGAGTTTATTAATTAATTAATTTATTTTTGCTGTGTTGGGTCTTCGTTTCTGTGCGAGGGCTTTCTCTAGTTGTGGCAAGCGGGGACCACTCTTCATCGCGGTGCGCAGGCCTCTCACTATCACGGCCTCTCTTGTTGTGGAGCACAGGCTCCAGATGCGCAGGCTCAGTAGTTGTGGCTCATGGGCCTAGTTGCTCCGCGGCGTGTGGGATCCTCCCAGACCAGGGCTCGAACCCGTGTCCCCTGCATTAGCAGGCATATTCCCAACTACTGCGCCACCAGGGAAGCCTAATAAATATTTTTTTTAAATTTCCTGACATAACACTTTATTCAAAATAAGTCTACAATTGGAATATGATGTTTTTGTTTTGCTTTTTATCCCATAAATAATGATTATTATTTTTTATTACATTTACATACAGTAAGTGATTATTATTATGGTGTGATTTTAGGTACAAAATCCTTCCTGCCCAAAAAGATTTTCTTCTACCTAAAAGTTTCATCCATAGTATCATTGTTTGGGATTAAGCATTATTTCAGATGAAATTTATTATGTAAAATACATAAAACAGCAACTGGCTAGGATTCGCAATAATACTGGCATAGAAATAAATTTAACAGATCATTTTTCAGTGTTTCCTAGGACAGAAATCATGGTGAGAGGGTAATGACTTTTGTTGCTGGGGAAGCATACCTGCTACTTTTTTTTTTTTTTTTTTTCCAGTATGTGGGCCTCTCACTGTTGTGGCCTCTTCCATTGCGGAGCACAGGCTCCAGACGCACAGGCTCAGCAGCCATGGCTCACGGGCGCAGCCGCTCCACGGCATGTGGGATCTTCCCGGACCGGGGCACGAACCCGTGTCCCCTGCATTGGCAGGCGGATTCTCAACCACTGCGCCACCAGGGAAGCCCCCTGCTACTTCTTAATGCCCGTGCCCACAGCTGTCTGGCTGAGGGTAAACTCCTCACTCCTGTGTGGGCAACCATGAGGCATGTTTTACACGCTCCTCCGAAGGTCCCCAGTGGGACTAAGCCTCGATTGCCCACGGTAGTAAACTGTCTGTCGATTCACCCTCTGTAAGCTGCCTTCCCTTCCCTGTCTCACTTCCCTCACACCCCTACCAGTGCTTCCTGGGATCATCTCCCAAATATACCACTTGAACCCAAATACCTTTCTCAGTGTCTGCTTCTGTGGGAACCCAATCTTTGCCCAGGTCTACCTTCTCAAATATTTTTCAATGCTCTGCTTCTTATTCGTTTCTCCCAGGCCCTCCCATCTCTGATTTGGGCTTTTAGTGTCAACATCTTTGTATCCTGTATACCATATCGAACACTCACTCTTAGATTTGGTCCTGGTTACCCTGCAACTGGTCGTGTTCTGGTAAATATTTAATGACCAGCTCCTCAAAAAAGAGAAAAAAAGCTCTGATTTGTGGCATTGACCGATTTGTGTGGTATAAATGCTCCCACCATGGACAGCTTCAAGCTACCAAAGTGACATCGCTGAACACAGAGTTGGGAAGAGAGGCGTAAGATTGGCTCTTGCAAGCCATTGTGAGCTGGCTCAGGTACACCACTGCCAACGACTCCCACCCAGAAAGGAGGATTCTCTCAAGGATGGAAATGAATAATGGAACCAGATTGTTGAGGGCCTTGAAATCCAGATTATGGAGTTAAGAATTTAATCTATAGTCAAAGGAAGATTATTAAAGTTTTAGAGCTGGGGCAGACAAAGGGACATATGTCATTATCTGCATTGTGTCTTGAAAACCTTAATCCAGCACCACTGTGTAAGAAGTGCAGTGGGGAGAAAATGGAGGCAAAGAGGCAGAAGTTACTGTGTTATAATAAGGGCCTGAGAGCATACTGGGGCTGTGGAAATAGAAAAGTAGGGATGGATGCAAGAGAGATCTAGGAATTAGAATCCACCTATTGGGACAATTGGTTGGATGGTGAGGGAAGGGAGATGGAAAAGTTAATGATTTCAAGTTTATTCTATCACACTTGAGTCTAAAATTCCAAATAGCCAAATGTCACCATTGGGGATATAGAAAAATGTTCGTTTTCTGACATTTAGAGCTTGTAAACATCATATATGAACTTGCAATATTTCTTTGCAATTGCTACTGTGGTTCCCTAGTGAAATCTAAGCACTGAAGAGGGAATCAATGTTATGTAAAGGAAATGGGAAGGACGTTTGAAGATCAAATGGGATCTCCGGCTGAGTCGCTAACTGATGGTGAATTGGCCAAGTGACTTGACTCCTCTAAGACCCTCAGAGTCCTCATCTGTCCAACTAAAGGTTTTAAAAATTTGGGCTATTACACTGCTTGGGAAACTTTAACATGCTAACCAAACATGAGGTACAGTGTCTAAGAGCCTTGACATAGCTATTGCCAAGGATCTAATGCAAATTTGAGCTCTGTGCAAATAAGACATATGGCTGTTACTGCAGTGAGAAGCTCTGTTTATTTCAGAGTGTTGCTAATTACATAAATACTTTTTATAGCTGGTTGTCTGGAGTCTTTAAGATCCTAAGAAACCACAGCATTTGCATGCAGTGCACACGTTAGTCACAAGCTCTGTGGGATTGTTGCCGGTAGTCTATCTTCCACTGGATATGAATAAAGAAGCATGTATCTCTGTCTGAGAACAGTAGCCATCCTGTGACCATGAGGAGAAGCAGCCTTAGAATGGAACTGGGGTTTGGCAGAGTGAAAGAAGAAAGGAATGTTGGTCATTTATTACATCATTGAGTTGTAAAATCAACGAACCTCATGACTCTCCCTACCACTGGACACCTTGTTATGTAAAATACTAAATGTTCTTTTTGTTTAAGTCACTCTGAATTGGGATTTTTGTTACTTGCAACCAAATGCACGCTAACTAATAAAAATTGGGCTTAGGTTTCTGAAGGTTTATTTCTCCTGTAACAACAGGGAAAGAATGATGTATTTCAAAAGTGTGGGTTCTACTTCAGAACCTATCATTTATTGGTTGAATGACCTTGGGCAAGTCAGTTTCCTTATCTGCAAATGAAAACAATATTCTTTTTCTCTTCTTTCTTTTTTTTTTGGTTAAATGAATACATATGATATGCTTTGTTGTTTTTTAATTTTTTTAATTAGCATACAGTAAATACCTTTTTTGTGTTTATGGTGCTATGGGTTATAACACATGTGTAGGTTCGTGTAACCACCACCACAATCAGGATACAAAACAGTTCCATCCGGGCTTCCCTGGTGGTGCAGTGGTTGACAGTCCGCCTGCCGATGCAGGGGACACGGGTTCGTGTCCCGGTCCGGGAGGATCCCACATGCCGCGGAGCGGCTGGGCCCATGAGCCATGGCTGCTGAGCCTGCGCGTCCGGAGCCTGTGCTCCGCAATGGGAGAGGCCACAGTAGTGAGAGGCCCGCGTACCGCAAAAAAAAACAGTTCCATGTCCCCCCAGAACTCTCCCTTAAATCCTTTTGTAGTCACACCCTCCTCTCACCCCTAATTCCTGGCATATTGATCTTTCTCCTTATACTTTTGCCATTTCAAGAATGTAACATGAATGGGATCGTACATTATGTAATCTTTTGAGACTGGTTTCTTTCATTCAGCATAATGCCTTTGAGAGTCATCTGTATTGCTGTGTTTATCATTAGTTTGTTCCTTTTTATTGCTGACTAGTATTTCATTGTGTGGATATATCAGTTTGTTTATCCATTCCCCATTAAGGGACATTTGGGTTGTTTCCTGGTTTTGGAACTTATACACAGAGTTGCTACAAGCATTTAAGTATGGGTTTTTGTGTGAACATAAATTTTATTTCTAGGGTAAATATTTAGGAGTAGAATGGCTGGATTATATGGTAAGTACATGTTTAACTTTTGAAAAAACTGCCAAAATATCTTCCAGAGTTGCTGTGCCATTTTGCAGTTCCCCCAGGAATGCATGAGAGCTCCAGTTACTCCGCAGCCTTGTCAGCACTTGGTATTGTCTGTATTTTTCATAGTTGCCACCCAGATGGGTATGTAGTGGTTTCTAATTGTGGTTTTAATTTGCATTTTCCTAAATGCTAATGATGCTGAGCATCTTTCCATGTGCCATACATATATCTTCTTTGGTGAAATATCTGTTAATACTTAGGTCTACTTTATTTATTTATTTTAAAAATTTTATTAAAGTATAGTTGATTTACAATGTGTTAATTGCTGCTTGGCAAAGTGATTCAACTGTACATATACATATTCTTTTTCATATTCTTTTCCATTATGGCTTATCACAGGATACTGAATATAGTCCCCTGTGCTATATAATAGGACCTTGTTGTTTATCCATTCTATATATAATCTGCTAATCCCAAGCCCCCAGTCCATTCCTCCCCCACCCCACCTCCCCCTTGGCAACCAAAAGTCTGTTCTCTGTATCTGTGAGTCTGTTTCTGTTTTGTAAATATGTCCATTTGTAACATTTTTTTTAGATTCTGCATATAAGCGATATCATACGATATTTCTCTTTCTCTGTCTGACTTACTTCACTCAGTATGACAATCTCTAGGTCCATCCATGTTGCTGCAAATGGCATTATTTCATTCTCTTTAATGGCTGAGAAATATTCCAGTGTATATATGTACCACATCTTCTTTATCCATTCGTCTGTCGATGGACATTTAAGATGTTTCCATGTCTTGGCTATTGTGAATAGTGCTGCTATGAACATTGGGGTGCATGTATCTTTTCGAATTATAGTTTTGTCTGGTTATATGCCCAGGAGTGGGATTGCAGGATCATATGGCAACTCTATTTTTAGTTTCTTGAGGAACCTCCATACTGTTTTCCATAGTAGCTGCACCAATTCACATTCTCACCAACACTGTAAGAGGGTTCCCTTTTCTCCACACCCTCTCCAGCATTTATTATTTGTAGACTTTTTAATGATGACCATTCTGACTGGTGTGAGGTAGTTTTGATTTGTATTTCTCTAATAATTAGCGAAATGAGCATCTTTTCATGTGCCTATTTGACCTACTTTATTTTTTAAGTGGGTTGTTTGTTTTCTTATTTTTTTAGTTTTGAGAATTCTTTATATGTTCTGGATATAAGACCTTTATTGGATATGTGATTTGCAAATATTTTCTCCCAGACTATAACTTGTCTCTTCATTCTCTTGCAAGGTAGAAGTTTTAAATTTGGATCAAGTTCTTTTTGTAGATTACACCGTTGATGTTATATCTATGAACTCTTTGCTAACCCAAGGTCACAAAGAGTTTCTCCTATGTCTTCTGAAAATTTTATAGCCTTACAAGTTACATTTAGATCTATGATCCATTTTGAGTTAAGTTCTGTCTAAGGTATGAGGTTTAGGTTTAGGTTTTGAGGGGGCGGTTGGGGCATAAGAATGTCCAATTTCCTTTTTCTTAAGAGCTCTCTATGTCCTAGGTCATACCTAATTTGCTGAAAAATCAAAAAAATCCTTTTGTATTAATGCCCCTGGAGTGCTTCGTAAGCTATAAACCTGCATCCTGTTGTAAGAATGTATTCTTATGTGACTTGGATCTCCATGGGAATTGGCAAAAGAAAATAAATTAGAATTATGATAGTGAAGTAAATCACCCATCAGCTGGCTACTATTATATTCCTTTCCACTTGTAAATATGTCAACTACAGAGCTCCTGATAATCTGAAAATTACTTTTTATTTAACAGATGGTGATGGGACTTTGTTAAAATATTGATTTGGGGGTGTTTTCTTGCTATGTAACTGCTAAGTATTTGTTCAAACATTCAGGCCCTCGGGGAAATTGTGAAATCAGTGAAGACTACCTCTGATCCCCTCTCCACCCCCTTTCCCACCCTACCCTTTCAACTGAGGCATATGAAGAAGGTAGATGGGGTCCTACGTGAAGACCAGAATCTGAACTAGAGCGTGAAATGCTGATCATCACATTCAAGGGTAATCTCTCTTCTCTGTTGTCATATAAACCACGTTTCCATCGAAGTCATCCTTCTGTTAATCATTTACTCTGGCAGCTGTTGATTTTAAGCAGAGCCTAGAATTTTTCAGAGCTTAGATAGGGACAGAAATCTCAAGTTTTCAAACCTGAGGCTTTTTATTTTGTGTTCTGGTAAATGTCAGCGTTAGAAAACAAGATTGGGAAATTCACACACAATTTTAGGAGGTAGAAAAAGGGTAAATAAATATGATCCAACCTTTATGTCAGAGGCAGATGAGTTGCAAAAGGCGAGGTTATCTTTCTTGAGTACACTTTCGTTTGCTCAAGCTCTCACCCAGAATCCTACAGCCATCTCTTCCCCCATAGGCTGATTCCAATCCCTCCCTTTGGAAGCACAGAGGTCAAGCTGTGCATAAAGGAGATTTATTAGCAGATCAGAGGCTATCAGGCATTAAGCAAACAGGGAAATCACAGAGGTTCAAAGTTCACCACTGTCTCAACAATCATCCCTGGTGCTCCCTAGGACTGCCGGATACTTCTAGAGGCTGAGTGACGTGAGGGCCCTGTGAGGCTGTAGACATTGTTTACGGCTGCCCAGGGCCTGGTTTAGAAGCACTGTCCCAATAATAATTTCCATAGCAATATTTTCCCCTTGAGCTTAGGACACATATACTGTATGTTCTCAAAAATCACAGTTTAGTGAACGCCTTTCCTGCTCATTTCTAGTTCTTGGTGAAAGCTACAATCATCTTTGTGGTGAATGCCTCTCTTTAGATACGACTTGGAAAGTCCTCGTGACCTACTTATGATTGTTGTATTTGACCACATCTGCTAAGCAAGGGCTCTGCCCTCACCTTAAGCAAATAGGAAAACACACGCTTCTTCTCTTAAGGCTGCTCCACTGGTAACAATTCTATGGCTTATAAAGATGGGACCTACTCAGGGTCCAGAAGATGAACTATGGGAATCTTGTCTCCAGAACAAGAGAGAAACAAGCCCTTTTCCTGGAACTTTTCTGAGTATTTGGAGTCTGGGTCGTGCGGACTGGGCACTCACCATTACCAATTTCACCCTCCGGCATTCTTTAACTGGAGTTCGGCATCCTTTCTTCCAGAGAACCAGGAAGTTCATGGATTCCCAGGTCATCCTCAATTGTTACACAGTGTGTTACTGTTAAGGAATAAGCAAATCACCTGGCAAGCAATAGAAGAATGAATCCAGCGATGTGGGAGTCACTCCATTACTGTTGATTGTGAGCAAATTCCTCAGCCTCTCTAAGCCTCAGTTGCCTCCTCTTTTAAATGGTGGTAGTAGCAGCCCCTATCTCATGGCTTTGTTGTTTAGATGAAGCGTGGTAATGGATATAGAGTGCTGTAGCACAGTACCTGGCTCGGTGTTCAATAAATGTTAGCTTTTATTAGTTACTAGCATCAGTACGCGTGGTGAGAGCCCCCATGCCTGTCCCAGCTGTTGGCTTATTATAATCACTTTCCTGGAAATAGAAATGTTGAGGTGCCCTGAAATAAGAAAGAAACAAAAACAGTGAGTGGCCATGGCTCACCGGCCCAGTCGCTCCGCGGCATGTGGGATCTTCCCGGACTGGGGCACGAACCCGTGTCCCCTGCATCGGCAGGCGGACTCTCAACCACTGCGCCACCAGGGAAGCCCCCAAGTTTATAATCTTTTATTGTCTGATTGTGTTTTCCTTCTGCAACCCTGCCATGCTAACCAACCTATCTCATTTGAGATGGAAACGAGATAAAGAAATTAATGATTACTAAGTGCTTTGAAAATACAAAGGACTCTATAAATGCCAAAAGTCGTTATTGCCTTTCAGTATAACAAAACAGTATAATAAAAATTGATCATAAAATCTCTCTGCTACTATGGTCCCTACTCTTTTTTCAAGTTAAAATTTACAACTGTAGCCTGTTTGTTCAAAGCCACGAGGGACATGAAAACAATCCAATCATTTTCTAAAGTAGGTGTCCCTAATCAATTGAACATAAAATGACTCCGGAGACATGAGCAAATCCATTGTGCAAAGTCCATATGAGAATAACACATCATGATCATCATCTAATGATCATGATGATATTAGTAATGACATTACTGACTCTTCCCTCACCTGCAAGCTCTTTGTCTGCAATGAATGTGCTGTTCACATCTCTTCTGCATGTATTTGTTACTTTATATCACTACCCAGTGTTTGTTCCTATGCGCCCTGCGTCTACTGAATCCCGCGTGCCTAGAACCCGTGCTCCACAACAAGAGAAGCCACCACAATGAGAAGCCCGCGCACCGCAACGAAGAGTAGCCCCCGCTCGCTGCAACTGGAGAAAGCCTGCACGCAGCAATGAAGACCGAACGCAGCCAAAAAAAAAAAAAGCTGTTTGCTAGTTTTCCTATTATGATTCCATATAGGACAGCATTTTTTAAAAAAAAATTTATTGAAGTATAGTCGATTTATAATGTTGTGTTAGTTTCAGGTGTACAGCAAAGTGATTCATATATATAGATTCTTTTTCAGATTCTTTTCCATTATAGGTTATTACAAGATATTGAATATAGTTCCCTATGCTCTACAGTAGGTCCTTGTTGGTTACCTATTTTATATATAGTAGTTTAATCTAGCCAGGTATAACTGCCATACCTGGAAGCCCACCTATTTCTTTGTGTTTGGGGAAGCCTGGGGACTTCAGTAGGATTCTACAAATGAGTAATACATATGGAGTGATTCAAAGAATTGGGTTTCCATTAGAGGGTCTGAACGTATTCATGACCCAGGATACAGGGTTGTTTTGAAACCAAATTCATATAAAATTGTTTAACAATTTTGAAATTGACTGCAATTTTAAAAACATTCTGTGATTTTTTTGTTTTTATCCCGACACTGCCCTTTGATTTGACAAAGTAATGTTGGCACCTGACACTATTCCTTAACTTTATTAAGTGAGGATAATTAAAAGTTATTTGCGTTCAGTTATTTGCTTATCTGCTTCTTTGATTGTGCTTTCTCTTTTCATCAATACCAATTTTAGTTTCATTTAATCAAACTGGTGAAATAATTAGATAGATAAGACATTTAGAGTAAAACTGATGCATCAACCTTGATAAGACCCTAAGGCCTCTTGGAATATTAACTTCCTTTATCACTGTTCTTCCCATGGTTCACCTTGATTTTTTTTTTTTTTTTTTTTTGCAGTACACGGGCCTCTCACTGTTGTGGCTTCTCCCGTTGTGGAGCACAGGCTCCGGACGCGCAGGCTCAGCGGCCGTGGCTCGCGGGACTAGCCGCTCCGCGGCATGTGGGATCTTCCCGGACCGGGGCACGAACCCGTGTCCCCTGCATCGGCAGGCGGACTCTCAACCACTGCGCCACCAGGGAAGCCCCATCACCTTGATTTTTATATGCATTTTAACTTAGTGGGCGTGGGTACTGAGGGAGCTGTTGAAATCAACATGAAATGTCAAAAGGCAAGTAAGGTCAAAATACTTCAATATCTAATATTATGGGAGGAATTCCATAAATATTATAATTTGCTGACATATGTAGAAATTTCATGTACAATGAGAAACTGGGTCAAAAATGATCATTTAGGGCTTCCCTGGTGGCGCAGTGGTTGGGAGTCCGCCTGCCGATGCAGGGGACGTGGGTTCGTGCCCCGGTCTGGGAAGATCCCACATGCCGCGGAGCACCTGGGCCCGTGAGCCATGGCCGGTGGGCCTGCGCGTCCAGAGCCTGTGCTCCGCAACGGGAGAGGCCACAACAGTGAGAGGCCCGCGTACCGCAAAAATAAATAAATAAATAAATAATAAATAAAATGATCATTTAAAATTACTCAGAGAAAAGGAAAGATGTTGGATTCTTCATTTATTAAACTTCTAATGTAAGCATAACACCTTTCTTACTAGATTCTTGAGAGGTTGAGATCATAGAGTGTTAGGCATAGATGAACCGTAAATATGTTAGTCCAACTCTCTCCGCCAGAGGACCAGAGAGGTACAGTGATTTTCTCAAAATCTGGTAAGGGAGGGAGTAAAGAGAGGGAAAGCAAGTGAGGGAGTGAGAGATAGAAAATAGCTTCTGGACTCTTAGTGAAAGCTCTTTCCATGACTGATTGACAGGCAAGGAGGGATTTTCACTACTCAGCATCCCAAACTCTCTCCAGTTCTCATTGTGTGAGTATTAGTGTAGAGCCTTAGTGTAAAAACCTTCCCTCCCTCTCTCCATCCCCTGAAAAAGCCAGGTCATGGGCACGTGATCCAGCAGATGCTCTCACCTGGGGCTTTGAATCTTGAAGGACTAAAGAAAAAGAGCCTGGGAGGTGAGATGTGTAGTGCTGTAATCTACCAGCATTTCTGGCTGTGTCCAGTGACTAGTACACTCTTGCCATGGTGACTAGGCCCAACAGTGGCTGCCTTGCCTCCCTACTTTCCCTACTTTATCCAAGCATTCCTCTCCAGACTGTCAATTCTATGAGTTTCCTGATGATTTCCCACTGTCTTTTTCTTTTACCCCAAGAACTCTGACTGATTCAGAAATTGGTACCACAAAGTGAGCTGCAGGCAACTGACCCTCAGGAAAAGTGATAAAATTGGGAATGGTTGAATGACATTAAAACTCCCCCTTAGAAATACAGTGGCAAAACTGATGCTTAAACCATTGCTTATGGTCACCTCGAATGCCGATTGAGAATATGATTTAAGGAGAACAGTATGAAGGGCATTAAGAGTTCAGTGATGGCCAATGAGATGGCTGCTTCTTATAGTGAATAGCTTAATGGTGAAAAAAGTCACCTGCCTCCGCTGATCTGAGATGGTCAAAGATAAACTCAGACTTTGGTCTGATCCTGTGTGCTGATGAATTACAGTATCAGTGGTATTCACAACCCTGACAGGTTTTTTAGGTGCATATTGTGGCATTATTGGGTTAGACTGAATGCTGGAAAATTGACATGGAAATATGTGAGAGGATTTAGAGGACCTTAAGAATGCTAAACCCTTAAATCTCATTGAATCTCCCTTGCAGGCTAAGAAATCTTTCCTAGCTTGTCTAATGAAACGGTCCTTTTCTTGATTGAAGATGCTTTTTCACTTGAGGGAGTTGCCTTGCCAGATGAAGCCAGTTCTCTTCATCCTTCCCCACCAATCCCCAAGATTGTCAGATTTCAGCATGACCCTGGGAGGGGGCTGGCAATGACAAAGTCAAAAGCCAGAGAAGGCCAAAGAACTCCTAGATTTCTAGTTTATATTGGAAAAACTGGGAAATCTGTGTGTGAACAGAGTATAAAGATGCTTGATCGAGGATGAGAAATGTAATTTTGGATTGGTCTGGATCCAGTAATGCAAGATTCACTGTAGATTGAGCAGCTATACCGAATCCAAGGGGTGAAGAAGGGAAATGCTCCCAGGAGGCAAAACTTCAAGCCTTACACCTCCCTGGCATTTGACCTGGAGGGAGAGAAGCCCTGAGGCATGGGTCTATACCAATTCATGAGCAGCAGTTAATGGTACGGCCAGATGATTAGGGGCATGGAAGGAACAAGATTCAAGACTGGAGACAAGGAGGTTTCGAGAAAAATGTGAGTGGGCTTCTCAGAGGAAATATTGATGTTCTTTGTGAATGCACACCAAAAAGCACAGTGTGCAGAAGCTTCTTATGTCTGTCTCATTTATTAATCTATCCATTAAAAAATGTTACACTGCATTTTACAGACATAAATATAAACAGCAGCTGCTAAAACAAAAAAAACAAACCAAAAAAAACACCCAACATTGTATTGAGAGAAATGCATGCTCAATGAAGTTTAGGTATTAACAGCCCAAGGGGTTCTATCAGGAAGACATTGATTAGGGCCTTCTCTTGGATGGGCTGATTATATTATTTGGCGGCCCAACAGTTGAACCCCCGACTAGATTTGAGAATCTTAGGCCTGCTTTCTTGTATAAGGATCTAGAGAGGGACTTCCTTGGTGGTCCAGTGGTAAAGAATCCTCCTTCCAATGCAGGGAATGCATGTTCGATCCCTGGTCGAGGAACTAAGATCCCACATGCCGCAGGGCAACTAAGCCCGTGTGCCACAACTACTGAGCTCGCACGCCTCAACGAGAGAGCCCGCGTGCTGCAACTAAGACCCGATGCAGCCAAAAATATAAAGAAAATAAATAAATAAACAAGTTAAGAGAAAACTTAAAAAAAAATCTAGAGAGATAAAGGGACCTTCCTAAGATCAGGAAATGGGGAAGGAAGGAAATGAGAGAGAAAAGACAGAACTGGAAATAAAAACCAAATCTCTATACTCTTGTCTGACGGGCTTGCTGTTGCAGATTATAAAGGATATTTAGGAGGTTACTTGTTAATGGCGATTTGTCTTTTTTTAGAGGAGACAGAAAACTGCCTTGTCTTTTTTTAAAATTTATTTGTTTTTTTTGGCTGCGTTGGGTCTTGCTGCTGCGCGTGGGCTTTCTCACGTTGCGGCGAACAGGGGCTTCTCTTTGTTGTGGTGTGCTTCTCGTTGCAGTGAAACTGCCTGGTTTTTTGTTTGTTTGTTTGTTTGTTTTTGTGGTACGGGGACCTCTCATTGTTGTGGTGTCTCCCGTTGCGGAGCACAGGCTCTGGACGCGCAGGCCCACCGGCCATGGCTCACGGGCCCAGCCGCTCCGCGGCATGTGGGATCTTCCTGGACCAGGACACGAACCTGTGTCCCCTGAATCGGCAGGCGGACTCTCAACCACTGCGCCACCAGGGAAGCCCAAACTGCCTTTTTTTTGAGCTCTTTCTGAATATCTAGAAATCCCCAAATGTGCGAGTCTTAAAAGAAGGTAGCAGCCCAGTTCCCATCAGGGAAGCCAAAGGAGGCAATATTCCCTGTCCCCACCCCTTGGCAAAGAGGATAAACTAGTAAGTGAACTAGCCTCAGCCAATTGGATGCTCCCACCCAGGACTTTGCTCCCAAGAATGTAACCGATGTGCCATGGACATATATACACTAGCAAATGTAAAATAGATAGCTAGTAGAAGCAGCCACATAGCACAGGGAGATCAGCTCGGTGCTTTGTGACCACCTAGAGGGGTGGGATGTGGGGGGAGGGAGACGCAAGAGGGGATATATGTATATGTATAGCTGATTCACTTTGTTATAAGGCAGAAACTAACACACCATTGTAAAGCAATTATACTCCAATAAAGATGTTAAAACGAAAAAAAAAGAATGCAACCGGAAGATGAAGGCATGAGATTAGAAGCAGAGTGAAAGCAGGGCTTTCATCCAGCAGTGGCGTCCTAGTCAGATTGCTCCTGCTGGGTAGCTTTCCTTGATCTCTGCCTTTTTTTTTTTTAACATCTTTATTGGAGTATAATTGCTTTACAATGGTGTGTTAGTTTCTGCTTTATAACAAAGTGAATCAGTTATACACATACATATGTTCCCATATCTCTTCCCTCTTGCGTCTCCCTCCCTCCCACCCTCCCTATCCCACCCCTCTAGGTGGTCACAAAGCACCAAGCTGATCTCCCTGTGCTATGCGGCTGCTTCCCACTAGCTATCTATTTTACATTTGGGAGTGTATATATGTCCATGCCACTCTCTCACTTTGTCCCAGCTTATCCTTCCCCCTCCCCATATCCTCAATCTCTAGTAGGTCTGCCTTTTTTAATGAGCCTCATTCCCCAATCTTCCCACTGATTCTCTGCACCAGCTGATAGCCTCTAGTGTCAGATATCTACCCAGGAAAGTTGCTGTGCATGGGCTTCATCAATGAGCTCCCATGTCTTCTAGCTTCTGGTTGGATTTGGCCATTGGAATCCCAGCTGGAGAATGGAGGGAGTAGAGTGAAGTCAGAAGATTTATTCTTCTGGTTTCCCATGAGGTTGCCTTGGGCTGGCTGTTCTTTGATAGAAATTCACTGTTCCTGTCAAGATGGCCTACTTTACACAGCTCTCCTTCCAAGTTGTAATGAACCCTTCATCTCTGTGGACCAAGGGAGAGCAACAGTTCCCCTGCTGTTAGCCCTGGGTCGTTGCACGATGCCTTGCGGTTGTGACCCAGCCCCCTTCCAACCCTTTGAAATTTGTTCCTTTGTAAACAAACCCTTTTCAAATTATCCTAATAAGAAGATGTCATCTGTTTGTCAGAAATCTGACTGATATGCCTTCAAGTACGTTTATTTTCTGGTTAGCTTTGTGCCAAAGAAATCCAACCATCTTAGCGTTCTGAGAGGAGGGGAAAGAAGAAACAAAAGCCCAAAGTTGGGGTCAAAGGTGAAATTTTCAGTCACTGGCAATAAATGAGGCTGAACGTAGCCAAGGAACCCTGTTAGGAAAAAGTTACCTGTGGAAAGGCACAGATAAAAATAGTTCAAAATACACGTAGAGTCTTCAAGCCCAATTCCAATCTCAAAGGGCAATGGCAAACAGCTCATGTAAAAGGGAACTTTTGTTCACAGACATACGATTGCTCAACAGTCAGGCCATTCATTTTTTAAGTGTCTGGACAGTCATTAAGTCCTCCCTTCCTCCCAGTCCCTATAGTGTTTTGCACAAAGGAAAATGTACATTGGTTCTTCCCCATGTCTCCTGCGCAGTTTTCTTTGCTGTCAGACACACAGCTGCACCATGTTTGGAATGATGCAGCATGAAAAAGCTATTAATCTAGCGCCACCTAGACGCACCAAGTCAAACTGCAGGGCTGCCTCCAGCTTAATTATAGGAGTACGTAGTGAAATTTGAAAAACACAGACCAAGGGATTTCCCTGGTGGTCCAGTGGTTAATACTCCACGCTCCCAATGCAGGGGGCCCGGGTCCGATCCCTGGTTGGGGAACTAGATCCCACATGCTGCAACTAAAAGATCCCGTAGGCAGCAACTAAGACCCGGCACAGCCTAATTAATTAATTAATTAAAAAAAAAAAAAGACCATGAAGCAAATAACGGGAATTTTAAATTATGAGGGAAAGTAAATCATCTGGAAAAAGATTGCTGAAAGCCAGGCACTACAGGTTCTGTACACACCATCTCATTTAAACCGAACAATCCTGCAAGTTAGGGGTTATTATCCTGATTTAACAGATGGAGAATCGGAGGCAAAGAATAAACAACTTGCCCAGATGACTCAGGTAACAAGTGGTGAAGCCAGAATTCAAAACCATGTTATCCCAAGCCTATTTTCTAAATGGAGGTGTGTGACACACGCCCCCAGGGGATGCTCAAGACAATCCATCTTGTTCGTTATGTTTATTCTTTATCTCATCATTTTAAATCTTTTTGTGTATATTTTACAATATGCATAATACATTGGTACAGTAGTACATGCATACAAACATGTACATGCACACATATTGCTTCTGCTGGGCAGCTTTTCTCCATCTCTGCCTTTATTTTTTTCTGAAACTCATTCCTCCAGCTTCTCACTGATTCTGTCACCAGCTGAGAGCTTCAAGTGCTAGATATCTACCCAGGAAAGTTGATGTGCATCTGCTTCATCAGGGAGCTCTTATGTCTTCTGGCTTCTGGTTGGTTATGAATGAGGATATGTGATCTACAAGTTTGAAGACTCCATGCTCTTTCAAAAGGCAGTATAGGGCTTCCCTGGTGGAGCAGTGGTTGAGAGTCCGCCTGCCGATGTAGGGGACACGGGTTCGTGCCCCGGTCCGGGAAGATCCCGCATGCCGCAGAGCGGCTGCGCCTGTGAGCCATGGCCGCTGAGCCTGCACGTCCGGAGCCTGTGCTCCGCAACGGGAGTGGCCACAACAGTGAGAGGCCCACGTACCACAAAAAAAAAAAAAAAAAAAGGCAATATAGTGTAGTGATTTGGAGCATAGATTCTGGAACTAGACTGCACGTATTCCAACCTCAGCCCTAACACGTTTTAGCAAACTTTGGGTAACAACTTCTCTGTACCTCAGTTTTCTCTTCTGTAATAGGAAAATTTAAATAATTAAGACATAGAATGCTTGACCAATGTCGGCACAAACAAGAGTATAATAATCTAAGCCATTACCATCACATTACATGAGCCTTAAAAGTAGTCATCTAGCAGGCTTCCCTGGTGGCACAGTGGTTGAGAGTCTGCCTGCCGATGCAGGGGACAGGGGTTCGTGCCCTGGTCCGGGAAGATCCCACATGCCTCGGAGCGGTGGGGCCCATGAGCCATGGCTGCTGGGCCTGCACGTCCAGAGCCTGTGCTCCACAACGGGAGAGGCCACAGCAGTGAGAGGCCCACGTACCGCAAAAAAAAAAGTAGTCATCTAGGAAATTACCTAGTCATACAAATACTGCCAAATACCCCTCACAACTCTCCTTTTGGAATTGTCTCCTGAGTTAGTTTGTGAGTCACCGGAGATCATCAAATCCGTGTCTTTATAGTCAACTCTTTGTCACCCCAAAGCATATTTTTTTCTTGAAATTCTTTTATATTTTTCATCAATTTAAGTTCCAAATTATTCTTCAGAACAAATCTATTTTCTAAATCTAATACAAGTACAAAGATTTAGGATTTTCCCTTCTATGGTTTTTTACAAGAACATACCTCAAGCTTTGGAGTCTCTTCCAAAAGAGTCAAAGCACGTTCCCAGCAATTTCAGCAATGCTAGACTAAGTGACCTCCCAAAGAAGGAGCAATTTCATTTGGATGTCAAAGTTTTGTCTCACAAAAATAATGCTCATATTCCTGCAAAAGTAACCATTTTATTAGAACATAGTGTACTGTAGGGATTCCAGTCACCAGTGTCAAATAAAACTAAGTTTGATTCCTGGTTCAATATTTGCTAATAGAATCACTTACAGATCAATAACATCTAAAAAGTGATTTAATGATTCCTTGTTTGTAGGTTTGAGATGGGAGATGAGCTCAGTGAGGTAGAGAGCCAGATGGTGTAGGCTGTTGTTAGGACTTTGGCTTTTATTTTGAAAGAGAAGGGAAGCCATTGGAGAGTCTTGAAAAGGGGAAGGCATATCATGCCCTTAAAAGGATCATTCTGTTGTGAAAACTGTTAGAATGGAAGCAGGGACACCAATTAAGAAGTGATGGAAGGGCTTCCCTGGTGGCACAGTGGTTGAGAGTCCGCCTGCCGATGCAGGGGACACGGATGATGCAGGGGACACGGGTTCGTGCCCCGGTCCAGGAGGATCCCACATGCCGCGGAGCGGCTGGGCCCGTGAGCCGTGGCCGCTGAGCCTGCGCGTCCGGAGCCTGTGCTCTGCAACGGGAGAGGCCACAACAGTGAGAGGCCCGCGTACCAGAAAAAAAAAAAAAAAAGAAAAAGAAGTGATGGAAGTACTCCAGGTGACAGGTGATGGTGTTTTGGAGCAGGGAGGTAATAATGGAGGTGATGAGACATGAGGAGTTTGCAGATATATTTTATAGCCAAAAGGGATAATGTAGGTAAAAGGCCTCAATCAGGTATCTGGTATACAGTAAAACCAATAAAGAGACACAATCATTACTACTTTATGCTTAAAATGTATACGGATAGCTAGTTTGTTCAGGAATATTATGAACTAGGATCTTCTAACATATACTCTTCCTAACATATTTTAATTTTTCCTAAATAGGCAGAGGCATAGTCCCAAGTCTTAGGGTCTTGTAGCCAGACAGGATGGGTTCAAATCTTGACTCCACCACTTACTAACTGACCATAAGCAAGGTACTTAATCTCTCTGTACCTCAGTGTCTTCATCTGTAAAATGGAGAGACTCAATAAAATATACTGCAGAGAGTTTTGTGAGGATTCAATAAGTTATTGTATGTACTTAGAAACATGCCTGCCACATCAGAAATACTCATTATGCATTAGCTATTATGGTTGTCAGCTTCTATTAGTTTTTTCTGTTTATTATTTTTCATTTCAAACCTTTTTGTTTTGATTGAAAAAGCAAATTGTGTTTATTATTAAAAAATTAAAGCCATATAGATATGTATGAATTAGAAATTACAAGGCCCCTGAAATTCCACACCCCAGAGGTAACTACTACTGCATAGCACAGTAAAGGTTAGTCCATATTTTTACCTATGTGTATATCATACCTATCCATGTATTCATATCTATTAATTTACTTTTATATAGTAGAAAAATGCTCTGCATATTATTTTGCAACTTATTTTATCACTTAAAATTTGGTCTTAGAAATCTTCCAGTATAAGTACATGTAAAACTATTGTACTGATTTTCGTGGTTGCGTGGTATTCTGTTGTATGTAAGGCTGATAATTTACTTCTTATTCGTTAGCTTACTGAAGTCATTTAGGTGTCTTTAATTTTTTCTTAAACAATGCTGCAATAAACATCCTTGTACATATTTTTGGTGCAAATCTGTGTATTTCTGTAAACTCTGTGAAAAAACTTTCTGTAAAAAAATTCTGGAAGCACTTATCTACAGAAGTGGTTATGATGAGTAAGAATTATATGCCTTTTAAATATATATATACATAATTTATACTGCCAAATTGCCTTTTGAAAAGGTCATACCTTTTCGAATTCCCACAGACTGTAAATAAATGTGCTTTTTTCTCCTGCTGACTAGATACTGGCGATCTTCTCGATCCTTGCCAACCTAATAGACAAAATAAATTTTATTCTTTTATTTGCACTTTTAATAGTAAATTGCCTTTTCAAATGTTTAAAATTTGGATTTTTTTTGGTACAAGCTCCCTACTTTTGTCCATTGAGGGGGGTCTTTTTATTTATTTTTTTCCTTTTCTTATCTTTCGAATTTGAAAAAGGCAAGCCATAGGCAGAGAAAAATTATCCGCAATACATAAACTGACAGAGGACACTAGATGTTTACCCAAAAGAAGTTTGAGCATTTGTCCACAAAAACCCCACGAATATCCATAGCAGCTTTGTTTTTTAGAACCCCAAACTGGAAATGACCCAAATGTCCATCAACAGGTAAATGGATAAATAAAGGTATAGCCATAAAAATGAACAAATTACCGATACACACAACATGAAATAATCTCAAAAACATTATGCTGAGTGAGAGAAACCAGACACAAAAGAAACTGTACAAAAGACAATACTAATCTATGACCGATGAAAAATCAAAATGGTGGTATTTTTCTAGAAGGTAGAAGTGGGGGAGGGAAATACATATCTGGCTTAAGGCGGTGGTTAAATGGTATAAGGGTATATACCTCTGTCAAAGCCTATCAAAGTATACACTTAAAATGTGTGCATCTATTTTATGTAAATTATGCCCCACTCAAGTTGACTTAGAGATAAAAAAATTGTTTTGTTTCTAATTAAAACATTTTCATTGTGTATTAAAGTACAGAAAATAGTATAATAGTCACTCACGCACCACCACTCATTGAAAAGATGTTGACCTTTTGCCATATTTGTTTGAGATCTCTGTTCTTTTGAAAGAAGCAAACCATTACTGATACTTATGAAGTTTCACTGTTCATCCCTCACCCTTCCTTCCTGTTCCAGAGGAAATGACTCTCCCTAATATGACGTTCATCATTCCCATGAATGATCAAATTGTATATGTGTATGTCTTTATACAAATATTTTATTTATCATGTATTTAAAACTTTTAAGATAAAATAGCAACATAGAGTACATTTTTCATTTTTCTCAACATTAAGTTGTTGAGAATTCCTCATGTCCATACATGTAAAACTGGTTCCTTTATTATAACTGCTATATGATATTCCTCTGTGTGAATAAACAGTCTATCCATTCCTCTACTGATGGACATTTAGGTTATTTCCACTTTTTTCTTTGGGACAGGTTATCTTTTCAACTTTAGTTTTGGCAATTTTTTTTTTTTTTTTTGGCCATACTGCATGGCTTGTGGGATCTTAGTTCCCTGACCAGGGATTGAACCTGGGCCACGGCAGTGAAAGCACCAAGTCCTAACCACTGGACTGCCAGGAAGCTCCCTGGCAAATTATTTTCTAATGTGATTGTACTAATTTACACTCTCAGTAGCAAGTTTCCTGTATTCCTAAATACACTTATTAATGTTATTATTTTTGCCAATAATGTGAATCTAAAATGTTATATCATTATTCCTTATTTTGCATTCTCCTCATTTCCAGTAAGTTTAAACATCTTTTTATATGTTTACTGGCCATTTGAATTTTTATCTCTGTTAATGCAATACCCTTTGCTCATTTTTTATTTCTTATATTTTTGTCTTTTTCTTATTGATTTGTTGGTATTCTGTGCATGTCCTGAATACTAGATCCTTTATCCATTAAATTGTCCATAATCACATTTACCAGTCTTTTCCTTTACTGCTTCTGTAAACTACTTATGCTTTTCCGTGAGTTAATCCCTTGCTACACAGAGTGTGATCCATGGACCAGTAGCGTCAGTATCATCTGGGAACTTGTTTTAAAAATGCAGATTCAGGGCTTCCCTGGTGGCACAGTGGTTGAGAGTCCGCCTGCCGATGCACGGGACGCGGGTTCGTGCCCCAGTCTGGGAAGATCCCACGTGCCGCGGAGTGGCTGGGCCCGTGAACCATGGCCGCTGAGCCTGAACATCCGGAGCCTGTGCTCCGCAACGGGAGAGGCCACAGCAGTGAGAGGCCCGCGTACCGCAAAAAACAAACAAACAAACAAAAATGCAGATTCATAGGGCCCCGTCTAGATCACTAAATTAGAATCTGAATTTTAACAAGACCAGTAGATGATTTGTATGTGCATGAAAGATTTTTAAATACTAGATTAAATGATTAAGAAAAATGCAAATTTTCCTCCAGGGGTAATAGCCCAGTAATCCCCACCTGGCTTCTGCTTCTTCTTAATAAATAAAACTTCCGCTTTGGACCTGTATGTCCTCAATTCATATATCCTGGAGCTGCACTACAAAATTTCAGAAATCAAAGAAGCTATTAGAATCTGATTTGTAAATTTGGATGTTTATGGGATTTCATAGAGAGGTTTTCAAAGTGGAGACATACCTGTTTATCTGATTCCAAAGAGAGAAGTAAACAGCAATGGCAGCCGCTTTATGATACAATTCAAAATGCAAGCCTTGGAAATTTTGTTGAATGCTGTCAAGAAAGGAACTAGTTCAGCTAGGATGCATAACCCGTCAAATGTCTTCCTTGTTCATAGATGCGTCTATTTTTAGTTGACACAAAATGCTCCAGAAATAAGTAACAACAAGAATTAATAGGGGAAATTGCCAAGAGTTGTGTGTGTTGTCAGACTGTGATGATTTCTGTATATCAGAATGATTTCCTGAGGCACGTATGAGTGGTTGGCCATGTATGAAGGGGGCACCAAAGAGCACATGACCGCAGTCATAAAATTTTACTTTTGATTTCCCTGCCTTCAATAGGACGGAGGTAACTCCACAGGCTGAAACCCTCTGGCTACAGGGATGTGGCAGAGGTATTTCCTACTCACTGAATGTCAGGGGCGTTCTCACATTCCTCTACCACCCTGCAGTCTGGAGCACAGAACACTAGATCTGGCTAATGGGTTGTAAGAAGGAGAAGCGTGTCCCCGCTGGTCTGAAACATTTAATTCCCTGCCTCAGCTCCCTCTTGGCCTGCTACAGCCACTGAAGAGGCCAGGAGTCACGTAGGGTGCAACTACAAGATAGTTGAATTAGTAGCCTGGGTCTCTGAATGACCAGGTGGAGCAGACCACCCCCCACCCCGGCCACTGACCCACATTGGACATAACCCATGAGTGGGAAAGAAACTTTTGTTGGTGTTAAGCCACTGAGACTTGGGTGTTTTTTGCATTGCAGCGTAGCCTGGGTTACAGTAAGCATAGCCTGACTGATACAGTAAGCATAGCGGACTCTGCCTTATTAACATTGTTGCGTGTTACTCTATACCAGGCACCAAGCAGTAAGTTCTACCTGTTACCGAGCCAAGCTTGCTCTGCTCGCTGCACAACAGGCCAGTAAATCGGAGACAAGGCGTTGAGGCAAGGAATACGACATTATTAAGAAAGCTAGCAGACCGAGAAGATGGCAGACTAAAGTCTCAAAATGACCATCTTATCGGGGTTTGGATGTCAGTTTCTTTTGTAGCACAGAGAGGGGGAGGAGATCAGGAAGTAAAGTAAAAAGGCCATAAGTTTTGCAAATGTCCCCTGGAATCGCCAGCCAGCCTCGGGGAGGGGATGTGCTAATTTCTTCTTTCTTGCAGCCATCCACAGGTGGAGCAGGGTCCGGATGTTTCCCTGAACAAAGGCACTTTGGTTTAACATTCAGGCAGAAGGGCAGGGTTCCCCGAGGCAGGTCATTATGTATAGACAGTATCCTTTTAGTGAACAAAAGCAGTGGATAGCAAAGGTTAAAGTAAAAGAAACAGATGCAACATGGAGTCTGATTTGGCTCTTCCCTGTTACATACCTAGTACCTCACAACAACCTTCTGAGATAGACAATCGTATTATCCTATATTACATGACATGTATGATAGATAGCTATATCGTATGTATCAATAATACGTAGATTATTGTCTCTATGTATATGTGTGTGTATATATGTATATATATATATATATACACATATATATATAGGAGTAGTATATTGTGAAAGGAGGCTTTCTTCCTTTCCTCTTGTTATGCTGGAAGTAGTGTCTCTTCTTCTTTTTTTTTTTTTTTTTTGCGGTACGCAGGCCTCTCACTGTTGTGGCCTCTCCCGTTGAGGAGCACAGGCTCCGGACGCACAGGCTCAGCGGCCACGGCTCACGGGCCCAGCCGCTCCGCGGCATGTGGGATCCTCCCGGACCGGGGCACGAACCCGTGTCCCCTGCATCGGCAGGCGGACTCTCAACCACTGCGCCACCAGGGAAGCCCTAGGGTCTCTTCTTGCTAAAGCCAGTCCCTCCATATGGGATCTGGATGCCATCTCTTCCTCCCTTACGTTAGTGATTATTCCTTCACTCTCCTGAATCTGTGTTTTCTCCTCTTCTATTCAGTTTGCCCCTGAGCATTCCCAAGTCTCTCCAGCCTTTGTGAAGGGCTTCCATCTGCCTCCCTTCCTCCTCCAACTGTGCTCTCCCTCTCTCCTGTCCCACCTCTATCTCCTGTCTCTAAAGTGTTCACCCTCACTTCTTTCCCTCAGCATTCCCCACTCTGCAACTACTATCCATACAATACGGTTCTTCCTCCATCAATCTACCAAACAGCTATTTTCAACACCAGTGATGATCTCTGTGTTGCTAAATTCAGTGGACAGTTTTCACCTTACTTCATTTCTCAGCATCACTTGACAAGATTGCCCGCACTGTCCTGTTGAAACCTCATGCTATAGGCTTTTCCCCTCTGGTCACTGTCTCCTTTACAGCTTCATCATCTGTTCCTGGGTGATTAAATTTTAGTCTTCATCACAACTCATCCTAGCCTCTCTTTTCTTCTCATCCTATAGTCACCTTGCCGTCTTTCACCTAGCAGTCTTCACCAAAGCTGCTATCACTATGTACACCCAGGCATCTTCCAAATGGATCCCTCCACCTGGAGTTTCTGCTCACCAATTGCCCGCTCAGTTCTGTGCCTCCACTTTGATGTCTTAGTGTGGACAAGGCTGGACTGTCAAGTTCTCTCCCCTCTACTTACTTAACGTCAACCCTTCCTGCTTCTTCCTCTGCGTTCCCCGTCTCAGTAGACAGGGTCACCGTCCACCTATTTGCTTATTTGGGAACCTGGGAATAGGGTTGCATTAATCCCTCTGGGAGTGCTCAGCAGGAAAATGTGCTTAACTATATTTTGAAATAAAAAACCAAACTAAAGCATATCATAACTAAAGTAAGTCTTTTAAATTCTGATTTTCCCACAGTGACTATTATGATGCTTTTAAAAAGAATATCAAATCCTCTCCAAAATAATTTGGGGCCCCTTCTTTTGCTGTTGCTCCAGGAGCTCCTGCCCTGCGTTGGAGTCAGTAGTCAGACACCATTTCCTGTTGATTCTCCCTCCCAAAATATTTTCAAATCTGTCTGCTCCTCTCGGGCGCCTAAAGCGCCCGAGAATCTAAAGCCAGCGTGACGCTTGTCTGAATTTCTGCAATAGACTCTGAACCCTCCTCCCTGCTCCAAACTCTTTTCCACAAAGCAGTCACGCAGAATGATTGCAGGAATACACATAACTGTTCCCATCAATCCACTGCTTAAAAACCCTCAGTGGCTTCCCATTGTCCTCAGGATAAAATCTCAGATTTGTAACAGGCCCAAGATCCTGCCACTTTGCCATGAGCCAGTGTCACCTCTTTGAGCACCTGGAAAGAGCCAAGCTCCTTATGTGCCTTTGCAGGTGATTTACTCTTTGCTCAGAGCTCACATCTTCTAGCTTCTGTCTCCTCAGTTCTTAGATTTAATGTCCTTTCTTCAGATAAGCTTTTCTTAACCTCTCACATCAGGTCTGTGCTCCTTGTTAAAACACTTTCTTAGTAACCCTCACTTGCTTTGTAAGTAAACGATTATTTGTATATTACTGGATAATTTAATCTCCCCTCCTAATTTGAATGCAAATTCCCTGAGGAAGTCAGTACACACTCCAGTACACACAGGAATTCAGGGATCCTTGAATCCAGCTTTGTCTGATTTTAGAGCCCATGCCCACAACGACCACCTGTACATATATCTACTCATCCTGGAAGATGGCATTTTGCCTCTTTGTTTTACGACGGCCAAGTATGGATGCACGGGAAGCTAAGTGTCAACTGAAAAAAATAAAAAGATAAAGCACAACCTAAAAGTTGAGAATTCTGTTTTATTTGGCGGACAAAACTGAGGACTTAAACCCAGAAGACAACCTCTCAGGTAGCTCTGAGGGTCGGCTCTGAAGAGATACGGGAGGAGGAGCCACGATATATAGGAGTTTTGCAATGAAAATCAAAAGATTAAGTAGACATCTCAAGTACTGAATTTAGCTCTTTTCTGTGTATGGGAAGATGCAAGAATCTGGGCTCATTGAAATCATTCCTTTGATTTGCACCTTAGCTACCTAGGGCCAGCTATTTAGGGGCCTTTTCTTTCCCATCCTGAGTCCCCTCGGGGTGCACCTTTCGGGGTGGCTGCAGTGGCTGAGAGCTTGGCAGCTGGCGTCCCCTTTGTCTCCATTCTGAGTTCCCTCAGGACCCAACTATCGGTGACTTCGGGGGCTGGTAGTGCCTGATGGCTTAATGACCATCCTTTGTTTGTTAATATGGCAGGCAATATTTTTCCTTCACATAAGAAACTAGAAAAATGTGACATCTCTGGCCGAATTCTAGAACAGTGATGTTCTGGTGTTGGTGAATCTCTTCGTGCAAGTTCTGTCTGTAGCAGATTGCACACCTCAGCCTCCTCTTTCTGTGGAAGGAGGGGCGGGGGTCTGAGGGGTGTTCAGATTACCAGCAGGACTGCTAAACTGGACCCCGGTTCTCCCACTGTATAATCTTCACATCCATAAACGGGAGTAACATTAACCACCTTGCAGGGCTGTAGCAGGACTCATTCATCTAATACGTATTTAATGGGCATCTAGTATATGCCAGGTTTGGGGTTGGGTGATGGGGATACAAATAGGACTTAGGATGTTTAGCAGAGTGCCTATCTCATTTAGTTATACACGGTCACTGTTAGTAGTATTAACACAGCTGTGTGTTGACGTTTGCCTGTGTCACGTAGCTTGAGTGAGAGGGGATGTGATATTTGTCACGTTCGTCACTATCCGGACGCGGGACCTGGGGGGCCTGGGTCTCCACCAACGTAAACGCGTACACTTCGGGGACATTACCGCGAGGCGTGACTGCCCCTCCTCTCCGGGCCACCAGAGGGCGCGCGGCCTCTACCGCAACCGCCCCCTGCGTCTGCGTCTGCGCCTGCGTCTGCGCCTGCGTCTGCGGCTGCGCTGCGCCGGCCGCCCGCCCCCCTCCCCCCTCCCCTCCCGCAGGCGGCCGCTCCGCCTCGCTGTGGAACGCTCCGCCTCCGTTGCCCCTAGCGGCTGTCTGTTGACTTCCGGGAACGCGGGAGTCGCCGATGCTCAGAGGGTCGCTTTGGGGTTCCAGGGGGATTCCAGGGTCGGCTTCGGGGCTGAGGCGCTGCCTTAGGCCCCACCGAGTCTCCCCCAACCCCTTCCCGGCCCAGGCGCAGGCTCCCCTTAGCGTCTTTCGGCATGAGGGAACCCGAGGAGGTGGTGCCCGGTGAGTGACACCCGCGGCGGTGGCGGCGGCCGGGAGGGAAGGCCGGCGGGCGGGCGGGCGGCCAGGCCCCGCCTCCGGGCCGGCCCCGTCGGGGGACAGGCCCGGGCCGCGGCGGCCTGACTTTGGTCGGAGCTCTGGACGCGCCCCCGTGGGCGACTGAGGGGAGAAGAAAGAAGGGGAGGGACGGAAGGGCGGACTACGGGGAAGGGGGTGCTGGTCTTTCGTCTTCTAATTCTTTTAAAATAAGTTTGCGATGAGTTTCTCGAAGGCGGGGGAAGTGTTTACCTCCCTATGAGCTTCCCAGAGTACTTGCTTCGAGGTCCTCAGAACCCGGTTGTGTATTGAACGCAGTAAAGAGTGAGTGACCAGGGGGAGTGGGGTAAAAGAGGATGGGGAAAACGCCTTGGAGAAAGGAGGGAGCCGTTAGCGAGTGGTTTTTTAAGACTTTTCCTCTGAGCTCCAGAAATAACCTTTGGCATTGAGACCCGGTACCGCGTACGTATTGTGTAACAGAAATAGAAGTTTCACGAAACAGTACTTGCTGTAGATGCGCTCAGATCTTTTCTATAATACATTCTCTTAAAAATGGTCACTGTGACCCACTAAGTTGATTTTCTGACCTACCAATGGGTCACGACCAACAGTTTGAAAAAACACTGGATTAGAGCAGAATCATGTATTCACTGAAATATGTATTGCGTTTCTGCCATGCTCTTGGGCTCAAACATGGTTAAATTCCTGCCTCAAATTCACAGCTTAGTGAGAGATTCAAGAAACTAAACAAAATGACAGGATCGTTTGACAGTAGTTGCCAGGGGGCCAGAGCAGAGCCGCCAAACCCTGGCTTGGGGTGAAGGTAACGGGGAAGGCTTCCTGGGAACCCAGAGCAGGACAAAACAGTTAAAATTATTCATTCTATAAAAACTTAGAGCCTGTTCGAGAACCTGGCCTCCTAAATGTCAATTATCAGTTTGAACTGACACACCTCACAGTTGTTCTCAGAAGGTTTTCCACAGTGGCTAGTCTCTTGAGCATTAATATTTATTATTAATAATTGTGTTTGCTATGTTTTTCTTTCTGGTACCCGTTTAGTTTCTTTATGTGTGATCATCCTCCTTGAGATTTCCTCAAAAGCTGGGTCTGGCCTCCTATTTGGAGGGGTGTGTGTGTGTGTGTGTGTGTGTGTGTGTGTGTGTGTGTGTGTGTGTGTGTGTGTGTGTGTGTGTGTGTGTGTGTGTGTGTGTTTACATAGTTACTGGGATCTGGTAGGAGTTTTTGATCTCTCTCCAAAATGGTACTGGACTAAAATAGTTTGTGAATACTCCTCCCATCGGGTAGCATTTAATGACTTAATTTAAGAATGTAAAAATCTCAACATCCTGCATCCTCACGATGTTAATGATGAAACTCAATACTGTCCTGTTTCTGTGTGTGGAGAAAAGCCCTCAGTCAAGGGCTAGACCATGAGGTGTTTACCAGCGTGAGGGGGGCATTGAGTGTATCAGCTCATTCCAGGGAGTAGATGGTCCACCTCGTGACAGCAGGACTCTTAGTCATTGTGACAGTATATTTCTTACTTTACACCAGTAAATGAATAATACATAATTAATTTATTAGATTTCATAAATAAAACTAGAATGAAGTCTGAGGAATAAAACTGAGTTAAGATGAAAGAAGGAGGGCATAGACAGTGCTGGAGCAGAAGCCAAGCTGTTGGGAGACAAGAGATCTGTATAGATAAATTACTGGAAAAATATTTTAGTTAACAGGCAACATAATAAAAGTTGTGAAATCCAAACTCTCATATATTTGCAGATTCGGGTGCTGTGTTTACGTTTGGGAAAACTAAATTTGCTGAAAATAATCCCAGCAAGTTCTGGTTTAAAAATGATATACCTATATATCTTTCATGTGGAGATGAACATACTGCTATTATTACAGGTTAGTGTTAAAATCTTAAATGAAGATAGTAATACTTAGAGAATCCTAAGTATTATAAATGTGCTGTGTTTGAAACATGTTGAAGATATACAGAAAGTGGAGGTTTTTTTTACTTTGCCAGATAATTCTTGACAAATTGATTTATCAAGAGTGACTTCTAAGTTCCCTTAGTATATTTAAGTGTGATTTTTCTATACATATTACTTTCTTAGAATAAATCTATTTGAATTTATCAATATAATCAAAAAATTATTACTGTATAATCTTAGAAACTTTTTGTGTGTGTGTGTGGTATGCGGGCCTCTCCCGTTGCGGAGCACAGGCTCCGGATGCGCAGGCTCAGCGGCCGTGCCTCACGGGCCCAGCCGCTCCGCGGCATGTGGGATCTTCCCAGACCAGGGCACGAACCCGTGTCCCCTGCATTTGCAGGCGGACTCCCAACCACTGGGCCACCAGGGAAGCCCTTAGAAACTCTTTACACCTAACAGAATATAGCTATAGGTAGATGGGCAAGGGAGCCTGTTTCAACACAGAAAAGCAATGACAGTGTTTAAGTACAGCATTTTTATTGCTTTGTGATGACTTCTTCTCACATTATGTTGCAACCGCTTCGATTTATTATTTCTTTTTCCTTCCCACCAGGAAATAATAAGCTTTTCATGTTTGGCAGTAACAACTGGGGTCAGTTAGGATTAGGATCAAAATCGACTGTTAACAAGCCAACGTGTGTCAAAGGTTTGGGGTCTTTTCTTCTTTATCACTTTAAATACTTAAAGTGTATAAAGTACTTTTATATTGATTGTGTAATTCTTTAATATATTATAAATAATAAAGTCTTTAGTTCTTTATTTTCTGAGATTTACTTGAATATTATTGGCATTTAACTTTATTTTTCATGTGATATTCAGAACTAGTTTTATATGTTAGGGTCTAAAAATCATATTGATTTTAAACCCAGAGACCACAAAGGAAGTAATGATTCTACAGTATTGCACTTGAACATCCTTTTTTTTTTTGGCCTGTTTGTAAACCAACTTAAATATTACTGTTACTGTATATACAGAGAACAAACAATATGATATGTTAGGATTTCGAGCTCTGTCTCATTTGTTTGAGTTGTGGACATTATGGTTCTGTTGGTTTTATAAAACACACTTTACCCTGCTGTGTATAGTTAGCAGCTGTGCTGAAGAAAATATTAGAACTAGGAGTTGATTAATACTAGTGTTCTTACAAGAACAACAGGACAAAATATTTCAAATCAGGATTGTCCCAGAAAATATGAGACATATTACATCTTTACAAAGCTTTCTCGCCATTATGTGCAAAAGCTTCTGTTTGGTTATAACCTATGAACATCAGCTATACTTGAATGGTGATGGAGATTCCTTGGGATATGACAAGAGCAGGATTCTTTATCTTTGTAGCCAAATTTTTAATTTCAGCTCAAAATTTCAGTGTAATTTATCATATGCATGCTATTTATAGATATTGCTGTGGAACTGTTGAAGTATTCCACTCGGTCAAAAAGTATTTACTGAGCACAGTCTACTAAACCCTTGGGTTTATTTACAGTGCCTATGATCCTTACTCTCAAATATCTAATCAAGCTAACAGGATTGTCTAGACTATGAGATCCTTGAGACCAGGGACTCTGTCTTAGTGATCTTTGTAGCCCCTATGCTAAGAGCTTAGGAGATGTTCTGTAAAAGTTTTTAATATGTAAATGAATGAATGAAGAACTTTAACATAGGTGTATGCCTATGAATATTGGACTTAGTGTTTTGTGGGGCAGGTAGAAAGTAAGCTTGATGATGGTGATGGCAGATTAGGGAATAGATCAGGTTGGTGAAGAGGCAGCAAAACAATGCAGTGGATCTCAGCACATGTTAATTACTTGTGGAGTTTTAAATAATATATAGATGCCTAGGCTTTACCTCAAGCCTACTGACTCAGATTCTCCAGGGGTGGGGCTGAGCTATTTGTATTTTTTTTCAAAGCACCATTGGTTACTATGATGCACAAGTCCTTGCAAAAACTTTTGCTTTATTAGTTATGAACATTGACTTTGGAGTCAGACAAGCCTGGGTTTAAATCTGTGCTACCACTTGGTTATCATTTGACCTGGATTATTTGTCATTTCCATAATCATAAAATATCTTGTCATATTTTTATATTTTTAGCTTTAAAACTGGAAAAAATGAAATTTGCTGCCTGTGGAAGGAACCACACCCTAGTTTCAACAGGTATAGTATTCAATCTGTATGACTTCCTGCCCAATTTGAGGACTGAGGTCTCACTCCTGTAACATTTGTGACTTTGTAAAATTAATAGAAATGGTAACTTGGCAACAGTAAGATTAGGATTTTTAAAAAATGTAAATGGTTAGTACACTTGTTTGCCTATGAAAATATGCAGATAAATGTTAAGTGACTGAAGAAAAAGCTTCTTTTCTTGGATTATGTCAAGGGACAGCATCTCCTTACCTGTGTGCACACCTCAGGGGCCGCTTGCTCCTGATCTTGCTCTTCCCTCTTCTTTTCTGAGGGTGAGTGGAAGCCCTCCCCAAAAGACTATTGATATGAGTTAGCACAATTCCAATCAAAATCCAAACAGGGTGTGTGTGTGTGTGTGTGTGTGTGTAGAAATTCACAAAGTGGTTCTAAAGTTTATATGGAAAAGCAAAGGACCTAGAATAGCCAAAAGAATTTTGAAAAGACCAAAATTGGAGGACTAGCACTACCTGATTTCAAGACCTACTGTAAAGCTACAGTGATCAAGACAGTGTGCTAGCAGTGAAGACAGACAGAGATGAATGGAACAGAACAGAATCCAGAAATAGACCCACATGTTTATGCCCAAGTAATATTTGACAAAGGTGCCAAGGCAGTTCAGTGGAGAAAAGGTAGTCTTCAGCAATCCTGCTGGAACAATTAGACATCCAGGCCCTGACCACCGAGCAGTCTTTCCTACTTCCTTTCCCACAAACACAGCTTCTTCTGTCTTCAGGCTGTTCTCACTGCTTCGGCCCCTGCCTCACCTCTCTGCCCTCACTCATACTTTTCCTTTGCTGAAATGTCTTTTCTCTTTCTCTTACTTAGATTCTTGTCTCTTAAGATCCAGTATAAGTCTTACTTCATCCATGGACTCAGATTCTTGTCTCTTAAGATCCAGTATAAGTCTTACTTCATCCATGGAGCTTTTTGTGACTATTCAACTTTTTCCTTATGTCATTCTCTGAACTGCTTCAGCATACCACCAACTCTGGTTTGTTCCATATGTGTTAAATTGTGTGGTTCAATTCCATGTGGCCTTGTAGTATCTTCCATTTGAAACCTAGTCTTATTTCCTCAATTAGGTTTCATTTTTTCTAAAATAATATCTAGTTTTAAATTTTTACTGATTCAGAATGATTTTGTCCTAAGTTTCCCCTGTAATTTAGTGAGGCTTTAATTCCATGTGCATTTTTATGACAGATATAACTAATTTTAATAAGTATATCTTTTTTAAAATAAATTTATTTATTTATTTTTGGCTGGTTGGGTCTTTGTTGATGCGCGTGGGCTTTCTCTAGTTGCGGCAAGCGGGGGCTACTCTTTGTTGCGGTGCGCGGGCTTCTCATTGCGGTGGCTTCTCTTGTTGCGGAGCATGGGCTCTAGGCATGTGGGCTTCAGTAGTTGTGGCACGCAGCCTCAGTAATTGTGGCTCTCGGGCTCAGCAGTTGTGGCTCGTGGGCTCAGTGTTGTGACACACAGGCTTAGTTGCTCCACAGCATGTGGGATCTTCCTGGACCAGGGCTCGAACCCCTGTCCCCTGCATTGGCAGGCAGATTCTTAACCACTGCACCACCAGGGAAGTCCCAATAAGTATATCTTTATGTGTCATTACTTTAGAGCTTACTGGCAATGTTTATTATCTAGGAATGATATATTTCTTAATGTGATTAAGAAAATTGTTAACATTTATATAGTTCTTACCGTGTGCCAAGTGCCATTCTAAGAATTTTATAAATGTTAACTCATTTAATCTTCATAACACCTCTATGGAGTAGGCACTATTATTATCCCATTTTACAGATGAGGAAAATGAGACACTGAGAGGTTAAGGATAGCTTGCCCAATGTTACACAACTGATAAGTGGCAGGCCAGAATTTGCACCCAGGAAGTCTGATTCTGGTGTCCTCTCTCCTAAACACAATGCTATACTGGCTTTCTATTTAGCTAGAAAATTAAAATAATTACACAACATAGAATTTTCACATTTCTAATTATATTCTTCTTGTATTCGCCTCATTTTACTTATTATCTATTATGTCTTAGCTTTAATGGGTATGGAAGGTAAAATTAATGAACCACATCTCTTTTAAAATAGTTTGATTTGGATTATAATCTAATTTGGAAATTACTTTCCTCTTTTTCACTCTGAGTTAATAGTTCTGCATTAGCAAGAAAATGCATTCCACACATTCTGTGCATTTCAGTTGCTACTTAAACTCTAGAATGATTTATAAAATCTCACAAAAATGTGGAGCCTTGCTTGTTTTGCTGTATTTTTGACGCCTAAATGAAGTTGTTCACCAAATTGTAGGATAATGCCAGCTTTCAGCTTTCTTCACTGGTAGTAGAGGAACTGTCTGATATACACTGGTCTGCCTCATAAAGATGGTGACTATGGTATACTGATGTTTTCTTTTCTGTGTGCAGAAGGAGGCAAAGTATACGCCGCTGGAGGAAATACTGAAGGACAGCTGGGACTTGGTGATACTGAAGAGAGAAACACTTTTCATCTAATTAGTTTTTTTACATCCCAGCATAAGATTAAACAACTCTCTGCTGGGTCTAACACTTCAGCTGCGCTGACTGGTAAGACTTTTTTCCACTTCAAACTGGGACACATCCCTTTTTTTTAGACCAGAATATACCAAGTCAGTAAACTGAAGACAGCAATACTGTTTAGTTTTCTTTCATTGACCATGTGTTTTCAGAAGACGTTTAAAATAGAACTTAAAATCATGACATATAGTACAACTTTATGCTTATAGACGTTTAGAAGGTAATTGTTAAATAAATTCGAAGCTGTGCTATCCATCTGTTCCTTTAGATATTCTTAAACATTATCTTCATTGTGTGTTCTGAAAGTTATATTTCAGCTTTAATGAAGTTGCTGTCAGAAACATCCTAGAAATCTGTTGGATATATGTTATTAAAATACAGTTTGTAGGGCTTCCCTGGTGGCGCAGTGGTTGAGAGTCCGCCTGCCGATGCAGGGGACACGGGTTTGTGCCCCGGTCCGGGAAGATCCCACGTGCCGCGGAGCGGCTGGGCCCGTGAGCCATGGCCACTGAGCCTGCGCGTCCGGAGCTGTGCTCTGCAACGGGAGAGGCCACAACAGTGAGAGGCCTGCATACCGCAAAAAAAAAAAAAAAAAAAAAAAAGTTTGTAATGGTCATTGCATCTCTCTGCCCTCCCTATCAAAAGCCCATATGAGAAATTTCTTTAAAATTTGGAGCCGAGATAAACGTGTCTCACTGAAGAAGCTGCTGGTGTGCTGCTTCATTCCAGTCCGGAGAGCTGTGTAACGTGCAGTGTTAGAGAAAGCCTGCGCACGGCAACAAAGACCAAATGCAGCCCCCCAAAATTTTTTTTTAAAGAAATTGTAATAAGTAGCTACCTGGTATAAATATCTTAGTAGTACTTTTCTTTCAAGATACATAATTTTTCTAAATTAAAAAATAAATGCTCTGTTGGAAGTATAATAACTTGCCATCCCTGCTACCTCTTAAAACCTTTTTTCCTCTTTGTGTTTTCTTTATAGAGGATGGAGAGCTTTTCATGTGGGGTGACAATTCTGAGGGGCAAATTGGTTTACAAAATATAACTAGTATATGTGTCCCTCATCAAGTGACCATTGGAAAACCTATCTCCTGGATCTCTTGTGGATATTACCATTCAGCTTTTGTAACAAGTAAGACAGAACAGTTTGGATTTCTCATGTTATCTCCCATTTCTAAGTTATTACTAAATAATAAAATGTCATAACATTCTACATTTCTATAGAAATATTGTCATGGTACTCCATGTAATGAAATAATTTTGGTCTGTTTTAGGTCACAGTATTTCTTCATTTCAGTAATGAGTATTTATAATTTCAAACTATCTGACGTGTTAACTTTTTTTTAATATCGATGGTACTATTTTATTTATTTCTTTAATTAATTTTTTATTTTTGTCTGTGTTGGGTCTTCTTTGATGCACACGGGCTTTCTTTAGTTGTGGTGAGCATGGGCTACTCTTTGATGTGGTGTGCAGGCTTCTCATTGCAGTGGCTTCTCTTGTTGCGGAGCACGGGCTCTAGGGACGCGGGCTTTGGTAGCTGCGGCACGTGCGCTCAGTAGTTGTGGCTCATGGGCTCAAGAGCGCAGGCTCATTAGTTGTGGTGCACGGGCTTAGTTGCTCGGCGGCATGTGGGATCTTCCCAGACCAGGGCTCGAACCCGTGTCCCCTGCACTGGCAGGCGAATTCTTAACCACTGTGCAACCAGGGAAGTCCCTTAACTTTTTTTAATGAATGTTAGATCTATTAGGAAAACAAAATTTATGCATAAGAAACCCTTCTAAATTTTGGCTCTCAAACTTCTTAGACTCTTTGGCATTAAAAACAAGACCTGTGAGCCTCTTTTCTCTGGATCCACTTGGCTCTGTACTTTGACCTACTCTATTCTTGTCCTGATAATTCGTTCTTATTGTTTCAGTACATGAGTCATAGATTTTCATTGTAGGAATAGGGATGAAGATTAGATGAAAAAGGAAGGGAGTTCAGTATGGGATATGCTTTCCTTTGTTGGGACTTTTCTCAGGATCCCCCGTTTCTCCTTTTCCTGGGCTCACTGGCAACCTTCTCTATCTTAGTTAAAATATTTTAAATGTTGGACTCTAACTATTATAGCCTACATCTACACTGGTAGTAATACCAGAAGTATGATCATGGTTTTCCATCTTATTTATGGTTTTCCTAACAGTAAAAACACCCAGCAGAAATAGTTCCATGGACCCTCTTAGATATCTCTCTAAATATTTGTTTTATACATTTACTTCCTATTCTGTGCACCTCAGATTCAGGTTTAGAAAGTGCTTATTGACCTATCCCAGTGCCCCCCAGGTTTACCAATGAATTGGTAGCAACTTGGTACCAAGAAAAGGCAAACTCTGACTTGGCTGGGTTTGTTCACTACTGGGTCAGTTTGTGTCTTGAAGAAACAATATTTATTCAATCAATAAATATTGTTGAATGAGGAGGTGAGTGAATGAATGATAAATTGACTGTGTTCCTTGGGGCAATACCACATACCAACTTATTTGCAACTCCTGGGGTTGGTATAGTCTGTACTCACTTTGTTTATGAAACAGAAAACAGGGAAAAAAATACCCATGCAAGAACAAATAATCAAAAGCATTGTCTTATATTTGGGCCTTAATAAAACTCCCAGAAACAATTTTTATTTACTACTGCTTTAGCCAGTAGGGAAACAAGTGGAATTATTCGTTTTAACCAATAGGCATTACATTGAACTTTTTTGTTTTGTTTTCTGTTTTTATGCCTTTTTTAAAAAACAGCTTTATTGATGTATAGGTCACCTACCATACAATTCACCCATTTAAGGTGTGAGGAGCAGCAGGAATTTATAGACAGTAGTAGAAAGAGACTTATCTGGACTTAGTAACTCCTTTCATATGAGAGGCAAGAAGCATGGGAAAAGGGGGAGCGTGCTGACTTACTGAGCACTTCTGTGCCAGTGTTTGCCGAATACTTCAGAGAAAACTGTGGTTCAGAAAGCTTCATTTTTTGTACAGATCAATCTAAAAAATGAGTATAGCTGTGTTTGCAGTATTTGACCAAGTTTTAAGTGGCACATACCATGTGCGTTAGATGTCATACAACTTCCCTAAGTTCTGATTTGCTAGAAGGGCTCTCAAGCTTCAGTAGCTGGTTGTACTCGTGGCTTAGATTTATTACAGCAAAGGATACCGAGCAAAAGCAGCAGGAAAGATCTGTATCCTCCAGAGAGGTCCAGTATGCGCTTCCTGGTCCTTCCTATTCCAAGGCCGCACATGACATGTTTTCTCTTTGGCAGTGAACTACAGACTACAGGGATGTGTGTGTAATGTCTCTGCTCAGGGAAGCCTACTCTATTCTCAGGGTCTGAGGCTTTTGTGTGGGTGGCTGGTGTCATGTAGGCACATCCTGCTAGCAACTAGTCATGGCAACTGCAACTCGGGTCCCTCAACAGTGAAACCAGGTGCACATCATCAGTGTTGAAGTTTGTGCAAAGCAAGCCTCTCTTAGCTTCTTGCTAAGCTGGCATAATTCATTTCTCCAGGTGTACATAACAAAAACATCAATCACCAACATAAAGAACACTCCCAAGGGCCACATTCCCAGGGGTTGGTCAACAGTCAGTCAGTCATGCTTCTCTTGGAGACATGCAAATAATACAAGAGGTGCTGTGTTACCTCTTTCCTCATATCAGTGGTGATGCGTTCTGTGTCATAATCTTTGGATTAGATTATGTATTTACAACAGTTTATAAATTCCTGTTTTATAGAACTCAGTTCAGTTCATAGAAATGAATAAAAAAAGTTCCTGCTTTCAAGAAGCTCATAGTATAGCGTGGGACGTGTGATAACAGAAGAAAATAAATAGTAGTGGTATGGACAAGGCAGTGATTAAATGTCATGAGTTCCTTAATAAGAGAATCTGTCTGGAAAAAGTGCCATCTAACTGAGTAAAATCTGCTATCTTTAGAGTCACCATATTTACTTCACACATAAATGGGTTTTCTACAATAAGTTTCATTAAAAGCAATTATTTATTCACCAAGTATTCATTAAATGTTTAATGTACTAGACACACTGCTAAGTTCTTGCAATACCATAGTGAGCAAGACAAAATCCATGTCCTTATGGGGGTTTAATGTCGACTCATTTTGCTTTATTGAAAGTAGGTAGAAGTAAGATCATCTTTTCTATATATTGTGAAACAGGTAAAATAATTTTCTAGTTTTTACTAGTAGTGCTGGTCGTGAATTCTTCAGGAAGATTTTGGATTAGAATAATCAAGGGGAAGGGAAAATCTACCTTTATTTCCTTACCATTCAGTAAAAATATCTCAAGAAAGGTCAAATTTATTAAGTTGAGATTTTCTACATTTTTTTTATCAAACGTGAGAACATGTACCAAAAAGACCGGTATTTGTTCATGTCTGTGTCATCATCGATCACTGTCCTTTTCCTCCAATAGCGGAGGGAGAACTGTACACCTTTGGAGAACCTGAGTATGGGAAGTTAGGTCTTCCCGAAAAGCTGCTGATCAATCACAAAGTGCCCCAGCTGGTGCCTGGAATTCCTCAGAAGGTGATCCAAGTAGCTTGTGGTGGAGGGCACACAGTTGCACTCACAGGTATGTGTGCGGCTCCGTTCCCTGCTTTCTTTGGTAGCTAATGAAAACAGCTTTTTTTACATTCATTTATTTTTATTGTGGTAGGAACACTTAACATCTGATCCATCCTCTTAACAGATTTTTAAGTTTACAATACAGTATTGTTATCTATAGGCACAACGTTGTATGGCAGGTTTCTAGAACTTTTACCTTTGCAGAGCTGAAACCTTATACCCATTCTTAAGCAGCTCCCCTCTCCCCCTACCCCAGCCCCTGGCAACCACCATTCAAGTCTCTGCTTCGATGAGTTTGACTGTTTTAGATACTTCATGTAAGTTGGCTTTGCATCTTTTTCCATTAAGAACCCCACCTTTTGTTCCTATAGTTAATAAGCATTTCTGGCCTGTGGAAGAAATTTTTAAGTAGAAAAAAATGAATCTTGTTGAATTATTTTTGCTAACATAATTGACATTTTCATGATCTTAACACGTTTAATGGCAGCACATAAGGTTTTTTAGCTCATTTTCAAGAACAAATTGTTTTCCTCATATATGTGTATTCCATATTTATTTAAAATTGACATTATTTTTTCTGAAATATCTTATTTTGGAGAAGCTCCCTGCTAATACTGTTTTCTACTTGTCATTGATAATTCTTTTTGATATTCACAATGTCTAACTTGGTGATTTCTTTGTGATTTTTATGTTCTGTTATAGTAATTCATTAAAGTGTTAAGATTTTAAATTACAGATAATAAAAAAAGTTAGAACTTTAATAGTAATGTCACTTTTGGCTTCTGAACTTTGTATTTGGTATGACATGTGACTTCTCAGGATTCTAGTCAGGATAATTAAAATAGACTTACTACTTGTTAATATGCTTACTAAATTGATGCTCCCAAATTTGTTCAGCATTCGATTTATTTTAGATGAGTAGTATAGAGGTAATGCAGTTAGATAGTGAATGGTTATGATATATTTTGGTCAAAAAGAAATAAACAGTTTCTGAAGTCACCACTTAATCTTCAGTAACCCAAAGCTAGAAGTGTTCTAGACAAATTTTAAGTAATATCCAGTTCTCAGATGATAATGCTTAAATGTTGCAAGGTGATTAAGCAATATTTTATCTTTAGATTTTCCTCTCTTACATCACTTTTCCTTGACTAGTCCCAGTCATGTGTATAAAGCTATGGTTTCCCAGAATTACAATTTCCAGATGGAATCTTTTCAAAGTGAGAAATAATTTTTTTCCAGGCCTCAACTCTAAATTTGGAAATAATTCTGAGGTTTAAGTTTTTTTTTAAACTTCTTCTGATAAAGTGAATTTTCATATAATTTCTAAAAGATTTATGTTAGGAATTAAACTTCAAAATTAATCTTTATAAATTATCTGAAAATTTATTCTATAGGCAGAAATGCAACTTATTCTTCATGTGTTATGTTATTTTATATGCTAAGGCAGGGGCCAGGGAGAGTCGTGTGTCTAAAGGACGCTTTCATCACCACTCGTTTATCCTATTTTTGTGCTTTTCCATTTCTCAAGACTATGTGAGCTAATATTTACTGTTATTGGAGTTCCTTTGGAATCACTTCAAAAATATTAATATAATATAGTATGGATGAACAACAAGGTCCTACTGTATAGCACAGGGAACTATATTCAGTATCCTGTGACAAACCATAATGGAAAAGAATATGAAAAAGAATATATATATGTATAACTGAGTCACTTTGCTATACAGAGGAAAATAACATAACATTGTCAATCAACTATACTTCAATAAAATTTAAAAAAAATTTAATATAGAGGAAAGGCTTTTCCCCTCGTTTGATTATTATTGCATTTCCTAGTAAATGAGCTTTACCTGTGAATAAATCTAGCATGTCTGATGTAAGTTTTCATTCTCATGCTAATTCTCCTCTGAAATTGTTTTCTAAAATAGGTTATTCCATTAAATTACTGTTAATAAGTAAGGACTTCTTCTGTAGGAAACACTATTCGTTTAGTTAGGGCAGTGAAAGGAATTAGCTTAATGACAATTGATGATTTTTAACAAACTGAGTGGTAATTATAGGGACTTTTTAGGTAGTAGTTCACCGACTTTTGTGTCTTTAGCAATTCCTTCTATGGTTATATGTAAAAGATAAAATCAGGCCCATGCCATTATTGTTGCAATTGTGTACCTTGTCATTTTTCTCTTCCTTTATCACTGAGGAATGTATACGTAAGTATTAGGTATTCTTATATGAGTATTTCTTTGAGAGGCCCTTAACCCTCATTATAAAAGGTGGAATAGCACTGTTTTTCTAGATATAATGGTGACAGTGCCTGTACCTCTGAAATCCTTTTCTTGTGTTTGCCCCTCCCCTTTCAGAGAAGGCCGTGTACACCTTTGGGCTGGGACAGTTTGGTCAACTGGGTCTTGGCACTTTTATTTTTGAAACTTCAGAACCCAAAGCCGTTGAGAATATTAAGGATCAGAAAATAAGTTATGTTTGCTGTGGAGAAAACCACACAGCTTTGATAACAGGTACAGATCAGAATTTCTGTTAATATACTTACGGAACTGGGTATATTTTATTACAAAATAAATACTGTATGGAATGAAAGTATCTAACTTAAGCAAAGGAAATAATAACTGAGAAAATGGAATTCTTTGTTTAATATGCCAACGTGTAAAGTTGTAAACTCCTTTCTCATATCTTAGTTTAATTTAAAATCAGTGTAAATGATCCAAAGGTTTAGAGCCTCAAAATGTGTCAGTGCTATCAGAGGTAAGACCATAGCATTATACTGTGGCAGAAGTATAAAAAGTAAAAAGCTGGAATCTTTTTGAAATTGTATCAATTTGAAGGCTCTGAACTCTGCTCAGACCAAAGGGAAAAGTCTCGTAAGAAAGAACTTATTTTAAAATATTCTCCCTCTTCAGTCTGACAGCTACATTCAGGCTGAGTAAATTCTTATGATGCTTCTGCCACTGGGAGGCGTTTTCAGGAGTAACACCTTCATACTTTCTCCACAGTGGTAGACAGAAAGGTACCCCAAAGACTATTAATTAAATGAATACCTGGGTCCTCTAGCTCTTCTGCTCTGTAGTTTCCCCTTTATCTGGGGAGATGGTGCTATGGGTCTACTTCTCAACCTCAGAAACTAGGTGCTGCCAATGTAGGACTCAATAAAGGTACTTCCCTAAAATGACTGACTCACCTATAGATAATTAATATGGAGCTGGAGGAATCAGCCTCCCTGACTTCAGACTATACTACAAAGCTACAGTAATCTAGACAGTATAGTACTGACACAAAAATAGAAATATAGATCAATGGGACAGTATAGAAAGCCCAGAGATAAACCCACGCACATATGGTCACCTTATCTTTGATAAAGGAGGCAAGAATATACAGTGGAGAAAAGACAGCCTGTTCAATAAGTGGTGCTGGGAAAACTGGACAGGTACATGTAAAAGTATGAAATTAGAACACTCCCTAACACCACACACAAAAATAAACTCAAAATGGATTAAAGACCTAAATGTAAGGCCAGACACTATCAAACTCTTAGAGGCAGAACACTCTATGACATTAATCACAGCAAGATCCTTTTTGACCCACCACCTAGAGAAATGGAAATAAAAACAAAAATAAACAAATGGGACCTAATGAAACTTAAAAGCTTTTGCACAGCAAAGGAAACCATAAACTAGAGCAAAAGACACCCCTCAGAATGGGAGAAAATATTTGCAAATGAAGCAACTGACAAAGAATTAATCTCCAAAATTTACAAGCAGCTCATGCAGCTCAATAACCAAAAAACAAACAACCCAATCCAAAAATGGGCAGACGACCTAAATAGACATTTCTCCAAAGAAGATATCCAGATTGCCAACAAATACATGAAAGAATGCTCAACATCATTAATCATTAGAGAAATGCAAATCAAAACTACAATGAGATACTGTCTCACGCCGGTCAGAATGGCCATCATCAAAAAATCTAGAAACAATAAATGCTGGAGAGGGTGTGGAGAAAAGGAAACCCTCTTGCACTGTTGGTAGGAATGTAAATTGATGCAGCCACTATGGAGAACAGTATGAAGGTTCCTTAAAAATCTAATAGAATTACCATACGACCCAGCAATCCCACTACTGGGCATATACCCTGAGAAAACCATAATTCAAAAAGAGTCATGTACCAAAATGTTCATTGCAGCTGTGTTTACAATAGCCAGGACATAGAAGCAACCTAAGTGTCCATCAACAGACAAATGGATAAAGAAGATGTGGCACATATATACAGTGGAATATTACTCAGCCATAAAAAGAAACGAAATTGAGTTATTTGTAGTGAGGTGGATGGACCTAGAGTCTGTCATACAGAGTGAAGTCAGAAAGAGAAAAACAAATACCGTATGCTAACACATATATATGGAATCTAAGGGAAAAAAAAAGGTCATGAAGAACCTAGGGGTAAGATGGGAATAAAGACACAGACCTACTAGAGAATGGACTTGAGGATATGGGGAGAGGGAAGGGTAAGCTGTGACAAAGTGAGAGAGTGGCATGGACATATATACACTACCAAACGTAAAATAGGTAGCTAGTGGGAAGCAGCCACATAGCATAGGGAGATCAGCTCGGTGGTTTGTGACCCCTTAGAGGGGTGGGATAGGGAGGGTGGGAGGGAGGGAGACACAAGAGGGAAGAGATATGGGAACATATGTATATGTATAACTGATTCACTTTCTTATAAAGCAGAAACTAACACACCATTGTAAAGCAATTATACTCCAATAAAGATGTTAAAAAAGAAATGAGCGTAAAGCTTCACAAATACATCAATAAATTAAAACTATTGACACATTAAATGAAAATATGTAATTTGAGAAGAATAAAAATTAAGTGAAATATATTTCATTTGAATTACAAAAAAATATATATTCTCCATAATTTTAATTACTTTGGAATAAAAGGCTCTGTAATTTCTCTATTTGTAGCTCATCATTTCTATCTAAAAAGTAAAGCATTAAAAAGTCATAAATCATATAGTATTTTGAAATAATCGGGATACTGGTATTTCTGCATTTTCCCCTTCTTTTGCAAGTTTCTGCTACAATGAACCTCATCTAATGGTATATGCTTAGGGGAACTAGCGCTCAGCAAATACAAGGTATTACCAAGTACTGTCCCTTCTTCCCCAAAGAACTTTGCAGAGAGAACTATCTGCCCATTTTCAAGTATCAGTGTCCTTATTAATGTTGCATGAAATTGAACTATATAGAATGTAAAGAATTACTGTTCATTCACAATCCCAGAAGAGTTGTTGATATGTATGCCTTACTGCAAGTCTTAAGCTCAGTTTCTCTGTCTTTACTGCCATTTTCCATCAACTCTAAATTGTCACTGATCGTAAATACACATTTTTTATGGATCATTTAACATACAATTAGGTTATTTGGTTAAACTTTCATAATACCTTTCCTCCTGATGAAAGAAGTTATAGCACAAACAATTGAACATTATTTGACTTTTTTGCTCATGAATCCTCCCCAGGGACAGGTGTTATGAATTTTTTCTTTGTCCAGGACTAATGAGAGATATGTAGTGAGTTTTCTGTAAGTTCTTGCCAGTTCCCCATTATAGCCAGTGGCTCATGTTTTAAAAAGCTCTCTGAGGTTGGAAGTGTGATCAGGCAGCTTGATCAGAGTTTATTTTTTCTGGCTAAAGATAACCAGGTTTGAAAAAAAAAAAACCTTAACATTTTGAATAAGAATATCAGGGTCAAAAAAAGGAGGAGGAAAGCAAAAAGATGATAAGGAGTATATATAAAGAAAGGAAATAAATACCTAATAGTAAGAATTATAACAATCTAAATTTAGAATCTAAACGCTGGTTATTGCTTATTTATAGGGAATCTATTTGTTTTTAATAATTTTTGAACTTTCCACTTTAGTGAATTTTGTTATTATTTCTAATTATTTTTTCAGGCAGTTCTCGTGGCTTTTCTTACTATACAATTACTTTGCCATCCTAAAGTACAAGTCCCCATATATGATCTTGTCACTTCCCAGCTTAAAACCATTCATTTAGCTTATTACTGTTCTTAATATAGAGTTCAAAAATGCTTAATATGAGCTAATAAGATCCTCTTTCGTGTGATTACTTCTTCCCTCTTCAGGCTCATCTCATACCACTCTCACCTTTGTGCTCCAGACACATTGGTTGCCTTTTGGCTTCTTGACTGGGCTGTGTTTTCTCTTGATTCACAGCCTTTGTATGTACTGCTGGCCTCTGCCTGGAAGATTTTTTGCTCCCTTCTTCTTGTAACTAAACCCTAATCCTTTCAGCTTCAGTTTAAAAGCCTTTCCTAATCTCCAGACTGGAGGGAGAGCCCCTCCTCTGCACCTATACTGGCACCCTTTCCTTTCCTTCTGCTTCCATGGCACTTGCCTCACTTGAGATGGAGAGTATGAAAGAAAGGCTTGAGGAGTGAATGTACAGAATACCTGCTATGGCAGTGGGCAAAACGATTAACTGGAGAGAAGGGACAAAATTACTCATCATCATCTTGGCCCAGCTATATAGGGGACCCCAGTATTGATATAGGGACCAGCAGCTTGGTTGGTTTATGGCATTTCCTTGAGCAGCTTTCCACAACCCTGAAGCAGAAGTAAAAGAGACAGTTGGATTGATCGAAACTAGTGGTGATTTTGTCTCCACAGGGGACACATGGCAATGTCTGGAGATGTTTTTGATTGTCACAACTGCAGAGGCAGGGTATTCTATGGGCATTTAGTAGGTAGAAGCCAAGGATGCTGCTAAACATCCCACGATGCACAGGACAGACCCATACAACCAAGAATTATCTGGCCTCAAATGTCTGTAGTGCCGAGGTTGAAAAACCCTGACCTAATCAGTGACCTGAGGAAAAAAGAAAATAGATTGTATTGGGATGTAGGAGGTCAGAATACAAAAATCTCCTTCTTGAGATGATGGTGTGTATCACAAGATCTTATGCTGGGTTGCTGCTGCTCCACACAGCACCTCACACACCTGGGTCTCAACTTCACAAGCCACCAAGAGCTTAGTGATTTATTCTCGGGATATCTATTGCCTCATGTTATGTGTGGACAACAGAAACCATAGAGAGTGTGGAAACATCAGTGGAGCAGAGTAAATTTAATGGAGAATATGAGGGGAAAATTGCAATGTAAGTTAATGTATTTGTCTATTTACAAATAGATCCATGAAAGTAACACTTTTATAATTCTCTCTTTTCTTCATTTTAGATTTAGGCCTTATGTATACTTTTGGAGACAGTCGACATGGAAAATTAGGACTTGGACTGGAGAGTTTTGCCAATCAGTTCGTTCCTACTTTGTGTTCTAATTTTTTGAAGTTTATAGTACAGTTGGTAAGGACATCACATTTCCCTGTTTACATGTTCATATTCCTATATTTGAGTCTTTCAGTATTTCATAGAAAATAAGTACTTTTCTGTTTATATGAAATATCATAGCTATATCTAGTAAATATACTTGTGTCCTAAAGGCCAAATGTCAGACATCACGGCTCTCTGAAAATCTGTCCCTTTTCTAATGTTCCTCCTCTAACATCTTCCTTTCTGCCCTAATCTTGACTCTTCTACTTCATTTTCATATGTCTCTTGAGAGCCAGGACTGTGCCATGCCTGGAAGCTTTGTGTTTCCTGTAGCTCCCAGCAGAGTGCCTCACTCACAGTGGTCATCTGTAAATATTTGCTGGATTAGATATCACTAGGACTCTCAAATCCTGCACAAGAAAAATATCTGATAATAAATGAAGCGTTTTGAAATTATATTTAATTGGTTAAGTGTTATTTGGATAAGGTGTTGTTTCAGTGACATCTCCATCAGGCACTGTATCTCTGTTGTTTCTAACACTTTTGCCAATTAAGAACTATAGACTTGAAAATTTTGTTTACTCAGTGATGATAATATTACTTGGAATTTGTTCTCCAAAGGCTCAGAGCCTCGTACTATGGAACACTTCCATTCCTTGATTTGACACCTGTTTAATGAATGCCTGCTTGGTACAAGATACTGGACTGAGGATGAGGAATACAGAGCATGCAGTGATGAACATAGTGACCAAATTTTCATTGACTAAGCTTATAATCTTATGGGGAAGATGGTTTCTGTTTTGTTTTGTTTTGTTTTGTTTTTTGTTTTTTGCGGTACGCGGGCCTCTCACTGTTGTGGCCTCTCCCGTTGCGGAGTACAGGCTCCGGACACACAGGCTCGGCGGCCATGGCTCACAGGCCCAGGCGCTCCGCGGCATGTGGGACCTTCCCAGACCGGGGCATGAACCCGTGTCCCCTGCATCGGCAGGCAGACTCTCAACCACTGCGCCACCAGGGAAGCCCGGGAAGATGGTTTTTAAAAGGTGCTATACAGAAAACATATCAATTTTAACTTTGAACATACGAAGGGAAAGGTTCAGAGTATGCTCTTCTATGTCATGTAGAACACTATGAAGACACCAGAAGTCTGTGTATTGCAAACACAATGTTTTTTAAAGCATTTTATTGAAAATCAGTTATTTCTCAAAATCGTTTGGATGTTGATTTCCTTTTTCATTGTTCTATCATTATGCATGCTTGCGTTTTGCTCTCAGGACTTTTAAGCATTAAACTTAAAAAATCTTCATGTATAAAGACATAATTATCCCAAGAGACTGATTTATTCTTGGGTCCCTTCTTTCCAAGTAGAACTTGTCTGAGTAATTTTTTCAAGTTGTTAGTGTTGCTCCAAGATTAAAATAGCATTTTCTAACTTGTAAAGAGAAATATAATGTGCCAAATAGGTTTTTTTCTCTATACTGTATATTCAGTTGAAAGTAAAATGGTATGTTAAACTTGTTCTAGTTTTCAATAATAGTGTTTAAAGAATATATATTGTAAGGGCTTCCCTGGTGGTGCAGTGGTTAAGAATCTGCCTGCCAATGCAGGGGACACAGGTTCGAGCCCTGGTCCAGGAAGATCCCACATGCTGTGGAGCAGCTAAGCCCATACGCCACAACTACTGAGACTGTGCTCTAGAGCCCATGAGCCACAACTACTGAGCCTGCGTGCCACAACTACTGAAGCCTGTGCACTTAGAGCCCGTGCTCCACAACAAGAGAAGCCACCACAATGGGAAGACCATGCACTGCAATGAAGAATAGCCCCCGCTCACCGCAACTAGAGAAAGCCCGTGTGCAGCAATGAAGACCCAATGCAGCCAAAAATAAATAAATAAATTTTTTAAAAAAAGAATATATTGTAATTTGTGTGTGTGTGTGTGTGTGTGTGTGTGTGTGTGTGTGTGTTTGTAGAGAGAGAGAGAGATTTCAGTCAGTCAGTCTAGGAAGTCTACCGCTAAGTTAATGTTTTGTAGCTGAAAACTGTTAAAGACCCATTTGTGGGGCTTCCCTGGTGGCGCTGTGGTTGAGAATCAGCCTGCCAATGCAGAGGACACGGGTTTGAGCCCTGGTCCGGGAAGATCCCACATGCCACGGAGCAACTAAGCCCATGCACCATGACTGAGCCTGTGCTCTAGAGCCCACGTGACACAACTACTGAAGCCTGCGTACCTAGAGCCGGTGCTCTGCAACAAGAGAAGCCACCGCAATGAGAAGCCTGTGCACCGCAACGAAGAGTAGCCCCCGCTCGCCACAACTAGAGAGAAGCCGGCACACAGCAATGAAGACCCAACGCAGCCAAAAATAAAAATAAATTAAAAAACAAAACAAACCCATTTGTGTTTGAAGCCAGTGTCAATTAATTTATCTGTGAATTTATGCTGCAGGTTGCTTGCGGTGGATGTCACATGCTAGTTTTTGCCACTCCACGACTTGATGGGGCAGAAGACGTTGAGTTAGATGAAATAAATGATTGTTGCTTACCTTCAGCTACATCTCTGCCCATCAGTGATCTGACTTCAGGAAACGTACTGCAGAGATCTTTATCAGCACGTGTGCGGCGAAGAGAGAGGGTACAGTTGTGGCCTATTCTATATAATAATGTTGTCTAGCACTGTAAAGAAAACAAATTTTTTTTCTTTTTAAACCAAAGAAGGGTCTTCTTAGGTAAATTTACTAAATAAAATGATTAGAATTGAGAGCTTACAAACTTTTAAAGCAAACTCAGAATTAAACTGGTAAATATACAAACTAGAAAATTGAAATGATCATGGATAACCTTTGCTTGTAGACAGTGGTACTTACCGCTATCTTATCACCTCAGAATGCTAAGTTGTTTTCTCAACCATCTGTGGATTGACTTCTACTTTGCTTTTATCTTGTAAAGCTAATACCTCATGAGCAATGAAAGGTTATATATATATTATAACTAATGAAAGGTAGAAAACAAAGAAATAAGGGCTTTATTTGAGAGAGGGAATGTTCTTTCTCAATTAAATTGAGAGATTCTCATTCTGTGCTTTAAAATTATTCAATGACACTTACATTTAAAAAAAATAAAATGCCAAATGATTTTTAGAGACATTCCTTTTTTAAAAAAATTGCTTTAAGTTCCAAAATGTATTCCTTTAGTGGTTAAAAAAAAAGTTAAGTTTCATTTTTCTTATGAAAAAGTATATATGGAAAAATTGAGAACTATCCCATAAGTATTTTGTAGTTGTTGTTGGTTTGTGTCTCCTGAGTAACTTTTTTTTTCCGGGAAGGCAGAGCAAACACACTTTTCCCCATCTTGTGAAAAACAGACTTCCAAATTGACAATTTAGAGCAACTTAGATACAGAGGCAACAAAACAAAACATTTTTGAGCCCTTGGGGATTATTAAAAAGTGAATGTTGTAGGACGTTGGCCAACTTTGAAGTCTCTCTCTTCAATATTTTTAGCAACCTCAGGGTGGTTTATATCAATATTAAGTATATAACATTATCTAACAGTTTATTTAACCTGTTTGTTTTAAAGGAGAAATCCCCAGACTGTATTCAAACGACAGGAACACTACCTCCAATTGCAGGGACTCTCATACCACCTGTTTGTTTTCCACCTCGTTCAGTTCCTTTCTGTATGTCTACAACTAATCTGCTAGAGAAGAGGATGCCTGATAAAGAGGGCCCTATGCTGCCAATGGAACCAGGTAACAGTTGATGCTCTGCCTGCTCTCAGAAGAAATGTACCATTTATTCCATTGTTTTCATGTTCATCTCAAGCTATTTTCTCTAACTAAATTGCTTTCTTCCTAGTTAGAGACTGACATCTCTCATGTGAACTCAAATCCAAGAATACTCTTACTAGTAGAAAGCATCTTTGGTGACCTTAAAAATCCCATGTAATGACAGCAGCATATTTTTATAAAGCAGTGTATAACATATATATCACCTTCTCTTACATTGTCTTCTTTAAACCCAGAAGCAACTCCATGAACTAGGTGGGAGTTATATTCTTCATTTTTGTATATGAGAAAAGCAAGGCTTGAAGAGATTGAGTGACTCAGGTCACTCAGTTTTATAAGTGAACAGGATTTGAATGCAGGTCTTGTAGACCTATGTGAAGTTCTGCCCTTAGGCAATATAGCATCGTGGTTAAGAGCCTGGGATGTAGAGTCAAATTGATCTGGGATCCGATGCCAGCTTTCACATTTATTAACTATGTGACTGGCTTTGGGAAAGTTACTTAATTTCTCTACACCTCAGTTTCCATATCTTTGAAATAACTTCAATAATACCTACTTTAGAGAGTTCATGACAGTTAAATGAGATAAGGCATATAAAATACTTAGCATTGAGCCTAGCACCCCCAGAAACCTCTTCATAAATATAGGCATAGTTATTATTAACCCCACTGCCTACTAGATACAGATTTCATGTTTTAAATTGTAATTCCAGCTCTTTAGCCATTATACACCTCTTCTAAATAGTTTTGTTTACAGACATTTGTGTATCTTAGGAGTGTGTTTATGTTACTACAGGGCATGTACCCAGATGATAGGGGCAGAACAAGAAACTAGGGTAGGAAATCAGAGTAAGCAGTACGTTTGGAATTAAGAAGAAAATCTGGGCATCTGGGATTAAGAACTGTGGCACAGATAATTTTAATATCTTTGGGCTCAGGAACCTAGATAAAAGGTTGAGGTAACAAAGGATCAGGAACTCAGTCAAGAATTGTGGGCCATAGGAATGGAATGTTGTCTACATCTAAGACCTTGATAATGAGCTGGGTTTCCTACATCTCACCCACAAATTCTGTATGTTTCCTTTGGAGATAGGAATCACTGGTGCTCTTCATCCCTGTACATGGGAAAAGTAGATTCTGGCAACAGTGTGTGCAAGGAAAAGAGAAGTTTATGGTTTGGGACAAGTTGTTTCCCACTTCAAGAGATTTGAATGTGAAGATAGAACTTTGTAGCTAGAGCGAAAGGAAAAGCCATCCCATATCTTTTTGTGACTGTTTGCTAAAACCAACTTAATAAAAATATTTTGAAAGTTGTATCCAACATATAATGTGACTTTTTATAAATTATTTGCAGGCTTCAGTATTTCTCATGGAGTGAAGGAGGTCAGGGAAGACATGACTGAGGAAGTGACATTTAAGCTAAAACATAAAGGATAAAAAGTAGCCACACAAAGAGAGATGTGTATGTTACAGGCAAAGAAAATAATGTAGGTAGAGGTTTGGAAGCAGTTTATAGGAAAAGGAAAGAAGATCACTGGGCTCAGAGAGTGAGGGAAAAGGCAGGACAAGATGATGTTGGAAAAAGAGACAGCAGAAGAATATCCATGGGTTTATAGGCCATGAGAGGCCTATTTGATTCGAGTGTTTCTCTTAAGTGTAATAGAAAGTCATTAAAGGGTTTTAAATAGTGGAGTGATGTGCTCCAGTGCCATTTATATTTTAAGATGATCACTTTTGCCGGTGTGTGGATGTAGGGATGCCAGACTAGAGGTAGGAAGAATACTTAAGAGCCTTTTGCAAGAGATGATGGTGTTTGCAGATTTGAAATACATTTTAGTCATAGAAACAACTGAACTTGCTCATTAATGGGTCACACGTAGATGTGTAGGCAGGAGGATGGTCGACTGCTTTGAGAAAAAAAAATAAAAATTGAGCTTGAGATACCTGTGAGACATCCAAGCAGAAATATCAAGCAGGCAGTTGAAAATGAAAGAATAACATTTAGAAGATAGGTGTGGACAAGAGACAGAAATTTGAAAAACGTCAACATAGAGATGGTATTGATAATTCATGGAAGTTGGTGAAATCACCTATTAGAGAGTAGAGTAGCAAGAAGAGAGGGCCCAGGATTTAGCCCTGAGAATGTCTAACACTTAGAGGGGAGGAGAGGAAGAGCCCACAAAACCACCTTCCCCAGCCTCATCAGCCAGTAAGGTAGGAGGAGGGTCATGAGGAGGGAGTAGGATCATGAATTCAAAGTACCGCTCAAAGGTCAAGGAAAAGGAGTTCAAAGAAGCATCCATGGATTAAGCATCATGGAGATTTTTGGTGATCCTGACAAGAGCAGTTCCAGGGAGAGATCAGGACAGAAGGCAGAGTGTTAAAAGTTGAGGCATGAAGGGGAAATGAGGACGTGAAGAGGAGATAGAGTGTGTAGATAGTTCTTTTGCCTATTTTGGTCCTGAAGAGGAGCAGAGAAATGGGCTGGCAGGAGAGGGAGATGTGGAGTCAATGGGAAATACTAGAGCATGTTTGTGTGCTAATGCAGGGGTCCCCAAACTCTGGGCCACGGACTGATTCAGGTCTGCAGCCTGTTAGGAACCGGGCCTCACAGCACAGCAGGGGGTGAGCAGCAGCCGGCGGGCAAGCAAACAAGCTAGCAAAGCTTCATCTGCTGCTCCCCATCGCTCGCATTACCGCCTGAACCATCCCCCCACCCCCGGCCTGTGGAAAACCTGTCTTCCACAAAACCGGTCCCTGGTGCCAGAAAGGTTGAGGACCTTGGGGACCGCTGTGCCTAATGGACATGAGCCAGTAGTCCCAGAGAGATTGGTAGCACACGAGAGAGAGGATATGACCAAAGGTGCAAAGCTCTTGAGAAGACAGGAGGGGCTGGCATACAGAGCAGTCTTTGTTAAGAGGAAAGACACATCCTACATTTTAACAGGAAAATGTAGGTAAATTTGTACATTTGTTGGTGAGGAGATAAAGCAGATCACCTCTGACGACTTCTATTTTCTCAGTCAAGTATAAGGCCAAGACCATGAGCTTAAATGCTATACTATCTATTTTCCAAACCTCCTTTTTCTGCCATCTCCAATCTCTCCTGCTTAGTACTTTTCTATTTTAATCTCCTTCAGGTGCACTTTAGTTCCCATCTGCTCCAATGTCTTCAGAGGATACCTAATATTTTTTTTAAATAAATGTAAATTTCCCCATGTAACTTCCACCTGCTTTTCTAGCTTCATCTCTCAGCAGCCTTTTTCTTATAACCTTAATTTAGGTCTCGAGTCTGCAGGCTGTGGCCCATGGGTCAAATCTGGCCAGCAACCGGTTTTTTGGGGTTTTTTTAATGTCTTTACTGGAGTATAATTGCTTTACATTGTTTTGTTAGTTTCTGCTATATAACAAAGTGAATCAGCTCTACATATACTAATATCCCCATATCCCCTCCCTCTTACATCTCCCTCCCACCCTCCCTATCCAACTCCTCTAGGTGGTCACAGAGCACCGAGCTGATCTCTGTATGCTATGCGGCTGCTTCCCACTAGCTATCTATTTTACATCTGGTAGTGTATATATGTCCGTGCCACTCTCTCACTTCGTCCCAGCTTACCCTTCCCCATCCCCGTGTCCTCAAGTCCATTCTTTACGTCTGCATCTTTATTCCTGTCCTGCCCCTAGGTTCTTCAGAAACTTTTTTTTTTTAGATTCCATATATATGTATTAGCATACGATATTTATTTTTCTCTTTCTGACTTACTTCACTCTGTATGACAGCCTCTAGGTCCATCCACCTCACTACAAATAACTCAATTTCGTTTCTTTATATGACTGAGTAACATTCCATTGTATATATGTGCCACGTCTTCTTTATCCATTCATCTGTCGATGGACACTTAGGTTGCTTCCATGTCCTGGCTATTGTAAATACAGCTGCAATGAGCATTGTGGTACATGACTCTGAATTATGGTTTTCTCAGGGTATATGCCCAGTAGTGGGATTGCTGGGTCGTATGGTAATTCTATTTTTAGTTTTTTAAGGAACCTCCATACTGTTTTCCATAGTGGCTGTATCAGTTTACATTCCCACCAACAGTGCGAGAGGGTTCCCTTTTCTTCACACCCTCTCCAGCATTTATTGTTTGTAGAACATTTGATAATGGCCATTCCAACCGGTGTGAGGTGATACCTCATTGTAGTTTTGATTTGCATTTCTCTAATGATTACTGATGTTGAGCATCCTTTCATGTGTTAGTTGGCAATCTGGATATCTTCTTTGGAGAAATGTCTATTTAGGTTTTCTGCCCATTTTTGGATTGGGTTGTTTCTTGTTTTGTTATCGAGCTGCATGAGCTGCTTGTAAATTTTGAAGATTAATCCTTTGTCAGTTGCTTCATTTGCAAATATTTTCTCCCATTCTGAGGGTTGTCTTTTGCTCTAGTTTATGGTTTCCTTTGCTGTGCAAAAGCTTTTAGGTTTCATTAGGTCCCATTTGTTTATTTTTGTTTTTATTTCCATTTCTCTAGGAGGTGGGTCAAAAAGGATCTTGCTGTGATGTATCTCATAGAGTGTTGTGCCTATGTTTTCCTCTAAGAGTTTGATAGTGTCTGGCCTTACATTTAGGTCTTTAATTCATTTTGAGTTTATTTTTGTGTATGGTGTTAGGGAGTGTTCTAAGTTCATTCTTTTACATGTACCTGTCCAGTTTTCCCAGCACCACTTACTGAAGAGGCTGTCTTTTCTCCATTGTATATACTTGCCTCCTTTATTAAAAATAAGGTGACCGGGCTTCCCTGGTGGCGCAGTGGTTGAGAGTCCGCCTGCCGATGCAGGGGACACGGGTTCGTGCCCTGGTCTGGGAAGATTCCACATGCCGCGGAGCGGCTGGGCCCGTGAGCCATGGCCGCTGGGCCTGTGTGTCCAGAGCCTGTGCTCCGCAACGGGAGAGGCCACAACAGTGAGAGGCCCGCGTACTGCAAATAAAAAAAAAAACAAAAAACAAAAAACAAAAAAAATAAGGTGACCATATGTGCGTGGGTTTATCTCTGGGCTTTCTATCCTGTTCCATTGATCTATATTTCTGTTTTTGTGCCAGTACCATACTGTCTTGATTACTGTAGCTTTGTAGTATAGTCTGAAGTCCGGGAGCCTGATTCCTCCAGCAACGTTTTTCTTTCTCAAGATTCCTTTGGCTATTTGGGGTCTTTTATGTTTCCATACAAATTGTGAAATTTTTTGTTCTAGTTCTGTGAAAAATGCCAGTGGTAGTTTGATAGGGATTACATTGAATCTGTAGATTGCTTTGGGTAGTATAGTCATTTTCACAATGTTGATTCTTCCCATCCAAGAACATGGTATATCTCTCCATCTGTTGGTATCATCCTTAATTTCTTTCATCAGTGTCTTATAATTTTCTGCATATAGGTCTTTGGTCTCCCTAGGTAGGTTTATTCCTAGGTATTTTATTCTTTTTGTTGCAGTGGTAAATGGGAGTGTTTCCTTAATTTCTCTTTCAGATTGTTCATCATTAGTGTATAGGAATGCAAGAGATTTCTATGCATTAATTTTGTGTCCTGCTACTTTATGAAATTCTTTGATTAGCTCTAGTAGTTTTCTGGTAGCATCTTTGGGATTTCCTATGTATAGTGTCATGTCATCTGCAGACAGTGACAGCTTTACTTCATCTTTTCTGATTTGGATTCCTTTTATTTCTTTTTCTTCTCTGATTGCTGTGGCTAAAATTTACACAACTATGTTGTGTAATAGTGGTGAGAGTGGACCACCTTGTCTTGTTCCTGATCTTAGAGGAAATGCTTTCAGTTTTTCACCATTGAGAATGAGGTTGGCTGTGGGTTTGTCATATATGGCCTTTATTATGTTGAGGTAAGTTCCCTCTATGCCTACTTTCTGGAGAGTTTTTATCATAAATGGGCGTTGAATTTTGTCAAAAGCTTTTCCTGCATCTACTGAGATGATCATATGGTTTTTCTCCTTCAATTTGTTAATATGGTGTATCACATTGATTGATTGCAAGAATCCTTGCAATCCTGGGATAAACCCCACTTGATCATGGTGTTTGATCCTTTTAATGTGCTGTTGGATTCTGTGTGCTAGTATTTTGTTGAGCATTTTTTTATCTATGTTTTATCAGTGATATTGGCCTGAGGTTTTCTTTTTTTGTGACATCTTTGTCTGGTTTTGGTATCAGAGTGATGGTGGCCTCGTAGAATGAGTTTGGGAGTGTTCCTCCCTCTGCTATATTTTGGAAGAGTTTGAGAAGGATAGGTGTTAGCTCTTCTCTAAATGTTTGATAGAATTCATCTGTGAAGCCATCTGGTCCTGGGCTTTTGTTTGTTGGAAGATTTTTAATCACAGTTTCAATTTCAGTGCTTGTCATTGGTCTGTTTATATTTTCTATTTCTTCCTGGTTCAGTCTTGGAAGGTTGTGCTTTTCTAAGAATTTGTCCGTTTTTTCCAGGTTGTCAGCCACCGGTTTTTATAAATTTTATTAGAAGCCAGTCACGCCCATTAATTTATGTATTGTCTGTGGCTACTTTCACATTTCAGTGGCAGAGTTTGCATAATCAGGACAGAGACTGTATGGCCTCAAAGCCTATAACGTTTAACATGTGGCCTTTGACAGAAAAAGGTTGCTGACCCCTGATTTTAATCAAACTGAGCTCTTCGCAGTCAGACTGAGTGGAAAGGCTGTGAAGTCAAGGCAGACTTGAGATTGACGCTTGACACCAAAAGAGTCACTGAACCTTAATTTATTCATTTGTGAAATGGGGATATAACACTTAGCTCTCTTATTGTCATGACATTAACCTGACATGTATAAAAGCATATGTTCCAAGTACACGGTAAGCCTTCAACACAAGCCATTCCACAGCTTCTTTTAGCACTAGGCTTATTTTCTTCCCCATCCACCTCCATCTCTGCCTCTCAGAATTCTACTTATCCATCATTCCCTGTAACTCCTTAGTGAAACATTTCCTGATTCCCAACATTTGGATATGCTTTCTCATTCCCCTATGTAATATGTTTTGTATTCTCTTCTAGACTATAAGTTCATTAAGATTTAGTAGTTACTTAAGTTGATATCTCCTACATAATACCTCACATGGAATAAAGACAGACTATTTGTTCATTTGAATTGAATGAATTTACAAGGGAGAGATCACTGTGGACTGGCATTTTTAGTGAAGACTTCATTAAGGAGCTCCTCTCAAATAAGTATATGTGTGCTACATGGGGGTATGGTAATTGAGAAAAATGTAAGGTCAAATAAAGCTTGTAACTTTTAATTATCTGCTTTATGATATAATAACCTTGCAGTTTTCTATAAAAGTTTCCAGGTCCTTGTGCTAGTTTTCTGTTGCTACATAAGAAATGATCCTAAAACTTAGGTTAAAACAACAAACATTTACTATCTCACACAGTTTCTCAGGGTCGAGAATCCAGGAACAGTCTAGCTGAGTGGTTCTGGCTCAGGGTATTTCATGTAGTTGTAGTCACATTGTCAGATGGGGCTGCAGTCATCTGAAGGCTTGACTGAGTCTGGAGGATCCTCTTTCAAGCTCACTCACGTGGCCATCGGCAGGAGGCTTCACTCCCTCAGCACATGGGCTTCTCCCTGGGGATGCTCACGACATGGCTTCCAAGAAAGTGTGTGTGTGTGCACGCGCGCGCGCGAGAGAGAGAGAGGGAGAGAGAACTGAGACATAAGCCACAATAGCATCACAATTATATCTGCTTTTTTTATTGGCCATACAGACCAACCTGGTAAAATGTGGAAGGGAACTCCACAGAGGTATGCATAGCAGAGGATGTGGGTTGTTGGAGATCTTTTTGGGGTCTGGCCATCACAGTGCTTGATACTTGGGTAGTATTTACCCCAAAGGAATAATGTTTGCCTGTTCACATGAATGAAGCAATTGTTATCTCATCAGTGTCATAGTTTTTAAATTTTCAAAAAGATTTTAAAACCTGTTATCACTGTGAATGAATTCTGTTCAGTTCCCTTAATATGAGGTTTAAGGACCTTTAGTAAAATTATAACTGTACTTTTATATTACAGAATAATTTCTGTTTATTGTCTAGTTGTCTTTCACTTTTCTGTTGAAATCTTGTTTTCTCTTTTCTCTTTTAATCATTCAGATTATTTTCAACGTAAAATAACCAAAGGGAAAGAGACAGACAATTTTTCAGCAGAGGATTCAGAAAGCCTTGGAGAAACTACTGATGTCTTAAATATGGTAATGGTTTTCCTATTTATGTGATATAGATAAAAGTTCCTCATGTATTTGTATGTGTATGTCTGTGTATATGTATGTCTACTTCCTAAGCCGTTATATACATAGAAAAGCTTTTGTTTTTGTTTTGGTTTCATTCATTATTTTAAAATCAGCTTTATTGAGGTATAGGTTACATACAGTAAAATTCATTTCAACTCTCACATTATTAGTATGCAATTGAGAGTTGATTATATGACTATATGGACTGTTTTGTGTTAATTTCATTTATATATTTTTAAAAATCAATATATAATCATATATATAAATATATAATCATATGTATAAATATATAATCATATATCTAGTCTTTATTCTTTTTAGAACATATTTTTTAAAATTTATTTCAGACACATATGATGAGCCTGAATTCCAATGAAAAATCATTAAAATTATCACCAGTTCAAAAACAAAAGGTATAATATAGAGAGTTATTTTCACTATGATGGGTAAGAATACTTTAAATTATTTATATTTTTCTTGAAAGGTTTCTGGAAAGAACACAAGAAAGGTAAGCATTCACTTACTTTAGGATTTAAAAGACGGGGATACAATATATAGAGCCTCAATTTGGGCTTATTCTGTTGGTGTGTATTCTCTGTGATGCAAGAAGAGTGGCAGAATTTCCCTGCCGAAATTTGCTCTTTGGAGTCACTAAGAAGTGACGATAGCCATACTTTGTTACCGTCAAGGCAAAAGATTTTTATCACAGTTCTTAAGTATTGGAAGAGGCTACTGTCTATGAGTGCCTCTCACACTTTGGTTGAGTATGACTTTGGGTGAGTTACCTTGCTGACCTTACAGGATGATATTAACATCTTTTCTAGTTCTAAAATTTTGTGGGTTTAGTTGAAATATTTGGTAATTGCTTTTACAATGTTTGGAATAGGCATTAATTTATCAAGGAATTGGTAGCATAAAAACAAGATTAAACATTTGGAAATTAGTCAGAAACTATGCGTGGGTGATAAAGAGAGACCTTTAATGAATAACAAATGAATAGCAAGAGTAAGGAATATTCTGGTTTTCACAACCCTGGAGAGATAAAGGCCTGTCCTGAAGCCATTTGCTTTTCCTGGCTTTAAGGACCAGTGATGTGAAAGGATGAAGGGTTGAAGATTAGAAAAGTAAATTAGAGAAATGTAAATTGAAGGACGAAGGCTGCAGAAAACATTTAATTTCTATTTCTAGTGCCTTTGCCACATTGTTAAAATAAAAATCCTTAAAATCAAAGTCACTGAAATCCAAGAGAATCTTGCTAAATTATAAAAATTTAGTGCCAATCCTCATTAGTCCTATCTATATTTTACTGAGAGCCATGGTGAATAACAGCATTCTTTTTGAATATGGGAGAGCTTTTCTCCTAACACAGTTATGGAAGCTCAGTGACTGACTGATCTATTGACTTGACTATACTTCCAAGCAGACATCTTTTGTATGTCTTTCCTTCCTCTTAGACTCTGGGCTCTGCCTCTTCTGTGCTGCTTTATTGTGCTAGGCACATACATTTAGAAGTTATTTCTGGCAGCTGGGCCTCTGTCTCTCTTAGGGCTCTTGAAAGAATCATGACTTTTTAAAGGAGACACCTAGAACAAACAGAAAAGGAAAGCACTTTCTTTTAAACTGACATGTATTTTATACTTCACATAGTCCTTTTAAGTGGAGGCCCTACCAAGCCTAGGTATTTTTAGTGAATAAAAAAAGATTTATTATAGTATTTTTTATATATTATAAAATTTATATTTTATATATTAATTTTTAACTTGTGCTGTTTTAATAATTTACTTAGCGAAAAATGACCTCTTCCTAGGCCTAGCACTCGTCACAATTTATAAAACTTGATTTAGTGATGTTTTACTGTCTAGAGACCCAAATTCATTGACTATTTCAATACATTAGCTTGTAGAATTTAGGTCAGCAATTTGATTTTTGCCTTATTTTGTCCAGCAGGAAATTAATTTCATATTCTTAATGTATCATCAAAATCTCAATGTTTCATTATATGTTTTTTATAAAAGTTTATAAAGTTTTTATAAAATCTTATATTTTACCTTAAGTATTTTTTTTCTCATAGTGTTTTTTATGTATGCAAATTATTATAATTAAAGAATATAGTAGATAAAAGGAAGAGGGTCAAAAATTTGAGAACTCAAAGGATTTTGTTTAGAAAAGAAAAATATTAATTATTATCTAGTGTATTGATAAAAACATTTCATTTGTAGTTATTTTTGTTGTTGTTTTTTTGGGGGTTTTTTGTATTTTGGCCGCGGCATGTGGGATCGAACCTGGGCCTCTGCAGTGAAAGCTCCAAATCCTAACCACTAGGCCACCAAGGAACTTTCTCATTTATAGTTTTCACTTTAGATTTTTTTCTTCTAGAAATAAGCTATTCATTATTTCAAATTTTTTAAAATTTCATATTTTCATTTATTTTCTTTAATTTTGAGAATTTCATGGAATCAAAAGACCAATCAAAATTTGACAAAACGATAGGGAAGGTAGAAAACCATACATTTTTTAGCAATATTTTGCAAAATCAGTCTGGAAATATATTTAAGAATTGATTCAGATTAAGACAAGGGGCAGAGAATAAATATTGATGGTACTGTGCATAATGGCAAAGTTAAGGCAGGTGGTAAATTTGAAAGTTAAACACAGATATATGTTACTAAATCAAAATTAGATGTTCCACAGACTTAGAGAGTGGCATAAATTATCCCCCCAAAGAACCCAAAATCTGAGCAAAATGTCTGATAAAACTGGGCATTTTTATTCTAGTGAAATTTATAATAATGTAGAATCTTGGCAGTATTTTATAATAGATAAGTTACTTTTGTCAACTAATAGTAGTATGACGATTACTTGAAAAAATTTACAGAAACAAGAAACAATTGAGAAACTGAAGCAGCATACAGCTCATACTGAAAATGGCGGTAGTAATGAATATGAAAGTGAAGAGATGTCCAAAAAGATGAAAGAAGGGAAAGCATATAAACAACTTTTGGCAAAAGGAATGTACATGATGCAAGCAGCTGTGACTATGGAAGCATTTTCAGATGAGGACGTAGGTAACAACTCAGGCCAGCAAAGGCCTCAAGCCAACACCAGTGCAGAGAGTTTGCAAAAAGGGATATTTAGACATGAAAATAAGCATGGCGTCTATCCACTTAAGAGTAAGGAAATAGAAAAGGAAAGTGATGAAGGACAAAGTCAGAAGGATTCAGAAGTGGAAAAAATAGTCTCTGAGAAGGAAACTGGTCTGGTGAAAATGACAGGTCTGAATGATATAAGAAAAAGTGAAGAGAATAGAAAAAATATTGATACATTCCTTGACGACTTACCAAATAGAGACATGAATATTGAGGATGAAGAAAATAAAAACTTTGTTAAGGAAAGTAAAAGTAACAAGCGAGATATGATCTTTGACAGTGAAAGAGAATCTATGGAGGAGCCAGACAGTAACTTGGAAGGTGATAGTGAAAGTCAGCAGGGTACAGCTGATGGATTCAAGCAGCCTGAGTCAATAGAATTTAGCAGTGGAGAGAAAAAGGATGAAGTGGAAACTGACCAAAACTTGCGGTATAGCAGAAAATTTATTGAACAAGGACATGAGGAAGAAATCGAACACAGAATGTCCAAATACATGGCAAAATATGGTTTTAAGGGTGACCACATATCAGACACCCCAGAGGAGCAGGAAGGAGAAGATGATTCAGAAGGAAGTGGAATGGAGGAGCAAGAGATAGAGATAAATGAGGAGGTGCCTGGAGAAAAAGAGGAAGAGGAAGCAAAGTTCCTGTCAGATGACCTTACAGACAGAGCAGAGGTGAGTGAAGGCGAGGGAAAGCCAGGGGGAGAGGCAGAGCACGTGCCTGAAGGTGGAGGTGAGGGAATCGGGAAGGAGGGTAATTCAGGAGTGGAACAGAGGAGTGGAACAGGAAGTGAGGAGGGGGAGGAGGAGAAAGACAAGGGAGGCGGAGAAATGGAGAGCCTGGGTAAGGGAGAGGAAGACCTGAAAGAGGAGGAGGAACGGGAGCAAAAGGAGAGGGAACAGGGCCATCAGGAGGAAAGAAACAAAGGGCTGGAGGAAGGGGAAGGGAGCGAGCAAGCAGGGGGGGAAGGAGAGGAGGAGGAAGGCAAGGAGGAAGAGGGGGGAGAAGACAGAGAAGGAGAGGAGAAGAGAGAAGGGAAAGAGGAAGAAGAGAAAGGAGAGGGGGAGGAAGTAGAAGAAGGGGAGGGGCAGGAAGGAGACGAGGAAGGGCAGGAAGAAGAGGGGGGAGAGGAGGAGGGAGATGAGCAGGAGGGAGAAGGGGGAGCAGAGGAGGGAGGAGAAGAAGGAGAGGAGGAGGAAGGAGATGGGGACGGAGAGGGGGAAAGAGAGGGGGAGGAGGAAGGAGGAGAGGGAGAAGGAGAGGAGGAGGAGGGAGAGGGAGAAAGAGAAGAAGGGGAGGGGGAGGGGCAGGAAGCAGACAGGGAGGGAGAAGAGGAGGGGGAAGAAGGAGGAGAAGAGGAAGAAGGAGAGGGGGAGGAGGAAGGAGGAGAGGAGGAGGGAGAGGGGGAAGGAGAAGGAGAGGAGGAGGAGGGAGAGGAGGAGGGGCAGGAAGCAGAGAGGGAGGGAGAAGAGGAGGGGGAAGAAGGAGGAGAAGAGGAAGAAGGAGAGGAGGAGGGAGAGGGGGAAGGAGAAGGAGAGGAGGAGGAAGGAGAGGAGGAGGGGCAGGAAGCAGAGAGGGAGGGAGAAGAGGAGGGGGAAGAAGGAGGAGAAGAGGAAGAAGGAGAGAGGGAGGAGGGGGAAGGACAGGGGGAGGAGGAGGAAGGAGAGGAGGAGGGGGAGGGGCAGGAAGCAGAGGGGGAGGGAGAAAAGGAGGGGGAAGAAGGAGGAGAAGAGGAAGAAGGAGAGGGGGAGGAGGGGGAAGGAGAGGAAGAGGGAGAGGGGGAAGGCAAGGAAAGGGAAAAGAAGGAGGGGGCAGCGAGGGAGAGGAAAGAGGAAGAAAACAGCAGGAAAGAAGGGGAGAAGGAAGAAGAGGAGGATGATGAAGAAGAGGAGGATGATGAGGAAGAGGAGGGAAAGTACCAGGAGAGAGGCAATGAAGAAAGTGGAAGGCAGGGAAGACAGAGTGGAGGAAGAGAATCCAGCAAAGGGAGCAAGATGAGAGGATCTGTGAAATATGACAAAGATAAAACATATCCAAAAAAGTTTATTGCTAACAGGGAAGGAAAGGGGAAAGAGCATGAAGTACAGAGGTTCAAAATGCCAGTGCAGTCAAAACAACTCTTAGAAAATGGGCCATCAGGTTCCAAAACATTTTGGAATAATGTATTACCACATTATTTGGAATTGAAGTAACAAACTTTAAATTGGACCTGATTATGTCCAGCCAAACAACTTGAACACATTATGAAGAATAGGCACTCATTCTGTTATATTGATTTTATGTCATGGTTACCTTACCTGTGGTACAGTAGAAACTGATAAAGATAACTTGAGGCACTGGTAAATTTTGGTTTCTCTTAAACTAATATTTTGGTGTATTTTCCCCTGAATTATAAATATATAAGTAGAAAATATCAAAAGATCATAGTATATAATTAATATTATTCCTCATTAAAGACAGTTTTAGGAAACGAGTATATTGTAAAAAGTATTTTGTGTATACAAGTAAGTCCCTTTAAAAATGGCACAGATCTTTAAGGGTTATAAAAACATCTAATTTCTTATAACTATGGTAGCATAGTTTTTTCAGTCTGTGATTACAGTTTCCCTACCGTATAGAATAATTTTATAAGAATGGGTGGTATTCTAAAGCTAAAATGAGGAATTCACATTTTTAAAAAAAACAGTGCTGTCTTTTTACCTTTTATGTGTCCTTTTTGCAGCAATCTACAAAGTGACAGCTGGGTTCAGAACTTAGACTCTAATGTCTCTTTTGGTTACTGTTTGGTAAATGACAGAATATCTAATGAAATGGGGATGAACGCATATTGTAAAAGTGTGAAAAACTTTAAGTATTTATTGCCAAGCAAAGCTACTCTTTGGGCTTCAGTTTCCTTATCTGTAAAATAGAATGGATTAGATGATATGATAACTGTAGCCCCTTGTAACTCTTAGATTCTTTCATTCTAACGTGTTTGTTATTTGCATAAGAAAATTTTTTAAGGAAAAAAAATTATACTTTACAATTAATCTAGTTTTCCATGAAATGTTCTTTACTCTTAAAAAATTATGACACCTTTAATGTCTTTTGTCTTCCGTAATTCTGTGCTTCTAAACTCCTATCATTTCTGAGCTTTCATTGTACTGTCAGACCTTCATTCCCAGTACTGCCATTCCCAGTGTCTATTACTTACCTTCAATGTATTCTTCATTCACTCTTCTGTAATTCTTTGTTTGCTGTTTGTCAGAATGTTTCAAGTAAAATAAAAATTAAATGTATACAGTCAGTAGTTGTCTGTGAAAAGAGAAACTAATATTAGATATTGAATTTTAGAGAGGCTAGATTTCCACTAGAGTAATTCCATTGTATGTAGTGCAGCTAGTTTGTTTCATTATTGTTTATTCATAGCTTTCCTTCCCCAGTCATTTCTATATCTTAGACATGAGGAATTTCTTATACTTACTTTTATCAAGGAGGATTGTGATGGTAAACATCCTATGAATTTTGTGTAGTTGAATTCTTTGCACATTTGATTTTTCATGAGTGAGAAAGAATATGAGGAAAAAGACTAGGATAGGAAGTGAAGAAATTCCTAGGAGTAGTTATAAATTTTGTCTTAGCTGCAAGGCTCTCTGGTAGCTTCCACTGACCAACCAAATATACGGATTTGGCATTGCAGTGTTCTAGCAAATTCTACCACATTCATTAGTGTTAGTAGAATTGAATTAATACTTTGATTAAAATGTATGTGCTGTGTGGTTAAATCTGGTGCAAAACGTGGTTTTCTTAGAAGTAGACTTAAGATTAAATAAGATGGATGACAGAAGTGGAGTTCATAAAGAAAAAACCTCCAAGGAGATGAGAAACTCTTAAACTCAAGTTAAAGGTATGGGCATTCATCTTCCACTGAAGAGATAATTAGCCGGCAATACTGAAATGATGTTCTTAAAATATGTGCATCTCAGAATTTGAACCAGTCTAGATAACCAATTGTAAACAGCATTTCTTACCCATTTCTTCACATTTCCCTGGCCCCCAAAAATCTTTGTGCTCTTTTAGAAGCAGTAATTCATGCATGCCTGGTACTCTGGTCAAAAGAGCACCGGCCTAGTCATTTTCAGACCTGAATTAATAGTTGGTTAAGTAGATTGGAATAACTAGTTCCTCCTTTATTGTCCCCATCTGCTGGTTGATCATGCTTTTACTGTAGTTTATCAGTCATCATTTTTGAGGCAAGTGTGAGTTGTATATGTAGAATCCATTGAATTACAGTTTCAAATGAGGACTCTGGCAGAAAAATAAGGTAAGCTACAAAGAAGTACCACAGAAACATCTGCTGCTGCTGACCAGCAGCACTCCAGGTGAGTGCAATTGAAATGTTTTCTATTATTTCACTATAGAAGTAAATTTTCTGTATACATGTAGATTAAAAATAAAATGCTACCTCGGAGAAAGGTGCTGTAATTTCTTCCTTCATTCTTTCCATTGTGAAAGTTAAATGTGATATTATATGCCCAGTACCTGACACATAACTTATAGTTGGTACATATTATTCAGTCAACAAATATTTATGTACCAAGCACCAAAAAGAGAACAGAAGCTACCCCGAATCAGGTGGATCTCAAGCAGTGAGGGCTGCTTACAGTCAACTTCCTGTGCTCCTCTAACCTATCAGGGATGTTAGGTAGGTATAGATTTCGTGAAAGAACACCAGGTAAAAAGAGTTCCTATGACTCTGCCTTAACTGTTGTTTAACAGTGCCCTTAATATTTCTTGATACCCCCATGTTATTAGCCAAGACTGCCCAAAGATAAAAATATGATTTGAAAACAAATCTATGGCTTTCCTCCATTAAATCCCTTAGTTAATAAGAAGAAAGAGCACTTTATAAGATATGGCTCCTGATCTCAAGGAACTCTTGGCTGTTTCTACAGGCTGACCAGAAAATTTACCAGCACAGTAGAGTGCTTCAGGGCTGGCACTTCAGCTGCCACTGGGAAAAACAAGGAAAGGGCTTCCGGGACTGCTGGTGAAACTTGAACTGAGTCATGAAAAGTAAAACCTATCCAGGCAAAGAGGGGGCAGGGTGATGAGAGCCAGGCTGACGGAAGCCAGGAGAGTATTTCCGTGTGACTGCAGCCTAGAGTATCCTTTGACCTGGATAGAGGGGCACAAGAGCTTCCGTGTTTGTAAAAGATGTTAAAAAAGAGTAAGATGATCACACTTGGGCTTTTGTAGCGTCATTCTGGCAGCAATATGGAGGGTGGATTAGAAGGGAACAGGACCAGGGTCAGTCACAGTAGACCAGGCAGAGACTGAAGAGGGGCTGGACTAGGACAGTGGGATGGAGAGTTGCAGACCTCTATTACTGAGAGAGATTTGTGGATAGAATTGGAGAGCTTAGTAGGGATATGGAGCTTGGAGGGAGGTAAAGTCCAAGCTTTTCTTATTTCTGGCTTGGAAAATTGGGAAGAAAGAGTGCCATTCACGGAGACTGAGAACTGAGGAGTAGGGACAGATTGAGGAGACTGCCTGGGGGCTTGTTGATCCAGGAGATGTTCAGCAGGCAGATACACATCTGGGTTTGGAGCTCAGGGAAGATGCTGAGTATCAGCAGCTTATAAATGTAGTTAAAACTGGGGATTTGAATGAGAGGCAACATTCGTATTGTGAAAAGAGAACTGAAGAGAATTCAGGGAAACATCAGTAGGTAAGGGGAGGTTGAAAAAGGGAAGCCTGAGAAGGAGGCAGGGTAAGAACACTTTCTAAGAAACAGAGGGGCCCCCAAAACCAAGGAAGAAGGAGCAGTGGAGGGCTGCAGAGAGGATCTGGGGCAGGGCCCACGTTGACATCAAAGAGTGAACTCCAGGAAGTCCGCTTTTCAGAGACATAGAATCAGAACTAGATTTTGAGAAATAAATATCAAAGAGCTCTACTGGCATATTTCTTAATTTAGAAAGGGAGATGTATGTTCCAGAGACTTTGCTGCTCTGGGGGGAAAAATTCTAAATTTTTATTTGCTGTTATTATATACGATGGTTACATAAGAATAGGGTATTGCTGAAGTGAGCTTATCAACAAAAAAGAGGAGTATGCAATGCTTTAAATATCAGTGGGTGGCGCGGGGTGGTGAGGAAACAACTCTGAGGGCAGCCATTATGGTCTGTAAATTATTTGGGCAGAGTTGGTTCAGAGCATGGGCTCTGTAGTCCAGTAGGGCTGAGTTCCAAACCCAGCCCTTCACTGATTAGCTGAGTGGACACCTGGAAAGTTGTTTTTTTTTTAACCTTTCTGAGTCTTATATCCCTCTTTTAGTAAAGGGGGGGGGTCTTTTGATATTTACATTAGTTAACACATAGAACATGTTAGGGGTACTCAGCAAATGCTAACCTGCATCACTCTAATTATCCTCTCTGATCATACCAAGTCAGGTACAGTGCTCCCCTCATGAATCTCCAAGTCACTGGCTGATGTGCATGAGTTTAACTTAGTTTCATGTGCCTGTAAACCGTACTTTTTTTTAAATACAGCGTAGCAACCCCCCAAAAATTAGCTTATGGAGGTAGATCCATGGAAATGAAGTGGATAATGATAACCCTTAAATATGGGGTAGAGTGAAACTCTCATTACACACCATACATGGGTCAAATACTGCCCCTCAACATTTGAACCACGACGAAAGCCTGATGGTACTCACATGGTTAGCCTAAATTTAGATATTAGTGCTGTCACCGGACCACAGATTTCCCTCTGTATCCTAATGTTTTTATCACATAGTTAAAAAATAATTCACACATAAAGTGTAATCATGGATCATGCATTTGTTTAAGATAGAGAGGAAGATAAATCATCTAAGGAAAAAGACGGGGAAAATAATAGAGTAAAACTGAAAACAAGAATAAAACTGTGAACCAGCAAGATGTTCTGTACCCTGAGCACTACATTCATTTTTGCAGGCCACTTATCAGAGTCAAACTGTAATATATTTGGTGATAAAAATACAGGATTAGGAATGAAGTAAGGGACTGGCACACAGAAAGAAGGGAAAGTTTAGAGATTATAAAGTAGTGTCATTAGAAGTGAAGAATTGGAAGTCACAACTGGCAGCCCATGGGTGCAGTCTGGCCTGCAGACTTATTTTGTTTGGTGTACATAGTGATTTTTTAAACATTTGAATCAGATGCCAACATTGAAATACCAGGAGATTTTACATTGAAAAAATATTTTTCCGGACTTCTCTTGGAAAACCTGAGGGTCTAGGAATATCTTGCCCTGTGGCAACACTGGCCTGTAGCCCAGCTGAGGCCACCCCCCACTTCCCTGCCATCCAGGGGCTGCTCCTGATAGGCGTCCGCCTTGTTCCCTCGCTTGCTCTAGCTACCGGGCACCTGGCAGAGAATAAAGGGATGTGTATGAGAAGGTAGAGCAAAGAAGTGTACGTTTTAAGTGAACTATTTTCTATTGATAAGATCTGGGACATGGCAAAAAGCATCCAAGCTTCTTGTTTTTTGACAGTCCTCAGTGCATACTTGGGATTCTATCTTTTTATAGAATGGCCTTTATAAAATCACTTATATTTATATACAAGTACTTATTGTTTGCTCATATTATTTTCTCTGTAAACAATCTTTTTCATCTTGATACAAACCCTCCTAGGTAGGTGTTGCTAATGTCATTTTTCCATTTTACAGATAGACTGAAATACATTAAGTAGGTACCTTGCTCAGGCCAAGAGTAGTAGAGCAAGGCTTTGGAAAACAGTGTTTAGGTCTTTGTATTTAGTGCCCTTCCCACTCTCCACTCCTGCCTCAGTGATGTCTAGTGTAGTTAAAACTTGAACTTACATGTTAGCTCTTCTTGTCCTAAAAAAACATATCTTGAAATTGAGATTTTAAAATATACACTTTCCACCCGATGACTTAGATATGAAGTTTTATGCTCTATTTAACTTGTTTGGAAAACATTTTCTACCCAATGTGACATTGAGGCATGTCATGAATCCAGAATTGTAGCACAAAATTTTACACTTTATAGTCTTTAACTTGAAAAAAAATTCTTTTGACGTTAATACATAGACAAGTATATATCTCATACATGTATAGCTCAATGTATTTTCCACAAACTGAACACACCCATATAGTCAACATCCAGATCAAGGAAAAGCACAGTTCAGCTCCCTAGAAGCTCCCCTTCAATCCCCTGCCAGCCATTTCCCATCCGCCACCCCCTCCAGGGTGACCACTAGGCAGACTTCTGATAGCAGTCTCTAGTTTTTAAAGCATACAATGTAATTGTTTCTTAAGCAAACTGAAACCTCATGGGAACATTTGGTTTCTTGGTATTTCCCATAAGAAATGTAAAAAGTGTTGCCCTGGGCCAGACCAAAGACTGCAGCTCCTCATGCTGTGTCTGACCAATGAAATAAGGGTCCTTTGGTGGAAGCCAGGCCCATTCACTTCTTCGCTGGGGTCCTAACACCAGATGCACTTCCACTGACCACTCCAGATTACCTCTTTACATTATATGTGGTTCTGGTGACAAGAATGTATTTAAACTTTATCCTTTCTTTTTATAAAATGACAGTATTCTGCCAGTCTCTCCTAAATTATTTCAGTTTGAAGGTAAGTGCTGTATGTGACTTAAAGTAGTTGTCCAGATATATGTAGATTAATTTTAAATGTGCTTAATTAAGTGCAAAGTGTCATGATTGATGATGTGATTTCTACTGCAGATGCCATTTTCTAAGAGCTTTCTCAAACTTTAGAAAGTGATATCGTTTATTGTTGATACAGATTTACATGAAGTTAATGAGTAAAATTGTAGTTCATTATAAAAGAGATGTTTTGCTTATTTCTAAAATAAGCTATAACTCCATGTTTCTTCTTATAATAGCATGATATCCTATGGTTACATTAATACCTTAGTAAACTAGCACAACTGGAATTGACCCAGGTCCTAGATTTGCCAAACTGTCCAAGTAATGAGGACTTTGATAGAATACAGCTCACTGACCCTCCCTCTGGGAGATAAGTGGGCAGAGTCTGAAATTCTCTGTCTCGGGAGCTCTGTTCTTTCTAGTTGGCCTTCATATATGTACATTTATGAATACATCTGTTTATCAGGCCTAAGTCTTAAATCTAGTAATCTTGCTTCCCATTCCCTTCCAAAGTAAAATGATCTCTGATCATTTTAGCTACCCATAACGTGCATTTGGCTAGCCATGATATGTCACTTAGAGGGGAAATCATGCAGAAGAAAAAGAAAGCTTTAGAAGTTCTTGGTAAATGGTAGCTACCTTGTTGTTAACCCTACCCAACCTAAACACGTAGCACATCCTTTAATGTAACTCTCTACCCTGGTACCCTGTTCCCTTCTCCCACATTCCCCTCCTGAGTGCACTGCCTCATGACCTTGATTACTAAGTTAAGCCCTCCCAGAGTAACTTCTGAAACTCTTTCTTAAATCTCAAGGCTTCACTTGCAGATTGCTTGTCCTCGGTGGGAATGCTATTAGGCCATACCCTTAGTGCTGTTGGCCTGAGGATGCCACTTATACGTTTTACTAAGGTGTGAAATACAAACACGTTCTCTCCCTAGCCTGAACTCTCACAATTTGTATTTTTACCAGAAAAAAAGGTGAGTTAATTATTAGAGACATTCTTTTCAAACCACCCAGTAAAGATTTTGTTGGGTGTCAGGCTTATCCTTAGCCAAATAGCCACTAGGAAGGTGACCATGAGAAGCTAGTTACAGTGTTGAAGGGATATAAAGGGCATATATGGTCTCAGGCAAATATGGCTAAGGTGAACTTTGTAAAAACATTCTTCAAGGGAGTGAATGGCACAGATTGCTTACTGTGTCACCTATTTTAGGGGTCATTATGCCTTTAGTGAAGTGCATAAATGAAAAGCATAGGAAAAAATATCCAATAAAGAGTCCAGTCTCTTAATGACAATAAATAAGCAGTTTTCCACCCAAAATATGAAATGGCAAAAAAAAAAATCTCAGTATAGAATAAAGGGTAAAACTAGTATTTTCTGCCTTAATAAGCATTACATGATTTATTACCAGTCTATCAAATCCATAGACAGGCTGTTTTGTAATTTGGATTAGCTTGACAGGAGCCAGATGGACTAAGTTCTCCCTCTGTCTGGTTTTCCATCTGCTTTAAATAACCAAGAGCAAACAATTTAAAGTGCCTATGTCCCTTTATCCTTTTCCCAGAATGTAAGTAATTACAGTTACCTCTCTCTTGTGAATATTGGTGAATTGTACTTCTGAAGTGATTTTAAATCCTTATGTTTTGGAAAATGAACGTAATACATACATATGATTATGTTATAATGCTACAGTAGATAGAAAGCTTTTTAACTTCTCTAATATTTAAAAGCATTCTTTTGAGACAGCCCAGAAAGCATTTTGTTTTTCCATTTTAACCTTACCATAGGTGGTAAAAAGAACTTTGGGAACCCTAGTCATTGGAAATGTTAAAATAGAGTAACATGCATGAAATCCTTGGTAATATAGTAACTTGATATGCAGCATGGATTATTCAGTATTTTATTTCTTTGACTTTAATATTTGAATTCATAGTCTATATGTTCTTTGAGATGGTATAAATTGTTTACAACAGCAATATCAAATCTCTGTTTTTTAAAGAAGAAAATTTTAACTCTTCCCTGATCATCAATTTTGTCACAGGATCACGAATTTTCAGAAGATGATGAGCCAGAAGACGTGCATGAGGAAATTAAGGAATATCTAGAAGGCGAGAAGAAAGCTACAGGAGAAAATAAAAGTGTTCCTGCAGACGACCACAGTGAAACCAACAACTCAGTTAAAAAGGTATTGACAGCCATTGAAAAGGTATGATGATAAGTGCTTAAATCCCAAGACCCTACCCAAGAGAAAGCATATGGGTCCCCTGGTCTCTGCAGAGGGCAGATTCCAGCTTCCTTGGAGAACAGAAATATTTCCATGAATAACTTTGTTCATGTGCTATAGGACAAGCTTTGACAAATTTATGAATCAGACACCCTTTTTTCTCTAGCATTCTTTCCAGATTTCTTGGTAGCATTCTGTTCTTCAAATGAATGGAAAACAATTGATATGGGCCAGTTTAGTACACTCTTGAGAAATTAACCAAGAAGTTCAGCCCCAGGTCCTTGAAATGATAAAAATACAACGTTAGCATCCCAGTACTAGTGGCAGAAATGAGATGTGTATGTGCACACATACGTGTGTATATTTACATGTACATGGACAAATAAAAGTTGTTCACAGCAGTGTTTGAGGTTGTGATCAGTTCTGCAGAGATGTGGTATAGAAGAAAGTATTCATAGGAGGAATGGGAGGAGGCCTCACTGAGGAAGAGAAAGTCATCCTGAAAGTGGAGCTAGGGATGCCAAAAACATCTCTTCCATTTGGCAGATAGAAGAGCGACCCTGCTAGGAGACGGTAGGTTTGAAATCATTCGTTTGCTAGCACTACTCTGGATTCATTTCAGAGGTATGGAATTCAGAAACCCAAACTGAATGATACTGTATTGATTCATTTTCATTTCATTTTTTGGACCTCTTGCAAAGAGCTCTGAGTTAATCCTCCCTTCTCATTGATGAAACACTATCATCACTGGTCTGTGCGAGGTGCTTCTCTATTTAAATTGATTCCCTTTGAGCCTCATTCCCCTTTTCCCTAACATAGCCAACCATTGAAACATGCTTGTCCTTTTATTTGAATGTGTAATTGTAAAACATGTGTTGTTGTTTTGTGTGTATTTTTTTTCAATTTACAAAATGGTATTGTGCTAAAGAGGTCATTCTCTTCCTTGCTTCCTTCTTTTTCCAAGACTCCTTCCTCTCACTGAGGAAGAATATGTTCTAGCAGTTATTGTTTTCTTTCGGAGGGAGGGAACAATGGAACTTCCCTGGTGGTGCAGTGGTTAAGACTCCACGCTCCCAACGCAGGGGGCTCGGGTCCGATCCCTGGTCAGGGAACTAGATCCCGCATGCAAGCCGCAACTAAGGAGCCCACATGCCACAACTAAGGAGCCTGCCTGCCACAACTAAGACCCAGCACAACCAAATAACTAAATATTAAATGTTAAAAAAAAAAAGAGGGAGGGAAAGATTCTATTTTATAAAGAACATTTATGAGTTCCAGTTATGGTGGTCCCTGAAATTCTTTAGCATAGGATTCATTAAACTCCAATTTGACATTATAAAATGTTGAGCTAATTCCTATACCAGTTAATGTTCCTGAATCTTCTTTGAGTAAAATTCTTAAATATACAATTCTTGTTAATTATACGATGTTTTTTTTAAGGGAACTTTATTTATTTATTTATATTTTTTTAAATTTATGGCTGAACTGGGTCTTCGTTGCTGCACAGGCTTTCTTTAGTTGTGGCGAGCGGAGGCTACTCTTCATTGTGGTGCGTGGATTTCTCATTGCAGTGGATTCTCTTGTTGCGGAGCACAGGCCCTAGGCACACGGGCTTCAGTAGTTGTGGCACGAGGGCTCAGTAGCTGTGGCTCGCAGGCTCTAGAGCGCAGGCTCAATAGTTGTGGCGCACAGGCTTAGTTGCTCCGCGGCATGTGGGATCCTCCCAGACCAGGGCTCGAACCCGTGTACCCTGCATTGGCAGGTGGATTCTTAACCACTGCGCCACCAGGGAAGCCCTAATCATGCAATTTTAAGCTAGGAAAGACATTAGCAATCACCCAGCATCTAAGGCAGGAGTCCTGCAAAGGGAAGTAATTGTCACATGTTTATGTTGTTAGCTAGAGACTGACTCTAGAACCCTGCTTAAAACCAAGACTAGGTTTTCTAGCTCAGCACAAATCTGTTTTTTATTATATTGTTTCTTTATTGTTTATAGGACACAAAAGCCAACCAAGAGGAACGGGCCATTCATGAATACAGTGAAAATCCAAAAGGTGTGAGCACATTTGACTTCAAAAGCATACTTTTAAAAAGGCTAGATACAGGGCTTCCCTGGTGGTGCAGTGGTTGAGAGTCCGCCTGCCGATGCAGGGGACACTAGTTCGTGCCCCGGTCCAGGAGGATCCCACATGCCACGGAGCGGCTGGGCCCGTGAGCCATGGCCGCTGAGCCTGCGCGTCTGGAGCCTGTGCTCCGCAACAGGAGAGGCCACAGCAGTGAGAGGCCCGCGTACCGCTTAAAAAAAAAAAAAAAAAAAAAAAAGGCTAGATACATAGAATACTACGTTCATATGTACATACAGATATTTATGCATATATGTGCTTCAACTAAAGAATTATGACTTACACGTATGTCTGTTTTACACTTTTTATTGTTACATGACCCTCATAATAAGCTATGAAATATGTGACACAGGCTTATGTGTTCTCATTGATCACCACCACAGCTTCTTCATGGCTGCTCATGTGTCAGTGTTAAGTGGTTTAGAACAGCCTTTTTACTACTTTTTTTTTTCAATCAGTATTATTAAATTGGGCTTTTGTCCCAGATCTTGATATGTCTGGTGAGCACTACCAGACCCCATCGCTGATGTCCAGGCTGGTCTAGAGCCACAGCAGGCCATCCAGTTATTTCCCCACCCCCCCCGAGCCCAGACCTGAGTCTTTGATCTTACCACAGGCGTTTCAGAGGAGTCCTTTCCCAAACCTTGCTGTTGGTGTCAGAGAACAGGTGCCACAGAACAGAGGAGACCGTGACTGCCCTTGGGACCTACAGTTTCTACACCCAAATCATTGGTGCTTTTGCTATATGACCCCTATATTATGTTTCCACACCATCACGTCACAGTGGGCCTTTTGCTGCGATGTCATTACAAATAACTGTCTGTGGTAGTGGATATCTGATCAGAACTTAAGCAGAAGAAGGAATAGTTCCCTTAATACATTTTTCCTTCTCACTTCTGCAAAGAGAGTAGTAAGTTTTAGAATATTTTAAGCAAAATGTTAAAATATTTGTCATCTCTAAGTATTCTTAGCATATAACCTAAAGTGTTAAAAAGAAATTAAATGTAAGATTTAAGTTGTTGATAATATAAAATTAGAAGAATGCATATGTTTCATGAGTCTACTTTAAAGATCATTATTCAACTATATAACGTGGATTAATTTGAAATACCAAAAAAATGACATGTCCGTTTCAGTACAAATAATTTCACTACAATGAGGTTAATTTTTTTTAAAGGTAATTTATATTTTACAGAAGTCTTCCCTAATATTTACTGTTACGTTTGCTGTACTTAGTACTGGTCATCTAAACATTTACAACATTGGTCAGGTCATTCCGAGATTTTTGCCTTAATTTTTCAGGAAATATGTAGTTGTCCACTACTCTTTAGTATTACCCCATAATTCATGGTTGATAGAGTTTCACTGAAAGCCTCAGGACTTTTCTTTTTCTAATTAGTTAGAAAAAATGTTTCTAAATATATCCTATCATAGGAAATATGCATGATTGTGCAAAGAGCAATTCTTCAGAGATCCTGGAAGATAGTAAATCAACAAAAAAATCAAAGAAGGTAAGTGAAATGAATTTTTCATTTTAGTGTTAAGGCTAAAGTATTGAATTGCTTCTACTACTTTTTATATGGTGATCCACATAATTTAACTCCCTTAATATGAGTTTTGATGACTCAAGAACATGTGACGAATTTCAGGTGATGTTTCACATTTTTAATGTGCATATTTACTTATTGGATTTTAGATTATGATTCAGATTGCTCTGCAAAAAAAAAAATAGCATGTTCCTTTCAATCATCCCACGCATACTGATTCATCATACAATAAAAGATATGTAAAAGAACTCTACTGCTTAAATTATAAGAGTATAGTATCCTGAGAGTCTAGAAGAGAGTAAGGCAAAGCCAAGAAATAGGATGAATGAAAAAATAAAGGTGACTGTGCTTAGAAAACATTACAACATGCTACTCCAGTCTCTCCTAGTACCTGTTTTGGAGTTGTTACAAGTCTGATGGATACATTTCTTCTTCTTGGAAGTAAATTACTCTTTCCACTTGCAGAAAAACTTTATTTAATCATGAGAACACATTTCCAGGTAGAAGTGTTAGGAGGTAACATGGAAGACAAGAAAAATGAAAAGCCTCGTTAATTCTTATTCAACCTAGGTGTCAGCTTAAATGTCATTTCCACACAGAGACCTTTTGTAACCAGCAGCACTTATATAAATTATTATGTCCCATTATTATTCTCTCACAGAGCACCCTTTTCTCATACTTCTTAGTATTTGTCACAGTTTGCAATTACATAGTCATTTGTATATTCATTTACTTTATGTCTGTATCTCCCCACTGGCCTTCAGCTCCTTGGGGACATAAACTATTTTCTGTTTCACTTTCTAGTGTATCCTTAGCGCTTATCACAGTTCCTGGTAAATGGTAGATGCTCAGTAAATATTTTTGGTTGACAATGAATTGTAAAATGTGAGGGGGTAAGAAAGAGGAAAGGATGAAGGTAAAACCAGGAGCCGCCCTTAGGGTAGTAAACAGCCTGTCTTTTACCATCTTTGTAGGTATATGCCACTCTGAAATTCCTTTCCGAATTACTTCAGAAATTTCAGAAGTTATTTTAGCCCAAATCTCCATATTGTTATCTTTTACTAAAAATTACTTCATGACCATTTTTATCTTTATAATATTATAAGTTTGGATTACCGTACCCAAAAGTTGTCTGTGACCTGGTTCAAAGGACACTTCAGAATTATTATCCTTCTTAGAATTATAACATGCATCGCTAGAACATTTCATCAAGGTTTAAGAACTTTTTAGATTCTCCAGCTAGTAGAACAGAACATTTAACAGATATTCCACCAGTATACTTCATAATGTTCCTGTGAAAACTTTTTTCAGTTATAAAGAGCTCAGGGAAAGAGTCTGGAAAAGAAAATCAAATCTGAGGGAGAAGCATAAAAAGTAAAGGAGTCAGGAGACCTAAGAACCTAAGGGGAGGAAAAATGAAATGAAGCAGCAGAAAAAAATATTTGAAACACACCTCTGACCAAATGAAAATGCATATTGTAGAATACGTGGTCGAGTTTAGGGAACTTTTCAGGCTCTCCCGTCTTCAGCATTGTCCGTAGTTGGTAGGATTTGGATACGCAGGACAGGAGAGGCCGGAGCCAGGGAAGGCATGCTGTGTGGCAGGCACCTACTGTAGCATCAGGGAGCCCCACCAGTCCATGGGACAAAGGTGAGGCCAGGCCAGGATACAGAGTGCCAGGCTGACAAATTCAGTCTTAAACTTTGATTCTGCTTAAATTCTCATTTATACCTAATGGAAAAATATAATTCAGTAAGTGTGCATTTCCTTGGATAAAGAAAAGAAAAAGTATTGAAAATTATATTTTAAAAAGTCAAGCAGTAATAAATGTATTTCCTACTTAAAGAATAGTTTGTTATTCTATATTTTTTAAAAAGGAAATAGATGATTTAGATGAGAATTTTTTCAATCATTCCCACATTATATATTTTAATCTACAATGTCTCTAACCTATTTATACCATCTAAGCCAAACAAATCAAACTGTTTTTAAAACTTGGAAAATAAATGATGCATTACTCATATCAAGATAAGCATGTGTTTGAAATTTTACATCCCTTCCCTTAATTAGACAGCCACTCCAAAGGTAATTTAAAAAAAAAAAAAAGAAAGAAGTACACTCTTGGTCTCTACAAGACAGAATTCACCATTGAATTTTGTTTTGATGATTTTAAATGTTTCAGATAGCCAGGTTAGGACCCATAATTTTAATTGGTGGCAGAGATCTTCTGATTGTTATATTTGGAAATCGCCAAATATTGCTTTTCCAAACTGTAGCAAATTTGAATCCACAGTTAGCTGCTAAGAAAAATGTGTTATTGGCTTAATTTCCACCTAAGTAAGCTACTGAAAAAAGCAGTAAGCTTTTTAGCTATTAATAATAATTTCTTCCCATCATGGAATTAGTTTATTCATGTGTTTATTTAGCATATATTTACTGGGTGCCTCTTATGTGCCAGGCACAAGGCTAAAGGCTGCAGGTAGAGAAGTTAAAAATCCAGTGCCACCCCTCAGAAACTAGCTAGAATATGGCAGATCCCCGGATAGTTCCCCATGCCAGTTCACAGTCAATAGATTTCTTATTCATTGTCACTACCATAAATATAAGAGGCTGAGATGAGAATTTGTCCACCAAAAATTATACCTGTGGATTCTTGCCTTTCCTGATGGCTTCCTTTTCTCTGATGCTAAGCTTTACTCACCATGGCAGCACAATTCAGCACGTTTGCCCCAAGTACACAGTTAGCTTTGCTCTATTGTGAGGAAAATCTGAGGTCAATTATACATATGGTATCCTGTTGCTGTCAGTTTTTTCAGGCTTAATACCTGAGACTATCACTTTCAGACCCACCCAATAATTACTCCCCTGCTTTTTAAAAATAGCTTTATTTAGGTATAATTGACCTATAATGAACTACACATATTTGAAGTATATAATCTGATTAGTTTTGACATACATATACAGCTGTGAAAGCATAATCACAATCAAGAGAGTGAACAGTGCCATTATCAGCAGAAGGTTCTTTGTGCCTCTCTGTGATCCCTGTCTACACCCCACATCCCCCTGCTGTATGCAGCAAATAACTGATACCGTTTTGAGATTCATCCATGCGTGTATCAATAGTTCATTCCTTTATATTGCTGAGTGGTATTCTATTTTGAGTTAATTTCTTATATGGTAAAGGTATGGATTGAAGTTCTTCTTTTCGCATATGGACATCCCATTGTTCTAGCACCATTTTTGAAAAGTTTTTTTAAAAGCCTGTCCTCTACTGAATTGCCTTCATACCTTTGTCAGAAAGCAATTGAGTTTTTATGTGTGAGCCTATTTCTGGACTCTGTATTCTGTTCCTTTGATCTGTTTATCTTGTGCCAGTACCACACTGTCTTGATTACTGTAGCTTTGATATAAGTCTTGAAATCAGGAACTGTTAGTCCTCCAACTTTGCTCCTTTTCACACTTGTTTTGGCTATTCTAGACTCTTTGCACTTCCATGTGAATTTTTATAATCGGTTTGTCAATTAATGAAAAAAATGCCTGCTGGGATTTTGATTTGGCGTTGTTTTTGAATCTACAGATAAACTTGGGAAGAATTAACATTTTAACAATATTAAGTCTCCTAGTTCATGAACATGACATTTCTCTTCATTTATTGATATCTTCTCAAATTTCCTTTAGCAACATTTTGTTGAATGTTTCTTAACATGGAAGTTGAGATCACTGATTTGAGACCTTTCTTATTTTCTGTTATAGGCTTTTTGTGTTATAAATTTCCCCTGAAGTACTTGATATGTTGTGTTTTCATTTTCATTCAGTTCAGAATACTTTCTAATTTCCCCTTTGATTTCTTCTTTGACTCATGGGTTATTTAATTTCAGTGTTGCTGGAGATTTTTCCAGTCATCTTTCTGTTATTACTTTCTAATTTAATTACATTGTAATTGGAGAACATACTTAGTCTGAATTGATTCCTTTTAAATTTATTGAGACACATTTTATGGCCCAGAATCAAGTTTATCTTGGTAAATGTTCATTTGAGAAGAAGGTTGAGAAGAATACTGTGGTTGGGTGGAGTGTTCTGTCAGTGACAGTTAGGTCAAGTTGGTTGATAGTGTTATTCAAGTCTTCTCCATCCTTCCTGATTTTCTGTCTACTTGTTCTATTATTGAAAGAGAGGTATTAAAATCCCTGACTATAAATTGTGGATTTGTCTAATTTCCCTTATACTTCTATTAATTTTTGCTTTATGTATCTTAAAGCTATTATTTGGTTCTATAATGTTTAGAATTGTTACCTGCTCTAATTAATTGACTCCTTCATCATTATGAAATGACCTTCTTTATACCCAATGATAGTCTTTGCTCTAAAATCTACTTGATCTGATATTATATAGCCACTTTAGCTTTCTTTGGATTAGAGTTATCATCTTTTAACATACTTTTACTTTTAACCCATTTGTGATTTTACATTTGAAGTACATTTGATTTAGGCAGCATGCAGATGGATCTTGCTTCTTTTTTTCCTAACATCTTTATTGGAGTATAATTGCTTTACAATGGTGTGTTTCTGCTGTATAACAAAGTGAGTCAGCTATACATAAACATATATCCCCATATCTCCTCCCTCTTGCGTCTCCCTCCAACCATCCCTATCCCATCCCTCTAGGTGGACACAAAGCACCTGAGCTGATCTCCCTGTGCTATGTGGCTGCTTACCGCTACCTATCTGTTTTACATTTGGTAGTGTATATATGTCCATGCCACTCTCTCACTTCGTCCCAACTTACCCTTCCCCCTCCCTGTGTCCTCAAGTCCATTCTCTACATCTGCATCTTTCTTCCTGTCCTGCCCCTAGGTTCTTCAGAACCATTTTTTTATTTTTATTTTTTTATTTTTAGCTATTCGAATAGGTGTGTAGTGATATCTCGTTGTGGTTTTATTTGTATCTCCCTAATGACATATGATGTTGAGCATCTTTTCATGTACTTAATTGCCATCTGTATATCTTCTTTGGTAAAAATATGTATATTTGTATTTTTCTTTCTTTTCTTTTTTTTTAACATCTTTATTGGGGTATAATTGCTTTACAATGGTGTGTTAGTTTCTGCTTTATAACAAAGTGAATCAGTAATACATATACATATATCCCCATATCTCCTCCCTCTTGCGTCTCCCTTCCTCCCACCTTCCCTATCCCACCCCTCTAGGTGGTCACAAAGCACCGAGCTGATCTCCTTGTGCTATGCGGCTGCTTCCCCCTAGCTATCTGTTTTACATTTGGTAGTGTATATGTGTCCATGCCACTCTCTCACTTCGTCCCAGCTTACCCTTCTCCCTCCCCATGTACTCAAGTCCATTCTCTACGTCTGTGTCCATCGACCTCACAACAAATAACTCAATTTCATTTCTTTCTGTGATTGAGTTAATACTCCATTGTATACATGTGCCGCATCTTCTTTATCCCTTCATCTGTTGATGGACACTTAGGTTGCTTCCATGTCCTGGCTATTGTAAATACAGCTGTGATAAACACTGTGCTGCCTGACTCTTTTTGAATTATGGTTTTCTCAGGGTATATGCCCAGTAGTGGGATTGCTGGGTCATATGGTAATTCTATTCTTAGTTTTTTAAGGAACCTCCATACTGTTCTCCATAGTGGCTGTGTGAATTTACATTCCCACCAACAGTGCAAGAGGGTTCCCTTTCCTCCACACCCTCTCCAGCATTTATTGTCTGTAGATTTTTTGATGACGGCCATACTGACTGCTGTGAGGTGATACCTCATTGTAGTTTTGATTTGCATTTCTCTAATGATTAGTGATGTTCAGCATCCTTTCATGTGTTTGTTGGCAGTCTGTATGTCTTCTTTGGAGAAATGTCTATTTAGGTCTTCTGCCCATTTTTGGATTAGGTTGTTTGTTCTTTTGATATTGAGCTGCATAAGCTGCCTGTATATTTTGGAGATTAATTCTTTGTCAGTTCCTTCATTTGCAAATATGTTCTCCCATTCTGAGGGTTGTCTTTTCATCTTGTTTATGGTTTCCTTTGCTGTGCAAAAGCTTTTAAGTTTCATTAGGTCCCATTTGTTTATTTTTTTTTAATTTCCATTTCTCTAGGAGGTGGGTCAAAAAGGACCTTTCTGTGATGTATGTGTGTTCTGCCTATGTTTTCCTCTAAGAGTTTGATAGTGTCTGGCCTTACATTTAGGTCTTTAATCCAGTTTATTTTTTGAGTTTATTTTTGTGTATAATGCTGAGTTTATTTTTGTATATTATTTATTTTTGAGTTTATTTTTGTGTATAATGCTAGGGAGTGTGTATAATGCTTATTTGAGTTTATTTTTGTGTATAATGCTAGGGAGTGTTCTAATTTATTATTTGAGTTTATTTTTGTGTATAATGCTAGGGAGTGTTCTATTTTTGTGTATAATGAGTTTATTTTTGTGTATAATGCTAGGGAGTGTTCTAATCTCCTTCTTTTACATGTAGCTGTCCATTTTTCCCAGCACCACTTATTGAAGAGGCTGTCTTTTCTCCATTGTATATTCTTGCCTCCTTTATCAAAGATAAGGTGACCATACGTGTGTGGGTATATCTCTGGGCTTTCTATCCTGTTCCATTGATCTATATTTCTGTTTTTGTGCCAGTACTATACTGTCTTGATGACTGTAGCTTTGTAGTATAGTCTGAAGTCAGGGTGCCTGATTCTTCCAGCTCCGTTTTTCGTTCTCAAGATTGCTTTGGCTATTCGGGGTCTTTTGTGTCCATTCAAATTGTGAAATATTTTTTGTTCTACTTCTGTGAAAAATGCTGTTGGTAGTTAGATAGGGATTGCATTGAATCTGTAGATTGCTTTGGGTAGTATAGTCATTTTCACAATGTTGCTTCTTCCCATCCAAGAACATGGTATATCTCTCCATCTGTTTGTATCATCTTTAGTTTCTTTCATCAGTGTCTTATAGTTTTCTGCATATAGGTCTTTTGTCTCCCTAGGTAGGTTTATTCCTAGGTATTTTATTCTTTTTGTTGCAACGGTAAATGGGAGTGTTTCCTTAATTTCTCTTTCAGATAGTTCATCATTAGTGTATAGGAATGCAAGAGATTTCTGTGCATTAATTTTGTATCCTGCTACTTTACCAAATTCATTGATTAGCTCTAGCAGTTTTCTGGTAGCATCTTTGGGATTCCCTATGTATAGTATCATGTCGTCTGCAAACAGTGACAGCTTTACTTCTTCTTTTCCGATTTGGATTCCTTTTATTTATTTTTCTTCTCTGACTGCTGTGGCTAAAACTTCGAAAACTATGTTGAATAATAGTGGTGACAGTGGGCAACCTTGTCGTGTTCCTGATCTTAGAGGAAATGGTTTCAGTTTTTCACCATTGAGAACGATGTTGGCTGCAGGTTTGTCAGATATGCCCTTTATTATGTTGAGGTAAGTTCCCTCTATGCCTACTTTCTGGAGGGTTTTTATTATAAATGGGTGTTGAATTTTGTCAAAAGCTTTTACTACATCTGTTGAGATGATCACATGGTTTTTCTCCTTCAATTTGTTAATATGGTGTATCACGTTGATTGATTTGCATATATTGAAGAATCCTTGCATTCCTGGAATAAACCCCACTTGATCATGGTGTGTTATCCTTTTAATGTGCTGTTGGATTCTGTTTGCTAGTATTTTGTTGAGGATTTTTGCATCTATGTTCATCAGTGACACTGGCCTGTAGTTTTCTTTTTTTTTTTTTTTTTTTAACATCTTTATTGGGGTATAATTGCTTTACAATGGTGTGTTAGTTTCTGCTTTATAACAAAGTGAATCAGTCATACATAAACATATGTTCCCATATGTCTTCCCTGTTGCGTCTCCCTCCCTCCCACCCTCCCTATCCCACCCCTCCAGGCTGTCACAAAGCACCGAGTCAATATCCCTGTGCCATGCGGCTGCTTCCCACTAGCTATCTACCTTACTACGTTTGTTAGTGTGTATATGCCCATGACTCTCTCTCGCCCTGTCACAGCTCACCCTTCCCCCTCCCCATAACCTCAAGTCCGTTCTCTAGGAGGTCTGCGTCTTTATTCCTGCTTTACCCCTAGGTTCTTCATGACATTTTTTTTCTTAAATTCCATATATATGTGTTAGCATACGGTATTTGTCTTTTTCTTTCTGACTTACTTCACTCTGTATGACAGACTCTAGGTCTATCCACCTCATTACAAATAGCTCAATTTCATTTCTTTTTATGGCTGAGTAATATTCCATTGTATATATGTGCCACATCTTCTTTATCCATTCATCCGATGACGGGCACTTAGGTTGTTTCCATCTCCGGGCTATTGTAAATAGAGCTGCAATGAACATTTTGGTACATGACTCTTTTTGAATTTTGGTTTTCTCAGGGTATATGCCCAGTAGTGGGATTGCTGGGTCATATGGTAGTTCTATTTGTAGTTTTTTAAGGAACCTCCATACTGTTCTCCATAGTGGCTGAACCAATTCACATTCCCACCAGCAGTGCAAGAGTGTTCCCTTTTCTCCACACCCTCTCCAGCATTTATTGTTTCTAGATTTTTTGATGATGGCCATTCTGACTGGTGTGAGATGATATCTCATTGTAGTTTTGATTTGCATTTCTCTAATGATTAATGATGTTGAGCATTCTTTCATGTGTTTGTTGGCCATCTGTATATCTTCTTTGGAGAAATGTCTATTTAGGTCTTCTGCCCATTTTTGGATTGGGTTGTTTGTTTTCTTGTTATTGAGCTGCATGAGCTGCTTGTAAATTTTGGAGATTAATCCTTTGTCGGTTGCTTCATTTGCAAATATTTTCTCCCATTCTGAGGGTTGTCTTTTGGTCCTGTTTATGGTTTCCTTTGCTGTGCAAAAGCTTTGAAGTTTCATTAGGTCCCATTTGTTTATTTTTGTTTTTATTTCCATTACTCTAGGAGGTGGGTCAGAAAGGATCTTGCTGTGATTTATGTCATAGAGTGTTCTGCCTATGTTTTCCTCTAAGAGTTTGATAGTTTCTGGCCTTACATTTAGGTCTTTAATCCATTTTGAGCTTATTTTTGTGTATGGTGTTAGGGAGTGATCTAATCTCATACTTTTACATGTACCTGTCCAGTTTTCCCAGCACCACTTATTGAAGAGGCTGTCCTTTCTCCATTGTACATTACTGCCACCTTTATCAAAGATAAGGTGTCCATATGTTCATGGGTTTATCTCTGGGCTTTCTATCCTGTTCCATTGATCTATCTTTCTGTTTTTGTGCCAGTACCATACCGTCTTGATAACTGTAGCTTTGTAGTATAGTCTGAAGTCAGGGAGCCTGATTCCTCCAGTTCCTTCTTTCGTTCTCAAGATTGCTTTGGCTATTCGGGGTCTTTTGTGTTTCCATACAAATTGTGAAATTTTTTGTTCTAGTTCTGTGAAAAATGCCAGTGGTAGTTTGATAGGGATTGCATTGAATCTATAGATTGCTTTGGGTAGTAGAGTCATTTTCACAATGTTGATTCTTCCAATCCAAGAACATGGTATATCTCTCCATCTATTTGTATCATCTTTAATTTCTTTCATCAGTGTCTTATAATTTTCTGCATACAGGTCTTTTGTCTCCTTAGGTAGGTTTATTCCTAGATATTTTATTCTTTTTGTTGCAATGGTAAATGGGAGTGTTTTCTTGATTTCACTTTCAGATTTTTCATCATTAGTATATAGGAATGCCAGAGATTTCTGTGCATTAATTTTGTATCCTGCCACTTTACCAAATTCATTGATTAGCTCTAGTAGTTTTCTGGTAGCATCTTTAGGGTTCTCTATGTATAGGATCATGTCATCTGCAAACAGTGACAGCTTTACTTCTTCTTTTCCGATTTGGATTCCTTTTATTTCCTTTTCTTCTCTGATTGCTGTGGCTAAAACTTCCAAAACAATGTTGAATAATAGTGGTGAGAGTGGGCAACCTTGTCTTGTTCCTGATCTTAGTGGAAATGCTTTCAGTTTTTCACCATTGAGGATGATGTTTGCTGTGGGCTTGTCATATATGGCCTTTATTATGTTGAGGAAAGTTCCCTCTATGCCTACTTTCTGCAGGGTTTTTATCATAAATGGGTGTTGAATTTTGTCAAAAGCTTTCTCTGCATCTATTGAGATGATCATATGGTTTTTCTCTTTCAATTTGTTAATATGGTTTATCACATTGATAGATTTGCGTATATTGAAGAATCCTTGCATTCCTGGAATAAACCCCACTTGATCATGGTGTATGATCCTTTTAATGTGCTGTTGGATTCTGTTTGCTAGTATTTTGTTGAGGATTTTTGCATCTATGTTCATCAGTGATATTGGCCTGTAGTTTTCTTTCTTTGTGACATCCTTGTCTGGTTTTGGTATCAAGGTGATGGTGGCCTCGTAGAAGGAGTTTGGGAGTGGTCCTCCCTCTGCTATATTTTGGAAGAGTTTGAGAAGGATAGGTGTTAGCTCTTCTCTAAATGTTTGATAGAATTCGCCTGTGAAGCCATCTGGTCCTGGGCTTTTCTTTGTTGGAAGGTTTTTAATCACAGTTTCAATTTCAGTGCTTGTGATTGGTCTGTTCATATTTTCTATTTCTTCCTGATTGAGTCTTGGCAGGTTGTGCATTTCTAAGAATTTGTCCATTTCTTCCAGATTGTCCATTTTATTGGCATAGAGTTGCTTGTAGTAATCTCTCATGATCTCTTTTATCTCTGCAGTGTCAGTTGTTACCTCTCCTTTTTCATTTCTAATTCTATTGATTTGAGTCTTCTCCCTTTTTTTCTTGATGAGTCTGGCTAGTGGTTTATCTATTTTGTTTATCTTCTCAAAGAACCAGCTTTTAGTTTTATTGATCTTTGCTATTGTTTCCTTCATTTCTTTTTCATTTATTTCTGATCTGATTTTTATGATTTCTTTCCTTCTGCTAACTTTGGGGTGTTTTTGTTCTTCTTTCTCTAATTGCTTGAGGTGCAAGGTTAGGTTGTTTATTCGAGATGTTTCCTGCTTCTTAAGGTGGGCTTGTATTGCTATAAACTTCCCCCTTAGAACTGCTTTTGCTGCATCCCACAGGTTTTGGGTCGTTGTGTCCATTGTCATTTGTTTCTAGGTATTTTTTGATTTCCACTTTGATTTCTTCAGTGATATCTTCATTATTAAGTAGTGTATTGTTTAGCCTCCATGTGTTTGTATTTTTTACAGATCTTTTCCTGTAATTGATATCTAGTTTCATGGCGTTGTGGTCAGAAAAGATACTTGATACAATTTCAATTTTCTTAAATTTACCAAGGCTTGATTTGTGACCTAAGATATGATCTATTCTGGAGAATGTTCCATGAGCACTTGAGAAAAATGTGTATTCTGTTGTTTTTGGATGGACTGTCCTATAAATATCAATTAAGTCCATCTTGTTTAATGTATCATTTAAAGCTTGTGTTTCCTTATTTATTTTCATTTTGGATGATCTGTCCATGGGTGAAAGTGGGGTGTTTAAGTCCCCTACTATGAATGTGTTACTGTCGATTTCCCCTTTTATGGCTGTTAGTATTTGCCTTATGTATTGAGGTGCTCCTATGTTGGGTGCATAAATATTTACAATTGTTATATCTTCTTCTTGGATCGATCCCTTGATCATTATGTAGTGTCCTTCTTTGTCTCTTTTAATAGTCCTTATTTTAAAGTCTATTTTGTCTGATATGAGAATTGCTACTCCAGCTTTCTTTTGGCTTCCATTTGCATGGAATATCTTTTTCCATCCCCTTACTTTCAGTCTGTATGTGTCTCTAGGTCTGAAGTGGGTCTCTTGTAGACAGCATATATAAGGGTCTTGTTTTTGTATCCATTCAGCTAATCTGTGTCTTTTGGTGGGAGCATTTAGTCCATTTACATTTAAGGTAATTATCGATATGTATGTTCCTATTCCCATTTTCTAAATTGTTTTGGGTTCGTTATTATAGGTCTTTTCCTTCTCTTGTGTTTCTTGCCTAGAGACGATCCTTTAGCATTTGTTGTAGAGCTTGTTTGGTGGTGCTGAACTCTCTCAGCTTTTGCTTGTCTGTAAAGTTTTTAATTTCTCCATCAAATCTGAATGAGATCCTTGCTGGGTAGAGTAGTCTTGGCTGCATGTTTTTCTCCTTCATCACTTTCAGTATGTCCTGCCACTCCCTTCTGGCTTGTAGGGTTTCTGCTGAGAGATCAGCTGTTAACCTTATGGGGATTCCCTTATGTGTTATTTGTTGTTTTTCCCTTGCTGCTTTTAATATGCTTTCTTTGTATTTAATTTTTGACAGTTTGATTAATATGTGTCTTGGCGTATTTCTCCTTGTATTTATCTTGTATGGGACTCTCTGTGCTTCCTGGACTTGATTAACTATTTCCTTTCCCATGTTAGGGAAGTTTTCAACTATAATCTCTTCAAATATTTTCTCAGTCCCTTTCTTTTTCTCTTCTTCTTCTGGAACCCCTATAATTCGAATGTTGGTGCGTTTAATGTTGTCCCAGAGGTCTCTGAGACTGTCCTCAGTTCTTTTCATTCTTTTTTCTTTATTCTGCTCTGCAGTAGTTATTTCCACTATTTTATCTTCCAGGTCACTTATCCGTTCTTCTGCCTCAGTTATTCTGCTATTGATCCCATCTAGAGTACTTTTAATTTCATTTATTGTGTTGTTCATCGTTGCTTGTTTCATCTTTAGTTCTTCTAGGTCCTTGTTAACTGATTCTTGCATTTTGTCCAATCTATTGTCCATTCTATCTCCAAGATTTCGGATCAACCTTACTATCATTATTCTGAATTCTCTTTCAGGTAGACTGCCTATTTCCTCTTCATTTGTTAGGTCTGGTGCATTTTTATCTTGCTCCTTTATCTGCTGTGTGTTTTTCTGTCTTCTCATTTTGCTTATCTTACTGTGTTTGGGGTCTCCTTTTTGCAGGCTGCAGGTTCGTAGTTCCTCCTGTTTTTGATGTCTGTCTCCAGTGGCTAAGGTTGGTTCAGTGGGTTGTGTAGGCTTCCTGGTGGAAGGGACTAGTGCCTGTGTTGTGGCGGATGAGGCTGGATCTTGTCTCTCTAGTGGGCAGGTTCACGTCTGGTGGTGTGTTTGGGGGTGTCTGTGGCCTTATTATGATTTTAGGCAGCCTCCCTGCTAATGGGTGGGGTTGTGTTCCTGTTTTGCTAGTTGTTTGGCATAGGTTTTCCAGCACTGTGGCTTGCTGGTCGTTGAGTGAAGCTGGGTGCTGATGTTAAGATGGAGGTCTCTGGGAGATTTTCGCCGTTTGATATTATGTGGAGCTGGGAGGTCTCTTGTTGATCAGTGTCCTGAAGTTGGCTCTCCTACCTCAGAGGCAGAGCCCTGCCTCCTGGCTGGAGCACCAAAAGCTTTTCATCCACACGGCTCAGGATAAAAGGGAGAAAAAGTAGAGGGAATTAGTAGAAGTATGAGGAAAGAAAGAAGGAAAGGAGGGTAGGAAGGAAGGAAGAAAGAAAGAAAGAAGCAAAGAAGGAAAGAAGGCAAGAAGGAAAGAAAGGAGGGAGGGAGGGAGAGAGGAAGGAAGGAAGGAGGGAAAGAAGGAAAAAAGACAGAAAGAAAGAAGATACAGTAAAAATAAAATAAAGTATAATAAAGTTATTGAATTAAAAAATTCTTATTTAGGAAAAAAAAAAAAGAGGGACGGAAAGAACCTTAGGACAAATGTTGGAAGCAAAGCTGTACAGACAAAATCTTACACAGAAGCATACACATACACCCTCACTAAAAGAGGTAAATGGGGAAAAATCCTAAATCTTGCTGTCAGAGACCACCTCCTCAATTTGGGATGATTCGTTGTCTAAAGGAGGGAGGGAAGGACGGAAAGAAAGAAAGAAAGAACGAAGGTAAAGTATAATATTGTTATTAAAATTAATTATTAAGAAAAAAAAATTTAAAAAAAACATGGACGGATTAGAACCCTAGGACAAATGGTGGAAGCAAGACTATACAGACAAGATCTCACACAGAAGCATACACATACACATTCACAAAAAGAGGAAAGGGGAAAAAATCATAGATCTTGCTCCTAAAGTCCACTTCCTTAATTTGGGATGATTGGTTGTCTATTCAGGTATTCCACAGATGCAGGGTACATCAAGTTGATTGTGGAGCTTTAATCCGCTGCTTCTGAGGCTGCTGGGAGAGATTTCCCTTTCTCTTCTTTGTTCTCACAGCTCTCAGGGCTCAGCTTTGGATTTGGCCCCGCCTCTGTGTGTAGGTCGCCTGAAGGCGTCTGTTCTTTGCTCAGACAGGATGGGGTTAAAGGAGCAGCTGATTCGGGGGCTCTGGCTCACTCAGGCCGGGGGGGAGGGAGGGGCACGGAGTGTGGGGTGGGCCTGTGGCGGCAGAGGCCAATGTGACATTGCACCAGCCTGAGGCGCGCTGTGCGCTGTCCCGGGGAATTTGTCCCTGGATCCCGGGAACCTGGCAGTGGCGGGCTGCACAGGCTCCGTGGAAGAGGGGTGTGGAGAGTGACCTGTGCTCGCACACAGGCCCCTCGGTGGCGGCAGCAGCAGCCTTAACGTCTCCCGCCCGTCTCTGGATTCCGCGCTTTCAGCCGCGGCTCGCGCCCGTCTCTGGATTCAGCGCTTTCAGCCGCGGCTCGCGCCCGTCTCTGGGGTTCGCGCTTTTAGCCGCGGCTCGCGCCCGTCTCTGGAGTTCCTTTAAGCAGCGTTCTTAAACCCCTCTCCTCACGCCCCAGGAAACAAAGAGGGAAGGAAAAGTCTCCTGCCTCTTCGGCAGGTGCGGACTCCCTCCCGGCTAGCTGTGGTGCACTAACCCCTTCAGGCTATGTTCAAGCCGCCAACCCCAGTCCTCTCCCTGCGCTCCGGCCTCAGCTCGCAGCCCCGCCCGCCCCGGCGGGTGAGCAGACAAGCCTCTCGGGCTGGTGAGTGCCGGTCGGCACCGATCCTCTGTGCGGGAATCTCCCCGCTTTGCCCTCCGCACCCGTTGCTGTGCTCTCCTCCGCGGCTTCGAAGCTCCCCCCTCCGCCTCCCGCAGTCTCCGCCCGCGAAGGGGCTTCCTAGTGTGTGGAAACTTTTCCTCCTTCACAGCTCCCTCCCACTGGTGCAGGTGCCGTCCCTATTCTTTTGTCTCTGTTTTTTCTTTTGCCCTACCCATGTACGTGGGGAGTTTCTTGCCTTTTGGGAGGTCTGAGGTCTTCTGCCAGCCTTCAGTAGGTGTTCTGTAGGAGTTGTTCCACGTGTAGATGTATTTCTGGTGTATCTGTGGGGAGGAAGGTGATCTCCGCGTCTTACTCTTCCGCCATCTTCCGCCTTCCCCCTCTGTAGTTTTCTTTTTTGGTGACATCTTTGTCTGGTTTGTTATCAGGGTGATGGTGGCCTCGTAGAATGAGTTTGGGAGTGTTCCTCCCTCTGCTATATTTTGGAAGACTTTGAGAAGGGTAGGTGTTAGCTCTTCCCTAAATGTTTGATAGAATTCGCCCGTGAAGCCATCTGGTCCTGGGCTTTTGTTTGTTGGAAGATTTTTAATCACAGTCTCAATTTCAGTGATTGTGATTGGTTTGTTTATGCTTTCTATTTCTTCCTGGTTCAGTCTCAGAAGGTTTTGCTTTTCTAAGAATTTGTCCATTTCTTCCAGGTTGTCCATTTTATTGGCATATAGTTGCTTGTAGTAATCTCTCATGATCCTTTGTATTTCTGCAGTGTCAGTTGTTATTCGTCATTTTTCATTACTAATTCTGCTGATTTGAGTCTTCTCCCTTTTTTTTCCTGTTGTGTCTGGCTAATGGTTTATCAATTTTGTTTATCTTCTCCAAGTTTTAGTTTTATTGCTCTTAGCTATTGTTTCCTTCATTTATTTTTGATCTGATCTTTATGATTTCTTTCCTTCTGCTACCTTTGGGGTTTTTTTGTTCTTCCTTCTCTAATTGCTTTAGATGTAAGGTTACATTGTTCATTTGAGATGTTTCTTGTTTCTTGAGGTAGGATTGTATTGCTATAAACTTCCCTCTTAGAACTCCTTTTGCTGCATCCCATAGGTTTTGGGTCGTCATGTTTTCATTGTCATTTGTTTCTAGATATTTTTTGATTCCATCTTTGATTTCTTCAGTGATCTCTTGGTTATTTAGTAGTGTATTGTTTATCCTCCATGTGTTTGTATTTTTGACAGATTTTTTCCTGTAATTGATATCTAGTCTCATAGTGTTGTGGTCGGAAAAGATACTTGATACAATTTCAGTTTTTTTAAATTTACCAGTGCATGATTTGTGACCCAAGTTATGATCTATCCTGGAGAATGTTCCATGAGCACTTGAGAAGAAAGTGTATTCTGTTGTTTTTGGATGGAATGTCCTATAAATTTCAATTAAGTCCATCTTGTTTAATGTATCATTTAAAGTTTGTGTTTCCTTATTTGTTTTCATTTTGGATGATCTGTCCATTGGTGAAAGTGAGGTGTTAAAGTCCCCTACTATGATTGTGTTACTGTCGATTTCCCCTTTTATGGCTCTTAGTAATTGCCTTATGTATTGAGGTGTTCCTATGTTGGGTACATAAATATTTACAATTGTTATATCTTGTTCTTGGATGGATCCCTTGATCATTATGTAGTGTCCCTCTTTGTCTCTTTGTAGTGTCCTTCTTTGTCTCTTTATTTACTATAATAAAACATATAGTCTTTATTTTAAAGTCTGTTTTGTCTGATATGAGAATTGCTACTCCAGCTTTCTTTTGATTTCCATTTGCATGGAATATCTTTTTCCATCCCCTCACTTTCAGTCTGTATGTGTCCCTAGGTCTGAAGTGGGTCTCTTGTAGACAGCATATATACATGTCTTGTTTTTGTATCCATTCAGCCAGTCTGTGTCTTTTGTTTCTAGCATTTAAGCCATTTACATTTAAGATAGTTATTGATAGGTGTTCCTATTACCATTTTCTTAATTATTTGGGGTTTGTTATGGTAGGTGTTTTCCTTCTCTTGTGTTTCCTGCCTAGAGAAGTTCCTTTAGCATTTGTTGTAAAGCTGGTTTGGTGGTGCTGAATTCTCTTAGCTTTTGCTTGTCTGTAAAGATTTTAATATCTCCATTGAATCTGAATGAGATCCTTGCTGGGTAGAATAATCTTGGTTTTAGGTTTTTTCTCCTTCATCACTTTAACTATGTCCTGCCCTGCCTTCTGGCTTGCAGAGTTTCTGCTGAAAGATCAGCTGTTAACCTTATGGGGATTCCCTTGTATGTTATTTGTTGCTTTTCCGTTGCTGCTTTTAATATTTTCTCTTTGTATTTAATTTTTGATAGTTTGATTAATATGTGTCTTGGCGTGTTTCTCCTTGGATTTATCCTGTATGGGACTCTGCACTTCCTGGACTTGATTGACTATGTCCTTTCCCATATTAGGGAAGTTTTCAACTATAATCTCTTCAAATATTTTCTCAGTCCCTTTCGTTTTCTCTTCTTCTTCTGGGACCCCTATAATTCAGATGTTGGTGCGTTTAATGTTGTCCCAGAGGTCTCTGAGACTGTCTTCAATTCTTTTCGTTCCTTTTTCTTTATTCTGCTCTGCAGTAGTTATTTCCACTATTTTATCTTCCAGGTCACCTATCCATTCTTCTGCCTCAGTTACCTGCTATTGATTCCTTCTAGAGAATTTTTAATTGCATTTATTGTGTTGTTCGTCATTGTTTGTTTGCTCTTTAGTTCTTCTAGGTCCTTGTTAAACGTTTCTTGTATTTTCTCTATTTCCAAGATTTTGGATCATCTTTTACTATCATTGCTCTGAATTCTTTTTCAGGTAGACTGCCTATTTCCTTGCCATTTGTTTGGTCTGTTGTGTTTTTACCTTGCTCCTTCATCAGCTGTGTATTTCTCTGTCTTCTCATTTTGCTTAACTTACTGTGTTTGGGGTCTCCTTTCCACAGGCTGCAGGTTCGTAGTTCCCATTGTTTTTGGTGTGTGCCCCCATTGGGGGAGGTTGGTTCAGTGGGTTTTGTAGGCTTCCTGGTGGAGGGGACTGGTGCCTGTGTTCTGGTGAATGAAGCTGGATCTTGTCTTTCTGGTGTGCAGGACCGCATCCGGTGGTGTATTTTGGGGTGTCTGTGTACTTATGATTTTAGGCAGCCTCTCTGCTAATGGGTGGGGTTGTGTTCCTGTCTTGCTAGTTGTTTGGCACAGGGTGTCCAGCACTGTAGCTTGCTGGTCACTGAGTGGAGCTGGGTGTTCACGTTGAGATGTAGATATCTGAGAGAGCTTTCACCATTTGCTGGAGCACCAGGGTCTTGCTTTTTTATCTAATCTGGAAACCTCTGCCTATTTATTTATTTATTTATTTATGGCTGCATTGGTTCTTCATTGCTGCGCACAGGCTTTCTCTAGTTGCAACGAGCAGGGGCTACTCTTTGTTGTGGTGCCCGGGCTTCTCATTGCATTGGCTTCTCTTGTTGCAGAGCACAGGTTCTAGGCATGTGGACTTCAATAGTATTGGCATGTGGACTCGGTAGTTGTGGCTCACAGGCTCTAGAGTGCAGGCTCAGTAGTTGTGGCACACAGGCTTAGTTGCTCCGCGGCATGTGGGATCTTCCCGGACCAGGGCTCGAGCCCGTGTCCCCTGCATTGGCAGGTGGATTCTTAACCACTGCGCCACCAGGGAAGGCCCTGCCTTTTTCATTGGAGCATTTAGACCAGTTATATTTAATCTAATTATTGATATCATTAGGTTTAAGTCTATTATCTAACCACTGGTAGTATTCTTCTTTGTTCCTAAAAAAATGCTACTTTATTTTATCAAATATTATTATAGCTATACTAGTTTTCCTATGGTTAGCATTTTCCTAATATATCTTTTTTCATTCTTATACTTCTACTTGTACTTTAGATGTGTCTCTTGTAAAATGGCCTATAAGGTGGATTCTGACTTTATACTTTTTAACATGTACCTAAAATCTAAAGCTAATCAATGTTCCTTTTTCCCAAATATTACCAGGATCTTAGAAGAGTTTTCTCTCCTATCACTCGTTTTTTTCCCATTTTACATGTTATTGTATCGAGTATTCTATGAACTTTTTTAACCTCATCAATCAAATATCATTATTTGTTATACCGCTTTCTTTATTCACCATTCCTTTTCACATCTCAGATGTCCCTTCTAGAGTGTTTTTTATTCTTCCTGAAGAAATCCTTTGGAAGTTACTGCCATAAATTTCGTTCTGAAGTTAACTTTTGCAGTTGCTACTCACTGGAAAATTAATGGTGGTATGGCTGATTGACAGTTATTTTCTTTTAGTATCTGCTCCCATTGTGGCTCTTAAGAAATTTGCTTTAGTATAGTTGCTGGTAACTTCACATATAATCTGTCATTTCTGTCTGGCTGCTTTTTACATTGTTTGTCTTTGATGTGCTTCATTTCACTATGAGATGCCTAGATGTGAGGTTTTTTTATTTTAACTTTCTTCCAATTCATTATGACTCTTGAATCTGAGAATTCATGTCATTCATCATTTTAAGAAAATTCTCATCCATTATATATTTGAATATTTCCTCTCTCCTCTTTGGAGCTCAAGTATAATAAAACTTTTTATTCTGTTATCTATGTCTCTTAATTTTTACTTTTATATTTTCTGTATCTAAGTGATATTTGGGGAAATTTCAGAGCTTGTCTGTTTCATAGTATCTTTTCATCTGAGACTAATCTGCTATTTAACCTCCTTATTGAGTTTTAATTTCAGTTATGTTTTTCACATATTGAAGTGAAATTCTATTTTGATTCTTTTTCAAATCAATCTGATCTTTTACCTTGTTTTGTTTACCTAGTACCCTGTTTTTTATTATAGTACTTTAAATAATTTAAGCAAACTTATTTTATATTCTGTATTTAGTTATTCCAATGTCAGACATCCTCCGGAGTCTAAATCTGTTTGTTGCTTTGGCTGGCTTGCTAGTGGTGTCTTGTTTCCTTCTGTGTTTTGAAATTTGGATTGTAAATTCATGTTCAACCAGGACTTTTTGTGGAAATTCTTTAAAGATTAGATTACTGTAAGTCCATCCATAGAGAATTTATATAAAATTCTGTTAGCTTCCCTGGGTGTTACCATTTCGGGACAGCTTTTAGTCAATGTCTCAGTTAAGGGTTTTCCACCAGTACCGTACATGTGAACCCCAAACTCACATTAGGAAAACATCATTAGGCTGAGAGAGACATGTTATTTTGTTCTCTTCCATTGTTTGTAGGTGGACTTACATTAAAGGCCTAGTTCTCAGAGGGTCCCCACTTTACATAGGAGTCTCAGTTCCATTTCTCCATATTTTGTGAGATCAAATCTGTTAAAATCCAAGAGTTGAAGTTATGAGATCAGTAAAAGCCATTTCAGTACTCAACTCACCCCTGAGGCTTCCTGCTCCCTCTTTTTTTGTCCCACAGGGATTTCCCTTCATTTTATGTGAGCTTACCCACACATTATAAAATTATATTTTGTATACTTCTAAAGCATTTCTTGGCATTTTGTAGTGGCAGAATTTTTCAAGATGTGTATATTCCTACACAATAGCAGGAACAGGAATTCTCCCATTTTAGTTCATAGACTCTATCTAGGCTAACTTTTTGGGTTACAACTTTTCATTCTAGTTCCTCCATTCTTTAAGGCTAAAGGCAAGCTATTATTATTCGCACCATTTTAATTTCTGAAGGAGCCAGATCTTCAGCTGTTCTTTAGTTTTGGCATCTTGTCAAAACCATTACTTTGTCATTCTTTAGGAATCCTGTTTTCTCTCTGGCTAAATCCTCAAAGGGCTTAAATCATTTGGAACTTTTCAGTTATCATCTTCCTTGATGTCTCCTGCATGTGCCTTGTTGGCCACTCTCTTCTTGATATTTTCCTCCCCTGACTTCTGAGTTGCCTTTTTTTCCTGATTTTGTTCCTACAAAACTCAGTCCCCAGTGCTGGCTCCTCTTCCTCTGCCTACCTTTCACACTTGGCTTTTCCTCAGTCTCTTTTCTTCTGTTTTCTCTTCTGCCCACCTGGAATCCCTGGGTTATGGAGTCTACTTTCGTCTCTTCAGCTGTTATCTGCATTCTGCCTGTCCACAGCCCTGGCCTCCCCTGAGGAGCAGGTCTGTATATCCACCTGCCTACTCAGACCCCTGGGGCTCCCACCCCCATCATTTGGCAGCACCTAACACTTTGCCAGAAGTTCTGATCTACAGGAATGGGGAGGTATGTCCTCTAGAAGATGCTGGTTTTCATCTTTTTCTCTTATGACAAAACAAAGTGAAATACTAAATTTGTTCTTTGAAGAAAAATGTTAACATATTACCAAAGCACTGATAGTGTTGAAGGGTAAACCCTGAAAGGTCTTGTTTTAGGGAAGAATCATGATTGCAATTGGTAAAAGAAAAAAGGCTGGTGGATGCTAAGACTGTACCATTGTGGTGCCTCATAAAGATGTGATGAAATAATGTTAAGACTTGTTGAAAATTATACCCCCTAAATACTGTTAAGTGACTGTTTCGCTTACTGAAATGAATTCTCTGCGTGTGTGTTTTTTTTTCTAGATTTTCCTCTTTAAAAGGATGTCATTGACAAGCCAGAGAAGTAGAAAGCAGAATAATAATGAGCCACTCTCAGAGATAAAATCAATAGGAGATAAAATAGCTTTTAAAAAGAATAAGAAAGATGCCAACAAGAAGCACATGGGGCAAAATCATCAGGATACCTCACCCCCAAATATGGAGAGAAGGTCAAAATCTTGCATAATACTGTGAATATATGTTTATGTTTTCATGGTCACCATGCCCATTGTAATTTATACTTGAAAAACATTTGAGCTCTGACGGAAAGTTTCTAATAACAAACTTTTAAAGATATAACTTAAGAACGTGTTTTATTTGGTTTGAATAGTATGACCAGTTTTGATATTTATTTAAATGCTGATATTTTTGACAAGCAATTTCAGAATATGTGTATCTCAGACTCTCCTTCAAGCGTTGTGGCCTTAACTGTTCAGTGTTGCAATATAAAATATATTTTTATATGTGAAACTTAAATTAAGATATTTCATAGTTTTTACCAAATTTTACTGCTTTATAATTTCATAAGGCAATATTTGCAATCTCATGACACTAACAGTTTTTAATGTATTTGCAATTTTCAAAAACGGAGTCGAAATTGTTTTTAATGAACATATTTTAATAAACTATAGCTGGTCGGTTGCACTGTTTAAATGGGTGAATATGAATAAAATTTGGAGGTACTTGGAGTTATCAGTTGACAAAACAGGGGCAAAAAAAATCTAATTTTAAAATATTGAAAGATGCAAAATGCATTTCCCTTTGAGTAAAGAAAGTATCGGGGCAACTGTATAAACAGGACATCTTTGTGGAGAAACTGTGTTGAAATTTCTTTGCTTCCCGCTCCTCTCTTTAGGGAGGTGATTTGACACGAAAACATTGCAGATTATCTGCACTGTTTGACCATGCCACAGATCACCAGTCTAGGAGAACCGGACACAGCCAGACTGGCTCATTGCAGCTGTCTCTAGCACTGACAGTGGTAACTAAGGTTGGCTGTGTCACACAGTGCTCTGCCACAAGGAATAGGAAGGGTAAAGCTGCTAAGTCTGCTCTAATAGAAACATTGCTTTCCTGTGCTCACAGATGCTACTTATTTAATTGATCAAACTACCTTCATTTTTCCCATTCTAACTTCTGACTAAAACATTTGCTTATTCAATCACAGTGACCATTGCCCCATTTAAACAAAACAAAACAAAAATACTCCATCTTTGTGTTTCACGTACAAAGGCTGTAAGGATTTTAGTCTAGAATAGATGTGATTTTGAAATCTTACAAAATAGTCTCCTATATTACATTTAGTGGAATTCTAATTTTATTAAAGGTAAGTTTAATAAAAAATTTTGCTATTGCCACTATAGTACTAGTACAGTATTGTAAAAATACTTTGCCAAAATATAAACTATAGAAGCCAAGTGGAAGTGAAACTCACAGTAATACTAAGACATGCCAGTTGTGATAGGCAGGATCCTAAAATGGCCCCCAAGGTTCCTGCCTGCTGGTATATTTGCCTTGAATAATCCCTTCCCCTTGAGAGTAGGGGAGACCAGTGAATATGATGAGCTGTCACTCCATTGCTTATGTTGTATTATGTGGAAAAGATGAAATATTTTGCAGATATAATTAAGATTCCTAATGAGTTAACTTTAAGCAAAAGAGAGATAATCCTAGGTGGGCCTGACCTAATCAGGCGAGCCCTTTCAAAAAAGATCTAGATGTCAGAGTTGGAAGAATTCAGAGCAATTCAAAGCAGTAGAGATGCTCTCCTGTTGGCCTTGAAGAAGCAAACTGCCATATTATGGAGAGGGCCATGTGCCAGGGTGAGAAGCCTCTAGGATCTGAAGGCTTCTACTCTACAACTGCAAGGCACTGAATTCTGCCAACAACCAGTGAGCTTGGAAGAGGAACCCAATCCTCAGATTAGACCATAGACCTGGCTGACACCCTGATTGCAGCTTTGTGAGGCCCTGAGCAAAGGACCTAGCTAAGTAGTACCCAGGCTCCTGACCCATGAAAACTATGAGATAATAACTATATGTTGTTCTAATCCACTAACTTTATGGTAATTTGTTATGCAGCAGTAGAAACTAACATCAGTTTTATTCTGGGAAAGGGCCTCTCTCAAATCAGAAAATTGGAGTCTTCATCTCAGGAATGAGGGGATATTTTATTAAATTTAACAAAAACTACATTTAAACCAGGGATCGCATAACTGAAGTATTTTCAGAGGCTAAACAGATAAGCATAATGGAGCTGCTGCCAATCTGTTCTTCCTGGTAATTGCTGTTTCTCAATACTGGGCCCAGTGTTGCCAGACCCTCAGCCATTTTAAGAGTCTCACGCTCTACTGACTGAGCTAGCCGGGCGGCTTCCCCTCAGCCATTTTAAAAAGAAGGTGGAAATGCAGGTTTTTATATAGACAACTCATTCGTGTACATGTCCATGTGTGCATGCATGTACATAAACAGGGAGAGCCAAACCATAGCTGCAGGCCCAATTTTGCCCACAAAGGGCAAATTGTGACCTCTGTTTTAAACAAAATACATTATTTTGGCAAGAGGAGTTTGTTTACAAGGAAAACATGTTGAAATAATTAATTAGGCCCTGGATTTATCTCAATTGTAATCTTCCCTAGTTTGGCCTCAGATTTTAAGCAGGAAATGAGAGTTAAAGAATTAATTAGAAAAGTGATGATTCTACTAAGAAGGTAATTTTTTTATTGCATACAAATGCATACTAAGCCTTCTTGGGAGTGTGGAGAGTTGGGGGAGGATGATGGAGTGTAACTGTATTGAATACAATAAAGTAAGATGTTTCTGCTGGAAGAAGCTACATTGAAGTTAAGAGACAACAGACAAACGGGCTTAATAGCAGTCCCTCCAACAATTGTGACAGATGACTACTTTGGCATAATGTTAATACACAGTCCTAATCACTGAAACGTCAGGAAATGTTATCCTAACCCTAAAATTATTTACGAAAACTACAGCAGGAAATCTTATCTGACCAGGCCAAGCTGCATTCCCAACTAGTTCCATTTGCTTTCATTTTCATCTGGTATGTATAATATGTGTATTATGATAAATGAGATATCTTAAAGGTAAGGTTAGCAGTGGACTAGAGAGCTATATCTAACTTTAAATGACATTAATATGTTTTTATTTTAAGAAAAATCTTATCTGATTCGTGGTTAACATCTATCCCAAGATGAAAAAAAAATTTTTTTATATTCTAGAAAAGCTTTTGAAGTTTCTCAGAAGTAATCTTTACAAGTACTTTGTTTAGAATTTGTCTAGATAGTAGCACAGTACTTCTAAAAGTTACAGAATTTTCCCTATGAGTGTGTTTATTACAACAGAAGTTTTCTATTATAATATCTCAGTCTATTAATTGCTTAAAATCATTAAAGTTCTATACATAGGAATATTTGATTTTATATTTTTAGGTAACTTATAATTTCCAACTTAGCATCAGATTTATATTAACTCCTTAATTGGTATAATTATGTAATTTACTGCAGAGAGTAATTAAGAATTACAAAAATTATATAAAAGTGTAAACTAATTTGGGAAAACTTTTTAATTAAATTGAAACTTTCATTTTTGAATTGAATACTGATTTACATAGTGTGTTAGTTTCAGGTTTACAGCAAACTGATTCAGATATGTGTGTGTGTGTGTATTTTAGATTATTTTCCATTATAGGTTATTACAAGATATTGAATATAGTTCTCTGTGCTTATAGTAAATCCTCGTTGCTTATCTATTTTATGTATAGTAGTTTGTATCTCTTAATCCCATATTCCTAACTTATCCCTCCCCTTCTCCCTTTCTTCTTAGGTAACTGTAAGTTTGTTTTCTAGGTCTTTGAGTCTGTTTCTCTTTTGTGTATAGGTTCATTTGTATTATTTTTTAGATTCCACATATAAGTGATATATAGTATTTGTCTTTCTCTGTCTGACTTACTTCACTTAGTATGATATTCTTTAGGTTACTCCATGTTGCTGCAATGCCATTTTTTCATTCTTTTTTATGGCTGAGTAATATTTCGTGTGTGTGCGTGTGTGTGTGTGTGTGTGTGTGTGTGTGTGTGTGTGTATAAGAAGATATATATATCTTCTTAAACCAGTCATCTGTTCATGGACACTTGGCTTGTTTCCATGTCTTGGCTATTGTAAATAGTGGTGCTATGAACATTGGGATGCATGTATCTTTTCAAATTAGAGTTTTCATCTTTTCTGGATATGTGTCCAGGAATGGGATTGCTGGATCATATGGTAGTTCTATTTTAACTTTTTAAGGAACCTCCATACTGTTCTCCATAGTGGCTGCACCAATTTATATTCCCACCAACAGTGCAAGAGGGTTCCCTTTTCTCCACACCCTCTCAGCATTTATTTGTAGACTTTTTGTGTGTGATATACTTTTTTTTAATTGAAGTATAGTTGATTTACAATGTTGTGTTAATTTCTTCTGTACAGCAGAGTGATTCAGTTATATATATGTTCTTTTTATGTTCTTTTTTATGTTCTTTTCCATTATGGTTTATCTCAGGATATTGAATATAATTCCCTGTGCTGTACAGTAGGACCTTGTTGTTATTTGTAGACTTTCTGATGATAGCCACTCTGACTGGTGCAAGCTGATACCTCATTGTAGTTTTGATTTGCATTTCTCTAATAATTAGTGATGTTGAGCAGCTTTTCATATGCCTGTTGGCCATATATATGTCTTCTTTGGAGAAATGTCTATTTAGGTCTCCTGCCCATTTCTTTATTGGGTTTGGGTTTTTTTGATACTGAATTGTATGAGCTGTTTGTATATTTTGGATATAAACCTCTTGTCAGTTGCATCGTTTGCAAATATTTTCTTCCATTCCATAGATTGTCATTTCATTTTGTTGATGGTTTCCTTTGCTGTGCAAAAGCTTTTAAGTTTTATTAGGTCCCATTTGCTTATTTTTGCTTTTATTTCTTTTGCCTTGGGAGAGTGATCTAAGAAAATACTGCTATGATTTATGTCCTAGAATGTTTTGCCTATGTTGTCTTCTAGGAGTTTTATGGTGTCATGTCTTATATTTAGGTCTTTAAACCATTTTGAGTTAATGTTTTAATACGGTGTGATGGAGTGTTCTAATTTCATTGATTTACATGTAGCTGTCCAGCTTTCCCAATACCACTTGTTGAAGGGACTGTCTTTTCTCCGTTCTTTATTCTTGCCTCCTTTGTCATACATTAATTGACCATAGGTGTGTGGGTTTATTTCTGGGCTATCTATTCTGTTCCACTGATCTCTGTCTGTTTTTGTGCCAATGCCACGTGTTTTGATTGCTGTAGCTTTGTAGTATTGTCTGAAGTCTGGAAGGGTTATGCCTCCAGTTTTGTTCTTTTTCCTCAGGATTGCTTTGGCAATTCTGGGTCTTTTGTGGTTCCATATAAATTTTAGGATTTTGTGGTTCCATATAAGGATATAAATTTTGTGGTTCCATATAAATTTGTTCTAGTTCTGTCAAAAATGTCATGGGTATTTTTACAGAGATTGCATTAAATCTGTAGACTGTTTTGGGTAGTATGGCCATTTTAGCAATATTAATTATTCCAGTCCAAGAGCATGGGATATTTTTCCATTTCTCTGAATCATCTTCAATTTCCTTTATCAGAGTTTTGTAACTTTCAGCATATAGATCTTTTACCTCCTTGATTAAGTTTATTTCTAGGTATTTTTTTGATGCAGTTTTAAAGAGGATTGTTGTTTTTTTTTAACTTTCTTTTTCTGGTATTTAATTGTTAGTGTAAAGAAATGCAACAGATTTTTGTATATTAATCTTAGATTCTGCTACCTTGCTGAATTCATTTATTAGTTCTGATAGTTTTTGTTTGTTTGTTTTGGCCATGCCACACGGCTTGCAGGATCTTAGTTCCAACCAGGGATTGAACCTGGGACACTGCAGTGAAAGCACCAAGTCCTAACCACTTGACCACCAGGGAATTCCCTAGTTCTAATAGTTTTTGTGTGGAGTCTTTATGGTTCTCTATATAGAGTATCATGTCATCTGCAAATAGTGATAGTTTCACTTTTCCCTTCCAACTTGGATACCTCTTATTTCTTTTTCTTGTCTGATATCTATGGCTAGAACTTCCAATACTATGTTGAATAGAAGTAGTGAGAGTGGGCATCTTTGTCTTGTTCCTGGATTTAGTAGGAAGGCTTTCAGCTTTTCACTGTTGAGTATTATGTTGGCTGTGGGTTTGTTGTAAATGCCTTTTATTATACTGAGATATGTTCCTTCTGCCACTTTGGTGAGAGTTTTTATCATGAATGGACGTTGAATTTTATCAAATGCTTTTTCTGTGTCTATTGAGATGATCATGTGGTTCTTTTCTTTTGTTAATGTAGTGTATCACATTGATTGATTTGCATATGTTGAACCATCCTTGCGACCTTGAAATGAATCCAACTTGGTCATGGTGTATGATCCTTTTAATGTATTGTTGGATTTGGTTTGCTAATATTTTGTTTAGTATTTTTGCATCTGTATTCATCAAAGGGATTGGCCTGTGATTTTCTTTTTTTGTAGTATCTTTGTCTGGTTTTGGAATCAAGGTGATGGTGGCTTCATAGAATGAATTTGGGAGTGTTCCTTCCTCTTCGATCTTTTGGAATAGTTTGAGAAGCATAGGTATAAGTTCTTCTCTGTATGTTTGGTGGAATTCCCCAGTGTAGCCATCTGGTCCTGGACTTTTGTTTGCAGAAAGTTTTTTATTACAAATTCTGTTTCACTTCTAGTGATCAGTCTGTTCAAATCATCTGTTTCTTCTTGACTCAGTTTTGGCAGAAACTTGTTCATTTCTTCTAGATTGTTCAATTTGTTGGCATATAGTATTTGTTGGCATATAGTATATGTTCATAGTATTCTCATGATTCTTTTTATTTCTGCGGTATTGGTTGTTGTTTCTCCTCTTTTTCATTTTTTACTTTATTTGGGTCCTCTCTCTTTTCTTCTTGGTGAGCCTGGCTAGAAGTTTGTCGGTTTTGTTTATCTTTTCAAAGAAAAAAACAGCTCTCGGTTTTATTGATCTTTTCTATTGTTTCTATAGCTCTTATTTTATTTATTTCCTCTGATCTGTATTATTTCCTTCCTTCTGCTGACCTTGGGTGATTGCAGTGGGTTGGGGTAGGAGGAGAGTGTGACTATGAAGTGATAGTAGGAGGCAGTGTTTTTGGAGTGATGGAACTGTTCTGTATCTTGATTTTGGTGGTATTGCCTAAAACTATACATTGTAAAAACTGTACACCCAATAAAGGTCAGTTTTATTACATTAATTTTTACAATACCATTGAATATACTTTTTAAAAAACCCAATTCAGTCAAATAAATTATATGGACCTAAGACAATGAGACTTGAAAATCTAACTTTTGATCTAAAGGTAAAATTTGAGTTATCTTAGAGTAGTAGTTCTTAGCCAAGGGTATATGTAAAACACAGGGAAATTTTTCAAACGTAACTGCCTATGACCTACCTGGTTCTGATTCACTAGGTCAAGGCTAGGGCTGGTCATATCTTTTAAAATAGCTTCCAAGGTAATTGTGATATAACATCAAGTGGAGAATAATTTATTTGAACTGACAAATTACTACAAAACTTCAGAATGTTGTCTCTCACAAGCAAACTACTATAATAATTAGAAGAAATTTCCACATTGTTTTCTCTGAAAGATACTAGTTGTATTAGTCTAGGTAGTTTAACTTCTGTAGCAAAGACTCTCCAAATCTGAGTTAACTGAGTATTTATTTCTTGGACATGTCAAAATACACCAGTGGTATCTACGTACCACTTGTGTGACCTTCCTCCACACAGTAATTCAGGAATCTTGTCTCTTATCATTTGGTGGCTTTAGTATTCCCTTGGAGTCTTGCCATCCTCCAGGCCTGGAAGTTGTATATATCACTTATGCCCACATTCCACTGGCATTCAGTGGCATGGGCCCAACTTACTGTAAGGAAAATTGAAAAATGTAGGCTAATTGTAAGCCTAGGAAAACAAGGGCTCAACACAATTGAATATACTTACTCTGTGTGCCAGTGGAGGGCATATCCATGTACTTTCACAATTAAGAGTGAAGGAGTATGGAATACTTTATACTTTTTATAATTTAAAACTCATTTTAAGACATTGCCAACAGCACAGAAAGCCAAGTTTCCAAAGCATAGTTGTGTGTTACTAAGAATACTGGAAAATATATAAAAGCTTAATTTGGGCTTTGGAGGCCTCCCACCCTATTCTTGCTTTTGATCACAAGGACCTGCTGACATCACCCCTGATTGTTTCCCTTGTCCCCTAGTGAATGGTCTTGTCCTCTAGGTTTTGTTTCTCACCTCTGTTCTTCTCCAGAGTATTCAGTGAAGATCCACACAGGCGTGTTTCCTCCCTTCCTACTTCCCACGCAGATAGTCACATAGACTTGAGAAAAATTCACTCATTACACATTCATTATTACAGTATATAAAAATATTATCCATAGCCACAACATGTGTACCATATGTCTTAGCACATATTATAAATTGGATGTGGTCAGTGGGATGAGCATCACAGAGGTACTCCAAGAAGAATGCACACATGGAATATAACCTCATCCCATTCTTCATTCTCCACTTAAGTGCTAGAAAAGTGATTCTTTGACTTGTGTGGTCGTGATGGCAGCAGCATTTGTACATGTGGGAAGAGGTAGAAAAAGGAGAAACAGAAAAATAGAAAGTGTCAGTGATCTACTGATACAGGAATTTATCCCCTATTTTCGTAGAAGGGCCTAAACATCAAACAAATGAAATAATCAATACATTTTGTCTGTTTCCTGTGTTTGTAACAGACTGCATTTGCATTGATTTGAAAGCAAGTTTTGTTTCCAAGAAGAGATGGCTTACAAGGGATTTTATGCCTCCTCTTTCCTGAAAAGTTGAATAGAGTAACATATTGGATAGTATTTTGGCCATCTTTCACAATCATTAATAAAGGGATTACTCCAGCCACACAGGCATCAAAGTAAGTACTTTCAGGGGTCAGAAGAGAAGGTACTCCAAAAGACCACACCTCTGTCTTCAGCATGAGGTCAGTGTCAGAACTCCATTGTAGGGTTATGACTTCTTAGTAGCAGGATTGTTTTATTTAGGAAACCAGCAAATTCTTTACTTCCATCAAGAATTGAAATATAAGACACAGGGCTCAGACAGTGTGTGGGTGAAGCAATAAGAAAAGGAGTAAGAAGTATGTGTAGACTGATAAAATCAATGTCAATTAGGCAATGGGTGTTTAGTTTCCAAGCCTGTATGTCACTTGTTCCCTAAAATTCCCAATCCTGTAGATTTTGAATCCTCAAAAGGAGGCCTAGAAGCACACTTTCCTCAGGATTGGTATCTAATACTAAGGGGAATGATCATAAAAGAGAAAATTGAGAAGTTGGAAGAAATGTGACATTTCATAAACCATAAGAGACAGTAAAAAGAGGCCTTGAAGGGATTGAAGTAGCCAAGGTTGAAAGAGAAATGGAAACCCAAATAACAGAGAGAAACATGGACCCTCCCTCTGAACTGTTTGGATTTAAGCATAGCTGAAGAAGCTGAAGGAATTTGGTTTTGTAATACAAGCACAGTACATTTTCCTTTGAGCAACTACCTGCCATGTTCAAGTTTCTGAAAATAATGTAAATGATTTTATCAATGATAAAATAGCCTACCAAACCCTCTAAATCTTGGGGCAAAAATCTGACCTCCCAAAAACCACTGCCAGAAAATTTCTTCGTATATTTGTGTAAGGCTCATTGGAAGTTGGCAAATTGTTTTCATATTTCAACAATTTGTTACTAACCACCTCAAAAGTTTCCAGAGAAAAAAGGAAGTAGAAACATAAGCACCATTGGAAAATAATTTTCTCTGCCTTTTAGAAATTGTCTATGTTTTAGTAGGAAAAGACTAATAATTTATCCTCTCTAACTACCAAAAGATAGAACTTAAAGAAATTGACTAAACTGATATTTTAAACAGCTTTGTTAAATTTTTCATTTCAGTTATTGTACTTTTCAACTCTAGAATTTTCATTTGGTCCTTTTTTATGATTTTTATTTCTCTATTGAGATTCTCTATTGACTCATTATTAACATATTTTCTTTTAATTCATTAAACATAATTTCCTTTAATTACTTGAACAAATTTATAACACCTACCTTGAAGGCATTCTCGGCTAAATGCAATATCTGGGTCCACTCACAGTCAGTTTCTATTGACCACATTTTTCCTGAGTCTGGGGTACACTTTACAGTTTCTTTGTATGTCCAGTACTTTTTGGTTTAAAAGTGGACATTTTAGATAATATTTTATATAATCTAATAATTCAAGATTGTTTTATTTTTCTGGAATTGTTTTTTAGAATTTTATTTATTTTTTTATATAGCAGGTTCTTACTAGTTATCCATTTTATACATATTAGTATATGTGTGCCAATCCCAATCTTCCAATTCTGGAAGTTTTTTGTATAGTTGTTTTATTTGTTTGATGTTTAGTTACTTGTCTGAACTTAAACTGCAGAATCTGTCTTCACCCACCTCCAACCCCCATCATCCCACCTCATTCCCAGTATCCAGTTACTGATGTCTCTGTTCAGATTTTTAATTAGTTTTGCATTTTAGCCCAACTTCCTAAAGGTTGCTTCTGTTGCTCAGTTGGTTAGCCAGTTAATTTGGCTGAAGTTGTATTCAAACAGTTGTGCTCATAAGGCTTCCACCCTCTGCTGATTGAACTGTACATAGTTAAGGAATGCATTCAAACTTGCAGCCAGTTCTTATGTTTCCCTTGGCTTTCACTTTTCCCCAGGATCTTTTGGGTCTCCCTCATGTTTTTAGTTTAGCAGTCTATGAGGTTGGTATGGACTTATCTCAGCACTTCTCTGGTTCAGTGGTTTCAGGATCTCCCCATTAAATATTTGGCTATAATCAACCTCAACCTAGGACCTCAGCCTTGGACTAGCAAAGCTGGGAGGGTTTCCCCCTTCTGTTACAAACCAAATCCATCACTTCTGTCTGGCAAATCTGTGGGTTTTCATCCTCTCCCCTTTATCCCTCACAGGCGTTACCCCCCAAAAAATATCCTACACATCTAATTCACATTGGCACCTGCTTTCCAGAGGACCTAAACTGACACAATGGGTGGCATAGTTAAATGGGCCATCAACCTTGCAGTTTTCATTGAGGAGGTGTTTAAACTAGAATTGGATGATCCAGAACCATCCTCATTCATAAAACTGAGACTGCTCTGGAGCAAACAACCGGTCTCTCTCCAGGTCTGCTAGCTGAAATCAAAGATATCGCTCAGTGCTTGAAGGAACCCAGGGGTTAAATTCCTCCTGTATAAAGGAATGAGGCAGTCATATAGGAGAGGATTCAACGGCCATTGGAATTTAGTCAGTTGTCACCAACCTGAGGTGAGAAAGCTAGATTAAGAGCTGAAGGAGGATCCACTGGGGGTACCATCCTGGCAAAGACCTGAGCCAGGAAGTAAATAACCTTCTAAGGTTTCCTAACTATATCAATATTTGCATTCAAGTACTAGTAATAGAGACCTGAATATAGTAGCTAAAAACACAACAGTTTATTCTCTTGCATAGAACAAGTTCACAGGTGGACAGTCTTCAATTGTTATGACAACTCCACAAAATCATCAGGGATCTAGAATCATCTTAACTTTTGCTCAGCCATTCTCACCATGTGGCTTCTTCTGTCCTTAAGGTCACCCCATGTCCCAAGGTAGATGCTGGAATTCCAGCCATTACATATGTAGTCTAGGAAAGAGAATGGAAGAAAAGCAACCCCAACTGAGTTAGCTCTTTTAAACAACTCTTCCCAAAGTTGCTTACACCACTTCCGCTAAATCTCATTGGCTAAAACTTGATCATATTTCCACAACAAGGGGTTCAGAGGCAGAACATAGTTCTTTATTCTGGGAAGCAATGTGCCTAGATAAAAATCAGGCTTCTGTTATTAAACAAGTCTTTGCCACAGTGATCCCTCAGTTTAAAAAAATCCACAATTGATCTAGGTTAAGTTGAACAGTGTGGACAGGAAGAGACAGGAACTTGGGGAAATATTTTTCCTTACGGGCTCCACTAGAGACAAGAGGACAGAGTCAACCCCTTTTGTGAACCGTGGCATGGAATCATCCATAACCACCAGGTACTAGAGGAGAGCCCTGCTCACTACCCTGGAAAAACCCCAGACATGAGATTCATTAGGATGCAAGTCCATGATATTTTATATAGCATTAAAGACTTCTTTGGGCTAACAGAAATTGGAAAGGCTCAGCCATATCTAGGTTACAAAAAGGAGAAGGCTTTATATAAACTTTCTTAACCAGTATGGTCTTGCATAATCATGGCTCCCCAGGCCTTCCTCCCAAAAGGTACTGACTGTTTTAAAATAGTACAATAAAATCAACCAAATTGGCTGTGAAAATCTACTAAATATAAACTCTGATTTGGTAACAGCCTCACACACACACACACACACACACACACACACACACACAGACACCCCACAAGTACACACATTCTAGTGAAAATCATCCCAGGTCCAGAACTGAGTCTGGTAAACTGCAGTTGTACTTGATTGTTACTTTGACTTTACCTGAGAAGTCTTCACTGAACACACAGGGAAGATTTTAGAAGAGTTTTTTTTTTTTTAAAGTAGACAGTTTTTGCCTTCTCTCTGATTATTCATGGAATGAATATATCATTTTCCTATGTCAGAACTCCTCTGTTGATGAGATATATAAATATATAGAAGTGATAATAATTCATGTTAATGAGGTATATAATATAACAGACACTTTCTTGAATGGGAAGCATTCAGCAAGAGAGAACTGCAGAGTTGGTTTTCTCCATTCTGGACACCAGAACCTTGCCTTCAGCTGTCAGGCAGACACTGCCATTCCAAGTATCTACCTTCCATAACACATGGAGGAAGCATTTCATTGAGAACTTCATGAAGACAATGAGAATCATAAATGTATATATTTCATTAGAAAGTTAAAGCATGATTATATACAGTAATTATAACAACGTTTAATAAGCATTGATACACCACACACTGTTCTAAGTGCTTTCTCTTTATTAAGTCACTTAATCTTCACAACAAGCCTATGAGAAGAGTTATTATCCCAATTTTCAAATGTAGAAGTGAGTCACAGAGAAGATAATGAACTTGCATCAGAACACACAGCTTGGGCTTCCCTAGCGGCTCAGTGGTTAGGAATCCGACTGCCAATGCAGGGGACACAGGTTCGAGCCCTGGTCCGGGAAGATCCCACATGCCGTGGAGCAACGAAGCCCGTGCGCCACAACTACTGAGCCCTTGTGCCACAACTACTGAAGCCCATGTGCCTAGAGCCCGTGCTCTGCAACAAGAGAAGCTACCACAATGAGAAGCCCGTGCACCGCAACAAAGAGTAGCCCCCCTCGCCACAACTAGGGAAAGCCCGCACACAGCAATGAAGACCCAACGTAGCCAAAAATAAATAAATAAAATAATAAAAAATTTTTAAATAATAAAAATAAAAGATGATTTTAAAAAAAACACACAGCTTGTAAATGGATTTCTAACTTTACAAAACCCGTGTTCTTAATCACGACACTTTAAATTGTGTATAGTAATTATTTCACTTCCACATTAATTTCCTTTTTTTCTCTCTGAAGAAATGAATATCCTTAGCCAGGGGTAGCTAATAAAATGCTCTTCATTTTGATCCTGTCTTGTTTTACTTTGTTGTGTTACTCAAGTTCTGTTGATAAGTCCTCTTCTCGGTGTCACGTTGCCATATCCGCTGGGGTCTGTGTTGAGTTAGGCTACGTTTATTGGCTTTGTACTGTGTCAGCTTAGCTAACCCCGGAACTGTGTTTCTCAGAATTGCCTTCCTTGTGTGGTTCTGATTTCTGGTTGGCCACAAGAGATTGTAGAAGGTAAAGATTCAGTAGTAATTATTCTCTGAAAGTCAGTGTAAGGTACCAGGCAATACTGCAGAGTGCACACGTTGCCACTGGTATGCTGGCTTACCTTGTTAGCACAGGATAGCAGCTGGGCCCGCAGGTTCTTCAGCTCCTGCCTGACCTTCAACTTCAAGTTCTGGGCCACTTGCATATGCAGCTGCATAACAAAAGATGCCAATTTCTGCAGGTCACCCACATCACTGAAGCTGGAGATGGTAATGACAGATGGTTTCCACTTTGTGAGTTCCAGTTTGTCCTTGCTCTCTCCCACTTCACATTCAGCTTTTCTTGCTGACAGCTAGCCCTGCTACTTGCAGTGACTTCAGGCTCATCACCATAAGCAGAGACAAGTTTTTCATACAGTTCCTCACCAATTCCCACAATTGCCTAAGGTCTAATCCTTATGATAAATTTCAAATTCCATGTGGCTTACAGTGGTTCTGCTTCCCTAATTGAACCCTGATGGACAAACCAATTTATCCTATGATGATGAACTAACTTCAAAGCCAATGGCTTAACAAAGGTTTATTCTGAGCTCAGGTTACAAATCCAGTGTGAATCAACAAAGTGGGTTAGCCAACACTTGGTACATACGGTAAGCTGTTTCAACTGTAGCCGTTCTAAAAGGTATATAGTGTTCTCATTATGGTTTTAATTTGAGTTTCCCTAATGATGTTGAGCATCTTTTCTGTGCTTATTTGCCATCCATATATCTACTTTGGATTATCTTTTCCAAATTGGTGAGGTTGTTTATTTTCTTATTATGGAGTTTTGAGAGTTCTTTATGGATATGTGATTTGCAAATATTTTTTCTCCATCTGTGGCTTGCCTTTTAATTTTCCTAACACTACCTTTTAAAGAGCAGATGTTTTTAATTTTGATGAAGTCCATTTAACATTATTTTTTTACGGATTGTGCTTTTGATGTCATATCTAAGAAATCTTTGCCTACCCCAAGGTCACTAAGATTTTCTCCTATGTTTTCTTCTAGATATTTTATAGTTTTGTTTTACATTCAGGACTGTTATCCTTTTTGAATTAATGTTTGTCTTTAGTGTGAGGTATGGATCAAAGTTTTTTATTTATTGAGATATGAATGTTTAATTGTTAACAGCACTAAAGGAAAAGACTATCCTTTCTGTGCTGCATTGCTTTTGCACCTTTATCAGAAATCAATTGTCCTTATATGTGTGGACCTATTTCTGGACTTTCTGTTCTGTTTCATTGATCTATTTGTCTACCTTTATGCCAACACCACTGCCTTCATTAATGTAGCTTTTTAATAAATCTTCAAGTCAAGGAGTGTTAGTCCTCCAAATTTTTCTTTTCTTCTAGGCCCTTTCATTTTTATATTCATTTTAAAATCAGTCTGTTAATTTCTGTTTAAGAAGCCTACTGAGATTGTGATTTGAATTGAACTGAGTTTAATGTATAGGACAGTTTGGGGAGAATTGACATTTTAACAATATTGAGTCTTCTGATCCATGAACTTTAATTTCACTTAATATTGTTTTGGGTATTCAGATCTTACAAGCTTTTGTCAGATTTATACCTAAATATTTCATATTTTAATGCTATTACAAATGGTACTATATTTAAATTTCAACTTCCAATTGTTTATATAATTTACAGTATAGGGGACTCACTTATCAGTTCTGATTGTTTTTTTGAAGATTCTGATGGATTTTCTACATAGACAATCATTTCATCTTTGAATAGACAGTTTTACTTTTTCTTCCCAATCTGAATACCTTTGTTTTCTTTTTCTTGCCTGATTGCACTGGCTAGAACTTCCAGTACAATAATGAATAGGAGTGGCAAGAGTGGACGTCATGATCTTAAGGGAAAAACATTCAGTCATTCACCATAAAGTAGGATATCAGCTGCAGTTCTTTTGTAAATAAATGCTCTTTATTGGGTTGAAGAAGTTTCCTTCTAGTTTCAGTTTGCTGAAAATTTTTACCAGGAATGGATGTTGAATTTTGTCAAATACTTTTTCTGCATGTATTGAGATTATCTAGTTTTTTTATGGTCTGTTAATGTGGTGAAACATATTGATTGAATTTTGAATGTTAAAACATTTGTATTCCTGTGCTAAACTCTTTTCATGATGCATTATACTTTTTATGTTATATATTGTTTGATTCAATTCGCTAAAGAATTTTTACATCTATGTTCATGAGGGAAATTGATCTGTAGTTTTTTTGGTGTTTTTTGGTAATATCTTTGGTTTTGCTATCAGTGTAATGTTGGCCTCATAGAATGAGTTGGGACGTATTCCTCCTCTTCAGTTTTCTCTAAGAGTTTATGAGAATTGGTATTATTTCTTCCTTAAATGTAGGTAGAGTTCACCAGTGAAGTCAACAGGGCCTGGAATTTTCTTTGTAGGGAGGTTTTTGACTACACATATTGACTCTTAAATGCTAAAGCCTAGGAATGATGCATCACACTTATAGCCAGAACCAGCGGCATGGTTCTGCCTAAGTGCAAGAAGGCTGGGAAATGTAGGGGAGCACATAAATATTTAGTGGTCAGTGAATATCTGTGCCATAGGGTCTTTGGAAATTTTATAGAAAATTAACTCTACTTTGAGTAATTGTTCAAAGTTTACTTTAAAGTTGTGAGATGTAGCAACTATATTACTAGGCAGGTTTGTCCCCTTCAACACTGCAAAAAAAAACACATTGCTTTTATCATACGACTCTGGAAATAAGATCACATTCTCTGTGCTGTGGCTCTGTTCTCTTCAGTGGAAACTCAGTTTTCTCCTCCTATGGCTTCTGGTCCACATTGGTGAGGAGAGGATTTTATCCAAGTTAGGCTTTGGCAGGAAAAATAATTTCTAGATCGGATCCAAGATGAAAATGGTTCCTTGGCCTTATGGAAACACAAATACCATGACTCGTCCTGTCTTAACACTATAAATATTCCAGTGTCTGCAGAAGCTTCTCTTGGCTGCCGAACTGTTTAAATATTTCATGTGCACCAATATTTAGGATACAAAACCCCACAAAAGCTTGAATTTTATTAAAACTTTCATATTCTTAACACTAGATTCTTTGGTGTGTCAGATAAATATATTTGATCATAAATTAAGAATTTATTTGAAGTTATATCACGCAGGGCACATGTCAAGATGCTGCAACAGAGAACTACTATTCAGTGGTTTATTCATTGTATACGTTTCTCTCTCAGATCACAGTCCAGAAATGTGCAGTCCAAGGCTAGTAAAGCTGCTCTGCCATCGTCAATATAGGGCTTCCATTTGTTTCATGGTTCAAGATAGCTTGGGTCCAGTTCGCATCATCTCCCAGCCAAGATTAAAGGGAAAGGCTCAGGAGAGCACGTGAACCTTCCATTGTAGGGGAACAAGTTGAAATAGCATACATTACTTCTGCTTCGCTCCAATGACCAATACTTAGCCTCATGACCACACCAAATTGCAAACAAGGATGAAATGTCATCCTGAGCTGGGAATCCAAGTGCCTAGGTAAAGCTTGGGAATTCTGGGGGTTTTTTTCAGCTTTTTTTTTTAATTGAAGTATAGTCAATTTACAGTGTTTTATTAATTTCTGCTTTGTGTGTGTGTATATATATATATATATATATATATATGTATATATATATCCATTCTTTTTTTAAAATATTCTTTTCCGTTATGGTTGATCACAGGATATTGAATATAATTCCTTGTGCTATACAGTAGGACCTTGTTATGGGAGTTCTGTTGTTAAAGGGAGAGACTGGATATTGGTGGGAAGTGAGTAAGCTTTCAGGAGTGCACAATATGGGCCGGAAGGCAGAAGAAAACAATTTGGAAACAAGCAAAAGGACGCCAGCTTTGAGTGGGGGCAGGGTGCACAGGAAAAGGCACTATAGGAACGGTCAGGGCCCTGCTATTGGGTTAAAGAAAAAAAAACTCCAACCGTTTTGTCATTTTTCTGTCACTTGTTGTAGATTCAAGGTCCAAATGACCAAGAAAAGATACATACCTTACTCTGTATTGGGGAAATAAGGAAGAATCAGATGAACGTGACCTCCTGAAACTCCATGGGTTTCCACAATTGGAGGGGGAGCTATTTGGATTTCTCATAGTACCAAATTTTTTATAATAGGGAGTGGTAGGTCCCCAGAAAGAAATTGGGGTACCATTTGGAAAGGGTGTTGGGCTATCACAAAACGCATATCTACCATATTAATCACTTTAAATATTTGCCAGAATATTGGTACCATCTAATTTATTTGACCATCCCCAAAACAAAGTTGTGATAACTATAAAAAAAGAAGTCACCATCATATCCCATATGCTGCCAGGACCTCGGTTTTACTGGTGCTTTCTTTGTCATGTTTCTTCTACCTATCCCTTCTTTCCCATTCTTTTTGTGTTTTTCCAAACCTTATTATCTGTTGCCTGAACCTGGCACTCCTTGGCTAGGCTGCTTGGGATGCAAGTAAGAGAAAACCCTAACTCAACTGTTACAAACAGTAAGGACATGTCTTACCACTGATATCAAGCAGTCCAGAAATCCAGGTAGGCTACAGGTACCAGAGGTCTGGGCTCTGGTCCTGTTTCTCTTGTAGTTTTCTTCATTTCCAACCCTTCTCCGTTTGTGTTTGCTCCAGTCTCAAGCTGGTTGTGAAATGGGTGATGCATTCGAGGCATCACATCCATATATAACATCAGTAGAAAAGAGGGACTTCTCTTGTCTGTATAATTGTTTTAGGAGTAGAGTGGATGCTGTGATGTACTGCCTATATCCCTCTTCAGGCTTTTTTTTTTTTTTCTTTTTTTTTTTGGCCGCACCGCGCTACATGTGGGATCTTAGTTCCCCGAGCAGGGATCGAAGCCATGCCCCCTGCAGTGGAAACACAGAGTCTTAACCACTGGATCGCCAGGGAAGTCCCCCTCTTCAGGCTTAAAGGGACTTATTTTCCCAGCTGCTGAGGGTGTTTCCTTCAGAGAACCTGCAGCTGTCAGCCCGTTTGGAAATGCTCTTTGCTGACTATAACTGTCTTCCCAAGTCCATGTTCCCTTCCTGGGAGCAGCCCATATCCAATGACTGTTTGTCACAAACATATAAGGGCCCAGCCTCCTCAATCCGACTCAGAACAACTCTGCAAGACCATCTTCAAAGTTCCTTGTTGGGTTGACTGAGACCTTCACTGTGGTTACATCATAGCCCAACTTCTCCCTCTGCCACATCTTGCTGCCTTCTCTTTCATCTCACAGGTGTTGATCTCAGGTATACCTCATGACCCTTCTGTATGTTCATTGCCATCTCAGAGTCTGCTTTTTAGGGAATTTGATCTGCAACAAGAAGTGAATAAATCTTTCTCAGGTATCCCCTCAAATCTCAATGTGCTGCTGTGTCTTATGCACTCCCTTAAAACAGATTCCCGGTAGGGAGAACAGGACTGTCATGATTGGCTTAAACCAAATAGGATTTGCCTCTCGAGCAGGGGAAGGGATCAAACTCCCCTAATTCTTGTGGAGCGTGAATGAGAAATGAACAAAGCTGGGGCTCTACCGGCAGTGAAGATGCAAAGGGTGGATGTTGGGTTGGCAGCCAACAGTGTCTGAGGCATCAACTTCTGCCTCTAGATTTTCCTTCTTACTCATGGTGCCCTCTGCCATAGTCCTCTTCCTCGGAGACTGCTTTATTTCTGTCACTTTCATGCTTTTAAAAAACCCTAAATGTGTATCTACAGATCATATTACAGATACTTTCAATCTTTTCATTTTATTTTTTCTTGCTTCAACCTACCCAGAGAAACAACACATGCCCATCAGCCACAGGGGCTTGTTACTTACTGTTTCACTACAGAAGGGATTCTGGAAAAGAAGGAAAGGAAAAGAAGGGCAACCCTGGCAGGGTGGTGCAAACCAGGCTCTCCAGAAGCAGGTGTTTTTGACAACCCTAAGAGACCATATTGCATATTCCTTGAGAAGCACTTACCTGTAGGTTCTAGAATCAAGTGCATAGCTTTTAGCTGCCCTTCAAGAACCTGCATAACTTGGCTTCAGTTTTCCTTTCCAGCTGCCTCTCCCACTGTCTCCCTACATCAGCCGTCCCCAACTTTTTTGGCACCAGAGACCAGTTTCGTGGAAGACAATTTTTCCACAGACCAGGGGTGGGGGAATGGTTTGGGGATGATTCAAGTACATCACACTCATTGTGCACTTTATTTCTATTATTATTACATTGTAATATATACTGAAATAATTATACAACTCACCATAATGCACAGTCAGTGGGAGCCCTGAGCTTGTTTTTACTTGCCACTCACTGATAGGGTTTTCTTTCTTTCTTTTTTTTTTTTTTTTGCGGTATGCGGGCCTCTCACTGTTGTGGCCTCTCCCGTTGCGGAGCACAGGACGCAGTCATTTCATTCACAGGACGTATCATTTCATTTTTTTAAATTAAATTCCACATATGAGTGATATCATATGATATTGCTGACTTAACTTCACTTAGTATGATAAACTCTAGGTCCATCCATGTTGCTGCAAATGGCATTACTTCATTCTTTTTTATGGCTGAGTAATATTCCATTTTATATATATATATATATATATGTGCCACATCTTCTTTATCCATTCTTTGGTCGATGGACATTTAGGTTGCTTCCATGTCCTGGCTATTGTAAATAGTGCTGCAGTGAACATTGGGGTGCAAGTATCTTTTCGAATTATAGTTTTCTCCAGATATTTGCCCAGGAGTAGGATTGCTGGGTCGTATGGTAGCTCTGTTTTTAGTTTTTAAAAGAACCTTCATACTGTTCTCCATAGTGGTTGTACCAACTTACATTCCCACCAACAGTATAGGAGGGTTCCCTTTTCTCTGCACCCTCTCCAGCATTTATTGTTTGCAGACTTCTTGATGATGGCCATTCTGACTGGTGTGACGTGATATCTCATTGCGATTTGCATTTCTTTGATAATTAGTGATGTTGAGCATCTTTTCATGTGCTTTTTGGCCATCTATATGTCTTCTTTGGAGAAATGTCGTTTAATTTTCTATTAATTTAAAACACTTTTAATAAATGAATGACTTCCTATTGTTTGTACAAGGTTTAATACCTTTCCCACATGAGAGCTTAAATGAACGATTCAATACATCTAATTGTGTAATCTCTTAATGCTTATTTGAGGTGACATTTCTCACTATAGAATTAATTGCTCAAAGTATGATGAATGATGATTCAACACCCATTCATCAAATATTTGACTATGTGCAAAGGCACTTTAGAAATACCAAGAGTTAACACCACGGGGTTTCTGCACTGCAGTTGCTCATACATGAAATGCTTGAAGAATTTACCAGAGACTATTGGCATTCAAGGATTCCACCTTCTTTATGTTTATTTTTGTGAGAAATTACTGAGGCATTTATTTGAATCTCAAAAGTTCTGATGCTCTGCTGGTAAGTAATGGGTCTTGACTCTCCAGCATCAAGATCTTGATAGAATTTTGTTTTCTATCTGGTAACGTTCTTGAAGTGATTGAACCTCTGTGTCTCTGTGGCAGTAAATTAGTGTGTGGTCACATCTAGGAATCACTCGACTCTACTGAAATGTGATCAGAAGTAAAGCTAGGAATGCATATAGAAATATGTGTATTTGACATTTTAGTGGTTTAGAAAGCCTTTGTGAATTCTGAGTGTCTGCTGAGTGTGGTCAATGAGAGGTCACAGTAGACGGGAGGGGTCAGGAAAGCCATTATAGAGGTGAGGCTTAAGGTAGATTTTGAAGAAGAGAGATCAATGTAACCAGAAACACAGAAGTGGGCCTGTGCATTGCAACAAGCCAGGAGCAGAATGGTCATGTAGGACAGGGGTCCCCAACCCCCAGGCCATGGACTGGTAGTGATCTGTGGCCTGTTAGGAACTGGGCTGCACAGTAGGAGGTGAGCAGCGGGCAAGTGAGCGAAGCTTCATCTGTATTTACAGCCGCTCCGCATGGCTCGCATTACCACCTGAGCTCCGCCTCCTGTCAGATCAGTGGCGGCATTAGATTCTCACAGGGGCGTGAACCCTACTGGGAATTGTGCACGCAAGGGATCTAGGTTGCATGCTCCTGCTAGTGCTGTGGGGAGTGGCTGCAAACACAGATTATCATTAGCAGAGAGGTTTGACTGCACATAGACCATAATATATCAATAGCTTGCAGACTCATATCTAAACCCTATCAGTGGGCTTCCCTGGTGGCGCAGTGGTTGAGAGTCCGCCTGCCGATGCAGGGGACACGGGTTCGTGCCCCGGTCCGGGAAGATCCCGCATGCCGCGGAGCAGCTAGGCCCATGAGCCATGGCCGCTGAGCCTGCGTGTCCAGAGCTTGTGCTCCACAACGGGAGAGGCCGCAACAGTGAGAGGCCCGCATACCGCAAAAAAAAAAAAAAAAAAGATCTGAAAATAAGGAGATGTTACCTAGAATAAGCAGTAGAAAAAGTAAGCAGAAGAAAGTATGTGCAAAGACCTTGAGACAGAAAGGAACACAGCACAGACTGAAAGAAAATCAGAGTGACGGCAGTACTAAGAGTGAGGTAAGGGTCTTGAGAGTTGAGGCTGGATGAGCATAGACAGGGTCCAGATGAAAGAGAGCTTTGTATGTTACACTCAGAATCTTGCTCTCTCGTGTGCATGTACCGGTCATCCGGCAAAGGGTTTTAAGCCTGTGAGTGATGGTTTGGTCTGACTGCAGCAAACGGAGAGGATATTGAGGTTGCAGGAGATACAGGAGTGGATGCAAGGGACCACTTAGGAAGTCATTGATAGGGGTCCAGTTGAGAAGTGATGGGATGGAGCATGGGCCAAGTGGGTGGCAATGAAGACAGAGCAACATGGCTGGATTCAAGCATCATAAGGAAGAAAATACAGGACTTAGGGATGGGTTGGCTGGAGGGGAAGGAAGGCGTCAAGGATGAATAGTGGTGCCAGTCACAGACACAGAGAATGCTGGAGGACAACGAGATTTGCAGGTTAGAGGTTCTGAATCTATTCAGTATGTGTGGAGTTGGAGGTGCATTTGAACAACGAAAAGAAGTTATATAGTAAGGTCAGGCACCCATAAGAGAGTCTAAAGGTACATATTTGTGATTTCTTAATGTTTAGCTGGTAAAGCTCTGAGTGTGGATGAGATCACCTAGGGATAGAGTATAGAGATTCCATGGAATTCAACATTTAATGGTTGCCCCGAGACTGGTGGGTGGCCAGAAACACTAAGAAGCATCCAGAGATGTTGGAGGTATGATAGTGTGGTATCCTGGAAGCTAAAGATTGTTCAAGTTACTTGAAGCGATGAGTGGCCATTAGTATTGAATGCTTCTGAGAAGTGTATAGAAATGAGGACTAAAACATATCCATTGATGTGAACAACATGCAGGTCATGACAGCAAGAGTTATTTCAGAGGACCAATGTGTGCATACCCAGATTGGAGTAGGTTGATGGAAGCAGAGAGTTCAGGCAACTTTTTTGAATGGGGAAAGAAAGAGTGGAGGAAACTATATAATATGACCATCATGCAATAGCATCCATTTGAGAATAAGATATACCAACATTGCGTTTCATTGTACCAGATCATACATCCTCCTTTTAAAAAGAACGGAGCAGGGCTTCCCTGGTGGCGCAGTGGTTGGGAGTCCGCCTGCCGATGCAGGGGACACGGGTTCGTGCCCCGGTCCGGGAGGATCCCACGTGCCGCGGGACAGCTGGGCCCGTGAGCCATGGCCGCTGAGCCTGTGCTCCGCAACGGGAGGGGCCAAGGCAGTGAGAGGCCCATGTACCGCAAGAAAAAAAAAAAAAAAGAACAGACCATGAGGCAAGTGGGGAAAGTACCTATATTTTATATGTTCCAGACAAACAGAAATTGGATCCACTCTGGCAGAGGGAGAGAAGGACCAGAGCAATGTGGGAAAGCTTCAAGCAGCCACTTGAAAAATATTACTGTAGAATCCCAATGCTGATAGCTCAGAATCTTTATTTGGTTTGGGTGTGTTAAACTCTTGTGGACCTTTGTGCAAATCTTGTAACTTTCCTTGCGGCAACTTTTCTTTGGCTATTTACCAGGGTCAGAGAAAGGCTGATCCTTGAAAGGCAGATGGAACAACAAAGTCCAACAGGATTTGACTAAATGAAGCCTTTGATTAGTTATCACTAACAGCACGATGCAACCCACGAAGGACTATTAACTCATTGTTTCTAAACTTGACTTGTTTTTGTACTTGGCTGGAGCCCTCATACCTCTGGCCAACAGCAGGGTTTCTGCATGTGCTCCAGCCTCCCTGAAGACCTCACAATGAGCCAGAAACTCTCGAGATCCAAGAAAGGTCTTTAGGAACAGGAGAAAGGGCATGGGTACAGCCAAAGGGGGAGGCAGCCTACACTGTGCACACACATACAGCTAACATGTGTGTTAGCTGTTCCTCTTGCAGCTGGAAGCCCTTCTTTAGCCTCCAGGACTAATTTTCCAGCCCCAATCCTTGCTGTGATGCTGACGTCCGGGTTGATTACAAGAGAGTAAATGAAAGCTTTTCCTCTCCTCCAACACATCCTTCTGTGACTTGAAACATGTGACAAGGCTGTTACCTCCAGCAGATGCTTTCTGGATGAATCAGCATTCTAAAAGGCAGAGGCCCCGGGGATGCGCCAACATCAACAGAATCAGCAAGGATTAAGGGGAGAGTGGGGAGACGGTATGATGGATGCAACCTTCTGCAGGGGGTCAGTTGCGCCATCTCCAAAGTTGGCAGCCCTAGAATCTTGTTCGGAATAAAGGGTGAAAGGGCCCGAACTATCCCCACAGGGCCTTGAGCAGACCCCACTGGGCCAAGGACTGGGGTCTTCTTTGGGCAATCAATATATCACAGTTGGATGCAGGTACATATCTGAGGATAGTCTTTTGGCAAAAACATCCCAGTCTCACACGAGTTACACTCCTTTTCAAATGCATAGCCTCTGGAATACCAATCGATTGTTTCCTGTTGCCACATTAAAGTATTCCTGCTTCAGAAGTGCTCTGGCCCGCTCCTCTGCTCCTCTCTTAGGCTGCCACAAACCGAGTTACGACCCAAGGTGAGGGCTTTGAAATTATGGGACTCGGTCCTAACAGGATTGAGATTTAACTACAGGATCTAACTGATGTTTCCTTACTGGGTTCCATTTTCTGTCAGCCTCTAGAACTGGGTCATGTTCCCTTGTACAAGTTTTATCCTTCCTTTCTACAAGTTTTATCTGGCAAAAAAAAAAAAAAAAGGCCTTTTCCCCCTTGGGACTCAGATGTCCTTTGTCAAGATACGGAAGCTGATGTTTGCTATGGCTTCCTTCACTCTTCCCTGTTTGACTTGTATTCTCCAAGCCTCTTTTTCCTTTTCTTCCTTTTTCTCCAGTGTCCTCAAGGATCTCATCTACTGCAGTGACTTCCGCTTTCACCTCCATGCAGGCGTTTCAAATCTATACCCCTCTCCTCCTCTCTCCTACTGAATTTCAAATTATCTTAGCACTAGACAGTCCCCACGTTGTTGGTTCCCCCCATACTGCAATCTTCACATGTTCTAAACTAAACTTATTTTCACCCCACACTCGCTCCTCACCTGTATCAGTCTGAGTTCAACCAGAGAAGCAGATATAAATTGCGTAAGTCCAATATGAATTTGTTACAGGGAATCGCTCTTCTGCAGTTGTGGGCGCTTACTAAGCAGTCTCTCTATGGCTGTTGTCTCTGAGTCTAATGCTGGAGCTTGAAGTTCATGGAGCAGGCAGTAGGGAAGGAGGATGTAACGTGGAGTGGGGGAGATCAAAGGTAGGTTAGAACCAACAAGCACAAGCTAGAGCCCCATGAGGAAGAACTGGAACTCATGTTCTCATTGCCTCTGACCTTGGCTGTGAGGATCTCCAGCGGGGGCCCTTCATCACACAGCAAAACACATACACCTGGCCTCGGAATTGAAGAAGCCGAAGGAGGATCAGGGGAGGGTAGAGCCGTTGCAAGCCCAGCTGCTGCTTCACACCAACGAGGTAAGTCAGCAAATCGGCAACATGTGTGAGCTACAAAATGGCCACTGCTTCTCTTCCAGCCTCCAAATCTCCTGAGAATCTCCCCTAACTGGAAACAAGAGAGTGAATTCTGGGAAATGTAGCTCAGCCTAGCCACGTTGACGCATCACGAAGCCATTAAAATCCACCCCTAGTCAACTTGGCATCCATACACATCTCCTTAAAGTATACTTAATATCTGAATCAAGACGATGCCAAAGCTCTCCTTCTGCCTAGCGTTATACAACTATTCCACATACAACCAAAAAATGCTAACCCTTTCCCCAGAAGAGAATACAAAGGTCCTTTTTTTGTCCTTGGTGATGTTCATTCTTTTCCTTTGATATCTTTGAGATATAAAATATTATTAATATATGTCCCATTAGATGATAAGGAGATGAGAAAATAAAGAAAACAAAAATATCTAGTTAATATATATATATACAAACGTATCTGTATTAAAATTAGGAAGAAATACAACTATTGCAGTCTCTCTGCGAGGGTCAAATTGTCACAGCTGATACTTATAACTACCTTCCCATAGTCTACCATTTTGTATTCGTTTTTGCTGTCAACAAGCACCTCAGCTGCTGGTCGTGGTTCTTTGTTTGGTGAAGTGTCGCAAACTTTCATTCTTGAGGGTTCTGGGATATTAGCAGCCCTGCCTGAATTGGGTTGTAATTTTCTGTTGATGTCTATCATAGGACATGGGAGTATTAAGAGGGACTCTTAAGGATTTCCTGCTTTCCAGAAAAGCAGGAAATGGGGGTACCCATTGTGTGGCAGTAGCAACACAATTTCTTCCTGATAATCACCTCTCAGGATTCATCACCCTAGTCAGACAGGAACCCCCTTCTTTGCCTGTTCATTCAGTGGCACAAGGCACCCAGAGTGTCTGGGCAGCAATCCTAACTCCCATTTCAGTAGAATCATTGCTGGGTGCCTTGGTGGAAGCATTCCTCTCTTTGGAACTCAGACCTCTAGACCAGCAGAGCCTACGTATCACAGGGATGGGAAATAACATTTTGCTAATAAATCACTAGAGGTAATAGCGAACGGTGCCGCTCCCATTTCCACGGCTATGCTCAGGAATCTATGAATATTGGCTATGGGATCAACAGCATCATGTATTGGATGGCAACTCAAAGCATATACAGCATCCAGGACGACCTTGCCCAGCCCTGCAAGGTGTTGCCACTTAGCTGTGCGTTAACCCTGTCTTCAAAAGGCCTCTCCAATCAAGCTGCTTCAGGATGATAGGGAACGTGGTAAGACCAGTGAATTCCATGAGTCTGAGCCCATTGCCTCACTTCATTTGCTGTGAAGTGAGTTCCTTGATTGGAAGCAGTGCTGTGTGAAATACCATGATGGTGGGTAAGGTATTCCATAAGACCACAGATGAGAATTTGGGCAGAAGCATGTGGACAGAGAAGGAAAATCTGTATCCAATATGTCTATTCAAGTAACCAGGTAGACTACTCATAATCCTGCCTACTGGGAGGATTCCCCCTCACTGCTGGTCTTTAGGGCTGTGAGAGAGTAGGGCGGTAGTGCTGCCACACTCCACTTTAAGGCAGTACCTACATGCCAGGCAGAACTATCTGAGGTTTTTCTTCCTCGGTCAACTGGCCATTGGCAACGCTCCATCAGGCCAGAGATGGGGGCTGGAACACAGAAGGTAATGTAGCAGAAGTAGGGGCCATAAGTATATGGGCCACTTTCTAATGGAACCTATGCCTTCCAGGCCTGCATGAGCCTGATTACATATGTATCACTTCCATTTGATGGTGGAGTGCTGCTATGAATACCCAACTGTATGGCTTGGCTAGTTGGACAACACTAGTTCAAGATGAGTGGCTCAGGCTACATGGTAACTTGGTGGTCCACAGTTAAGCATTTCATCTCTAGGAAGGCCCAGTAACAAAAAGCCAAAAGTTGATTCTGAAAAGGGTCGTAGTTATCCACCAAGGATGGCAGGGATTTGCTGCAAAGTTTTAAGGGTCGGATCTTGCTTCACCTAGAGGGGCTTGCCAAAGACTTCAAACTGCGCACCAGTAGATCTCCTGGGTCACGTGGCCCAAGTGACAGAGCAGCTTACAAAGTGGCCCAGACATATGACAGGGTCTTCTCTTGTTCTGAGCCCCACTCAAAACTAGCATTTCTTAGGTCACATTCATACAATGTCTAACCAAAGAGGAAAATAAGAGGAATTCTTTCAACCGGGCTTTGTTTTAAAAGTCTCTGAGCGAACCTGCTGTATTTAAAAAAAAAAAAATTGTCGCTGAGCGAGCCTCTGATTGGCCAGCCTGAGACCTGTACTTACCCCTCTAATTACAGTGGCCAGGGGCTCAAGTTCTACTGACTCAGCCTGATTGATGGATCCACACCTATGACGGAGATTTGGAGTATCTGTGGTCGGCAGATCCCTCCAAAACCATATGAGCAGTTCCTCAAATGATGTTTTTCTGGAAATTCGTCACCAAGCCCTTCTCAGAGGTGAGATAAGGCTCTGGTGAAGTCGAGTAACCCTTTTCTCTGGAGAAGTCTCTGAGCATATTTCAGGAGGATTCCTCTTCCCCTCTCCCTGCCAGAGCAGGAGGGGGCTTTCTTGGACCTTCACCATGAAAACCTGGTAGGGTTCTTGGAGTTAAAGCCTACAGCAGTGTGGGAGTCTCTGCTATGACTTCAGCCCCCAGGAGTTTCTCACTCTCCCTATTAGTCCGCACTCAGCCCTCAGCAATCTTTCTAAATTGCCATTTCAGTGTTCCTACCAATGTATGGCTCCCGCACGTCTTCTGCTCCAGGTAAGCAGATCTCAGCTGTGACTGTCTGGATATGCCTGTCTTTCCAGATAGTGATGGGTGGTGATTTGCCCTGAAAACTCAGTACCTTGTTGAGTCTGAGAAAAGTCATGGATTTTTCTGTTTGCCCAGCTTTATCTTGTTGTCAGGACAGGAATGATCACTTCCAAGCCTGGCCACTGAAACTGAAAGGCATTAATTTCATTTTTGAATCTCTGCATTCTTACATTTCTCAATTCTCTGTATGACCCCCTATTGCTACTTTATAAAAGCATTCTTCTTGAATCTTTTACTGAATACACCAAAGAGATATTTTCTAAAACTGCTTTCCCTTTTCTGTAGCTGATTATTTTCACAAACAAGGTGTTTTTCCTTTGAATCTTTAGAGTCAAAGCATTCCCTTTCCCTTAATGCTGCAGAATTTTTTCATCCCTTAGAGCTTGTGTTGTTTCATTCTGAATATTTATTCTAGAAAGGGAAGAAATCTCTTTAAGCCAGGGGATTGTAAACAGATACCATTCTTGGACTGCCATTAGCTTTTTTTCATCTTGATCTTGAGCACTCTTACCTTAACCCTCTCGGATCTAGATTTTTAACAGATACCAGAGCAAAAGTACCAGCCCAATTCACCCTACCCTTCTGGCATTCATTTAGCATGATTCCAGTAGACTGAGGTCAGATCTCCTTGTCCTTTGAGTCTTGAGTTCTCGGAAACCTGGAGAGTTTAGTGTGGTCTGTAGTTTGTATAAGTACAGGATGGAAAAGACTAAATCCACTATAACTGTGCTCCTCAAAGTGCAGTCCCTAGACCCGTGCTCCTCTCTGACTTGTTCCCATTTTATTTTTCTAGTGAGTCATGTTTATTGATTTTAGAAAAGCCTTGATCAAAAATGGATTGGGAATTAAAAAAAAATTATTTTATTGAAATATAGCTGATTTACAACGTTGTGTTAATTTCAGTTGTACAACAAAGTGATTCAGTTATACATATATATATATATATATATATACATTCTTTCTCATATTCTTTTCCATCATGGTTTATCACTGGATATTGAATATAGTTCCCTGTGCTATACAGTAGGACCTTGTTGTTTATCCATCCTATATATAATAGTTTGCATCTGCTCATCCCAGGCTCGGACTGGGAAATTTTGAAAAACAGTCCTTCGCCACAGATAGCTTGAGAAGCACTGTCTTAGGTCGCATCACTCCTGAGTGTCTCCTCAACTTTTATTCTACTGCCAACCATTTCCCAAGGTACAGTGAGCCACCAATGTTCCCCTTAAACTTCCGGTCCTTTACTCTGGAGGGATGTGGGAAGAGAAGAACTGGTTTGCGAGGGTGGGGGGATGAAGAGGTGTGGGAAGATGGTAGAGGCACATGGAGGGAAGGGCCTTGACTGACGTGCTCAGGAAATCTCTCGCCTGCAGTAGGTAGGGGGCTGCCAGGTTCTCCTTCAATGGCTTCTTGGAGTCTACAAGTTCAAGGAAGAAAGTGGAGGGGCGGGGAATCCTGGGACTCCTTTTCCTTCCTTCTCCATTCTGCTCTGAGTCAGGGGCAAAGGCTGTGCTGTTTAATCCAGCCTCCTCCACACTGTACACGGTGGAAAGACACATGCCCCACACACACCTGTGCCAGACCTTGGGGGCTGTGTTCCCTTCTCACCTTCGGCGCTTTGCCCAGCGCTTGGAATGCTTCAGAGGACAGAACAGGCACTGTCAGCAGCGCCCTGAGGTGCCTGGGAAGTCTGTCGTAGCCTGTAGGCAACAAGTATGGTAGGTACTACTGAGAAGCCACGTTTCCCATACTCTGCATCTGTGTAGTTGGAGTTTGAGATCTAATGTAGGGCATCGTATTTATCCTTATTACCTTTTAATGTTCAGAGTCAATACAGCATTCCTGTCTATAGAGATGCTTGAAACCTATTTCTTGCCTATCTTTGTGTCTCATGCCAACAGCATCTTTTCCCAATTCATTGGTAGTTAGGACCAGCAGGACAGGAAGAGATCAGAGCTCTGTGGCCCTCCCTGAGTGGCTTCTCTTCCTGTTTCCATCCACTCATTACCCCATCTTCTGGGTTCAGTTGTTTGATAGATTACGAATCTACTTAACCATCCTATTGTCTACCAAGATATTGTGGGATGGATGGATAATCTCTTCTAAGCTTCCCTCTGCCCTCACCCCTTCTACCAGAGAGGCCTGGTAATAATAATTATTATAATAAATAAAAATAATAGTTATTATAACTATTATTATAATTATTATTATAAATCTGATTGGAATTTGCTCTAAAGTAGCAAAGAAAGCAACTCCTAACATCGAATGTGGTGTTGCTTGTAATTCAGCCAGATTCAGGGGCTAGGAGAGAGCCAGGTGTTCCTTGTCAGCCCAATAATAGAATGTGTGCTGCGTTTTGTGAGCAAAGCTTGCTTCAGAGGTGATATAGGAAAGGAAGGCCACTGGACAGACCAACCCGGACCTAGAATTTGGGGTGCCCATTAACTTTTACTCATGGGCCTACAGCAGTGGTCCTCGCCTGGGGCCAATTTTTCTGCCAGAGGACATCCGGCAGCTTCTGGAGACACGTTTTGGTTGTTACAACTGAGTAAAATGAGGGCTCGCCACTTGCTCTCTGGGGCATAGAGGCCAGGAATGCAGCTAAAACATCCTTCAGCGCACAGAGCAGCCACCCTCCCCAAGCACGAATCCAGCCCCAAATGTCAATAGTGCCTGGGTTGAGGAACACTGGCCTAGAATTTATCCCGTTGTAAAACCTGCACCACTGAGCATGGGGGCACAACACTAATCCATCTGTTCAAACGCCAGGCCACATCCCTAAAGATTCTAGTTTCATTGGTCTGGGGTCGAGTCCAGATAGGGTATTTCTCTAAGACTCCCCCAGGATACTCTTGTGTGTGCACAGGATTGAGAACCACTCCCTGGAGAGTCTGGTGTGATGGAGGCCACAGAAGAGCCTGACCTCCCTCATTGTCCTGTGATTAGAGGGTTATTGAGGGGTTGTTGGATCCTTGAAGAGGTAGCAGTAATGGAGAAACCCGCAGGAGATGGAGAGAAGCTCCCCAGGCACTGGAGGGGATAAGGTGGAAGTTCAAGGCAGAGGTTTTTGTGAGAACTGGGAAAAGAGCACACCATCTAGATTTAAAAAAAAAATCGAAAACCTCTGGATGGATGTTCCCAGGGCCCTTAGCCTAGCTAACAGACCAGACTGCTGAGGCGAGGAGAAAGCTGCCCTTCCACAACGAACATGGCCTCTGCCAAGGCACAGGCTTCTTGTGACCCCAGAGGCAGGTGGATTTTGGCACCCACTTGCCCCTTCCTCCGGGGCCATCGTGCAGTGCCCATACTACACGACCAAATGCAGCCGCCCTAGTTGGAATCTGCCTTAGCTAAGATCTCCTTCGGTCAGGAAAGGGGCGAGGTCCTGCCTTAGGGGTTTACAAAAAAAAAATTGAGAAAGCCTCGAAGAAGAAACCTGATCCGTCCTGCAGGCACCTAGAAACCCTATCCTGACGCCAGGCCACAGGGTGGAGGCTCCAGGCTGATCGTGGTGTCCTAGGAGTGATTGCGAACAATCCAGGAAATGGGGAAATCTGGTTGCAGTAAACTACACCAGCTGTATTCCCGAGGCTGTGGGTGAGGCGGGGAACTTTCTGGGCCTTGTGCTCGCCCATCAGCCGACCCTAGAAAGAGTACTTCAAGCCCCATCCCAAACTGCAGTGCAGCCGGCACGAACTCTTGATTCATTCCCTTGCAAAAGAGAAACCAAAAAGCCGTAGCAAGGACGTTGGCGCCGGCAGAGCCACACACCTAAGTTCAAATCCCCGCTCTGCCCGTAACCATGAACCTGGGCAAGTTTCTAAGCGTCGTTCCTTCTTGGATAGGATGGGCATAATGACGCCGAACTTGGGGCGTGGTCCGAAGGGTCAAACCCGCGAACTTGGCGATAATAACCTGCCGCGGTGGGCCATTCTTGGACCCCCTTGGTTATCCCTTCTCTTTCCGTGTGACTCACGTAGCTTTCTGCACAGATGACCTTGTGGTAGGGGCCCCGGATCTGGGAGGTGTTTGGGCCACCAGTGTGTGTATTCGTGGTGAAAGGGCGCGCAATTGGGGAACAAAAAGATATTTTAGAATAATCTGGTTTGCTAGGGCACGCCCCTGGCGCGCTCAGGCCCCCAGAGCGGGTGCGGGAGTGTCAGCCCCGCTTCCAGAAGAAGCGCTGGCACAAAAGGAGGGGGGTGGGTCGGAGCCCCAGCCGCGCCAGCGCTCCGGGGAGGCGGAGGAAGGAGGGCCGGCCCCGGGCGGGCGGGAGGGAGGGAGACAGGCGAGAGGAGGAGTTTTCCAGCTTGGCCTCCGCGAGCCGCGCGCAGCCCCTCGGTCGGGTTGGTCTCCTCCCGCCCCCGGGAAGCGCGCCGCGCAGCCGAGCCGAGCGCAGCGCCGGGCGCGCCATGGGGAGCCCCGCACTCCGGCCCGCGCTCCTGCCGCTGCTGCTGCTGCTGCTTCGAGTCCCGCCGAGCCGCGGCTTCCCAGGTAGGGTCGGCGGGCCAGCCTCCCCAGCTGGGCGCCGGGACCCTCGGCTCGGTCCGGAGGGTGGTGTGGGGGCGCCCTTTGTTTGCGCGGACTTCGTCTTTCGCCGCCCGGGGGAGCGGGGGACGCGGAACGGGGCTCGCGTCCGGGCACCAGGAGGGGAGAGCCGACTGTCATCCCGTCGCCGGGCGCCGTGAGCTGGAGGACCCTCTGCGCCTGGGGTTCCAGGGGGACCAATCAAACCCCCGTTGGCGCTGGAGGCGACCAGGAGAAGTTTGGCCGCGGGTTACTTTCTCACCCCGCCGGAGTTTTGCCTCTCACACAGTTGCCTGCGGCCAGGGACCAGGTGGCTGGCAGCTCATCCTGGAAGGAGCCCCTACCCCCTCCCACTCGAGGCCCCAGGCCACCCCTTGGGGCTGCAGGGCACAAGCCACAGTAAAAGACTCTCGTGGAAGGCCCGGGCGGGGCCTCTCGCGCATCCCCCAACCCCCCCTGCTGGGGATTCCGAGAAAGTCTGCACCTCCGGGAGAGAGGTGCCAGCTGAGAGCGGTGACATGTGGCAGGCGCTTGGTTAGCCCCAGGGAAAGAGGACTACACACGCGGGCTCTGCTAGACAGGGGGTGTGGCTTCTTGTTGCTGGGGGGCGTGGTCTGTAGCATCTAAGGGGACCCTGGTACTTATTAGGACTCTTCTGGTGTGGACAAAACCTTCTTTGGAGATGCCCTTTAAAAAGCTCCAGCTGACTCCCTCATCCAAGAGTCTTAAGATAGCAAAGAGCTTCGGGGGAGCTGGGGAACATGGATGCACCCCTGTCGCCCCAGAGAGGAAATCCATGGACACATTTTAGATTAGTGTTAATGGGGAAGTGGGTGACGTGGCGGGCAAATATCTGGCTTTACTTTCAACACTGTGGGTGGTTTAAGTCTGGGGTCTGAGAAACGAACCTACCGAGTTCTGGGTGAAGGATGGAGGGGGGAGGGTTCCCAGATAGCATGCTTGGGAGATGTAGGGATGGCTGCTGGAAATTCCTTGCACATCCCCTTATGAATGAATGAATCAAACGTGTAAAGTGATACACAGGAACATTTGCGTTTTGAACTGTTGTAAGTGTTAAGCTTTTTGGTAGGAACTGATTCAGGGCAAAGTGGAAAGGAGACTTTATCCTCTGTGCCAGGCAAGGGCCAGCCCCCTGTTCCCCGGGCAGGTTAGTGCCCCCACCCCCAAAGCAGGAGTCGGGTTAATATGAAGGTAGAGGGGAGGGGGAAGCCAGTACTGGACAGGGTGCAGGGGGAGAAGTTGAGAAGCTAGAAGCAGCCTTTCCTGCTGAACTGGGAGGCGTCTCTAAGCCGCCTGTACATCTGTCTGGCAGAGCCTTCCTCAGTCAAGGGGCCTCTTCTCTCTTTCCATTTGACCTTCCTCCCCTCCCTCACCCTGCCCTCTGCTCTCCTTCCCTCAGCTTCTACCCTTATACAGCGTAGCTTGCTGCCAGGACCCAGCCACCCACAGAATCGTGGGTTTCCAGCTTGGGCGCTCACTACTTTTGGGAACTGGCCCTGGCTGGCCCAGCTCCCTCTGGCGCCAGCCTGCAGGCTTCCCCCAAGTTGGCACATCCCAATGAGGTCTTTCAGGAAATGTGCTCTGCTGGGGCTGTTGATTCCAACGGAGGGTATTTCAGTCCAAGCCAGAGGTTTCGGAAGGCTGGGGAGGGGAGACTCTCTAGGCCTGTGGGTCCTGAGGCGAATCATGTCAGCTGAGTTCACCCTAAGTGCTGGGTGACAGAGAGATTTTGAAGATCATTTCAGAGGCAGTCTCTCAGCAAGTGGACATTGTGTCTCTGGTAAGAGGCCTGGAATCGGGAACATCTGAAAGAGGGAGATGGGGATCTAGGGCCCCATCGGCATCTCCCCTCCCCCACTTATATAAACATCTGAGATTTAATAGCAAATCTGTCAGAGAGAGAGAGTAAATCATTCCCATTCCCACTTCTAGAAGGTCTCTGGAGTTCTTCCATCTTTGAATCTGATGCAGCTTTTCTGGCTCTCTGATTTATTCTTTGCGGCCTAGCAAAGACGCAGTGTCTATAAAAACCCACATGAAATGTATGGAAAATTCATAGCAAAGTTGTCTGTGTTGGATTGCGTTTGCATGCCTATAAGATAGTATTCTTACTCTGTTCTTTGGTTTTGCTTTTATTGAGGTATAATTGACATATAACACATTAGTTTCCCGTGTATAACATAGTGATTCGATATTTGTATGCACTGCACAATGGTCACCACAATAAGTCTAGTTACTATCGATCACTGTACGTAGTTACAAAATTCTTTTTTCTTGGGATGACTTTTAAGATCTACTCTCAATACAGTATTATTAACGATAGTTACTATGCTGTACATTACATCCCATGACTTATTTATTTTAAAGCTGGAAGTTTGTACATTTTGATCCCCTTCACCCATTTCGCCCACTCCCCACTCCCCCTCCCCTCTGGCAACCACCAGTCTGTTCTCTGTATCTATGAGCTTAGGTTTTGCTTGTTTGTTTCATTTTTTAGATTCCACAATATATTAAGTGAGATCATACGGTATTTGTCTTTCTCTGACTTATTTCACGTAGCATAATACCCTCTAGGTCCATCCATGTTGTCGCAAATGGCAACGTTCCATTCTTTTTTTTATGGCTGGATAATATTCCATTGTATGTGTATACCACATCTTCTTTATCCATTCATCGGTTCATGGACACTTAGACTGTTTCCATAACTGGGCTCTCGTGAATAATGTTGCAGTAAACATGGGGATGCAGATACCTCTTTGAGATCCTGTTTTCATTTCTTTTGGATAAATACGTAGAGGAGGGATTGCTGGATCATATGGTAGCTGTATTTTTAGTTTTTTGAGGAACCTCCATACTGTTTTCCATAGTGGCTGCACCAATTTACATTCCCACCAACAGTGCACAAGGGTTGCCTTTTTTCCACATTCTTGCCAACACTTGCTGTTTCTTGTCTTTCGGATAATAGCCGTTCTGACAGGTGTGAGGCGCTGCCTCATTGTGGTTTTGCTTTGCATTTCCGTTTTATTATGTTCTTAAATGAACTCTTTTTATTTTATTTATTTTTGGCTGCCTTGCGCGCGGGCTTTCTCTAGCTGCAGCGAGCGGGGGCTACTCTTCGTTGCAGTGTGCGGATTTCTCATTGCAGGGGCTTCTCTTGTTGTGGAGCACAGGCTCTAGGCGTGCAGGCTTCAGTACTTGTGGCACGTGGGCTCAGTAGTTGTGGCTCGCGGGCTGTAGAGTGCAGGCTCAGTAGTTGTGGCACACGGGCTTAGTTGCTCCGCGGCATGTAGGATCTTCCCGGACCAGGACTTGAACCTGTGTCCCCTGCATTGGCAGGCGGATTCTTAACCACTGCACCACCAGGGAAGCCCTGAACTCTTGAAGCCTCATTTACATCTGAGATTTTGGAGGTTCACTGCACCTCCTTCTGCAAGCAAGGCTGAAGATGGAGGATGAGTGCCATGGCCAACTAAGAAAGGCTCCATGAATCTGATGCCTGGAGAAAACTGGTAAAGTAGTGTGGTTTCACCAGCCAGGAAAACCGAGTGGGGTTGGCTAAAAGCCAAACCAGAGCACACCAGCCAAAGCAGTCTTTTAAAATGCCACATTTGGAGATAAGTATTAGGAACTGAACACCTGGCTCAGGATATACAATTAAAGTCACATTAGGAGCAGGTTAGGCTAGATATTTCTATTTGGGTTTAAAACATGTAATCAGCTGACAAAATTCCTCTGCGTTAAAAAGGAAAATGCTGGGGAGAGCAGGGCATTTTCAACTGGCATTTTCTTATTGATAACACTTTCAGTACAGTATCCTGCTATTACTGTTTCTCATTTCCCAGATTTGTGAGCTGAAAGAGACACCAGAAACCATCGCTAAAGCACCGTCTTCAGACCTTCCTCACACCGTAATTGAAATATTGCCCTTTTCTTTTTGGTGATTTCTATAACATTCTCACTTTTAGTCTCTCTTATAGCAACTCATTCTACTTTTTATGGCCAGATACTGCTCTTTTAAGTACAGCTTTACTTCAGTGCTGTTTTTTTTTAACATTTTATTTCTAATTTTTAAAACTGAGGCAACGTTAGTACTGTTTTGATCGCATTGCTCTACTCAAAAACATAGAGCAGGACTTCCCTGGTGGTGCAGTGGTTAAGAATCTGCCTGCCAATGCAGGGGACACGGGGTTCGAGCCCCGGTCTGGGAAGATCCCACATGCCGCGGAGCAGCTAAGCCCGTGCACCACAGCTACTGAGCCTGCGCTCTAGAGCCCACGAGCCACAACTACTGAGCCTGCGTGCCGCAACTACTGAAGCCCGCACACCTAGAGCCCGTGCTCCGCAACAAGAGAAGCCACGGCAGTGAGAAGCCCACACACCACAACGAAGAGTAGCCCCTGCTCGCCGCAACTAGAGAAAGCCCGTGCGCAGCAACGAAGACCCAACACAGCCAAAAATAAAATAAATAAATAAATTTATAAAAAAAAAAACAGGGCAGCTGGCCACAGCCTAATTTTCCAGTCCTTCTCTCCTGGCTTCCTAAAATCTGGCTAAAGTAGACTACCTGTTTTTATGAACCTGGAGTCCCATTTTCCCTCTTTTTGGTGATTACTGCTTTCTGCACCTGGAATGCTTCCCTGCAGCCACATGTGTGTCTAAATTCTGCCCATTGTCCAGCGACACCCCCCAGTTCGATGAAACTTTTACTTGATCCTTTGATTGGGAAGCGTCTGCCTTTCTTTAAACACCCACGGTGTTTCATATCTCTCTTGTGATATTTATCATACATGCCATACCTTACAATGAGCTATGCATTCCTTTACGCTTGTAGATTCTGAGCTCATGAAGGAAGGGCACTGCTCTGTCTTACCCCTCTGTATTTCCCACGGTGCCTAGCCAAGACCCTGGAGCCAAGTGGATATTTGTACTTATCGAGTTAATAGTTCCTGCGATTCGGGTGACAGACCATTGGCCGGAGGAGCTGAGAGAAACACGCGTGCAGGTAAACAGGGCTTGTGCCACCATGAACCTACATACACAGGGACGATGCCTTGCTGGCGGTAGAGGTTTGCTTTTAAATCCGTGAACACCCTCCCTTTGAGCAATAACCTTCTCCGCTGGGGGTTGTAAGATGAGAGGCACTGCAGCCACAAGCCGGAGTTTGCATTTGTTATTTTTGTTGGCCGCTTTGCTAGAGCCCCTTCCAAAGGGGTTGAATGGTTTCCTTAGTCAACGCAAACATGTGTGCTACATCAATTCCCCTTTCAGAGAATGCAACTCAAATGGGTAATTGAAAGTGAAGATTGAGTTTCACGAGAAGAAGGTTGACTTGCCAGGTTGTAACGTAGTCTGAAATTCTAGCAGCCAAATTATGATCAATACCCAGGTTAAGGATTCATTTCCAAATAGCAGTGTGAATAATCGCCTTGCCTGGGTTCCAGTTCATAAGGAATTTCTCAAGCCAGCCCTTCAGTTCTTTTTTTTTTTTTTAACTTTTATCGGAGTATGGTTGATTTACAATGTTATATTAGTCCTCAGTTCTTGATTGTGTGATTTCTTGACTGTCGGCTTTTATTGGCCATTGTTTATGGCGTCTTTTAAGCCTGGATCTTTCTCTTGGATATATGAATTCTGCCTTCTCTCTTGGAACCTTGGCTCTATCCAGAGACTTTCTTTTTAAAGTGGACATGGAAGGATGGAGTGCATGGGATACTAGGATGAAAAAGGTAGGGAATTCCTTCTGTCAATAGCTTTCTGTCTTGTGGGGAAATAGACACCAGGTTATCCATGGGGGTAAATATTATAACACAGATGGGTCCACAAGCCCTGTGAAGCACAGAGAGGAGCCACGCAGGAACCCTGGGCCCGGAGATTGCAGAGTGATGTTGAGCGATGCTGATGCCAGTGGTAGTGACAACTACAGGCCCAAGGAAGGTTAATGCAGGGTGTCTCTGGGCTTCCTTCTCTAAGAACATTTTGAAATTGGAAACAAAAATCTGTGTGGGTGTTGTTTTTCTGGGGAGAAGGCCCTATCCCAATTCAAAATCACTCCTCACCAGATACTTTTGTGAATTCTATGAGAGAATGTGCACTTAATGGGCACAAAAGTCAACATAGAAAGTACGATGAAGTTGCCAGAGTAGGGGAACTTTGAACCAATGATCAGGTGGCCTCCGGAATTATAACCAGCGGTACAATTTCCCATTCTCCTCATTTAAAAATCGACACCAAACAAAACAGTCCTAATCATAGGTGGTAATTACCTGCAGGTCTGGGCTGGCATCTTGGCACAGCACGGCGTCACTTAGCACAGTGTCTGGGACTAGGGGCAGGATCTTTAGTGGATATTTGTGGGTTGATTGAATGATTGAGGTCATTGTGACAGGGAATCAACACATTCTATTTCAATATCCCTGCAGGATTTAACCAGAATTTCCAAGCTGCTAATCCCCAAAGAGAAAGAAAGGCGAGGTGTCAGAGGCAATTGGCAGGACTCTGAACGAAAGATCCATTTGGACAGGCAACAAGTTGGGGCATAGTTAATTGCTGAGGCTCTTGAATTTCAAATCACCCCAGGACAATCTTCTAGGAGACTTAGAAACACCAGGGACTTTGGGGGGAGGGGGCAGGATTTTTCAGATAAAAGATTTAAGGATAAAGCTTCTTTGAGAGAAAAGTCGCTGGTAGCTTTGCTGAGCTCCCAAGTTGCCCAGATGATAATTGGTTGCACGTGGGTCTTCCGGGCACACTCTAGCCTCAGAAACTTCTGGAGTCATCATTCCCGAGCTGAGTGATTCACTGCCCCGTAATCCTTAGCTCATACTGCATGCCTCTTTATACGTTGTTCTCCAGGGAGAAGATAAACGGGTTTGGACATAGTGGCTTGGATTATCCCAGAGGTTTGGTGTTGTAAATTGAGTATATTGGTTTTAAAGCTTTTTTTTTAAATGAGTAATAGATCCAATTATAGAATTTGGGGGTGGACTTTCTGCCTTGGCCTTGGAAGATCGTTGCCCTGTTTCTTCTGCCCTGCTCTTACAGTGACCTGTTGTGTGATGGGTTCCATGCTGTTCCCCCTGTTGTCACTGGCTCTTTGCAGCGTCTGCCCAGTTAGGGCTGATGAACATCTATCTCTTCCATACCGAGCGCAGCCCAGGACCCTCTGCTGAATGCCTCTGGCCTGCCGCTAGCTGTGTGGGTGGCTGAGCTGATGACCCTACCAGTCCCAGGGATTCAAGAATGTTCCAAAACACTGGTTAAATGAGGGCCACGGGGCGAGCGAGAATTGAGCCGAGCTTTGGCAGGCCCCTGGTGGAGGGGTGAGGAAGCGGTGGCCTGGCCACGTCCCCGGCCTTCTGAGACTCTGCCCCCAGTGTGGCCGTTCCCTCTAGGAACTCTGACAGACTTGTTGCCACTGACTCAGCATTTGCCACACAAAGTCTCCGGTTCCTTTAAATATCTGAGGTTGAAATCCTGTTTCCACTTCGATTCGAAGTCCGCTTTTCAAAGAGGAGGGTCATACTATTTCACCGGGAGCTACTCACGGACCCGACGGCCTCAGCCACGTGGGCAGGCACTGGGGTCTTGTTCATTCTGTGCCCTTGTGGCCGAGCAGGGAGCCTGGCCCCCGGGGGACTCTCGGTGGGTCTCCGTGAAATCTGCAAGGGAGCACACCTCTGGCCGGGACTGACCTGCTGATTGGGTGTCTCGGGCTCTATCTAGATGCCCACAGGAGCTTCTCATCCACATCCAGGCTCCCCTGCATGGGCCACCTAATTCATGTGGCATCTCAGCCTGGGAGGGCGCCCGAGACGGAACTCCCCACGTCTCAGTGATGAGTCTCTGAGGTTCAGTGAGTGGAAGGCATTTGTCTGGGGTCACACGGGGAGTTAGAAGCAGAGCTGGCCTTAGAACTCAGTCCCCCGACTCCAGGATTCCCTTTCCTCCACAGGCAGGGACAGAGTTCAGTTTCTGAGCGGCCACTACACATTAGGCATCGGGCCGGGCACCAGGGATAGGCAGGCAAGGATCAGTGGCACCTCGGGCACTCACAGAGCCGCGCCCTGGTGTATTTCCGCGTGGTTGTTCATACCAACACTTGGCTGCAATCTCAGAGTCTCACACCCGGGGCTGCTTGGGTGTTCCTCAGGGTTCTGAGAAGTTGCTGCCCCAGAGCTAGCCCTTGCCCCGTCTTGTCGAGGTCCCAAAGGATCCCTCTCTATGCCACTTGCTTTGAGCACCCCAGCTGATAGGTCATGCTGTTTTTAACAGCATTATTGTGATATTATCCACATACCATTTCCCCATTTAAACCACTTCAGTGACTTGTAGTATATTCAGAGTTGTGTATCCATCACAGGTTTAGAACATTTTCATTACCCGCCAAAGAAACTCCACACCCTTTAGCCATTGCTCCCCACGCCCTCTCCGTAGCCCTAGGCAACTGCGGAAGTACTTTCTGTCTCCAGATTTTCCTATTTTTAACGTTCCATATAAATGGAATCACACAGTATCCTTTCGTGTCTGGCTTCTTTTGCTTAGCATAATGTTTTTAAGATTGATCCATATTGTAGCAGGTATCAGTACTTGACTCCTTTTTTATGGCTGAAATATATTCCATTGTATGGACAGACCACATTTTATCTGTTCATCAGTTGATGGACATTTGAGTTGCTTCCATTTTTGGGTTATTACGAGTAATGCTGCAGTGAATATTCATATACAAGTTTCTGTGTGGACTATGTTTTCATTTCTCTTGGGTAGATCCTTAGGAGTGGAATGGCTGGGTCATATGGTAACTCTGTGTTTAGCCATTTGGGGACCGGCCAGTCTGTTTTCCAAAGTGACTGTACCCTTTTACATTCCCACCAGCAGTGTGTGATGGTTTTGATTTCTCTACATTTTTATCAGCTCTTGAGATTATCTGTCTTTTTGGTTAAGTGATGTCATGAAAGCTCAGTTCATTAACAGCATCCACTCAAGGGTTGAGTGACAAAGCAGTGTCTGTGCTGCCAGCTGTGGCAGGATATTGGCGAGAGTCATCTAAGGATGCCTGCCACCCTCTCACTGCTGGCTGCAGGGCGCGGCTAGTCCATAAGGTGCCTTTGGGTGGATTAGAAAAAGATGCCTTGTCTAGGCACGTGTAATGCGTGGGCACAGGGCTTGGTCAGGGGACAGACTTTGTGCTGAGTAGGAAAAGGATAGAGAGGCAGGCCCAGAACTCAAGACTTAAAGAGTGGAGGGCAGCACGGTGTGAGACCCCGCCTGCTCTTTGGACGGGTGTGATGGTGGGTGCTGTGGTGTAGACAACTCCCTGGACACCCATCTATGCTGCAGTCCTGGGTGTCCGTAGCTCAGCCCCAGGTGGGAAAGAGCTATGGGCGCCATGTGCTTTGACAGTTTGCTTCTATTAAAAAGAAAAACAAAACAAAAAGCTGTGCTTGTGTGTCAGCGGCATCCTCGCGAGCTTGAATCCTTGGGTCACCTGGGAGCCTAGCAAGCAAGTCAGAAGCTCAGGTCCCACCCGAGACCTAGTGAATCAGCGTATGCATTTCAACAAGATGATTCTTATACACAGTGAAATTTGAGAAGGACTGGTCCGCTGGGTGAGTTCAGCCCTTTGCCAAGACGGAGTGGCTGGCCTGTTTATAAGGGCCGCCCAATAGCTGTCCTCCCTCCTCTCTCCCTTCTTCCCTTGGCTTTGCCGTCATCATGGCATCTTCTAGACTTCCTTTCCTAAGTCCCCGACATTCCTGAGATAAGCGTGTACAGACTTTCGTTTTCTGCTCCCTCTTCTAACTCAAAAACAAAGCCAACTCTTTGGGGTGCACTCGACTTCATCTCCTTTGAAGTCCTCCTGCCTGGAGTGCGGCCAGCAGTAGCAAAGCACATCTTCGGTGATGGGTAACAGGGTCCTCACATGCCTTTGCCCAGCAGCTCAGCTGCAGCTTAGAAATAACTGCAGCTCTTTAAGAAAGGCCACACAGGGCTTCCCAGGTGGCGCAGTGGTTGAGAGTCCGCCTGCCGAGGCAGGGGACACGGGTTCGTGCCCCGGTCCGGGAAGATCCCACATGCCGCGGAGTGCCTGCGCCCGTGAGCCATGGCCGCTGAGCCTGCGCGTCCGGAGCCTGTGCTCCGCAACGGGAGAGGCCACAGCAGTGAGAGGCCCGCGTACCGCAAAAAAAAAAAAAAAAAAAAAAACGGCCACACGAGTGTGGTTAGGGCGGTCCCTGCCTCTCTAGCAAAACCCTGTCCTGGGATTGAGAATTTCTGCAACTGACCAACCCTTAAAGACACAGGGGCTACACATCTTTGTGCCAGAGACCGACGCCGCCGGGCTTAGGGAGAAGGCAGCCCCTTGGAGGATGGGTGAGATTGACACCAATGGGGAAGTCAGGACAGCACACCCCACCCCTCATGTGAAGCCCCCCAACCCCCCCCCGAACTGGGCAAGCCAGGAAGGCTGAACTGTTAGCGCTAAAAGGGGGGCCCTCCCACCGTTTCAGGGCTTTGAGTGAATAAGTAGTTCCCAGCCCAGCAGTGGTATTGGCTTGGCCCAAAAGTTTGTTCGGGTTTTTCCATAAGATGGTATGGAATAACCCAAACGAACTTTTGGGCCAACCCAATATCTGGACAGGCTTCATCGGGATTACCCAGGGAGTCTGGTGAGATGAGGTTTCCCTGATCCCCCCTCCTCTGTGTGTCTTGCTTTGGCAGACCTGGGGTGAGGAGAGCAGCAATCTGTGGTAGGGGTCTGCAAACTAAGCCCTGCCAAGCCACAGCACCCCAACTCCCGGTTTTGTATGACCAGTGAGCTAAGAATGGTGTTAAAATTTTCAAGTGGTTGAAAAAAATCAAAAGGAGACTACTTCGTAACACGTGACAGTTATCTGAAATTTAGATATCAGTGCCACTGGAACCCAGCCACACTCATTTGTTTGGGTGTTGTCTGTGGCTACTTGGTGATAAGTGGCTGAGTTGAGTAGTTGTGACAGAGAACATATGGCCTGCAAAGCTGAAAGTATCTACTCTCTGGCTCTTGACAGAAATAGTTTGCCAACCCCTTAATTAGGGCCTTGCTACTCAGAGTATAGACTGAGACCTGCTTGGCCAGGGAGCTCTACAGTCATGTAGAAACCAGACCTATGAAATCAGAGCCTCCCTTTAACAAGATCCCTAAGTGTTTGTGGCTCCTGCGCCTTCACCATGATGCTCAGCTCAGGACTCGTCTCGGCCTTAGTCAGGGGGTCTTTTAAGATGCCTAGGCCCGCATGCTATAACTAGCCCTGTACACATTTATCTGACAGATAACTGGGTGTTTCATTCTCTCTGTTTGAGGCTTGGTAACCTCCTGATAGCCTCTAGAAACTGGGACCCTGTTTATTCTCACCAATTCTTGGCCAAGGCCTAGGGTCCTGCTCCAAAGCTGTAGGCAGACTGGCCTTGGCTACCTCCTGAGACGTCCTGGATGCTGCATGGGTTTCTGGACCGCAGGCTCGGGGCTCTCCAGACCTGCTGCCCTGCCACAGTCCTGCTCTATGGTGTGGCCTGAAGCCCTTCACTGCCCCTTACCCCGATCGCTGCTGAGGCTTTGACTTGGCTATCTGTCTCTTGCTGGTGGCTGTTCCTTCAGGAGCCTGTGATCTTTCTGCTGGTCAGGACCATCCCTAGTAGAACATTTTCCCAAAGTGGCTTCCTTGAAGCGCTGCTTCCCAGAGAGATTCCTAGATGTTCTATGGGCAGCAGAATGCATGGTAAATAAGTTCCGTAGGTTTCTTTACTGCAGGATGGCTCAGGGTCATCGATATGCCAACGTAATTGTTCCCCTCTGGGAGAGAACAAATAACAAGGACCACAGAATCTGAAAGTGTGGTCCTCAGACCACCGGCAACGGCAGTACCTACAAACTTAATAGATGCATAAATTCTCACGCCCCACCCCAGAGCTGTTGAATCAGAAGCTGGGCCTGGGGGAAGGTAGGCCAGCAACCGTGTTGTAACAAACTCTCTAGGTGCTTTTGATGCCCGCTCGAGTGTGAGAACCACTGGTGTGGACATTTCCAAGTTATTTTCTCACAGCATCTGAATAGACTAGTGTTTCTTATTTGTTGTTTTTAAAGGGAACTGTGTTTTGGGTTTCAGCACAGGTCCTTTGGGAAGATGACATTGAATTGCCTGAAGCATTTACTGGTGGCAGTGAGCACTGCAGGCTATAAAGAGGGGAAAGAACGAAAAAAAAAATCTTTGGGTAACACCATCTGTCCCACTTCTGGCCTGCTAGGCAGTTCTGTGCCTACTTGGTTAAAAGAAGTTTCCTCCAGTTGAAAGCTACCAACGTTTGGTTGTTGTAAACATTGTGTTCTTTGCAACGTTTTTGTGTATTAAAATGTGAAGAGAGCTGGGAGCAGCCATTGGGATGTATTTCTCTCCTCCTCTAAACATTGTCTCCTTTCAGAATACTCTTCTTTCCTCTCCTGCAGAATTTCCTCGTGCAAATCCCAAACCCATCTTTCCGGGTCATTGTGGTCCAAGTGGCTTTTGCTGGTGCCCTTGCCCACAGTGAGTGGCCCTCTTTCTGTCCATGGAAAGTCTCAGGAAGCTTTCAGATCTGAGGAGGTGGTTTGTCCCCAGACAGAGCCTCTTAGCCCAGGGTAGCTGTGCGTTCCTTCTCAGAGCTCAGCTCCCTCCCTTTCATTCTAGAACTTTCTCCTTTGCTATCAGGGTCAGTGGTGTCACAGCCTTGGACCTGCAGGTGAACGCTTTTCATTTCTTTGCCGTCAGAGAGTTTGTCAATGCTGTACTGTCACTTAGTTTGAAAATCCCAGTGGCAGTGAGGCTCGAGCTTGAAGGTGAGAGGAATCCCCCGAGTTCTGCTGCCCAGATCTTTTCTGTGTCTTTGTTTAAATGGAGGTGAGGCAGCTTCTCGATGTGGGTTCGCCTTCTGAGCAGAATTGTAAAGAAGCAGAAGCACCACTTTGCCAGGAAACAGAGGTGATGTGATGGCCCCCCAGTGTGAATATGGAGCAAGAGAGAGCTCGAATCCAGCCTCAGAGTCTCCCTCAGCCAGTGCCTCGATCAGGAACCTTCTGCTGAAGGCCTCGCTGCAGCCTCGCTCCCTTCTTGGATTTTGACTGTATCTCAGTTGACCTCTGTGGAGGACAGTTGAGCCTTCGGAAGACCACATACGCTGTTGCTTTTGTTCCGCTGTCTGGTTTTACTTTAAAGGCTAGACCTTTTTTGGTTCTGACTGTGTTGAATGCCAACAGTCAGCCTCCAGGGCTTCGGGAATGCCCTTGGTGGGAACCGGAGTTGGCATTTGCTGAGGGCCTTTGCTTTGTGCTGATCTCCACAGAGTTAGGTGCCTTTTTCCTGTTTTGCCTCTTTTCCAGCTTTAGACAATGAGCCGAAAATTAAATAATAGAAGGAGATTAAACTGGGGAAAAAAAATTTCCCTTGGACAAGGGTAATGCCTTCATTTATAAAAGTTATCCTTTTAACTTTCTTTTTGTTAGCCGTGTAAAATATGACCAAAATTAAAATGGCACAAGCCACATGCTGTCTTAATTGTCTCTGCTAATTCAAGGCGGAGGGCCTGGGGACGGTGGGTACCATCAACTCTGCCTAAAGTTGTCCCTATGGGGTCTTGTGCAAAAGAGCTTGAATGGAGGATGGAGCATCCTCTCAGGTGAAGCAGCTGTGGAAGCAAGGACATCTCTGAGACCTCATGCCTGGCAGGGGTCACTCTCTTACCAGTCCCCCACTTTACCACTATTATTTTCTTTTCCTGGATGAAATAAAGTTAAAAGTGGAGGAGTAGCCTTAATGGGGAAAGAAATTACATAAAGCTGAGGTTTGGATGCAAAAGAGGGAGGAAGAGTCCCCAGTAGGATGCAGCCACGGTTGCCCAGCCAGCGGTTACGTTTATTGAGTTTCCTCCCTTCCCTGCCTCTCTTCCCCAGTCTGTCATTGTGAGTGTGCCTCCCGGGATGCCTCCCAAATGAACCACCCGCACCTTATCTTAGAGTCTTCTGGGGGCATTCACACAAATAATGGCTCAGCTGGAACTTAACCCAAGATTCAAAGTTCTTTCTACTGCTGAATTGATGCCTGCTGAATAGAGCTGTCTAGGTTAGGAAGCGAACTGTAAGGCAGACTTCTACGAGGAAGCTTGAGGAGTGTTTCAGTTAGCTATTGCTGTGTAAGAAACCATCCTAAAACTTAGTGGCTTATAACAGCAACCACCATTTATTTGTCCATGGTTCTGCAGTTTGGGCAAGGCTCAGTGGGGATGGTTCATCTCTGCTTAATGTGATGTTGGCCGGGCCAGCTCATATGGGGCTGGCAAATCCAAGCTGGCTCCCCTCCCGTGTCTGGCACTTCATCTGGGATGACCGGAATGGCTGGGACGGCTGGGCCTCTCTCTCTACCTCTTTACAGTCTCCTATTCTCTATGTTCTCTCTCTCTCTCTCTCTCTCTCTCTCTCTCTCTCTCCCCCCCCTCCACAGTTGCCTTTCTCCCCAGCAGAGTAAATGGACTTTTTAACATGCAGATGGCTTCCCAGGGGATGAAAGCCAAAGCTGCCAGGACACTTAAGGCCTAGGCATGTCACGCCTGTCACATTCTATTCATCAAAGCAAATTGCTAAGCACACCTGCTTTCAGGGTGGTGGTGGTAGTGGATAGATTCCACCTCTTAAGATGGGAAGAGTGGTATACATGTGCAGAGTGGGAGGAATTGTTGGTGGCCAACTTTGCAAGCAATCCACTACAGAGCTGGTTTGGAAGAGTGTATTGGAGATGTGAGCTTAATTTCCCAGGGTGTTTCCTGGGAGCATTCTGATTAATTGCTGGACCCCAGGTTAGCTATCCAAATGTATTAGGCTGTTTAGCTACAGAATGTGGCATGCCCAGATTCATTGCAGGTCCATAGAACGGAATAAATGCGGTGTCCTGGGAATATCCAAGGTTCATTTCCCAATGCTGACTGGTACTGGCATCACCTTTGTTCTTTACTCCCTAGTACTTCTCTCTCTTATTTTCATCAAAGGCACACTTTATTAAAGAAGAGGTAACTCAAAATAGATCATAGATTTAAATATAACACTACAGCTATAAAACTTCTTGATGATAATGTGGGAGAAAATCCTTACAAACTTGAGTTAGACAAGGCTTTCTTAGTTATGACACCGAAAGCATGAGCTATAAAAAGTAAAAAAAAAAAAAAGAAAGAAAAAGGGGGGCTTCCCTGGTGGCGCAGTGGTTGAGGGTCTGCCTGCCGATGCAGGGGATGCGGGTTCGTGCCCCGGTCCGGGAAGATCCCACATGCCGCGGAGCGGCTGGGCCCGTGAGCCATGGCCGCTGAGCCTGCGCGTCCGGAGCCTGTGCTCCGCAACGGGAGAGGCCACAGCAGTGAGAGGCCCGTGTACTGCAAAAAAAAAAAGTACTTCATCCAAATTTAAAACTTCTGTTCTTTGATAGACAAAGTTAAGAGAATGAAAAGACAAGCCACAGACTGGAGAAAATATTTGCAAAGACATATCTGATAAAGAATTTTTATCCAGAATATATAAAGAGCTCTCTAAACTCAATAAGAAAACAGGTAACCCAGTTTAAAGAGTGGGGGAAATATTTTAACAGACACTTCACCAAAGAAGATATATGAAAAGATGCTCAACATCATTATTCACCTACTAGCTGGATAAACTTGACCAACCCCGTTCCTGCTTTTATCTGCCAAATGTGAACAATGCCACCTGCTCTCCTAGGGGAGTGATCTGTAATGCACTGTGCAAATATAAGTTATGGTTAGAACTCCCAAAAAACAACTTGCACACATTTCTGTTCCTTGTAGAGGGCTGACTAGCCATTTTCTCTCTCTCCCTCACTGGACTTTATGTGACAGACACCCACAGATTGCTGACCATGACTGTTAGGTAACCACTGGCCACTAGCAATTTGAGGCAGGTCATTTACTGTAAGCTCAAGTGGACGTGGGTGTCTCCCACCATGCTTTTCCAAGCCAGCCTGGTTTTTAGGTCTCCCTAAAAAATCTCCCACTACCTACTTTTTTCTGCCCTCAAGTGTTCTCATGTCCTTTCATTTCAAGGAACTTGCATCATTTGTGCCCCTTAACAAAGAGCTTTAGTTGTTCCTTGGCACTATTAATATCTAAGAGATTTACTTTGACCTTAATTTTTTCTTTGAATTCATTTGTAATCTGAAATGGATTATTTTACATTTTCATATATTATTTTTTCTCCAGGACCTAATGTTAAATTCAATGCTGAATGCTTAATAAGGACACTGATTACATAAGGAGTAAGTAACAGAATATTTTTCACCTAGTTTCTAAATTTGGATAAAGAAGCTTGGATGAACAGCTGCAGTATCAAAAATAATTTTCCATTTCGATGAATCCCAAAGGCCCCCTTCATGCATTTAACATTCCTGAAATTCCTAAAATGAAAAAAAAAAACAGTGAGAGGAATACACAGGTTTTGTTTTGTTTAAATTTATTTATTTATTTATTTGGCTGCGCCGGGTCTCAGTTGCGGCACGCGGGATCTTCGTTGCCGTGTACAGGATCTTTGTGGCGTGCGGGATCTTTAGTTGCAGCATGCAGGATCTTTAGTTGCGGCATGCAGGACTGGATCTAGTTCCGAGACCAGGGATCGAACCCGGGGCCCCTGCATTGGGAGCGCAGAGTCTTAGCCACTGAACCACCAGAGAAGTCCCTACACAGGTTGTTTTTTTTTGTTTGTTTGTTTTTTAAAGCAGCTTTATTGAGGTATACTTGACATATAATAAATTCCATTGAATTCACTTTGCACATTTTTCAAAAATTAATTGGCAGGTTTTTTGCTGATTGTTCTTTATTCTGGTCCATTGATCTGTGTGCCTATTGCTTCAGCAATACCACGTTATTTTGATTACTGTAGCTTCGTAAATAGTCTGAAAATAGGGCAGTGTGCTTCTTCCAGCTTTATTCTTCTTTTTCAAAATTGTTTTGGTTAAAAATTCCATATAAACTTTAGAATAAGCTTGTCTACATCTACCCAAAAAGCCCACTGGGATTCTGATTGGAATTATGTTAAATCTATTAATCAGTTTGGGGAGATACAACATCCTTACTATTTTGAATCTTCTAATCCACCAACACGGTTATCTCTCCATTTATATAGATCATTTTTTATTTCTTTCATCAGCATTTTGAGGTTTTTTGTACACGGGTCTGGTATATGCTTTTTTAGATTTATATAGTCATCCTTTGGTATCTGCGAGGGATTAGTTTCTAGGACCTGCCGCTGATACCAAAATCTGTGGATGCTCAGGTCCCATAGTAGGCCCTCCATATCCGCAGAATCCGTATCCATGGATTCAACCAACCACAGTTCAGAAACGTAGTACATGATATGGAGTTGGTTGAATCAGCCAATGCGGAACCTACAGATATGGAGGGCTGACCATATATTTATTGAAAACAATCTGCATAAGTGGACCCACACAGTTCAAACCCGTGTTGTTTAAGAGTCAACTCTACTTAAGTATTTTGTTTTCTGGAGCTATTGGAAATGATATTTTTAAAAAATTCATTTTCTAACTATTCTTTGTTAGTATATAGAAATACAAGTGATTTTTGTGTTTTGACTTTGTATACTGCAACCTTGCTAACCTCAGGAGTTATTTCATAGATTCTTTAGGATTTTCTTTATAAATAATCATGCCACCTGTGGATAGGGACAAGTTTACTTCTTCCTTTCCAATCTATGTGCCTTTCTTCCTTCCTTCCTTCCTTCCTTCCTTCCTTCCTTCCTTCCTTCCTCTTGTTGCACTGGCTAGGACAACCAATATAATGTTAGATAAGAGTGGTGAGAGTGGATTATTATTTGCATGTATTTTTGCATTATTCCCAGTCACAGGGGGGAAGCACTCAATCTTTCACCATGAAGTATAATGTTAATTGTAGGCTTTTTGTAGATTTTCTTCATCAGGTTGAGGAAGTTCTCATCTCTTCCTGGTTTGCTGGGAGTTCTTGTCATGATGTTAAAATTTGACAGATGTTTCTTCTGTGTCAATTATATGATCATGTGAATTTTCTTCTTTAGTCTGTTAATGTGGTAGATTACATTGATTGATTTCTTTTATTGTTTGATTTGTTTTTTTTTTTTATTTTGCGGTACGCGGGCCTCTCCTGCTGTGGCCTCTCCCGTTGCGAAGCACAGGCTCCGGACGTGCAGGCTCAGCGGCCATGGCTCACCGGGCCCAGCCGCTCCGCAGCATGTGGGATCTTCCCGGACCAGGGCACGAACCCGCGTCCCCTGCATCGGCAGGCGGACTCAACCACTGCGCCACCAGGGAAGCCCATGATTGATTTTTTTAAACTATTAAGCCAGCCTTACGTTCACAGTGTATATGACACTTGATGTTGGTATATTATTCTTTTTATGTACTGCTGAGTTTTATCTGGTAATATTATATTGGGGACTTTTGTATCTATGTTGATGACAGATATTGTCCTGTAGTTTTATTTTCTTGTAATTTCTTTATCTGGTTTTGGCATCAGAGTAATGCTGGCCTTGTAAAATGAATTTGGACATGTTTTCTCCTGTTCTACTTTCTGGAAGAGATTCTGCAGAATTGGTGTTATTTCTTCTATACATGTTTGGTAGAATTCACCAGTGAAATCACCTGGACCTGGAGACTTCAACTACAAATTTAATTTCTTTAATATTTGGAGACTATTCAGGTTATTGATTTCGTCCTGGGTGATTCGTGGTAGTTGGTGATTTCCGAGGAATTGGTCCACTTCATCTAAGTTGTCAAAGTTATGTGTAGAGTTGTACATAGTATCTGGAGTGATGTCCCCTGCTTTATTCCTGATATTGGTAATTTCTTTCTTTCTTTTTCTTTGTCAGTCTTGCTAGAGTTGTATCAATTATATGAATATTTTCAAAGGACCGACTTCTGGTTTGATTGATTTTTCTCTATTGTGTTCATTGATTTCTGCTTTTACCTTTATTATTTCCTTCTTCCTTTGTATTTATTTTGTTCTTCTTTATCTAATTTGTTAAGGTGGAAGCTGCGATTATTGTTTTGAGACCTTTCCTTTTTTCTAATGAGTGTCTAGTGCTCTAAATTTCCCTCTAAGTACCGCTTTAGCTGCATCCTGCTGCACTCTTTCTTCTCTCCTTCTTGAACTCTGATGCCTTGAATGTTAGACCTTTTGATCTTGTCCTACAGTCCCCTGAACAATAGAGAAAAAAGCTTGAGAAAAATAAACCAAGCAAGGGGAAGTCAGAGAAGGGCAAAAAGCCATGGGTGATCTCCCCACTCTCTTGAGACCACAGCTTCTCCAATAAGAAAAGTTCCCCTTACCCAGAGTCTTAGGTGCCTGCAGGCCTATGTTGCTATTGCTATAGCTGCCCATTGCCACCACAAGATTACCTGGGGACTGGGACACAAGAAAACAAAGACAGCAAACAAGCAAAAACTGGAGAATTTTCCCCACTTTCTCTCAGCATTAGGAATCCTCTTTCCCACTCTTTGAACCAGAGCTAGAGAGATTCTTCTGGAACCCTCTCAGCATCCAGTGTCTACTTCTGTATTTGGGCTGACTTGAGTTCTTCCCAGGGGAACGTCACCACCAATTCAGTGGTACTTCAAATTCTGCCTTCTTCTCCATGTTTACTTTTCAGAGTCCTCAGATAGCTGTTCAATGCACTTTGTTCAGGTTTTTTAGTTGCATTTGGTAGGAAGGACGAGTTGGAGTGTGATTACTCCATCTTACCCGAAATTGGAATCTTGTGACCTGTTTTTCTAAAGTTACATGATCATTTTCATGGTGATCAAATAGATGATTTCCTTCCTTCTTTCTCTCTCTCTTTTGTTTCTTCTTTTCTTTCTTTCCTACATTTTCTTGACTGTGGTACCAAGTAGATTATTAGACCGTGATAAATAACTTTTGATTCGACTTTGTTGCAGATGGTGAAAATTCTTTTGCATGAGGTTTTATAAATATTACGATTTAGAGAAATGATTGGAATGCTTATCACTGGAAAACACTTTCTGCTTTCCAAAGATATATCTACCAGGATGAGAGAATAAAAGAATCATAATTTAAAAAGTGGAGAATACTGCTCTTATGGAGTCACACTGAAAGTGCAAAAGGATCATGTATCTGTATCTGACACAGGTATAAGTTACTTTTTTTCCTTTAAGCAAACCCAGTTCCATCCAAAGCTTTTTTCTCATGAGGTAATGCCAACAAATATATGTTAATAATTAAAGGAACATAACCATGCAGAATGGTTATGCATCCAATGCTATGTGTCCTATAGTAGCGATTGAACAATCCTGCCTTCAGTCTGAGAAATGGAAATTGTGGAACTGGGAGAGAGTCAGTAAAACATAATCTTTCGTGCAGATGAGGCTTTTGGTAAACTTTTCAATTAATTGCTTTTCTTTGGGCACTAGTATTGGTAAGCAGCTTTAAAACACAACTGAAAGTATAGACACTTATCTATAAGAGTGAAGTATGAGGAAGTGTGTGGCTTCTCTGCGCAGGTCATGTACGAGGTGGCCCTAGCACAGTAATTAGCTCAGCTTCCTCCACCACCCAAGCTATTTCTAATCACAGATGCACCAGTCACACATCCTTATTTTGAGCAGATGTCTGAAAATGACTGTAGCATAATTCCTCAGTGATAGCTGAGGTTCAGAAAACAACATTAGTGTTAACATCCAAGTTCTGTTGGAAACATCCACAAAGCCAAATCCCCCAATTTAATAGGCTCTTTTGAAGTCTTGTCTTGTGAACCAACAATGTTGACATGTAATTCATCATTAGCTTAGAAAAACACTTTCGGAATATAAATCAGGCTTGAAGTCTAAGATGGAACGATGCTCCTTTCAACTAGAGCATCCAACTCTGTTATCTGAGACCCTCTCTCCTTTTCTCCAGCAACTGTCATTTATCTGTCCCATCTCCCTCTTCATCTGTATCCTTTTGCTCACACTCTTTTTTTGTTTCCTTTTTAAAAATTTATTTATTTTTGGCTGCATTGGGTCTTCGTTGCTGCGCACGGGCTTTCTCTAGTTGCGGCGAGCGGGGTCTCCTCTTCGTTGCAATGCGCGGCCTTCTCACTGTGGTGGCTTCTCTTGTTGCAGAGCACGGGCTCTAGGCGTGCAGGCTTCAGTAGTTGTGGCACGCGGGCTCAGTAGTTGTGGTACATGGGCTCAGTAGTTGTGGCTCGCGGGCTCTAGAGCGCAGGCTCCGTAGCTGTGGCGCACGGGCTTAGTGGCTCCGTGGCATGTGGGATCTTCCCGGACCAGGACTCAAACCCATGTCCCCTGCATTGGCAGGCGGATTCTTAACCACTGTGCCACCAGGGAAATCATGCCCACACTCTTGAAATCAAGTCTTTCCCTTTGATACAATGCCTGTGTCTTACTTTGAAAATCTTCAATAGAACGCACCGACCCCACGTTTAAACAGGAAGAACCCAAAGCTCTGAGGGGTGGTGGGGCTGGCCACAGGCACACAACTGGGTGGTCGCAGAGGTGGATGAGGCTTCCTAACATCCCACTCCATTGTTTTACTCCAAGTCTTCTAGAAAGGCACTGTGCTGTTCGCAGAACCTCACCTCTCAGGACACCACATTGGATTTTTAATCCACTCACAACCAAAGATACCACACTGAGTTTTTCATCTGCTCTCAACTTTCTTTCCACACTTTTCTTTTTTTTTCTTTTTCTTTGTTGGCCACGCCACATGGCTTGCAGGATCTTTTTTTTTTTTAATTAATTAATTAATTTATATTTGGCTGCGTTGGGTCTTTGTTGCTGCACGCAGGCTTTCTCTAGTTGTGGTGAGTGGGGGCTACTCTTCGTTGCGGTGCATGGGCTTCTCATTGCGGTGGCTTCTCTTGTTGTGGAGCACGGGCTCTAGGGGTGCGGGGTTCAGTAGTTGTGGCTCGCGGGCTCTAGAGCGCAGGCTCAGTAGTTGTGGCGCATGGGCATAGTTGCTCCGCGGCCTGTGGGATCTTCCCGGACCAGGGCTCGAACCTGTGTCCCCTGCATTGGCGGGCGGATTCTTAACCACTGCGCCACCAGGGAAGTCAGGCTTGCAGAATCTTAGTTGCCCAACCAGGGATCGAACCCCTGCCCTCTGCAGTGGAAGTGTGGAGTCCTAACCACTGGACCACCAAGGAAGTCCCTCTTTTCTGCACTTTTTAAGTATATGAAAGGAAGTCACCTTGTAATGGTGTCAGAAGTTAGGACAGTGGCGTGATCCATTCCTTGATCTGAGCGCTTTGACCTGGGTGTGTTCAGTTTGGGACAAGTCATTGAACTATGCACTTTTCTTTGAATAAAACATTTATAAAAAGTCTACAGAATAGGGATGACTGGTGGTGGACAGGTTGGGAAAAGCATAAGAGGAGACCAGTAGCATAGGGCATGAGCCCTGATTTCGTGCCTGGGCTTCCAAACTTAATATTCTACTAATACCCTTTATTGTGCAACAAGTCACCTCTCTCATCCATCTTAAAAATTCATTTCCCTGGGCTTCCCTGGTGGCGCAGTGGTTGAGAGTCCGCCTGTTAATGCAGGGGACATGAGTTCGTGCCCCGGTCCGGGAAGAGCCCACATGCCGCGGAGCAGCTGGGCCCGTGAGCCATGGCCGCTGAGCCTGCGCGTCCGGAGCCTGTGCTCCGCAACGGGAGAGGCCACAACAGTGAGAGGCCCGCGTACCGCAAAAAAAAAAAAAAAAAAAAAAAAAAAAAAAAAAAAAATTCATTTCCCTCTTAAAGCCCTTTTATCCTGTTCTCCAGGGTACTTTTGCTTCCTCGCACCTGCATAATCTTTGTACCATCAGCGCTGCTGAATCCTGCTTAAAAAGAGGCATTTGCTGTAGCCAAAAATCAGACCGATAATCATGCAGGGATCTTAGCCCCACCCTGGGGTTCTTGCTTGTTTAATATTTGCTGTGCACGCTGCTAACAAGCCAGGGCACATCTGGATTTATAGTTTTCCTGCACATCCGTGCTCTGAGGCTCCAACAATATAATATGTGTGAGAGGCTGTAGCTTATTTTTAAAATGGCAGCGCTGACACCTCTTGTTTCTCTGCTTTTACTTTGAATCTGAGGTATAGGAAATGCTTACTTGTTGAGGCTTCTGTCTCCCCCCCTTCCCCACCTTTCTTTTACAGGAGCAGGAGCCCAAGCGTGTAACCAACGGTGGATTGAAAGCCATAGATCTATCCCTCCTCCCCAGAGCTGATGGAATGATCTTTTGTAGGTGTTCAGCACTCTGCCTTTTAGTATTCCTCTCTCTTATGTTTAGAGTCTTTTTTTGTCCCTTCCTCCATCTTTCTGCCCATCCCTCCCTCCCCAAAGGTTGTTCTTTAGTGACATAGGTTGATCCGGGGATCTGTGTGGGAGACATCATTGCTGCGCGTGGGCTTTCTCTAGTTGCGGCGAGCGGGGGCTACTCTTCGTTGCGGTGCTCGGGCTTCTCAATGCGGTGGCTTCTCTTGTTGCAGAGCACAGGCTCTAGGCGCGCGGGCTTCAGTAGTTGTGGCACGTGGGCTCAGTAGTTGTGGCACGTGGGCTCAGTAGTTGTGGCTCATGGGCTCTAGAGCGCAGGCTCAGTAGTTGTGGCGCACGGGCTTAGTTGCTCTGCGGCATGTGCGATCCTCCCGGACCGGGGCTCGAAACCGTGTCCCCTGCATTGGCAGGCGGATTCTTAACCACTGCGCCACCCGGGAAGCCCACAGAACCATAGACTTTAACCTTGGAAAGGGCCTTAGACCTCCAGCCTAATCCCCAGAGTGGGAACCCCCATCTCACTTGCCCCACCAGCATCCTCCAGCCTTGTGGGAACATGTCCAGGCTCAGTGAGCTTTGACGGTGTCCCAAGATGGTCTCGAAGCCTTAGAAAGTCCTGCCTCAAATGGAGGTGAAACCAGCCTCTGGATAACTTCCAGACACTGTCCCTGGTTTTCACTTTTGGAATTATACAGAGTGAGTCTCCTTGTCTCTATTTTTATCCAGGAGAAATCAAATCAAAACACAAGGATTCTATTTCCCTTAAGTCTAATTTTCTTCAGGCTATAAATCTAAAGTTTCCTCACCATTCAACAAACTTTATTCCTTTTTTTTTCTTCTTTTTTTACTTATTTACTTGCTATGAAAGGTAGCCCACCTTGGTCATTTTTTCGGTTCTTCTTTCTAGCATCTTCCAGCACATCTGTGTCATTCTCAAGTGGCCCCAAGAGTGAACCTAATTGGTATTCCCAGTGCAGTTGGTTCAGTGTAGGATAAACTAGTCTTCTGTGGTTTAGTGTCTGTCTTCTTCCTGGTCACTGTTGCTTTCTCTTTTGTTTTAGAAGCGGCTTCACCTGCTAGCTCACAATCTGGGCAACTAGCTGACCATTCTCTCCCAAGTCTGCCAGTTCCCCCCATACTGGGTATGTAGAGCTTAAAGTGGGAAGAGGAATACAAGACTTCATGTTTATAATCTCCTTGTAGGTGTCCAACCGGCTACTGCCTCTGATGATGTCTTCATCTGTCCTTTTTGCCCACCCGTATCCAATGCACTACCACCCCCGCCCCGCTCAGCCCACCTGTCTGTCTTCCTGCAGCCCAGGTGGACGGTTCCCACTCTTGGGGACGGCTCTTCGCCTCAGATGTCCTTGTGTCTGAGAGGCTCTGCCTGCATGCTTTCTCCAGTGTTGTGGGAACTGGCTCAGCAGGAGGTTCTGGAAGAGTAGGAGGTTTAACAGCCCTGGGGCCAGCCCTCAGTCAAGGCAGGGCAGGAGTCAGTGGATAAGTGCCCGAGCTGCCAAGTCCCATTGGTTGCAGTTCCCCAGAGGGTCCCCCATGGGAATGCATCCCGGTTGTCCCCGGAAACAGCCTGCTCTGTAACGCGTCATCATGGACTTTTCTCTTTTTTTCTCCTTTGTCAGTTTCCCTGCTTCTGCATCGGGCTTCCTGGGATCACCTCCCCAGTGACCTACCCACGTCCTTGTCTCAGGGCCTGTTTTGGGGGGAACACAACTAAGATCCTGTCCTCTGCAACTTTGTATCTTCTCCAAACTGTTGACTGAAAAAAAATGCACAACCTAAAAGTTGAGAATTATGTTTTATTTGGCCGATTTTTTTGAGGAGTTAAGCCCCTAAGACAGCCTATTAGATCGCTCTGAGGGACTGTTCCCAAGAGGTAAGGGAGCAACAAGGATATACAGGAGTTTTGCAACAAAAACCAGGTAGTTTGAACATCAACATTAACATTACTGTTAATGAAGGAAAACGAGACATCAAGTTACTGAATTTAGCGCTTTTCTATGTATGGGAAGATGCAAGGGTCTGGGCTCATGGAAATCATTCCTTAGATATACACCTTAACTATCTAGGGCCAGTATCCTGCTTTTCTCCATCCTGAGTACCCTCAGGGTGCACCACTGGGGGCGGCTGCACCATCCTTTGTTTACTAATATGGCAGGTGACATTTTTCATCCACAAAATCTATTCTTCTTAATTCTTCTTTCCCTCGTGGTCTACACAGAGCCCTACAGCACATCTCCTGAGTGTTACGCATTTGTGGCTTATGAAGTCCATTTAGTGGGTCATGCCAGCACTTTTGCAAAACTTAAATGGAATAGAGTAGAAAATACAAGAGGGCATCACACCTTAAGCATTGCTCTGAAGAACTTATTTTTCAGTCATACGAATGTATGTGTGTACTGACATAACATTTATTTCTTACTGTGGGTTGTGGTCAAAAAAGCTGAAAAGTCCCTGCTTTTACAAACACAATTTATAAATCAATATTTCTTTAGGGTATTTACAACCACTGAACATATTACCATCCAGTCACAGGGATGTAAAATGAGGGTGTATGTGTCTTGATGCAAGCGAGATGCCTTGTATCAGAGGAGACATTCTCTTGAGTAAATGAAGGAAATGAGGCTAACCAAACCTGATTCCAAAGTATCACCATTTAAAAGAATTTAAGAAGATACATGCACCCCAGTGTTCATAGCAGCACTATTTACAGTAGCCAAGACATGGAAGCTACGTAAGTGTCCATCAACAGAGGAGTGGTTAAAGAAGATGTGGTATGTATATACAGTGGAATATTACTCAGCCATAAAAAAGAAGGAAATAATGCCATTTGCAGCAAGATGGATGGACCTAGAGATTATCATACTAAGTGAAGTAAGACAGAGAAAGACAAATATCATATGATATCATTTATATGTGGAATCTAAAAGAAAGATACAAATGTACTTACTTACAAAACAGAAATAGACCCACAGGCATAGAAAACAAGCATATGGTTACCAAAGAGGAAAGGGGAGGGGAGGGGTGAATTAGGAGTTTGGGATTAGCAGATACAAACTATTATATATAAAATAGATAAACAACAAGGACCTACTGTATAGCACTCAATCTTTTGTAATAACCTATAAGGGAAAAGAATCAAAAAGAAAAAAAAATGTATGTGTGTGTGTATATATATATATATATATACACACACACATATATATATATTATATAACTGAACCACCGTGCTGTACATCTGAAACTAACACAACGTTGTAAATCAAGTATACTTCAATAAAAAAAACAAAAACAAAAACCCCCAAAAATTCTTCCTATTTTTCTGTTTAGTAATATGTTCTAAAATAAAGCCTAGAGTGGAATTGAAATTTTTCATGCCTATAGTTTCCACACTCCATATTTTTACCTGTTTGAAAATTGCCCATCCTTAGTTTTTGATACTTCTTTGGTTTTCTTTATTATTTCCGTGATTGTGAGGGATAATTCCAGTCTGTCCACTACATTCTTTCAGGCCCTGAGATGTAGTTTCCCTGGATCGGGACATTTGAGTTCAGGTAAAGCACCAGTTGGGGTCTCACTGCTCTTGTTTCAAGACCCTCGTCCTAATGTGTGGCTTTTCCTAGTCTGGTGATGGTTCATCTGCATAGAGGTGACATGCACAGCAGGAGTTGAGAATATCTGGTTTTAGTCTGCTAATCAGTTCATGTTTCCACCGCTTCTCAAGTAGTGTCAAATTCATCTTGATATTCTCATCACTTTAAAACTCCTCATTTGCACGAAAATATATGGAATCTGGGCAGTTTGCGTCCTAACAGGATGAACAAGATACTGCCCTGGTCTCGTGACTCATTCAGCAATTCTGTCACATGGCTGTGGGAATCGCAGGAGAGGTGGGAAGCTGCCAGATTCCTTGGAGGCGTGACTGCGTTTAGGACTGGGGTCCTGAGAGCGCCTCAGCATCAGCAGAGGGTCCGGACCACCCACCTGGGCTCTGGGCTTGCTTGCTCTCTGCCTCACTCCCAAACTAATCCCCTTCCTGCCTTCCATTCTTGATACTCTCTAGTTCTTTTCTCTATTGTTTTTTTTGGAAATAACTTTATGAAATAATTGTAAAAGTAATACTGGGCCATAGAAAAACATCTGAAAAGACTGAAAAGCATAAAATACAAAAAGAAAAGCTGATCGCCTTAATCTACCACGTGAAGATAACCACTTTTGTTTGTTTTGTTTTTGTTTGTTTTTTTGGCCGCCTGGCCTGTGGGATCTTAGCTCCCTGACCAGGGATTGAACCCACACCCCCTGCAGTGGAAGTGGGGAGTCTTAACCCCTGGACCACCAGTGAAGTCCCAGAAGATAACCACTTTGAATATAGTTGTTTATAGGCTCTTCCACATACACGTTCACACAATTAAAATGATGTTATTTATCCATCTATTTTGGAGTCTTTTTGTAAACTTAAAATTCATGGTGGACATCTTTTCATTCCAATTAATAGTGTCAACAAAATTTATTGACAGAAATTTCAAACACACTGAGAAGTTGAAAGCATTTTTATGGTGAACCATCATATGGTATCAACTAGATTCTACAAAGAACATTTTACTGTACATGCTGCGTTGCCTATGTATCTATCCCTCCACCCATCTAGTCTTTTTTTTTTTTTTGCTTTTCTTTTTTTTTTGCTTTTCTTTTTTTTGGCCACACCGCATGGCTTTCAGGATCTTAGTTCCCTGACCAGGGATCGAACCTATACCCCCGGCAGTGAAAGCACCGAGTCCTAACCACTGGACCACCAGGGAATTCCCTCAATACAACTAGTTTTTAAATACACTTCAAACTTATAGACATTAGCACCCCCATGCTTTAGTCTGCAGACCAGTATCATCTCAATTACTATTTGTGTCATTGCTTTTAATAGCTATATCACAATTTATTTAACTAGTCCCCTTTTAATGGACTAGTACAGTATTTTCAACATTTTGTTAGTATTAAACACCATCACAACAAGCATCCTTGTTTATGCACACTCACCTGATTGTTTCCTTAGGATGAATTCTGGAAGTGGCTGCCTTAAGGTACATGTGTATTTTTAAGGATTTTCACGTGTATTGCCAGTTTGCTTTCCGGAAAGACCGTTCCCAATTGTCCATCTGTAAGCAATATATAAGACTATGTCCCCATACTCTAACGGACACTAGATATTACGAATCTTTTAAAGTTTTCCTAATCTCTTTGGGAAAATATAGTTTCTGGATTTAATTTGTTCTTTCCCGGACTTCAAATCCCTTCTCATCCGGCTGTGGCGGTCAGTGCTTTTTGGTCCTCCTCCCTTGGTCAGTCTAGACTCAGAGGCCCGTCTTCCCATTGCAGAGTTGGGAAGTTCCATTGTCTGCTTGGGTGACTTTATGGATTAGGCCCTGCCTCCATCTGACCCAGTTTTGTTGCCTGAGCCCCAAGAGGGCTGTTCTTTCCACTCTGATATAGTGTCATCCCCCCTTTCCCAGGTTTATCTGACCCACACAGAAAGCTTCTCCTGAGCTCTGATCGTGGCAATGGTAGGATATTGGCATACGTAGCAAAGCAAGAAAAATTTTAAGTGGACTTTAAGGAAGAACTTTAGACCATCATAGAGATAAAAGTTGAGAGCTTCTTGATACTAGGCTGGGATGTCTGCGTCTCTAAACTTTGAGTTTTCATTGGGACGCTATCAGTCCTTGAGGCTGCTCTCAGCATCAGATTGTCTTCCGAGGGCATTTCCAGATCTAAGGTTCTCTAATTTTATTGGCAAAGCATGCCTTTTAGTTGAGGCCGAAACAGTCATTCTTAACTTCAAGGACAAACAAGTTCTTATCATTACAAACAAATGAGAAGCCAATGTAATAGAACAAACATTTTACATCATAGACATTATAATTGCTCTGGTTTAAAAAATGTTTTAAAAATTAAACATTGAGTAGAACAAAAGAATATTTATATAATATAGATAAAGTAATAAAAAACCAAATACTTCTGTGCTTACCAGCCAGTTAAATAAGAACATTACCAAAAAAGAATATAAGGGGACTTCCCTGGTGGCCCAGTGGTTAAGACTCTAGGCTCCCAATGCAGGGGGCCCGGGTTCCATCCCTGGTCAGGGAACTAAATCCTGTATGCCGCAACTAAGAGTCCACATGCCGCAACTAAAAGATCCCACATGCGGCAACGAAGATCCCATGTGTTGCAACTAAGACCTGGCACAGCCAAACAAACAAACAAATTAATTAATTATAAAAAACGAAAAAACATAAGTGTTACCTTGAAGTCCTTGTTATGCTACTCCTGGATTCTAACCCTCCTATCTCTTCAAAGTAACCAATATCCTAACTTTGGGTTTATCATTCCTCTGGTGTTCTTTATAGTATTACTGGAACATGTTTATATCTATAAAATATATTATTTACATTTGCATGGTTTTGACCTTTGTACAAATGGACTCATACTGAATGTATTCTTCTGTAACTTGCTTTTTTCACTCAATATTAGATTCTTGAGATTTTTTCATATTGTTGCATGTAGTTATAGTTTGTTTAGTCGCATTACTATATGAAATCCCATTATATAAATATGCCATAGTTTATTGATGCTACTTTTTTTTTTTTTGCGTGCTACGCGGGCCTCTCACTGTTGTGGCCTCTCCCGCCGCGGAGCACAGGCTCTGGACGCACAGGCCCAGCGGCCATGGCCCACGGGCCCAGCCGCTCCGCGGCACGTGGGATCCCCCCGGACCGGGGCACGAACCCACGTCCCCTGCATCGGCAGGCGGACTCTCAACCACTGCGCCACCAGGGAAGCCCTGATGCTACTCTTGATGTGCATTTGGGTTATTGCTAGTTTTATGTTATAAGAAACAGTGCTGTTGGGACGATCCTTGTTCATTTCTCTGGAGCGATGTGCAGGAATTTCTCTAGGATAAATACTTAGGAGTGGAATGGCTGGATCATAGTACATATATAACTTTGACTTTCTTCAGTAATACCAAATGATTTACTAAAGAGATTGTACCCATTTAAAGCACCAATGTGTGTTTCTACTGCTCAACACCCTTGTCAGCACTTGATCTTGTCAGATTTTCAAATGTTTGCCAACTTGGTTTGGTGTGAAATGGTTATCACTGTGGTTTTCACCATTATTATTGAGATTTTAGTAATAATATAATAGTCATAATAATGTGGCTATGAATTCTCATGGGAAAGTTTTTTCTTCCTCCACTCAGTGCCCATGTACAAGACAAGAACTTATCTTTGTAGCCCTGGTACACAGGATGGATTTATTTCTAGTTCATTCTTTACACTGAGTGTGTAGACATTTGGAATATCAGCTTTGTGTAGGGAGATGGTGAGGGGAGTTGGGACATCTTTTTTTTTTTTTTTTAAGAAGACAATCATAGCCGCCATTTATTGAGAACTCTTTAAGAGGAGGTCTTGGCAGTCTCTCTATATAAGTAAGTTTAGTTTTCATAGTTTTTATTTCTTTCAATTTTTTCTTTTATTTATTTCTTTTATACAGCAGGTTCTTATTTGTTATCTATTTTATACATATTAGTGTATACATGTCAATCCCAATCTCCCAATTCATCACACCACCACCCCACCCCCCGACCCCTGCTTTCCCTCCTTGGTGTCCATACGTTTGTTCTCTACATCTGTGTCTCTACTTCTGCCCTGAAAACTGGTTCATCTGTACCATTTGTCTCGGTTCCACATATATGCGTTAATATACGATATTTGTTTGTCTCTTTCTGACTTACTTCACTCTGTATGACAGTCTCTAGGTCTATCCACGTCTCTACAAATGACCCAGTTTCGTTCCTTTTTATGGCTGAGTAATATTCCATTGTATATATGTACCACATCTTCTTTACCCATTCATCTGTCGATGGGCATTTAGGTTGCTTCCATGACCTGGCTATTGTAAATAGTGCTGCAATGAACATTGGGGTGCATGTGTCTTTTTGAATTATGGTTTTCTCTGGGAATATACCCAGGAGTGGGATTGCTGGGTCATATGGTAATTCTATTTTTAGTTTTTTAAGGAACCTCCATACTGTTCTCCACAGTGGCTGTATCAATTTACATTCCCACCAACAGTGCAAGAGGGTTCCCTTTTCTCCACACCCTCTCCAGCATTTATTGTTTGTAGATTTTTTGATGATGGCCATTCTGACCAGTGTGAGGTGATACCTTATTGTAGTTTTGATTTGCATTTCTCTAATTATTAGTGATGTTGAGCTAACGACTCTCTGCGGCCTGGGGGTTGGGGACCCCTGTGTTAAGGCATTATGTAAGTATGAGCGTGGATAAATGCCTTAGTTGATATGTATTACTTTATCAAAGATTCCTTTAGCAAAGATTACTTTATCAATTTTTTAAAAAATTCCTTTATTAAATCAAAGTTGATTATCAATTTGGAATCCCTAGGTAAGTCATGTAATGCACTTATTTTCAAATTCTTTCTATTGCTACCAGCAGTAAGAAATGTATTTTACACCACAGTCCAGAGCACACAGACGCATGCGCACACACACTAACACACACACACAGTATGTCATCACATCTAAGACTCCAGTGGTTGTCAAAGGCATCGTTATTTTAAATACTACTAAGAAAGAAAGAAGTGATGCCAATTAAATTACGCCATTCCATCGATTATAAAGGTCATCGTGAGTTCAGAGAAATTAAAATGTAAAAAAATGGTTTTTTAGAATCAATGAAATATTATACATATAATATACATAATTATATTACTGAGCCAGAAGTTTCATAAACCTTTAGTATATACAGTGACTGTTTTTTCTCATTCTGATCTAATGTATTTTATTAAAAATAAAGCTGATCTCCCATAAAAAGGAATGAAATAATGTCATTTGCAGCAACATGGTTGGATCTAGAGATTGTCATACTGAGTGAAGTAAGTCAGACAGAGAAAGACAAGTATCATATGATGTCACTTATATGTGGAATCTAAAAAAAAAAAGGATACAGGGACTTCCCTGGTGGTCCAGTGGTTAAGAATCCTCCTTCCAATGCAGGGGACACGGGTTTGATCCCTGGTCGGGGAACTAAGATCCCACATGCCGCGGGGCAACTAAGCCTGTGCACCACAGCTACTGAGCCCGTGTGCTGCAAACTACAGAGCCCGTGTGCCACAAAACACAGAGCCCACAGGCTCTGGAGCCCACCCGCAGCAACTAGAGAGAAGCCCGCACGCCGCAACGAAAGAGCCCACATGCTGCAACGAAGATCCCGCAGCTAAGACCTGATGCAGCCAAAAATGAAATGAAAAATTTTTTTTTTAAAAAAGGATACAAATGAACTTATCTACAAAAGAGAAATGAGAGTTACAGATGTAGAAAACAAACTTATGGTTACCAGGGGGTAAGGGGGGGAAGGGATAAATTAGGAGATTGGGAGTGACACATACACACTACTATATATAAAATAGATAATTAGTAAGGACCTACTGTTATAGCACAGGGAACTTTACTCAGTACTCTGTAATGGCCTATGTGGGAAAAGAACCTAAAAAAGAGGGGATATATGTATACGTATAACTGATTCACTTTGCTGTACACCTGAAACTAACACAACATTATAAATCAACTATACGCCAATAAAAATTTAAAAAAAAAGCTGATCCCACTAAATTTGTTGAACAGCACACGAAGCTGTTTTAAATCTGAGCTACACTATTGTTTTGAAATAAGGAATTGGAGGTTATGTTCTGAGACTGATTTCTTATCCCAAATCAGAGGTCATACCATATCCTTTGGTCATTCATTTCATTCAAATGTGAACCGATGGCCTGCTATTTAAGTCAGACCTCTTGACGGTAAGTGACAGAAACCCATCTTGAACCAGCTTTGGCCAAAGGGAGGTTTTGTTTTCTGTAAGGGCAGGGGTATGCTGGTGGGCCCAAGGCATAATGGAACCAAGGGCTCAAATACCGTGAGATCGCTTTCTCTCCCTCTATCTCTGTTTTGTCCCTGCTTTTCTGCGATGATTTCATTCTCTCGGATTCGCATTCTCTACGAGACTTAACCTTTGTCATTGGCATATACAGGGATCATAGCTTCTTTTTACCACCGTATTTTCCTTTTACCATATTTTACGACCAGAGAAAAATCCTCTGAAGGATCTGATCGTTCCAGCTTGATTCCCGTGATTGTCCCTGTGGTCAGGGGTTAGGAAAAAGCCATCTCCGCTAGAAGCGTGTGGGTAGCATGGGGGAATGGTACAGTTCTCGAAAAGGAGGGGTCCTGTTTCCCGCAGAAGAACACAGTGGATGGCCAGCACACCTAGAAAGGGGTAGCACCAGGCATTGTGCATTGGAGTTTAGCCACTCCCACGAGGTAGTACACAAGGCTTGCTGATTAGCATGTTGAAACCCAGAATTGCCATCAGTTCAGGTCCACCTTCTTTTTTCCCCAGAGCTTGACCTCCCAGTGAAGGTAATAATAACTGACAGCAGCCAGTGTGTGACTGTCAGTTCAAGGACACTGGGTGGAAAACCATGCTTTCAAAATCCAAGAGAGAAACTACCCGGAAAAGAAACCATTCTACTTCTCATCACAGCAGAGCACGAAAGGCTTCAAGTGAAGTCCAGGTTTTCATCCTTGGGTGATGGTGTTCCATCCTCTGTCAGGGAGCCAGAGAATGTTCCAGAAGGATGAAGCCTCAGGTTTCAGCTGAACAGGCTGCAGCCTGTCACAGACAATCCTATGATGTTTATTTAAGGGATGTTTTCTGGCAGTGTCTTTCCTCACTTCTCTCTTTCTTTCTCTCTCTCTCCCTACCCCCGTCCAGTCTGTCTGCCTGTCTCTCTCCCTTTAATCTACATTTTATCATTCTACAGCTATGCAGTTAGACGCTTGCCCTACTATCCTCAGTACACACTGCTGCAGTTTTATTTTATTTTCTTAGTATCTCTCTTTCCTGAATCCTGTTCTTCTCAGTTTTGCTACAATGTGCCAGAATTTTGTAAATTATACCACTGGTTTACTGCCAAGAACGATGTGCCAATTGCAGCTTTATTTGGGCAGCTTTTTTGAATCTTAAATACAGTATCTGTTTCTGTAAGTATAGCCTTCACTCAGGGAGATGGTGTCTCGCTTTGATGCTGGTGGAACAGCTCCAGCAGATCAGGGGTATGTAGACGAAAGTCTCGAGGGGAAGAAGCCTTTTGAGGAACTCTGGGTGGAGCGGTGCTTTGTTCACTGAAGCTCTAAGAGAGCAAGGATGTGTCTCCCAGATCCTCTCAATCAAACAACAGACAAGAGTTTATGAGATTTGTGGATGTGGCTTTTGTCTAATGGAGTGAACTCCAAGAGATTCACAGGAGACCCACAAAGTTCTTAATGAGTTATATATTCAGAAATATTATCAACATAACTTCCCTGAGAAGTTTTCTGTCTACCTGGGAAGACAGAACCTACACACATCTGAAACAACTTCTGAAAAATCCAAACCCGTATAAGATCAGTGCTAATCCAAAAATAGGACAGAGCATGTGAATGTGAATAGACTTTAAAGTGAAGATTAGAAAAGACCAACTTAGAGGAGCTAGGCTTTGAAATAGCTTTTAAATCAGGAAAGGGGCTGAGAGGAGGGGAAGGGCTTTTCAGGTGGGTTGTGTAAAGGCAGAGAGACAGAAACAAGAAGTTGTGAAACAGCACAGGATTTATGATCAGAAGAGTTCAATCCTTGTTTGCCTTGTACTTGATATTCATTTCATTCTCTGAGCTGACATCAGAGCATGAACAAGGTTGCAAAGGGTTGCTGCCCTCCCCACCTATACATGCTAGTCCCTGAATGATACCTCCCTCATGGGATTGCCCTAGGACTTACTTAAAGAGGCAATGAAAATGAAGGAATCCGGTGAAGGTGTCATGCACCATGCTCATGGTTTATTACCAGTTGGAGGAGAACTACCATGATCCCAACTAGAGGTTGACTATAGGAATGTTCAGAGGGGACATAATTTGAAAACATGTACTGCACTCTTCTCCCCGTTACTGTCACTCCCTTTTACAGATGAGCAAACTGAGGCTCAGGAAAGGAAAGTGGCTTCCTCAGTCAATACCATAGAATTAGTGGAGGAGCTGGAACTTAATCCCAGGGCTCTTTCAATTGCATCCTACCAGAGAGGATGGCCAAGCGCAATTGAGGAAGCTCAGTCCCTGCTTGGCGTCTCATGGGCTATAGAACATCCAGGTCCTGAACAAATCAGGGCGAAGCAAAGGCTTCCCTTACTGCCCCCAGAAGCCTTTCTCGGATAGTCAGGTATCTTCCTTTGGAGGGAAGAAACAGAATTAACTAGACAAGGCTCTTATTACCTATGGGTGTTTCAAAATATTCTAAATCACTGTTTTTCCAATTATTTTGACTAAGACCCATAAGGAGAAATATATACTGTGACCTATTATTTGGGTTAATATAGTATTTATTGTCCAATCAGAACACTTTTGAGTGTGAGGGAGTGCTAGTGATAATAATGCCGGGACAAAAGACACAAAATCAGACTGTCCCATGCAAACTGGGGACGCTCTACTGCACGTACACCTATATAATTAAAACATAAGTCGCACAAAGTAGTATTTATCTTTAATATGTGCAATGAACCCTGACATTTTCAATTCTGTTCTATTTCACTCTGAAAATACTAGTTATGACATTAAATTGGGTCAGAAGTTTGAAACGCTACTCTAGTTGATTGTTGGTACATGTGAGGGCTTTGGGATGGTGATGGGGAGGGGAAAAGAGGAGGGTGTATAGTGAAGTGAATGTCTGAGATGTACTGTAAACTTGTCCCATCCGAATATTTTCGTGGATGTTCTCCTCCAAGAAAAATACTGGTAATAAACATTGCCTTCAGTCTACTCCCCACGATTAGCAAAAGGTTTATTTAGATCCATCTTTCTGGATCCCCTTGTTCCACTTGGGACGGGCATCGTCTCTGTGTACTTCCGCCATTCCCTTTTCTTACCCTTGGCCTTTTATCTGTTAGTCTGCCCCTGATTTAGAGGTGTAAAGCTTCCAAGGAAGAGGTTCTCATTTACAGTATCTGGCCCTCTGTGTACTCGCTCCTATATCTTGGAGTTGAAGCGGATGCTCTTGAAAAGCTAAATTGTCTTCTCTGCTCCACTCCTTCAAACACACACATTTATACACAACTCCTGGACATCTCTCCTCTGTCTCAAAACTTTGCCAAGACATAACAGAGCAAGTCTTGCCTGCCAGTCGGGCATGTGAGACTCACACCTGGGCTTCTTCAATCAATGGTCCCCCGTATATTAGGACTAGCTAAGAAGCCCTTGCAAATTTACCCACGGAGGAGAGAAGGGTTACCACTCTACCCTCTGTCCACCCTTCCTCAGGCTCTCCCAAAATGTTGGAACACTTGTAAGTGTTAGCAAAAGCCACAGAATGCGAGAGACTGAGGAGTAATGCTTCACAGCAGTAAAATAAGGCTCCCATTTTGTAAAGATCTTTAGGACATGAAGACATATAGAGAAACACAGGGGTTTTCCTGCCTCAAAGGATAAACTATGTAATATCTTGAGACTGAAAGTCACTTATTCCTAAAGCAGATTTTATCACCCAGTCATACGAATTCACGGACTAAACTTGACAACAGTTTATTTTACTAGAGAGGATTGAGTATGTGGCTTTTCCTGGTGGTTATTAAATTGAATGTATATATATATATTTTTTCCTAAATCATAACTCATACAAGATGGTTTAGACAGAGGAATTTAAAAACACACAGAGAAAAATTTGGTGGCACTAAGATTCCTGACTATGCTTAAGGGTTTAAAAGATTCTTGAAAAACATATTAGCCCAGATATAAGTTTGTCTTATTTTAATATTTTTACCAGAAGCTCATTTACATGCATAGCAGGTCAAGGTAGTAGAAGCCTAAAATATATACATACTAAATTAAATAGAAAATGTGATTAGGAACTATCAAATGAGAAGTTTGTAAAACAAACCAAGAATAATAGTAATTATTTTAATATAGTATTTTAGAAACATATACCTATGCCATTTAACCTTTATTTTTTTATTTTTATTTTATTTTATTTTATTTTATTTTATTTTTGTGGTACGCAGGACCCCCACCGCTGCGGCCTCTCCAGCTGCGGAGCACAGGCTCCGGACGCGCAGGCCCAGCGGCCATGGCTCACGGGCCCAGCCGCTCCACGGCACGCGGGATCCTCCCGGACCGGGGCACGAACCCGCGTCCCCTGCATCGGCAGGCGGGCTCCCAACCACTGCGCCACCAGGGAAGCCCTAACCTTTATTTTAATATAGTATTTTAGAAACATACCTATGCCATTTAACCTGTGAGGCATGGCCAATTGGGGTATTTGAGTTTTAGGGAGATTCAGTTGCTGTCTTACCTTGGTTCCCTAGAAGCAGAGTCTGTGACTTGCAGGGGGACTGCTCTCAGGGAAAAGATGTCAGTCTCAGGTAAAATCTAGCACCGTAAGGTCCTCAGCCACATAAATCCTGCAGGCTTGTACTTCCACCCACACCCCCTTTTTTGTTTTTAAAACAAATGCTGCTTCTTATATCAGAATTTGTGTACATTACAATCTGGTCATGGCTTAGCTGGCTCAGGGTTTCTCATGAGGTTGCAATCAAGTTGTTGCCTTGGCCTGAGGTTTAATCTGAAGGCTCGACGTGTGTGTATGTGTGTGTGTGTAGATCTTCTTCCAACCTTATTCACATGATTATTGGCAGGCTTTGGTTCCTCACCACATGCGCTTCTCCATATGGGACTCCATCAAGACTAGGCAGTTGGCATGCCCCAGGATGCGTGATCCAAGAAAGACAGTGTGAGAATGTCCAAGATGGAAACCACAGTCCTTTTATATCTCAGAAGAGATATAACATCCCTTCTGCTATATTCTTTTCATTAGAAGCAAAGTCAATAATCCATCCCAATACGGGAGAGTTATACAAAGGTATGAATTCTGGGAGAAAGGGATCACGGGGGGCTGCATATCACAGTCTACCCTCTGGCACCCAGTGATCCATGTCCTTCCCACATGCAACATACACTCATGCCCTCCCAAGGTCCCTAAAAGTCTTATCCCATTGTAGCATCAGCTGGAAGTCCAGAATCTCATCATCTCAATCAGGGCCAGGTGGGGATGAGGCGCCTTCTATGTACTTCCTTAACTGTAACTGCTTGAATACAGTTCTCCTCTATCTGTAGACCTGTAAAACCAAAGAGGTATCTTCTCCCCACATACCCAACCTACAATGGTTGAATAGCCGTAATATAATTGCTATAGAGGTTCCTGTTAAAAATGGGGTTAAATGGGAGGCATAAAGGAGTCACTGTTCCATAGAAGTCCTGAAATCTAGCTGGCCAAGTTTTGGTAGTTCTTTCTTCAGGCCTCACAGTCTGGAAAGAATTCTTTATGGTTCTCTGCTCTATTCTCTACGCTCTTGATTCCACCCTCTAAGCCATCTTTCCTTTTCCAGGAAGGGTAACACCTATTTACAGCTAAGCAGCTCTATGAGCCTGTTTCCTGACAGTAGAATTCTGGGAGTTCAAAGGGCTCTCCTCACTCTATAATGTCTCTGTCCCCCTCAGTCATGTTGGTAATATTTCTGAATATATACCTCATTAAGCACTTTGTGGGTCTCCTGTCCATTAGACATTCTGTCCATCAGACAGAAGCCACATCCACAAATCTCACAGACATAAACTCTTCTCTGTTGTTTCTTTGAGAGGATCTGGGAGACACACCTTTACTCTCTAAAGGGACTCTTGTATGACTGAAAGTACTCTGAAGCACCACCTTGACTTAACAAAGGATTTGACGGTCATATCCTTGGCTTTATCTGTAGGCTGTGTTTTCCTGGCAGTGCCCTGGATTTGATCTTTGTTCAGAAGCCATTCAAATGTCCTTTTGACTTTACTACAGCTGCAGTGTAGCCCCTTTGGCAAATCATTTGCTAGCACTAAATCATCTGGTTCCTGTAAATGAATACCCTGTGGCTTCCAACAGTGCAAAATTCCTTTTTCTTAAAATTTATTTATTTTAATTTATTTATTTTTGGCTGTGTTGGGTCTTCATTGCTGCGTGCAGGCTTTCTCTAGTTGCGGCCAGCTGAGCTGGGGCTACTCTTCATTGCAGTGCGTGGCCTTCTCATTGCGGTGGCTTCTCTTGTTGCGGAGCACAGGTTCTAGGCACGTGGGCTTCAGTAGTTGTGGCACGCAGGCTCAGTAGTTGTGGCTCGCGGGCTTAGTTGCTCCGCAGCATGTGGGATCTTCCCGGACCAGGGACCGAACCCGTGTCCCCTGCATCGGCAGGCGGATTCTTAACCACTGTGCTGCCAGGGAAGTGCCCAAAATACCTTTTTCTAAACATCCAAATCTCCAGTATTGTCACCGTTCAAATTTATATCCTGAAGCTATACTGCGTGGGATAAAACCATTCCAGACATACGAGCATAATGACACATGATTTATGTGTCATAAGAAACATGAGGCAAATTTTTCTCTTTTCTTCCAACATTTGTCAGCTACCAATTCTGAATCATATGCTAGGTATACAAGGCAAATTAGACATGGTTCTCACCATTGAGCAATTTAGAGACATGATTTATCTCCACAAAATATATATTTTTAAATTAAGTCTAGACCTATGCTGTCTAGTATGGTAACCACTAGCCACATGGCTGTAAAAATTTAAATTAATTAAAGTTCAATGAAATAAAAAATGTATCCCCCCAGTTGTACTAGCCATATTTCAAGTGCTTAATGATCACACGTGGCTAGTGGCTATCCTATTGTACGGCATAGATATAGAGCATGTCCATCATTGCAGAAAGTTCCATTGGATAACAATAATCTAGAGAAGAAAGCAGTAAGATCTAATAAAGATAAGCACTTATCCTTGTTTTAAATATATTTGTCTCTCCTCTCCCATACTAAAAAGTTTCAAATATCAAGGAGATACTGCATACTTCTTTAGTAAATACTCTAACATGCTTCATAATAAAGAATGCTGTAAAACCATGATTCTTAATAATTTTTTGGATCACAGACCCTTATTAAAATCTACTAAAAGTTAGCAAGTTTTTCCCCAGGAAAGTATATTCATGTACCAAAAAGCATGTCCAATTGCAAGGGGTTCAAGGACTCCCCCAAAGTGCTTGCATTGTTCCTCTAGGAGGCCAGGGACTCAAGTTAAGAATCTTTACTGCGAAGCGAGTTTGATTTTCCCATTGACTTTCAGTATAAAATTGATGATGCAGTTTACTATTAAATATGATGACTCCTGATAGTAATAAAATTATTATTAGAATAAGGATGATGAGGGGGAAAAACAAAAATTTCTGACAAAAGTTAAGAATGTATAGCTATCTTCAGAATAATTAAAAAATAAACCCAACCCTTTGAGCTAAAACTTTAACACAGAACCAGCAAATCTGTCAACTTGCATCGTGTATCACAGTCAATACAGGAATGTAGTTTAGCAGATTGGCTACATCTTCCATTAGTTTCAAATGCTCCCTCTACCCACCACCGTCACAATGAAAAAACTTTTAGGGTGATGAAAAGAGCAGTCTAGCCTTCTAAATCTAAATCCCTGGTGTAATTCTAATACATTTAATAGATATTTCTTAAGAGTGTGTTGGTTGCCTCAATGGTGTTAACTACCTGGACATACTGGATGAAAGGGTGGGATTCAGTGGACCAGGAAGACCCTTCTTTGAACTTTGGAAAAAAAGGAGTGACTATTTCTTTGCAAATCTGTTGATTTAGATGAAGTTTCTGCAAGGAGAGCAGAATTATAAATGGAATTGGCTCCAGGTGTGGCTGAGGGACAGAATCCTACATGGCACTGAGTTTCTGATTTCTGAGCCAATGTAGAATTTGTATTTGTGTAGAAGAAGCACTGAAGCATTCTTTCCAAAGAGTGGTAATCTGAACCACATGAGGACTGATTAATGGTTTTCATGATAAAACCTCAATTAACCAGAATTCTAAAGGGACAGCCTTTTGTAAATAAAGAAGAGTTTGTTAGGAAACCTCCCTCTCTCCTTCCCTGCCAACTTCTCTCTCTCTTTTTATTCCTTTCTTTCTATTTTAACCCTGTGGAAAATCTTTCTCTAATATGTGTGAATTTCCTTTGCTGCTGTAGTGAGCTTTAATACGTACAGTCTGCTGAACATAAGTTAGTCAGTGGTCTTTGATCTTATTGTATCCTTCATGATGTCCATTTTGTAGACTAGTCATCATTTTTTATAGAAGTTGATATATGAGTTTAGGCTGAATATAAACTGGGATTCTGGGGGAAGGGGTAGCTAATATCCGTTTATTTTGTATTCTCTTATCTCCTGTCAATAATAGGCAGTAAATTTCCTGTTCATTTGTGAATCAGTTTGAATGCATTAAGCTGCAAGTGACAGTGCTATTCACAATGGCTTAAATTGAAAGGACATTTATTATTGACCTAGCAAGAAGTATGGAGGTAGGATGTCTAGGGTTGATTTAGTAGCCCAATAAAGTCATCACAGACCCCAGGTTCTTTTAATAGTTTCACTCTACCATCCTCAGCCAAAAACCTTTTGTCCTGAGACATCTTACCTCATGGTTGCAAAATGGCTGCTGTAGCTTCAGGCATTTATCCTTACACCATAGCTTCCAAAGCAGGAAGGGAGAAAAGAGGGCAAAAGAGTTTTCTTGTGCACTTTTCTCTTTTATCAGGGGGAAAGTCTTTTCCATAAGCCCTGTTCCCCCAAAGCAGACATATTTTTCCTTGTCACTGGCCAATACTGGGTTTCATGCCTACCCCTGGAACAATCATTGGCAAAGGGGAATTTATGACTTAGAGTCATCACAGTGCAAGATAGGCAGAGAGAGATAATGAGTGGTTGTGATCTAAGTGGAGGTGGATGGACCAATATAAGTGTGCTACTAATCAAGTTGCTAATCAAGGTAACCTCTTGAGATCATCTCAACTGTCTGCCCTGCAGGCTCTAATTTAAGTAAAGGCAGTAGTGAGAATGCCTGGTTTGGGGTTTCAGTGGGCTTTCCAAAGAAACAACTGAGGGCTTCCCTGGTGGCACAGTGGTTGAGAATCCGCCTGCCAATGCAGGGGACACGGGTTCGAGCCCTGGTCCGGGAAGGTCCCACCTGCCGCGGAGCAACTAAGCCCGTGCTCCACAACTACTGAGCCTGTGCTCTAGAGCCCGTGAGCCACAACTACTGAGCCCATGTGCCACAACTACTGAAGCCCGCACGCCTAGAGCCCATGCTCCGCAACAAGAGAAGCCACCGCAGTGAGAAGCCCGCGCACCACAACAAAGAGTAGCTCCCGCTCGCCTCAACTAGAGAAACCCACGCGCAGCAACAAAGACCCAACACAGCCAAAAATAAAAAAAACAAAGAACTGAGCAAGCCAAAACAAGATGGAGCAATAGTTAAAAAAAAAAAAAAAAAAGAAACAAATGAACAGAAGAGCTGCTTTACTCTGCCAGGGACGCTGCTACCTTGGGGGTGGTGATGCGAACCATCTTTATATCTCCTTTTGACTCATTATAAAGACTTGTCTCATGGTGTAACCAGGAGGGTTCCTCTCTTTAGGCAAACATTTACCACTCTTCAAATGACACCAGAGTTGAGCTTGTGGTCTTGAATCTGTGGTTTAACAATGCATGTAGTTTATTCCTGACGTGCCTGGTGAAGGCAAATGGAGAAAACTCAGAACCCAGAGTATAGAAATCCAGTTTCTGACAGTCGGCCCTGAACTTGTTTGTGTAACAATCCTCTTAGATGTGTAACAGGGCTTTGGCATGTGAGGACTTGCAATAACCTCGTAAAAGAGAATGTTCTTATCTGTGATGGTTGCGGTCCCTGCTGGTAAATGTGTGATCAAGATGGTGTTAACTCAACAGTCAGTGATCAGACTAGGAAGGCTAGGAGGAAAGAGCTCTAAATGTAAGATTATCGCTTTGAAGTTTGGGGCCTGGTACTGCTTTAAAGATTTAAGTATCTACCATTTACTGGAATTCAATATTTAACAGGTTAAAAATGAGTCAGTTCCAACTTCCAAATGAGTTTAAATTTTGAAATTAAGCACAGACTTTCTCTATGAGGCTGTTGTTTTCAAGGGTAGCAAGACTCATCACGAAATTTGACTTTAGCCATGCCTCGGTGAGAGGTTTTGAATAAACAGCCACATCACCAGTTTCAACACTCATTTCCTACAGATATACCAAGACAGCTTTATATTTCTTTGTCATTAAGATAAGACATTTGATTTTCCTCCTTATCCTCCACCCAAGTTCATTTCATACCATGGACTGATTCTCAGGTAACATAAACACCCACTTCTACCAGGTTTTCTTTGATTGCTGGAGAAAGTCTGGGCCGTATCTGAGTTATACACATTTTACTGCGTCTCCTCTGGCATGAGATTCATAGCCATCGGCCTCTTCTCAGAGTGAAGTTGACTTTCTTTCAATTCCGAGTCGAGAATTTCAGTTGGCACGTGGTAATTCCAAAACCATTTGAGGCTCATCTTGATTGGCTCTGGTCATCTCAGCCCAGCCAGGTTCACTCTGAGAGGTCCCCTGTCCCTTCACGAATGGCCACAAAAGCTTTTACTCTTGGCTGTGCGTTCTAATAGCCCCTCTTGCATGGACTGTGCCAAAGCAGTGCTTCAAAAATATTCGTCCGTATCATGTGGCTTTTCTTGCTGCAGTTTCTGTTCTTTTTTATTGTAGGATCTGGAGACTCACCACTAGAAGACGATGAAGTCGCGTATTCACACGCTAGATATAAAGGTGAATGCTTTGCTTATGTGCTAATGAAGACCTGCTGATGCCAGGAGGACTTTCCTTTTTGCCCTGCAGAGCAGACTATAATAAAGTGACCAGACAACACATTTTAAGTTCTAATTACCTGTCGAGAAAACAAAATGTTTTAAAATTAATATGCATACGCTCCCATTTGAAAGAAAATACAGAAAAACAAATGAAAGAAAACAAAAAGCATTTGGAAATCTCTGAAGTGCTGTCCTTCAGCACCCCAGTGGTCATTTTATTCTCATCAGTTTCTTTACTGTCCTTACTTCTGCAAAGCCAAGCTCTAGCTGATTAAAGTGAAAATCAAGCCATGAGTTCTACCTGATTCATACATTACAGCCAGAATCGTCCAGAGTAAACCATCCAAGGTCAAATCTGGACCCAGTGCTGCTAATGTACTGAGATGAATGAGGAATGAGAAAACTTGATTTTCATAAGCTCATTTCATTGTGCTCTTTCTGAGTCTGGCTTGGCTCCTGAAATGATGAGTAAAGTGTGTTGCCCAATGAAACTTTAATGATAAAGAACTCCACCTCTACACATTTCCAGCAATCCACCCCCTCCAGCAGGTATAAAAAGCCTAAACAAGAAGCTTCTATGCAGGCTCAGGTAAGTATGTCCATAAATATTTTCTAATGGTGAGTCGTTTCTCTGAAGCTTTGGGAGCCCTGAGAAAAGTGAGGGTAAATTTAGATGATTTCTCTCTGAATTCAGTTCCTTTTACAGTTGAGAAATAATTTGAAGACAATTGATTAATAAAGTTCTATTGTGGCATTTTGCCCAGGAAATGTATCTGCGTTCCGGCAGGAGGACACTCCCCTGCTCTGTCGTGATATGTCTGAGTTATAAGAGAATCAGGGTAGTACTGGTCAGCCTTTGGTTGGAGAGAGTCCTTCAGTTGTTTTCCACACAAGTGAACAACCTTGCTAATATAATGACTGGTGTCTATGTCCAGGTGTTTCCCACCATGTTCCACGCTTGCTTATGACCTGTGAATACAGATACTCATTCCTATCCACAGCTCCTATATTACTGCCTCAGGAATTAACCAATCCAGCAAAGCACAAACTTGTTAATTAGATGTTTTGGGTAAGGTGGTATTTTGATTCCTAACACTTTTTTTTTTAACATCTTTATTGGAGTATAATTGCTTTACAACGGCGTGTTAGTTTCTGCTTTATAACAAAGTGAATCAGCTATACGTATACATACCTAACACTTCTTAATTGAGAGTTTTGAAAAATCTTTTTTTTTCGAGTCCCTTATTGAAAAATCTTCCTAAAACACACGCGTGAACGTGTGACCCTTCACATGTCCAAGAGGGGTTATATAGTGCCCTCAGATTATTGTTCTCAATGTTCATCCTCGCTTCGCAGCACTGCAAGTGTGGAAGGTAAACCAGACGTAGGAAAATATGTGCCTGGCCTAGAGCTTACCCGGAATGTTTAAGAATAAATACTTCTTAGGAAATTGTTTTCATTGTCATTTTTTTTTAGTTTTAAAACTTAGAGGCAAACCATTGTCCGTTGGGAGATTAGTTCTAGATCCTTAGGCCCCTATACAGTGTCTGGCACATACTCAGTAAATGTTTTTTTGAATTAAATTGATAATTTATAAAATTTATCAAAGAAAAAAGAAAGTGAAGTGTAACCAACATTTAATGTGGCAAGCATTGCTTTTGATTCTTTTACTTGGAATGCCATCCTGTCTTCACACTAATTGAGGGAAGGAGGAAGGAGCGTAGAGATATGTTGTTATTATTATTATTTATATGAAGGAACCGCAGAGAAGAGAGGGGAGGTGACCTGCGCAGACTCACACAGCTAGCAAACGTTATGTTTGAGTCTGAAATCCAGATGTTTTAGCTCAACATTCAGAGTTCACTAGTAGCTCCTTGGTCTGCTACGTGACACTGCTTACCCCAGGAGCTCCACAATGGCCCAGGGAGATGAAAAATTTTTCCTGAATAATCGATTTAGATGTCTCCCTAAATAAACCCTGTCTTAATTAAAGCAGCATAAGAGCTTCCTTTCTCTAAACCTCTATGTTAAATGTTTCGCTAATTCACTTTTAACTCATGCTATTTGCATGCACTTCAAATTCAAGTCACTCACTGAATTTTTAATTATTATCACTGCAGGGCTGTTAAAATGTCAAAATATCTTCCAAAGGTTTGTCTTGGAAAGTAATCCAAAAGAAATTCCTTTTGCAAATAAATAAAAACAAGTTTTTTTCCCCCCACATGTTGACAACAGCACAGCTCTTGGATGCGTAGGCAGCTCTGCTGGAAGGATTTGAAGACTCAAAATAGCTGAGTAAAAAAAGTCTGCTAATTGCATGGTTGTACTGAAATATGCGAATTTGTAATATATGTATATGCAGGTCATTCTCTAATGGACCTGCTGCCTTAAATATTTGTCCTGGGCACATTTGTGGAAAAGACAACCATAATGGGTGTGTGCTAAGAATTGCAGGTCTGCCGCCTCATATTAGTTTACTCTAAAATCGTGCCCCTCGGGCTTCCCTGCTGGCACAGTGGTTAAGAATCCGCCTGCCAATGCTGGGGACACAGGTTCGAGCCCTGGTCCAGGAAGATCCCACATGCCGCAGAGCAACTAAGCCCGTGCACCACAACTACTGAGCCTGTGCTCTAGAGCCCGCAAGCCACAACTGCTGAGCCCATGTGCCACAACTACTGAAGCCCGCGCACCTAGAGCCCGTGCTCCGCAACAAGAGAAGCCACCGCACTGAGAAGCCTGCGCACCCCAACGAAGACCCAACGCAGCCAAAAATAAATACATTTAAAAATGAGAAAATAAAATCGTGCCCCTCCTAAACTCACGCCAAAGTCCAGAAGCTGGAGGATGTGTTTTCAACATTTGAGCGAAAAACAAGTAGAGAATTAGACGCTCTTCCAGTTTGTACATCTGTGGAATTGTGATCAGGACCCAGAATGTAAAGAGGATTTGCCTTTAGCTGAAAGGTTTACAAGAGACTATCCAAAGTTATCAGTCAGAAGAAGGATTAAGGAAGTAGGCATGGGTGTGAGAGGGGTAGGAGATCAGAGACGAATAAGAATTTGAATCATACAACTTCAAAGCTAGATGGGACCTTTTTTATTTTGACATTTTAGCACCTATATAAATATAAAATTTAATCAGAATAAAATAACCATTGTAGATGGGACTTTGAAAATAATCTCATCCATTCCTCTCTTGTATACACTATGAATGTGGGTCCCTGAAAATTTTTTTGAATTGTCCAGGTTACTAGGAGATGATAGATAATATCTGCCCAGGCCTCTTGACTCTGCCCAGTATCCACCATACTCCGCTAGCTCACTGTTTTCATTGTCTCCCTCTGGGTCTCCCATATTCATTCTCACCTCATCACCCTTCTGCCCTCTCCAATGGGGATTTCATTTTCTCTCTCTGGAGCCCAGTTCTCAATCAAGGATTTCACAGTTTGGCCTGTGAGATGGTGACAAAAGGGTAATGAAGGGGACCAGTTGGCAAGAGAAGAAGAGGCTAGAGCTGGGGAAGCACAGAAGCCTTGCAGTCCAGCAGGGGAATAGGACAGACAGGGAAACTAAGAGGAAGTGAGGCAGTGGGGAAGTTAGGAGGAAGGGGAGGGGGAGAGGACAAAGACAAAGAGGTCAGGCGACAGATGACTTTTAAGATTTAACACCGTGAGGGCTTCCCTGGTGGCGCAGTGGTTGAGAGTCCGCCTGCCGATGCAGGGGACACAGGTTCGAGCCCTGGTCCGGGAAGATCCCACATGCCCGGAGCAACTAAGCCCGTGCGCCACAACTACTGAGCCTGTGCTCTAGAGCCCACGAGCCACAACTACTGAAACCTGCAAGCCACAACTACTGAAGCCCGTGCGCCTAGAGCCCATGCTCCGCAACAAGAGAAACCACCGCAATGAGAAGCCCGCGCACCGCAACGAAGAGTAGCCCCCGCTTGCCACAACTAGAGAAAGCCCGCGTGTAGCAACGAAGACCCAACGCAGCCAAAAATAAATAAATAAAATTTAAAAAATTCTTTTATACTTAGAGGAAAATAATGGAGAGATGTATGCTGTTTTGTACTTTACTTCAGGGTCCAGATTTTTTCTCATTTAAAAATGTTAGCATATACAGACTAGATGTACAAACCCAAGAGGAAGGAAACTCTGTTCAAGGAAGGCCTGGAGGCCTAGCGTAAGCTCTTGCAAGACTGCATCCAAGAGATCAAACTTAATCAGCTGTAGGCTAAGCGTGGGGCATCACTTCTCCCCAGAAAGTCCAGGAAATACTGCTTGAGTCCCGACGGTAGCACCCACTTGAAGCTGTCTGCAAAACATTATATGATGAAAATATTAGGCAAAGGAGATGTCAAAGCACATAAGTAAAAAAAAAAAACACAAAAAACAGTCCATGCACGAGACCTGGACAGAACTGTTGGTTTTCATGGCTGAGAAGCAGCCAGAAACACATCATCGGAAGAGAATTCCTGGCAAAGTCAAACGGGATTTCCTCCTTCTTGGCCACATGATGGCGCACGAACTTCACTCACTGTCAGCTCAGGTGCTGGGGTGGAGGGAGAAGCTGGCAGCCCTAGGGATGGGGCTCCTGTTCAAGGCGTGGAGAGCCTGACGGGCTTGAGGGAGCCAGTCTCTGGTCCCCATTGACTGTACGGTGGCCACTGTGGGAGCTTTCGAGGAGCTAGTCTTGCCCTACTAATTTTATGGCCCTCAGCGACACCTTCCAAAGGCCCAGGGGAGAGGTTCTGCTTTAATAGTGTCATCCTAAGCTGTGCTCTGGGCAACTAGGAGACCAAAATCAAAACACCCTGGAACTTTGCCATTGGAGAAGGGTGTCATCTCTTACCTAAATGGGGCTTAACTGGGGACATCTGAAAAAGGTCGCTTCCCAATGGGGAGAAATTGTTCTGTGACGTTAAGCCCAAATTATATCCTGTGGCAAAACCCTGGAAATCGTTGCTTCGTTCACGTTGATTAGGATCGTATTAAATGCTTTTACAGTGAATATGATACAGACTTGGAAAAAAATCTAAATTAACCAATTATTGACTCCCCCGCCACTCTGTATGGATGGCTGGGGTTAAGGTTCACAATGGTAGCAGTTGCTCTCAAGGGAATGACGTATTAGTTAAGGGAAATATTCAAAAGAACAAGCATTCATTGAACGTTCACTATGTGCTAGGCACTGTGCTAGACGCTTGATGTGCATTGTTTTTTCAGTCCTTGTAAGAGGACTTGTAAGAGTCCTATGACATAGGTAGAGGTATTGACTCAGAGAGGTTAAGTAACTTGTCCAAGATCACACAGCTACTAATGGAGGAACCTGGACCCATATTCGTATATGTCTGACGCCTACTCCCATGATCATAACCTCCTCACCCAGAGACAACTTAAAAGACATGGGGCACTATTTGGAGGTCCAAAATCTGGAATGCAGCCAGCCAGGGGCTTCGAGAGTGAAGAGACACATTTTCTGAAGATGTCACTTGCTAGTTCTCCTCTCCTTTGTTTCTGCTACCTGTAGATACCCCGTGGTGCTCCCCCATCAAGGTGAAGTACGGGGATGTGTACTGCAGGGCCCCTCAGGGAGGATACTACAAAACAGCCCTGGGAACCAGGTGTGACATTCGCTGCCAGAAGGGCTACGAGCTGCATGGCTCTTCCCAGCTGATCTGCCAGTCAAACAGACGGTGGTCGGACAAGGTCATCTGCAAACGTGAGTAGCCCGGCCCCATGTTGGGGCCTCGGGGCCATTCGGGGCCAAAGTTCTTTTGCTCTGAGATCAGGGATTTTTACTGAATGCTTTGTGGTCTTTGATGAGAAAAACTCCCTTTGTGAGCAGAAGCCATGCGTTAGTTCCTAAGATATGGCGGAAGTAAGATGACACATTTCAGACAGAGGGGTGCGATCAGCTGTTTGGAAAGGGGGAGAGAACAGAGGTCTGTTTAGCAAAGTGCTGGCCCCAGCAAAGGGTTTGGGGATTGAAAAACAAACAAGACACACAGGTAAAGACACACTCTGCCATCAGGGGTCCCACAGAATAGCATTAGAGACAGACGTGTAAAACCGACCATAAGAATGGTGCTCTGCCATGGACTCCTGGTAGTAGACACAAGCGTCCTCCCAAGGAGTGGAACTTAGGGAGGCAAGGAGAGAATTACCGCGGAAGGATGCTGATTCCATGAAAGGCGCTGTGCCTCGGGGGAGAAGGTTGGAAGCACATTTCAGGGGCTGACTTTTAGCTTCCTGGAAAGTCATCTCATTTGGGAAACTGCAAGTGACACAGCATCGTTGAAGTGCATTTTAGAGGCCATTGCCGTTCAAAAAAGCTATCATGATGGAGCGCCTGCTGTGTGCCAAGCATTTCACATATATGCAATTTTTGCAACAATGCTATTGATATGGGTGCCATTACTTTATTGTTGGGAAACTGAAGTTGGGGTCTGCAGCCGTGTGATCCAGTCTAGGCAGACTACGCCTCTGGGTGACTCTAGTGAACACTTTCAGTGCTTCCCCCATATGTCCCTGGATGCCCTGCTGCCAGTTCTGTGTGTCCATCCCCCAGCTTCTGGGCGCTTTGCTCTTAATGACTTGCACCTTCGGTTGATCTCCTACCAAGGAAGAAGAGGCTCTGCGCCTTCAGAGGACTGCTTTCTTCGTTCTGACAGGGAGAGCATTCCCCATGGGCAGCCTGTAGCTGTCCAGTACTGACTGGTAACCGATTAGGAAAGCCCAGCTGCCCTGCCTGGAGGCAGGAAAGACTCAGGCATCACTCACGCTCCAGATCTTCCCTGCGGAATCAGGCTGAGGCTGACTTTGCCTGAGTTGCTACCTTGCCCGGCTACCTCCCCTCCCCCGTCCTGCCTCCCCCACCCTTCACTGGTCTCCCCTGGGAGCACTTTCTTAATCACTTGCACACAAATCCTGGTCTCAGCGTCTCTTTCTGAGGAGCCCAGCATAAGACCGTGGTTTAGCTGGGATGCCAACCCAAGCCAGTCTGGTGTAAAACTTTGTGTCCCTTCTGTGTGACATGCAACCATTGTTACCAAATGCAAGTTCATGTGCCTGTTGCACAGTGAGGCCAAACAAATCGGAACATCGGAGTTTGGAGCAGAGAAAGGTTATTGCAGGACCAAGCAAGGAGAACGAGTGGCTCGAGCCCAAACCCACCGCCCCACCAACTCCTTGAAAGGGTTCAGCACAGCATTTTTAAAGGCCAGGTGAGGGAGGGGTGTTGCAGGGTCCACAATTCAGCTTGTACACAATTCTCTGATTGGCTGACGGTGAGGAAACGGAGGTTAACATTCTAGGCGCCAGAAGGTCTGGGGGCTACGTGCTCGTGATCATCAAGTAGTTAATTTCTTCCATTTGGTGGTGGTTTTAGCATCTGAAAAACTCAGGGAATATGCATCAGATGCTATTATCTGGGTCTTCAGAGAGGAGCTACAGCAGAGGGTATGGGGGAGGGGTCTGCCCCGGGAAGGGCCCATAGGGTCCCGCTCGGTTACACTATCTATCATTTCTCTACTTCTATCAGTTATATTTCAATTAACTTCACCCTATGCTTTCAGAGCTTCCGGACTCTGAAACTCCATGAACAAAATCTAAGTAATACTGAATCTCTGGTTTTCTTTCTCAGAAAAGCGATGTCCTGCCCTTGCCATGCCAGCAAATGGAGGGTTTAAGTGCGTCGACGGTGCCTACTTTAACTCCCGGTGTGAGTACTATTGCTCGCCAGGATACACATTGAAAGGGGAGCAGACAGTCACGTGTATGGACAACAAGGCGTGGAGTGGCCGACCAGCCTCCTGTGTTGGTAAGAGAATATCGCCAGCCCTCAGGAGGCGCCTGCTTTGGGAGGAGCAGGGGGTGTCCGTACAGTGGATTTTTAAGGAAGCGTCCGTGTCCCGAATGTAAAGCATAAGCACCCCATTTTGCTTTCAGTGGTTCTCTTCATCCCTATTTCTCTGGCTCAGCGCAGACCTAGCCTCAGTCTCTACGCTAGAGTTGACTTCACGGCTCATGGCTTTCCTCTGACTTTTGTCTCTCTCTTGGATTGCCATTGAGGCAGCTGGAGGCTGGCAGAGATACGGGGTAATCCCACTGCTTTAGGTCAGGGACCTGCCCTGTAGCACTGAGCAGAGTTTTTGACATTGGCCGGACATTCCTGCAGAGAGCATCTCTGTGTCTTTCAGCGGGCAGACGTAGTTCCATTGTCATCGACTCCGGTAGTCAGCAAACACTCAGTTTGTAAACTGGAAGGGATTTGGCTATTTTACCTTAGTCTGGATTTGTTGGGCAAATAGTAGTTCTTAGTTCTTTTTTTTTAACATCTTTATTGGGGTACAATTGCTTTACAATGGTGTGTCAGTTTCTGCTCTACAACAAAGTGAATCAGTTAAACATATACATATGTTCCCATATCTCTTCCCTCTTGCGTCTCCCTCCCTCCCACCCTCCCTATCCCACCCTCCAGGCGGTCCCAAAGCACCGAGCTGATCTCCCTGTGCTATGCGGCTGCTTCCCACTAGCTATCTACCTTACGTTTCGTAGTGTATATATGTTCTTAGTTCTTAGTTGTGGTTTGGGGAGCTGGAAATCTTTACAAATGCAGATTCATGGCTCCACCCCAGACCTGCTGAATCAGAAACTCTGGGGATGGGCCCCAGCACTTGGTGCTCTCATGAGCCTCGCAGGGCATTTCAAAGTGCTTTAAGAGAGAGCCGCTGGTCTGAGGCAGTGCTTCTCCAACTTGGGAATCACCTGGGAAACTTGGTAAAAATGCAGCTTCTGATTCAGTAGATCTGGGGTGTAGCCTGGGATTCTCTAGGGCAAGGTTTCTGAATCTTGGAACAACGGACATTTGGGGTCAGATAATTATTCGTCCTGGGGTCCCGTCTTTTGTACTCCAGGATGCTTAGCAGAGCCGTGGCTTTTACCCACTAGATGCCAGTAACATCTCCCCCCAACTCCCACTTGTGACAACCAAAAATGTCTTCAGACGTTGTCAAATGTCCCCTGGAGAGAGGAGAGGAAGGAGAAAAATCACTCCCCCCAACTCCTTGAGAATCACCCATCTAGGGGCAGTGGGTTCCTTCTCCCCACCCCCGCCCCTGCTACTTATTAGAATCACCTGAGTATCTTTTCGACCCTAGCCATGCCTTGGTCCAACCCTAGAGATTCTGATTCAATTAGTCTGATGTGGGACAGCTGGAGGAGATGAGTGGCATTCTAAAAGCTTCCCAGGTGGTTTTCATATGCAGCCAGGCTCCAGGACCATTGTCTGAGAGCAGTGGATCTCAGAGTATGGTCCCCTGATCAGAAACATCAACATCAGAAATGCAGATTTCCGGACATGCAGGATTGCTGGATTCTGATGCTCTAAAGGTTGAGAACCTGCCTTAGAAGATCAAATTTGGGAAGAACTTTAGTACCTTTTTACTCAAAATAGTGCCCAGCAGTTTCAGCACCAGCAGGAAGCCTGTTGGAAATGGAGAATCTTGGGACCCATCCGAAGCTGGCAGGTCAAAATCCATATTTTAAGAAGATCCCCAGGGGATTCCTATGTCCTTTAAACGTTGGGGCAGACTGCTCTGCGACAGTGGTTTTCAACTTTGGCTGCCATTTAAATCTGAATACCTGGGGCCCTGGTATTTTTCCAAAACTCCCCCAAGTAGTTGAAAACCGCTGTCCCAGGAGACTGTTTCCTCATAAAGCGTTAGAGCTGCCAGGACCCACCGCAGCAGAACATTCTAGTCCAATCCCCCATCTACGGATGAGGCCTGAGAGGTCACCTGACTGGCTTGATGTTGTGTAGAGCCAGGCCTATGTCTCCAGGCTTTCAGGCTCAAAGTCCCTGGATCCGGAGACGGCTCTGGCACTGAGGTGCCGAGGCAGCTGGCCGCAGGAGCCTGGCTCCTACCCTGCTTGGGTCTGCCCATCCTCCAGAGAGTCCTTCAGCTCAGTCTGCCCGTGTGCTTTACCCCAAGGACTCCTTCCTGACTGCTCAGAGCCTGGAGCAGATACTTCAGGAATGAGACTGAAACTGGATGCTACCCTCTGGGGGCAGTTGTACAACAACTCCTCTGGCCTTGGTCCCCACGGTGTGTTCATGATGGTACCACTGTCCACTGTATCCCCTGGCAGCATCAGCCGTTCTTACTCTGCAGTTATGTGGTTAATGAGCTATAGCCAGGGGACCTGGCCAAGATATTCTTGCAGGAAGGGGGACCCCTTCCAGGGCCCGAGCGTGGGCTCTTGTCTAACACCCGGAAATGAGTTGTCCGAGGAGATACACGTGCTGACAAAGCAAAAGACTTTATTGGGAAGGGGCGCCTGGGAGGAGAGCAGGAGGGTAAAGGAACCCAGGAGAACGGCTCTGCCACGTGGCTCGCAGTCTCAGGTTTCATGGTGGTGATGTTAGCTTTCTGGGTTGTCTCTGGCCAATCATCTTGCTCGTGCCCATATTTGGTCTGACTCAGGGTCCTGCCTGGTGGCGCACGCATCTCTCAGCCAAGATGGATTCCAGCGTGAGGGTTTCTGGGAGGTTAGGGCAGGACATATCGTCTCCTCCCTCCTCCTTTCAGCCCCTCCCGAATTCTTCCAGGTTAGTTTTTTTTTTTTTTTGGCTGCGTTTGGGTCTTTGTTGCTGCGCGTGGGCTTTCTCTAGTTGTGGCAAGCGGGGCTACTCTTCGTTGTGGTGTGCAGGCTTCTCATTGTGGTGGCTTCTCTTGTTGTGGAGCACGGGCTCTAGGCTCGAGGGCTTCAGTAGTTGTGGCACGTGGGCTCAGTAGTTGTGGCTCCTGAGCTCTAGAGCACAGGCTCAGTAGTTGTGGTGCACGGGCTTCATTGCTCGGCGGCATGCGGGATCTTCCCGGACCAGGGCTCGAACCCACGTCCCCTACATTGGCAGATGGATTCCTAACCACTGTGCCACCAGGGAAGTCCCCAGTTTAGTTTTACAAACATACTATGGGCTGGCATGTCTTGTCCTCCCTCCTTTTGGCCCCTCCCGAATTCGCCCGGTTAGTTTTCAGCAGCAGCGCTGCGTTCTTTGTCGGGACCTCCTGCTGTGAGACAACCCAGGCAAGCGGTTGTCATCGTGCCTGGCCAAGGCAGGCAGTTTTGGTCAATGGTTCCCTACCAATGCGAGCAAAAACCTTCTACATCAGAGTCACAGCCTGGACCTTACCTTGTATCCATCTGACAAGAGCACCAGGTCCAAATAATTACTCAGATAACCGACTCAGATTTATTCCGAGCTTCTCTTTTTCTAGGATTTAGGTAGGAGTTTGAATTGATCGGTAACTGGGAAGACAGAAACCATTCTAGGTATTTCCAGCAGAAGAGAATTTAATAAGGGGCATTGGTTACAAAAACATAGGAAGAGCTGGAGGAGCAAAAGAGGAGAAACATTGTTACGAGGGATTAGTTACAGCAGAAACCCATAGCAACCGAGGGCTAGGGGAGCAAAAGTGGCCTGGTAGTGTTACCCCAAATCCAGAAGCTCACGCTGATGTTGACATGTCTGTACCTGACACCATCATGGATGAGAATGAAGCCAGGGGCCCAGGAAGCCCTCACTGAAGCCCCTACCAGAGCATAGTGGCTTCCATCTTCTTCCTGCCTTCTATTCTCATGAAAGTGCCTCCCATTGGCAAACCTAGCTGGTACCCAGCCGGCAGAAGGAGTCCAAGAAATGTCATTTCGTGACTTTTAGCACAGGCAGTAAAAGGGAGATGATAGAAAAACTGAGCACCAACAGAATCTTTGGCACAGCAACCATTTTCTGAGGTCTTAGACGTCTCCCCGTGAATCGCTGTACTTCTGGGCAAGGAGAAGAACGCAGAGCAGCCCCGCTCAGCCAGTGCAGGTAGGATAGCGCCCAGGCTGTGAGCTCTGGACACGCTCCTTCGGAAGGACATGACTTCAGGCTAGATGTTCAGGTCAGAAGAGCCCGTCACAGATGTTGCTTTCACTCTCTCTCCTATGACTTGGTATGTGCAAGCTAGCTCTTCGAAACAAGCCCTCCCCCCCATTTTGGACTCTCTCTTTCCTCACATTGGAAGGGCCAGAGGAGATGGGATGGGAGGAGATACACATCTTCATGCTGAGCAAGCTTTGGCAGAATCTTCTGGGATCACACTGTTCAGATGTCCAGATTGTGTGCAACAGTGGAAGGAAAATGCCGATTATTCGCAAAAAGCAACAAGCATGTCTTAAGCCAGACCAGATGGGCCTGGAACCTTCCCAGAGGGAGAGAGAAAGAACTAAGAAATGAACCCCAGTTTCAGGGCATTTATCTTAGAGCGGGCCAGGGCAAGGTTCAGGCATCTTTGGGGGAAGGGGAATTTGTGCGCGCAGTGAGGGGGGGGCGGGTAATGGTGAAAAGGGGACCCGTGAGCCACAAGAGAGCAATGCGCTCCCAGGAAAAGGAGAGAAACAGACAAAGCAAGCAGGCAATTCTTTCTTCGATTTTGTGACAGATAAGCTGGAGCTTGTCCCCGGTGAATTTTACTGCAGGGCTGTCATGGATACTTTTGGCTTTCAATGTATTATTAAATTCGTTTAATGACTTTGTTTGTGTGTTGGCAAGGCTCAGGGGTCCTTGAGCACAGCTCAGAGCCTCAGCCTAGTTTAGGAGCTGACACATGGTGGCCGAGCATTTCCCAGATTTCCACACAGCCTTGAACAGTGCCTCTGGGCCAGAGCTGTACCGAGTGCTGAGGAAATCGTCTCAGTTCTCCTCCAGATCTGGAGGGAAGAGAGAACACTGGGCTTCCTTTTCACTCTGAGGTGGTGGTCTTTTCACTTTTCACTCTGTGGTCTGGCTAATTTGAAAGGACCGCAAGTTAAAACTCATTCTCTTAGGCAGCGCACACTCTGGCAGTGGGCTCAAATGCATGGTTATTTCAGAAACAGATATAGATAGAAATCAGTCAGTGTGGGAGAAACAACATACTGCAAATTGCAGGAGGGTAAGATATTTAGAGAGCCGCAACTTCCATTGATATAAAAAAAAGTAAACCATAGAATGTAATAACTATTGTTTGGGGGGATTTTTTTTTCTTTTTTCCATTTTTAGTTCATTTCGGTTACATTGGCATTTAGATAGAACAATGGACAGTTAGAATTACAAGGCCCCATCTAGAGACCAGATTTTGAGTAGACACACGATTTCTCCTTTAGACCAACAGTTTTTCCTAGGCCAAAAGAGAAAGAGACCAAAATTCAAGTAAGTTTAAAATCCATGGGCAATGAAAACCGAGCAGGTATCTTTGGACATGCAGGGCGCCCCATTTCGTTTTTTTAACAGAGGTCCACATACAGACCAACTTGGTTTTTGGAATTACTCTTTGCTTGTTTTATATTTCCTACAGAATAGAATAGTTGGAGAGTTAACACAAATGGAAGTCTGGAATAAAAAAGAATCTGTGATTTTAGATATGAAAATTGATGGAATAGGTTTCTGGCCTCCCAATCATCTGACAGCTGGGTTGACCCAATGACCCACAAGGAAGTTTGCTGGGCTGAATGGTATTATTTCCCGAGATTCAGTTGAGGATACAGATATCACGGGGCTAAGAATAAATGTGTCAGTGCGTTGTTGTAGATGCTCTTAACTCATATTGAATTTTTCCTGGGTTGACAGATACACATTTTCTTGCAAACTTTCAGGAAGCTAGTTTCAGCTTTGCAACAAGTTGCAATTTTTAGTTTGGTATCTTGCTTCTGGTGATAGTGACTTCTAATTGTGGAGTCCTTTGCTTCTCTTCTAGACTCTTCTGTCCATTGGGGAAAGTTTTCTAATACCTCATGGTGCCAAAGAAATGGAACCACATTCCAGAGACATCCGCAAGGATTACACTCTAGCTGGGGGAGGCAAGCAATGGGGCAAGTTTTCCGTGTCCAGGTTTCTTCTGCCTCTGCCCTTTCTTCCTGTGCCCCAGGAAATGACCGCCTCCTTCCTCCATCACCAACCTGCCAAAATTCCCCATCCAAACAACCGTGAAGAATACCATGGTTGTTTGAAACCACTAAGTTTTGTGTGGTCAGTTGTTTGGTTGGGGAATTTCGGCAGGGCTCGGCGGCTCACCTCTGTTCCACATAGTAATGGCTGAAGTGCCTGATTGGGGCTGGAGGATCCAAGCTGGCTTCACTCCCATGTCTGGCATCTCACTCAGAGGCGGCTGGACTGGCTGGCATTTGACTGAGTCTCCTTCTCTCTCCCTTCACAATTTCTCAATTTCTCCACATGGCCTCTCCAGTCAGATAGTTGGACTTCCTTAGATGGCAGCTGGCTTCTGAGATAGTGAACAGCCGAAGGTGCCAGACTCTTTAAGGGCCTACACCTGGGACTGGCGTAGGGTCACTTTCCCTGCATTCTGTTAGTCAAAGCAAGTCACAAGCCTGGCACAGATTCAGAGGGAGGGGAAACAGACTCCACCTCTTGCTAGGAGGAGCTGCATGTATATAAGGGGATTATGGGTGGCCATCTTTGCAGGAAATTCACCAGAGTATCCTTTGTTAGAAATCAGAGCTTAGAAATCATTAGTGAAATACATCTTGGAAGATGCCGTACCAAATTTGAAAAAAAAAAGGTGTGATTGCTTATATCCCAGTTCACGTACTGTTAACAAGGCCAAAGTCATAATGCCTTAAACAAGATAGAAGTTCTGTTCTCGTATAAATGTTTGTCCGGGGCAGTGTCCTAGACCCAAACTCCTTCTCATTTGTCCTTCCATCCTCAACTTGCAGCTTTCATCCTACAGTCGAAGATGCTGTTCCGGCTCCCCACCCCATGGACATTCAAACCAGGGTGGAAGCGGGGGTAGCCACACATACTTTTTGAAAAGCACATCACTTCTTCTGACAACCCACTGGTGGAAGCCATCCCATGGCCACACCTAACTTCAGACAAGCCTGGGAAATATAGTCTTTATTCTGGAGGGCCACAGGCCCAGGGAAACTTCTTTTGTGCTAAAAAAAGAAGGGGGATGGGAGAGCAGGTGAACACATCGACTGTACAGATTGAGAAGAAGTTGGTGTAAAAGATCAAGGGAGAAAAGAAGGGAGAAAAAGATTAGTTAAAAAGCCAGTTGGTGTAAATCAACTATACTTCAATAAAATAAAATTTAAAATTCAACAAAAAATCATATTATATACCGTATAGGTAAAAGTATTTATAGAAACAATTTGCATAAAAATTGAGGTTCTCATTGCAATAATCAGTTGTATTTAATAAAGAAAATGTATAAGATAGTTCCCAAACGTAAATCCAGTTGGAATGAGTTATGGAGGACATCAGAGAGGAAAGGAGCATTAAATGGAGTCTGCTTGCTGTGAGCAGCTGTGATGATCCTTTACATTCTTGAGATAAGAATATCACCTTGGGCTTCCCTGGTGGCGCAGTGGTTGAGAGTCCGCCTGCCGATGCAGGGGACACGGGTTCGTGCCCCAGTCCGGGAAGATCCCATGTGCCGCGGAGCGGCTGGGCCCGTGAGCCATGGCCGCTGAGCCTGCGCGTCCGGAGCCTGTGCTCCGCAGTGGGAGAGGCCACAACAGTGAGAAAAAAAAAAAAAAAAAAAGAGTATCACCTTGCCTTAGAATGAGGTGGAGGGAGTGAAGAACGCGCATCCCCACCCCAGGTCAGGCAGTCCCAGACACAAGTTACTGTTATGTTCTGAAGCACCTATTCTTCATACCTCTAACAGTCATGTTCAAACACAGGTCTCCACTGGAAAACATTATTTAAGCAAACATTTTAGGATGCAGTTAATTTATAACCTTAGTTTAAAGGAGTTTTTTCCCTTGTTATCTGTTGGCCAGAACATTGCCCTTTTCACCCTCTTTCTTATTTCCACTACCTACCACCTACCACCTACCTGGTTAGACGTGTTCAATATTCCCAGGTATATAGTTTAGCTTCTCAGATAAACAGTAGTTGATAGAGTGCAGTATATTTGTTTCTGATATTTTTGTACGCAGAGAAGAAACTAGAGCACAGAGGAGGGAGACAGTTTGTCAAATGTCTCCAGTGAGTGGGGCAGAGGCCAGGCTTTTCTGTGCAGAGTTGCACAGTTGCCACACAATAACTGGCTCTGTGGGCATCCTGACTCAACAAGGAATCATGATTATGTTTCTATAGTAACTTCGTTTATTTCATTCATGGAAATTTATAATAACTTAGAAAAAGCAATGATGGCCATGGCTGTATAATAATAGGCTTCAGTCCTGGAGCATCTGGGGAAGGGCAGGCCAGCTGGTCTCTTGAGCTGAAAGAGAGGCCATGACGCTGGAGGATGCAACAGAGTTCAGTCCTGCTGCCGCTCTTAAAGGATGTAAGGGGAAGCTGGAGCCGGCGACCATGGAAGAATGTGTGTGCAGAGGATGGAGGAAACCGCTAGGTCAGCAGCAGGCAGACATACAGAAGTGTTCGGCTGATTAAAATAATTGAAAAAGATGCGATCATGGCTTAGAATCTCAGACCACAAAGAAATTCCAGAAGAGAGGAGATGCTTCCCAGTCTATAAATGGGGATGATAATAACAGTACTTAGTCTAGTAGGTGGTGGTGAGAATTCAATGAAATAATGCAGGGATAGTACTCCGCCTGGGGTGGACAGGTAGGAGGGTTCAGTAAATATTAGCTATTATTTTTAGTGCTTTATTTCTTCTATGTTTCTGGCTTGGAGGAACACCACTTCTGAAAAATTAGGCCAGTTTCAGCAGATCATTGTTAGCTGTCAGAAGCTGGCTTTCAGAAGCTCTGAGACTCTTCACCCAGATAACCTAATTTGGAGTGCTGTTTGCTCAGTGACAATGTCAAGTTCATAGGGAAAACAACCCAGCCTATCCTCCAGCTGTTTAGTTTACATGACACAGAGGGTAAGAGTATCTCTTCACTCTGACAATGTCACTCCAAGAAAATCTGGTAACACTAAGTAATTTTACAGTGAAATCTATCTCCTCTCCTCAGGCCCTCCCTTTCGGCTTTAAATTTTTAAAAAATAAATATGCCTTCTATTATGAGGTTGCCAACTGTATTTGGCCAGCAGGGGGCAGGTATTGTACACTTGTCTTCCTGATTCACCCAAAGCTGTGAAATGTTCATCTGAATTGTAAAGTATGTCTTCTATTACCTATCATAGTAAAACCAGAAAAAGGGGGATTATTTTTAAAAACGTATCAACTGAAAATAGACACCTCTAATGTATTTAAAGCAGCTTCCATTGCACCATCACATTTATAAACTTTATCAATTCTAAGAAGCATATTTCTTTTTCACATTTTACTATCCCTGAAATTAGGATGCATCTCACAATCGATAGTGACTTAGATTCAGTAAAATATGGCAGTTATTCAATTTAGGATTAGTGTATTAGGGCTGTAAATTCACACTCCATTGAAGCATGCCACAGAATGAAAATGAATTTGGATAGCTGAAGACAAAATAGTTTAACAAATTATTCATAATTTCTTACCCTAAATTAAATGAGAAGTTATTGGACAAGACACAGGAGAAAGTATATGAAGACTTTACTTGGTGCATTTAGTCTCTCAAAGATGTTTGTAATTCAGAATCGAATGACATTTCATTTTCATTCAGGCTGTAGTAGCATGTAAATAATTACTAGCTGACATGTAAAGCAATGCAAATCTACATGTCGTTAATTTACTCTGCCCTCTTTAAATACATTCTCTACCTATTCAGAGTCATCCAGTAGAATTTGCCAAAGTTTGAATTCCCCCTTCTTCTGATTTCACTTTAGCTATAATAAGATGAAATCTAAGGGAGTAAGAAATTGACATCTCATTTATTACTAGCCCTCATTATCAACCCAGCCTTGATAGTGAGGGGGCAGAAATTCTATTACCAGGTAGGGAAACTATTTGGGGAACTTTGGGAGGTCTTTGGAGGGTCAGAACCAAGGTAGAACTGCTGTCCCGAAATAGAAAACCATAGGTGGGGTCCAGTGGCCGTTGGAGGGGAGAGTGGAGCCAGACAGATCATTGTTTAAGATATCGAGGAGTATGTTGGGGATAGACATAGCCAGGAGAGAGAGAGCTGGTTCCAGGGGTAAGTGCTCTAATTTGGGCTATAATTCACATTATCATTATTTACATGCCTGGCCTTAAATAATCACTCTGAGCCTCAGTTTCCATATCTGTAAAATGAGAGCATTGGGTAATTCTTTTACGCCTCCATAGCATTTACTTTTTTTAAAATAAGTAAATAAATAAATTTATTTATTTTTTGGCTGCGTTGGGTCTTCGTTGCTGTGCACAGGCTTTCTCTAGTTGCGGTGAGCGGGGGCTACTCTTCATTGTGGTGCGTGGGCTTCTCATTGCGGTGGCTTCTCTTGTTGTGGAGCACGGGCTCTAGGCGCGCGGGCTTCAGTAGTTGTGGCGCATGGGCTTAGTTGCTCTGCAGCATGTGGGATCTTCCCCGACCAGGGCTCGAACCCATGTCTCCTGCATTGGCAGGTGGATTCTTAACCACTGCGCCACCAGGGAAGTCCCTATCGCATTTACTTTTATGTAGCCTGGGGCAGTGTCATTTTATACCTCGTGTCATATTTCACATATGGTAACATAATCCCCCAACAGACTGTAGACTCTGAGAAGTACATGGTTCTCTTGCCTTTGTGCCTGCCCAAACCCAGCAGTTAGAATGATGCCTTGGGGAAGGCAGGTACTCACTAAAGATTTGTTGCCTTGAATTGAATGGAACTAGACGATACCTAAGGCACCTTTCTCTAGTCTCCTATGACGCTGTCTTTAAAGCGGGAGGGACTCACAATGGCTGAATGACTTCTAGTTGAGTAACTGCCATATTGCCAAGTCAGCAGGCAGAGTTTGGAAGTCTGGGGAAGAAGTTGCTGTAGCTAATAAATTACCCCACGAGACACCTAGCAAGGCCAGCTGATTGCAGGTTTAGCAATGCGCAGGTGAGTACTCAATCTTTAAAACTCAGCAGGCAAGAAGGGGCAAGATGAAGGGAGGGAAGAGAAATACAGAGGGGTGAAGAAACCCTTCAAAAGTGGGGAGCACCTAGACCTTTGGGCATGTCAAATGCTGGGTGTTGAACCCCAGGTTGATGAGATATTCCCTGCTGATGGCGAGAATATTCTGGTTCTGTTTGCAGATATAGAACCTCCTAGAATCAAGTGCCCAAGTGTGAAGGAGCGCATTGCGGAACCCAATAAATTGACAGTCCGGGTGTCCTGGGAGACCCCTGAGGGAAGAGACACAGCAGATGGCATTCTCACTGAGTAAGTGCAACTTGGCAGCTGGAATGATGCTGCCTCTTTTATGTGAGACATTCACTACCCAGAGTCAGGAAGTGTATCTATGCTGGTCAATTTATGCTTTCAGACTCAGTACAGCACTCTTTCAGCCATTCCTCATTCATTTCTTTATTTTTCTTCACCGTCCGACATACTATATTTTTCACTTTCGTATTTGTTTATTGCCTGTCTCCACTACAGTATGTTCGCTGCCATATCCCTAATGCCCAGAACCATGCCTAGCACCTAGTTGGTACTCAGTAAATATCTGTTAAAGGAAAGAAAGGAAGTAAGACAACGGGGTGGTGGGAAGAAGGGAGGAGAAGAGACGGAAGGAGGAAGAGGAAGCCAACTGGTAAATTCAGGGATAGACTCACCCCCATTGCCTGCCAGGGGCCCCTCCCCAGACCTTCCTAAGCCACCACCTCGCTGGGAACCTCTGTGTCTCCCAGGTGGAGCCCGATGTTGCCCCCCTTGTGCTCTGTGAGTCTATCCCTTGTGTTTTGGCACCTGCTTCTTTCAAAACATTTGATTTTTATTTTTTAAAACTTGCAACCACATTAAACACTTAAAGAAGCAGCTTAAAAAAAAAGAGAGAGACGGGGGCTTCCCTGGTGGCGCAGTGGTTGAGAGTCCACCTGCCGATGCAGGGGACACGGGTTCGTGTCCCGGTCCGGGAGGATCCCACATGCCGCGGAGCGGCTGGGCCCGTGAGCCATGGCCGCTGAGCCTGCGCGACTGGAGCCTGTGCTCCGCAGCGGGAGAGGCCACAACAGTGAGAGGCCCGCGTACCGCAAAAAAAAAAAAAAAGAAAGAAAGAAAAAAGAGACGGGGTCTTCTGCCTTCTTCCTTTCCCCCATTCTCCAGGACCAACTGCATGAGTAGTTTGAAATACATCCCAAATGTTTTTAAAAATGGGTGGTTCCCTTCGGTGAAGTTCAGCCACATGTTGTTCTAATCTAGCATATGGGCCTGTGCCCCTGCGGCTATTTGCTGGGCCCCCACCTTCCCTGAAGGCCACTACTTCATGTCAGCACGTTCACATCCAGGCCTTAAAGCTCACCGTCCTGCTAGACCTCCTTACCGAGTTTCCATCTGTGGGCAAAGAATACCTCTGACTTACCCCCTGGTGAGCCATCCAGCAGGGAAAGACTTTCTAGAATCCTGTCAACCCAGGCTGGGCAAGAGGAAATGTTTTAAAGCAATTATTAGCCATAATAGAACATCTTCTACTAGCAAGAGCCTGAGTCTCTCACCCGTAGCAGGACATTTTGTTCCTGCAGCCTGATAATGATCTCCCTGTGCACCATCTAGCTTAGATCATAATTGTTATGTTTCCCCTTGTAACTCCTCAAAGATAAACTTTGAGTATTAAGAAAAGTATTTATTTGTTGTTGTATACACATGTCACAAACCCCTAAGGAGAAACTTTAGGCAATTGGGATGAAAAAATAAATCACAGTTGATAGAATCAGGGATTGGGTTTTAACTATCGTTGAATCTTTTGGGACCCAGCACAATGCCTGGCTAACCCCTAGCCCATAATAGTTTCTTACATTTTTTTCACAACTGTGATTGCTATTGAAATCTGGTATAATAAACACACAATATCAGGTCATCAGATGACTATCAAACAAGGATATTCACCTTGGCATGTCTGTGGGTAACCTGTGTGTTATGGTTAGAAATGTGACTTTTTTTTTTTTTTTTTGCGGTACGCGGGCCTCTCACTGTTGTGGCCTCTCCCGTCGCGGAGCACAGGCTCCGGCTGCGCAGGCTCAGCGGCCATGGCTCACGGGCCCAGCCGCTCCGCGGCATGTGGGATCTTCCCGGACCGGGGCACGAACCCGTGTCCCCTGCATCAGCAGGCGGACTCTCAACCACTGCACCACCAGGGAAGCCCAGAAATGTGACATTTTGAAGGCGCATCTTAGTAGCCCCGACGCCTCTGTTCAGAGCAGCTGTCGGCTTCCTGAGCTCTACAGCTCAGAGCCGGCGGAGGCGTGGAGCAGGACGCTTCCTTGGGCAGAAGGAGGGGTTCAGAGAAGGCCGTCTTGTCCCCTTTTCAGCTCTTGCTTGGCCTCCTTGCTTCTCTGACATTCCTCTTCCCCGTGTGTTTTGGAAGCTCCTGTTATATAGTCCCCTTCTAGGAGGGAAGGTTCTAGTGTCAGGCACTGAGACAAGTGCTTCCTATGAGCTCCCTTAGTTACTCCTTATGACTGTTATTTGCATGTCAGATGAAAGAGTGTCTCCAAGAGGTGAGCAGCCGCTCACATTGGAAGTCTGATTCCTTTCAGGTTTATCTGCTTTTAAATTGTGCTTCTTGAGGACCTTAAAGCATCTAAGGTTCAAAGTGACGTGTCTCTAATGGTGGGATTTCTGGCACTTTCCTAACACCCCTCACTTCACCCTTTTACAAGTAAACAGGTACCTTGTCCACCTATGTGGAAGGTTCTCCTCAATGGTGACAGTGATAATTTCACATGCCTGTTATTAGCCAATATTTCTCATTATTTCTAAGAAGTATAGAGAGAAGGGAAATTATCTATTGAAAAACAAACAAAACCTGGCATTTGATCATGTTGTACCTACTGATGTTCTTATCAGACAACCAAGAAGAAAGATGCAGGAGTCACCCATGCTGTGTGACCTTGGGCAAGTTCCTTGATCTTTTGGTGCCTCAATTTCCTCATCTGTGAAATGGGGATAATAATGCCTACCTCATGGGGTTGTTGTGAGGATTAAATAAACTAATATATGTAAAATGCCTAGAACCATGCCTGACATGTATAAGGTTTATGTATGTGCAAAGAACAATAATAATAATAACTTATTATTAATAATAATAACTTAAGTTATTATTATTATTAGGATCACCAAGGAATCACAGTGAACTTGCCTTTTGCTCAGGAAAGGTCTCCACCCAGATAGAAAAAGCAGAGAAAGTTCTAGCGCCCCCTGCAGGCCCAAGTTGCCAATGAGTGCTTGGACTTCCCTCTCAAATGATTTTCCTCACAGGAAATTCCTTCATTCTCCCAACAGGGAGGCAATGCAGGTCCCCCTTGGAACAAAGGAAGGAAGAGTTGGGCCCTGTGTTCTGAGCATCCCCCATCCTCTGTTCTACATTCCAACGAGAAAAATAAATCTGAACTTCCCAGGAATTGGGGACTTCCATTTTTCTGGTCTCAAACCGCTCTTCCAAAACAGCGTAAAGCTCAGGAAATTCTATTCTTTGAGAATTCAAGTAGTAAAACTGGTCTAATGGCTGTCCCTTGGAGTCTCTGTATCTTGGGCAGAATGGGTACTCAACAAATGCCCGTGATGCCCCCTCTTTGATCATTACACCCATCACGGCCCAGTTGTTGCTAGGCCTACAATGATCATCTTTGCTGTTTCTGATTTTTTTTCCCCCTTTAAGTGTTATCCTAAAAGGCCTACCCCCAGGCTCACATTTTCCAGAAGGAGACCACAAGATCCAATACACAGTGTATGACAGAGCTGAGAACAAGGGCATTTGCAAATTTCGAGTTAAAGTAAGAGGTAAGATGACTGGTTCTTGGCTTTTTTCTCTCTTTATAAGAACAAAGGGAAACAGAGCCTTAAGCAAGAACCCTCTGTGAGTGGCCACTGCCAGAGGGAGACTAGCCAGCTCTGGATTCGCCTCTGATCATGAGGCTAGGGGAAGGGTGCTATCTTAATGCCTGAATTTCACAATTCCGATCCGGATGAGGTCCAGTGCTGGCAGATTGAAGGAGTCCGAGAGAGCAGTGAGTTTGTCTCACGTGAGCCCACAGCTGGCTGTCCCAGAAGAGTATTATTCAATAACTTTTCCACCCCTGGGTTTCGGTGACCAGCTAAAGCCTGTAAGTCCTTCTACTGATATGAAGGAGGTTAGGAGAACCCCCCCCCGCCCCAGCTGGGGTCACCAGGAGACCATGTTCTTGGTGTTCTAGAACTCTTGGTCTACCTGAAAAAAAAGGTTTATTTTATGCCTCAATGGGCAGTTACTTAACTAACCATCCTTCCTCCTTATTCTTCTCCTTATTCTTCTCATCTAGAACACAGGGGGCTAAATCAGTTCATCTCAGTGGTCTTGTTAGTATGAACAATGACCATCCCAAGGCCCACCCACTGGCCAGAGAGCTATGCCTGCCCCCATGCCTGCCCCCTCGCTCGTTTTCTGGTGCTTCTGAACCCTCCCCTTCCCTGGTTACTTCGTGGCGGGGAGCTCAGCACTGAGCCCCCTCTGGGCTTGTGTCCCACACAGTCAGACGCTGCGGCAAACTCAACGCCCCAGAGAATGGCTACATGAAGTGCTCCAGCGACGGCGATAATTACGGGGCCACCTGTGAATTCTCCTGCATCGGAGGCTACGAGCTCCAGGGGAGCCCTGCCCGAGTGTGTCAGTCCAACCTGGCCTGGTCTGGCACAGAGCCCACCTGTGCAGGTACGAGGGCAGCCCTCTCTCCAGCCAGCAGCAGACCCTGAAGACCCTTTGGCCCAGATTTCCAGTACAGGGAGGAGGGAGGGCTTCGCTCTGTATACCGTGAAAGGTTCGGTGCCAGCCCTCTTCATCGGATGGGTGAAAACAGTCCTCGGATCCCCGGGCAGCCCACCTCACCTGCCCTCCTCCTGTGCCTCTGCCTATCTTCTGATTTCTCGCTCATGTCCTGTAAGGAGGAAGCTGGAGGTGGGAGCCCAGAGCCCATTATGAATCAGCGGCACTATGAATCAGCACAGTCTGTACCCTTGTTCCTCCCTTCTACAAATGTAAGGATCTTTTTTACAAAGCCAGTACACTGCTGCGCACAGATGATAGAATGCCTGCTTTGCAGCACTGGCTGGAAAGTCCCGCAGACCTTGGGCATTTGGAATCTTTCCTCCTAATGTCAAAGGAGGAGGATAATACTTTGCCCACTCCTGGAGTGGTTGTAAGTATTAAATGAGGTCATCTATTCAACAGTGGAATTGAGCGGGGCCCGGCACAGGGTCAACTCTCAATACCTGTCAGTTATTACTGAGGAACACAGATTGGGCTGGGTAGTGATCATACTGTGAAATTTGGGCTGGCCAGAAAATTCCAGACATGTCTTTTATTTCTATACTTCACTGTTTTCTCGTTTCCTGGTACGTTCTCATCTTTATGCTTTCCCTTTAATCCCAGCCACTCAGAGTTAGCTGAGAGACAGAGACAGAGAGACACAGACACGTCCTCAGCTAAATGCCTGAGGCTCTTCAATTTCATACATCAAAGTACAAAGAACATCCCTCTTTCCTTCCCTGTCTCATTTCCTGAGGCAGGAGAGGAATGCCCACCCCCCAGGCCTAGCAAACATACCCACATCCTCATCCCCAGAACCTGTGAATATATTAGGTTACGTAGCAGAAGGCACTTTGAAGATGTAATTAAGTTAAGGATTTTGAGATGGGGAGAAGAGCGTGGATTATCCAGGTGGGCTCAATGCAATCACAAGCGTCCTTATAAGAGGGAGGCAGACGGGCTCTCAGAGTCAGAGAAAACGACGAGGGGAGCAGAGGTCGGAGAGGAGAGAGGCTGGAAGATGCTGTGCTGCTGGCTTTGAAGGTGGGGGAAAGGCTACGAGCCAACAACCTCGCCTTTACCCCAGTGAAACCCGTCCCAAACTTCGGACCGCCAGGATTGTAAGAGAATGTGTGTTTGTTAAGCCACGGGGTTTGTGGTGACCAGTGATAGCAGCGAGAGGAAACTAACACGCTTCCCCACTCCCCAACCCAGTGCTCCTTGGGGCCACCTCCCGAATAAACTAATATTTCTAGTTGAATCTTTATCTCAGGGTTTACTTCTTACACATATGGTTCTGTGTCTCATCACAGGCCGTGTTGAGCCAGAACCAGTAGAGAGTTTCTGACCTGTCTGGCCATTTCTGATTACAGCCATGAACGTCAATGTCGGCGTCAGAACAGCCGCTGCGCTTCTGGATCAGTTTTATGAGAAAAGAAGACTGCTCATCGTGTCCACGCCCACAGCCCGAAACCTCCTCTACCGGCTGCAGCTGGGAATGCTGCAGGTGAGTCCTTGCAGCAGGGCCAAGGCGGGAGGGAGACCTCTGCACAGGAAGGGCCCAGTCATTTCATTAAAAGCAAAGGCCAGATTCAGTGCCTCATCCATTTCCTGGGAGCTTCAGGAACCGGCACTGCAGAACTCCCCCCCCCCGCCCCCCCCCCCGTTCATTTCTGGCTCTGGGGCATAACCTAATTAACATTGACTCCCCAGAGCTAACTCAATCATTTTCCAACTAATGAGGTTTGGTGGTCTTCACTAATAAGCCTAATTGACATGCTGTCCAGGTTCAGCCAAAGAGCAAATTGTCTTTGCTGAACCCGCCCAGGATATGCCTGCGAGGGAGGCTGAACCCGTCCAGGATATGCCTGCGAGGGAGGCGATCAAGCAGTTGTTGGCCCTAAAGGCTGGCTCCAGGGAGGAGAGGGGGTCTGTCTAGGAGCCCTCAGGCCCCACATCCTGCTGCAGGGAGCTTCCCCAGCTCTCGCAGAGCTCCTCAGAGAGGGGTAACCATCCTTTAGAGAAGCGGTTCTCCAGGTGTGCTCTGTGAACCAGCAGCGTCAGTATGACCTGGGAGCTTGTTAGAAATGCAAATTCTCGATCCCCATCCCAGACCTGCTGGATCAGAAACTACATTTTAACAAGACCTTCAGGTGATTCCTAAGAACTTCAAAGTTTGATGGGGGGCGCTTTGCTAGGGAATGTGCCCTTTTTAGCTGTGTAAGTTTTGTAGCTACAGAATGAGGCAACCAGTGTCTTTTGGGGAAAAAACCAAACAAGCTAGAAACTGAAAGGATTGAATTAGAACTTGTTTGATTTCTGTCCTGAAGCGTGTTGTCAATAAGAGTGGCCAGTCTGATTGAATGCTAAAGAGGTAGGATGTTATGCTGGGTCATGGACACGGTGCTGCACATTTGGGGAGGAATGTTTCATTCATGTATTACAGTGAATAGAACTAGGTTTTTAGAACAATCTTGGTTTAATCAAAGGCTACAATTTAACTTCTCGTTTCAGCATTAAGACAATGCATAATGATAAAACTTTGTTTATTCTCCCCACGTACTTGGACTTCCCATGAACTCTGAAGAGCCATATAAAACATTTTGGGCTCCTTTGATAGGAACCCAATTCATCTCGTCTTTAACCCCAATCCCTGCCACCTGACCTCCACCTTGTGTCGCCTCATCCCGGCTAGGGAGTTGCTCTTTGGTTAGCACAAGCCCGCACCACTCCATTGTGTGGGAAATTGGCCTTGCAGGCTCTATTTCACAACCATACGTTTCCTGACCTTTTCTTTCCCTCTCTCCTTTTTTTTTTTCTTTTGGCTGCATTGGAAATTCGTTGCTGCATGCGGGCTTTTCTCTAGTTGTGGTGAGGAGGGGCTACTCTTTGTTGCAGTGCGCAGGCTTCTCACTGTGGTAGCTTCTCTTCTTGCGGAACACAGGCTTTAGGCACGCAGGCTTCAGTAGTTGCAGCATGCAGGCTCAGTAGTTGCGGCACGCGGGCCCTAGAGCATGTGGGCTTCAGTAGTTGCAGTGCGTGGGCTCAGTAGTTGTGGTGCGTGGGCTCTAGGGCACACGGGCTTCAGCAGTTGTGGCTCGAGGGCTCTAGAGTGCAGGCTTACTAGTTGTGGTGCACAGGCTTAGTTGCTCTGCGGCATGTGGGATCTTCCTGGCCCAGGGATCTAACCTGTGTCGCCTGCAATGGCAGGCGGATTCCCAACCACTCTGCCACCAGGGAAGTCCCCTGACCTCTTCTTAGTTCCATGGAAAAATGAAAAAGCCAGACAACTTGCTTTTCCTCTGTTTGGCAAACTATGGCTTTTGTAAGTAAAATTTTATTGAAGCACAGCCGAGGCTCATGCGTTTATGCATTCTGTATGGCTGCTTTAGCACCACAAAGGCACTGCTGAGTAGTTAGGACAGAGACCATCCAGCCCCATGAAACCTAAAACCTTTACTATCTGGCCCTTTACAGAAAATGTTGGCTTACCCCTGCCCTAGTCTGTCCTATTCCTTCAGGTACTTGCTAAATTACTAATCAACTAGTTGGATAAGATATTTGCTACCAAGGTGTTTATATATGACCCCCTCAACATATTTACATTGGCATTTTAAGCAGAGCCTTCAAGGAAAGGTTTGATTGGCTTATGTGATTCAGTTAGAATAATAAAAATGTATATTTCTACCTTTTCTAACTTGTCTACCAATTCTGTCACCCCAGAGATATTTCAGTGGAACTGTAATAAAAACTTGGTGTTCTAATAATTCAGCAGTTTAAATTTTCTTTTCCCATTTAGTCATATTCATCTTAAATTACTTTTTTGTTCCCTTACTGCCATTGGCATTCCCGATGAGATTTTCTGGCATATGGTTGAGTGGGTCACGTTCCCGAGGCTCTTGCGAAGAGCCAGCTCTGGGGGCTGGAACTTTTTTTTTTTTTTTTTTTTTTTGCGGTACGCGGGCCTATCACTGTTGCGGCCTCTCCCGTTGCGGAGCACAGGCTCCGGACGCACAGGCCCAGCGGCCATGGCTCACGGGCCCAGCCGCTCCGCGGCATGTGGGATCTTCCCGGACCGGGGCACGAACCCATGTCCCCTGCATCGGCAGGCGGACTCTCAACCACTGCACCACCAGGGAAGCCCCATTTTCTTTCTTTTAAAATTGAGGTATGATGGACATATAACATTAGTTTCAGATGTACAACATAACGATTCAATACTTGTATATATTGCAAAACGATCACCACAGTAGTCCATTTAACACCCATCACCATACCTAGTGGCGAAAATTTTTTTTCTCATGATGAGAACTTTCAGGATCCACTCCCCTAGCTACTTTCAAACATACAGTACAGTATTATTAACTAGAGTCACCAAGCTGTATATTGCGTCCCCATAATTTTTTCATTTTATCACTGTAAATTGTACCTTTTGACCCTCTTCACCCATTTTTGCCCAACCCCCAGCCCCCACCTCAGGAGAACACCAATCTGTTCTCTGTATCCATGAGCTCAGTGTTTTTCTTTTTTTATTTTAAGATTCTACACGTAAGAGAGATCATATGATATTTACCTTTTCCTCTTTTACTTCACTTAACATAATGCCCTCAAGGTCCATCCATGTTGCAGATGGCAAGATTTCACTCTTCTGTGGCTAAATAATGTTCCATTCTACCTATCACATGTTCCTCGTCCATTCATCCATCAGTGGACATTGAGGTTGTTTGCATAGCTTGGCTATTGTAAATAATGCTGCAGAGAACATGGGGATGCTCATATCTTTTCAAGTTAGTGTTTTTCTTTGGATAAATACCCAGCAGTGGAATTGCTGGATCATATGGTAGTTGTATTTTTAATTTTCTGAGCACCCTCCATACTGTTCTCCATAGTGTCTGCACCAATTTACATTCCCACCAACAGCACACAAGCTCCATCCATGTAGAGCAGCAGTGCTGTTATGTGTCTTTTTGACGATGGCCATCCTAATAGGCATGAGGTGATAACTCATGATTTTGATTTGCATTTTTCTAATGACTAGTGATATTGAGCATCTTTTCATGTATCTGTTGGCCTTTCATATATCTTCTTTGGAGAAATGTCTATTAAGGTCTTTTGCCCATTTTTAAATTAGAGTATGTATTTATTTGCTATTGAGTTGTATGAGTTCTTTAGATATTTTGGATATTAACCCCTTATCAGATACATGGTTTGCAGGTTTTTTTCCCCATTTTGTAGGTTGTCTTTTCACGTGTTGATAGTTTCTTTTACTGTGCAGAAGCTTCTTAGTTTGATGTAATCCCACTTGTTTTCTTCATTTTGTTGCTAGTGCTTAAGGTGTCATTTCCAAAAATCATTGCCAAGACCTATATCAAGGAGCTCTTTTTCCTGTTTTTTCATCTAGGAATTTCATGGTTTCAGATCTTACATTTAAGTCTCTAATCCACTTCAAGTTCCTTTTTATAAGTAGTATAAGATAGGGGCTTTTTTTCATTTTTTTACATGTAAATATCCAGTTTTTTCAGCACCAATTATTAAAGAGACTGTCTTTTCTCCATTGAATATTCCTGGCTCTTTTGTCAAATATTAGTTGACTGTGTATGCTTGGGTTTATTTCTTGGCTCTCAGTTCTGTTCCATTTGATTTTTTTGTTTGTTTTTAGGCCAGTACCATACTGTTTGAATTACCATAGCTTTATAGTATAGCTTGAAATTAGAAAGTGTGAGGCCTCCTGCTTTGTTCTATTCTCTAAGGATGGCTAGGTTATTTAGGGGTCTTTTGTGGTTCTCTACAAACTTTAGGATTGTTCTTTTTTTCCCTACTTATGTAAAAATGCCATTAGAATCTTTTGGCTTTTCACCACTGAGTATGATGTAAACTGTGGGAGGTACCTTCTTTGTCTACCAGAGTTTTTTTTAGTCATGAACAGAAGTTCTATTTTGTCAAATACTTTTTCTCCATATATTGAGATGATTTTTTTCATTCTATTAATCTGATGTATCACATTGATTTGTGTATGTTGAGCCATCATTGCATCCTAAGTATAATTCCGCTTGGTCATGCTGAATTATCCTTTTAATATGCTGTTGAATTCAGTTTGCTAGTATTTTGAGAGTTTTTGCTTCTATATTAATCAGGGTTATGGATCTGTATTTTTCTGATAGTGTCCTTTTCTGACATTGGTGTCAAGGTAATGCTGACCTCATAAAATGGGTTTGGAAGTGTTTCCTCCTTTTCTATTTTTTTGGCAGAGTTTGAGGATTAGTGTTAATTCTTCTTTAAATGTTTGGCAAAATTCACTAGTGAAGCTATCTGGTCCTGGGCTTTTCTTCACTGGGAGATTTTTGATTACTTATTTAATCACTTTACTAGTAATTGGTCTATTTAGACTTTCTATTCCTTCATGATTCACTCTTGATAGTTTGTATGTTTCTAAGAATTTTTCCACTTCTTCTAGGTTGTCCAGTTTACTGGTGTAGAGCTCTTCACAATAGCTTCTTATAAACTTTGTGTTTCTGTTGTATCAGTTGTAATGTCTTCTTTGTCATGTATAATTTTGTTGATTTGAGTTCTTTTTTCCTTGGTTAGTCTAGCTAAAGGATTGTCAAATTTGTTTATCTTTTCAAAGAACCAACTCTTAGTTTGGTTAACGTTTTCTATTGTTTTTCTGTTCTCAATTTCATTTATTTCTTCTCTAATCATTATTTCCTTCCTCTTGCTAATAACTTTGGGCTCAGTTTCTTTTTCTAGCTCCTTAAGGCATAGTTAGGTTGTTTATTTGGGAAATTTCTTGCTTTTTAATGTTTTTATTGTTGTGCACTTCCCTCTTATAATTACTTTTGCTGCATCCCATAAGTTTTGGTATGTTGTTTCTCCACTTTTTGTCTCAAGATACTTTATTGCCCCTTTAATTTCTTTGATCCATATGTTATTCAGGAGAATGTTGTTTAATTTCCATGTATTCGTGAATTTCCAGTTTCCTCTTGTTACTGATTTCTAGTTTCATACCAATGTGGTCAGAGAAGATACTTGGTATGATTTCAGTCTTCTTGAATTTTCTAAGAATTATTTTGTGACCTAACATATGGTCTATCCTAGAAAATGTTTTGTGTGCACTTGAGAAGAATGTGTTTACTGCTGATGTTGGATAGGATATTCTGTGATTATATTTGGTCTATAGTGTTGTTCAAATTTGCTCTTACCTTATTGATTTCTCTGTCTGGATGATCTATCCATCGTTGAAAGTAGGGTGTTAAAGTCCCCAACTATTACTGTATTGCTGTTTACTTCTCCTTTTATTTAGCTCTGTTAGTTTTTGCTTCATGTATTGATATTTCAGTTTTCCAATGTTGGGCACATCAATAATTATAATCTTTATAACTTCGTGATATATTGATCCCTTTATCATTATAAAATCACCTTCTTTGTCTTCTTTTACCGTTTTAAAAATTAAAGCCTATTTTGTCTGATTTAACTACCCCTGACTTTTTAGTTATTTGCTTAAAATATTTTTCCATCCATTTACTCTGCCTCTGTGTGTCTTGAAGGCTAAAGTCATTCCTGTAGGCAGCATATCATTGAATCTTTTTTTAAAAAAATCCATTTAGCTATTCTGTTTCTCGTTTGGAGAACTGAATCTGTTTACATTTAAAGTAATTATTGGTAAATAAGGATTTAGGCCATTTTGTTAATTGTTTTCTGATTGTTTTCTAGATCCATTTTTCCTTCTTACCCTGCTTTCTTTTATTGTGTTTTGATGTTGTGAGGTACTAGTATGCTTGGCTTTATCATATTCTTTGTAATTCAGATGTATCACTTGTTACCATGAGGCTTACATTCTAGAAAATCTTAAAATTAAAACACACTATTTTAAAGTAATACCACCTTAACTTCAATAAAGTCTTAAGCTTTATACTTTAACTTCTCCTCCCTTCACATTTTAGGTTATTGATGTTACAATTTTTAATATTGTGTACCTAATAAATTACTGTAGTTTTAGTTATTTTTACCATTTTTTTTTTTACTAAGTTACCTTTTAAAAATTTTTTTATTTTATATTGGAATAAAGTTGATTAAAAATGTTGTCCTAGTTTCAGGTGTACAGCAAAGTAATTCAGTTATACATGTTTCTATTCATTTGCAAATTCTTTTCCCATTTATGTTATTATAGAATATTGAGCAGAGTTTCCTGTGCTATACAGTAGGTCCTTGTTGGTTATCTACTTTAAATATATCAGTGTGTACCTGTCAATCCCAAACTTCTACTCTATCCCTCCCCCCTACTGTTCCTCCCTGGTAACCATAAGTTCATTCTCTAAGTCTGTGAGTCTATATCTGTTTGGTAAATAAGTTCATTTGTATCATTTTTTTTTAGATCCCGTATGTTAGCAATATCATATGATATGTCTTTCTCTGACTTACTTTACTTAGTATGATAATCTCCAGGTCCCTCCATGTTAGTGCAAATGGCATTATTTCTTTCTTTTTAATGGCTGAGTAATATTACATTGTATATATGTACCTCATCTTCTTAATCCATTCATCTGTCGATGGACATTTAGGTTCCTTCCATGTCTTGGCTATTGTAAACAGAGCTGCAATGAACATTGGGGTGCATGTATCCTTTTGAACCATGTTTTTCTCCAGTTATATGCCCAGGAGTGGGATTGCGGGATCATATGGTAGCTCTGTTTTTAGGGGTTTTTTGCCTTATAAATTTATTTATTTATTTATTTATTTATGGCTGTGTTGGGTCTTCGTTGCTCTGTGCGGGCTTTCTCTAGTTGTGGTGAGCGGGGGCTATTCTTTGTTGCGGTGCACGGGCTTCTCATTGTTGTGGCTTCTCTTGTTGCAGAGCACAGGCTCTGGGCATGAGGGCTTCAGTAGTTGTGGCATGTAGGCTCACTATTTGTGGCTCGCAGGCTCTAGAGTGCAGGCTCAGTAGTTGTGGTGCACAGGCTTAGTTGCTCCGCAGCATGTGGGATCTTCCTGGGCCAGGGCTCAAACCCGTGTCCCCTGCATTGACAGGCGGATTCTTAACCACTGTGCCACCAGGGAAGCCCCTACTTTTAGTTTTCTAAGGAACCTCCATACTTTAATTTCTCCATAGTGGCTGTACCAATTTTACATTCCCACCCACAGTGTAGGAGGGTTTCCTTTTCTCCACACCCTCTCCAGCATTTATTGTTTGTAAACTTTTTGATAATGGCTATTCTGACTGGTGTGAGGTGATATCTCATTGTAGTTTTGATTTGCATTTCTCTAATAGTTAGTGATGTTGAGCATCTTTTCATATGCTTCTTGGCCATCTGTATGGCTTCTTTGGGGAAATGTCTATTTAGGTCTGTCTTCTGCCCATTTTTTGATTGGGTTGTTTGTTTAATATTGAGCCGCACGAACTGTTCATAAATTTTGGAGATTAATCCCTTGCAGGTTGCATTGCTTGCAAATGTTTTCTCCAATTCTGTGGGTTGTCTTTTTGTTTATTGTTTCCTTTGCTGTGCAAAAGCTTTTGAATTTAACTAGGTTCCATTTGTTTATTTTTATTTCTATTACTGTGGGAGACAGATAGAAAAAAATATTGCTGCAATTTATGTCAGAGTGTTCTTCCTGTTTTCCTGTAAGAGTTTTATGGTATCTGGTCTTACATTTAGGTCTTTAGTCCTTTTTAATTTTATTTTTGTGTATGGTATTAGATAATGTTCTAATTTCATTTTTTTTTACATGTACCTGTCCAGTTTTCCCAGCACCATTTATTGAACAGACTATCTTTTCTCCATTGTATACTCTTGCCTCCTTTGTCATCTATTAATTGACCATAGGTGCATGGGTTTATTTCTGGGCTTTCTATACTGTTCGATTTATCTATATGTCTGTTTTTGTGCCAGTACCATACTATTTTGATGACTGTAGCCTTGTAGTATATAGTCTGAAATTAGGGAGCCTGATTCCTCCAGCTCCATTTTTCTTTCTCAAGATTGCTTTCGCTATTCAGGGTCTTTTGTGTCTCCACACAAATTTTAAGATTTTTTTTGGTTCTAATTCTGTGAAAAATGCCATTGGTAATTTGATAGGGATTGCACTGAATCTGTAGATTGCTTTCGTTAGTATAGTAAAATTTTTTTGAATTATTGCTTTCTTTATTTTTGGCTGCATTGGGCTTTCATTGCTGCCCGCGGGCTTTCTCTAGTTGCGGTGAGCTGAGGCTACTCTTCATTGCGGTGCATGGGCTTCTCATTGCGGTGGCTTCTCTTGTTGCGGAGCACAGGCTCTAGGCACGCGGGCTTCAGTAGTTGTGGCACACAACTCGAACCCATTGTGGTTAGTTGCTCTGTGGCATGTGGGATCTTCCTGGACCAGGGCTCGAACCCGTGTCCCCTGCACTGGCAGGTGGATTCTTAACCAGTGCGCCACCAGGGAAGCCCTAGTATAGTAATTTTGACAATATTATTTTTTCCAATCCAAGTACATGGTACATCTTTCCAACTGTTTGTGTCATCTTTAATTTCTTCCATCAGCATCTTATAGTTTCCAGAGTACAGGTCTTCTGCCTCCTTAGGTAGGTTTATTCCTAGGTATTTTATTCTTCTTGATGTAATGATAAGTGGGATTGTTGCTTTAATTTCTCTTTCTGATATTTCATTGTTAGTGTATAGAAATGCAACAGACTTCTGTGTATTAATTTTGTATCCTGCAACTTTACTGAATTCATTGATGAGCTCTAGTAGTTTTCTGGTAGAATCTTTAGGATTCTCTCTCTATATATATCATGTCATCTACAAACAGTGACAGTCTTCTTTTCCAGTTTGGATTGTTTTTATTTTTCTTCTCTTATTGCTGTGACTAGGACTTCCAAGTCTTTTTTTTCTTTTTTTTTTTTTTTTTTTGCGGTACGTGGGCCTCTCACTGTTGTGGCCTCTCCCGTTGCGGAGCACAGGCTCCGGATGCGCAGGCTCAGTGGCCATGGCTCACAGGCCCAGCAGCTCTGCGGCATGTGGGATCTTCCCGGACCGGGGCACAAACCCTTGTCCCCTGCATCGGCAGGCGGACTCCCAACCACTGCGCCACCAGGGAAGCCCCCAAGTCTATTTCGAATAAAAGTGGCAAGAGTGTGGGCATCCTTGTCTTGTTCCTGATCTTAGAGGAAATGCTTTCAGCTTTTCATCATTGAGTATGATGTTAGCTATAGGTTTGTCATATATGGCCTTTATTATGTTGAGGTAGTTTCCCTCTATGGCCCACTTTCTGGAGAGTTTTTATCATAAATGGTGTTGAATTTTGTCAGAAGCTTTTCCTGCATCTATTGAGATGATCTTATGATTTTTAATTCTTCAAATTGTTGATGTGGTGTATCACACTGATTGATTTGCAGATATTGAAAAATCCTTGCATACCTGGGATAAATCCCACTTGATCATTGTGCATGATCCTTTTAATGTATTGCTGGATTTGGTTTGCTAGTATTTTATTGAGGATTTTTGTGTCTATGTTCATCAGTGATATTGGTCTGTTATTTTGTGTGTGTGTGTGTTATCTTTGTCTATTTTTGTCTAGTTTTGGTATCAGTGTGATGGTGGCCTCATAGAATGAGTTTGGGAGTGTTCCTACTTCTGCAGTTTTTTGGGAATAGTTTCAGAAGGATAGGTGTTAACTCTGCTCTAAATGTTTGATAAATTCTTCTGTGAAGCCAGCTGGTCCTACACTTTGGTTGTTGGGAGTTTTTAAATCACAGTTAAAATTTCATTACTTGTGGTTGGTCTCTTCATATTTTCTGTTTCTTCCTGATTCAGTCTTGGGAGGTTGTACCTTTCTAAATATTTGTCCGTTTCTTCCAGGTTGTCCATTTTATTGGCATATAGTTGCTTGTAGTAGTCTCTTAGGATCCTTTGTATTTCTGTGGGGTCCATTGTAACTTCTTTTTCATTTCTGATTGTATTGATTTGGGCCCTCTCCCTTTTTTACATGATGAGTCTGGCTAAAGGCTTATCAATTTTGTTTGTCTTTTCAAAGAACCAGTTTTTAGTTTCATTGAACTTTTCTTCATCTCTGTTTCATTTATTTCTGCTCTGATTTTTTCTTTCCTTCTGCTAACTTTGGGTTTTGTTTGTTCTTTCTCTGTAGTGGCTTTAGATGTAAGCTTAGGTTGTTTATTTGAGATGTTTCTTCTTTCCTGAGGTAAGATTGTATTGCTATAAACTTCCCTCTTAGAACTGCTTTTGCTGAGTCCTATAGGTTTTGGATCATGGTGCTTTCGTGTGTCTCTAGGTGTTTTTTCATTTCCTCTTTGATTTCTTCAGTGATCCATTGGTTGTTTAGTAGCATATTGTTTAGCCTCCATGTGTTTGTTTTTTTATAGTATTTCCTCACATTGTGGTTAGAAAATATGCTTGTTGTCCATTGTTGTCAGTATGTTGTCAATTTTCTTTAAATTTACCGAGGCTTGCTTTGTGGCCCAGCATGTGATCAATCCTGGAGATTGTTCCATGTGCACTTGAGAAGAACATGTATTCTGCTGCTTTTGTATGGAATGCTCTATAAATATCAATAAAGTCCATCTGGTCTAATATGTCATTTAAGGCCTGTGTACCTTATTGGTTTTCTGTCTGGATGATCTGTCCATTGGTGAAAATGGTATGTTAAAGTCCCCCATGATTATTGTTACTGTCAATTTCTCCTTTTATGACTGTTAGTATTTGCCTTATATATGAGGTGCTCCTATGTTGGGTGCATATATATTTATAATTCTTGTATCTTTTTCTTGGATTGATCCCTTGATCATTATGTAGTGTCCTTCTTTGTCTCTTGTAACAGTCTTTATTTTAAAGTGTATTTTGTTTGATATGAGTATTGCTACTCCAGCTTTCTTTTGATTTGCATTTGCATGGAATACCTTTTTCCATCCTCTCACTTTCAGTCTGTATGTGTCCCTAGATCTGAAGGGGGTCTCTTGTAGACAGCATATATGCGGGTCTTGGTTTTGGATCCATTCAACTAGTCTGTCTTTTGGTTGGAGCATTTAATCTCTTTATGTATAAGGTAATTATTGATATGTATGTTCCTTATTGCCATTTTCTTAATTGTTTTGGATTTGTTTTTGTGGGTCTTTTTTCTTCTCTTCTTCTTTTGTTCTATTCTCTTGTGATCTGTAGATTTTCAGTTTGTGGTTCCCACGAAGTTTTGATACAGCAGTCTATATATAAACAAGGTTGTTTTAAGTTGCTCCTCTTAATTTCAAATGCATTTCCAGTATCCTGCATTTGTGCTCTCCTCTTCTCACAATTGCTGGTTTTGATATATTTGTGTGTATGATTTCCTACCTTTACTGTATGCTTGCCTTTACCAGTGAGCTTTTCCATTTGTAGTTTTCTTGTTTCTAATTGTGGGCTTCTCTTTTCTGCCTAGAGAAGTTCCTTTAGCATTTGTTGCAAACCTGGTCTGGTGGTGCTGAATTCTCGTAGCTTTTGCTTGTTTGTAAAGCTTTTGATTTCTCCAAATCTGAATGAGATCCATGCTGGGTAGAGTAATCTTGGTTGTAGGTTCTTCCCTTTCAGCACTTTAAATATATCACGCCACTCCCTTCTGGCCTGCAGAGTTTCTGTTGAAAAATCAGCTGATAACCTTATGGGGATTCCCTTGTATGTTATTTGTTGCTCTTCCCTTGTTGCTTTTAATGTTCTTTCTTTGTCTTTACTTTTTGTCAATTTGATTACTGTGTGTCTTGGCATGTTCCTCCTTGGGTTTATCCTGCCTGGGACTCTCTTCACTTCCTGGACTTGGGTGACTGTTTCCTTTCCCATGTTAGGGAAGTTTTCAGCTATTATCTCCTTTCTTTTTTTTTTAAGAGGATGTTGGGGGTAGGAGTTTATTAATTAATTTATTTTTGCTGTGTTGGGTCTTCGTTTCTGTGCGAGGGCTTTCTCTAGTTGTGGCAAGCGGGGGCCACTCTTCATCGTGGTGCACAGGCCTCACTATCGCGGCCTCTTGTTGCAGAGCACAGGATCCAGACGCACAGGCTCAGTAGTTGTGGCTCACGGGTCTAGTTGCTCCGCGGCATGTGGGATCCTCCCAGACCAGGGCTTGAACCCGTGTCCCCTGCATTAGCAGGCAGATTGTCAACCACTGCACCACCAGGGAAGCCCCAGCTATTATCTCTTTAAATATTTTTCTCAGGTCCTTTCTCTCTCTCTTCTCCTTCGGGGACTTCAATGATGCTAATGTTGGAGGATTTAATGTTGTTTGGCCTGAGGTGTCCCAGCACTGGAGCCTACAGCCTCTTGTGTGGGGCCAGGTCTTGATGAGAAAATGGCGTCCTCCATGAGGGCTCACGCCAATGAGTACATCCCAGAACTACTGCTACCAGTGTCTTTGTCCTCGCAGTGAGCCACAGCCGCCCCCTCCCGCCCCCGCCTCTGCAGGAGACCCTGCAATACTAGCAGGTACATCTGGCCCAGTCTCTTATGAGGTCACTGCTTTTTCCCCTGTGTCCTGGTGAGCATGAGACCTCATGTGTGCCCTCCAAGAGTGGAGTTTGTTTCCCCCCAGTCCTGTGGAATCCCTGTGATCAAACCCCACTGGCCTTCAAATCTAGATTCTCTGGGGGCTCCTCCTCCCATTGTCAGACCCCCCAGCTGGGAGCCTGACGTGGGACTCAGAACTTTCACTCCTGTGGGAGAACTTCTGTTGTATAATTATTTTCCAGTTTGTGGTTCACCCATCCAGTGGGTATAGGATTTCATTGTGCCCCTCCTACCATCTTGTGGCTTTTTCTTTGTCTTTGGATGTAGGGTATCTTTTTGGGTAGGTTCCAGTGTTTGTTTGTTTTTTTAATTTATTTTTGCTGCGTTTGGTCTTCGTTGCTGCGTGTGGGCTTTCTCTAGTTGCAGGCGGGGGTTACTCTTCCCTGCGGTGCGCAGGCTTCTCATTGTGGTGGCTTCTCGTTGTGGAGCACAGGCTTTAGTAGTTGCGGCATGTGGGCTCAGTAGTTGCAGCTCATGGGCTCTAGAGCACAGGCTCAGTAGTTGTGGCACACGGTCTTAGTTGCTCTGTGGCATGTGGGATCTTCCCGGACCAGGGCTTGAACCCCTGTCCCCTGCATTGGCAGGCAGATTCTTAACCACTGCGCCACCAGCGAAGTCCCTCCAGCATATTTTTTGTTGATGGTTGTTCAGTAGTTAGTTAGTTGAGAATTTGGTGTTTTTGTAAGAAGGGGTGAGCTCATGTTCCCCTACTCTGCCATCTTGTCTCCATTGACCATGTTTGTTTTATAACTTTTAAACTAGAACTGTAAGTGAATTACATACCACTATTACCATATTACAGAATCCGAGTTTCACTATATTTTCCATAGCAGTGAGTTTTACACTGCCTTATGTTTTTATGATGTTAATTATCATCCTTTTATATTTAGCCCTCAGTATCTGCAGGGAACTGGTTGCAAGACTTGCTGGGGACACCAAAATCTGTGGATGCTCATGTCCCATTGTCAGCCCTCTGTATCTGTGGGTTCCACATCCAAGGATCCTCCAGTTGTACACATAGTACATGGTCCACGGTTGGTTGAATTTGTGGATGCAGAACCCGTGGATATGGAGGGCTGACTGTACTTCCACTCCAAGAACTTCCTATAATGTTTCTCGTAAAGCATGTCTAGTGATGATGAATTTTCTCAGCTTTCGTTATTTAGGGAAAGTATTTATCCCTCCTTTATTTCTGAAGGGGAGCTTCACTGGGTGTAGAATTTCTCGGTTGACAGTTTTCCCCCCAATATTTTTTTTTAAGATTTTTTTTTCATGTGCACCATTTTTAAAGTCTTTATTGAATTTGTTACAATATTGCTTCTGTTTTATGTTTTGGTTTTATGGCTGTGAGGTATGCAGAATCTTAGCTCCCCAACCAGGGATCGAACCCACACCCCCTGCATTGGAAGGCAAAGTCTTAACCACTGGACTGCCAGGGAAGTCCCCCTCCCCCCGCCCCGAGTATTTTGAATATGTCCTACCATTCTCCTCTAGTCTGAAAAATTTCCATTACGAAATCCACTGATAGTCTTATGGAGATTCCCTTGTATGTAACTTCTCTCTTTTCTCTTGCTGCTTTTAGAATTCTTTGACTTTGACTTTTGAAAATTTAATTATAATACGTCCTGGTGTAGCCTTATTTGGGTTCACCCTATTTGGGATCCTTTGGGCCTTTTGAATCTGGATGTCTAGTTCTCTCCCCAGGTTTGGGAAGTTTTCAGCCATTATTGACTTAAATACACTTTTTGTCCCTTTTCTCCTTCTGGAATTCCAAAAATTCGAATATTTTTCTTTGTGTACCATAAGTCCCTTAGGCTCCCTTCCATCTTTTTTCATTATTTTTCCTTTTTGTTCCTCTGACTGGATAATTTCAAATGGCCTGTTTTCCAGGATTTGATTCTTCTGCATGGTTGAGTCTGCTTTTGAAGCTCTTTTTTTCTTCTTAATTTATTTCAGGCTGCGTTGGGTCTTTGTTGCTGTGCGCAGACTTTCTCTAGCTGTGGCGAGTGGGGGCTACTCTTTGATGTGGTGCGTGGGCTTCTCATCGCGGTGGCTTCTTTGTTGGGGAGCACGGGCTGTAGGTGCGCGGGCTTCAGTAGTTGTGGCACATGGGCTTCAGTAGTTGTGGCTCGTGGGCTCTAGAGCACAGGCTCAGTAGTTGTGGCTCATGGGCTTAGTTGCTCCATGGCATGTGGGATCTTTCCGGACCAGGGCTCGAACCTGTGTCCTCTGCATTGGCAGGCGGATTCTCAACCACTGCACCACCAGGGAAGTCCGAAGCGCTCTATTGAATTCTTTGGTTCAGTTATTCTATTCTTCAGCTCTATGATTTTTTCATGGTTTATATTTCTTTGTTGAACTCATTTTGTTTACTTCTCTAATTTCATTTAGTTGTCTGTTCTTGTAGCTCACGAAACCTCTTGAAGATGATTATTCTGAATTCTTTGAAACTTCATAGCTCTCCATTTCCTTAGGGTCAGTTATTGGCCCTTTATTACTTACCTTTGGTGGTATCATACATACTTGCTTTTTCACGATCCTTGATTCTTTATACCAGTGTCTGTTCATTTGAATAAGTGATCTCTTTTTCCAGACTTTCAGGTTTACTTTGGCAGAGACAATTCTTCACCAGTCAGCTCTGTTTAGGTTTCTGGACATGTCTGCTGGTAACATCCTTGGGCAGGTGGAGCCCGTTATTAGGGTCAGTTTGGTCAAGGCATCTGTTGGAGCTCTGAGGTTAGCGGTGGGGGCGTGCCACTGGCTGAGAGCAGCTGGATAGGACTGCTATCTTGGTTGCCTGCCCAAATGCAGCTGTAGGATGGGCTTCATGACTGTGTGGATTCTGGTCAGGCTTACTAAATGCTTTGTACTGGGTACTACTATACCCAGCAGTAGGTGGGGCTATGAACTAGCTTCCCTCCCCTGGCAAAGCAGCAGGACAGGACCCAGGGCCTGCGTGGCTCATTGTCTGGGGACTCAAATCAGGCAAGAGTGTGCACTGAATATTTGGTTAGGTGAGGCCACCAGTTTTCCTTTGCAGACAGAGAAAGCCATGGGCTGTACTCTATTCAAGCGCCACCGTAAGCATGGCTGTTAGATGGGCGATGCAGCTTCCTGTGTGTTAGGGTTAGGTTCCTTGGTCAGGTGGTCTGAAGGTATAGTATTCAGTAATAAGTGAGGTTGTGAATCAGTTTCCCTTCCTGGGCACAGCAGGAAAAACACCTCAAATGCCACTAATGCTCTTTGTTGGCGGCCTTGAGTCAAGCCAACTCGTGCCGCAAGTTCCCTGGCCGAACGGGGCCAGTTTGTTTGCCCTGGCAGCCATCAGCTCTGCCCACCCTCCTCTCAGCTTAAGAGTTGCTGGGTTACACAGCTTCCAGGTGTTCTCACAAACCCTTCCTATCAGATGCGGGCCACACTCCACAGTGCCTAGGGCTATAACTGGGGCTCGTGCCTGGGTGGCACTGGGAGGGCCCACTTCAGGTAGCTCTCAAATTTTCCCAAACAGGCTTTCTGGTCTGGAAGGGCCAGGAGCCTCAGTCTGTAGTGGATGGGACCATGTATCACCTCCCCTGCCTGGGTGTAACAGGGAAAATCTCTAGAGGGAGAACACAAAGATGGCATCCCTGGCCTACGTTCCCCGAGGGCCTCTCTATAGGCCTCTAGATGTACGCCAAGCCTGAAGCCTGCCCTTAAGGTTGATGATCCAGGACAAAAAAATGAGGCCTCTTGCACAGACACTGGGGGTGTGTTTCAGTCTGCTGTCTGCAATGCCCCAGGGGTGGTAGCCCACCAAGAACTGTTAGAGTCGCATGGGACCCAGGAATTCCAGCCCCTCTGGTCACCAGAGCCAGACCATCAAGGGCTCTCCCTGGATGGCAACCGCCAAGGCCAGGTCACCAGATGTAAAAATCCAGGGCATCAGATGAGCGTTGGAATCGCTTATCCTTATTTCTTCACCATGCTCATGTTGCGGGGGGCTTCGGGAAGGCAGGTGTGAGGGGTGAAAACAAGGGCAGATAGTGGGACACTGGAAATATTCTTTTGTCCTTGCAAAGACAAATTAGAATCCTCTGGGGGTGGTCTTGGACACTTTTTAGGAAATTTGCCTCATGCAAAGTCTCAGCCCATCTGGAAATACATACATTGCCATTTTGCTTAGGTTTTCAAAATCTCATTGCCAAGCCGTTTCTGAATGATTCCTCTAGGAAGGTATTTAGGTTTTATAGCCGCTAGTTGAACTCGAATTTCTCAGCTATCTTCAGGACAGTTGGGAGTGGGCAAATGAACTTCCCCAAACAGAACAGTGCTGCTCCTGTGGGTCTGTAGTTTGACATGGAATTTTCTTTAGCCATGCTCACACCTCCCTGCTTAGGTTTTTTTTGTTTGTTTATTTTGTTTTTTTTTTCCAGCAAGCACAGTGTGGCCTGGATCTTCGACACATCACCGTAGTGGAGCTGGTAGGCGTGTTCCCGACCCTCATCGGCAGGATAGGAGCAAAGATTATGCCTCCAGCCCTAGCTCTGCAGCTCAGGTAGGGGGAAGTTCTGTTCTTAAGTGTTATTACCTATAAAAGTGCTTTTCTCTGATCAGGTTCCCTGATTTCTCTCTATTCATTCTTGATTCCAGGCAACCTTCAACCTTTAATTACTTTTATTCTGGGAGTATTATAACTATTAATTGGCATGTGGCTCTTTGTCCGAATACATGATGCAGTGGGTAATTACCAGGGTTCCTTCCCCTTCCAGGTGTTTTTGCTTTGTTTTTTTCCCTTGGTGGGAGTGGGACGGGAAGGGGACAGAATGCAAAAAGGACTTAAGCAATCCTTGGTCTTCTTAAGAGGGTAGGCCTCCAATTTCGCCTTTCCAGGCTTGGCCTCTTTTTCCCCCATGCTTCCAGGGCACTGGTACATAGTCCCATTTTAACAACTTTTGGTAACACTTAAAAAGCCAGAATCACGGTGTTCAGACTCTGAGTAATGGTGCATTAAAAAAGCAGAATTCAACAGCCAAAAGGTAATTTCAGAGCAACCCCAATTTTTTTTTTTTTTTTTTGCGCGGTACGCGGGCCTCTCACTGTTGTGGCCTCTCCCGTTGCGGAGCACAGGCTCCGGACGCGCAGGCTCAGTGGCCATGGCTCACGGGCGCAGCTGCTCCGCGGCATGTGGGATCTTCCCAGACTGGGGCACGAACCCGTGTCCCCTGCATCGGCAGGCGGACTCTCAACCACTGCACCACCAGGGAAGCCCATAGTCTTTGTTTTAAAGTCTATTTTGTCTGATATAAGAACAGTGATCCAGCTTACTTTTGGTTTCCATTTGCATAGAATATATTTTTCCATTCCTTCACTTTGTGTGTGTCTTTACATCTGACGTGAGTCCCTTGTAGGCAGCATATAGATAGGTGTTTGTTTTTTTCTTATCCATTCAGCTACTCTTTCTTTTGATTAGAGGATTTTAGTCCACTTAAATTATTGATAGGTAGATACTTACAGCCATCTTGTTAATTGTTTTTTAGCTGTTTTATAGGTCCTCTGTTACATTCTTCTCTATTCTCTTCCTGTGTGATTTGATGAATATAGTGGTATGCTTAGATTCCTTTCTCATTATCTTTTGTGTATCTATTATAGGTTTCTGGTTTGTGGTCACCATGAAGCTTACATTTAACTTATCAACTTAAAATGGACCATTATAAATATAACAACTTAAGTTTGAAGGCATTCTAAAGCTCCACACACGTTTTGTTTTTGATGTCACATTTTATATCTTTTAATCCTGTGTATCCCTTAAGCAGTTATTGTAGTTATCTTACCACTTTTGTCTCTTAACCTTTATATTAGCTTTATAAATCCACTACTTTTACTAATATATCTACCTTTAAAATTAAAAATCTTTTTATTTTAACCATTTTTAAATTGAAGTAGTTAATTGACAATTTTGTTAGTTTGAGGTGTACAACAAAGTCATACAGTTATACACATATATATGTATTCTTTTTCAGATTCTTTTCCATTATAGGTTATTATGAGATATTGAATATGGTACCCTGTGCTGTACAGTAGGTCCTTGTTGTTTCTATCTGTTTTATATATAGTAGTGTGTATGTGTTGATCCAAAACTCCTAATTTTCCCCCCTCCTTTCCACCCCCTACTATCCCCTTTGGTAACCATAAGTTTGTTTTCTATGTCTGTGAGTCTATTTCTGTTTTGTAAAAATAAGTTCATTTATATCATTTTTTAAGATTCTACATATAAGTGATGTCATATGATATTTGTCCACCTTTGTCTTTCTTCACTTAATATGATAATTTCTAAGTCCATCCATGTTGCTGCAAATGGCATTATTTCATTCTTTTTTATGGCTGAGTAATATTTCATTGTATACGTGTACCACATCTTCTTTATCCATTTATCTGTCAATGGACACTTAGGGTGCTTCCATGTCTTGGCTATTGTAAATAGTGCTGCTTTGTACACTGGGATGCATGCATGTTTTCTTTTTTTTTGTTTTATTGGAATATAGTTGATTTACAATGTCATGTTAGTTTCAGGTGTAAAGTAAACTGATTCACTTATACATATCCATATATTCATTCTTTTTAAGATTCTTTTCTCATAGAGGTTATCTCAGAATATTGAGTAGAGTTCCCTGTGTTATACAGTAGGTCCTTGTTGATTATATATCTTATATATAGGAGTGTGTATATATTGATCCCAAGCTCCTGATTTATCCCTCCCCCCACACTTCGCCTTTGGTAACAATAAGTTTGTTTTCAATATCTGTAAGTCTGTTTCACTTGTAAATAAGTTCATTTGTATCATTTTTTAAAAAATTAGATTCCACATGAGTGATATCATATGATATTAGTCTTTCTCTGTCTTACTTCACTTAGTATAATAATCTGTAGGTCCATCCATGTTGCTGCAAATGGCATTATTTCATTCTTTTTTATGGCTGAGTAATATTCCATTGCATATATGTACCGCATCTTCTTTATCCATTCCTCTGTTCACGGACACTTAGGTTGCTTCCATGTCTTGGCTATTGTAAATAGTGCTGCAGTGAACATTGGGGCGCATGTATCTTTTTGAATTATGGTTTCCTCTGGGTATATGCCCAGGAGTGGGATTGCAGGGTCATATGGTAGTTCTATTTTTAGTTTTTTAAGGAACCTCCATACTGTTCTCCATAGCGGCTGTATCAATTTACATTCCCACCAACAGTGCGAGAGGGTTCCCTTTTCTCCACACCCTCTCCAGCGTTTATTGTTTGTAGATTTTTTGATGATGGCCATTCTGACCGGTGTGAGGTGATATCTCATTGTAGTTTTGATTTGCATTTCTCTAATGATTAGTGATGTTGGGCATCCTTTCATGTGTTTGTTGGCCATCTGTATATCTTCTTTGGAGGAATGTCTATTTAGGTCTTCTGCCCATTTTTTGATTGAGCTGTTTGGGTTTTTTTGATATAGAGCTTCATGAGATATTTGTATATTTTGGAAGTTAAGCCCTTGTTGGTCACTTCTTTTGCAAATATTTTCTCCCATTCTGTGGGTTGTCTTTTCATTTTGTTTATGGTTTCCTTTGCTGTGCAGAAACTTTTAAGTTTAATTAGGTCCCATTCGTTTGTTTTTGTTTTTATTCTCATTACTCTAGGAGGTGGATCATAAAAGATATTGCTGTGATTTATGTCAAAGAGTGAGTGTTCTACCTATATGTTAGTCTAAGAGTTTTAAAGTGTCTGGCCTTACATTTAGGTCTTTGATCCATTTTGAGTTTATTTCTGTGTATGGTGTTACACAGTGTTCTAATTCCATTCTCTTGCATGTGGCTGACCAGTTTTCCCACCACCACTGTTGAAGAGACTGTATTTTCTCCATTGTATATTCTTGCCTCCTCTGTCATATATTAACTGACACATAGGTGCATGGGTTTATCTCTGGGCTCTCTATCCTGTTCCATTGATCTATATTTTTGTTTTTGCGCCAGTACCATACTGTTTTGATGACCATAGCTTTATATTGTAGTCTGAAGTCAGGGAGCCTGACTCCTCCAGCTCCGTTTTTCTTTCTCAAGATTGCTTTGGCTATTTGGAGTCTTTTGTGTCTCCATACAAATTTTAAGATTTTTTTTGGTTCTAATTCTGTGAAAAATGCCACTGGTAATTTGATAGGGATTGCATTGAATCTGTAGATTGCCTTGGGTCGTATAGTCATTTTGACAATATCGATTCTTCTAATCCAAGAACATGGTATATCCTTCCATCCATTTGTGTCATCTTCGGTTTCTTTCATCAGCGTCTTAAGTTTTCGGAGTACAGGTCTATTTATTCCTAGGTATTTTATTCTTCTTGATGTGATGGTAAACGGGATTGTTTCCTTAATTTCTCTTTCTGATCTTTCATTGTTAGTGTATAGGGATGTAAGAGATTTCTGTGTATTCAGTATCCTGCAACTTTACTGAATTCATTGATGAGCTGTAGTAGTTTTCTGGTAGAATCTTTAGGATTCTCTCTCTCTATATATATATCATGTCGTCTGCAAACAGTGACAGTTTTACTTCTTCTTTTCCAGTTTGGACTCCTTGTATTTCTTCTCTGATTGCTGTGGCTAGGACCTCCAAAACTGTTGAATAAAAGTGGTGACATTGCACATCCTTGTCTTGTTCCTGATCTTAGAGGAAATGTTTTCAGCTTTTCACTGTTGAGAATGATGTTAACTGTACGTTTATCAAATATGGCCTTTTATAATGTTGAAGTGTGTTTCCTCTGTGCCCCCTTTCTGGAGAGATTTTATCATAAATGGGTGTTGAATTTTGCCAAAAGCTTTTTCTGCATCTATTGAGATGATCATATGGTTTTTATTTTTGAGTTTGTCAGTGTGGTGTATCACACTGATTTGCAGATGTGAAAGAATCCTTGCATCCCTGAGATAAACCCCACTTGGTCATGGTGTATGATCATTTTAATGTATTGTTGGATTCAGTTTGCTAGTATTTTGTTGATGATTTTTCCGTCCATGTTCATCAGTGATACTGGCTTGTAACTTTCTTTTTTTGTGGTATCTTTGTCTAGTTTTAGTATCAGGGTGATGGTGGCCTCATAGAATGGGCTTGGGAGTGTTCCTTCCTCTGCAATCTTTGGAATAGTTTCAGAAGAATAGGTGACAGAATTCGCCTGTGAAGCCATCTGGTCCTGGACTTCTGTTTGGAAGTTTTTAAATCACTGTTTCGATTTCAGTACTTGTGATTGCTCTATTCATATTTTCTATTTCTTCTTGGTTCAGTCTTGGAAGGTTGTACCTTTCTAAGAAATTGTCCGTTTCTTCTAGGTTGTCCATTTTATTGGCATATAGTTGCTTGTAGTAGTCTCCTATGATCCTTTGTATTTCTGTGGTGTCCACTGTAACTTCTCCATTTTCATTTCTAATTTTATTGATTCCAGTCCTCTCGCTTTTGTCCTTCATGAGTTTTGCTAAAGGTTTATCAATTTTGTTTATGTTATCAAAGAGTCAGCTTTTTAGTTTTATCTTTTCTATTGTTTTCTTCATCTCTATTTCATTGATTTCTGCTGATCTTTCTTTCCTTCTACTAATTTTGCGTTTTGTTTGTTCTTCTTCTAGTTGCTTTAGTCTCTTAGACTGTCCTCATTTCTTTTCATTTTTTATTCTGTTCCATGACAGTGATTTCCACCATTCTGTCTTCCATCTCACTTATTCGTTCTTCTGCCTCAATTATTCTGCTGTTGATTTCTTCTAGTATATTTTTCATTCCACTTATTGTATTGTTCATCTGTTTGTTCTTTAAATCTTCTAGTTCTTTGTTAAAACATCTCTTGTATCTTCTTGATCTGTGCCTCCATTCTTTTTCCGAGATCTTGGATCATCTTTACTATCATTTTCTTTTTCAGGTAGGTTGCCAATCTACAGTTATTTACTTGTTCTTGTGGGTTTTTATCTTGTTCCTTCATCTGGAACATTTCTCTGCCATCTCATTTTTTATAACTTTCTGTGTTTGTGGTCTCCTTTCCACTGGCTGCAGGATCGTAGCTCCGTTTTGCTTCTGGTGCCTGCTCCCTTTGCTTCTGGTGGGTGAGTTTGGTCCTGGGGCTTATACAGGCTTCCTGCTGTGAGGGACTGATGCCTGCACACTGGGGGGGGGGGGCGGGGAGCCGGGTCTTGTCCCTCTGGGGGGCAGAGCCATGTCAAGGGGTGTGTTTATTGGTGGCTGTTGGCTGAGGACTTTAGGCAGCCTCTCTGCTGATGGGTAGCACTGTATTCCCCCTCTGCTGGTTTGTTTGGCCTGAGGCGTCCCAGCACTGGAGCCTGAAGGCTGTTGAGAGGGGCCAGGTCCTTATGCCAAAATTGCAACCTCTAGGAGAGCTCATTCTGACAGTATTCTCTGGAGCCTCTGCCACCAGTATCCTTGGTCCCCCCGCCCCCGCAGTGAGCCACAGCCGATTCCTGCCTCCCCAGGAGACCCTCCAAGACTTGCAGGTAGGTACAGCCCAGGCTTATATGGAGTTCCTGCTTTCTGCTGGGTCGCAGTGTACGTGAAACACTGTGTGTGCCCTCCAAGGGTGGAATCTGTTTTCCCCAGTCCTGTGGAGCTACTGCACTCAAGCCCCACTAGCCTTCAAAGCCAAATGCACTGGGGCTTCTTCCTCCTGATGTCAGACCCTCAAGCTGGGGAGCCTGATGTAGGGCTTGGGACTCGCGTTTTTTTGGAGAAACTCTGCAATATAATTATTTTCCAGTTTGTGGGTCACCCACCTGGCGGGTATGGGATTTGATTATGTCGCAAAACCACCCCTGTTACTGTTCAGTTGTCATTTCTTCATTGTCTCTGAATGTAAAATATCTTTTTTGGTAGGTTCCAGTGTTTCTTTGTTGATGGTTGTTCAGCAGTTGTGATTTTGGTGTTTTCATGAGATGAGGTGAGCTTAAAGTTTTCTCCAGAGTTATGCCCAGGAGTGGGATTGTAAGATCATATGGTAACTCTATTTTTAGCTTTTTACGGAACCTCTGTACTCTTTTACATAGTGGCTGCACCAATTTACATTCCCACCAACAGCGTAGCAGGGTTCCTTTTTCTCCATACCCTCTCCAGCATTTATTATTTGTAGACTTTTTTTTGAGAAAATAATATTCATATTTATTTTAGTATAACTGGAGAATACCGGCCATTATCATTTGCATTTCTTCATACTGTTCATCTTCAATACATTTGATATTTTAAGAACTTTGCTAAGTCATGGCCTAAGAGTTTTATAGATCATAAGGTACAATTGACATACAATGAACTGTACATACTTAAAGCATAGTGTGATAAGATTTGACATTTGTAAACACCCACAAAGCCATCGCCACAATTAGAGAATGAATGTGTCTACACTTTCCCCAAAATCTGTAGACTTTTTTTAATATGAATTTATTTATTTATGTATTTATTTTTGGCTGCGTTGGGTCTTCGTTTCTGTGCGAGGGCTTTCTCTAGTTGCGGCGAGCGGGGGCCACTCTTCATCGCGGTGCGCGGGCCTCTCACTATCGCGGCCTCTCTTGTTGCGGAGCACAGGCTCCAGACACACAGGCTCAGTAGTTATGGCTCACGGGCCCAGCTGCTCCGCGGCATGTGGGATCTTCCCGGACCAGGGCTCGAACCCGTGTCCCCTGCATCGGCAGGCGGACTCTCAACCACTGCGCCACCAGGGAAGCCCTGTAGACTTTTCGATGATGGCTATTCTGACTGGTGTGAGAACTCCTTTGTAGATTTGATTTGCATTTCTCTAATAATTAGCTATCCTGATCATCTCTTCATGTGTCTGTTGGCCATCTGTATGTCTTCTTTGGAGAATTGTCTATTTAGGTATCCTGCCCATTGGGTAGGGATATTGGGTTGTCTTTTTTGATAATGTGTTGTATGAGGTGTTTGTATCTTTTGGGTATTAACCTTTCGTCACATTGTTTGTAAATATTTTCTCCCAGTCCATAAGTTGTCTTTTCATTTCGTTTGCAGTTTTCATTGCTGTGCAAAAGGTTTTAAGTTTAATTAGGTCCTATTTGGTTATGTTTATTTCCATTACTCTAGGAGCCAAATCCAAAAATGTATTGCTGTGATTTATGTCACAGTGTTTTCCCTAGGAGTGTTCTCCCTAGTGTTCTCCTCTAGGAGGTTTATAGGATTTGTTCTATACCTTTCAGTCTTTAATCCATTTTATTTTTGTAGATGGTGTTAGAAAATGTTCTAATTTTCCTGTCTTACGTGTAGCAGTACAGTTTTCCCAGCCCCATTTATTGAAGAGCCTGTCTTTGCTCCATTGTATATTCTTGCCTCCTTTATCATAGTATACCTACCTTCTAACAGTGAGATTTATACTGTGATATTTTTTCTTATTACTAATGAGTGCCCTTTTCAGCTTAAAGAAGTCCCTTTAACATTTCTTACAAGGCTGGTTCATTGGTGGCCTTCCCCTTAGCTTTTGCTTCTCTAGAAAACTGTTCATCTCTCCAATTCTGAATGATTTTGTTGGGTAGTATAATATATTCTTGGTTATAAGCTTTTATCTTTCAGGAGAATGAACGGTTTCACTCCCTCTGGCCTGCTACGTTTCTGCTGAAAAATCTGATATTTTTATGGGATTCTCTTGTGTGTTAACATGCTGTTTTTTCTCATTAGATTCTCTCCATGACTTTAAGCTTTTTATATTTTAATTAGAATGGGTCTTGGTATGGGTTTGTTTAGGTTCCTCTTTTTTGGAACTCTCTTGGCTTCCTGGACCTGTGTTTTTCTCCCCAGGTTAGGGAAGGTTTCAGCTGTTCCTTATTAAAATAAGTTTTCTGCTGCTTTGTCTGTTCTCCTGCTAGGATCCCTATACTGTGAATGTTAGTGTGCTTGGTAGTGTCCCATAAATCTCTTAAGTTATCTTAATGAAAACAACAAATTTTTTCTTTTAGTTCTCTGGGTGAGTTCCACTGCCTTGTCTTTGAGTTTGCCAGTACTTTGCACTGCTTCACCTGCCCTTGAACCCCCTCTAGTGTATTTTTCACTATAGTTACTGTGCTCTTCAGCTCTGTGACTTCTCTTTGGTACTTTTTTATATTTTCTATCTTCTGAGTTTGGTGAGCATCTTTATAACCGTTACTTTTAACTCTTTATCAGGTAAATTACCTATCTTTGTTTCGTTAAGTTCTTTTCCTGAGGTTTTTCTGTTCTTTCATCTCCTTTTCCATTATAGGTCACTACAAGATATTCAATATAGTCCCTTGTGCTATACAGTAGGTCCCTTTTTATCTGTTTTACTTGATATGTATTCATTTTGCTGAGAGTGAACTGGTAATAGAAAGACATCTCATAGCATTAGGAATTGTAATTAGCTAGTCCTTGACTGTCATATCCTGGAACTTGAGGTTGGCTTAGCATGGTTGCATTGTTTGGAAAGATTTGGTGGACTTGTAGACCCAGGGCCAGTTTCATGGGTGTGTGACCTGTGCAAGCACACAGGTCCCACACTGAAAAGGGTCTTGTGTCTGGTTTAGTGGTGTGCTGTCACCATCTTGACCTTCTTAATTTTTTTTGGGGGGGGGGGGGCTTGAATTTTGGCCTGAGTTTTTATTTAGCTTAAGTTTTGACAATCGCCTTACCTTTTTACATTTTAATTTTACTGGAGTATAGTTGATTTACAATGTTATGTTTCAGGTGTACAGCAAAGTGATTCAGTTATATATATGTGTGTGTGTGTGTGTGTGTGTGTGTGTGTGTATATATATATATATATATATATACATACACATTCTTTTTTAGATTCTTCTCTCATAGAGGTTATCAGAGAATACTGAGTAGAGTTCCCTGTGCTATATACAATAGGTCCTTGTTGGTTATCTTACCTGTTTATCTGTTTTATATATGGAAGAACATATTCATCTGTTTCTTCATTTTACTTGGCTCTCTGTTGGTTTCTATGCATTAGAATACGCAACAGCCGCTTCTGGTCTTGAAGGAGTGGCCTCAGGTAGGAGATAAAACTTATTATCCAACCCTGCCCCTAACTCTTGTCTCTCAGACCTTTGTGATTGTCTATATAGCTTATTTTATTTGTAATAGCTCCCAGAGTTTCAGGGTGCGCCAAGACCTGTTAGTGCTCCAACGGAGAGGATCAGTCAGCACCTAGATTCAGGCTGATTGGAAGGCAGACCCTCAGGCAGCAGCTTAGCAAGTAGATGCAGTCCTGAGGGTCTGCAAGCATAAGGCCTGTTGGCCACTGGAGCCAGGCAAGAGAGAGAGATGTAAGGTGCTGCTGGATTTAGCAAGGCAGGAGGAATGCAAGAAGATGTCTCTGCTCGATGGAACGTAAAGGTGGCAACCTGCTGGAAAAGAAGAGATTACAGATGGTTTCTGCTGGCTTTCAGCAAGGTGGAGGGAGAGTTTGAAAACTGCTTCCACTGGCACATCCCTGCCCCACTCTGATGCTTTAAGGTTATTAAATGAGCCTGTTCACGTAAAGTGTGGGTACTTTTCAAACAGATACTTCCGCACTGTGTCTTGGGGTGTTTCTGAGTTTGCGACAGCCCAGCAGATCTTGTGGGTGTGAGCCCTGGTGGTTTTCAAAGAGATATTTTGGGGTTTGTCTCTCAGGCGTGGGTCTTAAAAGCTGGAGTGCCTGACGTGGGATTGGAACCCTTTGCTCCTCAGGGAGAAACTCCAGGTTTCCAGTTCCCTCCACATGGGTGGGGGCAGTGACTGGGGCTGGGTGTATTGCTAGGTTTTTGGACAAGATTGTGTCTCAGCCTCTTCTACCCACTTCGGTGTGATTTCTTTCTCACTTGCCTGATATGCAAGAGTCCTAGTTTTTCGCTTTCTGGCAGAGAATATTGTTCCATATGTAGTTGTAGATTTGGTGTGTCCATGGGAGGAGGAGTTTTGTCTAGTTCTCTAGAAGATTCTCCAGGAGTTCATTTCAGTCTGACATTTGTGTAACTCTGAACTGTGGCTGGTACCACCCCTCATCCATCGGGTGTCTATCCATCCTCCGAATTTCTGTGGTCTCTTAGCCATGGTGGATGCATTTCTGTACCTGTTGGTAGCCTGCTGCCCTGACCACTCATCTCCTCTCATGGCAGTTTTCCCTCATAATATTCTGTTAGTCAGGGCACAAAGCTCACAGGAGGAATGCGTGTGGTAGATGGTAGCACCATCGGCGGGGGGGGGGCTGTTTCTATCCTGACTTAAGTACTGGACCACCCCATGCTCCAGGTCCTTTCCCACAGGTTCCAGCCACCACAAAGTTGCGTAGCCTTTTTTTCCCTCCAGACTTTCCTATTTCTCTGTTTTCCTGGGTCACCCCTGCCCTAGGACTTCCCCCTTCTCCCCCTGCCTCCAAACTCTAAATATTCCTCTTCTTAACATTCTCACCTCACTTTCATGCTTTACGTTCACATGTTCAAAAACTCATTAATGCACTTCTTGAGGTCCCCTCTTCTTACCACAAGAAACCAGTGCAGACACTGTAACGCTTTTATCTCTACTCACTAGAAGTGGATTAGCAATTTAGTTTCCCACAGGGATAAGACAGAAAGGATTCCCATCTTCCTTGAAAGTCCCTCATAAAAGGCATAAGAAAGTGTCTTCTCCAGATTTTGTTGTTCAGTTTACTGAGTGTGCTCTTTTTTCTCTTGGGCTCAGCTTATCTGTTTGCTTTCTCTGGCTTTTTTCATCTAAACATGGTACTGAAATACATTCTTTTTCACAGTTTCAATTCTAATGGGGGTAGAATGGAAAAAAACAGGCCATTGAAATCACTTCAAATGCTTTTTGAAATTGAGGTATAAAAAAATTCTAATTAACCAAGTCCTTCAGCCCAGGGTGAAGAGCCAGCTCGATTCCCTCTATGCAGTTGGGAGCTCCATGGGCCAGAGCTACAAGGTCTGGAACGTCATTTCAATCAGCTTCACCTAGGCCAGGGTTTCTCAACCTTGGCACTATTGACATTTGGGGCCCGATCATTCTTTGGTGGGGAGAGGGCTGGTCTGTGCATTGTAGGATGTTAGGCAGCAGCCCTGGCCTCCAACCACTAGAGGGCAGTAGCACGCCCCCCCTGCCATTGTGAACACCAAAACTTGTGTTGATAACCAGTGATAACCAATGGCTCTAGTGGGTATGTGGTTGTGCAAACCTAGTCTGCGAATGGGGGTTGACTCCAGTTTAATACAGAAAAATTCTGTTAGCATTGTCATACATGCCTTGGAGCACCTATTGGTACACAGCACCACTGCAGGGCTGAAGTCTTCCTGGCCACTAGACTCTAAAGCCATGCTACTCAACCTGTCACGTGCACACCAGTCTGCGGTGGATCTTACTCATCCTATAGATTCTAATCCAGTAGGTTTGAGTAGCAAGGGGCTAAAGGGTAACTCAGTCCTTTGTGGTATTAAGCCTTTCTCTGCACACAGTGTCATTCTAGGACTCCAGTGGGTCCACCAGAGCCCTCGGGGAGCCAATTTTGACCTAGGCTTCTCTTTTCTTTGCCCTAGGCTGTTGCTGAGAATCCCACTCTACTCCTTCAGTATGGTGCTAGTGGATAAGCACGGCATGGACAGGGAGCGCTATGTCTCCCTGGTGACGCCTGTGGCCCTCTTCACCTTGATCGACACTTTCCCCTTGAGAAAAGAGGAGATGGTCCTGCAAGCCGAAATGGGCCAGACCTGCAACACCTGATGTGACGACGGGTCCTCTCTCGGCAGTTCCCCTTCTCTTTCTATATCCGTGCTATGCACACAGGAAGGCCTGGAAAATATCCTTGATGTACAGATTTTTATTTGTAATTTTTAAAGTCTATTTTATTATAAACTTTCTTTGCACTTAAAATATTAACACTGCTTTTTGTACTTTGAAGTATTCCAAAAAATATGAATGATACTCATACTCTTAACTCCATCATGGCTGGTTAATTTGGCAGAGAAAATAGAACCTACAACCATACACATGCTTTCAATGCCTTTTCTACAGTGTGACACATCTCTATCTTTTTTATATAAAACTTATTAATAAAATATTTGGGAGCAAATTTACTCAAACTCATTTTCTTTTTCAAGCACTTGCTCACTGTGGTCACAGGTTTTAGGACTGTGATTCTTGGCGTTTGTTTTAGGAATGGAAAAATGAGTCTTGTCAGGAGGAGCTCAGTTGAGCTGGGAGAGCTGAACATGGAAGGGTCAGAGAAGCCAGTTAAAGCAACAAGCCAAAAATGAAAGCGGTAAGAATTTAATCACTTACTGCGATGGTGTAACCAAGAAGCTAAAACTGGAAGTTCCGTTGTATATTCCTCCATCTTCTGTTTTCTCCAGTGGACCAGTGCACCAGTTGAAGGTCACGTGGCTCACCAAAGACATGGGGTTGTTACACTGTTGAGGGAGACCCGGCTGTGGCAGTTTGATGCACCCTGGGGTCATGGAAGGGCGAGGGTCTAGGAGTGGAAAAGTACTGGATACTGAATCAGTGGGGAAAAGTGTCTTCAGATTCCCCTCTTCCTCCTATAAGGTCCCGGCACAGGAGCGTGAAGACCTCTGCCCAAGGCCTCAGAGACCTAAGAATAAACATCACGTGGGCTAGGAATGCAAATATGGGAAAGGACATGAACAGTCCTTGGCTACAGTTGCAGCCACTGACTGTGATTCATGGACTGTATACCAGTCTGTGCTAGGAGAGCAGCTTTTCCTTATGAGACCTTCCAGGCGAAGCCTTTGTAACTGCCTAAGGTTGGGCCTGGAAAATCATAGATTTATAACCAGGAGTTGGACTCTTTCAGCTTTGCCAGCCAAACATGGAGGGGAAATTTCCATCTATTCCTGAACAAATAAAATCAATGATGGAAAGTCCAAACTCCAACAGGAAGGTTTAAAACTAGAAGCCGATTTGATACTTCTGAACCTTAGGCAGTGAATGCTATCCTGTGAATAGGGTTATATTTCATTTACAAATATGTTTTTTCCCCCACGAAGCACACTAGTAGGTGCTTTGACCTCTGTCTCCCTCAGATGTATCAGATAAAAGGTCACTGACATGGTTGGGAGAGGAATGTTAACCAATGACTAGTTTGTTTCAAAAGATCATTTGTCACACAATTAAGTAAACATATCAGCCCACATTAAAGCCTCCTGTCTGTGAAAAGCCAGCTTGTGCCCTTTGGCCCATAACCTGAAAGCTTCAAGCCTTGAGGATGAGCTTATGTTTAAGGACCTGCCCTGATTTCTTCAAACAAGTCTTCCTGATGAGCTTAGAATATTACAGACACTTTGCCTAATGAGATACAGACTATTTGAAGAATAAGTGTACTGTGGTATTTAAAAAAATTACATATCCAGAGTCACGTCAGCATCATGGTAACATGAGCCTTTCCTTTTTTTCCTCCCCTCTAACGTGTTAATTGGACATCTGTAAACAAAAGCGCCCCTGCACAGCACACCAGGACACCCGAGAACTCCATCTATCTGTGCATACGAAAGTGGGTGGATAGGACCTCAGAAGAGGCTACAGAGCTAAGGGAACTGCAGAAGCAGTAGTGGGAGCGCCAGCGGTGACCTCTCTAGCAAACGAGGTGAAAAGTAAAAGGGGGTGAGTGAAAGGCTGTCAGTCCCTGTGGGCTGCAGCTGGAGGGTCCCGTTGCTCTTGAGCAACACCCTGCATATCTGAAGAGAGATATCAATGACTGTGGTGAGGGAAAGGGAACTGAAGGAATATATCTCCTGCTATCTGCCCTGAGATGCCAGCAAGAGGTCTGCCCATGGACCTCTGGGATCCACCCCCCCCCCCTCGAAGAACCCCCTACCAGGCCATGGGCACACCCAAAGCCCCAAATTTTAAGCACACATCCCCTCACACTCTGCTGCCACCTTTTAAAAAAAATCCCCCCCCCCCGTTTTTTTCCCCCATATTGTACACATTCCCAACCTTAGTAGGGAGTCAGCGCCCATTAAGAGAAACCAAAACGTTTGCTATAGTGCCACCTTCTGGAAAACAAAAGGAAGGGTCTTAACTACCAACCTCCTGAATTGAAGTAAACAAAACCTTACCTAAATAAGACAGGTGCTCCCTATTCCAAACGCAGCAGTAGAGGCACATTTTATCAAAAACTATGGAAAAAAACATAGTTAACAGGGTATCACAAAAAGAAAATGACAATTCTTCAAGAACTGAATCCAAAGATACAGAATACTGCAATCGAACTGACAAAGAATTCAAAATAGCTGTTAAGAACAAATTCGGTGAGCTGCAAGAAAACTCAGAAAGGCAATTCAGTGAACTCAGGAATAAAATTAATGAACAGAAGTAGTATTTCACCACAGAGATTGGTTATTTTTTAAAGAATTTCAAACAAAGATTCTGGAGCTGAAGAACTCAATAAATGAGAAAAAGAATGCATTAGAAAGCACTGGAAACAGAGCAGATCAGATGGAAGGGAGAATAAGTGAGCTTGAGGATAGGAATTTAGAAATGATTCAGGTATAAGAGGAGAGAGAATTAAGATGAATGGGTATACCAGAGGGAGAAGAGAGGGAGAAGGGGGCAGAGATCTTATTTAAAGTAATAACAGGTGAGAACTACCCAAATCTGGGGAAGGAACTGGATTTACAAGTCCACGAACCTAACAGAACACCTTATCATCTCAATGCAAAAACACCTTCTCCAAGACATATTATATAATAAAACTGTCAAAAGCCAATGATAAGAATGTTAAAGGCAGCCAGAGGAAACCCCCATTAGGCTATCAGGAGAAACAATGGAGAGACAAAATAACCAGAAGTCAAAAGATAAAACTGGCGGTAGTAAATCCTTACATATCAATCATCACCTTAAATGTAAATGGATTGAACTCACCAATCAAAAGGCACAGAGAGGCTGGATAAATTTAAAAAAATAAGACCTCACTATATGCTGCCTACAGGAGAGTCTTTTTAGCTCTCAAGACACACATAGGCTCCAAGTGAAGGGATGGAAGATGATACTGCAAGCAAGTGGAACCCAAAGGAAAGCAGGCTTAGCCATACTTAGACAAAATAGACTTCAAGCAAAACAAAATGGTAATAAGGGACAAATAAGGTCATTATATGATAACGAGGTCAATACATCAAGAAGATAAAAGAATTGTAAATCTATATACTCCCAACACCTAAGTTCTGAAATATATTAAGCAAATACTATTATGTCTTAAGGGATAAATAAGAGTAAAGTAATAGTGGAGGGCTTCAATACCCTGCAATCAGTAAAGAATAGATCTTCCAGACAGAAAATCAATAAGAAAACATTGGAAATGAACCATAGTTTATAGAACAAATGGACTGAAGAGACATATACAGGATATTCCATCCAAAAAGAGCAGAGTGCTGATTCTTCTCAGGTGCACATGGAACATTCTCCAGAATACATATATGACAGGACACAAATCTTAGCAAATTTAAGAAGACTGAAGTCATACTAAATATTTTTCCTAACCACAACGGTATGAAACTAGAAATCAACAAGAGGAAAGTGAAGAGCTCTACAGATATGTGGAAACTAAACACCCTTGTAAATAACCAATGGGTCAAAGAAATCAAAAGAGGAATAAAATTGTCTCGAAACAAATGAAAATGGAAATACAACATATCAAATCCTGTGAGATGCAGCAAGAGCATTTCTGAGAGGAAATTTTATAGCAACAACTGCATAATGCACTCAATCCCTTGGTATCTGCAGGGGATTGGTTCCTGGACCCCACTTGGATACCAAAATCCAGGGATGCTCAAGTCCGTTACATAAACTGTCATACTATTTGCATATAACCTCTGCATATCCTCCCATATGCTCTGTCATATCTACATTACCTATGATACCTAATACGATGTAAATGGTATGTAAATAGTTGTAAATGCAATGTAAATGCTATATAAATAGTTGCTGGCATGTAGAAAATTCAAGTTTTGCTTTTTAGAACTTCGTGGAATTTTTCAAATAGTTTTGATTTATGGTTGGTTGAATCCCCAGATACAGAACCCATGGATACAGAGAGCTGACTATGTTAAGAAATCAGAAAGATCTCAACCTAACTTTACACCTCAGGGAACTAGAAGAAGAACAAATTAAACCCAAAGTTAGCAGAAGGGAGGAAATAATAAATATCAGAGTGGAAATAAATGAAATAGAGACCAGAAAAACAATAGAAAGGATCAACAAAGCTAATAGCTGTTCTATAAAAAGATAAACAAAATTAACAAAACTTTAGCTAGACTTAACTATGAAAAAAGAGAGTAGACTCAAATTAGAAATGAAAGAGGAGATATTATTGCAAAGGATACCACAGAAATACATACAATCATAAGAGATTACTGTGAACAATTATATGCCCATAAATTACATAAACTAGAAGAAATACATTTTTAGAAATACACAACCTACCAACACTAAATCAGGAAGAAACAGAAAAACTGTGCAGACCAATAACAAGAGATTGATTCAGTAATCCAAAACTCCCGAAACAGAAGACTCCAGGACAAGATAGCTTACCAGTGAATTCAACTAAACATTTAAAGAAGAATTAACACCTTTCCTCCTCAAACTCTTAAATACTGAGGAGAAATGAACACTAACAAAGTTATTCTACAAAGGCAGCATTACCTTGATGTCAAACTAGATAATGATACCACAAGAAAACTACAGACCTGATGAATAGAGATGCAAAAATTCTCAACAAAATATCAAACTGAATTCCAGAACACATTAAAAAGATGATATACCATGATCAAGTGGGATTTATCCCTAGGATTCAAGGATGGTTCAACATATGCAAATCAAACAATGTAATATAGCACATCAATAAAATGAAAGATAGGGGACTTCCCTGGTGGTGCAGTGGTTAAGAATCCACCTGCCAATGCAGGGGACATGGGTTCAAGCCCTGGTCCAGGAAGCAACTAAGCCTGTGCGCCACCAGGGAAGTGGTGCGGAGCAACTAAGCCTGTGTGCCACAACTACCGAGCCTGTGCTCTAGAACCCGTGTGCCACAACTACCGAAGCCCACGTGCCCAGAGCCCATGCTCCGCAGCAAGAGAAGCCATTGCAATGAGAAGCCCACGCACGGCAATGAAGAGTAGCCCCCACTCACCGCAACTAGAGAAAGCCCGCACGCAGCAGTGGAGACCCAACACAGCCAATATAACATTTATTATAAAGAAATAATAAATAAGAAGAATAAATAAAATGAAAGATAAAAATCACATGATCACTTCAACAGATGCAGCAAAAGCATGTGACAAAATATAACATCCTTTCATGATAAAAAACCTTTAACAGACCGGGTATAGAAGGAACATACCTCAACATAATAAAGGCCACATATAACAAACTCACTGTGTGGAAGAGTGAATCTGAAGTGGTTCAGTAAAAACATAAAAAAGATGTTTTTGCTGAAGAAGAAGAAGAAAGGAAAAAGGCCACTCCAAAAGAAAGCTAGTAAAGAAAAAAAAAATCCTGTCCTGATAATGTAGTTTCCCTGGCTTGCTCATAGTGGACTGTGGAGCAGGAATGGCTCTGGAGATGTTTCAATTAAAAAAATATTCATAGCCCCAAAAAAATTATACTCAATGGAGAAAAACTGAAAGCTTTTCCTCTAAGATCGGGAGTAAGACCAAGATGTCAACTCTGAACACTTCTATTCAACATAGTAGTGGAAGTCCTAGCTAGAGCAATTAAGCAAGACAAAGAAATAAAATTCATCCAAATCAGAGAGGAAGAGGTAAGTGTCACTATTTGCTGTTGATATGATCTTATATGGAGAAAATCCCAAGGAGTCAGTTTAAACTGTTGGAACTAATCAACGATTTTAGTACAGTTGCAGGATACAAAATCAACATACAGAAATCAATCACATTCCTTTCCACTAATGAAGCAGCATCTAACAAAGAAATAAAACCATCCCATTCACAATAGCATCAAAAGCAATAAAATACTTAGGAATAAATTTAACCAAGGAAGGGAAAGTTCTATATAATGAAAACTACAAGACTTTGCTGAAAGAAACTGATGAAGACGCCAACAAATGGAAAGACATCCTGTGTTCACGGATTGGAAGAATTAATATTGTTAAAATCCCCACACTACCCTGAGCCATCTACAGATTCAGTACAATCCTCATCAAAATACCAAAGACATTCTTCACAGAAATAGAATAAACAACCCTAAAATTGGTGTGGAACCATGAAGACCCCAAATAGCCAAAGCAATCCTGGAAAAAAGAACGAAGCTGGAGGTATCAGACGTCCTGATTTCAAACTATACTACAAAGCCATATTAGTAAAAACAGTACAGCGTTGGCACAAAAATGGACACATAGACCAACGGAACAGAGAGCCCAGAAATAAATTCCAGCATATACGGTCAACTAATATTCAATAAGGGAGCCAAGAAGACCCAATGGGGAAAGTATAGTCTCTTAAAAAAATGGTGCTGGGAAAATTGGAGAAACACAAGCAGAAAAATGAAACTGGACCCCTGTCTTACACCACTTGCAAAAATTAACTTGAAAAGGATCAAAGACTTAAATATAAGCCCTGATAACATGAAACTCCTAGAAGAAGATGTAGGGAAGAAGCTTCTTGATATTGGACTTGGCAATGATTTTTTTTCAACATGGTGCCAAAAGGACAAACAACGCAAGCAAAAATCATCAAACTCAAAAACTTTTTCACAGCAAACGAAATCATCAGCACATTGAAAAGGCAACCTACTGAATGGGAGAAAATAATTGCAAATCATATAGTTGATACGGGGTTAACATCCAAAATATATAAAGAAGTTACTCAATAGCAAACAAACAATCCAATTAAAAAACGGGCAGAAAATTGGAACAGACAGTTTTCCAAAGAGGACATCAAGATGGCCAACAGGCACACAAAAAGATGCCCAATGTCACTATTCAGCAGGGAAATGCAGGTCAAAACCACAAACAGGTATCTCACACCTGTTAGAATGCCAATCCTCAAGAAGACAGAGACAACAGGTGCTGGTGAGGAGGTGGAGAAAAAGGAACCCTTGTACACTGCTGGTCCGAATGTAAGTTGGTCCAACCCTATGGAAAACAATATGGAGGTTCCTCAAAAAATTAAAAATAGATCTATCATACAATCCAGTAATTCCCCTTCTAGGTATGTACCCAAAGGAAATGAAAATGGGATTTTGAAGAGATATAGGCACTCCTGTGTTGACTGCAGCATTATTAACCATAGCCAAGATATGAAAATAACCCAAATGCCCATCAACAGATGAATGGAAATAAAGATATGGCATATATACATAATGGAACATTATTCAGCCGAGAGAAAGGAAGATACCCTGCTATTTGTGGCAACATGGATAGACCTTGAGCACATTATGCCAAGGAAGATAAGTCAGAAAGACAAGTACTGCATGATATCACTTACATGTGGAAACTTAAAAAGTCAAACCTGTAAAAAACCGAGTGAAATGGCGGTTACCAGCGGGTAGGGGATAAGACTGATGTTGTTCAAGGGTACAAACTTGCAATGAGTAGTAAATAAGCCACAGACATCTAATTCACAGTATAATGAATACAGACAAAAATATATACTAAAATTATGTAAAGTCATAACTACTGCTACAATTGCAATCATGTTGCAATACATATCATAGTAGCACATAATACATCTTAAATCCACAAAATGTTACGTGTCAAATTTATTCAATAAAAAATACATATATACGCATGCATGCATACATACATAACCTACACCAAAATTTGGGGCCTTTTTAAAGATTAATAGGCTCTCTTCTAGAGGACTGGTTTTTCACTGCAAATCTTACAGGACTTTTCTATGTGCCTTTTGGACCCCATAAAAACAAACAATCCTCAGTTCTGCTTGGTCCCGCAGCACTTTTACATGTGCGTGCGTGCGTGCGTGCGTGCGTGCGTGCGTGTGTGTGTGTGTGTGTGTGTGCGTGTAATGAAGCAGCAGGCAATTAAATTGGCGGAACTCAAGCTCTGTTTTGTTAGACAGCAGCTGGAATCTCAGTTCAGTTCTTTTAAACTTCCCTGGGCTACTTGGAACCTGCCCCTTACTCCCGGCCTGCACATGAGTGGTACAGTGACCAGTGAGAAATTTAGGTAGTTTATATGCAGAATCTGGAGCTCCCCTTCTCTGCTGCCCACTTCTGGTTATCTCCTTTCTGGGATTTCCCTTCTGACTTTTCAGTTGCTATGGTTGCTCCTACCCTTTCCTCTGGTTCTTCAAACCACTAAGACTATCTTCATTTAAGCCTCCTCCCCAACCCCAGCATGGTGCATATAGCAACCTGCCCTTACACAAAACCCAGCAAACCCTGATGATTCACCTAGCGTACGTACCCCCTTCCAAGTGATGACCGCCCTCTGGTAGCTGCCTGTTTTTTTGGTCGCTCTTCAGTACCTTCAGGTAGTTGTTTTCTTTTATATTTTGTCCACATACAGTTGTCTGTGGGAGGTTGGTCTAAGAGGAACTGCTTGACCATTATCAGAAGGCTTAGTGAAGGCTAAGCCAGAAGGTGGAAGAGTCCAGGCCATTCCCAGAGAACTGCAGATTTCACCTCTACAAGCCGTCAGCTCTTGGGCTTGAACTTAGATGAATGGGGTGGGGAATAAAAAAAGGCAATGAGATCATCCAAAGCACACTGAAGAAAAGATGAATGTCCAACATGCTGGTAACTATATTATGCATCTACTTATGCATTAAAAATTACCCCAAAGCTTAGTAACAACATAACAATAAACATTTATTATCTCTCACAATGTCTCTGGGTCATGGATTTGGGAGCAGCTTAGCTAAATAATCCTGGCTTGTAGTCTCTCATGGGGTTGCAGTCAGATGTTGTCCAGGGCTGTAGTCATCTGAAGGTTTGATTGGGGCTGGAGGATCCACTTCCATGGCAGCTCACTCACATGACTGGCAAGTTGGCAGTGGTTGTTGGAGGAGATCTCTGTTATTCCCCAAGTGGGCCTCTTCACAGAGTTGCATGAGTGTTCTCATAACAAGGTGGTTGGCTTCTTCCAATGGAAGTGATCCAAGACAGAACAAAGTAGAAATGACAATATCTTTTATGACCTAGCCTCAAAAGAAGGCGGTTACTTCCATAGAATCCTACTCATCACATAGGTCAGCCCTACTCAGTGAGGGAGGGGAGTATACAAGGGTATGGATACCAAGAGGTGAGGATCACTGTGGTGGGGGGCAGTTTGAAGACTACCTTCTACAGCATCTAAAATCTTTTATATTAGAGACTCATTCAGTGATCTTTAGGACAGGGGCAGTATGGTCGATAATGTATATAGGTTTGCTTAATATGTATTCAACCCTTTTTAGCATGTAGATGATGAAAGACATACAAACTATTATATTCCCCAGAGTCCTTTGCAGCTACAGTCTGAGAAGTGATTAAGATTCCATCAGTCAAGGGGAGGTTGGGGGAGGGATGGATTGGGAGTTTGGGGTTAGCAGACGAAAGCTATTATATACAGGATGGATAAACAACAAGGCCCTATTGTATAGTACAGAGAACTATATTCAATATACTGTGATAAACCATAATGGAAAAGAATATGAAAAAGAATGTCTCTAAATATGTATAACTGAATCACTTTGCTGTATAGCAGAAATTAACACAACACTGTAAATCAACTATACTTCAATAAAAAATTTAAAAAGAAACAAAAAAAGATTCCATCAGTCAGAGGCACTCAAGTGTGACTTGGCTGTGAAACTAAATCAATGCGTGGAAAGAGAAGATAAATGCAGAGCATGCACATTATTGGAGGTTGTGCTTTATAATGTTGTGTTAGTTTCTTCTGTATAACAAAATGAATCAGCTATACGTATACATGTATCCCCATATCTCCTACCTCTTGCATCTCCCTCCCACCCTCCCTATCCCACCCCTCTAGGTGGACACAAAGCACCGAGCTGATCTCCCTGTGCTGTGCAGCTGCTTCCCACTAGCTATCTATTTTACATTTGGTAGTGTATATATTGTCAATGCTACTTTCACTTCCTCCCAGCTTACCCTCTCCGCTCCCCTTGGGACCATGGCTTCTTGATGGTAGCAATAATGGAGCAGTTCTACAACAAGCAAATCAAATGGTAGCTTCCCAATTTGGTCGGCAAATTCCTGATCTTATAGCTTCTTGGCAGCTCCCTTGGCAGTCCCAGCTGGTTTAGGGAGGTGTTCTCCGAGTTCAGCATAAAGTATATTTCTTCAGTCTTTCACCTCTAGATAAGGAGGAAATCCTTTCTGTTTAACTCTAGCCGTAGTAGATTCTATTTTCTGAAATTAGATCTTGAGTGATACAGCAAAATAAAAAGTGTAGTTTCCAGGGACTTCGCTGGCAGTCCAGTGGTTAAGACTCCACACTTCCAATGCAGGGGGTGCAGGTGTGATCCCTGGTCAGTGAACTAATATTCCGCATGCTGCTGTGCAGTGTGGCAAATAAAAAAAAAACCTGTAGTCTTCAAACACTAGATTTGTTGGACTTTTCTTCCTTGAAATTCTATAGTTAATGGAGATATTCAAGTACCTCTTGGAGAAATATCACACAAGCCATCATGAAACCAATCAGCACAAATGACCATTTTTCTTCAGCAATGCTAATCATCCAGGTGGAGGAAGACAGAAGGCATGTTGGAGAACTGATCTAGGGATGGAAGGTTGTGCTAAAGGTGGCAGGACAAGGTTGAGGGAGTTGATTGTAGGACTGAGAAAATGTGATGACCCAACGAGGTCCAGGATCAGTCTAAAAAGAAATAAGGACAGTAATGGGACTAACATATTGAAAGAATACAGGGAAGGGCTAGTGATCCCCAGGTGGTGGAACATTGAGTGTAATGGGTATAAAGATAGGAGGCATTTAGAAAATAGGTGGTGACAGCCAAAGAATGGAGGAAAACATCCTTGGAATTGGGATGTTAGAGACTTGGATGGGTTGTCCACAGGGATGATAAGACCTCTTGGCAAGAGTTAAGGCACAGAAGATAAATGAGATTCAAGTTCCAAAGGCTTATATAAGGGTGGAGGAGAGAACAGAATGTAGTTTGGAGGCTGTAAGGGGAGGTTGGTGGAAAGTCATATGCTGGGGGCAGGAATCTCAGACAAAGTCTTTTGCTTAGGTTAGGTTAAAAATGAACAATAATTGGAAAGGGCGGTGGAGAACTGGGAAGATATCGGCAGTACCCTTCAACCAAGAAATATTGGAGTATGAAAGAAAGAACAAAGGAAACCATAAACAAGACCAAAAGACAACCCTCAGAATGGGAGAAAATATTTGCAAATGAAGCAACTGACAAAAGATTAATCTCCAAAATCTACAAGCAGCTCAATATCAAAAAAAACAAACAACCCAGTCCAAAAATGGGCAGAAGACCTAAACAGACATTTCTCCAAAGAAGATATACAGACTGCCAACAAACACATGAAAGGATGCTCAACATCATTAATCATTAGAGAAATGCAAATCAAAACTACAATGAGACATCATCTCACACCGGTCAGAATGGCCATCATCAAAAAATCTAGAAACAGTAAATGCTGCAGAGGGTGTGGAGAAAAGGGAACCCTCTTGCACTGCTGTTGAGAATGTGAACTGGTACAGCCACTATGGAGAACAGTATGGAGGTTCCTTAAAAAACTACAAATAGAACTACCATATGACCCAGCAATCCCACTACTGGGCGTATACCCTGAGAAAACCATAATTCAAAAAGAGTCATGTACCACAATGTTCATTGCAGCTCTATTTACAATAGCCTGGAGATGGAAGCAACCTAAGTGCCCATCATCAGATGAATGGATAAAGAAGATGTGGCACATATATCCAATGGAATATTACTCAGCCATAAAAAGAAACGAAATTGAATTATTTGTAGTGAGGTGGATGGACCTAGAGTCTGTCATACAGAGTGAAGTAAGTCAGAAAGAGAAAGACAAATACCATATGCTAACACATATATGGAATCTAAGAAAAAAAATGTCATGAAGAACCTAGGGGTAAAGCAGGAATAAAGACGCAGACCTACTAGAGAACGGACTTGAGGTTATGGGGAGGGGGAAGGGTGAGCTGTGACAGGGCGAGAGAGAGTCATGGGCATATACACACTAACAAACGTAGTAAGGTAGATAGCTAGTGGGAAGCAGCCGCATGGCACAGGGATATTGACTCGGTGCTTTGTGACAGCCTGGAGGGGTGGGATAGGGAGGGTGGGAGGGAGGGAGACGCAACAGGGAAGACATATGGGAACATATGTTTATGTATGACTGATTCACTTTGTTATAAAGCAGAAACTAACACACCATTGTAAAGCAATTATACCCCAATAAAGATGTTAAAAAAAAAAAAAAACGTCATGAAGAACCTAGGGGTAAGACAGGAGTAAAGACACAGACCTACTAGAGAATGGACTTGAGGATACGGGGAGGGGGAAGGGTAAGCTGTGACAAAGTGAGAGAGAGGCATGGACATATATACACTACCAAACGTAAAATAGATAGCTAGCGGGAAGCAGCCGCATAGCACAGGGAGATTAGCTTGTTTAGATGTTTAAAAAAAATGTCATGAAGAGCCTAAGAATAGGACGGGAATAAAGACACAGACCTACTAGGGCATGGACTTGAGGATATGTGGGGGGGGGGGGGGGGGGAGGGAAAGCTGTGACAAAGAGAGAGTGGCATGGACATATATACACTACCAAATATAAAATAGATAGCTAGTGGGAAGCAGCCGCATAGCACAGGGAGATCAGCTCAGTGCTTTGTGACCACCTAGAGGGGTGGGATAGGGAGTGTGGGAGGGAGGGAGCTGTAAGAGGGAGGAGATATGGGAACATATGTATATGTATAACTGATTCACTTTGTTATAAAGCAGAAACTAACACACCATTGTAAAGCAATTATACCCCAATAAAGATGTAAAAAAAAAAGAAAGAAAGAACAATATCCTCTTTGAAAAGTGATGCAGGAGAAAGTCAGGATTTACTTAGGATTGTTCTGAAAAGATACCAAAGATATAGGAAGGTTAGCTTACTATGAAATGTGTGTGTGTGTGTGTGTGTGTGTGTGTGTGTGTGCGCGCGTGTGCGCGTGTGTGTGTGCGCGTGTGTGCGCGTGTGTGGCAGTGGTGCAGAAGGCATCAATCACAGAAAGGTCCGGGAGAGAGTTCAGCTGGGGCCTACTCAGAGCAGTATGAGAATGACAGGACAACAGAAGACTAGTGAGAGGACCAGCAAGACGTCTCATGCTTATAACTGGAGGATTATAGAAATCAGCATGGATGAACTGGACAGGCTTTGAGGTTCCCATGCTAGGGTACAATGTTTTGGGGCCAGAACTGACTCCCTTGGTGATTTCTAAGTATCCTGTCCTAGACTTCAAGGCAGGAAGATCTAGGTCCAGCCCCCCACCCTGGTCAGAACTGGCTCTATGGTGAGGGCTGGGCCCGGCTCTTCTTGTTTCAGGGTCTAAGAGAGGTTACACAGATTATCATCATGAGTTCCACAAGAAGGTGACAGGATTCCCTAGAGAGTACAGCCGACTCTTGAACAATGTGGGAGTAAGGGGTGCTGAGCCCCCCTCCACAGTTGAAAATCTGCATATAACTTCAAAGTGGGCCCTCTGTATCTGTGGTTCTGCATCCAGGGATTCAACCAACCTCAGATCATGGAGTTCTGTAGTATTTACTATTGAAAAACAATCCGCATATAAGCAGACCCACACAGTTCAAATCTGTGTTGGTCAAGGGTCAACTGTAGTTGGTTCCATGCCTGGGGCAGGAAAACTCAAAAGGGAGCCTGAGACATCTTGTTGTTTTCAGAAGGTCAGAATACTTTCAGAGGTAACTGAGGTAATATTTTTTTAAAGTGAAGATAAGGAGCCCCTGCAAGTGAATAATAAAATACAAGTTAAAAAGTTAGCAAAACAGGGCTTCCCTGGTGACACAGTGGTTGAGAGTCCGCCTGCCAATGCAGGGGACACGGGTTCGTGCCCCGGTCCGGGAAGATCCCACATGCCGCGGAGCGGCTGGGCCCGTGAGCCATGGCCGCTGAGCCTGCGCGTCCGGAGCCTGTGCTCCGCCACGGGAGAGGCCGCAGCAGTGAGAGGCCCGCGTACACCAAAAAAAACGTAGCAAAAGATTTAATCAGACAGTTCAAAAAGAAGACATATGAATGCCCGAAAGCTCATGAAAAGATGTTCAACATCTTTAGTCATCAGGGAAATAAAAAATGAAAACCACAATAAAATACCTTTGGAAAACCCAGTAATTTCTTATAAAGTTAAACATACTTCCCTAAGACCCAACAATTCCACTCCTTGGTATTTACTTAAGAGAACAGAAAATAAAGCTTCAAAAAGGCTTGAAGCTTTATTCATCATAATCCCCACTGGAAACGGCCCAAGAGAATATATAAACTGGCTAGATGGAACACTGCTCAGCCATAAAAATGAACAAACTACTGATATGTGCAACATAGAGATGAAATTCAAAATCATCTTGAGTGAAAGAAGCTTGACCCAAATGAGTACATATTGTATAATTCCCTTTATATGAAACTTGCAAACAGACAAAAGTAGTCTGTAGTGACAGAAATCAGCACAACGGTGGTGTCATCTACCAGGGGAGAAACTGATTGCAACGAAGCATAAGAGAAACATCATGGGGTGTTAGAATTGTTCTATCTTGATAGGGATGCGGGTTGCACGGCTGTATACATTTTTCAAAACACATCCAACTGTACACTTTAAATAGGTACATTTCATTGTAGGTAAATTATACTTCAACAAAAAAGTAAAAAATGAAGGAATAAATAAGTCTGAAGAAAGAGCTAATAAAGGCCAACTGCTTACAGTATGAATACCAAATATATGACAACGATCAATGTCAACTGGAACTATAAGTCCACAATGATGTAAAATGGTCAAAAACCAGAAAGCATGTTTTAAAAAGACATATAATGATGTGAATCAATAACAAAACACAAGTACAAGCAAAGGATGTTAGACAGAACAACACCAGAAGCACATAGATAGGACAATCTAAAATTAGAATCAGTATGTGGATTGTGGGAAAATAGAGTTTCTAGAACACGGCACAGCTGGAGGAGGACATATTTTTCAAGGACATGGTATTGACTGCTCTCTCCCCACAGATGAGGACATGGCCTTGCTGATCTTGGTTCAAATATGAGAAAAGACAGTAATTCCATTTCATTTAACAGCAGTGTAGCTCATACCATACGAACTCTCCTGCTGATAATTATAAATCTGGAAAAACAACAACAACAAAAGAAGTCGCCTGAGTTCACTGGAATTCAACTAAAAGCAGGCAAAGACTACAGAAGATACGACCCTCAAAGAACGGAAGCACACTGGATGAGATCCACATTTAGTGGGCTTTTCCTCAGAAGCCTCCTCCATTTGCTTGGTGAATTGGACATGGAGCTCAAGCAGAAGGATGCAGTCTTACTGAGCTAAGGATTCGCAAGACAGAGATAGAGTGGCTAGAGAGGCTAGAAATTGAGGAGGAGACATGAGAGAGGAGAAAGCCACAGGGAGGGAGGCTCCACATATGCCTATAAATTCAGCTCAAATCCTTAACTGACCCCTGAAGTGTGCATGTGCAGAGCAAAGCTCCAAGGAGTCCAGGGGCAAAACAACAGCTGAAAGAACAGCTGAACAGACATCCCAGTAGCTGGTCAGTGCCGGAGACTGAATCAAGCAAGGTAAAGGGGCTCTTTGAACAAGTTGGGCTTCCACTGAAAACCCAGAAGTAAAGACTAAGCCTCTGGTCTAAGGTAAACTGAAATAGAGCTGCTCAACAAAGCCTAAAACCAAACCTCCACAAGATCAAACTGATGAATTAGTAATTTAACTGTGCAATAACGAAAATGAGGCCAGCCTATGTGTGTAAACATTTCCTTAAACCAGCAGCTCTCAAACCTTTGGAGGACTCCGAAGCACTTTCATTTATGTTAGTTACATCTACCAATATTTACTGTGCTAGAAATTAAAACTGAGAAGAAATCAATCCCATTCACAATTGCACCAAAAAGAATAAAATACCTAGGAATAAATTTTTTTTTCATTCATGTGTCATATTTATTGAGCACGGCACCTTTTTTTTTTTTACTTGTTTAAAATTAATTTTTATTGGAGTATAGTTGCTTTACAATGTTGTGTTGGTTTCTACTGTACAGCAAGCAGACGGAGGGGCAAGGTAAAATCCCCCAAGACCAAATAAATGAAGAGGAAATAGGCAATCTACCTGAAAAAGAATTCAGAGTAATGATAGTGAAGATGATCCAAGATTTTGGAAAGAGAATGGAGGCACGGATCGAGAAGATACAAGAAATACTTAACAAGGACCTAGAAGAACAAACAATCAGTGATGAACAACACAATAACTGAAATGAAGAATACACTAGAAGGAAACAAAAAGATCCTAGGAATAAATTTATCCAAGGAGGTGAAAGACCTGTACACTGAAAACTATAAGATATTGATAAAAGAAACTGAAGGCACAAGTAAACAAAAAGATATTCCATGCCCATTGACTGTAAGAATATTGTTAAAATTTCCATATTACCCAATGAAATATACAGATTCAATGCAATCTCTATCAAAATTTCAATGTAATTTTTCACAGAAACAGAGTAAACAATTCTGAAATTCATATGGAACTACAAAAGACCCTGAATAGCTAGAGCAATCTTGAGAAAAAGGAACAAAGCTGGAGGCATCACACTCCACTCCCTGATTTCAAACTACATTACAAAGCTATAGTAATTGAAACAGTACGGTATTGGCCTAAAAACAGACACACAGACCAATGGAACAGAAAGGGGAGTCCAGAAATAAATCGATGCATGTATGGTCAATTAATTTACTATAAAGGAGCCACAAATATACAATGGGGAAAGGACGGTCTCTTCAATAAATGGTGTTGGGAAAACCGAACAGCCACATGCAAAAGTATGAAACTAGATCACTGTCTTACACTGTACACAAAAATCAACTCAAAATGGATTAAAGACTTGAATGTGAGACCTGAAACCATGAAACTCCTAGAAGAAAACATAGGCAGTAAGCTTCTTGACATCATCTTGGCAATGATTTTTTGGGATCTGACTTCAAAAGTGAAATCAACAAAAGCAAAAAAAGAGTCAAACTAAAAAGCTTCTGTACAGCAAAGGATATCATCAACAAAATGAAAAGGCAACCTATCAAATGGGAGAATATATTTGCAAATCATATATCTGATAAAGGGTTAATATCTAAAATATATTAAATCATACAACTCAATAGCAAAACAACAAGCAATCCAATTAAAAACAGAGAGAAGATCTGAATAGACATTTTTCCAAGGAAGACATACAGACGGCCAATGGTACATGAAAAGATGCTCAACATTACTAATCATCGGGGAAACGCAAAGCAAAAGCACAGAAATATCACCTCACACCTGTTAGAATGGCTATTATCAAAAAGACGAGACAGATAACAAGTGTGAGTGAGGATGTGGAGAAAAGGGAACTCTGTGCACTATTGGTGGGAATGTAAATTGGTGCAGTCACTATGAAAAACAGTATAAAGGTTCCTCAAAAACTTAAAAATAGAACCACCATATGATCCAGCAATTCCCGTTCTGGTTATTTATCTGAAGAAAATGAAAACACTAATTCAAAAAAATATATATTCACCCCCATGTTCATTGCTGCATTATTTACAATAGCCAAGCTATGGAAACAACCTAAGTGTCCACTGATGGATGAATAAAGAAGCTGTGGTATATATAATACAATGGAATATTATTCAACCATAAAAAAGAATAAAATAATGCCATCTGCAGCAACATGGATGGACCTAGAGATTATCATACTAAGGGAATTAAGAAAGCCCGAGAAAGACAAATATTATATGATCCCTCTTATACTTGAAGTCTAAAAAACAAACACACCCCAAGCTCAAGAACAGACTGGTGGTCACCAGAGAGATGGAGGTAGCTGGTGAAATGCGTAAAGGGGGTCAAAAGGCACAAACTTCCAGCTGTAAAGTGAGTAAGTCATGGAAATGTAATAACAGCAAGGTAACTATTGTTAATAACATTGTATTTCACATTTGAAAGTTGCTAAGAGAGTGGATCTTAAAAGTCCTCATTGCAAGAAAAAAAAATTTTGGTAAATACGTATGGTGACAGATGTTAACTACACATATGGTGATCACTTCACAATATATACAAATATTGAATCATGTTTTACACCTGAAACTAATATGTCAGTTGTACCTCAATTAAGACTCAAAAAGTTTTAAATAATTTATATTTCAATTCATTTAGGAAAAAAATAAACTCACGTTAATGTAGATAGCACATTTTTTAGAAAAACTACATACGCTTCTCAAACTTTTTAAAAAAGCGAGATGTGTGGCATCATTTTGCATGATTGCAAGTCTCTTCAAAGTGCGCCATAAAAGCAGACTTCTAGATTTTCATATATGCTTTTCCATTCAGTCTGTTGCAATATCAATGTTGTTTTGATCGAAGTATATGAAGAAAATCTGATTTCACAGAATCATACATTTGGAAAAGAGAAATAGTTTAATAGCCTTATTTAGATAACCATGGATGGTTTTCTCTTACATTTCGCCAGAACTCAGCAAGTGGTAGTTCCTTAAAGATTAATGTCACTCTGGAAAACCTCGTATACTGTGTTGCGTTCAAATCCATTGGTCTACCTTGCACTTTGAATGGATCTGTTACTCATGCACGATTTTGTATTCGATAACTGATGCACTGGTCATTTAGAACATATTGGTTCACTGAGTCAGGCAGATCTTCCAAAGGCCGATAAAATTTGTTATACAGTGTCAAAAATTCACCTTGGTTAATATCATCACCGATCCCCCTACCAGAAATGTCTCTTAAGTATTGGGAAGCTGTTTTGCTTCAAAGCTGAAATTTTATCATTGGCAGCACACACTGTTCCTTGAAGTGACAGGCTCACTTTGTTCGTTTTTGAGAAAATGTGTGCCCAGTCCTCAAGCCTGAATAACTATAGTTTATCTGTCATTCATTCTTTAAAATAAAAATAGTTGCAAAATGCAGCCGGTTCAATATGCAACTCCAATGCACTAGTGCTTTTCCTTGAGACAACCCTCAAACTTGGGCACGCATAAAAAATCTTAAAAATCACATGTACTTAAAGGTCAAGATTTAAAGCCATTAATAATTTTTACTGCTTCATCAGGACTTGTAAAAATGAAAGTGGAGTTTTATTTTCTTACTGTGTGTGTATTTAGGCGAAGAATCTGAAGTGCTTGCGTTTTACTCACGATTGCTTCTGGACCATCGAAGCAAATGTCAACCCGGTGGGAAAAAGTAAATAAGGAAAATACTCTTGCCGACCCCTCGAAAAGATTTTAGGACGCCCAAGGGTCTGCAGACCACACTGTGAACTGCTGCCTTCAACTAAAGTGCACTGAGTGTGAATCTAATTCTGGAATGGTGACGGAGGCTTGAGTGGGAAGGCGTGTAAGAATAACAAAAATTGGGCTTTTTTCTCAACTCTGGCAGGAGTCATGGACAGTGTGCCTTGTAGAGACCCAGAGCGCAAGGGAAAATCCCTTCAAATTTGTTGCATCTGTCCCTGTGGTCTGCAGCTGTCTTTCTTTCTTTCCTTTTTTTTTTTGGCCGCGCCATGTGGCTTGTGGGATCTCAGTTCCCCGACCAGGGATTGAATTTGCACCCTCGGCAGTGAAAGCACAGAGTCCTAACCACTGGACCGCCGGGAAATTCCCTGCAGCTATCTTTCTATCAATAAATTCTATAATCCTTCATTAATTTAATCAGAAATGAATAGCAGGGATGAACGGACTCTTTTGGCCCATCGAGAATCCAAACACTGCATACACATTATCTCATTTAATCTTCACAAGAAATCATGACTATTTCCTCTCCTTCCTGCTTTACTTGCTTTTTAACAATATTAAATTTGGAACCTGGAGTCACAGAAGAGATACTGGAAGGTTCCCCTTACCTTAGTGCCCTAAGGGGTGTGTCTTTTTCAGCAAACATCATACTTAGCCTACCAGTTCTCTCAACACCATTTGTGTCAGTCTTTCTTAACCTCGGATGCACAATGGAATTACTTGGGGAGTTTTAAAAAAGACTGATGCCTTGGTGCCATCCCCAGAGATTACGATTCAAGTTCCCTGGGTGCAGACAGGACCTGGAGAGACTTTACAAGGGGATTCTCATGTGCAGCCAAAAGTGTAAATCACTATTGGGGATGAGGTGTGGAGGATGCCGGTATAACCACTGACATAAACACTTACCAAAGTCATTGCTTCTCTGCCTATGGTCAATGTTTAGAGTTTGCATTACAAAGTTAGAAGCATGCTTATCTCATCTAAAATATAGCACTTGTTTCTCCTTAGGAGAAAGATACAGAAATGATGCAAGGCAACTATCTCTGTTAATCAGAATCAATTTTACTGGTGAATGTGCAGCGTGAAGATGGATTTCTCGTATTTAAAAAAATTTTTTATTGAAGTATATTTGATTTACAATGTTGTATTAGCTTCTAGTGTACAACAAAGTGATCAGATACACACATACACACACACACACACACACGCACATTCTTCATGTTCTTTTCCATTATAGTTTATTACCGGTTATTGAATATAGTTCCCTGTGCTATACAGTAGGACCTTGTTGTTTATCTACTTACATATAATAGTTCATATCTGCTAACCCCAAACTCCTAATTTATCCCTCCCCCACCCCCTCTCCCCTTTGGTAATCATAAATTTATTTTCTATGTCTGTCTTTCTATTTTGTAAATAAGTTCAATTGTATCATATTTTAGGTTCCACATATAAGTGATATCATATGGTATTTGTCTTTCTCTTTCTTAGTACACTTAGTATGATAATCTCTAGGTCCATCCATGTTGCTGTAAATGGCAAGGTTCCATTCTTTTTTTTATGGCTGAGTAGTATTCCATTCCATTCCACAGCAAAGGAAACCACAAACAAAATGAAAAGACAACCCAAGGACTGGGAGAGAATATTTGCAAGTGATGCAACCAACAAGGGCCTAACTTTCAAAATATACAAATAGCTCATACAACTGAATATCAAAAAAACCAAACAACCCAAGCAAAATATGGGCAAGAGATCTAAATAGGCATTTCTCCAAAGAAGACATACAGATGGTCAACAGGCACATGCAAAGATGCTCAACATCACTAACGGTTAGAGAAATGCAAACCAAAACTATAATGAGGTACCACCTCACACCAGTCAGAACAGCCATCATTAAAAAGTCTACAAATCACAAATGTTGGAGAGGGTGTGGAGAAAGGGAACCTTCCTACACTGTTGGTGGGAGTGTAAAGTGGTGCAGCCACTATGGAAAACAGTATGGAGGTTCCTTAGAAAACTAAAAATAGAGTTGCCATGTGATCCAGCAATCCCACTCCTAGGCATATATCCAGAGAAAACCATAATTCGAAAAGATACATGCACCCAATGTTCAGAGCAACCCTATTTACAATAGCCAAGACATGGAAGCAACCTAAATGTCCACTGACCGATGAACAGATAAAGAAGATGTGGTGTACATACATCGACACACACGCGCGCGTGCACACACAATGGAATACACTTCTACTATTATCACGTCATTTCTGAAGATGGTCAGCCTAAGGCTTTGTTTTCCTGTTTGCTCTATGGCTGTGTCGAAGCTCGGGGGAAATTTAATTTCTGTGCACAGAGCTTGGAATTTTGTTTTGTTTGTCCGTCTCTCTCTCCATCAGAAGTGACAAGTTTCCCTGTAGGATGAGGTTGTACTTAGGTAGCAGTACCCTGGGACTAACAAACTGATTTCAAATGGAACTGAAACACTGTCATCTGTCTGACCACAGATCAAATCTGAATCCTTCCCTTTGAGTATCTTTCGATGCGTCTGTGAGTCTCATGGAATTCCATTTGACTCCTGGGCAGGCTATTAAGTGGGTTTCTGATGCCCTCTGAGAGTAAGCATGGATTCAAAGGCTTGGAGAAGAGTCACCTCTTTCTTGGAAAATTGGAATAGGAAGAAACACTCTCATTTCTCAGTAAGTGGCAGCAATTCAGAAGACCATCCTGTGAAGGGACTGATTTCCAAGGCCCTCTAGAGGAATGCTTCTTGGAGTATAGTAATGTCAATACATGCATTATTCAGTTTGATATTTTTTGATAGCAAAGCTTTCTCAGCAAAGGAAGCAGAGCATTGATTTACATTCTGATGTAAGCTCCTTATTTTATCATGGACCAGTGCTCTGAGTTGCTTTGCTCCAGAGGACGGCCAGAGGAGACACACTTGTATCTTTCTCTCTATGGGAACAATGAGGAAATTAAGAATTAGAAAAAGGAAACACAGCAGACTTTTCCAAAGGCACAATAGCTCTTGTACTAGTCTGAGTAGCCTCAATTATTGCTAGATTTCTGTAATCAGATAGCCTATGCAGATCGGGTCACTAGTTTTGCTCAAGAGTTGGTAAGTTCTAGACAGGCAGCCTAGACTAAGTAATGTCTTAGGCCATAAAGAAGGCCCATGGCTGTTAAAATAGGCTTGGCCAGAACATATGTCAGTTGTCACGGAGGGCAGTGAATGTGAGTTAACTGCAACTTGTGAGGACTCCGATGTGTTCCCGGACCATTCTCTTCTGTAGAAAGCTCTGAACTCAGTTCATGAAGAGTCACAGGCAACAGTCAGTTGGCCTGCTTCACCAAAAACCAAATTGTACCCAGGTCGGTAGCTGTTTCTTTGGAGTCATCTCATTTCAAGAGAAATGGAATGACTCAAGAGCATTCTCATGTTTTAGCTCTGGTGTAACAGTTAGAAGCCCCGGGCAAGGACATGACCTTGCCATTGATTACCCGCCTCAAGACTAAGAAAGAACATCTAAGTACTTAGGAAGAATCAATGTTGATTCTGATTTTTGAAGTTCATTCTGAATAACACGCAATCTGTCACAGCACCCCACTGTATCTGTCCTTTGAGGTGAGCTGCACTGTGAATATTAATCATTCATTGATTCATTCATTCACCAGGAGGATGTTACAATTAGCATACTTCATTGATCCTGAGATGCACTTTTTTCCCCCACATTTTAACATCTCTGAAGTGGAGAGTGTCTTACAATCAATGACATTTTTTGAGTCTAAGTCCTGGTGGGAAATGGATGGCAGATTCTAGTGGGAATTGAAGATGACATAATGAGAGGATTACTTATAATGGGTGAGCATGGTAAAAGGAACCATTAAGGGATACTGAAGCACTCCAAAGCTAGTAGCCTCCAAGGACATTTACCACCCTAGGCCAGAAGGGCAAGCGGAGGGAGTGATTACTGGAACTCAGAGAGAACTCTACGTAGAGTTTTAGGACAGACCACCTAAGCAGAGCTGTGACAGAAGAACACAGCCTTTAACAATCCTCAGCTCAGCAGGGAAGGAGCATGGGGAGTAAATACCCCGAACTTTCTCTCCTCCTGTTCCCTGATCTCCCACTATTGGCTCCAGTTGGCCAAACCCAACTGAAAACGAGGGTGAAGGAGCAAAGCACAGTTTCGAAAATTGCAGAGAGGGACCCTGCAGAGAGGGAAAACTGCAGAGAGGGACTCTGGTCGGGCAGACAGAGATCACCCAGCACAGTTCATCCCTTCTACCCTCAGCATCTACTCTTTTGTCTGAATAAAAATCTCATGTCCCCAGCACCTACTGGAGTCAGCAAACTAGAGCCAACAGCCTGGCCGTTTGTTTTTGTCAATAGCCTTATTGGAACACAGGCACACACATTTTTTTTTTGAAAAGGAATTTTGCCTTTTTTAAAAAAAATTATTTATTTATTTATGGCTGTGTTGGCTCTTCACTTCTGTGCGAGGGCTTTCTCTAGTTGCGGCAAGTGGGGGCCACTCCTCAACGCAGTGCGTGGGCCTCTCAGTATCGCGGCCTCTCTTGTTGCGGAGCACAGGCTCCAGACGCGCAGGCTCAGCAGTTGTGGCTCACGGGGCTCGTTGCTCCGCGGCATGTGGGATCTTCCCAGACCAGGGCTCGAACCCGTGTCCGCTGCGTTGGCAGGCGGATTCTCAACCACTGCGCCACCAGGGAAGCCCAGGCACACACATTTTTAACATATTGTTTATGGCTGTTTTTGCTCCACAATGGCAGAGATGAGTAGTCGCAACAAAGACTGGACGGCCCATAAAGCCTGAACTATTTACTATCGGTCAGATACTATCAGAACACTTCCTGACTGTCGACGACTGGATCAGTTCTCTCATACGCCCACCTGAAACTTAAAATCTTAGCTACCACCAGTGCTCTTCCCAGAAGCTAGCTGGAGGAAAAGGGTGGAAGAAACAGTTAATCAAGACCAAACAAAGATGCTTCAATCCCACTTACGTAGCTGGTCATGAGATCTGCGCTAATGATCATTTCAGATTCTCCTGACTCTGCCAGCCCTTCAGCTGAATTGCTTTACCTGGAGGATTGACCCAAACCTTCATTCGGGAAGGATCTGACTCCTCAGTGGCCATGTTTATTGGGTTGCTGCAGTTTTCCCCTGGCCAGGATGACTGAGCAATGGAGTACTGAGAGATGCCTCAATAAATCCCCTGAGCTCTGGCCATAGTTCTCCTTGTAACCATTGTGAATGAGCAACACAATTTCCTCTTGATAATCACCTGAGCTAGTACAGGTAACCTCTTCTCTACCTGTAGGTTTACTGGTGTGAGGAGTGCCATATATTTAAGAGGCATTCTCAGCTTCCAATATAATAGAACCATGACAGCTTCCTATGTAAAAATGCTAGTGCCTTCCTTGGACACCACAGCCCTTAGGCTCACTGAACCCAAGTTCATGCAGACATATAGGAAAAACTACTTAAGTAGGCTATTAGGTATAACAACGATAAGGGCCATCCGCATTTGCACATCTTTGTCCCTTAACCCATGGGTTTTGGCTACAAGAGCTACAGCACCATATTTCGGCTGCTGACTTAAAGCATATACTCTATCACGTAAGATTCTCTCCAGCCTCAGTAAGCATTGTATATCAGCTCATTCTATAACTGAGCTTTGAGTAAACCATTCCATTCTTCTATCAAACCAGCTATTTTCAGGTGCTGAGACACATGGTAAGACCAATGAATTCCATAGCATGAACTCCCAGATGCACTTTCTTCACTGTAAATTGAGTTTCTAGGTCAGAGGAGAGACCATGTAACGTCTTCTGTGAGTCTAAGTATAATGGTGCATTCACATGACAGAGAACAGTTTATCTTTACTTTCTTATCTAAGGAAAGCTCACCATCTCTCTGGCTCTCTGTTATAATGGGCTCCAGAGGAATCCTGATTGTCCTTACATATGGAATAGCACACTCATCCACCATATTGATGACATTCTTGCTATTCCAGATGTGCTGTCTGTACCAGAGCAAAGCAATAAAGTCTCTACTACCTGGTACCCAAATATTGACTGGGAAAATTTCTCTTCTTTCCTATCAGCAAAGATAATCAGAAGCAGGGGTGTCTATTGTAGAGACCAAAGGGAATCTTTTTAAGGGAACATATTTCTTTCAATGACCATCTTTGCACATTCTGAGAAACTTAAAAGACAAATTCCTCTTAATTTCTCGCTACCTGGTTTTTTTCTGGGTATTAGGGGCACAAAGATCGGAAGAGCATTTTTTTCCCATTCATTCCAACAGACTAACTAAGCATCTATTACTTTGCCACATGCCTGTAATGCTCCTCAAACACAGAGCTAAAATTCTATTTTGAGAGCCTACTTCTTAAGAACACCCCAATACCAATTACTATATCAGTTAGGGTCCCAGCCAGAAACAAAGGGAACACTGAAACTGTGACTGTGACACTGAGGAAAAATGAATAGAAAACTATTTATAAAGGTGTGGTCAAGGTTAAGGGAAAGTAATGAGGGATGGTGAAACTGGCCACAGTCGAGGACTTTACCACTCATAGGCCTGAAGGGGTGAAGGGAGGGAGTGGTGACCGTAGGTCCAGCTGGAGGAGAAGGCCACCTGCCAGGAGCTATAATCCTGAGCAGAGGAATGTAACGCCCAGCACTTTGTGACCCAGCAGGAAAGAGCCCAGGGAAGAACTGTATCAATCTCACTTTCTTCCCACCATTCAATCTCCTACTGGTTCCTTCCTTTGGCCAATCCCAACCCAGATCCACAGGGCAAGACAGCCCCAATGAAGCAGTTCATTAAGGTTGGCCTCTTGGGGCATAGAGCAGTGTGAAGAAGGGCAAAGAGAAAAAAAAGCAGAGACAGAGGGAGAACGTCCAGTACAACATCTTACTGTTATAATTGGCTGCATTTTCCCCCTGTTTTAGTGGTATCTGAAGCCCTGCTGCACCTTACAATCAATGGCTTCTTAAAGTCAATGAATTTCAGCATGTACAAGGTATCAGAGAACTTTAGAACTTGAGGGAATGTTGGATTGCACTTAGTCCAAGCCCCACAGTTTATAGATGAGAAAACTGAGGCTCAGGGAGTGGAAACGTCTTACTCAAAATCCACAAGAAGTAGCAGAGCTATTACCCTCTTTCATCCTTCTGCAGGATGGACAAAAATGTATTCCTGACTCAGGCCTCACGTTTTTCACTGGCCTAAGCCCAGCTGGTCTCCAAATGCTTTTCTCCATACCTGATTACCATCAGCCACACAAGTGCTAAATATTGACTGACAGTGGAAGAGACATCATCTAGAAGATGTCTGTCTGACTGGTATTATGGAATAGAGAATTTAGGGGCTCTACTTCCTCAGGCTTAGAGGAGACTGTATCTAGGTTCAGTCGGTCCTCATTGGATTCAGCAGGTTGGAAGACTCATCCATAATTTAAAAAATAGGCAGGTTTTCATTGCACGTACTCTGAAATGAGGTCAGCTACACACTGGGGAATGTCTTCAGGATAGTAACAGGAGAACACAAGAAAAAAAAGGAGGCTAGTAAGCAGCCATGTGTTTATGGGGAGAAATCAAAATTGAGGAAGAGAAAGGACTCAAAGAAAAGACTGACTGCAGATCAAAACTACAATGAGGGAAAAAAAAAAAAACTACAATGAGGTATCACCTCACACCTGTCAGAATGGCCAACATCAATAAGTCTACAAATGATAAATGCTGGAGAGGGTGTGGAGAAAAGGGAACCCTCCTACACTGTTGGTGGGAATGTAAGTTGGTACAACCACAATGGAAAACAGTATGGAGGTTCCTTAAAAAACTAAAAATAGAACTGCCATAGGACCCAGCAATCCCACTACGGGGCATATAGTGCTCAGTGTGCCACACACACACACACACACACACACACACACACAGGAATATTACTCAGCCATAAAAAAGAATGAAATAATGCCATTTGCAGCAACATGGATGGACCTGGAGATCATCATACTAAGGGATGTAAGTCAGACAAAGATGAATATCATATGATATCATTTATATGTGGCATCTAAAAAAATGATACAAATGAACTTATTTACAAAACAGAAATAGACTCACAGACATAGACAACAAACTTATGGTTACCAAAGGGGAAAGCTGGGGGAGGGATGTTAGGAGCTCGAGATTAAAATATACACACTACTATATAAAAATAGATAACCAACAAGGACCTACTGTATAGCACAGGGAACTACACTCAATATCTTATAATAACCTATAATGGCAGAGAATATGAAAAAGAATACACACACACACACACACACACAACTGAATCACTTTGCTGTACACCTGAAACTAACACAACATTGTAAATCAATCGTATTTCAATAAAAATTTTTAAAAAAGACAAGACTGATAAATGGGGCGTGTCTTAGGCCAATGTTCACATCAACTACAACTAACAGTCTTTTAAGTATCAAGTACCTTAAATATCAAGGTCCCGTCTGCCATATTCTCTACACCAGTGCTTCTTAAAGTTTACTGTGCTTGCAGATCAACTAAGGACCTTGTTCTAGTGAATACTGTGATTCATTCTGCCTTGGGACCCAACATTCTTCATTTCCAACAAGCTCCGAGGTAAAGCTAATGCTGCTGGTTCATGAATCACACTTTGAGAAGCAAGTCTCCAGCTCATAACAAGCGCAGAATTTCTCTCTGGGGTACAGTTTGGTGAAGAACAAAGAGCACGGGCTTTGGGATCTGAAATGGGGAGCCTGATGTAGGGTGAGGCTCTATTATACACTAGTTGGGTTATTTAACCTCTCTGAGACTCATGTCTCTTTTTTTTGGTCCTCTGTCTTTTTAAAACACAGATAATAAATTAGGTAACAATTTGTAAAGCCCCTGAAGTACACTAGGTGCTCAATAAATGTCACTTCTGATCCCTTCCCGTGTCACTACCCATGATTCACTGAGGGGAGGGCAAAGGGAGTGAGGGTGTCAGGGTTCAGCTTTACAGGAAAATAAGGGAGTAAGAACCAAAATGAGGGTTAGATTCAACAGCTAAGCACCATGAAGAGCTGTTCGACGTCATCTAGCCTTAGAAACAGACACCAGATAGTCATCCAATCTGTGTGTCTCAATTCAGCAAATGAGCTTCGCTCCAAAGCCAAATAAGTATAAAATCTAGAAACAATAAATGCTGGAGAGGGTGTGGAGAAAAGGGAACCCTCTTGCACTGCTGGTGGGAATGTAAATTGACACAGCCACTGTGGAGAACAGTATGGAGGTTCCTTAAAAAACTACAAATGGAACCACCATATGACCCAGCAATGCCACTACTGGGCATAGACCCTGAGAAAGCCGTAATTCAAAAAGAGTCATGTACCACAATGTTCATTGCAGCTCTATTTACAATAGCCAGGAGATGGAAACAACCTAAGTGTCCATCATCGGATGAATGGATAAAGAAGATGTGGCACATATATGCAATGGAATATTACTCAGCCATAAAAAGAAACGAAATTGAGCTATTTGTAATGAGGTGGATAGACCTAGAGTCTGTCATACAGAGTGAAGTAAGTCAGAAAGAGAAAGACAAATACCATATGCTAACACATATATATGGAATTTAAGAAAAAAAATGTCATGAAGAACCTAGGGGTAAGACGGGAATAAAGACACAGGCCTACTAGAGAATGGACTTGAGGATATGGGGAGGGGGAAGGGTGAGCTGTGACAAAGCGAGAGAGCGGCATGGACATACATACACTACCAAACGTAAGGTAGATAGCTAGCGGGAAGCAGCCGCATGGCACAGGGAGATCAGCTCGGTGCTTTGTGACCGCCTGGACGGGTGGGATAGGGAGGGTGGGAGGGAGGGAGACGCAAGAGGGAAGAGATATGGGAACATATGTATATGTGTAACTGACTCACTCTGTTATAAAGCAGAAACTAACACACCATTGTAAAGCAATTATACTCCAATAAAGACGTAAAAAAAAAAAAGAAAGTACTAGACATAAAAAAAAAAAAAGCAGGAGGAATAGGTGACACACAACGCATCTTCAAGGATATGCATCCTCAGGTACCCAGGAATAACTTGTAATAGAACACAGGAGAGATCTTAGGAAAGTGAATTTAATGAAAAAGACATTACACTTTGCACTAAGTACAGAGTGGCACAAAGCTTTGGTCTGGGGTGCATATTCCATACAGAAGCTTAGAAGTAGGCATGTTAAGTGTTTAAGCATTGCTACTAATTTTGTACTAAATGTGGCAAAACAAGTAAAGAGGAACAGTCATTTGTAGCCAACAACAGAACCAAGAAAACTAGCAAAATGAACGTAGACCTCCCATTATCTCCAGGGAATTTTCTTTTTTTTTTTAATTTTGGCCGTGAGGCTTGTGGGATCTTAGTTCCCTGACCAGGGATCGAACCCGGGACCTTGACAGTGAGAGCACGGAGTCCTAACCACTGGACCGCCAGGGAATTCCCGAGGGAAGTTTTAAAATATTATTGTTTCTTAGATCTTTCAACCTTCTCTCCATCTCCCTCCCTCCCCCTCTCCCTCTCTCTCCCTCTCCCTCTCCCCGACTAAAAACAGTGATACTGTATCGTGCACTTAAAAATTTGTTAAGAGGGTAGATCTCACGTTAAGTGCTCTTACCACAATGAAAAAAAGACATAAATGAGTTACCAAGCCACAAAAAGGCATGGAGGAACCTTAAATGCATATCGGTAAGTGAAAGAAGCAAGTCGGAAGAGGCTATATCCTGTATGATTCCAACTACATGACATCCTGAAAAATATATAGACATAGTAAAAAAAAAAAAAAAAGAGACAGTAAAAAAGACCAGTGGTTGCAAGAGGTTGGAGCACAGGGGATTTTTAGGGCAGCAAAATGATTCTGTATGATAATGTAATTGTGGATACATGATATTAGGCACTTGCTAAAACCCATACAACTGTAAAACACCAAGAATGAACCCTAATATAAACTATGGACTTTAATTAATAATAATGTACCAATATTGGTTAATCAATTATAATAAACATACCGCACCAACGAAAGATGTTAATTACAGGAGACACTTGCAGGGGGAGGGGAGTGGTAGTATATGGGAACTCTTACTTTCTGCCTAATTTTTCTGTAAACCTAACACTGCTCTAACTTCTCAGTCTAAAGTCGATTAATTTAAAAACAAACAAAGAGATCAACTTCGTATCAGAGCAGGAGCTTAGGAGAGTAAATTGGCAGCCAAAGCAGGCGGGTGCCAGTGACAAGGCAGATACAGGTGACCTGGTCACTGGCAGAGTTTGGAAAATTACCGCTCATACTTCTTCCCAAGGAGAGCTGCCATTCCAATGTCCCAGGAACCCAGTGATCCTCATCTGTTCTTAGGGTACTGAAAGTGTGTCTTCCCTCTCCAGTCCACTAAACCCTTGGACTCATCTTCAGGCCCAGAGCAAAACAGCCTGCCTGTGACAGCTACACTCAATCCAGGAACGGGGACCTAGCACATTCAGAGTTGGGCCAGTTCTTGCCCCGATGATGTGGTGCCCATCTCAGCGGTTTATTTACACTGTTTATTTTGAGGAATCCTGCCTGGTGGAAGGGATAAAGGATATCTCCAATGGAGGGGAATCTCCAGTGGAGGCAAACCCCCTTCTCCCTATGTCCTTAGCAATTCATGCCTGGCCCAAGTTATATCCCCCATTCAGCAAAACAGAAACCCTGTCTCTAATCAGACCTGTCTTTCATCAACCATGAATTGCTCTTCAGCTATGGGGTCCCCTCCTCACTTATCTACTCAAGCAGACATTATTTCTTCCTGCTAATACCATACTTTTCTTGAGAGGAGTTCCCTGCCTCATTACCTTTTCAGGGATGTTTAGTACCCCTTAAAATTTGACACCCTGGGAAGCAGCCAGGGCAACCCCCCTCACCCCAACCCGGCTTTGCGAATTCAGATGCTTTGCAAAAAAATGACTCTAACAGAGCTGGGTTCGGAGGTGATAGGAAAGAGCTGAAAATTAATAATAACATTTCCATTAATCCAAGTGGCATAAAGCATTGAGGGCATCTCCTAAGGTTCTGGGCTGCACCCATCCGTCAGAGGCACAATGTAAGACGATATTTAGGAATCAAGAAGGACTAATTAATTGTGGGTAGTGAAGAAGGTCAAAAGCAAGAAGATTCAGGAAAGTCTAGACATTTCTTTCTTCATATCAACTGAAAGCCAATGATCTCTCTTCAAAAATGTCAATTTATGAAAAATGAATATTGGAAAGGATGGAAAAGAAAATATATTCCCAACACTCAATCACTCTAACTACAGTTCAAACATAAAAGATTGACATAAACTGTTTTGTGGTGGAGTGGCTCCCTTCCTTCCTTGTTTCCAAATGTGAAAGATTTAAAAAATTTTTACTGTTAGGACTCATCAATTCCCATGGATCTGCACAAACAAGTTTCAACTTTCTGAAGACAAAATGAACCTCTGGCTAAGTAGAAAAACATGCTTAGAAAGAAGAGTCAGATTCCTTTCCCAAAGTAAGCAGATCTAACAACAAAGGGATAAAAAGAAAATATTTTGATTCAAATCCGTATCTAGTTCTCTGCTCTTCTATGGACTTTTTTCCCTCAGCAAACACCCATGATTTAAACTTTTGCCATAACTATTATAATAAATAAATAATATTTTACTTGTTTTATTAGTGTCTGCCTCAATCAGAGAAAAAGGAAAACGATTAGAGACAATTATCCTCTTGTGCTGAAATACTGGAAAGAAAACTGCGATCTATTTTGTCACTTATAGGCAATACTAACTATATACTCCACCTCCCTTCTCCAAGTATGAAAGGAACCCTCTGCCAGAATAGTTTAATAAATTCTAATGTGGTAAATGAGGTACAATTGCTAATCTGTGAAACACTACGCATTCCTCATAATGACAACAGCAGTTTGTATTTCTATAGAATTTCTTTTGAGAGGATGGTAAATTTCCTTCTGTAGATAAAAAGTGTGATTCTGAACAACATCCCTGTGAAGAAGGTAGGTGTGATCTCCCTGACATAGGGGATAAGCAATGGGCCATAGAAAGAGACGGTCATTACACTGAAAGAACGTTGAGGAAAAGGGTGGAAAGATAGTTGGCTTATGGGTTCCACAACATCTTAACAAAAAACTGACCAGTTTTTCTCTCCCTCAAATTAAACACTTTTGCAAGACTTACTATCTAATCAGATGCAGTAGGAAATTCCACAATGCGTGACATAACAAAGTAAGGGTTTTTTTTTTTTTTTTTTTGTATTGTTGCTGTACACTGGAGACCACTTCACTGTACATAGAATGATTAAGACCTAGCCAAGCACCCAGGAAAAGAAGGGCCTAAGAGATCATGAACTACAGATTGCTATCTCTAGATCACTAATAATGACCTTTTTGTTTTTCACAGTGGGTTAAAATTTACAAAGCATATTCACATATATTACCTCATTTGATATCTTCAATTACTACAAGGCAGCCCAATTATCCCTATTTTACAGGCAACTAGATCAAGGCCTATAATAATTAATTAACTTGACTGAGGTCACATGCCTGGTAAGTAGTCAAGACTTGAGTTTATGTCAATCTGAGTTCACGTTTGGGCTCCTTCCACCTCACCATGGTTGCCTTGCAATTAATAATGTCCAAGTTAGCCAAAGCCAATCTGTCATCATGATGTAGAGTGGGTCCAAATAATACAGTCAAGATAATTTGTCCTCTAATGCGGTCTTTCTCAAACTGTGATCCACTTTATTAGAATCACCTAAGAAGCTTGTTAAAAATGATGAAGTTTTCTGGAGATTTTGTTCAGTACGTTTGGAGCAATGCTCTGGAATCAATGTATTAAATTCATACCCCAGATGATTCAGATAATCTTTTGGAATCCTTGATGTGGCCCAGTTTCCACGGCTCTTTGCTCAAACCTTGCAAGATCTGATTTTTGTTATAGTTTTGCCTATATAAACTTCCTCGTCCTATTTATTTTCTTTAATTTCAGAGGCCATAAATATACCACTGTGGGAGGAAAGCCCTTCTGCCGACTTCTAAAAGCAATGCTCAGTTTAGGGTGAAATATCTACGTGGAAGAAAAAACAAACACTGATCACAGCCCAAAATGCCACAGTATTTCTTTCTGTGATGCTTCTGGGACTTGATATCTTCATCCACTTTGCTTCTAAAAGTGGGTTTGCCCTTATTTTTTCCACAGGTTTCTCCTCCCCCGCACAATACAAACGTTGGGGTAGCAGGTGATGCTGCTGCTGTTATTACTGTGAATCGGGGGGGCTCAATTCACACATGAGTTATGTATCAATACTTAATGATGACTGGTCATATACTTGTTTAAATTGCTTAAGGAAAAGGACGCCAAAATAAAAAGTCCCATCAAAATATCTTTGCTGTTGGTGCTTTTGTGACCTGGAAAATCTACCTCCTGATAATTCCAATGACAGTAACAACATAAGCAAAATGAGAGCCGATTCACTGGATCTTCCACATACCCTGCGGGTGCTATTTACAAACTGCATGGATCAGGTCAGGCCTGTAAGGTTGCCCATGTCCCTTTACAACTTGTCTGATTCAACTGAGGGAAAATTGAGGGCGCTCCAAATAAGGAGTAGGATCCTCCAGGCAAGGCCATGGTCTCTTCTTCTGAGAAGCTGAGATGCTGGGCTGGAGAGCTCACTCTGTGCTTTTATCTATGCCAAGAGAAGCTGGAATGAGCTGTTTAGGGTTGTAACTAAAGTACTTACAGAAACGTTGCTTTTAAAAGATCAATCGGCAATCACAGTCGGAGATTTTTCTTGATCTATGTGGGTCCCAGTTTCCTTATCTGGTCTCACATTCTCTGATGTTACTTTTTTTTTTCATTTTCACTTAATCCACAAATATTTTCAAATTACCTACTCTGAACTAAGCACAGGGGATATAGCTGTGAAACAATTTAAATATAAATATTGTCTCGGCCCTTCTGAATCTTACATTCTAGGGATGTGGTGGGGAGTGAACTGACACAGGCGTTAAGGGACTCATTACGTGAATCATTTATGAAAATGGCGATGTATGTAATGAAGGGGAAAGAGAGGCAGGCTGTTGTGACCTAGTCAGGCAGAAGGGGGTCAGGAGAGGTCTCCCTGAGCAGGTAATGTTCAAGACCTGGATGATGAATGGAAATCAGGCCAATGAGGAGAACAAGCAAGCAGATTCCTTTGCAAAGGCCATGAGATGCAGTAAAGGCTGGCACGACTGAGAAGCAGAAAAATGCATTGCGTGGCTGAAGAGCAGGGGAGAGAGAGAGAGGCATGGCCCGGGGTGAGCTGGAGAGGAGGAAGCAACTCTCTCAGACAGGGCTTGGCAGGCCCCGAGCAAGAATCTGGATTTTATTCTCAGGGCAATGGAAAGCCACGGAGGGTTTTAAGGCATGATCAGATGTGCATTTTTTAAAAGAGCACTTTGAGGATGTACAGATAGACAATGATGAGAAAGTACAGCTAGCGGTAGAAGTCGAATTTAGGTGGTAGGTATAAGGGCTCACTGTAAAATCATTTCAACTTTTCTGCATGTTTGAACATTTAAAAATAACATGCTGGGAAAATCTGGCCACCGTATGGAGAGTGGATTGAGGGAGGGCAAGAGTGGTTGCAAAGATAGCAGCTAGGAGACCCGTCATAATCGTAGAGAGGCATAACGGTGGCTTGTACTCGGGTGGTGGCATGGAGATGGCGAGAACTGGACAGGCTTTTGAGATATTCAGGAGGTAGAATCAATATGATGCCCTGATTGATTTTGCCTCGGGGTAAGGAAGAGGCATAAAGCAAAGATCACTAATTTGAAAAGACATATGCACCCAATGTTCACAGCAGCACTATTCACAATAGCCAAGGTGTGAAAGCAACGTAAGTGCCCATCAACAGATGAATGGATAAAGCAGCTGCGGTAGATATATACAATGGAGAAAGAACAAAATTTTGCCATTTGCAGCAACATGGATGGACTTGGAGGGCATTATGCTTAGTGAAATAAGTCAGAGAAAGACAGATACTGTGTTTTCACTTATATGTAGGATCTGCAAAATAAAACGCATGAACAAATATAACAAAACAGAAACAGGGGACTTTCCTGGTGGTGCAGTGGTTAAGAATCTGAATGCAGGGGACACGGGTTCGAGCCCTGGTCCGGGAAGATCCCACATGCCATGGAGCAACTAAGCCTGTGTGCCACAACTACTGAGCCTGCACTCTAGAGCCCACAAGCCACAACTACTGAGCCCACATGCCACAACTACTGAAGCCCGCGTGCCTAGAGCCCATGCTCTGCAACAAGAGAAGCCACCGCAATGAGAAGCCCACGCACCACAATGAAGAGTAGCCCCCGCTCGCCACAAGTAGAGAAAGCCTGCGCACCGCAACGAAGACCCAACGCAGCCAAAAATAAATAAATAAATAAAATTAAAAAAAAAAAAACCAGAAACAGTTCACAGATACAGAGAACAAAGTAGTGGTTACCAGAGGGGAGAGGGATGGGGGGAGGGGCAAAACAGATGAAGGGAGTTAAGAGGTACAAACCACTAGGTATCAAATAAATAAGTTACAAGGATGTAATGTACAGCACATAGAATATTCTCAACGTTTTAGAATAACTGTAGTATAGAAATATCAAATTACTATGTTGTACAGCTGAAACTAACATAATATTGTTAAGTCAGCTATATGTCAATAAAAAAAAAAAGATCACTACCCAGTGTCTAGTTAGCATAACCTGGTGGATGATGGTACCAGGTACTGAGACAGGATGTACTGGAGTAGAAAGACATGGGTGTAAGAGAGAAGGTAGAATAAAGAGTTCATTTTTGAGTATGTCAAGAGCATGAGCTATCTTGGTGGAGATATCATATAGGCGGTTGGATCCGGGGCTGAGAGGAAGGATCTGGGTTCGGGATGTGAATCTGCAGTTATAAGCATATAAATAATCATAAAACCATGAGCATACAAACATGATAATGCCGGAGAGGATGGATAAAGTGAGGAGAAAAGAAAGAACAAGCATCAAAGAATCCAATGTTAGCAATCTTTAACAGAGAAGGAAAGGGAACAATTAATGAAACAGAAAAATTAGGCATGTATGATATTGCCAGAGGCCTCTATTGAAGGGCTTTTGGGTTGTTTCCAATCTTCTGCAAGCAATGCCCTTGTATGTACTCATTTCTCACATATGTATCTATCTCTGTAAGATAAATACCCAGAAGTAGAATTGCTGTGCAATATACACATCTCATTTTGAATTTCAAAGCATTTAGTTTTGAAAAAAAGATTGCTTAGAAAAGCCACCAAACATAGATAGCTTAGTTAACCATATTTAATGTGGCATTTGATAGGACTGGTTAAATAAATTTAATATATCCCATAATGTAATACCCTGTTGCCATAAAAAAGAATGAAGCTGCCAATATATTCTGATATGGAAGACGAAGGGGTAGGACTTAATTTTCACAATTTTGAACCATTTGAGTTTTATGCCATTCACATGTATCACTTAGATTAAAAATATTTTTTGTACTTCTACACTATACTTAAAAAAGAGTAACCTAAAGATCAATTTGCCTTTTATTTTTAAGAGCCACACCAACAGGTTTCTGATGGACTTAGGCACGCCTGGGTCTTGCATTATGGAAATACCCAGTTAGATGTTGGATTTTATGAAGTCACGACATAGAACTGCTCTGACCGTGGCAAAGGTCTGAATACATAAAGTTCATGCTCATCTTGAGTTCGAGTTATAAATTTTGGAATTGATTAATTTTGCCACTTTTATTATTAGTGAATAAATCTACCTCATTCTGTCTACTTTAGAGATGTCTCCAGGCTTCACCATTGCCACCCTCTCTCACCTCCCCTAAAATGTCTCTGAAGACATACTCAGTCATATCAAGTCTGAAGACAATTTATATTTCCAATATAGGAAGTAGTGATGATCGTACACTTTTTGTTTTCTGTTCTTAAGAAGGGCAACATAGAGATATGGGTGTGAGTTTAAAAAAATGTACCATATGCACTAAGCTACACTAGACTAATAACTTCAATTTTCTAGAATTAGAGAGCCTGTTTTTTTAATAATAATGAATATGGATTGCTTATTCCCCTTTCTAAGAATAATGCTAAATATATTCTCTTTTTTTGCTAAATATATTCTTAAACCTGTTTTCAAAATTCAAGAAGAAATTCAGAATATGGAACAATTAGCTAGAATAAGCCTGAAGACGATTCTAGCTTTCCTACTAGTAAAATTCAGTATCTATCCTTTTAAGGATTTTATCAATACATGAATTCAAGTGAAAAAATGAGCTGAGGGGTTAGAACATGACTCCAGAAGAAGATTGGGTCAGTTACGTTCATACACAAATAATCAGACTCTGCTCCACCTCCCTTGGTCTAGGTCCTCCTGTCCATCACGATAAGCATCGGATCACGCCAAAGACCACAGTGAAAAGAACACTGGCCTAGGGGTCACACCCTGGATTTAAGTCTGGATACACTCACAGCTTCTATAACATCTTGGGCAAGTCATTTCTGCTTTCTGGGCTGCAGATTTGGAATCTTCAAAATGAGGAACCAGGTCTGAGGTCCCTTTCAGCTTTAACTCCCTTCATATCTAAGTTTGGTGGCTAAAGTCTCTGGAATCCCAGGTGACAGAAGGTAAGGTAGATTGAACTCCTGGCCACATTCCTTCATTCCTTCCTGCATCCTCGCTCTTGCCCTGGCTTCAGTGTGAGTAGAGTATATTCCCCTGCCTCTTGATTTGGGGCTTGGCCACATGACTTCCTTTGAGCAATGGGATATCGTAGACATAACACAAGTAGGGGCCGAAAAATGTGCATTGCTTCTTATTCCCTCTTAGTTAATAGCTTAGAACATTTTATACAATAAATGTCTACAATAGCTAGGTCATAATTAGGGTGACTCTACCTCCCAATTTTGCTGGGTCAATCCTGGTTTACATCTGTTGTTCTGGTGTAATGATTTAGCTCTCTTCACTCCCCAAAGTGGGATGATTTACAGTATCAATTACATGGTCACCACAGAAAAACCTCAGTTCACCTTGAAAACCTACCCGGTTAATCCACAAGTTGGCCACAATAAGAGGGCCATGCCCTTGCCCCAGCGTCCATACCCACAATGCCTTCTTTGGATCATGGGGATTCCCACTATCCCCTCTTCTTACTCTTCAAGTGGTCTACATTCCAAGCGGCCCCCTTTTCCCTCAAACCTTGAGAAAACCTAAAGTCACTCACAATTAGAAAAACTCTGGGGACTCCCAATCTCAACTGCAGCTTCAAATAAGCACGTACCATTTCCCCTACGGTATAAAGCCTGCGAATCATTGCACAATTTGCTTGTTGACACGACAGCGTGGTATACTTTCTATCATCCAATCAAAAAAGCCCCGGCCCACGCACATAGAGAGGTACATGCTTTTTCACACACCCGGCAAGACCCTAGGCGTTCATAACACTGATATCTCTCCTCTCATGTCCCAATACCCTCAGGTAAGATATGGCAGGGAAGCAGACTCCAGGTCCCAAGCCTGCTACTGGTAGGAAATAACACCCAGACAGTCCCAAGAGGCCTCATTTTGGAGAACGGGTGCCTTCAGAGCTTACTCTTCCCCATGCTGGCACGGAGCATGAGCACGCCCTCTACCAGAGTCCCAGGATTGTCCACCATCTTCTGCCAGAGGCGTTGCTCTTCCCCCTGAGAGTCCATCCAATCCACGGTCTTCCCATGGCTCACACCTAAAGAAGGGAAAGGGAAGCAGTACACTTTACAAATGAAACGTTTTGATCTTCTGGAAGACACCTATCAACCTCTGAGGCGGACCCGCTGACCAGAGAGCCCTTCAGTGGCTTGTTCTCACCGTATCTAGTGAGTGGAGTTAGCATGGACTACATCCTTTGTAGCCTGCGTTACTCTCCTCTGCCTAGATGATGTGGAACAAACCAGGATGGCCCTAGGGGCTCATGTCTCCCTCACTTTGGTAGTTTAAGTAGAAAGCTGGCTCATCTAGACCGAGTTAACACAACAGAAGAACAGGCTGGCCGGGAGTTTTCGTTTTAGTGGCAGAGCTAGTCCTGGCTCTCCCGAATCTATGCGCGTGCTCTACTGCTGTAATTCCCCCCGCCCTCCCCAATTCGCCCTGTTAAAGCTGTGTCTTGTGGAATCAGTGGTGTGTTTCCATGACCTGTTTGAACAACATGAGACATTATTTTTTTAGGGGAAAAACGGATTGCCTTTCGATTCAAGCAGTGTAATGGCTGCAAGCATGGACAAAACTGAGAAGAGGCTGAAGTCAAGCTCGTCTTGGAAGTCCTTCTCTCCCCGGTCAGAAGCATGTGCTGTCTTAGTGATCCTCTCCCGAGAAAATCCTGAAGTAAGGCTCAGGAAAGTAATTGAAATTCACTTAGACTAAAGTGTAAATGGTATTTTATGAAAGGACTGAATATAAGCATTATACACCCCACACTTCTAGCTGAAGGATACAAAGGTACATAGTAGTAATTTTAACAATGAACCAATCCTTGGCTAAAGTAATAGAGCATCTGTGGAAATTTCGAGAGTCGGCTAAGAGGAAACTACATGTACACTTAGGACACATCAAACCTGCAGGAACCACTCCCCTGCCCCATGCCAAGTCACAGACTATCTCAGGTTTACCAAGTCCCTCACCGCTTCCAGAATTCAAACGAACTCCTCCCAGAAAGATGTTGCTGGAAAAGGCCTCCTTGTCCCAGACGGTAAGTTCTAGGCAAACATTCTTTATATCCCGGGGATGCAGGCCAGTGAACATGAAAGTATGATTCCACTGAGGGTTGACACTCTTTTTTATTACCGGAGTTTTGTGCTTGGTGGCTTTGCTATCATCAGGGAGCAGGTAGCTGCAGGAGAAAACACAATCAAGCCATCAGTGAGACAGTAAAGCAGAAAAAGGCACCCTTGCGTAGTCATGTCAATTTCCCATAATTCCTCGTGTGTGTGTATGCGTGCGTGCGTATGTGTGTGTGTGTGTGTGTTTATCTGTGTGTGTCTATTTGATTTTCTTTCCCAGCATCACATATGCTTAAATCTGGGTTTATTTAGTGGAATGGTTTATTATTTCTTTTAGCATCACATATGCTTAAATCTGGGTTTATTTAGTGGAATGGTTTATTATTTCTTTCAAGTGGGGCAACAGTAAAATGCCCACACTCTTTTTTTTAAAAAATATTTATTTATTTGGTTGCACTGGGTCTTAGTTGCGGCACGTGGGCTCCTTAGTTGTGGCAGGCGGGCTCCAGGCGGCTCCTTAGTTGTGGCAATGTGAACTCTTAGTTGTGGCATGCATGTGGGATCTAGTTCCCTGACTAGGGATGGAACCCGGGCCCCCTGCATTGGGAGCGCAGTCTTATCCACTGTGCCACGAGGGAAGTCCCCCGTCCTCTACTTTCTAATCCTGTATTGGTCCTTCCCTCCTACTGAAACGAAAATACCTCCTGTGGGAGACACTATGTAATAATGTTCTGCCTCCTATTACCTTTGGCCCACCTCTGAGGTGACATGAAGCCACGATGAGCACTTCCTGGCATGTGGACAGCTTCCTACTTCAAGTGCCTGTGTCTCTTTGCTTCTCTAACTAAGGACTTCGGTGCTCTGTGAGCTGACTCAGCTTCTGTGCAGGAAACCCTGGAATTACTGGGAATTTAATGTCCCCAGGAGCAACCCTCAACCAATGAGTTTTAGAAATTGGTGGATGAGTCTCCCAGCTTCCCTGTCCCTTGAAGGGATGATCCTAAGGTACATTCCACAGGGTTCCTTCCTAAGTGGAACTGAGCCCCAGTTGCTCACAGTGGTAACCTGCCTAGTAACATATTTTTATCAGTTTCCCTCCCTTCACTGTCTCATTTTCTCTACTCTGTTTTTGATCACAGTACCTGACGAGTCAGGGAGCAGACTTTAGGGAAGGAGACTTATGGGTATGAAATTAGTACATCAAACCTGAAAAAGACCACAAATGACCTTACAATAAAGAAGATACATTATGACACTTGAGATTTCATTTCATGTACCAAACAGAGACTGCTTACCTCCCAATTCATTCTCTCCCTATTTTTCTAAAGAAAAAAAAACAAAACAAAAACAAAAAAAACACACAAAAATCCTCATTTTTTTAAAGTTAGGCACAAGATTGTCCAGAATAAAGACTACATCCCCCAGCCTCCCTTGTGGCTCGCAGAGCCACGTGACTAAGCTCTGGCCAATGGGATACTTACCTTTAGTCTTTGTTTACATATGAGAGAAAAAACTTTTGTCTTGTTTAAGCCACAGTTATGTTGGCTCACGGACAGACCTAATATTTGCTGATACATAAGATTAAATTTTACACAAAGGTCTATTCTTGCTCTCTCATGCTCTTTTTCAAAAAATCTGAGGTCCCTTTAAAATCAGCTCAATGTTTAAGTGTAACTAGGGAGAGAATTCACTAGAAAGTTACTGGCCTTTAAAAAGGAAAAAAAAAAAAAAAATATATATATATATATATATAAAACAAAGATACTGTCCTTTATTGTCTCTGCTTCATAAATGTTCAACATGATAAAGTAAAAACTATTCCAGAAGATGTTAAGTCATCCGTGCAAGCCCACAGTGAGTTCATGGGCGAGAAGCCATACCCTTATCCCACCAGTGAGCAGGAAGCGGCCAGAGCTAGATGGTAGGGCTGGGGAAGCAAATTTCAACGGCAGAATCCACAGAAAGCATTTCTTCTGTGCTTAAACCTCCTGGGAGAAAGAGTCAAGGACAGATGGACCAGGATTCAGGCACACACGCTCACCAGTGGGGAAGCCCCAGACACCTGCTTCTCCTTATTACCGCCCTTACCAAAGTTAGACTGTGTGAGCATAAAGGCTTGACTCATTTCCTTGTAGGAAAAATTACACTTTTCTAAGAAGGATTGAGGAGAGGAATGACACTGTCATCTGACTCAAAGAATTAACCTCACAGCTGGCATCACGGGACTTTGTTTTACCTTATGCATTTTGTGATGCTCTGTGAGAGCAGGGACCGTGTCTTATTTTTGGAACTGCGGGACTTAGTGCTTGGAACGTGTGCATGTATGTGTTTGTTGCAATGAATGAAAAACATCCCGCTGGTTCTAGTTCTTCTAATTATAGGAGAAAAATCTCAAACAGAAATCAGGAGGGATTTGTTGTTTGGGTTGCCTTGAACGGGTAAGAATGTCCATTAAAAGGGCTGCATTCCCTCAAGAAACTGCCCAGGGCTCCACAAAGTGGGCACAAATGCCCAAGAGGCAGTCTTGGAGTTTCCCCAAGGCACTCTCCAGTGGATATCTCTAGGGATGATGCTCTGACATCTCCACTTTTTACAATTTCCCCCAAGATAGCAAAATACCAAGGATCCAGTATTTTTGTTGACGTTGCATACAGTTAGCACCACATGATAAAAGAGCACAATACAAGTATATTACATGTAGAAAACCATACTTTCTCCTCCTGTGAGTAACTAATCTCACAGGAAAAGTTGCCAGTCTTGAGGGCGAGGGTCACAGGACATCCTGAAATATGCTAGAAGCAGGCTGAGAGCTAGAAGAAGCAGATCTCTCTTGCACTGTTTTCAATGTAAGCGCCAGCAGTGAAGGGGAGTTCTTTCCTAGCACACATTTAGGATAAGAACAACACAGAAGCCCCACAGCCACCACTGTCTCATGGATCACAGACCTTTTCATCTCCCATTAAGTACCATCGAAAATGAGCTCAAACAAAATTACCCCTTCACAAAGCTATCAGAAGTGCCTCCTGATTTCACGGCTGTCAAATTCTTCGCCTCTTTGATGAACACTTCTAGGATTCCTCCAGAGTTGACAGGAGAATCCTTCTTCTTTCCTCGTTTAAAGGGCTTCTTTCCTGCATCAACCATCAGAGAAAAAGAGAGAAAGAGAGCCACAGAGAGAGCCAGAGAGAGAGAGAGAGAGAGAGAGAGAGAGAGAGAGAGAGAGAGAGAGAGAATGAGGGAGGAAGAGAGAGAATGAAAGAGAAAGAGAGAATGAGAATGGGGGGAGGGGAAGAGAAAGAGAAAAGAAGGGAAGAGATAGATCATGGGTTCCATTTCAAAATTTACAAATAAAATCCACAAAGATTTATTTCATTTCCAGAGTGAATGAGATCTTTACATTATTGTGTACTTTTCCATGTAATCACTTAAATGCTTTTACACCACTGCATTCCTTCTGGATATATCTTTCAGTTTCGTTGAAAAAAAATAAGCAAATAAATTAAAAAAAAATTAAATACTCCCCAATAACATATAGAGGGATAAAATAGAAAACACCCCGAGAGCTGCCTGGGCCACATCCCTGCTCTCTGTGAGGAACAGCTACAATGAAAGCCACACACATGTGCCAAGACCCCCAAAGAGAAAATTCCTAACTCCCGTCTTGGACATTTTAGTCACGTACATTTTCAACTCCATGCTGGGCCAGCTCTAAAGGCTATAGCTCAGACACAATTACATTTGGGGGTGAGAGGAAACTCTTCCCGCATCACATTTTTATTCTGATGACATACGCTCAACATGAATAACGACCGCCTCCACCACCACCTTTATTTAACACTGTTCTTAGTGCTTTGTATGAATGAACCTATTTAATTCTTGCAATATCCCTAAGAAGTGAGGCAACTGAGGCTGAGAGAGAGTAATTTAGTTGCACAGGGTCACAATGACAAGGGTGATAGGAAAAGAAAGATAAAGGAAGCTGCCTGTAGGAGTTGAAGAAAGAAGAAGGGCAAAAGGGATTTAAAAGTTGACTCCAGGCTTCCGTGGTGGCGCAGTGGTTGAGAGTCCACCTGCCGATGCAGGGGACACGGGTTCGTGTCCCGGTCCGGGAAGATCCCGCATGCCTCGGAGCGGCTGGGCCCGTGAGCCACGGCCGCTGAGCCTGCGCGTCCGGAGCCTGTGCTCCGCAATGGGAGAGGCCACAACAGTGAGAGGACCGCGTACCGCAAAAAAAAAAAAAAAAAAGTTGACTCCATCTGGATTTTTCCTTTGTATTCTGTGTTCTAGGTTAATTTCTTTCTCAAGATGCCCTGAGCAGCTGTGAATATCATAAATCCAGACAGCATCTTTCTGCACCTCCCCTCTCAGCAGGCCATCCCCCATCTCCCACTACCCCCCCCACTCCACCCGGCAGGGGGGAAGATCCTATATGTCCTGGACTTCCAGGAAACAAATCTCAACATTAAGGTTGGTCTCTAAGTATGAACTCTGTCCTTTCCTTGTAAGAATCTGACACCCTTCCCCATACACAGTGTATACTTTTCGACTCTCCTTAAACGACAGTGACACCTAAACCTTTCCATTTCATCTGTGTAATGTAAAAGTAACACAGTCCCCTGATCCCTATTTCCACACTGCTAGAAATGGAATGTCCCTGATCAAAGTCATTGATTGGTTTTCTCTACCTTGAAGCTGTCCTAGTGGAGGTGTCAGGTTCTCCTCTGGGGGTATGTAACGTAAAATGACTGTCAGCTCTCCTTTGTACTGAAGGCCGATATCCTCAGCAAATTCCACCTGGCCAAGAGGAGACAGGTGAAAAGAAAAAGTGAGAATGCTTGGTTTGTAATTTTGTAGCCCATATTTGAATGTACAATATTTACTTGGTAGCGTAAATGTGACAATTTATTCCCATTCAACTATGTTGGCACTTATTGGTTCAAGAGATGCCTCAGGCATGAGAAAAGAGAGGCTGGAAAACTCTATGAAGCTATTTGAGTATAACATTCAACGCTAAAGGGCTTCCCTGGTGGCGCAGTGGTTGAGAGTCCACCTGCCGATGCAGGGGACGCGGGTTCGTGCCCCCGGTCCGGGAAGATCCCACATGCCGCGGAGCGGCTGGGCCCGTGAGCCATGGCCGCTGAGCCTGCGCGTCCGGAGCCTGTGCTCCGCAACGGGAGAGGCCACAACAGCGAGAGGCCCGCGTACGGCAAACAAACAAACAAACAACCCCCCAAAAAACATTTAACGCTAAAGTAAAAGGAATTTGAGAGGAGATATATAACACACGTTCGGTGAATCAATGGACACTGAGTGCCTGTGATGGATTGAGAACTGGACCCATCATTGAACATACCCAAATAATTTGGGGTATGAGGCAGGAATAAAGATGTCACTGAAAACAGCCCCAGAAGATTCTTCTCTCTGTCTGTCCTTGATGTCTCAAGGCCTTCCTAAGTGTCCAAGAAGGGACAAGTAGGCAGTAATGTCTGGTTCACACTGGGCTGCCAGCCACCAACTATGAAAAGCTATACTGGTAATTCACATCATTAAAACTCAATGAGGAAAAACTGGTTCACTCCAACATTGCTGGTGGGACTGTAAAATGGTTCAGCCACTCTGGAGATCAGTTTGGCATTTTCTTAAAAGACTAAACATACAACTACCATACACCCTAGCAATTCGCACTCTTGGGCGTTTATCCCAGAGAAGTAAAAGACTCTGCACACTGAAAAAAAATCCGTACATACATATTTGTATCATCTTTATTTGTTACAGTACAAAACTGGAAACAACCTAGATGTCCTTCAATAGGTAACTGGTTAAATAAACTGTGGTACAGCCATACCATGGAGTACTACTCAGCAAGAAAAAGGAATGGCTATTGAAACACACAACAACTTGGGTGAATCTCTAGAGAATTATGCTGAGTGAAAAGAGGTCAGCTTAATTGGATACATACTATATGATTCCATTTACATGACATTTTTGAAATGACAAAATAATAGATATGGAGGATAGAGTCATGGTTGCTAGGGGTTAGGAATGCGGGTGGCAGGGGGGAGGTGGGTGTGGTTATATAAGAGCATGAAGGATCCTTGTGGGGATGGACCCATTCTGTATCTTGGCTGTAGTGGTGAATATACAAAGCTACACATGTGACAAAACTGCACAGAAATAAATACACGAACACACAAACGAAAACCGAGGAAATCTGTATAAGATGAGTGGATTGTATCAACGTCACCACCTTGGTTGTGGCACTGCACTATAGCTTTGTAAGATGTGACCATTGGGGGAAACTGGGTAAAGGGTATATAGCATCTCTCTGTATTATTTCTTACAATAGCATGGGGACCTACAGTCTTCTCAAAATCAAACTTAACATTTAAAAATGCAGCGTGAGCACATACCCACAGCCTCTGTTCTATAGGTCTCCCGTTTGCCACTGAGTCAACGGAACTTTGAGTTTTCATAAATAGGGTAAGAAAAGTAGTGTACTTTCCTCAGACTCTTCCTGCAGGAACTTGACTGCTGAGCAATGAGTCAAGGGCTGAGAAGTGCTCTCTTCTGAGAGAATTCAGAAACCCCAAAACCCACAAGAAAGCCCAAGGCTGTTCAAGCCTCAGCGAAAAAGACTGATACCGTTACAAAAGGAATCCTTGCCTTACTTTGCTTCCTCTTGGTGGTGGTAAAACTTATTAGTAAAGGTGGGGAAGTCATTTGGAGTATTCTATTCAGCCATCTTGCCAGGGGCACAAATGATATTAGATGGTGGAATAGACTATCCATCTAATATTTAATTATTTTAAATTGGGTGCCTTGTAAGAGGACTTTTCTAATTGTTTTGATGGTTTCAGTAAATTTTAGTTTATGTGAAAGTCACAAATGGAAAATTAGAATGGATATTATGACAGATAAAAGAGATCAACTGCTTTTTTGGTACCATGGCTAATGAGAGGTGAGGTATTTGTCCTCTCTGGATCTGAGTGGGCTCTGCGATTGCTTTGACTAGTAGAACATGGCAGAAGTGATAACGTACCAGTTTCTGGGCCCTGGCCTTAAAATGAACAGCTTCTACTTCTTCTCTTGGAATGAATATTCTTGGGATTCTCCCTCTGGGAACCCATGATGTGAGGTCCAGGTCACATGGAGAAGCCACACGTCAGTGCTCTAGTCGGCAGGCCTAGCTGAGTTCCTACCTAGCTGGCAGCCAACATCAAGTATGAGACGGCCAGCTGGAGCACCCAGCCCAGTCAAGCCCTCAGATGACTTCAGCCTCAGTCTACCATCTAGCCTCAACCGTATGAGAGACCTTAAATAAGAACCACCTAGCTGAGTCCAGTCACCCCACGGAATCAAGAACAATAGTAATAAATTGTTGTTTTAAGCCACTAAGATTTAAGGTAGCTTTCTATACAACAACAGTTAACCAGTGCAAGCTCTGTTTGCTTTCAGCTGAGATCTTTGGGTAGGAAAATATACTGGCAGAAAAAATTATATGTGCAGGTGTCACATACTAACGTGTATTTGTAGAGGTCAAAACATGCATTATTGGGATTTATTAATGTTGCATTACTTTCTAGCTGAAATTCAAATACACTGGTGACTTGGTATAAACACAGTCCTCAAATCTTGTGGGAGCAGAAAATAATAAAGGTGAAGTCTTATGGCATTATAGTCACACACAAAAGAAATCCAAAGGAGGGAGTCATCTTACAGTCTGCACATAGCTAATATCTTGGGGGTATTTTTGGTACACTTGCAAGGAAATTCCAAGGCGACATCCTGTCCTGGCATACCACCATTTTACATTATTCAACCAACTCCTACTCAGAAAAAGCTTGCAGAATTCAATACAGTTTATCCAATTCTACCAACACATACGGAATGGCTTCTTGTAGTAATGATTTTAAGGCATTTTGCTAAGTGCTACGGGGACACGGAGAGAGACCCGGCTTTCAATGAATTTTCATTCTATCCAGGAGATATATATTCAACGGAAGCTCTGTTCATCTGCCCGAATGCTCTCCATTCCCAGCGAAGAGCAGAATCCTCTACAAAGACCGTGCGTGCCCGCTCCCATCAGCTGAAGTGCATGCTTAAGTCAGCTGCATTAGTCCCCGAAGCTCTATGCCAGGCCTATTTGTGGCTGTAATTATATAACTGAATGTCACAAATTGAAGAGTCCCAAAAGACAGCTGCTACTACAAAAATTAGGTTGACCGACTTATCAGAACACTAAAGATTTGAAAATAAATTTGCTATTGGATTATATTTGGGCTCCAAGCTGTAAAAGATTAGGAACAAGATGGTGAATATGTAGAAAGGTTTTTGCACTTGGTTGACTTTGAAAGTACTCTTAAGTTTTTGTTTCACTTTAGAGAAACGCAAACTAGCAACTGTTGATTAGGATACATTAGGGTCAGAATTTATGCCAGGAGGATGTGACAGAATTGCAATCACTGACACCATACTCAAACAAAACAAAGTGCCCCTATATTAGAAGACCTGAAAATGAATGCACATGTATTTAAGTTAAAATACATGATTAAGAAATGCACTGGGGGAGCGGGTATGTGTTTGACTTCTGTGACTTAGTCTATGAACTGACCTACTATTATTGGTCCTGATTGCTGGGAGAAGAGGGCTTCTACCACACAGCAAGCTCAATGCCAGACAAATGATGACAGTGGCTCGCAATACAAGTACAAAGAAACTACTGTGGGAAGAGAATAATCCAGAATGGGGTGAAGAGGGGGCCCGTGTCTGGTCCTTAAAGGATGGGAGAGATGATGACATACGAAGGGGGGTGGGGGGAGATGATTAGTCTGGGTTAAGAAAGCAGGATGAGCAGAGTACAGTGGGGCTTGTGCAGAATGTGTCTAAGGACTGGTAGGGAGTCAGGTGTGATCAGAACCGTGTGTGCAGGGAAGAAGCAGCAAGGAAGACGTAAACAAGCTGTCTACTCTGGGGTCCTGAGGAGACCTGAAGACACGAGTTCCTGTTATCGTGTTTTATTAGGGTGGGTAGTAGGGTAGTGGGACCACAAAGTGAAGAGAGGTTTACCAAGGTTGTGATATGAGGCAAAGTGTCATGGAGAGTAACTTTTGCTCAGTCCCACAGGGGAGCTCTGAGGATAAGACAGGTCACACCTCAGAGCTGTCTCAATCAGAGGCAAGGGAGTCACCCATCAGTTATTGATCAAGGGCTCTGCCCTCAAGCCCCAGAAGCCTTAAATACCTAGGCTCTTCTGGCTTTCCATGCCCACATTCCAAGCCCACTGCAGCAGCCTGAGGACGCCTCTCCTACACAGATTGGTAGGTGTTGGCTGGCAGGAGGGACAGCCATGGGGAGCCATGTACGCATGAAAATGGGGATATAGGTAAAGCACTGACATCTTCCTCTGCTCCAGAAGGCTTTTTGAAGAGCTAGAGATCCACTTTCCATCAGAGTAGGAAGCAGAGTTTCCACTCAGACACTTACAGGTCTAAGGTGGGGTCATATATCATGGACATAAGTCTGCTCAAACTGCCACATAAAGAGAGAGCCCTTTAGCTAGGCAATCATTTCACGGGAACTTATATTACACTGACTCTGCCTGAAGGTGGGATGGCGAAGATTTCCTTGGAAAACCACTTAAGCTTGCTGTTGACTTTCAAAGGTCCTTTATATAATCACACCTTCTGGGAACACTCGAAAGGCAATTTGTACTGACAAACTCTTCTTATCTAACTACCTAACATGCCTTCCAGTAAGATAGCGAGTTATAGCTAATAAACAGTCCCACGTCATGCAGTAAATGGGAGTTATACTGTGAAACTACTTTATAGTAAGTACATCTGGCATCTTGAGTTCTTTCTCCATCTGCGTTGGCCTCCATATGGGTTGTAAGACCCAGCAAAAACAAAGGAAGGGGCTTCCCTGGTGGCACAGTGGTTGGGAGTCCGCCTGCCGATGCAGGGGACGCGGGTTCGTGCCCCGGTCCGTGAAGATCCCACATGCCGCGGAGCGGCTGCGCCCGTGAGCCATGGCCGCTGAGCCTGCGCGTCTGGAGCCTGTGCTCCGCAACGGCAGAGGCCACAGCAGTGGGAGGCCCGCTTACCGCAAAAACAAAAAACAAAAAAAACCAAAGGGAGGTGTCCAGGGACTTGTCACCAACACAGAGTCGATAAGCAATAAGGCACTGTGTCTTTCCAGCCTTCCCACTGCCAAAGGATGTCAGTATTTCTGAATGTTTAAAGACTATTAATTCCGATCGTCTATTACTAAGGAAATTGGTCCCTGTAGCTCACACTTCAGCTCCTCAGCTGGATAATCTACAAGAAGCATCGAGTCTCCAAGGCTGCCCATGCTCTAGCTGCAGCTGCACTGAAATGACTGAGGGGCAGACGGAGAATGAAATGACAGTTCTCAGAGTCGGCTGGTAATCAACCAGAGGGAGCCCAGCTCAGCCCGAGGACGAGCCACTCACGAAGCACGAGGCGGCGTACAGAGCATGTCTTGGTATCCTGCCTCCCTGGTTTCGGAAGGCATGGTATCTAAGCAAGTCTGAATAATCTGCAGCCTTTCCTCTGTATGTGTCCGAGGGAGCTTGGCGGAAAAAGATGACAGGGATTAGAGACACCAGTTCCGGTTGCGCTCCCCAGAAGCCAACCCTGAGGGGAGGATTCTTATGCAAGTGACTTATTAAGCAAGTGCTCCCAGGACAGGCCAGTGAAGGGGTTGGGGAAATAGGCTGGGGAAGAGGAGGAAGCCAGGCAAAGGTGCAGCTAGATCCAGCAGGAGAGCTCTGGAGTGTAACGCCTCAGAGCTTTTCCCACTCAGTAATGGAACGGAGCTTTCAAACTCCCCCATCTATCAGTTATTGGCTAAGGGTTGCCTTGTGGCAGGGGGTACAGACGCTCCCAGGAATTTCTGGCTCTCTGCCTACGTGGGGAAAATTTACAATAGCCTGAGGACAGACTTGTAAAGAGACCCTCTGGCAGAGGACCAAAGGAGTTCCAGTGCCATTAAACACCATCGGGATGTTTCCACCTTGAGCAGCCTGAGAGAGATGCTTCTCCCTTATGATAGAAAGTCAAACCACTCAGTGTCAATGTGAAGGTGATTACCATGGAAAGCTGTTGACCCCTAAGCACAGAGGATGCCTGGGAGAGGCCTGGGAGAGCTTTGATATCATCTCAGTGCAAATTCTCCAACCATTTCCAAGAAACTGACTGGAAACCCTCCAAGCTGGTTTCCAAAGAGCCCCTCTGTGCTTTCATGTTTTATTTCTGACAGACAAATTAACTTCATGGACTAAGATACATGTTACTTGTCCTTCATCAGTGTCACGCATCATATGATATGTCGGACATTTTCTATGATTCTTTGATGCTCACCCATTACACAAAAGGAAGCACGTGATAGGAGACTGTTAAGTCAGATTAATTGCTATCCTTTACGTTGAGGCTTTTCATTGAATTCCAAGAAACTTAGTACTGTAATGACCAAATATTTCTCATATTTAATGTCAGAGAAATGTTATGCTACCATGGACTTGTTAACACTGCACTTCCTATCTCTACCACATTTACGTTAGTCATGGGAATGAGGTTATTTCCTGTTTGAGGATTTCTATTTCATTGTCCATTTTCCCCACAGCCCAATTAAACCTCCTAAAGATTTTCCATGAGTTATTTACACCAAGTTTAAGGTCAACACTTACAAAATCCACTAGAATATTGTATTTAATTTCTGAGTCTCAGTCTCCTTATATAAAATGGGGATAACTATGCTAACCCCACACTGATGGTTGTAACCATGAGACGTGAACGACGCTGCTACTGATGATGATCAACAAGTGTTACTGACGATGGTCACTTGTTTTCTGCTGTCTAGCATCCACTCACCATTTTTTTTTTTTTTACTACTACTGTGCCAGGATTTCTTTGGGGGCAATACCACCTTCAAGACCAGAGTTATGTCCTGATTGTCTTAAGCCACTCAATGTATCTCACCTCCCTAGCCAGAATGATTGGCTCAGGATGGGCAAATAATGTGATGAGAATTAGGAACCAGAGCCAGGGCATTGGCTGGACTACTGGGAGGAGGAGGAACTCTCTCCTCTCCTGGACAGTGTGAGGCAAGGATGAGAGGTTTGCAGCTGTCGTGGTGTCCAAGAGAAGCAGACCTGGAGCTAGTGAGGGAGGCCCACACTGCATGAAGTCTGCAAGTGAAGCTAACACAGAGAAGAGAGACCAAGAGACTCCAGGGCCTTGCTAAGATCTGAGTGTCTGGATTAAGCCACGCTTGATAATCACTGGCCCATGATTTCCTTTTATTTTTTTGAGTAGCATGAGCTGGGGTTTCTGTTAATTGCAATATAAGGACTCCAATGTAACATAAACACTACCTAGCATTTAGTGAGAAGTTTACAATGTGCCTGACACAATACTGCAAGCATCACATAGCAGGCTTCTTCAAGCCTCACAGCATCCCTATAACTGATGTCCAACTCTTTTATCACCAGTGAGAATACCAAGGCCTGGGAAGTTAAGTAACTTGCCCAAGGTTACACAGAGTCGGCGAAGCCGGGATTGAACCCAGGAAGTCTGAGCTGCATCCACTATCTTTACCATCATGTTCTTTTTGCCCTTCTCTCTATAAAGAACAATCTTTCGTTACGTAAATGTGACCTTTTTTCCACCTCACGTTTGACTTCAAAAATTACTGTAAATGTAGAGATACCAATTGCATAGAGTGAATCTCAGGTACTGTTGGTTTAGTTTAGAACATACTATAGTAGCATTTAATTTCTAGAACCAGCTTTGAGATTTCTTCTTCTGACTATAACTCAAGACCTGGGTTCTGAATCTCAAAAGTAGGAATGTAGGAAACCAGATACTTTAGCTGCTGGTCACTTCCTCATGTGAGCTAAGGCAAGAGCACACCTGCTCATGTCTGAATTGTGGAGAATGAGGAAGAGAGAGAACGTTTTGAGACTGATCGTGCTCTATGGAGCTGTTTTTGTCTATGTGAAAATGAACGCTTTCTCTTTCTAATAGGATCATAGAATGTATTCTTTTGTTTATCTATGGCAACCTTCGAATGATGACTACATTTTTAGTAGATCAAATTAATAAGATATATTATTATGGGGCTTGATTTTACAGACAGTCTGTATCGAAGAAGAAGGATTTCCAAAAGAATGCATTTGCATTTATTATATTATTCCCAAATTAGCTGCACTAACCTTTTCAGTTTATCGCTTGACAACTGGAAGTCTTCAGATTCTTTAGGCCTGTGACATCAGTTTTGCTCATTACTTGTATAACTGACTCATCTGGAAGCATTTCCTACCTTGGGCTGAAGCACAAACCACTCATCACTTGGATTTTCGAAGTTCCATGAGTCAAAAGGAATCTCCACCTCCCCAAGGAAGCTGTTTCGTCCGAATCGATCGTAATGCCAGACTGAGAGCTGCAGAGTTCTCGTTTCCAGCTGGGCATGGCTGATGGTATACTGCAAAATCAGATTTACAACATCACACTCCATAAGGAGGGCTCTGCCCACTTCTAGGACGGGTTGAAATTTACTACCAGCAGCTTTCAGATCAAATACATGAGTAATATGAACAAAACAAACCCAAGAGAAAAAAAAATCTTCATTTTTCTTCGTTTCTGCTACACCCGAGGTTCTATTCCATAAAATCATTTTGTGTGAGCCTTAGCACTGAACCATATACCAACAGACTGTTTCGGGGGGGAGAGTCGATACATTTCAGATATTGTGTAAAAAGTGTCAGGTGATGAAGCTTGTCCCCTTTTCAGTTTTACCTGCTTTTCATTTGCCTAATTATTTTGTCAACAACTACTTTGTAAGCACAATGTTTACTATATCAATTCTCTAATTTATCTGTCTTATTTTATTTATAACAAGAAGCCCCCAGTCCAGGACAGTATTGACAGTGAGAAACTTGCAAATGCCAAACTTCATAAAGTTCAGCCTAAGTGCAGGGATGAATCGATATATACGTAGGTTGAGCAGAAAGGAAATACTGTTGGCGTGGTTTTGCCTTTTCCAGCAGAACATTATCCAGGGCCACAAGCCCATACACCCTCAAAACCTCCTGATTATCCTAAGCAAATGACCACCTGGGACATACTTCAGACTGACTGACTCCTGATCTCGGATTTGTGTCTACACCCATCCCTGCTGTTCCCGGCATGATTAACCTGGGCTCCCTGCTTCCTGGATCTGCCATGTCACTCTGTTTTTCTCTTCTGCTTGGGCTCATCTTTGCTATCTTGTCATGGCTGTTGGATTCACCCTCTGCCTATATTCATTCATTTTCACTTTGATCTGTTTTGATATTGGTTCCTTCTTTCACATATGACCCCGCTGACACATGCCCCAACTTACCAACTTCCTCCTATGGTGGTGGACTCTGACGCCATCATTCTGGGCACAAGATCCATAAATTACTCTGCGACTGGCAATAACGTCTACATCCCCATCTCCCTGGATCTTTCTTACCAGGCTAGATTGGTCCAGGGTGAGAGAAGAGGTTACATGGAAGCCTATAGGGAACAGTCATTTCTCTAGAATCGGGGCCTGGGTCATCTCTTATCTGGGCCACCGTCTCTGAGAGTTCTGGAATCCAGCCCTGCATCTCTACTGTTCACTAACCACATGCTTAAATTTAGCCAAATTCCAAAACCCTTACAAGAAACAGCACATCTTCACGCTGTGTTAGCAGAACGGTGAGTGGGTACAGACCTGCTATGTTACTGTCAAAACTGTGACAAACTTCTTTTAGGCGAAACTAGAAAAAACACAGTTTTCCCAAGGGTGAAACATACTTTTTGACAGGATGTATCAGGTCCGATGTTAATTTTCCTGGATTGTCTCTACTTAAGGTGCAATTTCAGGAGCACCAGAGAAAAACAGATTAAGAGTGGTTTACATTTTTCTTTTCCAGAAACAGAAAGCCGAGGGTATCACACTAATTGATTCAAATTCTACTTTGCTAAAATACATATAAGCCTTGACATGCAAATCCTCTGTAGTTTCAATGAGGCCGTAAACTGTATCACTAAAGTTACTCTGAGAGAATATTTCCTTACCTTTAGTGTTTCATTGAATTCTGGATTGGTGCCTGTTCTGATTCTGGTCTTGCGCTTATTATTTCTAGACTTGTCAGGAAGAAGGTATGACTTGACATAACTGTAGATGGTTAAAAAAAATAAAGAAGTGAAAATAATTCTTGGGAAACATCTACTTTGCAAGAAATGCTCGGGGACATCAGCGAATAGAAGAGGCGAAGGGAATAGGCTAGTGAGTATAAGAGACAGAACCAAAGGGAATGTTGTCTACATAACAGGACACCTTGAAATATAACTCTGGACCTTCAATAAGAGAGAAGCAGTAAAGTCGAGTGGTAAAGGGTGTGGGCTCTGGAGTCAAGCCAGCTGGGTTTGAATCACTCCAGGCCTCACTGGTTTCGGTGAACTCAAGAGCTTACGTATGGCATTGTGAAGATAAAGGTAGCTGAGACATACAAGAAGCTGACATATTATACTACTCAATAAATGCAATCTATTATTATGATCAATGGTCTCACAAAATACGGGGTTATTTTCCTCTCCACTCAGATGTCAGGACTTCTGATGGGTGGAGTCAATGGCCATGGATGGAGGAAGAAAAATGGTGCAAAGAGGAAATGAAAAATAACAACCTGAAATCACAACAGCAATTCTACCCAATACCTTGCCTTGAGCGGTCCCAGGAGTCTCTTGGAGCGAAGCATCATGGCAGACTCAGAAATGTACAAGATTGAAACGGAAAGGATGCTACCAGAGTCCTGAAGCACATCTTCAGGATGGGCTTTAGATGATCCCTTTCCATCTAGTCTAAATGACGGTATTGGTCCTGAAGCTCTCTGAGATTTAGCTGAGGAGGTAAGTGGACCACTCTGTACTCAGAATCCATCTGTTTGTCTAATTTGGAAACAGCTCTGCTGAGTTGTTTACTGAACCTAGGTCATCTTTATGTAGAGAAAAGGTGAACAGCAGGTCTGAGACTGCTCTCCTTAGAAATGCCTGCTTATAAGTTCGGCTCTTGGCTGGCATGTGGGAACCTGGATTTCAGGATTCTCCTCATTCCCAGAACAGCTATAAGTGGCTCACTGTGACTAAAATATTTGTGGAAATAATATGGCTTCTGCTGAACCCCTGCTTTCCTTCTGGGAGACTGGGAATTTGTTGTTATATGCCCAGTTGAGTCTCTCAATGAGCTTCCCTGGTAGACAACACTTCACACGTGTTGGCACAATTCGTTGCTGGAGGACTTAAGCACCTTAAGCACATCCCATGTGACTCCACTGAGAAAGGATACTTGGAAGCTTAAGCCTGGATTCCTTAGAACTTTGCCACATATGCCTTTTCCCTTTGCTGATTATGTGTGGAGACCTGTGAGTCCTCCTAGTGAATCATCAAACCTGGCAGTGGTCCTGGGAAGGCATGGCATATCTCTGTACCTAGCTTCTTTCCAATGTGCTATACTCATCCTTGCCCTCCTGGGCTCGTCCCTGAAATCCTGAGAGCTTCAAAATTGCCCTCTCAAGTTGTTCAATTGGGTGAACAGCTTGGTAATTTTCTCTGGAGTGTTTCCCAGAACAAAAATTAACAGGATGCTCTTATACATCCTGGGGTGTGCCAGTGTGTCAGCCTTCTATCTCAAAGAGCTGCCTCTGTGTGAACTACAAATCTGTCAGTCCTGAGTCACACTGAGTAATAGCTTTTTAAAAATCTGGGAGTTCCCTGGTCATCTAGTGGTTAGGACTTGGTGTTTTTCACTGCCGTGGCCCAGGTTCAATCCCAGGTCGGGGAACTGAGATCCCACAAGCCGTGCAGTGCTGGAATGGAATGGAATGGAATAGAATGGAATGGAATGGAATGGAATAGAATACAATACAATACAATACAATAAAGTAAAATAGAATAGAATAGAAATAAAATAAAATAAAAAAGTAAAAATCAGGTAACCATTATACATGCACATCAAAGAATATTTAGAAGTTTGGCACAGGAAGAAAGTGACGATCAACCTTCTGAATCTAGGGGAATGCTAAGATGCTTCTGAAAAAGAAACACACATGTGACAAACACACATACTCACATATGCAGTGACCGAAATAGTCTGAGGAATATGGTATATGCTTACGCATCTGTCCTCTGTTTCTTTTCGTCTCCTATGGCCAGATTTCTGCAATTCTTGACAAAAATGTAGAGCCCGCCAGTTTTGTAGCAGTAGCTGATGTGGAGAAGGATTTCCCCGCTGACCTTCACGTTGCCATAGTCTCCTGTTTCACTGTAAACACTCATCATGCTGTTCAGGCTGGTCTGAAATCAACAAGATGAAGAGAGGCATCTAGTGTTATGCTAGTGATCTCTTCACAGAGGTTACCTCCCTTCATTCAGTTACAGTTCCCATTGTCTATAACGAGCAGGGAAGTCTAGGGTGAAAGGAAGAAAGCAAAAATCGCTTGTCTTTCTGGTATTGTATAAAATCCAAGCCTGAAAAAGGACAAGAGCTAGGACCATTAGTAAGGAAGTCAGGAAACTTGCTGAGAGGGGAAGCATTATTGTCTTCTCGGGTTAGTGAATACCCTGTGTTTATTCACTGCTTCTAATGAATACAGGGTCACTGAGGCATTTCCCATCATAGCTCTTTTCCTCATCCCTGCAGCATTCTCCTTTTTCACTGGTAGACTCAAGGTCAGTCTACTTCAAGGTCTAGAATGCATTGACCAGGACAAAGAAAAACTCATTTCCTATTTCTGTGCTAGCATAAGCCACAAGCCTCTGTCTCTGACATCTACCTAGAGTACCCCATCAGTCTCCGGGAAGCCAGAACTCTAACGGAGCAAGACCCTATGGGGCCTTCCCAGGACAGACCCGCCCCCATATCCTCTGCTATAGCTCCTCTCCGAAGCACCCAGATAAGAGCATCAGATGCGCACTTCCTGAGTTGTTTTACAGATGCTAAAACTCCCACCAAATTGGAAGACATTAACTACTTGATGACCATGAACACGTAGCCCCCAGCCCTTCTGGAGCCTAAAGACTGCACACCATCAACCAGTCAGAGAACTGTGCACAAGCTGATCACATACCCTGCAACCCCCGTCCCTCACCTGGCCTTAAAAATGCTTTGCTGAAACCCCTTGGGGAGTTCTGGGGTTTACAGAGCACCAACCACCTGCCCTCCTTATATTGGTGCTCTTACAATCTACACTGTACTTTCCTTCACCACAATCTGGTGTCAGCAGATTGCCTTTACCGTGCCCAGGCGAGCAGACCCAAGTGTGGTTCAGTAACAAAACTGCATCTTTAACAAGGGCATGCCAGGAGAACGTCACATGCCCATAGCTGTCAGGCTCCCCCCTGAGCAGCCGTACAGCCACATGGGTAGTAATAAGACCATGGCTTTGTACACATCTATAAAATAGCAACCCACAAAACAGAACACTGAAGAAGAAAATAACACAGCAACCAATAAATAAAATTAAAATGTAAAAAGAAACTCTATCCAAATGTACCAGAATGAATGAAGTTTCTGATGACACACTAATAGCAAGAGACATGTTTTAAATTAAATGTATCAAAATTATCCTGTAGTACCAGCAGCACAAACTCTATGTCTTAGCAACACGACTGTCACAAAAGGCCACCTGGAAGGCTTTCAGGAGTGACCCAGGAGTTTCAAAAGCCTGTCTGTGAACCACTGGGAAGGACTATGGTGAGTGCAAAGAGAGTTTAGACTTCCTACTTTTTATACTTTTTTGTTTATACGTAAAACAAAAGTCATTACCTTCCTCCAATTGCTCAGAGTAGAGACTGATCAAAAAACAGGAAGTGGGTGATGTGGCTAGTATCTATTCCAAGCTTAAGTCAAGGGCAAGGGCAAACCAAGGATTCCATAATTATGTGGAGATTAAAACTTAAAGAAAGCCAGTGAGTGACCTACTTCATCTTTTTTATTCATAAAACAAAACATCAAAATTTTCATGATAGCAAGCGTCTTTGAGCAGTGCTTTGCAAACTTCCATTGCATATAGGTCGGGACTTCCCTGGTGGTCCAGTGGGTAAGACTCCACGCTCCCAATGCAGGGGGCCTGGGTTCGATCCCTAGTCAGGGATCTAGATCCCGCATGCGTGCCGCAACTAAGAGTCCACATGCTGCAGCTAAAGATCCCACTTGCCACAACTAAGACCCGGTGCAGCCAAAATGAATAAATATATATATTTTTAATTGCATACAGGTCACCTGGGGATCTCATTAAAATGACGATTCTGATCTATTCAGCCCCGGGGGGGGTCTGAGATTCTGCTTTTCTAACAAACTCCTAGGTCCACAGTTCCCAAACTGTGTGTCTCGGTATCCCAAAGCAGCAGAGCCAACTCACAGGGGCAAAGCAGGATATTTTAAAATTTCAAGGGAAACACAGCGACAACTACCGGACACCATGCAAACTACGAACAGTGGTTCACAGTATTAACATTAAATTCCACCTTATTCTTTTCAATGAAGTCCTATCTACGTGAAGCTGAGTTTGGGGCAGTTGCTATGACAAAAAGCAAGTATTGCACAAAAATCAACGGGGAACAGGAAATGAAAATGATGCTACCCAATCAGATTCCAAGATCTGACAAGTCATGTAGTGCCCATCAGGCACGCACATCCCATCAGGGGCTATTTAAGACTGGAATAAAAATATTATTTTTCTTTCAAGTTATGTATATTATTTTTTCAAACGGCTACTAAGTTGTTAGGACCCCAGTACTTATTAAATTTGTTTTGCAAGCTAACTACTTAATAAATGGGCTAGTCAGGTATTACTTTGGGCCTAGGAGTGCTAGGAAATTATCACTGAGACACTAGGGGCTCTGTGAGCTGACAGCGTTTTCTAGTCTCTGTCCCAGGTGATACAATACTGCTGGTCCACGGACCATGCATTGAGCTTCAAGGGCTTCAAGAATAAGCCTCAACCCCCTCATGTTACATATAAGTAAAGTCTCGCTCACAGAAATTGTTGGCAGTGCCAAGAGACTGTGACATAAAATTCATATTTTATGGCCAGATAAGAAAAATTTAAACATAAAAAATCTTCTTTACCCTTTGGCCTCCTCTCTCCCCACAGTGCACATTGTGTATCTGTATTATGCATCGACCAGACCTCCCCCACTGGCAGAAATAACTGCTCAACCATAGAAAGCAACGTTCTCCTAGCATCAATAAGAAACTCAGTAAAAGATAACATTCCTTCTTGCTCTTGTAAGGGGGCATGATGACACTTAGATCTGAACTGTATAAACTGTCAATAATACATCATTTAATGTACAGCCCTCTGTCTCAAAAAACTTATGTAACTGTGCCTTGAGTTCACAAGGGTGGAACAGTTTTTGGAGCTTTTGGAGATGCTGTTTCTGGGTTATAATCCCCAATTGGGCTCCAATAAAATTTCCCATTTCTTTCTTAGACAGACTGATTAATTTTTTTGTTGACAACATAAAGCCAAGATTTCGAGATTATTAGTCTGAGGACCTCTCCACCATACCTCACTGCCTCCTTGTATCACTGACTTGTATCTACAGCACATTCCTCTGTCGCCACTTCTTCAAAGAGGGTCCTCTGTAAGCATGACATCCATATATGGAAAAGACAGTTTAAGAACCCACAACTGCTGAAGCTTGGGAGAAACTGAAGAAGTTACAGAAATTTTACTACTAACCAAACTTTACGCTCAACCAAGCCAATGCTGTGCGTTAAACAGAGATGTTTACTCTAAAGGTGGCTTGTTCGTGGTAAATCATTTTAGACCATGTATCTTTTCACTGTTGCTCAGATTCTAATGTTTAACAAATGTTCTTTCTTTGGAATACCTGGATCCTGATCATGTTATTTACCTTTTAAAAGAGAACCTCTGGTTAACTGTATACAAGCCAGAAAGAGATAAATGCTGGAAAAATTGCCTACCTAATTAGAGTCCCTGTACCATGAACTTTGTGAAGTGTGGCTGGAAAAAAGGAAAAGCTTGAACACTCACAGTGTCTGAGTCAGCGTCAGGCACACTTAGGTAGGTCCACTTCCTGTCAGAGCCTGCTTGAGAATTCTTTAAGGAAGCCACCCAAAGGTCAAAAGAAAAAAGGGTATTAGAGCAACAGACAGAAATCAGAGAAGCAAAGACAAGACTTGTAGGCATATAGATGGGTATAAGGCCACGGGAGCTCCTAAAGCTCTCTCAAAGAAGGGTTCAAACACCAAAGTAAGAAGGGATTTTATTCCGCAGGCAGTGGAAAGCTATGGACTTGATGTGTGAGTAGGAGAGAAACCTACTTGGGTACATGTTTTAGGAAAGTGACTGGCGGTAGAGTGGAGGATAGTTGGGGAGTTGAGAGAATGGTGGCAGGGAAATCTAACAGCTGAGAACGGAGATAATTCATAGGCTTCCGCTGATGAGACCCTGAACTAGGGAGTGATAGGTTTTAAAACATGGGTGAGGGGCTTCCCTGGTGGCGCAGTGGTTGAGGGTCCGCCTGCCGATGCAGGGGACGCGGGTTCGTGCCCCGGTCCGGGTAGATCCCACATGCCGCGGAGCGGCTGGGCCCGACAGCCATGGCCGCTGAGCCTGTGCGTCCGGAGCCTGTGCTCTGCAATGGGAGAGGCCACAGCAGTGAGAGGCCCGCGTACGGCAAAAAAAAAAAAAAAAAAAAAAAAAAAAAAAACCTGGGTGAGGAGAGGTTTTTAAAGTAGGAGAGGGAAGGAATCAGAAGCCTTAGGAAAAGCCACCACAAAATTTGAGTGAAAACTACTCTGTGGACAAAGAGCAAGCAGGAGACTATAATGACTTTTAAATCACTATCACGCGCTTTTGAAGAACATTATTCTCTCCTTTGGAAATGCACAGAAAATCACCGGAGGAAGACTCTTCCAGTGCATGCTAGAGAATTGCTTACGGCTGACAGGCCGCTTGCTAGACTGTGGGTGTTTGCAGAAAACCGAGAGGACGCTAAGTCATCAATGCCTTCTTCTGTCTCTTCCAAGTAGTCCTAAGGAAGGATGGGAAAAAATATCAGTGGTTTGGTTTATTTCTTTCCTAGAAAGTCTTTTCACTTAAAAAACCACTTTCTTAAATACTTGAAAAATCAGATACAAATATCTAGAAATCACCCCATTCCTAGGTTTTTCTCTTTTGCCTTCCACTCTGATGGTACCTGAACTGCACCATCAGAGGATTGGGGTCTCCTTCCTAGGGATGCTTGCCTTATGGAAAGGATACGAAATTTGGAATCACACAGACCTCGGCGTTCAATTCCTACCTCCCTGCTCACTAAAATGATTCACTTTGAGCAATGTACTTAAAGTTATTTCTTAATTTAAAAAATTGGGGCACATTTGTGTGTGTGTATATATACCGTCAAAATGGGGAAATGTATCTTGAAAATCTCTCCAATAGAATAAACTATTTTAGATACTAGATTCCTGTCCAATATCCCAGATTCTACTTTTCTTCCCCCACTGTTTTTTTCCTGGTTATTTAAGTAATACATTTTTATAGCAAAAAGTTTAAGCAATGTAGATAAATTTCAAGTAATATAAAAAACTTATATCTCCACTAACATTAATGATCAAACTTCAAAAATTTTTATGGTATGGATAGGATACACACACACACACACACACACACACACACAAATGAATTATATTATGCATACTTTTTTTTTAAAATCATGGACACCTTTCTTTTTTGCTTCTCCTCTCTTCCCTGGCACTCCTCTCACCCCCACATGTGAAACTAATATTTTGCATCCTGTTGGAATTACATTCTCTTTTATTTGATGCTCCATATAAGTGAGGTCACACGGTATTCGTCTTTCTGACTTATTTCACTTAGCATAACGCCCTAGAGGTTCATCCATGTTGTTGCGAATGGCAGGATTTTATTCTTTTTTGTAGCTGAATAGTATTCCACTGTATACATATACCACCACTTCTTTACTCATTCATCTATTTACTGATGGACACTTAGGTTGTTTCCATATTTTGGCTATTGTAAATAATACTGCAATGAACATGGGGGTGCAGATATCTTTACAAGTTAGTGTTTTCATTTTCTTCAGATAAATACTCAGAGGTAGAATTACTGGAGCATACGGTAGTTCAAAATTTTGCAAATGTTTTTGAGGAAACTCCATACTGATTTCCATAGTGGCTGCACCAATTTACATTCCCACCAACAGTGCACAAGGGTTCCCTTTCCTCCACATCCACACTAACACTTGTTATCGCCAATCTTTCTTTTTTGAATTTTATCTTATTTGTATTTTTTATACAGCAGGTTAATAGTTATCTATTTTATACATATTAGTGTATATATGTCAATCTCCATCTCCCAACTCATCCCACCACCACCCCACCCACCTGTTACCTTTTCTAAATTATTCTTTGGCTGTTTTTGTATGTTAGTTGTGAAGACTAATAGGAAGAAATTATTGTATATCCTCACTTCACTCTCAACTCATCCTCACCTCAAAGTGGACAGGTTTGGAACAAGATTGTGCCCTTTCTTCATGATCATTAGACTCTTCCGCACCCAACTTACCAAGTCTTTGTCTGAAGCCCCAGGGACAGACTTGCTTCTTAGGCTTACAGTATCCTCTAAGTCTTCTGTAAATGACCCATTCAAATCTAACTCAGATCGACTCCGGTCTGGAGGAAGGAAAAGGAAAGATGTGAATCATCTTGTTTTGTTAGAAGGGTTCGCTTTTCATTGCGAACGTTTCATCGTTATTCCAATTCTTTCTCGGCATAGGGCATAGACAGTGTCATGAAAGCAACAGAGTCAGTAACTTCGTGCTGTTTATGCTAACATACTTCCATTTTTTTTTTTTCATACTTCCATTTTTTAACAGTATTTTGAAATTTCCTTGGACTGACTTACCAACACTGATGTGTTCATTTCTCCTTTGAGCATAGGAGGGCAAATGCTCTACTATAAAATACTAACGTTTTAAGCTGTTTAAGGTTTCTGCTTTGCTCACACACTTTGGAAAACTCTCACAGGATGGGCCCTTAAGCTTACCAAAAAAATAAAACATTAACCATTCTTTATTTAAGTATTTAGAGAATCTACTGTGTTTTCATATTTGACATAAAATGCAATGAAATGATACAGCAAGTTCCTTTCACACAAAAAGGGAGTGGCTGTAGGGAAACTGAGAGGAAGTTCTATTTCTTTAGGCACCAGAACATTCTTTCATGAGCAGAATTTCTTGCTTTTAAAAATATAAAGAACAATGCAAAACTCAGTAATGCTGTGGATAGCTTACCAAGACACAGTTTATTTCCATAAAACAGTTCTATGTCAAAGCACTGCTGAGATAGAATAGTGGCTTATAAATGAGAAAGACTGAAGACAGCAAGAGAGCAATTAAGTTTGAAATGATAAATGACACAGAACTGCTTAGCGTAGCACCTGACACAGAGTATGTACTCCAAACACAGGAGCTATTGAGTAGAAGTAGTAGAAATGCACTCTATGAGGTTGGCTACTTTAAAATTTTTCATTTAACGGGTGAACCGATTTTCTAGTCCTGAACAAAGTGCAACAATAGGCACGTACATTTAGACAACCCTTCAGAGCTACCTAGCTGGGAGAGGCTCTCCAGCTCAGCACAGAGAATCCAGCCTTGGGCTTTAGGTAAATATCATCAAGTAAGTGGCAATTTCTTTCTGTTGAGGATTTTGTCATGATTTCAAATCTACACGTGGGACACAAACTTCCTAATTATGACATGTTTCTCTAAAGAGTTTCCTTATTCGTAGGTAATAAGATTGCAACATAAATAATCTCTGCTTCACAGGGTTGTTGTGATACTGAAGTGAAATGATACTTTTGAAGGTGTCATACAAATGGAAAGGGTTATTAATAATCCCTTAACGTTGCTTGCAAAGAACTCTTCATTTAAACCATGGAATAATGATTAATCTGTCAAGATACAGGGCACTTCTGACGCCCATATCAATGGAACTATCATTTTCTTGAACTCTGGGCATGTGTCTTTATCTTTTGTATCAAATGGGTCAGCTGTATTTCCTGCACTCCTCTACTGACATTTGGTATAGCTCGGACACCTGGCAGTGATGACCGTATACCGTATACTCCTGCCAAACCCAAGATTCATGGATTTTGCATGGAATGCGAGAGGCTTTTCAGCAGTTCTTATGGAGTGGGCCTCCCTCCATGGATGATTATTTTCTAAGGCATGAAACATCCATTTAATGCCACACAAGGGAGTCAACTCCACCCGATTTATTCATGTTTACGACACAGAAGTCATGTGGCAAATACCCACCTGAGGAGAGGGAGGCCGTGGACACTGCTATGGAAGGTGCGCCGGAAGTTTTTCGGTGATGACTCTTCGTGTGATCTTCAGAGGTGCTTTCAGTGGCAGCCAAATCCATGGAATTTTCAAAACCGTGTTCCTTCTCACAAAGTAGAAATGAAAAAAAAAAAAAAACCCAAACCCGTTAGATTGACTGTAACTGACTTCCAAATCCTTCCATATAAATATATACCAGTATAACCGCATCTATGTCTATTACTCTTCAGGAGGAGCAAGCTGATATCTGGAGTCCATATAACTCTAAAACTTACTAGCAATAATTACTCTCTAAAATATATACTAAGAGGTTTGCTAACTAGCACAAAAGGTGTTTGAAACAATTATTCATTGACAAAATGAGTGAGTGTTCTAACATATGGTTAGCAGGAAAGTTGGTATTAGTACAAGTACCTCCAAACTTAAACGAACTATGTGTAAGAATCTGGCAAGCTTCATAGCCTCAGAGTAGCGCTCGGGGTTAGAACTCTGTTTGGTCCCACATTTGTCCTCACGGTCAACACGTTCTCTCCTCAACCACCCCTTCCTTCCAGCACCCCTCACTTAACAGAAGACCATGCCACCTTTCTCATCTAGTAAGCTGGATGATCAGAACATGGTCGCTTACGTCATTATGGGAATGAAATTTCATGCAAGGCACTTACTAAAGTTCATAAAAGGATAAAGAATGGGGACTTCCCCAGCTTCCAGGACTAGGTGATTTATTTTTTTTTTTTTGGAATCTGCTTGCTAATACACGCTTGTGCACGTGACAGAATTCAGACACTTACTTTCGTTATAAAGGAAAATTCTGTCCCGACTTTGCCTGTGCCCATAGGGGCTTCACCACTGCATCATTCCAAATTTGCTTGAGTTTTGAAAAACTAATTTTGGGCTTCTGAGAACTGGGCTGAGGTTAAGTTTCCATGAAAATGATACCACGGTGTGATAATGATCGAACCTAAGAGAGACTCTTTCGTTCCCCCTTCCGTAAACAATCAAAAAGAGCTTCAAAAGTCCTACAGAAAGGCATTCCCTTCTTGTTGCCCTAACTTTACCCCATACCTTAGACACTGAGGAGATGTTAATGAGCTCATTCGGGAAAGATGGAACTCTCACTTCCTCAGCATGCAAATCAATGCAGCTTCGATAGAGACTGGTTTTGATCTTTGAGTATCCTCCAACACATACTACCTGTAGCAGGAGGAATCTGGCTCCTAACTTTTCTAATTGCTACAGACCACTAAGGTTTATCAAAAGACTGTGATGGAGGTCAAAAGGATAGGTCCGTTTTCAACACCTCTTCAAAAAGTTGGTCACACATGGATTTCTCCAAAGAAGCGAGACCAACTTGCAATTACGTTGACAGCAAATTTTCGAACTGGCACCCTGCAGTATCATTAATATTGAGCACTAACGGGCCAATTAATATTGTACAGTGATGAACATGTAACACATACCCTGAAGAGTCAGGATGTGAAGCCTAAAATTAATAAGTTACATCACAGCAGAGGACAGGTTAGAGACTTTCATGTTCTAAGAGTTTTCCATTTTAAAAAGGTACTTCTCACATACTAAGGCAGACAAGAACACTGAAACAAAGAGATGCTGAGAAATGGGAGAAATTGAGAAGCTGTGACCTCGATCGTCATCTAATTCTACATAGGTCTTCCCTTCATCATGAAAGAGCAAACCTGTTTCATAAAGTACTGTGCTGTATTAAGTCTATTCAACAGAAAATATTTCTCTTTGTGTCTCTTTTTGTCTTAGAAAAGACCACCTGGATCAGCTGGAATGCAAAAGTGAGATCAATATAGACACTGCCTATATATATGTATGTATACACGGTTGTAGGGAATTTCTGTTAGGGAAATCTAGGTGTTGCTTAATAAAGTATTCTTGTATTTGCAGCAACATGGATACAACTAGAGACTATCATACTAAGTGAAGTCAGAAAGATAAATACCATATGATATCACTTACATATGAAATCTAAAATATGACACAAATGAACCTACCTATGAAACAGAAACAGACTTACAGACATAGAGAACAGACTTATAGTTGCCAAGGGGGAGGGGGTTGGGGGAGGGATGGACTAGGAGTTTGGAGTTAGCAGATGTAAGCTCTTACATATAGAATGGATAAACAACAAGGTCCTACTGTACAGCACAGAGAACTATAGTCAGTATCCTACAACAAAGCATAATGGCTATTCGGGGTCTTCTGTGTTTCCATACAAATTGTGAAATTTTTTGTTCTAGTTCTGTGAAAAATGCCATTGGTAGTTTGATAGGGATTGCACTGAATCTGTAGATTGCTTTGGGTAGTGTAGTCATTTTCACAATGTTGATTCTTCCAATCCAAGAACATGGTATATCCGTTTTTCTTTCTCAAGACAGCCAAAGCAATCTTGAGAAAGAAAAACGGAGCTGGAGGAATCAGACTCCATGACTTCAGACTATACTACAAAGCTACAGTCATCAAGACAGTATGGTACTGGCACAAAAACAGAAATATAGATCAATGGAACAGGAAAGAAAGCCCAGAGATAAACCCATGCACATATGGTCACCTTATTTTTGATAAAGGAGGCAAGAATACACAATGGAGAAAAGACAGCCTCTTCAATAAGTGGTGCTGGGAAAACTGGACAGCTACATGTAAAAGAATGAAATTAGAACACTTCCTAACACCATACACAAAAATAAACTCAAAATGGATTAAAGACCTAAATGTAAGGCCAGACACTATCAAACTCTTAGAGGAAAACATAGGCACAACACTCTATGACATAAATCACAGCAAGATCCTTTTTGACCCACCTCCTAGAGAAATGGAAATAAAAATAAACAAATGGGACCTAATGAAACTTCAAAGCTTTTGCACAGCAAAGGAAAGCATAAACAAGAGCAAAAGACAACCCTCAGAATGGGAGAAAATATTTGCAAATGAAGCAACTGACAAAGGATTAATCTCCAAAATTTACAAGCAGCTCACGCAGCTAAGTATCAAAAAAACAAACAACGCAAGCCAAAAATGGGCAGAAGACCTAGACATTTCTCCAAAGAAGATATACAGATTGCCAACAAACACATGAAACGATGCTCAATATCACTAATCATTAGAGAAATGCAAATCAAAACTACAACGAGGTATCACTTCACACCAGTCAGAATGGCCATCATCAAAAAATCTAGAAACAATAAATGCTGGAGAGGGTGTGGAGAAAAGGGAATCCTCTCGCACTGTTGGTGGGAATGTAAATTGATACAGTCGCTATGGAAAACAGTATGGAGGTTCCTTAAAAAACTAAAAATAGAACTACCATACGATCCAGCAATCCCACTACTGGGCATATACCCTGAGAAAACCATAATTCAAAAAGAGTCATGTACCACAATGTTCATAGCAGCTGTATTTACAATAGCCAGGACGTGGAAGCAACCTAAGTGTCCATCAACAGATAAATGGGTAAAGAAGATGTGGCACATATATACAATGGGATATTATTCAGCCATAAAAAGAAACGAAATTGAGTTATTTGTAGTGAGGTGGATGGACCTAGAGTCTGGCATATAGAGCGAAGTAAGTCTGAAAGAGAAAAACAAATACCGTATGCTAACACATATATATGGAATCTAAAAAAAAAAAAAGATTCTGAAGAACGTAGGGGCAGGACAGGAATAGAGACGCAGATGTAGAGAATGGACTTGAGGACACGGGGAGGGGGAAGGGTAAGCTGGGATAAAGTGAGAGAGTGGCACGGGCGTATATACACTACCAAATGTAAAATAGATAGCTAGTGGGAAGCAGCTACATGGCACAGGGAGATCAGCTCGGTGCTTTGTGACCACCTAGAGGGGTGGGATAGGGAGGGTGGGAGGGAGACGCACGAGGGAGGAGATATGGGGATGTATGTATATGTATAGCTGATTCACTTTGTTATACACTAGAAACTAACACACATTGTAAAGCAATTATACTCCAATAAAGATGTTAAAAAAAACGTATAATGGGAAAGAATAAAAAAAAGTATATATGTATAACTAAATCACTGTGCTGTCCAGCAGAAATTAACACAACGTTGTAAATCAACCATACTTCAATAAAATAAAAAAATAAAGAAATATTCATGTAAAGGCTGTTAGTTTTGAGGGTACTAGCACATGACAAGGGTGATTCCCTCCCACCCCCATCCTGCCAATGATGGTACTTAGGAAGGTTAGCCTTGTTTTGAGAATGAACTTGACTAACTTACTAGTTACTGGACTGATAGTCTGCTGCTACCCATGGGTACAGCTGTACCAGCTGTTCAATTTTTTTAAATACTTCTATATTAGTTGGTAAACAGAGCTACTCCCAGTCCATCTCCCCTTCCCTGTGCTCCCCTCCTCCACAACCGTAGTTCTCCCCGCAATCCAGGATACTGCACGGCATGGAAGGGCCCCCAGGATGCTGCCCAACCTTGCGCCAGGGTCTGTTCTGATGGCTCAGTGCCCTCGCCATACCAGCTGCTAAATATTTTGAATACCATTCCTTGTTAGGTTGCCAAAGCAGTGAGTGCAATCACCAACTGTGCGCGCCCTTTTCTGGACAGTGCTGCTTGCTAAGCTTAGTATAAATATTGATAAAAGTTTAAATATGCCTTTTATCTTATCAGCAAATTTGGACTGTAAGTATTTAAAGACACTTATTAATTCTTATTCAATCTGTCTGAATGCCTTTTGGCTCTTCCTTAAAAATATCTGTATTTGGATGCTCACAACCTCCATGTCTATCTCCCTGTTCCAAAGCTCAGTTTCTTGCCTGCGGTAACGCGATGGCCTCCTTCTTAACTGGCCTTCTGGCTTCCACCCTTATTTCCCTACAGCTGCTTCTCAGAAAAGCGCCCAGTTCCTGTATAAACAGAAGCCAGATGATCTCACTGGTCTGCTGAAAACCCTTCAACTGCCCCCGTCTTATCCAGAGTAAATGCCGAAGTGTGTACGGTGGTCTCCAAGACCCTACCTGGCCCTACTACCCCTCTGAACTCATTTCCTAGTACTCCTCCCTTCGTTCACTCACAACAGCCACGCTGGCCTCCTTGTTTGTCCTTGAACACACCAGGTATGCTCTCACCTCAGGATCTTTGCACTGGCTGCTCCTCCAGGGGCATTAGAGATCTTTCAGACACTGATGAAGTAAGGGCACTGACTATGCAAGATGGAGGTCAGCCATAAAGTGACTGGAACAACCTTCCTGTAATGTACTTGCTGAATATCAGTGCTGTCCCAGCATGGATGAAAACCTTGCCCCAGACTCCTGCATGGCTAATTCTTCCACTTCCTTCAAGTCTTTGCTTGACCAGGGCTTGGCATATAGTAGGCCCTCATTAAATACTGGCTGAATCAAAGAATTGTAGTTTGTATATAAAGATTTCTTAAATATAGATGTCAGCTATATATGTGGAGTTTCCTGCTTAATCAAAAAATCTAGATGTTCATTCATTCAAAAGAACAGCTTATACACACACACACACACACACACACACACACACACACACGCACACACACTATGCGATTTAAGTCTCCATTATGTGTTTATTTTAATGGATGTATAGAAAAGAAAACGAAAAAAATATTTCAAGAGTCTAGGTTTCCTAATTTTAATTGGTTTGGAAAATTTTTAGAACAGTCAAGATCTTGACAAGCAACGTGGAAGATCAAAATCAGAGACTGCTGAACATTATTTGTATTTTATTGAAACCACATAGCCGTCGATACCCCCATCAAATTCCACCTTTGAACCTGCTCTTTCCCTTTCCTTCTCACTTGAGGCCTCCTGCCAGGAGCTAAGGATGCAGGAGGTTCAGTCCTGATAAAGAAGCGTCTGTGTTAAACAAGATAAACAACATGGTCTCAGGTACAGAGAGCTGAAGCCCAGCCATGCCATGGTGGTGAGGCTTAGTCCCAGAAGGGGGAGAGTCCCTTCACATCCGTGTACTTACTCGACTGCTGACTGAGGTCACGCTGCGTGTGCTTGGCGCCGGTGACCTCTGAGTGACTGGGGTCACACCACTGCTCCGGATGCTCTTTGGAGTTCCAGGACCAGCTTCCTGCTCGTTGGAACCTGATGAACCAGTGCTTCCCCTAAGTGCGAAAGAATATTCTGACTTTAAAATGGAAGCAGAGCAGCGACGAAAGACACAGTCAGGGAAAAGCTTCCAAGAAAACAACGGCAACATGCGAACACCTTCAGGGGCTCATGTGGTTCAATGTCATTTGTCTGACTCCAAGGTCTTCGTAATTGAACTTACCTCTCCACCCTTTTTTCTTCCCACTGCTCACCAGCACACTCCCAGCCAGCCCAGTTCCCTACAATTTTTTCAGCTTACCATGCTCGTGCTCATGCTTCCACTTCTAAGGCTTTTGCTCACGTTCTCCCCACCTGATACGCCCTATTTGCCATTCTCTGTTTATCCGAATCTTCCCCATCCTTCAAGGGCCAAATGAAGTCCAGCTTCCCCAGTCATGCCTTCCCTGTCTATCACAGGCCTTGTCAACCTCTGCTCTACTCAATTTCTGGTAATTTACAGTCTTTGCCAAACTATGTAGAAGTTGCCTACACAATGTCTTGTTTGGTCTTTAACAGATACGTGGGCGTTGGCGCCTCTTTCAACTGTGACCTCCTTGGGGACAGAGTTGATGATATATTTACCATGGTATCTCTAGCAGCTTCACAATATCTTGGTGCACAGGAAGCACTCGGTACCTATGTAATCAAAGATTGGCAATTATATTTTCTCAGTGTTGTTTTTAGTGACTGACTCATGGCGCACATTTAATGAATGTAGGATAAAAATAATGACATTTTGTAAATGGGTTTGATTCACTTTCATGTTTGCTAAACCTGATTCAATGCCATTCAATAATGATTAATGAAAAAACAGTTCCTGCCTGGAGGTGATCACAATTTTCTTATTAAATGGAGCTTCGTAAGTAAATAAGTTTTGACAAATTAGTTTAAGAGAAGTGTTTGTTCTTCTTTTATTCTTTGTTCTCAGTGAGTACAAAATATGCTAAATGGGAAAATATAAGCCCTTATGAATTTCACTCTTTCAGTTACTATTTTAATAAGTTATAAGTGCACCTATAATAATAAACATCTTCTTGTTAAAGCACAATAGTGATTAGCGCTCACAGTTGAGCCCGTAAGAGGAGAGACTTATAGGAATAAAGGAAGGGGACTTTTTAAAAAGAATGATGGCGCGCGGGTCATTACTAGAAGATAAATCTGGCAGAAGAAAGAATCAGCAATGACCAGCGGAGCTGTCAACCACAGCTTGTAAGTGTTTTCAAGGCTCTGCACCAGAGAAGCCACCAAAACCAAATATGTCCCAATTGATACGAGCAGCCACCAACACTCTCGATAATTATGCAAATAGCAGCTGCATTTACTGAGTATTTTCTAGGTGGTTGACACTCCCCATTCCGCAACATCCGTGTTAAAAAAACAAAAAGGGATTAACATCCCTATTTTGAAGATAAAGAAACTGAGTCTTGGAGAGGTTAAGCAATTACTCCATACATGCATGCGCGTGTGTGTGCATACACGACAGAGTTAGTATATGACAAAGTCAGGATAAAAACAGAACTGTCTGCTTATCCAAAGCCTACACTCATGCTCATGCTAGTTTCTCACATTGCTTATTCATCATTTCACCAAGATCAAACTGTCACAACCAGGCAGGTTCTACATGGACGGAATGTAGAAGGAGGATGCTATCAAGAAGAAGATAACGAAAGGATCAGAGACCTGAGAGTTTGTTTCTTACAATTCGATTAAGAGAGCAAGGAAAGTTTTCTGGGTAGGAGTCCTTCGATACCACACAGAAACAGAGCCTGCTGCTTCTTTCTAGAAGCAGTACTTTGAATAAATTATAGCACTGCGGACTCTGCTCAGGAGGGGTCTATGACTGTGTCTTTTGAGTCTAACAACAAGAAAATAAAATTTTGTGATTAAGTACATTGATACAATTTGAAATTCTCAGTTCCTTGGTGATTTACCTGAGTCCTCCTATCTCGGGTGCTACAGTTCTACATTTGACAACAGTTAAATATATTCATACCTTTCCCAAGTGATGCTACCTATTCTCAGAAGTCCAACTTCGAAGGGTCTTGAGACCTACGCAGTGATCCTGCCCTGTGTCCATATGTTCTCTACTCTTATAACAATACTACCACAAAAATGTCTCTCCCTCCTGTTTTAGGTAAAATCTCCTTAAAAAATAAAGGCTAGGACTGAATCTTGCAGAAAGGAGCCCAGACGTTATGATCCAAGGGGATTTATGTGGGTGTTTCTGCTTGTGTCTGTGCTGAAGGTCCTCTCAGACCCAGGTAGTTTTGGAAAAGTCCCCATCATGCATTAGCCCTGCTAGGACCCAAAGTCCTACTTATGTGGAAGCTCTGGCAGAAGTTGATTAATTGTGGTGATGACATTCAAGAGGCTATCCTGTAATAAGGAAAAAAGTCTTGGGATCATAAGCCAGCTACTGGAAATTACTGTTGCCAGAAGCATTATCTCAAAAATGGCATATACTTTCACATTTAACCCTGACATTCACTGTGAGCTTCTTAAAAATATTTTCTTCTCAGTTGAATGTTTCAGTTGATTGAACTAGAAAAGACTTAGCCTAATGAGGCGGAATATCATAAATATTTGGGTGCCAACTCTTTTAGACATTATGTAAAATCTGACATAAAATACATGAATCTTCACCCCTTAAATAGAAAGAGGATAAAAGCTTCCTCAAGCCTAAATTAGAGAAATTTAAAGTTCAATTAAGAAAGAGCTATTTCTGATCCCGATATCTTGTTACTGATATTTAAATTAGAAGTATTAGAAATCAGTGCTACCAAACCTTGAAGCTGAACTCGGCTTAGGGGGAAACCGACAAGAAAAAGATACATTTATCTCGTTCTAATAGGGCCCGAAGTATGGGGAATATGACACTGTCTGGGGAGCTTGGAAATTCTGAGTTACTTGAAAAACACATTCCCTGGGGTAAAAAAGAGTGTCATTTACTTTAGCTTATGAGATGCTTTTTAAAAGCCTTCTGTTTTGTTATCTCTAATTTCATGCTGGCCCCAAACCTGGAAAATGGCTTCCTGGATATATCCATTTCTAGATAAAGAATCCAAGGATAGGGGACAGAGACTCTAATTTAACGAGTCGCCTTTCTGGTTTACAGAGAAGTCTCCCAGGAGTTGGAGCCTGGAAAGAATTTCCCAGGATTCAACCTTCCCAGAGCAGGCTGACAAGGTTGAGCCTGTGCCTACCTGGGTAAATGAATGCTCCCCTAACGACCAGCCGAAGGCAGCATTAACCTGAGAGATACGACACTCGCTGGGACAATGAGGCTAGGGCGTAACATGACACAGAGGTGGCATGACATTCGTTCTGCAGTTTACGCGCTGTCCTAACTTCTTTTGGCTATTTCAGATCTGAAATAAATATGGAAGGGACAGGCAAGGGAGGTTGTACTTAGAAAGTGACGCGAGCCTGTTAAATGGGAAAGAGGTGTTAAAAAGGAGAAACAAAAGGGAAAAAAGCTGTACGTGGCTCGACCTTCCAGTTTTTGGTGATCCCCAAATGCAATGTCTTTGTCAACACCGTCTTATGTGAGCTGGGTGGCCCTCACCCTTGGTTGCACATCGCAAACATCCGGGGAGGTTTGAAACATCCCGATGCCCAGGCCACACCCAAGACTAACCACATCAGAGCCTCTGGGCACGGGATCTAGGCATCCACGTGCTTTACTGCGGCTCCCGCATCCCCTACCACCAGCCAAAGCTGACAAACACTGGCCTAAACTGTGGATGAGTTTAAATTCATTGATCTCAGGCATCTCTCCAACCGCCTTGTCGTTTCCTCTCATAGCACGACTTTCTTTATTCAGCACGGTGCTCGCATCAAGAGAGCGGAGCTGTCCTCACAGCTTAGATTGTGAGCAAGGGAAGGACGCTTTCTGTGTCAGTGAGTGAATGTACGGCATCAGGGGTCAGCAAGCTATGGCCCCTGTATCGAATTGGCCCACCACCTGTTCTTGTAGAGCCCACGAGCTAAGAGTGGTTTTATATTTTCAAGTGGTTGGGGGGAAAAAAAAACCCCAAAACTCAAAAGAAGAATATTTTGTTATGTGAAAATTACGTGAAGCTCACGTTTCAGTGCCCATAAATAAACTTTTATTGTAATGCAGGCATGCACAGTCACTTTTTGTTTTGTGTTCAGCTGCTTTCACGCGCCTGCCAACTACAAATTGGCGCTTGCCATCTGCCTCTACAAGGATGACGTCACTAACCACTGCAGGCACTGATCTCCAACACCCCCTGAAAGGAATTCAAGGTGGAGATCAGGAATGAGGCCCTCCGTGCTCTGGGAAAAACTGGCAGAACAGCTCTTCAGAGAGTTAGATATTTTCAGGAGATTTGATAAGCCCAATTCTTGCATCTCTTTGTATCTAGGAAAGCACTAGAATCCTTCATGGTGACGTCTGCTCCTCGTGACTAGCAGCCAGCCTCTGCCAACATGTGTGCTTCACTGCACGTCCCCCTTCCCTAAAGTCACATAGTGCCCTGACCTTCCGCCTGCCTCTCTGGAGCACTTCCTCAGAGCTCTCTGAAATGCCGTCTCCAAGACGACTAGACCTCATTTTGCCCCCAGTAAAACTTAACTCACAACTCTCAGGTTGTGCACTTTTTTTCAGTCGACACTACAACAGCACAGTGAGTAGTTGAGACAGAGACCATCTGGCTCACAAAGCCAAAAAATATTAACTATCTGTACCTTTACAGAAAAGTTTGTCGGCCCCTGTGTGTGTGTGTGCCTGACTACACAGGCACACACACACACAGGTGTGTGTGTCTCCATTTAAAAACCAAACTCTTTGGAGAGGTCAACACACCCCAAAGGAATGAATTTCTGGTACTGTGTGTGTGTGTGTGTGTGTGTGTGTGTGTGTGTGTGTGTGTGTGTGTGTGTGATACTTAGGCACAAATGAACCATCCTAAGAGCTCTTGAACTCTGAATTAGAGAAGCAGATGAAAATGGAAGAAGTGGAAATTCATTAAGCAGTTTCTCTAGCTGCAGTTTCCTCTGAAGCCACTAGCTTTCTGTGGCTGAATTACACGTATTTTCCTTCCTTTTCCTTCTTGGAGAAAGGACACTTATAATACAATGTGGTAGGTGCTCAGGGAAATCCCGTTCGATGAATCTTAGTGTTAAGTATATAAAGAGGCTTTATCGTTTGATTTACTAGAACAAAAGCTGATTTGTTTGATGGTTTTTAAATGTTTACGGTTTCCTCAATGAATCTGTTTCCTTTAAAAAGACTCTCTAAAATGGAGCAGACAGTCATCATGAGGGAAGGACTCTGGGTATGAGGGAAAAGAAAATTAAGAACAGGTAGAACTCTCAGTCTGATAACATTTTGGTCGTTTACAATCACAACAAAATTCTGTTCCCACGTCTAGTTGCTAAAGAATGGCTGGGGCTTCCCTGGTGGCACAGTGGTTGAGAGTCCGCCTACCGATGCAGGGGACACGGGTTCGTGTCCCGGTCCGGGAAGATCCCACATGCTGCGGAGCGGCTGGGCCCGTGAGCCATGGTCGCTGAGCCTGCGCGCCCGGAGCCTGTGCTCCGCAATGGGAGAGGCCATGACAGTGAGAGGCCCGCGTACCGAAACAAAAAAAAAAAAAACAAAAAAAAAAAAAACGCAGAACAAGGTCATCATTAATAATTAGAAGCTTCCTATCAGTCCTCTTTCTTCTTTAAATCATATTTCCAGTCCACTTCCCCAAAGAGCTGTATCCTAATGTAATACATATTTATGCTATAAAATCTTTTATTAATCATTCTGTCATACTTCTATATGACAAATACACCCATATGGTTTTAAATTCAATTTTTAAAACAATTTTCTGTGACTATAAGGTTGTCAGTATTTTCTTAAATCCTTTAGATTGAGTTATAGCTACAATCATTAATAATAAAGATACCTAGTAATAACCAAATTGCTTAAATATATGTAACTTTTGGTAAATAATTATTAAACATACCCAGTAGATTTTTGGAAATGAATCTATGAATGAGATGGCTGAGTAAGTGTATGATGGTACCTTGACTAAAGGAGGATTTCAGTCATTAATATTTTGAATTCTGTTTCGATTTGGCATAAATGTGTCTTAGAGGAAAACAGAGGCAGAACACTCTATGACATAAATCACAGCAAGATCCTTTTTGACCCACCTCCTAGAGAAATGGAACGAGAAACAAAAATAAACAAATGGGACCTAATGAAACTTCAAAGCTTTTGCACAGCAAAGGAAACCATAAACAAGACCAAAAGACAACCCTCAGAATGGGAGCAAATATTTGCAAATGAAGCAACTGACAAAGGATTAATCTCCAAAATTTACAAGGAGCTCATGCAGCTCAATATCAAAAAAACAAACAACCCAATCCAAAAATGGGCAGAAGACCTAAACAGACATTTCTCCAAAGAAGCTATACAGATTGCCAACAAACACATGAAAGAATGCTCAACATCATTAATCATTAGAGAAATGCAAATCAAAACTACAATGAGATATCATCTCACACTGGTCAGAACGGCCATCATCAAAAAATCTAGAAACAATAAATGCTGGAGAGGGTGTGGAGAAAAGGGAACCCTCTTGCACTGCTGGTGGGAATGTGAGTTGGTACAGCCACTATGGAGAACAGTATGGAGGTTCCTTAAAAAACTACAAATAGAACTACCATACGACCCAGCAATCCCACTACGGGGCATATACCCTGAGAACACCATACTTCAAAAAGAGTCATGTACCACAATGTTCATTGCAGCTCTATTTACAATATCCAGGAGATGGAAACAACCTAAGTGTCCATCATCGGATGAATGGATAAAGAAGATGTGGCACATATATCCAATGGAATATTACTCAGCCATAAAAAGAAACGAAATTGAGTTATTTGTACTGAGGTGGATGGATCTAGAGTCTGTCATACAGAGTGAAGTAAGTCAGAAAGAGAAATACAAATACCGTATGCTAACACATATATATGGAATCTAAGAAAAAAAATGTCATGAAGGACCTAGGGGTAAGACAGGAATAAAGACACAAACCTACTAGAAAATGGACTTGAGGATATGGGGAGGGGAACAGTAAGCTGTGACAAAGTGAGAGAGTGCCATGGACACATATACACTACCAAACGTAAGGTAGATAGCTAGTGGGAAGCAGCCGCATAGCACAGGGATATCAGCCTGGTGCTTTGTGACCACCTAGAGGGGTGGGACAGGGAGGGTGGGAGGGAGACGCAAGAGAGAGAAGATATGGGGATGTGTGTATATGTATAGCTGATTCACTTTGTTATAAAGCAGAAAGTAACACACCATTGTAAAGCAATTATACTCCAATGAAGATGTAAAAAAAAAAAAAGAACACGTGGAGAAAACTGGAATGTGCTTGGGCAGGGGGTGCTGGGGGGGATGTGAGAAATTGGTTGGTTATCAGAAGGTACAGGTTCCCATGGTTAAATGCTTGCCATATCCCCCAGTGTCACGATAGAAATGCTGCTGAGAAGCACAGCAGCATCCTTTATCCATTTGTTACTGAACAGAATAAATGTTCACTTCCAAGTTCCACTTTTCCTTTCTGTCTTTTAGGGGACACTACTGATGTCGCACCCAGATCCCCTCAGATCCGTTGTACCAGGCTCCACACACGCATCCCTAGCTTCTGGGTGCTTTTCTGCTAATGGCTTGCACCTATGACCTTCAGAGATTTGCCTTTAGCACTGGAGGCCAAGACATGCCGTAAGGTGTGCCTCGCCTGACCCTCAGTTAAATCTGAATTTCAGATAAACAATCAAGAAGTTTTTAGTATAAAAATATACTACTATTTACGTAGTATATGAAAATAAGATTTCACGAAACATGCTTTTTAAAGAGTTCTTTATCTGGAACTAAAACTTACCTGGGCATCCTGTGTCCTTATTTGCTAAATATGGAAACCCTGTCTAAGGGAACCTACAGACAATGACTGATTGGGACAGAAGTGCAATGGTTCAGCTGCTCAGAATGGGAAAACCTGGAGACACTTTATGTTCCAGAATCCCTTGCAGGATCAGGCTGAGTTCTCAAACTCAGACCTCACCTGAGATAGCGCATTGCTTATCTTCCTCCGCTTCTTTATTCTGTCTTTCTTATTCCCTTACTCGTTCCTCCTGGAATCATTTCAATTAACAAATTCCTCACTTAGGAATCCTTGCCTGAGGGTTCGTTTCTAGGAGAGCAAGATTTAAGACAGATATCTCACAAATCACACCATATCGACAAGTCATCACAGCGTGAAAGGAATTAGGAATCACTGCCCTGAAGAGCATTCTGTTTATTAATTATAGTTCACATTTACATTCTTTTTAAAAAATCTCATCTGCCTCATGTGTCAAGTCCCTAGCAACCAGTGAAGAGCCATTTGCCATGTTCCTCTGAGAGGCTGCTGAGGCTTGACTAAGCCATTCACACATTTCCCTGCTTTGAAACTACTGAAAAGAAATAAACTCTAACCAGGCATCTACTAAAACATCATTTCTACTCTGATATGTTATGAGTTTTAAAAAAGGATGCCCGAGCCCAACTGCTTCAGGAAAAGAGCAACAAACTATGAAGAAACATGCACTGAGGAAGAGAAAGGGGAATTAATTGCTAAGCTAGGTCAGGTAATAGACCAAAGAGACCAGAATCTTGCAGTTCTCTTTTGGGGAACGTACTGTTCCATATTAAAAAGGATTTACAGGGAGGCTGCAATTCTGCTTGCAGAACCTAAGGAGAAACGAGTCTGCCAGCTTTACCACTTGGCTTTGCAGAATTATTGCAGCTCCAAGCAAACAAAAAGAAGCTAACATCTTTACGTGACGGGAGTGAAGAAAAGATGGGCCACCTCCTGCCCCAACTTTTCTAAGGAATAATTTGGGGACAAGGTAATTCATCTTGCTATGGCAGTCCATTAATGAGTCATCACTGTGATAAATACATGTTCTAGGAAAAGGACATGTTGTTCTACTGATCTCCCAAACATCCTCACTCTCTTCCTTCATGCAAAAACGTTGTTCTTGGCATGCTTCAGCCAAAGCATCCTGACTGCTATATTCTATCTATAAACCATCTCGGGTATTTACAATTTAAAATATAAAATCTACTTAGGGACGACCTTCCAGTTTACAACAAGAAAACCCCTGGGTCAATGCACCAGTCCTTGGTGAAACAAGTCCATATGGCTTTATAGCTTTAACTGCATGGGTCCGTTTATACACGGACTTTTCTCCCACAGTAAATACTGTAGTACTACACGATACACAGTTGGGTGAAGCCTTGGATACAGAGGAACCGTGGATAGAGAGGGCTGACTGTCAAGTTATACTCGGAGTTTTTACTGGGCAAAGTGTGTGTGTTGGGGGGTGGTCGGCCCCCTAACCCCTGTGTTATTCCAGAGTCAACTGTATTTATACCCAGCAGTAGTTAAGACACAAGGAATAAACCTAGGCAGGTAGATTCTGAAAGAATGGCATAAGCAATGTGATACTGGAGAGCATGCCCCTTGTTGAGTAACTGTAAGACAAATTAATTTAAAATGCAATAATTTAATGTTTGTTGGGCCAGGAGGCTTTAAGTGTTTTTAAGGGGGGACTCCATCTTTCCTCGTTATGTATATATATTTTCCCTTTTGAATGCCAGCCTGAAATATGAACCAAGAGGGCTCCTCCACTGAGTCCCCACGAGGCTGAACAAAAATAGCAACACTGGGCTTCCCTGGTGGCGCAGTGGTTGAGAGTCCGCCTGCCGATGCAGGGGACGCGGGTTCGTGCCCCGGTCCGGGAAGATCCCACATGCCGCGGAGCGGCTGGGCCCGTGAGCCATGGCCGCTGAGCCTGCGCGTCCGGAGCCTGTTGCTCCGCAACGGGAGAGGCCACAACAGTGAGAGGCCCGCGTACCGCAAAAAAAAAAAAAAAAAAAAAAAAAAAAAAAAAAAATAGCAACACTAAGCGAGATGCTTATCATCTCTAAATAATCTTGATCACTGTCTGAGAGTCAGGAATTCAGCAATCAAAACCCAAAATGAGCTTTTTTCTTTATATAAAGTTTTCGTGGGACACGACAGGGGTCTACCCCAAGGGAAGTCAAAGGAAATGACTTCAAGGACAAACGCAACCAGGGTTTAAAGTATTTTTTTTTATCATAAAGGAAATAAATCTACATTCTTAAAAATCTGGAAAAGAGTGAATACAGTGATAATCTTTTGATAGTGGATGAGAAGTGATTTATTTTATGCTTATTTTTTTCTGTGCAGTTTTCCATAAAGTGACACTAGTTTAGAGGAATGCTACAGGGCAGGGGTCCCGTAGCGGTCCGCAGCCTGTTAGGAACCGGGCCACACAGCAGGGCGTGAGCAGCCGGCAAGCGACTGAAGCTTCATCTGCCGCTCCCCATCGCCTGCGTTGCTGTCGGAACCCCCGGGGAAAAACTGTCTTCCACAAAGCCGGCCCCTCGTGCCAAAAAGGCTGGGGACCGCTGCTATAGGGAGAAAGGTATCAGTATAAGAGTACCTGTGCTCTTAATGAAACGTGAGGGTAGATCTTTTTTCTCATCGTTGCCTTTGATAATACACCGGTCGTGAAAATAAGCCTTGACTTATGCCCCAACAGGATAAAGAACATCAAGCCTGATATGAAATGACTACGCTCTTGGCTATCCTTTCTCTCTTTACTTTTCTTGACAAGGTGGTAGCTCTATGCATAGGAGATTTGAGGAGCTGGCCCACTGACAACAAGTTAGAGGTGGTGGAACTAGAAAGAAGTGGAATTTATGGAAATTCTCTGAGGCAATTCAAATGAAATTATTTTTAATTTTTTAAAAGCTGCAGGAGGGAACTTCCCTGGTGGCGCAGTGGCTGAGAGTCCGCCTGCCGACGCAGGGGACACGGGTTCGTGCCCCGGTCCCGGAAGATCCCACATGCCGCAGAGCGGCTGGGCCCATGAGCCATGGCCGCTGAGCCTGCGCATCCGGAGCCTGTGCTCCGCAACTGGAGAGGCCACAGCAGTGACAGGCCCGCGTACCACAAAAGAAAAAAAAAAAAAAAAAGCTGCAGGGGACTTCCCTGGTGGCGCAGTGGTTAAGAATCCACCTGCCAATGCAGAGGACAGGGGTTCGAGCCTTGGTCTGGGAAGATCCCACATGCTGCAGAGCAACTAAGCCCGTGTGCCACAACTAATGAGCCTGCGCTCTACAGCCCGCGAGCCACAACTACTGAAGCCCGCGTGCCTAGAGCCTGTGCTCCATAACAAGAGAAGCCACTGCAATGAGAAGCCCGCGCACCGCAACGAAGGGTAGCCCCTGCTTGCCACAACTAGAGAAAGCCCGCGTGCAGCATCGATGACCCAACACAGCCATAAATTAATTAATTAATTAATTTTTTTAAAAAAGCTGCAAGGAATGTATGACACTTAGAGGTTTCTTTTTCAGAAGCTTAAACAGAAAAATATCAAGAAATCAATGAAAATAATTTATTTTCCTGGATCTCTCCATCTGAACTGCAGCCCTGAGTCCCAAAACATCAAGTCTCAGCCGTGCAGGTAACACAGATGATTTCAATAGCTGTAATTCCAGAAGTGTAGGTGCTTTCCATTTCAACTAAAATATATCCTCCTGGCTTTTCACATTATGCGTTAGATCTCCGAGAGGGAATACTTTACAGGTGTCCAGAAGCACTGTTTGGATGGAAATTCATCAACCTTATCCTCAGGCTATCCCATTGGCCAATCTGTATGTGTCTTACCTGTCTGAACCAGGGGCTGACTTTAAACTCCGAAAATTTTGGCTGTCTAAGTCCAAGCTGTAGCTCCGCCCACTTTCAGTTTTTGAAGTTACAATTTCTCCTCTGGTTGCTGATCTGAACTTGCTAAGAAGAAATCTGAAATTATACATATATATATATATATATATATATATATATATATATATATATATATATATATATATATTTAAAAGCAAGACAAGAAAGCATTTAAACATATCATTTCAAAAATACCATTTCTTGTACTTTCAACAGTAAATAATTCTTCTTTCAAGCAGACTTGGGGCTGAGAAATTCTGGACAGTCCCCAGGGCTTCTGTAGTAGAGTGTCAAAGGTTCTGGTAGGCTCCCAAGGCTATACCAGTTGCTGGTAAGCCAGGCCTCTGTCCCTCCTAAGAGGAAGACCATTGACTTTGGGGACTCGCCACTGTCACCTGAGAATGGAGAAGCAACGAACGCCTGGGCAGAGCCTGTTTATAGGATACTGAGAAAAGGGAGCTTGAACTCACCTTGCTCAGAGAGGAGAGCTAGGGTGATCCTCTGAGACCAACTGAGGTAGCAACTTATTAGACTGCAGCTCCCTGAGAGCAGCAACTCTGTTCTTCTTGTTCCCTGCTAGGTCCCCTGAGTTTAGAGAGATGCCTGGCACGTACTAGAACCCAGACAATTCTTGTGGAATAAGTGACGGCACCCATGTCCCTGGGGTAGTAAGTTTGAACAACGGAATGGCTCATACCAGATGAAATTTGATCGCATGCCCACTGCACTAAATTACTAGGAACTTAAAAAGAGCTTTTCAGAAAACAAGATTCAAGTCACAATCCAGGCTACCAAAGGCCTCAAACATGGATCTTTCCAAATGCACTTGGATTAAAAAACCAAAGCTATATTCTTTTTGTGATGGTATCTGGAGAGACCAGTTCGTTGACTTTACAGGCTCCAGTTTTCTCAGGGGGAAAAAGTATTCCAGAGGTACTGGGACAATCTTAATAGAATCTGCCGAGTTGTTTCTGTTTCAAAGACCACTAGAAGAACGTCTTGTCAAAGTGTCAGAAGCTTTCATCTAACTGGAGAATTACATTTTTGGTGAGAACAGCAGTTAATATAATGTCAATTTATGCTGCTCTGAGAACCACCTTGTGCATGTCCTTACCTCTGCAGTGCTGCTTATGGTGTCTCCTCCACCTGGAATCACTGTTCCTCCTCTTTTGTTATCCTGGCCCCATCCATCTTTCAAAGTCCTCATCAAGTCCCACTTAGAATTTCATGTCTTTCCCAATGGCCCCTGTGCCCTCCCGACACCAATGATCTAAGCCACTTATTTAATATTTAATTAATTTATTGGGACTTCCCTGGTAGTCCAGTGGTTAAGAATCTGCCTTCCAATGCAGGGGACGTGGGTTCAATCCCTAGTTAGGGAACTAAGATCCCACATGCTGTGGGGCAACTAAGCCCGCATGCTGCAACTACTGAACATGTGAGCCACAACTAGAGAGCTCGTGTGCCACAACTACAGAGCCCACGCGTGCTGGAGCCCATATGCCACCACTAGAGAGACGCCCGGAAGAGCCCGCATGCCGCAACTAAGACCCAGACCCGATGCAGCCAAAAAATAAATTAATTAATTAATTAATTTAAAATTTAAATTATTTATTTCCGTATTCTACCTCTTGTAGTTAACTCCTTGTCTTGTTTTAGAAAGGCTTTCAGGCAGCTCATACTGTCATCTTATGTTTTTCTAAAATCCTTCTGTACAAATTAACTTTTCAGGTGTGGACCTTTGAACCTTTTCTTCCCGACTAGGTGTTCTATTCCTTGAAGACAGAAGCATCAGATGCCAGTTTTGAGTTCTAGCAGGGCTCACTGTTGTCTCCTAGCTCCAAGCCCACCATTCTGTAACCCACACAGTGAGGCCTGGCCTGGGGTCTGTGCACTACAGCTCCTAGAAGCACTTGTGGGCTCTGAGTTTAATTCAATCAGACCACTGATTCTTTTCAATGGGCCAGGCACCATGCTGGATACTGTAGCACAAAAGCAAAAAAGACACTGGGCCAGCACTAAAGGAGCTTACGATTAAACGGGGGTGGTATTGAGCGAGACCAGTTCATTTACTTTACATTCTTGTGCAGGGAGGGGCTTTGTGTCAGAGCGCACCAAGTAACGAGTGACGAGTGACGCACGGGCACAAGGCACCGAGTGACGAGTGACGCATGGGCACAAGGCACCGTGGGAGCCTCGAGGAGTGACAAATGGGTTTAACGTGGTAGGAAGACTCAACACATAGGATGTATGGTCCCTCTAGGCTATCTTTCCCGTTCATCTCTGCTAATTAACAAAGACATGGTTAGTCATGAGTCTTTGAGTCAAATGACATTTAGGTTTCATGTCTACTCACAGTTCCAGATTCTTTAAAAAACAAAACAGAACAGAACAAAATGGACTTTCTGTAGCGACAGATGAAGGCTCAGGCACTGGCAGCCCCTCACATTGGCTTCTGCTGAGAACGAAGCCACACTACCCAGAAAGAACCATAAAGCCACTTGGTGTAGATTAGGATTCTCACTCCCTCGGCCACAAAACTGGCCACCAGTTGCCTGAGAAATGGAGACTACAACAGGCAGGGCTGTAAGGCAACAGTTTGCTTTTTGGGTCCTTATGACCTGCATTTCGGGGGCCACTTGACTCTCCCTGATGGAACCTTCTCACTCCGAGTTTCCCAGCGCCTCCCTGAATCCTGTGTCCCTGTGTGCCTCCCATTCCTATTCTCAGCACTTGACACATATTTGCTTTCTGAATGAAGTCAGTGAGGTGGGCAAATGATTTCTTCCTTACGGAGGCCCGCATTTCGAAGAGGGGAGACAATGTTTTAAGCCCTATTCATAAATCTCTGATTTGGAGGTTTCAGTTTGCGTCAGCACTCAGGTTGGGTGCGGGGGAGGTATGTTGACCCTACAACAAAGGCAGCTGTCACCTCCTTACAGACAAGACTGGCCCTAGCATGAAACCTTCTACCCAGAAGTAAAGGACCAGATATGTCAAGTGAAAGAAAAACTCTTACAGGTTCAGGTCAGAAGGGACCTTTATCTAAAACTGAAAGTAATTAAAACTGCATTTCCTGAGGAGAATGATAGGAGAAGGTTACCTCGGATGAGTCTGTGACCTTCTCTGGGTCACTTAGGTGACATTAGACTTGAGAAACTAAGGCATCTATTTCACAAGTGACTGGAACAAAGGTCAAAGATTCCCTTGAAGAGGCTGGGTCTTACCCCTTTTTCCTGGGCCCATCGTGGCTGGCCTTCCGCCCAGCAGAAAGCGAAGCGTCTGACTTTTCTGCGTTCTGGTGGGTTTGTTCTTGGCTTTGTATTTCTTCAGCTCCTCAGGAAAGACAACCAGAAGACAAATTTACATATGAAGTGGCCAGAAATGAGAGCAATTTTCTATTCTTCATTCACTTTCCTACATTAGCACAGGACACAGAAGTCTAAAAAATTGGCAGTGATGTGCCCATCCATGTTTCCCGGTCACGCACTTATTTCTAATCTGTTGAGTGTTCCACAGTTAAGTGAGGACTAAGATTGGGGCTCATCTGTGGGAGTTTTGCTGAGATACGCTTTCTAGGGGTGACTGCAATGGAGCAACTATACATGATCCCTCTGCAAATATTTTTAGGGAAGGGGAGCCTGGTTCATGAGAACTCCAAATCCCTAGAGACTGAATTCTAGCATGGGATACTAGAAACGATACCCTGATTTTTGAGCACATAAGCCAGACTTCCCGGGAGGGCCAAGCCCTGTGGACACACCTCGTGACTTGAGAAGACAGTCTACACTCCGGAAGGTGCTGAGGTTTGAGCGGAGGAAGCAGCCAGAGCTAACTGCTTACTTCTAACTCCACTCTGTCCCACTGTGGCATCAGACCTGACGTTACCCACCTGGGAAAGCCCTTCCTTGCTACTGTGACACCCAGGAGTGGCACTGGAATCAGGTCCAAGCCTCCCAGCCCTACCCGCCAGACTTAAAAATAAGGGCATTTGTCTCCAGTGTCTGAAAGGGGAGATACCCTAGAAACAGACCAAAAGACACCTGCTCCACCTTTACTACAGCATACCTGAGAAACATGATCCTAAACACAGGTTCACTCAATATTTAACCAATTAAATTGTAGTCTCAATGCACAGAGTAATGTTCTCAAGGTGGGGTGTTATTTGCATTTGGTGACAGTATAATTCCTCATTGAGTGAAACCGTCTTGCGCAATTTCAGGCCATTTAGCATCTCTAAATGCCATTAATTCCCCCATAGTCACTGGGACAATCAAAAATGCCCCCTTGCATATCTCAACACTCGCCTAGCTTGATGGAGGGGGGCACAGTACAAAATATCAGCCCCTGGTTGAGAATCACTGGATGAGAAAAAACAACATTTAAATGAAATCTGAAACACATCCCTGTTGAAAAACCAAGGATTGCTTTCACAATGTGAATCATGTAATTCACCTGTTTTATGTTACTTTCTTAAATGTTTAGTAAAATATTGGAAGTGCATTCAGGAAAAGACCCGGCTGTGATGAAGATAAATGCCTCCCCTGAAAATCTCAGTGTGTCACATATATGAAAAATCACTGTGGGTTTTATTTTCTACCGACTTCCTCTTCCCTTGTATGAACTGCAGATTTAGATTTCATGCCACTGAGTTTTGAAATGACCCAAGGGATTCAGGAAATTCAACTGTTCTCATTTGCTACATAATATAGGGAAGGTATTTAGCCTGCCAAAATGAAGGTTAAAACAGTTTTGCTTTAGTTACCTGGACTTCTTCTTAAGATGGACTGTCGGACAACATCAGTGCCCAGAACACTGACGTGCTTGAAACGCTTTGCCTTTTCTTCAAAAAACCATTCACCAGTTACAATCCTTAGCTGCCTACTCAAAAGAAAAGAGGACAGCATTGAAATTCAATTCTTTAGCCAAATAAACTCTCAAAAATCCTTAATTAAGTAAAAAATAGCCTATAGTTATTTATAGCCTATAGGCTAAAAAATAGCCTATAGTTATTTATAGAGTCCATCTCAATCTTTGGAGTATATTATGGTGATTTTAATGGCCACTATTAGTTGCATACGTACTATGTACCAGGTATCTGCTAATTGCTCTTCATACTAAGTATACTTTTATCCACATAACAACCCTCTGTAAACATTATTATCCCCATTTTATAGAGGAGGAAACTGAGACTTAGAGCAACAAAATGATGTGTCTCACACGTAAAGCCAGGATCCCATCCCAAGCAGTCTGGCCTATAACTCAAGTTCTTTTTTTTACATTTATTTTATCCAAGTATAGTTGATTTAAAATGTTGTATTAATTTCTGCTATACAGTAAAGTGATTCAGTTATACATATATATATATATATATATATATACATTCTTTCTCATATTCTTTTCCACTGTGGCTTATCACAGGGTATTGAATATAGTTCCCTGTCCTACACAGTAGGACCTTGTTGTTTATCCATTCTATTTATAACAGTTTGCATCTGCTAATCCCAAACTCCCAACCCATCCCTCCCCCCTCCCTTGGCAACCACAAGTCTGTTCTCTATGTCTGTGAGTCTGTTTCTGTTTTGTAAATAAGTTCATCTGTGCCATATTTTAGATTCCACATATAAGTGATATCATATGATATTTGTCTTTCTCTGTCTGGCTTACTTCACTTAGTATGATAATCTCTAGATCCATCCATGTTGCTGCAAATGGCACTATTTCATTTTTTTATGCTATAGCTCAAATTCTTAACCACTGCATCAGTGGGTAAATAATCTTTAATGACAACAGTGGGCAACAAATGAAGGTTTTGAATTATAAAGGGGCCATGATCAGACTCTGTTTTCTTTCTTTCTTTCTTTCTTTCTTTCTTTTTTTTTTTTTTGGCCATGATGCACGGCATGCAGGATCTTAGTTCCCTGGCCAGGGATAGAACCTGTGCCCCCTTAGTGGAAGCACGGAGTCTTAACCACTGGACCACCAAGGGTGTCCCAATCAGACTCTGTTTTAGCACGATACCTTGATGTAATATAATGACTGAGTTAGAGTAAAGAGAGAATGGGACAAAGAGACAGGTTGGCCATGGCAACAGTCCAGGAGAGAGATGGCAAAACCCGAGCTAGGGCAATGGCAAGACTAATAGAGGAGGAGACAAATTAAAAATGTAGGTGGCAGAAGGACCTGTCTGGGTTTCACAATCAATTGAACGTTGAATGTGGAAAAGAAGGACCTTTGAATAATCACACTCATCTGCAACGGTTACACAAACCCTTTACCCCAGTTACACAGACCTATTTACCATTCTCAGAACATGGCCCATGTTCACTTACTACTTGTCCCAACACCTCTATGGAGGACTGTAATGGAAAATGATGAGGTTGAAAGGTAGGATTGGGTCACATAATGGGAATCTCTGAATGTCAAGTGAAGGAGTTGGAATGCCGTTTTGGAGATGCTAGGGAACTCCGGCAGTTTTTCTAAATTTCAGATTGAATCACAGCATCTCTGGAGCATTGTAAGGGGGAGAAACAAGAAGCAGGAAGGCCAATGAAGAAGTTATTGCAACAGATAGGATAGGAAATGATGAAGATGTGAACCAGGGTACCATGGGGGCAAGAAGTGAAAAGAAAGATAAAGATACTTGGGCCACTATGAAGCAGATAGGTTAGGGGGTCCCTGGAGAAAGGGAAGCAGGAATGGCTTTCTTGACGTAGAACCCATTTTGGCCTAAGCCATTTTGTGATCTGGCTAAAATACTTGCCCTGGAACAGGTCTCAGTAATTAATGATCTTAAGGGAGGGAATGCAGAAACTGGGGAGGAGCAGTCAAGAAACAAAAGTGCAGCCTTGGGGCAGGGTCCTGGTTCCTTAAGAGATAAACATAATATCTTTGAGTTCTGCAGGAACTAAGGCCCCCACCCAGGTGGAGGATGGAATGATAATGTCGCCCCTCCTGACTTCAATCAACTGAAGCTTGGACTCTGTCGACTTGCTCCAATTCTGTGCTGAAGCTCCCTCGTGAGTATGCATGTACTCTTAGCTTAAAGCTTCCCCAGTTTTGCTGTTGGGGAGACACTCTTTTGAGAACGATCCCTGGTGTCCTCCTTACTTGCTTCAAGTAATAATAAATACTTCCTTCTTCTCCCCATCTTTGGCTTGGCTGTGTCTATTGGCTCAACACCCACCAAGAGGCAAACCCAGTTTTCAGGTAACAACTGAGGATGAAAATCAGCAAGATCGGTGACAAGTCTGACATGGTGGCTGAAGCAAAGCAGCTAGGAGTCAAAGAGAGATTTCTAGCCCTAGAGTATTATATCCATGAGATTCAGTACCTGGTTGGACTTAGAAATTGACAATTGGATCTTAAATATTAAAAAAAAAAAATCACTCCAGAAAAATATGTCAATTTGTTCTCCACAGCAATTATCCTGAACTAGTACTGAATGTAGGAAACAAAGGTAAGTTATCTATGAAACCCAGTTCTACTACTGGGAAAAAAGTGAAAATGTCATCCTTGGAGCAAATTATTCATTGAATGACCATAGCATGTACATCTCAAATTTCCTCTCAAGTGGCTAGATCATCTACTGAGAAGCAAGGGTTATTGGATTAGCTCCAAAACTGTATAAAATACACCCAAACTGAATACTTGAATGGGTTAAATTATTTCTGGATACATCTTAAGTGATCTAGACTTATACATCAGTACTTATGTTGGAAATCTACGTGGTAATTGTTCAATTCTAAATTCTAAAGATGTTGCCTCTAGATTCCTGTCCCTTAATTATTCAATCAAATGCTAATCTAGGTACTGCTGTGATTGAACTTTGCAGAGGGAACTGAAGTTACCTATCAGCTGACCTTAAAATAGGGAGCTTGTCCTGGATTATCTAGGCGGGCCCACTGTAATCACTGAGCCCTTAAAAACAGAGGAAGAAGAGGAGGAAGTTGGATACTGAGATGCTGCCGAATGGGAAGTCAGACAGATTGCAAACGTGAGAAGAGGGCTCTGAGATGTAGAGGTCCATATGCAAGGATCAGAGAGACAGGCCTCTCGGAGCAAAGGCTGGCTCTTAGCTAACAGCCAGTGGGGAAACAGAAGCCTCGTTCCTACAGCCACAAGGAATCAGAATCTGCCCATGAAAATGAGCTTGGAAGTGGAATCTTCCCAGAGCCTCCTGATAGGAGCTCAGCCAGCGGACACCTTGATTTCAGCCTAGTGAACCGAGAGTAGAGAAACAGGCCAAGCCAAACTAGACTCCTGAGCTACGGAACTGTGAGACTGAAACCGAGCAGGAACCTGTGGGGCTCCTGGGCGCGGAAGCCTTTCTGTTGTTTCTTGTTTGTAGGGAACAGACTACAGCCTCTGTGACCTTCTCTGTGTTCCAAAGGGCAGATTCGAACAGTTGCTAATCAGCGGAGGGAGGAGATGCAGAGACAAGGGAGGAGCAGTCAAGAAACAACAGTGCAGCCTTGGGGCAGGGTCCTGGTGCCCCCTCAAGGGATACACATAACAGTATCTTTGAGCTCTTTACAGAACTAAAACCCCCAACAAATGGAAGATGTCAGCATTGTTCATTCCAGAGAAGACCACCTGAGGCCAGATTAAAGGAGTGCAGGCCCTGCACACACCCTAATCCTAACAGCAACCCCCTCCTTGAACCACTGCTATAAAACTCCTCACCAAATCCTCTCAGGTTGGGACAACAGTTCTTCAGGGGCACGAGCCTGCCGTGTCCCCCTTTTCCTGGTAAAGCAGTAAAGCTATCCTTTTCTACTTCACCCAAAACTCTGTCTCCAAGATTCAATTCGGCACTGGTGCACAGAGGCCGAGTTTTCGGCATCGAGATCACATATTTACATTGTTCTAAGCTGCTAAATTGTGGCAATTTGTGATGGTGGCCACAGAAAACTAACAGAATCATTAAACATAAAAACCTATTTAAGTATTCAACTCAGGAAATGATTTGCATGGGTTCTAAGAAGATACCTATGAAAAATTCAGAGGAAGAATAGGGCAGACAGAGGTAGGCAAACTATGGCTTGTGGGCCAAATTCACTTCACTACCTGTTTTGTACAGCCTACGAGCTAGAGATGGTTTTTACAATTTAAATGGTTGGGGAAAATCAAAAGCAGAAGATTTCATGACATGTGAAAATTAATATGAATTATACTCAAAAGGCAGTGTCTATTAATAAAGTTTTATTGGAACACAGCCATGCTCATTTGTTTATGTGTTGTCTCTGGCTGCTTTTCTGCTACAACTGCAAACTTGAGTAGTTACAGCAGAGACCACAGTGGCCACAAAGTCTAAAATACTTACTGTCTGGCATCTTATTTTTTAAAAAGTTTGCCAACCTCTGCAATAGAACAAAGAATTGACACAAAAAGAAACAAGAGCAAGGGGAATAATACAGATCAGTGATAGAGAACCACCTAAGAGAGGCATGCCAAAGCCTCAGCTTGTATTTTTTGTTTGTTTGAGTTGGTTTTTTTGTCTTTGTTTTTTGGTATGTTCTTGAGATATAGGGTGAAATGGCCACATCGATGGCCATTTCATGTGTGACAGGGGAAAGAGGGCCACACCAGGTCTACATGCCCCAGGAAATGGGCCTCCATATCATCTTTACCATATATGCCTAGAGCTGCCAACACCTAACACAAATAAGATCTTCCCGGAATTGTCAGTCATTACTTCTTGCTATCCTTATAAGAACAATAACTATAATCCTTATATTTGCTCGACTCAGATATGGACTTGAGTCATTTGTCGTTTCAGAACTCTGCAACATCAGAACAATCTCTTGGGATCATGCCTTTGCCACCTTCTCAAGTCCTGGAGGTAGATGGAAGGCTTAGCAGAAGAACAGGGAGCTAATGCTGAGTCAGTGTCTACCACGCACCAAGTCATGCATTAGCCACTTTACACATGACACCTAGAACCCTCACTATAAGCCATAAAGTAGCTATGTTATTCTCAATTTGCAGATGAGGAAATCAAAGCTCACAGAGGTTAAATAACTTGTCCAAAGTTAGATAGTATTATGACAAAAACAGGATTTATACCGAAAGCCCTTTATATTTGGCAAAATTGTCAGTAAAGAACTTGTAGCTGTCAGGTATGACAAGGCTTTGAGCAAGGGTGAAAACGTACAGAAGCCAAGGAATAACATGTAGCATTTCATATGATGGGCTATGATTGTGTGCGTGTGCATGTACACGTGCCTGCAAGTGTGCCTCTGTGTTGGGGGCAGAGTGACAGGAATAAAGGAGGGGTAAAAGAGGAAAGAAAATAAACATGACACCCACTATAAAAGTTATATTCTTCTCTGCCACATCAACCTAATATTTCAGAAATACAAGGCTCAGAATAGACGACGTGTTTCCTATAGGTCATACTCTAAAGAGTGAGTTTGACTGAAATTGAGTTACTCATTACTTCTGATTAATGATTACTGAGTATTCAGAATTTGCTAGGCCCTAATTTTAACATTAAACTCATGGGAGTTCAAACTTTCACTTGGAAGCTTATTTAAATGTAAAGTCAAGTTGTCCTTAGATTTACAGGGGAAAGATAGGTCATCTTATCCTAAAAAAGAACAGTGACCAAAAGATTCATTTTCTTCCTTTATCTCCTACTAGTGACCAGAGACATCTGAGATAAGACACGCTTATTAGATATGCTGAAATAAGATGAGTTTCTTTCTTACTATTCATAAGGAAACTAGAATTATTTATAAATTTATGCATTACACATCAAATATTTATTGCATTCCTACATGTGTTAAGCCCTGTGCTAAGGCTAAGAGTACAGATGTGAAAAAGACAAACAAGGACCCTGGCCTCATGGAGGTGATGGTATATATTTATTCCTTTCTTCCCTTCCAACAGGAAAAGTAAAAAGAAACCCCTAGGCATATTATGGTGAAACTGTAGAACACTACAGATAAAGAGAACATCTTAAACGTAGCTAGAGAGGGGGAAAAAAACAGATTACATACAGAGGAATGATGATTAGGATGACAGTTGACTTTCAGTAGAAATAATGAAATCCAGAAGCCAGTGAAATGATATCTGCAAAGCTCTGAGAGAAAATAACTATCAATCTAGAACTGTATATCCAGAGAAAACACTGTTTACGAATAAGAGTAAAACAAAAAAATTTTCAGTAAAATAAAAAGTGAGACAATTTACCATCAATGGAGTTTCACTAAAGGAACTTCTAGAGACTTTACTTCAAGAAGAGTTAATTAAAGCAGATCTGAGATATAAAAAGGAATGGTGAAAAGTGAAATTGGTAAAACACGTGGATAAATCTAAACAAATGTTGATGTGAAACAAAAATGATAATATCTAAATTGTTGAATTGAAAATAAGGTAGGTCTAAAACATAGGACAAAAAGTATATACAAGCCAGGCTGATGATATTTGGAGTTTAAGAATACCAAGTTCCTTTTACTGATTAGAAGAAGGCTATAACTAATGATTTATAAAATTAAATATGAATGTTGTGATTTCCAGGGTAACCACTAAAAATAAAAATTCATATAATATCTACACTAGTAGAGAGGATAAAATGGAATGAGAAAAATATAGTACTTCAATCAATCTACAAATATAAATAAAAGCAAATATTACAGTAATTGCAATAGAAACAAATGCAAATATTGCAATTACAATGAATATAAGTAGACTAAACTCTATAGTTTAAGAAAAAATATTGTCAAATTAAACTTTAACAATTATATATCATATATGCATAGCAGGTATATGTAGCACATTATACCTACAGCATATATGTATAGCAAATAGTTAAATACATATAACATATAATTTAAAATAGCAGATATGCTATATAGTCTCATCTTAAGCATATGGACACAGGAAGGTTGAAAGGCAAATGGTAAAAAAAAATATACCATGTAAGTATTAATCAAAAGAAACTTGATATCGTTGTATGAATAGCAGACAAAATAGACCTTAAGGCAAAAGCATTTCTAGAGATGAAGGGGGTCATAAAAAAACACTTTCAAATCAGTAAAGACTAACAGCCTAATAGAAAATTTGGCAACATATAAATAGTCATATCACAGAAGAGGAACCCAAGACAGCCAATAAACCTATGAAAAGATGATCAACCTCATTAGTAATCAGAAAAATTCAAATTAAAATCATAATAAGATATCCATTTATATCTACCAGTTGGACAACAATTAAAATTCTTCATGATGCCAAGTGTTGGTAAGATTGTAAAGGAAACTTTTATACAATGTTTGTGGAGTTTAAATTGGTACAACAATTATAAAAAACAACTTATCATCTTATAAGGCTGAAAATGCTCATACCATTTGCTGTTCAGTTTCATTCCTAGGTGCACACCTTACCGGAGCCTTCTCAAACATTTTTGGCAGAGGTCACAGTAAGAAACACAGCTGGTTGCCAGAGGGGAGGGGGGCGAGGGGATGAGTGAATTAGGTGAGGGAGATTTAGAGGGTACAAACTTCCAACTACAAAATAAATGACTCAAGGGATGAAATGTACAGCATGGGGAATATAGTCAATAATAATGTAATATCTTCATATGGTGACAGATGTAAACTAGACTTATGCTGTGCACCAGGAACTAACATAGTGTTGGAGGTCAATTATACTTCAAAATAAACCCCAAACACATAGAAAAAGAGAACAGAATTATGGCTATCGGAGGCAGGGGATGGGGGAAAGGGGAATTGGAAAGAAAAAAGTATGTTTTATACCACAATCCAGAAAAAAACTACACACACACACACACACACACACGTATATATATACTTACATACATATAATTTTATATATGCTGACATTTTCTCTTTCCTTTTTTCCTTAAATGCTGGTCATGACCCGCCAATAGGTCATAACTCACAGTTTAAAAACCTTCCCCAAGGAAACTCTTGTACATGTTTGTTAGGCCATATGTACAAGAATGTCATAGCAGCATTTTTTGTAACATTATTAACTAAAACAACAAAAATCTGCATCAACAAGAAAACAGGTACATTATAGAATGATACAACAGTGAAGATGAACGGAATGGTATTCACATAAACATGGATAGATTTCACAAAAACACGTTGAGCCAAGAGTCACAAAGCTTTTACACAGCAAAGGAAACCATAAACAAGACCAAAAGACAACCCTCAGAATGGGAGAAAATATTTGCAAATGAAGCAACTGACAAAGGATTAATCTCCAAAATTTACAAGCAGCTCATACAGCTCAATAACAAAAAAACAAACAACCCAATCCAAAAATGGGCAGAAGACCTAAACAGACATTTCTCCAAAGAAGACATACAAATGGCCAACAAACACATGAAAGAATGCTCAACATCATTAATCATTAGAGAAATGCAAATCAAAGCTACAATGAGATATCATCTCACACTGGTCAGAATGGCCATCATCAAAAAATCTAGAAACAATAAATGCTGGAGAGGGTGTGGAGAAAAGGGAACCCTCTTGCACTGCTGGTGGAAATGTAAATTGATACAGCCACTATGGAGAACAGTATGGAGGTTCCTTAAAAAACTACAAATGGAACCACCATACGACCCAGCAATGCCACTACTGGGCATAGACCCTGAGAAAGCCGTAATTCAAAAAGAGTCATGTACCACAATGTTCATTGCAGCTCTATTTACAATAGCCCAGAGATGGAAACAACCTAAGTGTCCATCAACAGATGAATGGATAAAGAAGGTGTGGCACATATATAAAATGGAATATTACTCAGCCATAAAAAGAAACGAAATTGAGTTATTTGTAGTGAGGTGGATGGACCTAGAGTCTGTCATACAGAGTGAAGTAAGTCAGAAAGAGAAAAACAAATACTGTATGCTAACACATATATATGGAATCTAAAAAAAAAAAAATGGTCATGCAGAACCTAGGGGCAAGATAGCAGTAAAGATGCAAACCTACTAGAGAATGGACTTGAGGATATGGGGAGGGGGAAGGGTAAGCTGTGACAAAGCGAGAGAGTGGCATGGACATATACACACTACCAAACGTAAAATAGATAGCTAGGGGGAAGCAGCCACATAGCACAGGGAGATCAGCTCGGTGCTTTGTGACCACCTAGAAGGGTGGGATAGGGAGGGTGGGAGGGAGGGAGATGCAAGAGGGAAGAGATATGGTAACATATGTATAACTGATTCACTTTGTTATAAAGCAGAAACTAACACACCATTGTAAAGCAATTATACTCCAATAAGGATGTTAAAAAAAAAAAAAGAATACACACAGTATGATTTCCATTTCTGTAGAATTCAAAAATGAAAAATGAGAAAATATATTACTAGGGATATATCCAAGTAGACAGTAAAACCATAAAGTAAAGCAAGGGAATAAAAAATGCAAAACAAGAATGCTCTCATTCTTAAACTGGGTACTGAATACAGACACTCTTTTATTATTGTCTAAACAGTACAGGCAGAGTGTCTTGATATGTATGACACTTCCATATTAAAAAAAAGTCCCTCTAGTTTATGTAGGTATTAAGATACTAAACCACAGTGAACAGAGCATTCTAAAAACAGGGGAGGGCTCTTGTATATGATTAATAAGTGACTGAAAATAGCATGTCAAGGCACTCAAAACAGCTTCTTACCACCCCCAAAATCTGTGGGTCAGTGTGGGGTTACTCTGATGTGAATCTTTCCCTTGTAACTAGATTATAGAAATTTGTTAAACTAGGATTGATTTTGAAATGACTATGTGGCAACTGCCAATACCCATGAGACCAAAAGATCGCCAAGAACAAGTTGAGGTTTTTGTTCATTGCAATGAAGGAAAACACATGCCATGAAGAACCACAGGAAGTCTCAGTAAGAGGGCGTTTGAAAGGATTTAATATAGAATTTTGGGTTATGTTAGGTAATTTTGGGGAGATTTCAAGGCAACAGGGATTTGCTCTAGATTAGGTGATGTCAGGAAGTGGGGACAACGCTATGACTGGTATCTTAAGTTTTATCAAGAAGATGGGCCAACTAAAAGGCTAAAGCTGTAATTGGTAAGGAGGTAGCAGGAGATTCACACTGGCCAAGAGAGGGGGATGTCTGATACTTTGTGGCTTGACCAGTCACCTTGTTTTGGTCTATGCTTAGACAAGATCATGAAGTATTCTTATTTTCTCTCACTTCATCCTGGTTGCAGAGTGATCGTGTGGGAGGCTGGTGCTCTGAGGTCGTTTATGTCCACCAGGAGAGCCACAGCCTGCCTGTGAGCGCCAGATCAGCTCCCAACAACATCAAGGCCCACATGTAAATGTCACATCAGTTTCCGGATGTCAGGAGCTGTATTTCTCTTCCTCATAACAAAGCACTATATACTTCCTCCTGCACTCTCTGTGTGTATCTTCCAACCATTGGTACTATCCTCTTTTAAGTTACTGAGACTAATATTTTGTCTATTTCAGTTATATTTCATCTGTTTGCAGTAATCACTACAAATTCATCAAAACCACAACCACCAGGTTCCTCCTTTAAAATTACAAAGACTTTCACAAGGACACACAGCAGCATGAAATGTCACCACATGGCACGAATATATATAAGATCAGCTCATCAATATCATATTAGAACTATTTCATTTGGGGGATCTCGGTCATGTCACTTTTATCTTAGGTGTCTTTCTGAGTTCAACTGAGGTGCTAATTAGGAAAAATGATGATTATGACGGTCTTTGTGTTGCATGGCAACTGCCTCAGCTAACATAATCATGTGGAATTTTGTAGGTCTCGTTAAGATAGCAACATGAACTAACTGGCTGTGTCGGGGATCCCTTTCATTCTATTTCTATAGAGTTACTTTTAAAACTAGACCAACAGCAACCAACTTGTTAAAACCAGAAGGGGTTGGAGAAAATGTCAAGGGTTGCTCAGCCCACTGTAAGAGGGAGCCTCCCTCTATCCGTCCTTGCTGTAATCGTTTTCAGTGCTACAGCAATAAAATCTCTTTACTTTTATCCAATCCAAGGTAAATGACAATAAAGGTTGTGTTTCCAACTGATTAGAGAATGAGTCACTTTCTGACTCATTTCATCTCTTAGAGGTCACGGTGGGAATTTCAATTTTATGGTCTATTGAACATGGAGACAGCCCACTGGCACTGCAGCATTCTCTCACAACAAATAAAGGACAGTCACTGCCAATAAAATATCATTCACACTTCCTTTTTGAAAACCACTCCATGAACAGCAAATAAGATACTTCCAGCACTGACAGATACTCTCTGAGACCTCGTAGACTCATAGCTGGAATATTGAAGAAATAATGGTCTCTGTTTTCAGCTTTAAAAAATGAGGAGGGATTTTGTTTATATCAAGTTAAACACTCATCATGTAAATTTCCAGCTGTCACAGATGCTAACAACTATTAATTGTTGTTGTCAATGAGGTGTAAGAACCAATGAGAGCTCTGTTTCTTCCTCTACTTTGAGACAATAATGTAATAAACTCATCTTCCTCCTTAGACTCTGAAACCACTGAGTGTAGTCCATGTTTTATTCATCTTTGTCTCCTTATCCCCTAGTATACCAATAGGTTATCAATAAATGTTGTAGGACGGATGGATGGATGGGTCAAAGGATAGATCAATTGGATAAGTGGATAGTTGGGTTTATTAAGTTATTGTTATACCAATAAAAGAAGTACAAGTGATTCAGAAGTTCTGTATTGATGCATTAACATCTCCTAAGGAGGACATAGAACCTTCCATTTGTTATTATTTATTCTTACACCCTTCTGACAACAACTTGTCTTATACCTTTCAGTGACAGCTGGAAATTTGCTCTGTTCAGAAGGCAAATGTATTTGGCATGTCTCGTGTGTGTGTGTGTGTGTGTGTGTGTGTGTGTGTGTGTGTGTACGTGTATTTTAATTCCATTCTCCTGACAGAAGAAAACCACATTTGTTCCATAACTTGCTTAAGCCTGACATGCTTTAAGTGGGACCCTGCCATTTATTCATTCATTCATTTATCCATTCATTTGCTTATTCATCCATCCATCTAATCATTTAACAAATATTCATTGAGTACCTGCTATAGGGATTCTTTTAGGCACTAGAACTACTTCATTGAACATTATAGATAAAAAACCCGGCCCTCATGGTTATGAAGCTTATATTCTAGTGGAGGAAGAAAGATAATAAATAAGATAAGTAAAGTATATAGCATATAAATATTAAGAGGAAAAAACACAGGAAGGGGTTATGTTAGTTTGGGTAGGCTAACTTCCATAATGAACAACTTGCAAATTCCACTGACTTAACACATTAAAAGTTTCTCTCTATATATATAACCTAATGTTGATCTGACAAGATTTAGGGGAAATTTTGTGTGAATTAGACCCGCAGTTACCATCCATACTGACTAGCAGATGAGTTGATGGCAAAACTTTCCATTAGCAATGCACGAATACACAAGCCCCTTGGGTCTTGTACTGAAAAGAATGTTTCAGTAATTACAACTGGCATTTAGAAATTAAAGACAAAATTACTCTCCCCATACAGAAGCTTGAGGCAACTCCTGATTGATTGAAAGACCCATGAGTCACAGTCCCTAGTTACTGTTGTCTGAGCAAATGAGGGTCCAGGGTGTAGGGAAGAGGTAAACAGTAAGAGAATAAAAAATGGAAATGATTAAATACTAGGGATCAAATAAAAGAATACTGTATAAGAATTGAAGAAATAGTTATTGAGAAATTCCTTAAGTCCTTAGACCCTGCAACTGGAAGGTCAGTCATTTGTTAAAATCCCATTTCCTTTCTTCACTGCCCTGAAATGGCAAACCACACCTTGGCAGAGTCTGGTGGGAAAAGAGCTGGGTGGAAAAAACAAACAGACAAACTTTGATACTTATTCAATCCAACTCTACTAACACACATTCTATCCTCTTAGTGTTCTTATTTCCACTATTCATAATATATAAAATCAATCACCTCTCTTATCTAATAGGTATATTTTGAGACCTTGTAGGACTCTTCCCTAGGAATAAATGTGATCTGAAAACAGATCCGCTTTCTCAGGGACTAAGCCTCCAAGATGGATAAATACAAAGAAAATCACACCTAGGTGTGGTATTAACTGTTAAAAATCCAATGGAAAAGGGGAAAATATTAAAAGTAATTGAAGAAAAATATCATTACCTTCAAAGGAGCAACAGTATATTGACATCTGATTTTTTTAACAGAAACACTGGAAACCAGAAGCCAACGGAATAATATCTTCAAATTACTGAAAGTTAACAACTTCTAACCAAGAATTGAATAAGCTGGCAAAAACATGTTTGGAACTGAGTGAAATAAAGCCATGCTAAGAAAAACAAAACTTGAGAGTATTTATCACTAGGAGAACTTACACTAAAGGAAATGCTAAAGGCTACCCTTTAGGCAGAGGGAAAATTATTCCAGATAGAAATACAGAGATGTAGTAATAAAGAATATAGAGCAACAAGAAGGGTAACTATGTAGTAAATTTAAGTGAATATTGACTACAAAATAATAAGACCTTCTGGGATTAAGTATGTTATAGACTGAATGTAACCCCCCCACAATTCAAATGTTGAAACATAACTCCCAATGTGATGGTATTTGGAGGTGGAGCCTTTGGGAGGTGATTGATCCCCTTATAAAAGAGACCCCAGAGAGCTCCCTTGCCCTTTCTGCCATGTGAGGACACAGTAAGACTATAGCTATGAACCAGAAAGCAGACCCTCACCACACAACAAATCTTCAAGAACCCTGATCTTAGACTTCCCAGTCTCCAGGACTATGAAAAATAAATGGCTGCTGTTTAAAAGCCACCCAGTCTATGGCGTTCTGTTACAGCTGCCTGAATGGACTAGGACAAGCTATATATATCTGTAAGTATAAATACATATGTGTGTATATGTGTGTGCACAGATATAGATAGACATACAGCTATTTAAAATATACAATAGCACTAGGAGGGGAGTAAAGGGAATTAAAGAGTCTCAAGGTCCTGCTATTGTCTTGGAAGTACCAAAAGTACTAATTAATATTAGATTTTAACAAGTCAAGAATGTATGTTGTAATCTCTAGAGTAATCTTTAGATGAGTGATAAAAAATGTATAGATATTAGAGGAGATAAATAGAAAAATACTTAGACAACCTAAATGAAGGCAAATAAGTAGAGATAAAAGAACAGAATAGATGGGACAAAGAGAGAATGAGTAAATGAGAGGCAGATTTTAAGTAAAATATGTGAGTTATTTCATTACTACAAATGGAACATATATACTAATTAAATGACAATTGTCAGACTAGATTTAAAACATGTGCATGCAATTATATGCTGCTTACAAGAGACACACGTTAAACATAAGGAAACAGAGAGGTTGAAAGTAAAGAATAAGGAGGATTTACCAAACATACACTAACCAAAGAAAGCTATTGCAGTCATACTAATTGCAAAGTAAACAAGGAAAAAATCATAACTAGAGATAAGGAAAGATTTTTCATAATTATAAAGGTTTCTGTACATGTGTAAAATCTCATAGTTCTAAATATTTAAGCACTCAAGACTCTAACTTGAACATATATAAAGCAAATAGTATCAAACTAAAAGGAAAAATAGAAAATCCACAATCATTATTGAGAGAGGTTAGTATATATTTCTCTCAATATCAGACAGAATATGTAGATTAAAAAATCAGTAGGGATATGGAAGATTTGGACAAGACAATTAACAAACATCATTAAAACACATAACTAGGATACTCAAATCAATCCTGCAGAATTCATTTTCTTTCAAGGAAACAGGAAATATTTAACAAAACTGACCCTATTCTGGGCCAAATTTCAAATACTGAAACCACACAGAGTATGTTCTCTGACCACAGTGGAATTAAGCTAGAATTCAGTATCAAAAAGGGATATAGAAAATCTCTAGGAAATTATAAATTAAGAAAGACAATCATAAATAATTCATAGTTAAAGAAAAAGATGATGATGGAAATTAGCAAATAGAAAGAATGAAATGAATATCATAAAAATAATTGATATGTGTGGGATGCAGCTAAAGCAGTGAAAACAGGGAAATTCATATCCTTAGATGTATATGTCATAAAAGAACAAAGGCTGGAAAATCAAGTATCTAAATACCTGAATCAAAAAATTGTTAATCAAAAATAAATTCAAAGAAAGTAAAAGAAAAGAAAGAGCAAGGAAGAAACCAATAAAATTGAAAATATACAATATGGCAAGAAAAAAAGATATAAGTATTAGAAAAGATAGTATAATTGTGCAGAAATAAAATCTGAAAGGCACCACAGAAACTGTTATAATTAAGAAGTGATTTAACAAGATTTCTGGATACAGATTAGACTACCCAAATCAATTCGTATTTCTACATGTCAACAACAATTAGAAAACAAAAATTTTAAAAGCATACTATTTATAATAACATAAAAATCAAATACTTGGAATAAATATAATAATGTATAAGACCAGGAAAACTATAAAATATTACTGAGAGAAATTAAAGGCAAATAAATGAAGGGGCACATAGTGTTTGTCGACTGAGAGACTAAATACTGAAAGATATCAAATCTGTCCAAAAGTATCTACTGATGTAATGCAGCCCCTATAAAAATGCCAGTAGGACTTGTTTTCTGGAAAGCTGATTCTAAAACATAGTTGAAAATACCAGAGGCCAATAATACTCAGGGCGTTTTGAACAAAAACAAAAAAGTAGGAAGTCTAGTGGATATAAAATTTTATTATAAAGCTACAATAATGAAAATAATGTGTCATTGGCACAATGTTAGGCATAATAGAGTGTTCAGAAATGATACTTGATTTGCGAAGGTTAACACTGTACAGCAGTGAAAAAATAATCTTCAGTGAATGGTGCTGGTCAAGTAGATACCCATATTAAAATATGAAAATGAAGCCCTAACTAACAGCATCTACAATCTAGTTGGAACTCATTTTTGTAAGTGTAAAGATAAAAGCTAAAATAATAACAATTACAGAAGATCACATGGGAGAATATTTTCATCATTTGGGAGTTAGAAAAAGTTTTGTTTTGTTTTTTTAAACAGAACACAGAAAAAAAAATCCCACTTATCTCATATAGGAAAAGATGAACAAATTGAGTTATGAAAACTTAGAGATTTCTATTAATCAATGGCACCAGTAAGAGAAGAAAAAGGCAAATCAGAAGTTGGGGAAAAATATCTCCAACACAAGGAACCAACACTGTTTGTATGCAGGATATATAAAGAACTCCTTCACACTAGTCAATAAAAGACTGACAATCTAATAGAAAAAAGAGATCTGAACTAGTACTTCACAAAAAAGGATGTTCAGATGGTCAATAAACATATGAAAATACCTTCATTCTCAATAGTAATAAAGAAAAATGCAAAGTAATCTACTGCACACCCAACAAAATTATGAAAATAGAAAAACAAAAAACAGGGTAGGTAAAAATATAAAGTAATCAACTTCCAGGCATTGCTAGTGAGAGGATAACCTGGAACAACCTATAAGTTATAAAACAGTGAAAATAAGTAGACAAGTGCAACAAAAATGGATGTCTCACAAACATACTGTTGACCAAAAGTACTTAGAAACAAACAAACACACCCTGTATGAGTCAATTTATATAAAATATAAAAAAGTCAAAGTTAATCTATGGTGTTAGCAGGAGAGTATTTATACCTGGGGAATAAGAAGGGACTAGTGTTTGCGAGGAGGAAGAAGAAAGGTTTCTGGGGTGTTACTAATGTTCTATTTCTTCATCTGAATGATAGTTACACAGAAATTGTGATGATTTGCAAAGCTGCACGCCACTGCTTCTCAACCCCAAGTGACTTTTGCTCTTCAGGGGACATTTGGCAATGTCTGGGGGAACTTTTCATTGTTACCACTAGAAAAGGGCGGAGTGCTACTGGCGTCTAACGGGTAGAGGCCAGGGATGCTGCTAAACATCTTATAGTCCACAGGACAGCCCCTCCCCCTCCCTCCTCCACAAAGAATCATATTGTCCACAATATCAGTGACGTTGAAACTGAGAAATCCTGTTGTACACTTGTCATTTGTGCCCTTTTGTGTAAGTTAACTCTAGTTTTTAAAGAAAAGCCATGTGCATGTTTTTTATTCATAAACAGAAAGGATGCTAGCCTCTTTCCAAGTTTTCCTCTTTCTATTCATTTGCTTCTTGTTAATTTGATTTGTTGTCCTCTAGTGGTCACTAAGGGTGGAGAGGGACAAATGCTCCCGCAAAATTGTATACAAGCAAAACTATAATTGAGGAAATTCTGTCCATTAATTGTTTCCTCTATAACTCATTATTTGACTATACTGGAAGAACCTTTATATCCAACTCTGAAATGCCAAGTAAACGAAAGCAGAATTGGAGAAAGCATTATCCCACACAGAAACAAATTTTCTAGGAAGAGTCCAGGGTCTAAAAGAGCAACTTCTGCATTACTTACATGAGTCACAGATGTATCATGTTTCTTTTAAGTAGAAAGCAAAGTGCATCATTGATGCTGTTCTGTATATGTATATGGAGAAATATCCAAAGTAAATACTTTGATTTCATGGGAAAAACAGGAAAGTACCCAGGATTATTTCTGCGTCTTGATTTGCAGATGACTAAACTCAGTTTAGAAAAAGAACACCAATATCAACAAAAGCTACGTTGCAACACATTATGTCAATGATTCCATCAGTGCTCATTCCCCCAGATCTGGTAAATGATGTTTGCCAATGACTAAGAGGCAAGTATGAAGAGGAATTTATGCGAGACAAAGAACTGAAGATGGTTGCTTAGGTAAATCAAAGTAATGTATCCAAAGAAAGAAACGAGATAACTTAAATGGTTCATTTCTTTAGAGCTGCTTATCTCAATGTAGTGTGGAAACATAGTATGAACTGCTCAATTTATGATCAATTTTATGAAAAAGTACAGGAGAAATAACATTGGTTAGATAATGCAATCAGTGAACACAGGAGACCTCAACAGAACACAGTCGTCCTCATTCAGAGAAGTTGGAAATGAAGGTCACTCACTCTTACTACTAAACTATTCACTTTTCCTCCCAAGATAGCCTCTTAACTCCTATAAGAGAATGAGTTAGTGAGGATAAAAGATAAACCAAACCCAACCAAACCAGGTAAACCTGATGTGATGCCAGCATCCCCGACCTCAACCACAGGAAAGAGAGGTCAACATGGAGTTGCCTGGAGATGAGATTATTACGTGCCATCCAGAGCAGAAGAGATGAAGGGACCTTGGGAGGGAGAAAACGTACCAGTTGATCCAGGGTCAGATTTCTTAAAAGGATGGAGCTTGGCATGCCCAAGGAGTAGTAGAGACCTTATCGTGCTTGGACTCCAGTTCAACTGAACTTAGAAAACAATGACTCTTGATGTGCACCCTGGCTGGCAGACTGAAACCCACAGCCATGACATTCCCGCAGGCTAAACACGGAGGCGAATGATAAAGCTGTCTCCCTTCACCCTTTCTCAACAACTAGGTTGGGAGGAAATTCAGGGGCTACTTCAGCTGATGTGAAGAGCAGGCTGGATATTTGATACTCATCTTGCCAGTCACCCCAAATGTCTAAGAATGTCTCAAGGGCAACTGTCTGTGCCTTCTGAGAAGCCACGTGGAGCCAGGTATGGCTCTAAGAAAGCCAGAGGGTGGTTTTCAGATGCAGCAAGAGACCATGTTCTGTGAGGCTTCCAGTTGTACTGTGTTTTATAGTTTAAAAAAATAAGCATATTGTTCCGTTTTTGTCTGTCTGTCCCTTCCTCTCTCTCTCTCTGTCTCTCTCTCTCTCTCACACACACACCACACCCTGCCAAGGCAGTGCTGAGCCTGTGGCTGGGCTACACTTTTAGTTCTACTCTCTATCCCTAGCTTTTAAATACTCTTCTTCCTTCTTGCTTTCCCCCACTCCAAACCCTTCAGTCATCAAAACTGACTTTCCACACAAAGGCAAGAAACTCACGCGACTTTGGCACAGACGGTGCAGCGCCAGCTTCCATCAAGGCCTGAGACCCGGCACTGGCTGCACACTCTGAGTGAGCAGGCCTGGCACGGGTCTCCGCGGTCGAATATCAAGCCCAGGTTTCTCTGACAGTGAGCACAGACCCTGCTGGTCTCTTGCTGAGTCTTCCCACTTCTACGTTTTGCTTCCAAAAGTTCACTTTTCAGCTTCCTGGAGGAAGAGAAAAAAAATCACTTACAAAATTCCCCGAAAACAAACCAGAGGAGCAGAGCTATCTTCATTTAAGGGGTGCTTTCATTTGCAAGAATATTTGAAAGAATCAAGGAGTTAGAGTCAAATGACTCAAAAAACACAATTTCTCCCTCCAGGATCAATAATCCTTTGATCTCAGTAGTGGAAAAACATAATGTTTCTGTTTTAATTTGACATCTTCCACTAGCACTACTATTTTGCTATTAGTATTTATTTACATTCTACTCTATCTTCTCCAGGGTATCCTTGATACCATAACATGGGAATACAACCCCAGTCTACAGGCATGCACAATACCATGTTCTCTCCTTGCCTAGATATATTACGTGAGGCGAGAGTGTGAAATCAAGCTTGGCAACATGGGTACTTTCCTTAAGAGAGCCAATGAAGAGTTTGCTGCAAAGACACTGTCCATCATTTCAGGTCAAAATGCTTCCGCTTAACATATGAGGGTTTCCAACAACTTCCACTGACCTGGGGGCTCTGCTATTAGATATGCCTTTCTTTGAATAGAGGTTCCATCATGAATTAGTTGTTCAACCTTAAACAATGATTTACCCACTCAACTTCAGTCTCTTCAGTTCTAAACTGGGAGTATTAACATTCTACTGGGACTGTTTTTTTTATGTTTTGTTTTTTGTTTTTTTGCAGTACGCAGGCCTCTCACTGCTGCGGCCTCTCCCGTTGCGGAGCACAGGCTCCAGACGCGCAGGCTCAGCGGCCATGGCTCACGGGCCCAGCCGCTCCGCGGCATGTGGGATCTTCCCGGACCGGGGCACGAACCCGTGTCCCCTGCATCTGCAGGCGGACTCTCAACCACTGCGCCACCAGGGAAGCCCAACATTCTACTGGGACTGTTTTTAAGATTAAATGAGAAGATGCTGGACTAGGAGGATGCGGAATTCACATCTCCGCACAACTAGGGCACCTCACAGGCACCAGTTGGGGACCACGGACACCTAAGGGGACAGGAGGAACCCCCTAGCAACCAGGTAGGACGTGGGGAGTGGGGGGTAGTGAGGGGGAGTGAAGGGGGAGGAGAAGTGGAGGCAGGACAAGACCAGCGCCCCTGAGGGGTGGCTGTGGGAGGGGAAGGGATCCCACACCCGAAGGGGGAAATTGGGGGACCACTGGAAGGGCAGAGGATCAAAAGGGGGCGTGGCCAGGTTTCCACTGCCCACTTGGGCCCCCGGGAGCCTGCTGAGATCCTCTGCCCACCAAGGCCGCCTCTAGCCACGCAGGTCCTGAGGGAGTGGGAGGGAGGGAAGGGGGAGCAAAAGTAAAGGCCGGACCAACAGGACCAACACACCGGAGGGGCGGCTGGGGGAGGGGAGGAGTTCCTACACCCAGCGGGATCCACTCACAGGTTAGGGGTCCAGCGGGGAAGGAGGAGAACAGAAGGGTGCGTGGGGGGGGGGGGGTAGTGGAGGAACGGAAGGGAATGCAGCCAGCGCTTTCCCTATCCACTTAGGCACCAGGGAGCCTGTTGGGCTCCGGGGCCTAATCCTCTGCCCTCTGGAGCCTCCCCCGTGCCGTGCAGAGCCCAAGCCCACCCCTACACGCCCACCCAGGGCCCTACTGCTGCACTCAGAGACCCCATCCAACACTATGCCTAAACCCCACCCACACACCCTCACTCAGGGCCCTACCTCCCAACTCCGGAACTCCACACTCCAGAAGCCCTCCTCTCCACGTGCTGCCTCTCCCCTTCCCTGCAGGTCCTAAGCAGAGGCCCCGCCCCACGCTTGAACTTTGCCCTGCCTAGGCTCCGCCCCCAAGGCCTTTTCCGGCTGTGGTCCTGAGCCTGGGCCCTGACCCAGGCTCAAACGTCACCCCAGCCACCCCCATGCAGGTCCCGCCCCACCCTAGACCCCACCCCTGCCTAAGTTCCACCTCCCACCTAAACTCCTCCCGCCACAGCCAAGGCTTCCCCCCCGCCCCCCCCCCCCCCCCCCGTTTTTCCTCTTTTAGATTAGGGCTCTGTTTTACCTTGCTGATTTCTTTATATTTTTACTTTTTCTAATAAATCTTTTATTTTTCTAATTTTATTTTATTCTTTATACTTTGTTATTGTTCTGCTCCTTTTGGCTTGTTCGCCTTTGTTTTTTCCTCTTTCTGTTGTGGTTTTATTTTACCTTGTTGCAGTTGTTTCAATTATATTTTAATTTTTCCTGATATATGTTTTATCTTTCTAATTTTATTTTATTTTTTATTCTTTGTTATTGTATTGCTCCTTTTTTCTTTTTATTTTTTTGGCATGCCACATGACTTGCAGGATCTTGGTTCCCAGGCCGGAGGTCGGGCCTGAGCTCCTGTGGTAGGAGCTCCGAGTCCAAACCACTGGACTAACAGAGAACCTCAGACCCCAGGGAATATTAATCGGAGTGAGGTCTCCCAGAGGTCCTCATCTCAGCACCAAGACCAGGCTCTATCCAACTGCCTGCAAACGCCAGTGCTGGACGCCTCAGGCCAAACAACCACTAAGACAGGAGAACAGCCCCACCCATTAAGAAACAAAAAAGAAACGACAAAAAAATACGTTACAGATGAAGGAGCAAGGTAAAAACCTACAAGACCAGATAAATGAAGATGAAATAGGCAACCCACTTGAAAAAGAATTCAGAGTAATGAGAATAAAGATGATCCAAAATCTCAGAAACAGAATGGAGAAAATACAAGAAATGTTTAACAAGGATCTACAAGAACTAAAGAGCAAACAAACAGTGACGAACAACACAATAATTGAAATTAAAAATACTCTAGGAGGAAACAATCGCAGAATAACTGAGGCAGAAGAATGGATAAGTGAACTGGGAGAAAAAATGGTAGAAATAACTGCCGGGAGCAGAATAAATAAGAAAGAATGAAAAGAATTGAGGACAGTCTCAGAGATCACTGGGACAACATTAAACCCACCAACATGCAAATTACAGGGTTCCTAGAAGAAGAAGAGAAAAAGACAGAGTCTGACAAAATATTTGAAGAGATTATAGTTGAAAACGTCCCTAACATGGGAAAGGAAATAGTCAATCAAGTCCAGGAAGCACAGAGAGTCCCATAAAGGTTAATCCAAAGAGAAACACGCCAAGACACACTTTAAACAAGCTATCAAAAATTAAATACAAAGAAAAAATATTAAAAGCAGCAAGGGAAAAGTAACAAATAACATACAAGGGAATCCCCATTAGCTTAACAGCTGATCTTTCAGCAGAAACTCTGCAAGCCAGAAGGGAGTGGCAGGACATATTTAAAGTGATGAAAGGGAAAAACCTACAACCAAGATTACTCTACCCAGCAAGGATCTCATTCAGATTCGATGGAGAAATCAAAAGCTTTACAGACAAGTAAAAGCTACAATAATTCGGCACCACCAAACCAGCTTTACAACAAATGCTAAAGGAACTTCTCTAAGCGGGATACACAAGAGAAGAAAAAACCAACAAAAACAAAAGCAAATCAATTAAGAAAATGATAATAGGAACATACATATTGATAATCACCTTGAATGTAAATGGATTAAATGCTCCAACCAAAGGACACAGGTTGAATGGATACAAAAACAAGACCCTTATATATGCTGTCTACAAGAAACCCACTTCAGACCTAGGGACACATACAGACTGAAAGTGAGGGGATGGGAAAAGGTATTCCATGCAAATGGAAATAACAAGAAAGCTGGAGTAGCAATACTTACATCACATAAAATAGACTTTAAAATAAAGATAGTTACAAGAGATAAGGAAGGACACTAGGACACTACATAATGATCAAGGGATCAACCCAAGAAGAAAACATAACGATTATAAATATTTATGCACCCAACATAGGAGCACCACAATACATAAGGCAAATGCTAACAGCCATAAAAGGAGAAATCGACAGTAACACAATAGAGGGGTACTTTAACACCCCACTTACACCAACAGACAGATCATCCAGACAGAAAATAAATCAGGAAACACAAGTTTTAAATGACACAACAGACCAGATAGACTTAACTGATATTTTTAGGACATTCCCCCCTGAAAGCAGAAGAATATACTTTCTTCTCAAGTGCACACAGAACATTCCCCAGAATAGATCACATCTTGGGTCACAAATCAAGCCTTGGAAAATTTAAGAAAATTGAAATAGTATTGAGCATCTTTTCCGACCACAACGCTATGAGATTAGAAATCAATTACAGGGGAGAAAAACAGAAAAAAAACACAAATACATGGAGAGAAACAGTGCCCTGCTAAATAACCAAGAGATCACTGAAGAAATCAGAGATAATCAAAAAATACCTAGAAACAGGGCTTCCCTGGTGGCGCAGTGGTTGAGAGTCCGCCTGCCGATGCAGGGGGTGTCCCGGTCTGGGAAGATCCCACATGCCGCGGAGCGGCTAGGCCCGTGAGCCATGGCCGCTGAGCCTGCGCGTCTGGAGCCTGTGCTCCGCAACGGGAGAGGCCGCAGCAGTGAGAGGCCTGCGTACCACAAAAAAAGAAAAACAAAAAAGAAACCGAGAAACAAATGACAACAAAAACACGACAATCCAAAACCTATGGGACGGAGCAAAAGAAGTTCTAAGAGGGAAGTTCATAGCAATTCAAGTTCTCCTCAAGAAACAACAAAAATCTCAAATAAACAATCTAATCTTATACCTAAAGGAACTAGAGAAAGAAGAACAAACAAAACCCAAAGTTAGTTGAAGAAAAGATATCATAAAGATCAGAGCAGAAATAAATGAATTAAAAACAAAGAAACAACAGCAAGATCAATAAAACTAAAAGCGGGTTCTTTGAGAAGATAAACAAAATTGGTAAACCGTTAGCCAGACTTATCAAGAAAAAAAAGGAGAGGACTCAAATCAATAAAATTAGAAATGAAAAAGAAGAGATTACAACTGACACTGGAGAAATACAAAAGATCGTAAGAGACTACTACAAGCAACTGTATGCCAATAAAATGGACAACCTGGAAGAAATGGACAAATTCTTGGAAAAGTACAACCTTCCAAGACTGAACCAGGAAGAATTCGAAAATATAAACAGACCAACCACAGGTAATGAAATTGAAACTGTAATTAAAAATCTTCCAACAAACAGAAGTCCAGGACCAGATGGCTTCACAGGCAAATTCTATCAAACATTTAGAGAAAAGGTAACACCTATCCTTCCCAAACTCCTGCAAAAAATTGCAGAGGGAGGAACACTCCCAAACTCATTCTACAAGGCCACCACCACCTGGATACCAAAACCAGACAAAGGTATTAAAAACAAAGAAAATTATAGACCAATATCATTGAAGAACATAGGCACAAAATTCCTCAACAAAGTACTAAGAAACAGAATCCAACAATACATTAAAAGGATCATACACCATGATCAAGTGGGATTTATCCCAGGGATGCAAGGATTCTTCATTATACACAGAACAATCAATGTGATACACCATATTAACAAATTAAAGAATAAAAACCATGTGATCATCTCAATAGATACAGAAAAAGCTTTTGACAAAATTCAACACCCATTTATAATAAAAACTCTCCAGAAAGGAGGTGTAGAGGGAACCTACCTCAACATAATGAAAGCCATATATGACAAATCCACAGAAAACATCATTCTCAATGGTAAAAAACTGAAAGCATTGCTTCTAAGATCAGGAACAAGACAAGGATGTCCACTCTCACCAGTATTATTCAACATAGTATTGGAAGTCCTAGCCACAGCAATCAGAGAAGAAAAAGAAATAAAAGGAAAACAAATTGGAAAAGAAGAAGTAAAACTGTCACTGTTTGCCGATGACATGACACTATACACAGAAAATCCTAAAGATGCCACCAGAAAACTACTAGAACTAATCAATGAATTTGGTAAGGGTGCAGGATACAAAATTAATACACAGAAATCTCTTGCATTCCGATACACTAACAATGCAAGATCAAAATGAGAAATCAAGGAAACAATCCCATTTACCATCACAACAAAAAGATTAAAACACCTAGGAATAGACCTACCTAAAGAGGCAAAAGACCTGTACTCAGAAAACTATAAAACACTGATGAAAGAAATCAAAGATAACATAAACAGATGGAGAGATATACAGTGCTCCTGGATTAGAAGAATCAATATTGTGAAAATGACTGTACTACCCAAAGCAATCTACAGGTTCAGTGCAATCCATATCAATTACCAATGGCATATTTCACAGAAGAAGAAATTTTACACTTTGTATACAAACACAAAAGACCCTGAATAGCCAAAGCAATCTTGAGAAAGAAAAATGGAGCTGGAGGAATCAGGCTCCATGACTTCAGACTATACTACAAATCTACAGTAATCAAGACAGTATGGTACTGGCGCAAAAACAGAAATATAGATCAATGGAACAGGATAGAAAGCCCAGAGATAAACCCACACACATATGGTCACCTTATCTTTGATAAAGGAGGCAGGAATGTACAGTGGAGAAAGGACAGCCTCTTCAATAAGTGGTGCTGGGAAAACTGGACAGGTACATGTAAAAGTATGAGATTAGATCACTCCCTAACACCATATACAAAAATAAGCTCAAAATGGATTAAAGACCTAAATGTAAGGCCAGAAACTATCAAACTCTTAGAGGAAAACAGAGGCAGAACACTCTATGACATAAATCACAACAAGATCCTTTTTGACCCACCTCCTAGAGTAAGGGAAATAAAAACAAAAATAAACAAATGGGACCTAATGAAAGATAAAAGCTTTTGCACAGCAAAGGAAACCATAAACAAGAGCAAAAGACAACCCTCAGAATGGGAGAAAATATTTGCAAACGAAGCAACTGACAAAGGATTAATCTCCAAAATCTATAAGCAGCTCATGCGGCTCAATATCACAAAAACAAACCACCCAATCCAAAAATGGGCAGAAGACCTAAATAGACATTTCTCCAAAGAAGATATACAGCTGGCCAACAAATACATGAAAAGATGTTCAACACCACTAATCATTAGAAAAATGCAAATCAAAACTACAATGAGGTATCACCTCACACCAGAGAATGGCCATCACCAAAAAATCTAGAAACAATAAATGCTGGAAAGGGTGTGGAGAAAAGGGAACCTCCTGCACTGCTGGTGGAAATGTGAATTGGTACAGCCACTATGGAGAACAGTATGGAGGTTCCATAAGCAACTAACAATAGAACTACCAAATGACCAAGCAATCCCACTACTGGGCATATACCCTTAGAAAACCATAATTCAAAAAGAGTCATGTACCACAATGTTCATTGCAGCTCTATTTACAATAGCCAGGACATGGAAGCAACCTAAGTGTCCCTTGACATATGAATGGATAAAGAAGATGTGGCACATATATACAATGGAATATTACTCAGCCATAAAAAGGAACAAAATTGAGTTATTTGTAGTGAGGTAGATGGACCTAGAATCTGTCATACAGACTGAAGTAAGTCAGAAGGAGAAAAACAAATACCGTATGCTAAAACATATAAAAAGCGGTACTGATGAACCTAGTGGCAGGGCAGGAATAAAGACGCAGATGTAGAGAATGGACTTGAGGGCAAGGGGAAGCTGGGATGAAGTGAGAGAGTGGCATGGACATGTATACACTACCAAATGTAAAATAGATAGCTAGTGGGAAGCAGCCGCATAGCACAGGGAGATCAGCTCGGTGCTCTGTGTCCACCTAGAGGGGTGGCACAGGGAGGGTGGGAGGGAGATTCAAGAGGGAGGGGACATGGAGATATATGTATACATATAGCTGATTCACTCTGTTATACAGCAGAAACGAACACAACAATGTAAAGCAAATATACTCCAGTAAAGATGTATTTTTAAAAAAAAGTACTGTTTCCCAACTCTCATCCCCACAGATTCTGGTATAATCGGTTTGAGATGTGGCCCATGCAATGATTTTTTTTAAAGCTTCCCTATGTATTCTAATGCACTGCCAGATTTGGAAAACACTCCTCTAGGAGAAAGGTTCACTCCCACTTAAATGCTTCACAGACATGCCATTCTTTTGTTATCCAGCTCCATTCCCTCCTTCAATACATTTCCAGAACAAACCAAAAACAGACAAACAAAAATACCCCCAGACATCCCAGGATCATCACACACATCTCATATCACCTCCTTCTACACTTGTGGTTCTCTGCTTTGTTATACCCAACTAGATTAGCATCTCCCCAAAGGCGGGAGCGATGGCTTTAGTTTCTTATATATACTGCTCAGGACTCAATTGTGCGGTAGATCATAAGATCCTTAAATGTTTAAAACTATTACCTCTTTTGGGCCTTCAAAGTAGTTTATGAGATGTTATAAGCCTCATGTTAAAGATAGTAAGCAGTAGAGATAAAATCAGAAAGCAAGTCTTTGAACTCCTAGCCTAATGAGAGATTCATAAATGGAGAATTTTAAAAGTGAGGTTTCCAAAAACCTATGGTTCTTTGTCTCACTCATTCATCCAGTGAGCATTTATTGAGTGCCTGTTGTGTGCTAGGCATTCTGTACTTCACATACGAAAATGAGTCAAAACAGGACACCTACTAAGGACTCCCAGTATCCTTGATGTCAGTCAAGAAGAGGACAAATGATGCAAGATGATTCATCTGCTGCAACAGGCAGCCATACAGGGCACTCTTAAGTCCTCACTCTAGGATAAACAACAAGGTCCTACTGTACAGCACAGGGAACTATATTCCACATCCTGTGATAAACCATAATGGAAAAGACTATAAAAAAGAATATATATATATATATATATATATATGTATATATGTATAACTTAATCACTTTGCTGTACAGTAGAAACTAACACAACATTGTAAATCAGCTGTACTTCAATTTTTAAAAGAAACTAAAAATATAGTGGCCATATGATCCGGCGTTCCCATTCCTGGGCATATATCTGGAAAAGATGAAAACTCTAATTTGAAAAGACACATGCACCCCAGTGTCTACAGCAGCACTATTTACAATACACAAGACATGGAAGCAACCTAAATATCCCTTGACAGATTAATGGATAAAGAAGATGTGATACACACACACACACACACACACACACACACACACACACACACACACACAATGGAATACTACTCAGCCATAAAAAAGAATAATGCCATTGGCAGCACCTAGAGATTACCATACTGAGTGAAGTAAGTCAGAAAGACAAATACCATTTGATATCACTTATACATGGAATCTAAAATATGACACAAATGAACTTATTTATGAAACAGAAACAGACTCACAAACATAGAAAACAAACTTATGGTCACCAGAAGGAAAAGAGCCTGGGGGAGGGATAAATTAGGAGTTTGATGTTAGCATATAGAAACTATGGTACTATATATAAAATAGATAAACAATAAGGTCCTACTGTATAGCACAGGGAACTATATTCAATATCCTGTAATAAACCATAATAGAAAAGAAAAAAAGAGTCCTCACTCTCTTGTCCAACTGAACACAAATGACCAGAACCCACAACACATGCTTTTCTAATCCCTTATTTAGAGCTTACAAAGCATCTTTATGTCCTTTTTTCATGAGCAGCTGGCTCCTGAAATTGAGTGTAAGAAAAGTTCCACACAATTTACTTTTGAAAACCTGTAAAGGCTACAAGTTTTAAAATAACAGGATGAGTTCTCATTTGAAGATTGCAGTTGTATTATTTGGAAGAGCATAACAGACCTTTAAACACCTCAGGGCACAGGAGAAATAAAACACTGCCTGTAACAATTCCTGCAACAATGATAACGAAACACCTGATCAAAATGAGGAAAACAAAGAACGCTCCTAGACTGAGTCCTATCCCAGTAGGCTGGTGGGCCAAAGAATAAGGAACTGAGAACAGGAGGTATTGCAGGGCACTCCAAGAGGCTAATTCTCTTCCGGAAATAAATTCTACGATCAGGTGCCTGAAGTTTAACCACTTAGCAGCTCCTTACCTACAGTGGGCGAGACCACTTGGAGAAATTATGGCCATAAAGTCAAACATTTATATTGCATCTTTCTTTGTGTTCTATTCACAGGACTTTATTTAGCAATTGGGTTTCACCGAGCTCCCAGTTCTAGAGTCTGAAAAGACTTGGGACTCTGTATAAATCAGGCCACAGGGAAGCAAGAACTTCAAGGTCCAAACACACCAACTGGGAATTCCTAAGGCAATTGGTGTTAATTGTCCCACATATCCTGAGAGCTAACTCTGAGACTATGGAAAAAGCTGGGGAGAATTCCATAGGCCGGCATCAAATATTAAGCACATCGACTCAAGAAAATGCATAACCTAAAAGTTGAGAATTGTTTTATTTGGCAGATTTTCTGAGGATTTAAGCCCAGGAGGCAGCCTCTCAGATAGCTCTGAGGGGCTGCTCAGAAGAGGGAAAGGAGGACTCAGGAAATATAGAAGTTTTGCAAAACACAAAAAAACAAACACACAAACAAAAAACAGGTAGTCGGAACATCAAAAGATTACCGTTAAGTAAAGTAAACCAACCACACATCTCAAGTTAATGAATTTAGCGGTGTTCTATGTATGGGAAGATGCAAGAGTCCGGGCTCCTTGAAATCATTCCTTTGATATGCACCTTAGCTACGTAGGGCCAGTATCCAGTTCCTTCCCATCCTGAGTCCCAGCTTACTGGTTTTTCAAATCTCTGAGAAATTGACCTAATTCAATCATATCTAGGATAATTTCACCTTAAATGGACACAACGATTTTCAGACGCTCAAGAAGAAGAGGAAGGATAATGGGAGGGTAACGCAGCCAGGAAAAGAAAGTGTGCAATTGGAGAATAAGTACCAAGGAGAAAGGGAAGTACAGGGAGCTAGGAGAGAGGAACAGGATGGAAGATGTCTCTTTCCTCTGCTTTACTAGCCCCCACTCACAAAGCAAGGTGGACCTCATTTGGTTCCTGCATTGCTGGTCCAGTCTCAGGAAGGTATCTGAGAAAGGTGAGTTTCTGGGCTGTAAGTATTAGGGGAAACACTGACTGAAACTGCCCACCCTGGCCAGGCACCACAGTAACCATCTGCATGAGTTATTTTACAACAGGAGATCCTGGTAAGGAATACAGAACAAGCCACCACCAACCGGAAGAATTCGGGAAAGGTCAAAAGGAGATGAAAGGAGACACCAGTCCATATGTCCTACCAACCTCCCAGAATCCTCCTTGCTGGAATTCATCTTGGCTGAGGGATGTGTGCACCACCAGCAAGGACCCTGAGTCCGAATGACTGGCCAAAGACAACCCGGAAACTAACCCCATCACCATAAAACCCGAGACTGTGAGCCACGTGGCAGAGCAGTTCTCCTGGGTTCCCTTACCCTGCTGCTCTCCGCCCAGGCGCCCCTTCCCAATAAAGTCTCTTGCTTTGTCAGCACGTGTGTCTCCTCGGACAATTCTTTTCCAAATGTTAGACAAGAGCCTACTCTCGGGCCCTGGAAGGGGTCCCCCTTCCTGCAACATAAGCACAGTATCTGTTCATCTCTCTCATCCACATAAGCTAGAAATGCTTCTGGTTCCAAGTAACAGGCTTAAAAAATTGGTTTCATTTCTTCCCCCCACATACGAGAAATCCAGAATTAGGTAGTTGCTTGTATTAGCTCAGCTGCAAAATCAGGTCATTAAGAATTCATTTCATTCTGATGGTCCCCTATCTTCAAGGTATGGCTCATCATTCTTATGTAAAATGGCCAGGCATCTTCAGCAGAGCATCCAACTTTAAGGCAGGAAGAATAGGGAGGGCGTGTCAGTTACACCTGTATCTTAATAGAAAAGGAAAAATCGATTCAGAATTCCTTCCATCAAGAAGGACTTCCCTAATGAAGTCCTCCTTAGGTTCCCTTGACCAGACACTGTCACAGCATCACCATTAGCATGGTTTATCACAAACCCTCTTCTTTGCATGAAGAATGGCAATGTCCCAAATAGTGTGTACTCTGTAAGTTTGAGTCCTGGTCTGAGGATGCCATGAAATAGAGTCCCTAGCCATCTTGTTATGGACATGTAGCATGAGATACAAATAAAGCTTCATTGTTATAAGGCGCTAAGAATTTGGGGCTGTTCTTACAGCATCATTTCGCGTGCCCTGACTCATCAATGTATAGCCTAGTTCTTCATCTAGCTGGCTTCGATGTATTCTTTTCTTTCAGCTTTACTGCTGTTCCCCCAGAGTGGCTTTCTCTGGTTACCAAATCTACCACAGATTCCCATCTTATTCTAACTCAGAGAACTGTGCTCTTTTTCTTTACAGCACTTACCATAATTTTTAATTGTACATTTATTTGGCTGTTTTTACTGGTTTAATGTCTTGCCAACTCCTCTGTAATCTCCACAAGGGTAAGACTGTATCTGTTTTGTTCAGCTTTGCATTTTATAGCACATAAGCAGTGCTGGGAACATAACAGCTATCATTTAATTGAATGAGTAAAAGAGAGCATAAGCAAAAGCTGGTGAGTGACAGAGAAGGAGAAAGGAGGAGGGAAGAAGGGAGAAAGAAAGGGAGTGGGTGGGGGGAGAAAATCTCAGCCATACTAGGTATCACTGGGCATTCCAGTTAATCTCTCTGGGTCTCAGTACTTCAACTTCAAAATGAAGATGGTAATTCCTTTCCTATCTTCCTCCGAGGGTGTTTGTGAGAGCCAGAGGCAATTAAGCATGGTGGTGTGCTTCATGAATTATAGAGTCCTTTACAATATGATGCCATTATTATTAAAAAAGAGAATGAGAAGAGAAAAATGTACAATGCTAGATCGGCTAAGAATTCAAATTAAAATTTGCTAAAACTGAAATCAAACACATTTCGAAAAAGTAATATGAGCCTGAGAAAACTACAGAATGTTCTTAATTACTTGGTAAGGATTTTTAGAACTTTTCCCATCTTCCTCAACCTCATTCCTACACTTTTGTTGACAAAGCAAAACTATTGTGATTCTTGAAAACGTTTAAAGTCTAACCATTTCCTCTCTTTGTTCTTACCTGAAAAGAAACAAAGAATACTGGAGATGGATGAAAACGTGTAGTAGAGGTAAATATGGCCCCAAATCAACTGTTAAAAAGTAATGAAGAATACAAAGAGAAAGAATATTATGAAAAAGATATTACTCAGCCATAAAAAAGAATGAAATAATGCCATCTGCAGCAACATGGATGGACCTAGAGATGATCATACTAAGTGAAGTAAGTCAGACAGAGAAAGACAAATGCAATATATCACTTAGATGTGAAATCTTAAAAAATGATACCAATCAACTTATTTACAAAACAGAAATAAACTGACCGACACAGAAAACAAACTTATGGCTACCAAAGGGTAAAGGGGGGTAGGGATAAATTAGGAGTTTGGGATTAACAGATACACACTATTATATATAAAATAAACAACAAGGATGTACTGTATAGCATAGGAAACTATATTCATATCTTGTAATAACCTATACTGGAAAAGAATCTGAAAAAGAATAGATACACATATACATGTATAACTGAAGCACTCTGCTGTTAATAAATGGAATACTGCCTGCCGTATCAGTAAACAAAGGATGTCACAGTCATCAGCAATTGCAGCCATCAGCCAACGGTGAGCTGTACACTGTGCACCCAAAACTAACACATTAAAAATCAACTATACTTCAATTTTAAAAAATACAAAGAAAAAGAAAAAGGAAAAAAGTTGTTGAAGACATTTACTTCCAGCTAACACCAATTCTTTATTTGAGATAAACTCAGGATGCCCTTGTATTTTAAAATATCAGTTTATTCTTTATGTTTCCTTGTTGCTACACAGATACATGTGTATTAACATGCGAACTGATGACCGATATAGAGTTGAAATCCTAAAGACTGAAGAGATGAACGATCTCAACTGTAGTTGAGTGATAGAATATTTTCATTTCTATATTCCAGTGATATACTGAGATCATTTTCTTTCTATCCCATCATCAAAAATGTTCAATGCATTACAAAGACTGCTTGCTTTATCACTGCACAGACACATTCCTTTCAAATCAGGAATTGCTTTCATTAAAATTCCCGTCACTTGTGTGTGGCGTTACTTTTCTTCTATTACCCTGTCTAGACCTAATCATCCTGAACACTATTTTGCATCAAATACGCTAGGAATTTTAGAAGAGAAGCAATTAGCTGCCTGGAAGAGGAAGCCACAGAAGCTTCACGAAGCTTCTTTGATTCCTTGACATCTTTACACAATCCTCAATCTCATCTAGCAGAGCACAGCAAGGCTCAGGAGCGGACTGTACAGCGGCCCAGAGCACAAGGCTCTGAAGTCAGACTCCCTGGGTTCAAATCCTGGCCTTGCCCCTTACTTCCTTGGAGACTTTAAGAAAATTACTTAGCCTCTCTGTCTCAAGACTTAAAGAGACTTAACCTATGTCTCGAAATATTCCCTGCGTAAAAAAAAAAATCATAGTAGTTACAACCTCACAGGTTTCTTGGGACCATTAAGTAAGCTGATGCTGTCGTGAGCATAAGTAAAGTGTGAAGCACAGCTTGGCACACAGTAGTTGTGGAATAGACCATTCTAGCATGCGTCTCCAAATCTGTCTCCTCCATTTCTCTATTAGTGGAATGTTTAGCTAGGCTCATGGCCACTCAGAGTAAAGACTATATTTCCCAGCATGACCTGCAGTTAGTTTTGCCATGAGACTAAATGTTGGCCAATGTGACGTGATCAGAAATGATACAGGCAACCTCTAGGTCATGGCCCTAATGGAAAAGCGGTATCCCTGTCCCTTGAACCCTTCTTCCTTCCCAGAGGCTGGGATGAGAACATAGGGGTGAGCCACCTTGGATGAAGCGCCAAACTCTCAAGATGGTAGAACTACAGAAGACAAGGCACCCAGACCCATGTTATAATGGAGCCACCATTAACAACGTCACAAATCCGCCAAACAGCCCAGACTTTTCCATTAGAGAGCAATGTATTACGTTTCCATCTTGTTTAAGCCGTAATTAAAACGTGTCTCTGTCACCCACAGCCAAACTTATTTCCCAAACAAATACAATAAGAACTCTGTAAATATTAGCTCTTTTTATTATTGTACACTTGCAAAGATGCTGCTATCAGGTTTTGCTTCAGCCTCTGCTGCAGTGCCTGCCGGCTAAATCCCTGTCTAAAGCTAGAGTTTCATATTCCTTTAAGAGAGCAAAACCATGGTGACTAACGAAAAGTATTGCCCGAACCAGAAACAATGAGACAAAAATCACTTGAAATAACATATGCGGGCAGAATAATGTCACAGCAGCCTGATGCCAACGGTTGCATGCCTCCTACCACTCCTGTCTTTTGTTCACATCCAGAGGCAATGCCGTCAACACTGGGGCTATTTCATATTTGCCTAAGGAAAATCCAGATGTGACCAGACCTCCTATCGTACTCCGAATACAAAAATGTGACTTTTTCATTTTGATTGTAGATTGTGTGTGTAGAACCTATTATTAAAAGCTAACCATCACAAGGCTTAGCCACAATAATGACGGGCACCCTGTTTTAAGTATCATGCTCTTAAATGTTGACAGTAACCCATGAGAAAGACATTATGATTCTGATTTTATAGATAAGAAAGTCGAATCTCAGAAAGGAAACTTCACAGGGCTATTAAGTGGTGCAGTCGATTCAGATCCAGAGTTTTATTTTCCCAAATCTGTTCTTTTTCCTACACCAGGCTCCCCTCATTGCCTCTCAATGTATTAAAATATTGTTGCTCAGAAAGAACACTGTATTTATATTAAGGACTGCTAGTGCTTTCCTAGTCGTGCAAAGCCAGGCTGAACACAAAGTTCAGCCTCAGTAAACATGAAGGGCTTCTTCTGCCTGCCCTGCTTCTCCCACTAAACGCCACGTGCCCAAGTCGCCTCTTATCACAAAGTCTTTCATGACAAATAATCCCCAACAGAACTGTTCCTCAACAAACACCACTATAAACTTTATAAAGCTTTTGATTAGTTTTCAAGTCAAAGGCTATTAAAAACAATCAAGACCATCCAAGAATTGGGGAAAAATTTCACTCAGATAGAAAGCTACTTCACAGAACGTAAATAAGGAACAGAATTGAAAGAACGCTTGACTAAATAAAGAAATCTTTGGACTTCCCTGGTGGTACACTGGTAAAGAATCCGCCCTACAGTGTAGGGGATGCAGGCTCGATCCCTGGTTGGGGAACTAAGATCCCACATGCCTCGGGGCAACTAAGCCCGCACACCACAACTACTAAGCTCATGTGCCTCAACTAGAGAGCTGCGTGCTGCAAACTCAGAGCCCACGTGCCCTGGAGCCTGCGCGCCGCAACTAGAGAACAGAAAACCTGCACGCCACAACTGGAGTAGCCTGCGTGCCGCAACAAAGAGCCTGCATGCTGCAATGAAAGATCCCACATGCCTCGATGAAGATCCTGCATGCCACAACTAAGACCCGACACAGCCAAAAACTAAAAAATAGAAATAAATAATAAATCTTTTTTAAAAAGAAAGAAAGAAAACTTGTGATTTGTGTCGATTTAATTGTGTTTAGAAATCGTCTTGGGAATTCCCTGGTGGTCCAGTGGTTAGGACTCTGCGCTTTCACTGTCCTGGGCCCGGGTTGAATCCCTGGCCAAGGAACTAAGTTCCTGCAAGCTGCACAGTGCGGCCAAAGAAAGAAAAAAGAAAAGAAAGTGTCTCAAGGAGAGGGGGCACTGTGAAATAGTCATGTCTGCAGATGATACCAAGCACTTTCCGGTAGTAAAACACTTGGCTCATAGGAACATACCAGGAGATCTCTCAAAGCCATGTGAACAGACAGGCAACTGTTTATTATCTATAGTCTTAAAATCATAGCAGAAATTGATCTCATATGTAACTATCAAACCAAGTCTTCCACCTGGGAACACCTTGCAATAAATATCATCTCAATTTCCTGGCCTGACAAGGAACAAGGACGTATTCTACTAATCTGAAACCCAAAGGATACCTTTCTTGAGTATCAAGAACAGTAGAAAGATGCTCATCATGGCTAATTATTAGAGAAATGCAAATCCAAACTGCAGTGAGGCACTAGCTCACACCAGTCAGAAGGACCATCATTAAAAAGTCTACAAATAATAAATGCTGGAGAGGGTGTGGAGAAAGGGGACCCTCTTACAGTGTTGGTGGGAATGTAAGTTGGTGCAGCCACTGTGGAAAACTGTATGGAGGTTCCTCAAGAAACTAAAAATAGAGTTGCCATATGATCCAGCAATCCCACTCCTGGGCATATACCCAGACAAAACTCTAATTCAAAAAGATACATGCACCCCTATGTTCATAGCAGCACTGTTTACAATAGCCAAGACATGGAAACGACCTAAATGTCCATCGACAGACGAATGGATAAAGATGTGGTACATATATACAATGGAATACTACACAGCCATAAAAAAGAATGAAATGATGCCATTTGCAGCAACATGGATGGACCTAGAGACTATCATACTGATCAAAGTAAGCCAGAAAGAGAAAGACAAATATCATTCGACATCACTTATATGTGGAATCTAAAATATGACACAAATGGACATATCTATGAAACAAAAACAGACTCACAAATGTAGAGAGCAGACTTGTGGTTGCCAAGGGGGAGGAGGATGGGAGAGGGAAGTATGGGGAGTTTGGGGTTAGCAGATGCAAACTATTATATATAGATGGATAAATAACAAGGTCCTACTGTATAGCACAGGGAAGCATATCCTGTGATAAACCATAATGGAAAATACGAAAAAGAATATATATACATGTAGAACTGAGTCACTGTGCTATACGGTGGAAATTAAACACAACACTGTAAATCAACTATACTCCAATAAATTTTTAAAAACCAGGAGAGGGCTTCCCTGGTGGCGCAGTGGTTGAGAGTCCACCTGCCGATGCGGGGGCCGTGGGTTCCTTCCCCGGTCCGGGAGGATCCCACGTGCCGCGGAGCGGCTGGGCCCGTGAGCCACGGCCGCTGAGCCTGCGCGTCCGGAGCCTGTGCTCCGTAACGGGAGAGGCCACAACAGTGAGAGGCCCGCGTACCGCAAAAAAAAAAAAAAAAAACCAGGAGAGAGTAGTGCTGGAGCGCTTTAGGAAAGGGACTTGCGGAGAAAGCAGGTACTCTGCCGACGCCTGTGGACGGTATCGGAGGGGGCAGACCGCCATGAACCGCCTCCAAGATGACTATGACCCCTACGCAGTGGAAGAGCCTAGTGACGAGGAGCCGGCTTTGAGCAGGATCTTAGTTCCCCGACCAGGGATCAAACCCGGGCCCCCCGCAGTGGAAGCACGGAGTCCTAACTACTGGACCACCAGGGAATTCCCATGTAGTTAAATGTCTTTAAAGAGGCTTTCTATTCCTGTGACAGTTGCCACTGTTCTGAAGATGAGGTGGATGTGCTTCTACATGGAACTCCTGACCAGAAACGAAAACTTCTTAGAGAATGTCTTACTGGAGAAAGTGAATCCTCTAGTGAAGATGAATTTGAAAAAGAAATGGAAGCTGAATTAAATTCCACCATAAAAACAATGGAGGACAAGTTATCCTCTCTAGAAACAGGGTCTTCCTCAGGAAATGGGAAAGTTGGAACAGCTCCGACAAAGTACTATGACGATATATATTTTGATTCTGATTCTGAGGATGAAGACAAAGCAGCACAGGTGACCGAGAAAAAGAAGAAGAAACAACACAGAATTCCAACAAATGATGAACTGCTATATGATCCTGAAAAAGATGACAGAGATCAGGCCTGGGTTGATACACAGAGAAGCGGCTACCATGGTTTTGGAATACAGCGGCCACGTCAACAACAACAGCCTTTTCCAAATAGTGATGCTGTCTTGAATTGCCCGGCCTGCATGACCACCCTGTGTCTTGATTGCCAAAGGCATGAATCATACAAAACACAGTATAGAGCAATGTTTGTAATGAATTGTTCTATCAACAAAGAAGAGATTCTAAGATACAAAACCCCAGAGAACAGGAAGAAAAGGCGAGGCCATAAGAAGATGAGGTCTAACCAAGAAGACGCTGTGGAGCAGGCAGAGACAGATGTGGAAGAAATCTATCACCCAGCCATGTGCACTGAATGTTCCACCGAAGTGGCGGTCTATGACAAGGATGAAGTCTTTCATTTTTTCAACATTTTAGCAAGCCATTCCTAAATAGCTAAGTTGGCATTTAGTTGCCCAGTACTGTATACAAGGCAAATACGGACAGTTATATTCCTCCTGCCTACTCATCTCAAGTGACATTCTCAGTGGTTATTTGAGGAAGCAGTGTTTTATCTTTATCTTTTTGAAAAAAAAATGGTTATCTACCTTCATCCCTCCCCTTCCTTTTTAAAAAACATTTTTTCCCCAGCTCTGATGGGAGTCGTTATTCATTCTCTTTTTGATAGATATTTGGAAACTGGGGCTTTTTATTTATTAAAGCTCTTTAGAATTAAAATGTTCTGGAGTTACAGGTAAAAAAAAAAAAAAAAACCAGGAGAAAGTCCTGTTATCCACATGGTAAATTACTCAGAGAGAGAGGATGTGGAGACAGAATCAGTACAATAAGAAGTAGGAAACCTGCATTTGTTTTAAAAAACAAAAAAAAAGGATAAAATACTGGGCTTTTAAAGATTATTGCTATGACAATGAAAGGACAGAATTGACTTGATGGGAGGAAATTGGGCATTCATACACAAAAAAGATAATTTAAAGAGAATACGTTGCCCTTGAAAAATTCTTTAAAACTACTTCTGCTGCTGAATACAGGTACATGCTAGTTTTAACTTTTATAAAGAGATAGCTGAAGTTTACTTCTCAACTGTCTCTAAATTGAATTTGTATAAACTAAATAATTTTAAACGCAGCAAAAAAGGAGTTACATGCACAGCAAAGGCAGTTATCAGTACTTAATTTTTCCCATTTACCTCTTTAGGTGATGCTTATGGGGACTTATATTTCCATAGATAAAGATTATTTCAAAAAACACTTAAGCAGTTTTCCTAGTTATCAGTACATGGTACAAGAAATGTCAAATCACCGTTTCTTTGAAATTCATTGAGGATGAATATAAATGTTGTTTTACGTGCTATGATTTTTTTGTTAAATGCTTCACTGAAAATCACCACTGACATTTAATTGCTCTCAGAGTCCATAAAGAGGAAGATGAGATTTGTGCTGAGGAGTAAACCAATCTGATCCGTAAGACGCATGATCTTGATTGCACCCATTTTCTCAAACTGCTGGTTGTCTCTCAACATTCCTTTTACCCTTTTAGAGCCATAAAACTTCCAAAGGTGAGTTGTTCCCATGGCCACGCAGAGTAAAAACTCCATTTAAATATGCAAGCTCCCTTGCTGCTAAGTATGGCCATGTGACTACACTCTGGCCAACAGGATGTAAGCAAGGGCATCGTGAAACTTCTCAGAAATGGCCTTAAGGAAAGGGAAACTGTCTTTTTCTCTGCCCTTGTCCCTTCTCCCTGCTGCCTGGAATTAGGGCATATGATGGGAGCTGGAGCAGCCATCTTGGACCATGAAGTGTGACTCAGACTCTTCCCTTGACCAAACTTTAGACAGGCTCCTCTGAGGTCTCTTTTCGACTAGACCTCGTCCTGGGGCCCTGTCTTCAACCTGCAGAGCCCAGATTCAGTAAGAGTCCTACTAAATCAGTTTAGCGAGAATCCCGTGCCCCCCTACCCCTTGATATCTGACATCACTCTGGCCTGCCTTCAGTAAGAATTCTGTTAAGTCAATTTAGTAAGAATTCCCTTACCATCAATGTCTCCGCTTAAGTAATTTTCCATTAATTGACCCCCTCACCCTACTTACTGGCTATATGTCCGCATCTGCTTTTGCTGTATTTGGAGTTGAACCTGATCTCCCTCTCCTACTACCACAGTCTTTGTTTTTACTTTTATTTTGTCATGATAGTCTTGAAATCTATGGCAATAGTCCTGAATAGAGTCTTCCTTACCATTTTAATAAGTGTCAGAATAATTTTTTACTTTAACAGGTGTGTTAGCCCATGTTGAAGAGGGCAGAACAGCCAATTAGAAGGACCCTGGGCCTCGGATGAGCATGAAGCCACCACTACCAGCCCTGGGTTGCTTTCCTCATGACTTCATCAAGGTAAAAAAAGAGAAAAAATCTTCTCTCTCACTTAAGCCACTGTTGTTTTGATTTTCTGACGCTCAGAGCTGAACTTACCCTAATTTCCATACCAATAAATAGCATGTATACTGTTACAGAAGTAGAGAAGAATGCAAATCCTGCCTTTAAAATACGAACTGTAGAGAGTCTGGCAAAGATGTAAGTTATTTGTATTTTAAATCAAATTGACATATTCTTTGTGTAAGTTATTGTGAAAGTGGAGACTTTGAAAAATCCAATAAAATATAACTTTGCTTCTGTTAAACTAGAAATTACTTCATCTCCGTCTCCTATGCCTTGCACATAATAAGTACTCAATGAATTTTTGCTGAATCTTGGAAATTATTTCCCAAATGTAAATTCATACAAATAAATGTTAAAACAACACTAACATCCAATAATAATAGACAATGCGAATAAAAAAATCCACTTAAGAGGGAATACAAATGGCTAACAATCATGTAAAAACACTAATAATCACATAAATGCAAATTAACATAGGACACTATCAAATTAGTAAAGATTTATAACAATAATTCTGATGTTGGCAGTGATATAATGTAACGGTCTGGTGAAGAGGAAATGGACGCATTTCTGGAAAACAATTTTTCAATTTAAAGGAAGTATTAAGTCAAAATATGAATCATAATATAATAAAAAATTAAGACAGAAGATTTAAGAATAAGGATGTCCATGGAAATTAGAAGTTAAAATATTGCACATCTGTGTTATGAAATCTTATCCAGCTAATAAAAATGATGCTTCAAAAGAATTTTGAATGACATCAAAAATGTTCATTAAATAACGTTAAGCAAAGATAGAGGATCCAAACTTACATATATAATGTGGTTCCAATTATGTGAAAATTACATGTACACAAAGAAAAGCAACAGAAAGCAAATTCAACAAAAGTGGAAAATATCTCTGGGAAGAGGGATCTCATGTGAGTTTATAAAGTTCATATTATATGTATTTTCTAATTTTCTATAATAATCATAACTACTTCCATAATGAAAAATGTATCAGAAGATATTAAATATTTCTTTAATTGTGAATTAAGAACTTATAATACAAAAATATTGTAGATATTGATGCCCTTTATAGATCCTAGTGCATTATTGAGTTTAAAAACTTAAAAAATCTCTTGCCATTAGAAGTTTTATCAATTTTAGATATGTGCATGAAATCTTTACCAGTTATGCTTAATTACTCTGCAATGAAATAATGATTAGAAAAATTATTAAATGCATGTCAGCCTAATCTTATTACACAGTTAAATCAATTAAACCTAACTCCTATTACTATAGGAACCTTCAGATAAACTGTTGATATACAACGGTCATATTCCTGAAATCTAAAATGTTAGAGGTGGGCTTCCCTGGTGGTGCAGCGGTTGAGAGTCCGCCTGCCGATGCAGAGGACACGGGATCGTGCCCCGGTCGGGGAGAATCCCACATGCCACGGAGCGGCTGGGCCCGTGAGCCGTGGCCGCTGAGCCTCCGCGTCCGGAGCCTGCGCTCCGCAACGGTAGAGGCCGCGACAGTGAGAGGCCCGTGTACCGCAAAAAAGTAATAACAAGAAGAAATTACCAAACTAGAAGTTCACTCTAATAGTTCTCCTGGTGTTTTATGGGGACAGTGAGTCTACGCTCTTGAGAAGGTCAAACCAATTCTGTTCTTGGTGGTAGTGATAAGATTTGAAAAACCAGCCCCACAGATCAAACAACTGTAGGGTATTAAGATATTGTTTTTGGCACTTGTTGGTCGCCCTTATTTGCCGGGTGAATGGATGATTCTTGAAATCGCTTCAAATCCATTTGAACCAAATACTTAGCTTATCTGCAGGATTCCAAAGAGCCAATTTAAATGCACTTCCCCCTTTTGTTTCTCCCTCCTCCTCTTTCTTCCCCCATCCTGCTGTAAAATGATGGAATCGAACCCAAAGACAAAGCCATAAGGTGGATGGCAGTTCCCAGGCTGATCTCTGTGGTCTCTTGATGATACTAACCTCTGGTTTGCTTGGTGGCCCGTCTCAGCTGGGCTAGCTGTGTGGAACGAATCATTATACGCTTGCACTTTGGTTCTCAGTCAGCATAAAGGGTAGAACAACATAAGGAACTCTTGTCAGTTTTTATTGTGTGAGAGTAACGCTTCAGTAAAAGTCGTAATAACTTTGGATAGCGTTATACAGCTTACAGGTCAGAGCTTTCAGTAAATACCAGGCTAAAGAAATGCTTTCTCTTTTGTTCCATTTCTCTGACAGCTATTAGTAAAGCTGTGGGCTTTCAACAGGGTCGGAATGGGTGCAGTTACCGCAGAAGCATCCCAGCACAGAGGAAAAGGAAGCAAAATGGAATGACAGAATCTCGGCTCTCATCTTTACCAGTTGGGCAGATTATTTAATCTAAGGTTCAGTTGCCACAGCTATACTACATTATAATAGTACATACACCTCAGGGATGACATGAGGATTAAATGAGTATCCATTTGTGAATTGAGTAATCCATTCTCCGGCGTGAGGAAGGCACTGGAGAGTTTGACAGCTCTTTTATTCTAGCCCCCCTGAGAGATCAGATATATCACTCAGAAGTTAAAAGTGACCTAAGAGTGGAGTGTGAGCTCTAGAGCCAGACTGTGGGGAATGCAAACCACAGTTCTGCTACTTACTTACTGGCTGTGCGATCTCGGATGAGTTATTTAACTTTGCACTTCAGTTCCCCCACCTATAAATAGGGAAATTAATACTTCTTACATCATTGGGAAAATGGAGTTGTAATCTGTCCCTTGCAATTGTGCAGAGCCTCCTGCTATTTCTTGCTATTTTCTATACCTCCAGATCATTTTGTTGTTCTTCTACAGAGGCAATGAAATACATTGAAGCTGTCCCGCACGTGAGCCGCTACAAATTGGGTGAGAGGCATCGAAATCTCCTAGAGGTGGAAGGACCCTGTGAAATCATCTAACCTCCCAGACAGAAGCCCATGTTCTACCTCTATTAGCTGACGGCTTCTAGTCCAACTCCATCTTCTCTCTTAGGCTATAAATGTCCTGCTTATCAAGCTTTCAGGTGTATGCAGCTATTCCCAAGGCTAGAACTTACCAAGGTGTTGTTTTCAACACCAAAGGTCAGCAAACCACAGCCCTTGGGCCAAATCCACCCACTGCCTGTTTTTATAAATAAAGCTTTATTGGAACACAGCCACATCCACTGGTTTACATATTGCTTCTTTCACCCTGCAAAGGCCGAGTGAAATAGTCACACCAGAGAGCATATGCCCTGTAGAGCCTGAAACATTCTCTATCTGGCCCCTTACAGAAAGTTTGCTGACCCTTGGTTTATACCATAGATAAAGCCTGATCCATGACTGCGAACTGTTTTATGTTTATGGACCCAACAAGCATTAAGATTGTGTCTCTGCTCACCTCCATTATTCTAACAATGAATACAGAGTGCTTGGCTCATAGAACACGCTCAACAAATGTTGATTACTCCTGAGTTCTGGGGACTGTAGGATGCTTTTGGCTGCACGTAACAGAAAATCTGATCCAAACTGCTATAAATAACACTGAAATATATTATATTGCTTAAAGAATAAGGCCAGAAGTGTGGCAGGTTCTAGCATATCAGGATGCTGACAATAATTTTCTGCCAACCTATTGGCTCCGCTTCATCATTGTGCTGGCTTTTATACTCAGCAGCAACCAGGATGACATGGTTCATTGAACCCATCCAGTGAGAAAGAGAACCTTCCATAAATTCAGGCCATATATGTCTGAGTGGGTCATCTTCGGTCTCATGTCCACCACCAGACCAATAATAATTGGCAGAGGAATCCCAGTCAAGGGACTGTCCTAAAAAAGTCAAGGGACTGTCCTAAAAAATCCATTGCTGGAGCTGAGCAAAACTGAGTTTTGGGTAGGGATGAAGAAAAGAGAAATGTACGCAGTAAGACAACCAACAGAGTTCACCACTGACACAAGCCCAAGAAGAGGTGCCAAACAGAACATAAGGCCAGATACGTTTTCCTGCATTGCGGCTAAATGGAAATGACAGCCTCTAAGTGACAATACAGCCCACAGATGAACTGCTGAAATGAACAGCTGTAACAGGGAAGAACAAAATCTGACTCCGGGCTGGATCTGTTTCTTCTACTTTAACCTTTGCTCTCTGCTGCTTTTTGTTACTATAATCACCAAAAGGACGTTGTCTATAGCTATTAGCATACATAATGGCCTCCCTTGGGGAACCGTGCCCCTCTGCCTGAATGTTAAACTAAAGTAAAGTGCCTTTGTTCAGCTCACAGGGAAACATTCTGACCCTGCCCACCTGTGAATGGCTCCAAGAAAGAAGAAATAAACACATCCCCTCTCTGAGGCTGGCCAAATCAGGAGATGTTTTGCAAGACTTATGGCCTTTTTACGTTACTTCCTCACCTCCTCCCCCTCTCTGTTCTATAAAAGAAACTGGCATCCAGACCCCGATAAGATGGTACTCTGGGACATTAGGCCACCATCTTCTCAGATGCCCAGCTTTCCAAATAAAGTCGTCTTCCTTGCCTCAACACCTCGTCTCCCGATTTATTGGCCTGTTGTGCGGCGAGCAGAGTGAGCTTGGACTCGGTAACATAGTCACTTATAAGTTGAAGATTTCTTATATATAGGCCAATACCACAAAGTAGACATTGAACAGTATTTGTTTTTAGGTGTGAAAAATCAAGTAGGGTAAGAATTTTTTAATGAGATACTATGTGGCATAGATACTATGTGGCATGTATTCATATTTGTTAGGCCGAGTTCTTCCAAAGTTAGAAAAACCTAAGGAACAAAATGATCAATAAAGATTTTAATTTTGTGGTTCCAAATGGTCGGTATTTTTTTCCATTTGCAATTACTGTTGATAGCTCAATTTTCTTTGCATCAGCTCCTCCCTCTTTCTTGATTGTATTAAAGCCATCATCAATACATCTAAGTGATTTGTTCTTCACAGAGAATATCTTAAAAACTTACTTTCTAATAGTTGAAACCTGTGTCTAGATATCTCCTACCTCTTTTTCCTTCTTAGTCGGAAGGAGAAGAATAAATATATCTGAGCCTCTTGGATCAACCTAGAATGCTCTGGTAGTTGGCAAATGTCTCTTCCCAGCCTACAATTCATGCCTGGAGGTAATTATCAGACTTTTCATGTGCCTTTGGGTGCGGTGCAGAGCACCTTCAGAAGCACCTAGAGGTCAGTCCCACTGAAACCGAGCAGGACTCTGTGGGGCTCCTGGGCACGGAAAGCCTTTCAAACGGTTGCTAATCAGGGAAGGGAGGGGATGCAGAGACAGTTCAAAGACACAATAGTGCAGCCTTGGGGCAGGGTCCTGGTTCCCCCTAAAGGGATACACATAACAATATCTTTGAGCTCTTCTGCAGAACTAAAACCCCCACCAAATGGAAGATGTTAACTACTTGATGAAGCACTCTTCGTTCCAGAGAAGGTCACAGTTCACCCATCATCACCTGACTCCAGATAATCTCTGGATTGAAGGAATGCAGGCCTTGCACGCACCCTGCTCCTCATCAGCAACCCAGCCCCCCTGATTATAAAACTCCTCACAAACCCCCTACCCTCACCCCCTGCATCGGGACACACAGTTCTGAGGGCGTTAGCCCGTTGTGCCCCCCTTTGCAATAAAGCTATTCTTTTCTACCTCACCCAAAACTCTGTCTCCGCGATTTAATTAGGTGTCGGAGTACAGAGGCCAGATTCGGCTTCACCACCTTAATTAATGCCACACACTTCAGTGGCTCTACGGACTGTGGAGCACAGTTGGGCAACAGGCCTAAAATGTTGATTCGATACCATTTTTACACTCTTTCACTGTTCTAGTTTCCTTATCTCTAAGGACAACCTACTCAAGCAAATAAATATACATACAAACAAGAAATCCACTGCTTCCCAAACTCCAATGTACTAACTTTCCAGGTCAGTTTCTTCTTAGTAATCATCATAATTCTTAAAAATTTTCTTTGGCTTCCACTTCCTTCTGAAACTTACTAGCGGAATCTGAAGGCAAATTTGTGGGTCATGGTAAACAGCTGAAACACAGTTGATCTATACTTGCCAAAGTCAACATCCTCTTTCCATTTCAAGGCTGAGCTCAAATGTTAGCTCTTCTGTGAAACCATTCCTTCAATTTCTACCTTATCCATAATAGCTTACTTATTCCTCCAGACTCCCACAAAATGTCAACCTACACCACTGTAGCATAGTGAAAACAATGGTTGTAATAGCAAGCACGGATGTTTACAGTTGCATTAAACCTGCTACACCATAAATTCTTTGTGTTGATGATTTTGGAGGATATCAAGGAAAATGGACTAAGTTCACGGACTGGTCTGCCAAATCTCCTGCTTGGGCTTTTGAGAAGCTAACTCAGAGATGTAGATACCTGTGCAAGTGATTTCTGAAATGCTCTCAGGAGGAATCTATAAGGGAGTAGGGGAGGCAGGAAAGGGAAGAGAAGGGGGACTAAGGAAGACTGTGATTTTTACCTGAAGGCCAGTCTCAGCGTGATCCCATGGGGAGCTCTGAAGCAGAAGTTGCACTGTAGAGTCGCTCTTGCGTTCAGGCGAGGGTTTCTGTACCCATCAGCCATTGGCCCGGGGCGGCCCAGTAGGGACAGAAACTCAAGTTTATCTGGCATTTGTGGCTCTCTACTCCTATGGGCAACTCCAGCCACCCAAAGGTAGTCCTCTAAAGAAGGTAGTAGGTGCCAGTGTTTAGAAGTAAAGCACGTGGAAACTGGGAGATGAGAGCACAGATCCAAGAAAGGGGCTCAAAAGGATCGGAGTGGAGCACTGATGGTATTCACAACAACTCATAAATCAAGAGCAACACAAACCAACAATAAGCCTAATGATGTTAGCCAGCGATTATTAAGTGCTTACTGTAGGCCAGCCTTGTTCTAAGCTCTTGGTAATATGAGCTTATTTAATCCTTACAACAGCCTAACGAGGTAGCTAATGTTATTATTTCTGTTTTGCCAAATGAGGAACCTAGATCTATGGAGGCAACTAGTCTAAAGTGACACGAAGACTTCATGGTGTAACTAAGATTTGAATCAACGAACGTAGATGGGTGATTCAACAGCAACGCACTCTAAACCCATGCCACCCACTTTGGCGTGGCTTCTCAATACAGGAAGCTGTGAAGAGTGGCAGAGCCTTGAGTCATTTGGCCTGGGATCCTGTCTTGGTAGCTCAGAACAAAATGAGACAATGCAGGAAAAAAATGCACGAACTAAATATTAGTCAGTGTTGTTATGAAAGAAGGGAACAAGACATTGCCACTTTCAAAAAGAATCTATTTTCTATAAAAGTATCTCTTAGATCTGTAAAAAGCCTTTCTTCTGCTGTCCTCTAAATGTTTAAAAGAGCCAAGAAATCAACAGCTTTATTCTTGCTAGCTCTATTGTATATGACACAATTGTTACAGAGAATAAGGAAAGAAGGCAAGGGAAGATAGAGAAAAAGGAAGAAAGAGTGTAATAGATTATTACTAATAGTTATTGAGAATGACAGGAACAAATATTCTGAACAAAGTCCTGTTCATTGTACTTCAGTCTTTCCTGGGATCTGGTTATTAAATTGTTTTTTCCTAAACAGGGTGATTTTGAATTCACCTGAGAATGTTATCAATAATTGCTTTGTACCTTGCCCCCCATAAACAATATAACTTTTTGCAGCCCATTAGAAAATTCAGTCACTTTTCATGACTGGACTGCCAATGCCAAAAATATTACTGATTTCTTGAAAATCATTAACTGCATTTCATTGCCACCTGAATTCTAAGCACAGAAAAAGTGCAATAATTTTAATCAAAGCCTTTAAGATTGGCGGAATACCTTGAAATGATGGAAATAAAAATTCTGAGCTCTTCCCTATGAAATAAGAATCAATCGAGAATATTTCAATATCTTTCCAATTCTAAGGATCCTAGTTCCTTTAGGCACGTTGAATATTTTTGCAACATGTGAAGATAATCTTATGATGAGTTTTCTCCTCAAGTAAAACAAACATAAGCTTCTGATTGCAGTTTTGGTAGACACGCGATATACAAAAGCTACACGTTGCACAGTAGTAGGCAGTGACTGAGGAGGGAACTCTGTTTATCTTTGCTCCTCTACTCAGAGTTGAGACGTAATAACCAAATATATATATACATATATATGTGTGTGTGTATATATATATATATATATATATATATATATTTTTTTTTTTTTTTTTTTTTTTTTTTTGCAGTACGTGGGCCTCTCACTGTTGTGGCCCCTCCCGCTGCGGAGCACAGGCTCAGGACGCGCAGGCTCAGCGGCCATGGCTCACGGGCCCAGCCGTTCCGCGGCATGTGGGATCTTCCCGGACCGGGGCACGAACCCGTGTCCCCTGCATCGGCAGGCGGACTCTCAACCACTGCGCCACCAGGGAAGCCCTAACCAAATATAGTTAACAAGCAGGACAGGACAGGCAGCAACCAAACAGAATGAATGTGGCAACCAATCAGAATGATGCTCTGATCATTCAGAACAGACGACGTAACCAATCAGAATGGATACTGGCTGAAAGACAGATGAGGTCACACCTGGGGATTCAGCTAAACATCAACCCTGCCTACAACTGATGTGAAACTCAACTCTGTCCACATTACTCAACTTTCCTCACACAGGAACTTATTTCAAGAAATTCAGATGATTTCTGGGATACAATGGGAACTTTTCACTTTCCAGATCCCCTTCCTCTCCCAGCTCTGGTCAGAGCAAATTCCCACTAAGACTGACCTGAGAAAGGCATTATAAATAAATAATAGTTAACATTTATTGTGCACTTAAGTACCAGGCACTACACATTATCTTCCTTAATCTTTGCGACAACCCTATAAGATGAGTGCTACTATTATCCCTGTTTTATTGATGAGGAAACCAAGGCATGGAAAAGTTGAGTCACTGGTTCAAGGTCACACAACTAGTACATCCCAGAGCTGGTTCTCAAACCTGAGCAGTCCTTCCACTTACCTATGAGTTATGATGTCATTGGCAAACTGACATTCTCATCAACCCCATCCTTCCTTCTAGATAAATGATAAAGTGCCAAAGATGTTTTCTAATATTTGTGCTACTGCTTGCAATCTACGAAGTCACTGACTAACACGTGTCACCAATGTGGTTGCAGTTGCCCCATTTCTGATCTAAATTGCTTCAAACAGAAAACAGTCAAGGAAGGCAGACAAAAGAACATTACCTTATTCTCTTGTCCTCTACTTTTTTCAAATATTCATCTCTCTTTAGGACTCCCAGGATCATCTCCTTCTCATGATCTAATAGAAATGACAGGTTGATGAACTCCGAGTTCTTAGACATGGTATTTCAGCAGTAGCTCTGAGTAGCAGTGGTTGAATCTTCCAGGTGAACTGATATCCACAATTCTTAAGGTCTCCCCGAACAACCCAGAGTCACTCAGTTGCTTGATGTAGAGAGGCTTTTACAAGGTCTCTGAAGAACTGCTGATGGTAGGTAGGGATTCTTCCAGGCAACACAGAAAACAAGCTCCACTGGGATTACATTTCAAGAAAGTCATTCTTCTTTTAACTGAAAAGATCTCCAAAGCCTTCGTGGTGGTGTACAGTCCAGTGGCAGCTGACTTTCCCTAATGATGCTCAGCGTTAACCCAGAAAGTTACAGAGCAGGAAACAGATCCGCTGGGACAGAATCCAGAAAACACTGCAAAGGTGGAAAAAACAAAGGAGAGGAAAATTAGGCCATTTTCCTCAGAGCACTTGTAAGAGTGTCTAATTTTTGAAACAGTGATGTGCCTAACTCAAAAGACACTTTTTAATCAGTAAACATGCATTTATGAAATACTTATTGTATTTATTACCATCAAAGAGTACTTATATTTAGTTGATTCCAGGTTCTCTATGTCAATTCTGCTTCTTCCATTATAAAGAGCTTCCTCTACCAGCCAGATCCCGTTTACCACCCTTGCAGCTGATCCATGGGTCACCGCTTTGGGACTCTAAGAGCACAGTCTGGACTGTCGACACAGGACAGGTCCCTTGAGTGGCTCCATCACGCCTTCCCTCCCTCCCTCCCTCCCCAAAACTAGGACCACGACATAAAAAATCATCACCGGCAAAACAAATATGAATCAGTGCTGTACATATCAACCTAAATCTCTCTCACAAACATGTTGAATGCAAAAACTTAAGTTGCAGAAGAATTCATGCAGAATAATAGCATATGCATGAAGGAAATAATTTTCAAAGACATTACATCTAATTTAGGACCACATACATTTGGAGTATAAATATAAGGAAATTCATGGGGAATTCTGAGAGATGCAATCAGAGAGGAGAACACAGGAACTTCAACTACTGGGTGATGTTTTATTCTCAATATAGGTTTGTATCTTACGATGTACATGGTTGTTCATGAGTTAGCCCAGCTCTGTATTAACACACCACCAAATAGATGTTTTAAAACTATCCCTTTGTCAACATAAGCTCACCAGGCCCACTCCATCATAGTAACTCTTGGGCACATTCTTTCATTGGCTTGCTACCTGTATTCTCTCTGCGCATCCCCTTAAGAACGATGGCTCTTAGCGTGACCTACGGGGTTTTGTGATTTGGCATCATCCCACGACACTGTTCCTCAGCTTCCCTTCGGGTCTCTGAACTACAATCCGTATGCAGGTTACACTTGGTTTGGTTGGTTCTAGCCAGGTTTCTAAGGGTAATGAGATATTTACTCAAAGGTTGCTTTGGGACCTCCCGGTTACCATAAGGTCAGGTTGACTCAAATTCTCAGATCTGAAAGGACAGGCTCTAGCCCAGGGCCTCTCTAACTTTCCAAAGTCCCTATGTGTTTGTTCTCTACATTGTATAACGAAAGCAGAACTTTGCTGAAATGACTCAGAACTGAACTGCTTCCTACAGACCAAGAGCTATCCCCCTTGGAGGAAACTGGCTAGGTCTCAGAGAGTGTAGACTCTCTAAATATACTCCAGTCCTTTCCTCCATCTCCAAAGTTCTAGAGGCTACAGGGCCCAGAGGACCCCAAGATTGACATGAAGAGGAAACAACAAGGTTAAGAGTAAAAGGGGCTCTTCAGAAAGGTTTGGAGTTTTTGTTTTGTTTTTCCTTTTTTTTTTAATTGAAGTATAGTTGATTTACAATGTCATGTGAGGTTCAGGTGTGCGGCACAGTGATGCAGTGTGTGTGTGTGTGTGTGTGTGTGTGTGTGTGTATTCTTTTTCAGATCCTTTTCACGTATAGGTTATTACAAAAACTTGAGTATAGTTCCCTGTGCTACACAGTAGGTCCTTGTTGGTTATCTATTTTATATATAGTAATATGTATATGTTAATCCTATCCTCCTAATTAATCCCTCCCCCCGACCCTTCCCCTTTGGTAACGGAACTTATTTAACAGAAGTAGACCCACAGACATAGAAAGGTTTGGTTTTTACATCACTGTCAATTGTGGTCTCTCTCACATAAAGACCACAGCTGTTTTTCTAACCCTTGTGTGTCTCATCTGGTTTCATGCAGAAATAGAAAAAGCATTTGGTAACTCGGTTAATGAACATCTTATCATCACAGCCAGGATCACTTAAGACATATTTTGTATTTGAAATGTCAGATTTAGAATGTCCTATGTGAATATTCTATAGAATTGTATTTAGAATTTATTTAAAGGGTTGGAGCTATAAAATGCTTGACTTGAAGCTCATGGTTTTCCTTGCCTCGGGCTTAAGTTTATGCAAGTCTGCCCTCTAAAAATCCAAGAGTCTACTCACGAGGAGAATAAACGGAGGGGAGTAGTGACACCACGGGGGTAGCACAGGAAGGTGACAGAGAAGATGGGAAACGAAGCATGGATATAAGAAAAATGAAATCAGTCAGTGAGAGCTTAAGTAACAAAATTAGCCCTAAGTGGATTTTTACCCATCTATACCTAGATTGCTAGAGATGATTTATAAATGAGTGACCAAGGAGATCAGAAGTAGCTAAAATTTTATCAGGAAAATCAGGATGTTTCCTCCATAAGCCAGGACCGGACTGTGAGTATACTTGACTAACATGGAATGGACATGATGGTCATCCAGTCCTTCTGGAGAAATCCAGGGTGGAGCAGAGGAGACAGTAAGCTTGGCCAGAGAGAGAGGAGTTCCAAGGAGCTAGATGCTAGATCCAGACTCTGACCAGAGCAGAAGCATTTGGGCCTCAAAATGAAAATAACCTATGTATTCCTGGTAGTACACGTTCCATGTTGGGTGATGAGGCTTCAGTCTGACAAACTTTCATGTCATGAATCACTCAGAGCAGACAACTGTTTCCTCTTGCTTGAGTTTTACTTCCTCCTGGACACTTCTGGTTTAAGTTGGCTTCCCCTAGAGCTCTCCCTTCAGGGAATGGATGTCCTGGTCCTGCCAATGGAACCCTCTGTGCCTGCTTTGAACCCATGTCTGATCCGTTCTCTGTATGCTGACCAAATCACATTTCTGAGCCTTTGGAGGACCAGCATCTGGGTTGTGATGAGCTTACGTAAGTATGCACCTTTTTTTTTTTTTCCCGGCATGTGGGATTTTAGTTCCCAGACCAGGTATTGAACCCGTGCCGCCTGCATTGGAAGCTTGGGATCTTAACCACTGGACCGCCAGGGAAGTCCCAGTGTGTACCATTTTTGGGTGCCTGTTTTCAGCTAGTTCATAGCCCCTCCTGTTGAATCCCTTACCCACTGTGTACACACTTTAATCAAGTGCAAAAATGAGTGAAAATAATCACGAGTGCATTTTATCTAGAGGTGAGTCTCATTCTTTTAGTTAAATGTACCCAACACTAGTCAGGAGAGATGAGTTCATTTTTATTTTATTCTTCAAAACCTTCGCTTAAACAGATCTCTCTCCTTTAACATTTCAGATACAGATTTTTCCTTCTCTGGCCAGTAGCCTTGCCGAACTGAGCTAAAATATTTAAAAAGATGATAAGATGGTCTGCATTCTGCCGCCTTTCAGCATAGATAGCTCAGGACAGGTCATTAAGTCTGCTCGGTGTCACACAAGATGCAATGATCAAAAATTCTCACAGCACCACACAAAAACGTAAGTTTCTTAAAAAGCATCTGTTTTGAGTAACATACCTAAAATTAATAGAGGGCTGGTATTTTAGTCAAAGGAAAGGGTATATCTGAATGTATCTCATTATGGGGTACTTGAAATGCAGCTTTAAAAATAGTGAGTTTTACAAATATAAAATGGGAGTACTTGATATTCTGGATTGGCCAACACACTTCCAAGTCAATGATATAAAAAAAAAGAAGATGATGGAGGAACTATTGTAGATTAAGAGACCAAAGAGCCATATAACCAAATAACTAAATGCAATACATAAACCTTGATTATTTAGATTAGATCCTTTAGAACAAGAGTTATAAAAAAAAAAACATTCTTAGGACAATGAGGAAATTTGAATAGGGACCGGATATTAGATATTATGAAATTACTAGCTCTTTTAAGTATGACAATGATATTGTGGTTATTAATAAGAATATTGTTTAAAATGTTTTTACTCTTAGAAGATGCATAATGAAGTATTTAGTTGATAAGTGTGATATTTGTAAGTTATTTTCAAATAATTTCGAAAGTATTAACTATAGAGATAAAGCAAATATGGCAAAATGTTAACAACTGCAGAACCCAGTCGGCAAGTCCATGAGTGTTCACTGTACTTCTTTCAATATTTCTTTATGTATGAACATTTTCATTAAAAAATTGAAAGGAAACACATGGGGAGAGTGATAATGGTAAATGAAAGCCTTCAAAATTATATTTATGACAACTACACTGTGCACTATAGACATTATGTGTCCCCTCAAAATTAATATGTTGAAACCTAATCCCCTATGTGATGGTATTTGGAGGTGGAGCCTTTGGGAGGCGATTAGGTCATGAGAGTGGAGCCCTCATGAATGACAAGAGCTTGCCCTGTAAGGACACAGGAAGAAGTCAACATCTAAAAGCCAGGAAGTGGGCCCTCACCAGAACTGTGAGAAATTAATGTTTGTTGTTTAAACCACCCAATCTATGGTATTTTTGTTGTAGCAGCTCAAACATATTGAGATACTGTGTATCATTTTCTACAGAAAAATGCATTAGAAGTTAGAATATAAAGCAATTATACTCCAATAAAGATATTAAAAAGAGAAATTAGAATAACTATAAATTATTTTTTAAATGACTGAATAACATTTCCTAATCTCAGGTGGGTAATTTATATCTCAAGACCTCTGGGAAGGATGACATGTCACAAATGATCCTCTATACATTTTATCGTCTTCACAAAATAACCATAAGATACACAGTGATAACTGCTGAGGAAGCTATAACCCAGTCTTATCCCAAGATTTATCTTTGTGAAGAATGTTTTTAGCTATGCTTCTTCCATCATTTAAGAAGATTATGAGACAGACAAAAAAAAATTCATTGCACTGTTACTTAGTTATAAATTCAGCTAGCCACAAAAAGACCCCACAATAACATGCTCATTTTAAAAAATGTAATGCCAGAGGGACTATAATAGTTATGAAACAGAGACCATGATAACTTAGCTCTTTTGCAGGCAACTGTTTCTAATGCAATATGAAGGACATTAACTCCAAGACTTTTACCACTGGAGGTGATTTGGCAACATGTATCATGTTTTAAAATGTGCAGGAACTGGACTTCCTGGTGGCGCAGCAGTTGAGAGTCCGCCTGCCGATGCAGGGGACAGGGGTTCGTGCCCCGGCTCGGGAGGATCCCACATGCCGCGGAGCGGCTGGGCCCGTGAGCCATGGCCGCTGAGCCTGCGCGTCCGGAGCCTGTGCTCCACAACGGGAGAGGCCACAACAGTGAGAGGCCCGCGCACCGCAAAAAAAAAACAAAAACTGCCAAGTATTTTAAAATCCACCACAAAAGGGCAGGAACTTAACCCACCAATTCCAAGTATAAAATGTACCCTTAGGAACTAGTAAGACACTTGCGAGATTTGCCAACAGGAAATGGGCACACCGATATAACTTGATATATTTATTAAGGTGGAAATATGCATACTATATGTCAAGTTTAAAAAATCAGGTTATTGAACAACGTGTATCATACAATCCTTCTTTAAAAAAATAAAACATGCTTACATACCAACTGAAATAAAAATAGAATGTTTCTGAAAGTGCTCTTAGGATGAAATTAATACAAATAAAATTAACTTCCTGTTTGCCTGTTACTGTGTGACAACACAACAGTGAGATGGCTTTTCAGCACATTTATAGGGATGTTTAGGATGCTTAGAAAAACCAGCTAAATAACACATGCAAAATCCACTTGGGAGTGCCTTTCAAATAGGTGAGCAGGCAAGACTACACATGTCTGTCAAGCGGTGAGAACTGCCAGAGGGATAAAGATGCTGTGAGGAGAGAAATGAATAGTTCCTTTGCTATGAATCCCAAGCTGAGACACTCAAAGGCAGATGCTACAGAATTGCGGGTATTTATTTTCTTTTTTTATAAATTTATGTATTTATTCATTTTTGGCTGCACTGGGTCTTCGTTGCTGTGTGCGGGCTTTCTCTAGTTGCAGCAAGCGGGGGCTACTCTTCATTGCGGTGCACAGGCTTCTCATTATGGTGGCTTCTCCTGTTGCGGAGCACGGGCTCTAGGCCCGCGGACTCAGTAGTTGTGGCTGGCGGGCTCTAGAGCGCAGGCCCTGTAGCTGTGGTGCATGGGCTTAGCTGCTCCATGGCATGTAGGATGTTCCTGGACCAGGGCTCAAACCCGTGTCCCCTGAATTGGCAGGCAGATTCTTTTTCTTTTTAATTTATTTTTATTTATTTACTTTTGGCTGCCTTGGGTCTTCGTTGCTGCACGTGGGTTTTCTCTAGTTGTGGCAAGCGGGGGCTACTCTTCGTTGCGGTGTGCAGGCTTCTCATAGCAGTGGCTTCTCTTGTTGCAGAGCACGGGCTCTAGGCATGCGGGCTTCAGTAGTTGTGGCACCTGGGCTCAGTAGTTGTGGCACATGGGCTTAGTTGCTCCGCGGCCTGTGGGATCTTCCCAGACCAGGGCTCGAACCCGTGTCCCCTGCATTGGCAGGGGGATTCTTAACTACTGGGCCACCAGGGAAGTCCCTGGCAGGCAGATTCTTAACCACTGCACCACGAGGGAAGCCCAGGCATTTATTTTCAATAGAGCAGTTTCTTCTCACGTGGACAAGTCTGTGTGGCACATTCCATGGGAGTGCAGTAGTTGAATTTTTTTTCAAAATGGTATTGATTCTCCAAACAGTAACAGGAAGCTCAACTAACAATACCATCAGCTTTATAGTGATGCTCCAGGAACAGCATCCTCAAAATGTCCCACAACAGCTAATACTTAGATAATTCAACTAATCCTTATGACCCTCTCGCAAAATAAAGTCTAATACCCCCATTTTATAGATGAGAAAACTGAGACAGAGAGAAATTAATTAACAAGCCCAAAGTCATACAGTCGGTAAGTAACTCACAACAGTCTGGTTTCAAGGACCCTGCTTCCAACCATGACAGTGACTGCCTCTCAGGGCCTCCGTGGAACAGAACCCCACAACTTCTCAGAATCTTCAATGCTCTGATGCTCATTGTGAATTTTCACAGAACCCTCAGTCTGGAAAAAGATATTTACCATTATTGGTTCTTAATCTTGGCATCATGTATTTTGATATTTTTAAAGAGAAGACTGTCTTATCTTAAAATAAAAAAACTGGTTAGGAAAGAACCTAAATAAATTCAAGAGAGAAAGATTTGAAAGAAAAATTCGAAGACACACTTATCATAATAGCTGGTAGTTCCCCTGCATGCTTTTTAACTATCAAGACCTATACAATTCTGTATTTCTGAAAAAGTTTCGCAGAACAGACCATATATAAATTGTAAATATCTGTACAAAGGAAGCCAGTATAAATAAAGTGAAAAGAAACAAGAGACAAGCTGGGAGAATAAGATTTGTTCCATATAAACCAGAAAAAGGATTCATATCTAGAAAATATAAAGAGCTCCTACAAATTACAAGAAAATAAACCGGTAAAATAAGGGGCCAAAAATAAAAACGTGTAACCCACAGTATTAGCAATTCACATAAACATGAAAAGATGCTTATTTAGCTCACTAGTCATTCAATGCAAATTACAAGGAGAACACTTTTTAGTTTTCCTATTAGGTTATGAAAATGTAAAAAACAAAAATCAATTAGCATCCAGTGTTTGGTGAGGGTGCGTGGAAATGGGCATACTCATGCCCCATTGGTGGAAGTGGAGATAGGTTCAACCCTTAGCTGAGAGAGAATTCTCCATGGGTTCCTCCATATTTACATGTCTTGTGAGCAGAGGCACTAAATGGCCTTTTGTTCTGGACAATCCTTCCAGACATGTTTGCAGAGCGACCAGTAAAAGACATAGTATGTCTCTCTCTGGAGCAAAGGGAAGATCTGCTTACAATTTGTTTAATAAAGCAAAACTCTCCCTCAAGGGCAGACGGCAGATTTGCTTGTAGTCCACTGTAAAAAATTTGGATACATGTTCAGGGTTCTTCAGCTGTTACGCAAATTCACTGCATGCACAATTTTCACCCGGGCACTTGCGGGCAAGGGGAACCAACACAGATGTGAAGCTCGTGAGAGTTGCTGTGAGGAATAAAATACATTGTATATGACCCAGGAGTGTGTGTCTTCAATCACCAAACATAAAATAGTGACAGGCCTACCTCCTGGCTTGAAAGTAGGGTAAAATCTCACAGCCTTTATGGTTCCTGTCAACCTTTTTAGAGGATGAATTGAATTTTTCAAAATTGGTCAAAGGGTACAAGATTTCAGTTATGCTAGATGATTAACTCTAGGGATCTACAGGACAGCCCAGGGCCCACAGCTAACAATACGGTGCTGTTTACTTAAAACTTTGCTACGTGTTAGCGTAAATACACGATGCATACATACATGCATACATACATAAATTGGACGTGGGAAAACTTCTGGAGGTGATGGATATGTTTACGGCATTGTGGTGATGGTTTCATAGATGTATACTTACCTCCAAACTCATTAAGTTGTATACATTAAATACGTACAGCTTTTTTATGTCAATCGTACCTCAATAAAGTTTTTTAAATTAAGTTTTGAATGTTTTTGACCACTTAAGAATCTATCTTGCAGAAAAATTAACACCTGTGTGTACATATGAGGATAATGTAGAGATATTCATTGCAGCGTAACCATCAAGAGTGAAAATTTGGAAATAGCCTTAAGTTATAGTAATATCATGGTACCATATTGAAGTGAGGTATTTAAAAATATGCATTGACATGTAAATAACTAAGCTACATTGTTAGCTGAAAACAGAAAGATATTTATGCTTTTAAATGCATACGGATGTACTGTACTGCGGTCAGTATACACACATATAATACATGTAAATGTATAGGTAAAGGCACAGGATGATACATACTGATCTGTTAATCACGTTGCCTATAAAGATGGTAGCTGGATTGTCAAAGGTTGGAGAAGAGATGAAAGGGGGCTTATTGACATATTGTTTTTTATTTTATACGTGTTCATATAATCATATATTACTCATGTCTTTAAGATTTTTAAGAAGCGATAAGGTGTGGTTAGAAGCAAAAGAGAGAGAAGCCAAAAATAATTTTTTAAATGTGATCTTAGAAGAATACAGGTGACACTGCCAGCAACAGGGAAGTTGGGGAGATGTGCCGGTTTGGGTGGGTGATAATCGATTTTGGTTTTAGACATGTTGTGAAATAGGTGATACCACCCTGACTCTTCAGCATCACAGTTTCCCACCTCCATTCTTGCTCTCCTACATCAGATTCTTCCAAAACACAAATGAGACCATTGTCACTCCTATGCTTAAATCCTTCAGTGTCTTTCCTTTGCCCTTAAAAGTTCAAACTTGCTTAATATGGTTTAAAAAAAAAAACCCTTCAGGATCCGACTCTTGCCTATCCCTCTCTCTCATATCTATCCTTTAACCACACTCAACACTTCATTCCTCTAAAGAAGCCATGGTCTTCTTCACCTCCAGATCTTCCAATTTGCAAGACTCCCTGCCTGGAACACTTTCCCCCTCCCCTCATCTTCTAACTGCTAAGCATCCACAGGTATCTGCTTAAATGCCTCTACTCTAGCTCAGGTATCTGTGAGAGGCTGAATAATGGCCCCCAAGATGGTCATGTCCTCGTCACTAGAACCTTTGCATATGTGACTAGGTCAAGGATCTTGCGATGGGGAAATGATCCCAGATCATCCAGATGGGCCTAGTGTAATTACAAGGGTCCTTACAAGATGGAGGCAGTACAGTTAAGGTTAGAAAAGGAAGTGTGATGAAATAAGCAGAGGTCGGAGTGATGGTCTTCAAAGATGGAGAAAGGGGCCATGAGCCAAGGAATGCAGGCAGCTCCTAGAAGCTGGAAAAGGCAAGGAAATGGATTCTCCCCGGAGCCTCCAGAGGAAATACAGTCCTGCCAAACCCATGATTTTAGCTTTATAAGACTCATTTCAGACTTCTAATGAATGAGATGAAAAAAATCAGACATTTTAGAAGGAACACCTAAAATAAAAATCTCAGCGTGAGGTGAGGCTGTATGCCAAAATGGAGTGTAAAAAAGAAACTAAACTCTGGGCAGATGCTTGAGATGAAGAAGTTGGACAATATTCCAGCTCTGTGGCAGCCACCGCACTGCTAGTGGATTTAGAGTGGAATGTACTACTTGACATCACTGTACATGACGTTATGGTGGCCTCCTTACCATGGATGCCTTCTTGTTAACCTGTGGTAGTTTCTCTTTAATCAGACAAAGAGTTAACCTTCTTCTAATAATTCTATGTTACAGAATTTCATTAAATATTGCCACCCTTAGAGCAGATGTATGGAAAATAAACAGAAAAGAATCTGTTTCAGTCAATTAAAAAAAAAATTACCGGGGAGAATATGAGGACAAGAGAAGGCTCCATCATACAAAATGTAGGAAGAAGACCAATGATCGGCATTTCCTTGGAAACCTTCAATGAAAGTGGAGTTGATTAGCTCCAACTACATGTACAATCACTCCTTCATGTTTGTGAGCTGATGCTCAGTAACAAACCACCCCCAAAACTTAGTAGCTTAAAACAAAAACTTATCTTTTTACAGTTTTGTGGATTGACTGGGCTTAACTGGGAAGCACACGTTTGGTATCTCTTACGAGACTGCAGTCAAAGGGCAGGTGGGGCTGAAAGTCACCTGAAGGCTGGACTAGGTGGGATGTTAAGGATGACTTACTCACATAACTGGCAGCTGACGTCAGCTACTGGCTGGGAGCACAGCTGGGGCTGTTGACCACAGTACCTACATGTAGCTTCTCCCTCATGGTGGTCGCTGGGTAGTCAAGACTTTGTACATGGCAGCTGTCTTCCCCCAGAGCAAGTGTTCTGCCCAAGCAGAAACTGCAAGCTGTCTTAGGACTTACCATTATTTCTGCCATCTTTTATTTGTCGAGTCAATCACAAAAGCCATCTCAGATTGAAGGGGGTGAATCAGATTCCAAAGGAATGGGAGTAGCAAAGAATTTGTGGCCCTTTTAGCTCCCCATGTCTTACTTCCTCATATACAGGATATGGAAGTTTGTGGTTACCAGGAATTTGAAGACCAAGGATCACGCATTCTTCCATTTCTTGACGGGAATGGAAAAACCGCATGGGTACCATGACTCCCTATTTTTTGCTAATGGCTCAGTACAAGTGTAGGCACTTTTAGCTATACGAAGAGAAGCAAGCAGGGTTTGAAATGCTCAGCTGTTCAGACCTAAGGACACGAGTCATTATTATTTTACACACACAGATGCATAGGTCAGTGAAATGGTAGCACAGTCAGCAGAAGTGTAAATTATTTGAAACTCTTCTATAAACAAACAGTATCAAGGGTACTGGTGGGTATTGGGAGAAAACTGGTTCCAATGGGTTCCAGGGACTCATGAAAGGGTAATAGAACAAGAGAGGAGAATGTTCTCAATGCAAGGCTCCTCACAGTATTTCTGCAAGACTTGTGGGTGCCCCATTATTTGCAGTAGAGACTCAAACTTTTTTGAGGGACAGTTGATACCTTAGGCAATCAACAATGACTATAGGAAAAAAAAATATATGTTCTATGTAGAAAAAATACATATATTCTAATGGACAAAGGGGTGGGGGTAATTTAAGGGATTCATCAACTGTAGTCACCAGAAGATTTTACAGTCCATGGGGTAAGCAATGCTAATACAAAGCCCTCAGAATCAAAGGCTGGCTCTATGTAGCCTCTCAGAGTTGGTGTTGTAGAAAACATGGGGCTTTGGAAACGAATGGGATTCATTCTACTCGCTGAGAGGATAACATAGACAAGCTATTCTAAGTTTTTGTTATCTCAGTTTATTCATCTGTAAAATGGGAATATTAACATGCACTTCCTCGGTTTGTTGTGGATCTTAAAATGAATTAATGTATACAAAGTGCCTAGCACAGTATCTGGCACCTAACAGATGCTCAAAACATTTTAGACCTCTCCATCCTTTCTGTTCTTACACTGAAATTAGCAATGTCATTAAAAAAGATCAGTAAAAACATACCTCCATTCCCTTCAATTCACAAAATTCCCAAAGGTCTCTCTCTCTGGCTTCCTAGACTTTCTATTAAGAATTTACAAACTTCTTAGCAATCGCTTAGAAATGCCACAATTTTTATTAAAATAATAAGATTTTTAATAATGCTAAGATTCTCTGACATATGATAACATGCTGGAAGGTTCGTAACATGAAGGTAAGTGGAAAAACTCAGGACATAAAGCTACTTATACGGTATGATTCCAAATGTGCTAAAGGAAATACCTACACAACTAAATATTATAGAAAATAGAATGAGAGGAAATAAGTCAAAATATTAAGTTTATCTCTGGTTAGTTATATTATAGCTGTATTTTAGATTCTTCTTTATAACTGTCTTCATTTCCATGTTTCTACAATAAATACATATTACTTATAAAATCAGTTTAAAGAAAACAGCAAATGTCATTGCTGTCAAAACTACATTCTAGCCATATTAGCTCAACTTCATATGCCATGATACACAATGCATATATCCACTGATCATGCTTCACTGCTGAACAGGGAAAAAAAAATCAGTGGTAGAGTCATACGGCTTTGTGGTTAATAAATGTATATTTAAAATAACGCTTAATTCACTAAGGCATTTTCAGTCTGGAAGAAAACCAAAGCAAAGAACAGATACAAAGGGTTACCAAAGCATAGACATGTTCGTGCAATAAACTGCTGGAGCTAGGGAATACACAGATGAAGAAAGCATGGGCTCTGTTCCCAAAGAGCTTGTCTATTTTGTAGTGGAGACAAAAACATTAAGAAAACAAAACAAAAAAACACAGTCATAAATGCCAACTTGGCTTTGAGAACGCAAAGAAAAGGACAGTTGGGAAAAGGAAAGTGGTCATTGTACAATGTGAAGAGAGTAAATGTGAAAAGTCACAAGTACACATGACTAGTCCAGGGAACAGTGAATCATCCCAGGGCTGGGGCCTGAGTTCACGGTGGAGAGGTGAGAGGAAGGGCTGCCAGCCAGGGAGGAATTTTGTGTCCAAATAAAGCACCTGCACTTTATCCAGTGTTTTCCAAACTGTCTGTGGGAATGGTTTCTTAGGAAACACAGCAAGGTAGGTTACATGGCCAAGCCTGTGACGCCGATCCCTGCTTCAAACAGAGCAGCCCTGCTTTTATCTGTTCTATCAGTTGGATTTCCTGCCAGGATTTTATTTGAAGCAAGAGTTCCATGACCTTAAAAAGTCTGAAAACTGCTCACATGCCATCAAACTGTTGAATGCTTTTAAGCCTAGGAATAGCACAGTCAGATTTCTCTTTTAGATGTGTGTTTCGAAACACATCAGTACTGAGTGATTGTCTGAGAGAGTAGAAGTTATGGGGACAGTGAAGAGACTTGAGCAGGAGGGCCAGGGAGAGATTGGGAACTAAAGCTGTGTTAGTGGGAAAGGAACGAAGGGTCATTTTGCAGATATTTGGGAATGATCTAATAAGGTCCAGTTACCAACGGGATGTGGCTGATGAGGAAGAGGGAATAGAGTGACTGAAGTTTCTGGCATGGAGAACTGCAAAGAGTCTTACATTTTAGTGTACATAAGAACCACCTATGGTGTTTGTTCAAAAAGAGATTCCTGAGGTTCCATCTCCAGAGATCCTGATTCGAGAGGACTGGGGTAAAGCCTAGGAACGTTGATGGTACTGCTATTCACAGAGACAGAGGATACAAGAGAAAAAAGGTTGAGAGGAAAAAAATTAATTAAAATTTGAAGATGTTGGCGTCCAGGAGCTTAGGAGGCAAATATCAAAACCAAAGACCTGTCCAGAAGGGCACTGGAATATGGAACTAGAGTTTATCAGAGAAGTCTACACTAGAGGGGTTTAATTGAGAATTACTGGTACCTACATTATGGCTGAAATCATGCAAGTGAGAATACACAGGAGGAGAAGAGGGCCAGGGATAAGATCATGAGGAACAATAATTTTTAAAGAAGAGGTAGAGAAACAAATGAGCTGATGAAAGAGACTAGGGGGAGGGGATGATCAACAGAGCGAAAGACGCAGTTGAGTCTAATGAATTGGGAGTCAAGTCTATCACTCAGAGTCAGTGGAGGCCACCATTATGTTCACATTTCAATTAACCTCTCAAGTCAACTGTTACAAACACCTGCGGCTACATGACTTCCAGAGTTTCTGGGCACCACACTAAACCCAGAAACTCTGGAAAATGCACCCTATCCGTAAATTCAGCCCAATCCAGTGTTATATCACATCTTCCTTGGCCCTCTCCTAATTTCTAATAATATAAGTTAGTAAACCTTGCAATTATTTGGGGGGATAATCTAATTCCTTCAAGGTCATACTTTGTACTTGTCCCCCCCAGAGCATGTTAAAATCTGACGACAGTTATGGGCCTTGTGGTAACAAGGATTATTTGCAGTGAGTGTTGATTATTGGACAAGCTCTTGCAACCAAAAAAGAAGGTAGATAGATAGCCTGAAAATCAGCTATCTGTTAGGAGATCTAAAGTTGTCACTGACCAAGACCAAAGGGAGCAGTAGTTCACGATGGACATATGGGAGGAAGCTCTACAATAGGTTATGGTGTAGGAAACCACTTGAAGCCAGGAGAATTTTGAAGAGTCATCTATGTTCTAGTGTGAGTGTGGCACAGGTCTTTTTCATGGGAGCCAAAGTGAGCTAGTGTTGGAAAATAAGCAGGAATGTCATATATATAAAATGCATGGTCGAATAGCTCTTGCAAGTTCAGAGCTCTGAGCAAACCCCTTCGGTGCCAAGCAGCTTTAAAGTTGGTGCAAGAAGAAGCAATATTCTACCCATACGTTCAGCTAACTGTCACCCAACTAACCAAACTCTCTATAGGGATGGCAAATTACTCCTAGGGCATCCTGCTTCCAAAATCTTATTCACATGACCTAGCTGAGAAGACGCTGGGTCCTTTGTGGAAACTCACCCATGCTACTCAGGCAAGCAGCTTGCAACCCAGGAAGATCTATTTTTAAACTAAACCTGAAGCTGATTCTCACAGGCCCAAATGGCTCCCCTGGGCAGGGGGAGGGGGGATTATCCATATATACAGCCAGCTTGTTGCCCCTCACTTTTCGGATTCCTCTCAGTCTGATTGTTAATGCCAAGTCTGATAAATGCAGTAAGGAACCGTGGAGAGTAAGATGAACAAGATTTCTGTACCTCAGATGTGGCCTTACACCATGCTCCACACTAGGGGTTGGGAAACTTTTTCTATGGAGGGCCAGCCAGTAAATATATTAGGCTTTTTGTTACAAGAGGCAAAATCATGGCTATATTGTAGTTACTTACATAAGAAGAAAGAAAACAAATGCCCACAAATATCTTACTGACAAAATTCAAAATATAATAATAATGATTGAATACAGTTGTTTTGAGGGTTTTTTGATAACACATATCTACTAATGAGAAGAATGGGATTTTAGGACAGATAACATTTCACTTAACTGGGATCCAATGTTAGTACTCCTATAACCAAAGTGATAAAAGTAGGCCTGACCTCACCCCAGACCTACTAAATTCGATTTTTTTTTTTTTGGCTGCGTTGGGTCTTCGTTGCTGCACGCAGGCTTTCTCTAGTTGCAGTGAGCGGGAGCTACTCTTTGTTGCGGTGCCCGGGCTTCTCATTGCAGTGGCTTCTCTTGTTGTGGGGCACGGGCTCTAGGCACGCAGGCTTCAGTAGTTGTGGTGCACGGGCTCAGTAGTTGTGGCTCGCGGGTTCTAGAGCACAGCCTCAGTAGTTGTGGCACACGGGCTTAGTTGCTCCACAGCATGTGGGATTTTCCTGGACCAGGGATCAAACCCGTGTCCCCTGCATTGGCAGGCGGATTCTCAACCACTGCACCACCAGGGAAGTCCCTGAATGTGAATTTTAACAAGAGCCCCCAGTGGTTTGTGTGCACCCTAAAGTTTGAGAACACACTGGTCTAGTTTCTTAGTACTATCTGAGCTGCATTTCTATCCCTTTAAAGAAGAAAATGAAAGCTGTGGATCCTAGAAAACATTCTCAAACCGTCTGAAATCCATTCAAGAACTCTTACAGGGTCTCTGGCCCTGAAGTGAAGATCCCAGGGACTCTATTGCCAGATCCACCCCAGGATGAAAATGTTCTGCAATTAGATTGTGGTGATGGCGTTTAACCTGTGAATATACTATAAAACATTGAATTTTATACTCCAAATGGGTGGAATGTATGGTATGTGAATTATATCTTGATAAGGCTATTTTTAGAAAATCAAATTAAAGAATTTTTGGGTTTAGGAGCGAGGCATTGCATTTTTAAAACTTCCCATAGTTTTCCAGTAGACAGCTCAAGTAGAGAATTGCAAGGACTCCAGGTTTTGGAGTTAGAAAGCTCTGAGTTCAAACACCAGCTTTGCTACTTATTGTGTTACAGAAGCTAAGCTACTTAACCTCTCTGAACCTCAGTTTCTTCTTTTGTAAAGTAGAGATAATAACAATACCCATCTCATGGGGTTTCTGGGGGGATAAAAAGTAACTGCTAATGCAAAATGTCTATGTGACACGATGGAATGTCACAGACATCAAATACAAAGCCAAAAAGAAATCATTACGTACTTCACATCATCCAAGTCATAGTTAACCATACCTGTTCTATTGTCCATGTTGTATTATATTTTATATTGGATTGAATATTTCCTGCTCCATTATTATACCTGCCTTAACTCCTTTTCCTTATGGCTCACGGTAATAATGACTGCAGACACCCACGCAGCACTCATGTCCACGTACCAGGCCCTGTTCTAAGGTTGCTTTATATATATTAACTCATTCAATCCCTACATCAACCCTTTGAGTTATTTTTGCTATTCCCATATTATTACAGATAGAGAAAATAAGGCAGAGGAGATCAAATAACTTGCTCAGTGCCACAAAGCTCCAAAGTGGTGGAGCTAAGATTCAAACTAACGCAGTCTTCCTCTAGTGACCATGTTTGTGATCATCCTACTGTACCGTAGAATGAAATATATACATTTATAAACATACACACACATATATATACATATATATACTATATAACACACAGATGTATGTATACACATATGTTCTTTTTCTTCATATATATACAAAATTTATATATATATAAATTTTGTCTTGGTCAACATTATACCAATGCCCAGCACTCCTGCTTTTGGAGGGTACACATTTGTGCACCAAAGGACCATACAAAGCTGGACATACAGGCACACCTGCAGAATGAAAGATGGACTGCAGTAAACACAGAGCCTTTTGTTCTTTTTTCCCAAGAAAGGAGGTCTCTAGGACAGTGCTACTCTAAATGTGGTTCACGGACTGGTGCTGGTCATAAACTGTTAGTTATTGGCCTGCGGCAAGATGTGTGCAAAATTGAGAGCGTTTAAGAACTTTCATAGGAATCTGACGTTGACACGACAAAGGAGTGTGTCATTGTGGACTCATCTCGCTGTACAGTGAATTTTACAGAAGTATTAGTTTGGGGTGGCTTGGAAAATTAAACACAAAGAAACTGGTTCTTTAGCACAGATAGTTTGGGAAACAACACTGGAAGGTCACCTGCAATATGCTTTCTTTCTCTTCTGATGTTCCTCAAACTATGTGTTCTCTCTGCCAAGAACAAAGCTTGGAGGCCTGAATGTTGAGTTTTATTATAGGAGTGTAGAGAGGAATATAAGAGATGACACTGGGGCAGCTTCTCCTGGCTAAGAAAGGACATGAAAGCTCCAGCAGTGGTCAAGGTGTGCAGAGAGTAGAGGAAAATGAGGTGAGGAAGGGCCTGATGCTACTTGGGCTCCTGCAAGGATGGTCTGAGCAGCTCAGCCGGGAGAGGGGAGTTAGCAATGGCTGAGGGAACCGGAAGTGCTGAGGGGCCAGCAGACCTAAGAGCCTTGAGTAATGATGAACGCAGCCTCCCCCCATCCCCACCTTGACAGAAGGTCACGGAGATGATGACAACCCCTGAGACACTAGCGCACAGGGCCAGATCAGTGACAGTTTTACAGATACCAGCACAGATTGTGTGAGCCTGTGAACCAGAGAGAAAGGTAAAAACTGGGGCAGCAGGAAAAAAATATCCCAGGGAAACGCCTTTAGAAGTTACTTAACTTGACCAAGGTAACTCTGGCACACAATAGGGACTCTGGTTCAAATCCAGGCTCTGAAATTTGTTAGACACCGGATCTTGGAGACATGACTGAACCAAGACATGATCTTGGTTACATGCAGAGGAAACCATAAACAAGACCAAAAGACAACCCTCAGAATGGGAGAAAATATTTGCAAATGAAGCAACTGACAAAGGATTAATCTCCAAAATTTATAAGCGGCTCATGCGGCTCAATAACAAAAAAACAAACAACCCAGTCCAAAAATGGGCAGAAGACCTAAATAGACATTTCTCCAAAGAAGATATACAGATTGCCAACAAACACATGAAAGAATGCTCAACATCATTCATCATTAGAGAAATGCAAATCAAAACTACAATGGCATATCATCTCACGCCGGTCAGAATGGCCATCATCAAAAAATCTAGAAACAATAAATGCTGGAGAGGGTGTGGAGAAAAGGGAACACTCTTGCACTGTTGGTGGGAATGTAAATTGATACAGCCACTATGGAGAACAGTATGGAGGTTCCTTAAAAAACTACAAATAGAACTACCATATGACCCAGCAATCCCACTACTGGGCGTATACCCTGAGAAAACCATAATTCAAAAAGAGTCATGTACTGTAATGTCCGTTGTAGCTCTATTTACATTAGCCAGGACACGGAAGCAACCTAAGTGTCCATCGACAGATGAATGGATAAAGAAGATGTGGCACATATATACAATGGAATATTACTCAGCCATAAAAAGAAACGAAATTGAGCTCTTTGTAATGAGGTGGATAGACCTAGACTCTGTCATACAGAGTGAAGTAAGTCAGAAAGAGAAAGACAAATACCATATGCTAACACATATATATGGAATTTAAGGGAAAAAATGTCATGAAGAACCTAGGGGTAAGACAGGAATAAAGACACAGACCTACTAGAGAATGGACTTGAGGATATGGGGAGGGGGAAGGGTAAGCTGTGACAAAGCGAGAGAGAGGCATGGACATATATACACTACCAAACGTAAGGCAGACAGCTAGCGGGAAGCAGCCGCATAGCACAGGGAGATCAGCTCGGTGCTTTGTGACCGCCTGGACGGGTGGGATAGGGAGGGTGGGAGGGAGGGAGACGCAAGAGGGAAGAGATATGGGAACATATGTATATGTATAACTGATTCACTTTGTTATAAAGCAGAAACTAACACACCATTGTAAAGCCATTATACTCCAATAAAGATGTAAAAAAAAAAAGAAAGTATTTGAATAGTCCTTAGGTCATAGGAAATCCTCAGGAAGGATGAAGAGTTACTATTATTATCGGTGGCAGTACTGGACCCACATTTTATGTTTGCTGACCCAGGTTCAATAGTTTTCACACTATAATCAATCACATACTACCACTGGATTTTATCTTCATTGTTCAGGCACCTATTCTGTAGATCTGACTGGTGCTAATATTTAGTTATATCCTACTGTGCTTAAGTATAAAGCCATATATATAACTATTACTCATAAAAACAATGAGACAAACAGGAATTCACTTGAAAGAAAATCAATAGCTGTTTCGTTTGTTTTGTATAACTGATTTAGAAATAACCTTCCTGTGTTTAGAGCTCAAACTCAGTAATAGCCAACAAAATTAGATGACAGCTGTGAATGGTTTGAAGTAGGTTAAATTCTTCCTTCTGGAACATGGCTACTACGAAGAGAACATCCCAGTCTTTTTTTTTTTTCTTCCATGTTACTGACAACTTCCTTGTAGTTAAGTTACTTTTCCTGAGCTGGTCTCTCAATTAGAGGACAGTGATTCTTTGTCACAAAATATGTTTTAATACATTTCTAGTTCCAGCCAAAATTTATAACTTAAAAATTATGCATTTATTTATAGGCACAGATATCTTTGAATACACCATTATTTGTTGAAAGTTGGGGGAAAATGCCTGTTTTGTATCAGGCCCTTACTACTTTGAATATTCATCCTTGATATCGTATCACTTGATTTCTTTTTTTATTAATTAATTTTTTATTGTGGTATAGTTCATTTACAATGCTGTGTTAGTTTCAGGTATACAACAAAGTGATTCCATTATACATATATATTCCTTTTCAGATGCTTTTCCCATATAGGTTATTACAAAATATTGAATATAGCTCCCTGTGCTGTATAGCAGGTCCTTGTTGTTTATCTATCTTATATATAGTAGTGTGTATCTGTGACTCCCAAATTCCTAATTTATCTCTCCCCACCTCGCAACCCTTTCCCTTTGGTAACCATAAGTTTGTTTTCTACGCCTGTGAGTCTGTTTCGGTTTTGTAAATAAGTTCATTTGAATACATCCTTGAATACAGCATTATTTGTTGAAAGTTGGGGGAAAAAATGCCTATTTTGCCTTAGGCCCTTACTGCTTAGAAAATTCATCCTTGATATCATATCACTTGCTTTAAATGAAATTAACTTCAAATTTTTAAATCATATGTTAATGTTAATATAATTTCACACTAGGAGACTAAAATCTATTGCTCTCTATACACAGATCTTGGGAAGATATATCAATGGACTTGTCTATATTCTGACACTTGAATTAAATAAATATATTTCATATGCTCTCTCTTGGTCTGTGTTTACCAAGTGGGCTGTTGCTGAACTTCGGCTTTTATAATCCAGATAAAAGTATGTTTAGATTTAAAGTCTATTTTTGAACCCTGGAACATCATTATTTGATGGCTAGATTCCAAATATGATTTCTCTACCCATACACACCCCTCCTCCCACCCCATGTCAACTATATTTTCTGGTAAAATCTACCACTTCCATTCTTAGAAGACACTGTCAATGTTAAATAATTTTTTACATTGTTTGGTTTTAAGGATTTTGCTTCCTTTAAAATGAAATATATCTTCAAGTGGTTTTTTTTAATCATTATCTTAATTTCCCTCCAAGTCCTGATTCTTGGAAATATTTTCTGACTGCACAACACCAAAAACAAAAATGCCACCAAAGTCTATTTTCATGAACCAGAAATCCTTAAATGAATTGGACGTGTTCATAATGCAGGAACAGAGTGTTTCCTGGCATTCGGTTAGAAAGATTAAATCAAATTAGCCTGGATAAGTCAACTGTTACAAGGACTGGAAATTGCTAAATTAAACTTAACAAGAGTTACAAATGGTACTGTGCCTACTTGGAAATGAATAAGGTTATTAAGGGGTTCAGGGAAGGTAAGTCGGATTTTAATATTTTTATTCAGTGAAGAAGAAAATTATTTTTGTAGCTGATAATGCTTAGAGAAAATTGTTTTTTAAAAAAACGAAGGTGAGAGAACATTTAAATGTACAAGAAGTAGTTTAAAAAGGAAACAGTGGCAACTCTAAAAATTGAGCCTAAACTTTGTTAGCAAAAGCAAAGATGGGAACTAACATGCAAGAGGGCATCCCCATGGCAGAAGCAACAATGAAGTACAGTGCAAAGTAGCTGTCAACTTACAATTATTTGACAACTGTGGTGCTCACGCACAGAATCATGCGTGAGAAAAATCAGACTCTTCTTGAACAGATAGGGGAATACCTAGTATAAATATTATTTTTATATATTATGAAACACTATCAAACATTTAATACCCGTTGTCAAGGAAAACTGGAACTGCAACATTTAACATCTGCCCAGGACACCACAGCCTGCCCTCTTGAGCCAGACGCTAGAGCACAGATGCACTGAGATGATAGGGCACAATGCCTGAGAATACGGGCTCTGATTCTGGGCTGCCTGGGTCTGAAGCTGGGCTCAATTACTCATTAATTATGCATAACCTCTATGATCCTGTTTCTTCTTCTGTAAATGGGGTGAGGATGATGATATCTATCCCATGGGGTTCTTGTGAAGATTAAATGAGTTAAACAATCTAAAGCACTTAGAACCACCCCTGGAATATTCTAAGTATTATTTGTCCTTTCTTAACATGAAAAAAAAATCCTCATTCAAAGTGAATACTGTGTGTTAGTAAAAATACATACTCTGGCCAATGATCCTATAAATTGAGAGGAACAGAATTTCTAAGGTCCCTTGCACTCTGAAATGTTTTAAGCCTATGCTTGTTAGAGAAAGAGATTTCTAGGGGCTTCCCTGGCGGCCCAGTAGTTATGACTCTGCGCTTCCACTGCAGGGGACACGGGTTCAATCCTTGCTCAGGGAACTAAGATCCCGCATGCCGTGCGGTGTGGCCAAAAAAAAAAAAAAAAGAGAGAGAGAGAGATTTCTAGAATACAGAGGATAAGTCTGTTTTCTTAACATTTGGATACTGATACTTTGATTCCATGACATATCACCATATTTCATGACTCTGTAAGGGCAAACTACTTACCATTCTTTTCTCTTTAATAAGAACAACAAAAATGTGCCTGAAACACCATTATCCCCATCCTTGAGCCCTGAATGGCTGCTCAGAATGTTCTATCTCCTTATGTGCATCTGCTCAGTTCTGCCTCAGATGGCAGGGCCATTTGTGATGTGAATCACGAGGGATTCAGCCAGGTATAGGTGTCCACTCCACGGCTCTGCGCTTCCATCCTTGATACACCTGATCCTCACCTGGTGACTCAGTTCTAATAACTCGCTCCCACCTTATATCCACATGCTGCCCCACTGGCTGCCAGCACCACCTCCCACACTTATAGAGCAATTATTATAGGCCAGGCACTGTTTGTTTGTTTTTTTTTTAAGTATTTTACATCTATTAACCCTTTTAATCCTACAACACCCCTATGAGTACAAACTATTATTACTCCCGTTTTACAGATGAAGAAACTCAGGAAAAGAGAAGCTAGATTTTCTCAATTTCACACAGCTGGTCAGTAGCAGAGCTGGGATTCAAATTTAACCCTACACTATACTGCCTCGGTAGTCAAGGCCCAGGACCTTGGTCCCTGCTCCTGAGTTATTCTTTTTCATGTATTTTTGGCTGTGTTGGGTCTTTGTTGCTGCGCATGGGCTTCCTCTCTAGTTGCAGCGAGCGGGAGCTACTCTTCATTGTGGTGCACGGGCTTCTCATTGCGGTGGCTTCTCTTGTTGCAGAGCACGGGCTCTAGGCAGGCGGGCTTCAGTAGTTGTGGCACACGGGCTCAGTAGTTGTGGTTTGCGGTCTGTAGAGCGCAGGCTCAGTAGTTGGGGTGCGCAAGCTTAGCTGCTCTGCGGCATGTGGGATCTTCCCGGACCAGGGCTCGAACCCGTGTCCCCTGATTTGGCAGGTGGATTCTTAACCACTGCACCACCAGGGAAGTTCCCCTGAGTTATTCTTATATTAACAAATCTTACTGTAATATTTATATAATGCTTCATAGTTTTAAATGACTTCACCTCCATGAACTTATCTTCATGTGACCACTATGTGAGATAGGATAAGTATGAGGAAACAAAGGCTCACAGAGAGATAAAGTGTAAAGGAGGTAGAGGCTGGTAGAATCAGAATTTAAACCTGGGTCTTTGGCTACCAGAGCCTGTGTTCTTCCCATCACTCCCAAGATTTTGTTCTGAAGGTTTCGAAAAAGAAGATACCCATAAAATAGGGACTTTCTGGGTAGAGATTTTCTGATGGAGCTGGGGTCTAACCAAGACCTTGAATTCTAGATAACTCTCAGGGAGGAGAGGATGAGAAAACACAGAATAAACGAAAAAATAACAGAAAAGGGAGATGAGAAAGGATAGATGCTAGATAGATTATCATGAAAGAAATAAAAGGCCTTGGTAATGGCTTAGGTATTGAGTGCAAACGAAAAGTTAGATGCAAAACTGGTTCCTAGGTTTCAAATGTGAGAAACCAGGAGATCATCAATGCCATTAGCAGAAACATGGATGAAAGAGGAAGTGGTTTCACATAAAAGACAGGGAGTTTGGCTCCAACCATGAAGAACATTTGGTGACAGTTGCACTTGGAAGTACAAGTGGGAAAATATACAGCAGACAGAAAAACCTAGAAATGGGTATCTTGGAGGCATCCACTGGGAAGTGATATTTAAAACTCTGAGTCGATGAGAAGCCACAGGCAAAGGAAAGAAGTAATACATTATGGTGCAAACGCTAAACTCTGGGGGAAACCATCACTTAGGGAAGAGAAGAGGAAGTAAGACAAAAGGGAAAGTGGTAGAAAAGTAGCTGAATAGATTGTATAGAGTCACAGATAACAAGGATGGAGAAAATTCAAGAAGTAGGAAGTGATCGTGAATGTCACATAAAGCAAAGGAGTCAAACAGAACGAGGATTTGAATAAGTATACTTCACAGCACTTATCACAATTGTAATAAATTATTTGGGTAAATTGACATCTTTCCTAACTAGACTGGAGGTACTTAAAGGCAGACCTAAGTGTTTCCTACTGTAACTTCAGTGCCTAGCAGTGCTCATGCACAGTTGTCACTAAATAAACAGTTACTGAATGGGTGAATCAATAGATGAATGCACCTAGATTTCCTAAAAGCACCACAAATGACCCTTGGAAGTACAGTATCAATAAAGCGATGGAGGTAGATGTCATGCCACAGGGCAATTTAAGGAAAGTGTGATTTTAAAACAGAGAAAGTGGGTAGTAAAACAGTACGGGCAGATTTTAGTAACCATTTCTTAGAGATGCGTTTTTGCTGAAAAGAGAGACACACCAGATCAGGTGGATTTCCTATCCTGGTACACTATATATTTACCAGATTTTGTACCTCTAAAAGCTCTGCCTGACTTCCAGATGACCTTCAAGAGCTTACGGCAGCCACTACCGTTGCCAACTCTACAAGTGATGGAAGGGGACCTACCTGCTTTACTAGCACTATCGTGAGTAGAATCAGATGTCCATGGGTTAGGCATGATGGAAGATGGGAGAAAGCAGGGTAAAGAAACAGAGGTCAAAGGAAGTGATGGTGCTACCCACAGAAAGACGTCGCCAGGAATGGACCCAGGTTCAAGAGAAGTTAAAGTCCTGTGAATGTGTGTGCGGGTAAATGTGTGAGAGTGAGAGCATACACATGGGATGTGTAAGCAACAGATGGGATGTACAAAAACGTTGCTACAAGTAAATTCTAAATAGAAAGGATTAAAGCTAAGTGTTTACATATGCTGGCAAGACAGTCATAACAGATGCCATTGCAGAATGAAGCTTATAGGTAAAACAAACTGCTCATTTCACAAATTAAGGCTGCATTTCCTTTTCCTTTTCTTAACATACTAAATGATCATAAGAAAATGATTTCAACAGAAATACTAGATGTGCCTCCAGGACACAAAGAAGTAGAAATAACTATTTTATTCATATTATTTTATTCCCTAAACCTATTAGAAGACTTTATCAAACCTGAATAAGTTGAATGACAACACAGCTAATTCCCAAAGGCTGGCAGAGCATTTCAGAAATCCTAAGTACACAGAAAAAATATGATTTGACAACAAAAAGACATCTTCTCACCTTTTCCCTTATCTGTTTCCCTGATATAAGTTGTCCATATGTAAATATATATGTATACGTGTATTTATATACTCAGGGATGTAGGGATCTATTTAAGAATTTCACTAGTGTCCAACTGAATGTCTTCATGCACTTAAGCCATGGGGTTTAAATTATAACAGTCTTGTGTTTAAGCTGTTGTCTAAACAACATATAAACAGTTTATTATAAAGTGAAAAAATTAAACACTCAATTCCTATGCTTAAAAGACATTTTAAGGAGGCCAATATTTTAAATATATTATCATATATAAGTAATATTTTCTACTCATGACTTTGAATGCTTTAAATAGATACCTCCTTTGTTCTCCAAATGGTCTGATATGCAAAATGTATTTTTCACTTAAATGAGGAAGACAGCATTGCTAATTAAAACAATCTATATTAAAGAGAAATCTTTTAAAACCTGACTCATCTCTCTAGTGTACTATATTCATATTCACAGTCCGTATCTCATCTTCCTGTTGTGTTAAAAACATCATATTCATGTTGAAATTATTCCGGGGCTTTCCAACTTTAGCAATCCTTCTACTAAAATATATATCCATACTAGATATTTAAACATATCGAGAATAGGACTGAGTGCAGAAAACAATTCAACAGTGCTAAATAAAGCCTGACTTTTCTAACAAATGAAAGAAATTCAGAGCAAGATGACTGCTGTTTGACACTCTACTTCTGCTGTGAACTTGATTTCTTTATGTCATTAGGATACGTAATTGCTCCTATGTTCAGTGGGATCTAGTGCCATATTTCAATGCGTAGATTAAATTAAGCGCTAGTAACAAGAAGATACCTCTATTTCCCTCCTCAATCCATCAAACTTATATAGCGGCCCAATGGCCAAAACGTTCCTTCTGTATATATTCCTTTCTTTCTCCTTTTAATCAAATGGTGAAAGGAGTCTTTCATTTCCTGACAAGCAAACCCCACCCCACAAACACACAAAAATACAAAAATCAAAAAAGCAGATGCCACACTGAAGACCCCTAGACACATTCTTACCTCAATCTGATGGCTAGAACATTTTTGTAGGCTCACTTTTCTTTCGGACACACAAACTGTAGAATGCTGGGCTACGTGATGCTCCTGGAGTGCTAGGAGCAGAAACTTGAAAAACCAGCCTCTTGTGTTCCCACAAACTATTTACACAGTGAACACACCCAGTAGCACACAGTAATGTTTGCTTGTGCTGGATAGCTATTCCGAAGAAGCAGGTGGTATCTCTACTTTCAAAAAGGAATGCCTTTGTTGATCAACAGGGGAAAGGGAATAGCTGTTTTATCCTCTAAAGCACATTTAGGAAGATTTTTGATATGAGTTACTTTTTAAATCAATGTTTTAAAGATGACTCATTCTCTTAATATTCTATTCCCCCAAAACACCTATTATTAAAGGATCTGGGAAAAAATATATATCTAATGGTAACAGCCAACACATACATGCCAGGTACTATTCCGAGTGCTTTACATATATCATTTCTCACAATTTCCAAAACTTATTAGGTATGAACTATTATTATCCCCATAATACAGATGAGGGAACTAAGAAATTTGCCCACGGTTACCCAATTAGTAAATGGTACAGCCACAAGTTAAATCCAGGCACTTCAGCACCACAGTTCATGTATCTAACCATGACACTGCACTGTGTACTTATGACTTTTAGAAGATAATTATAACAGGATGTGGCTGCTCAGCTAAACATTAGATAATGAGTGAAGTTTTCTTAGTACTTGCACTACATCATAAGTTGAAGTAAGTGAAAATTTTGGAAGATTATTTCCCCAAGATGAGTATCCATTTATATTGTCATAGCAGGCCTCTTTATAGCTGCAGTGGCCCTTTGGGGTCCTGGGGAATTAAAAACAACAAAAAGCAAAAAAACAGGAGTCTAGCTTAAAGTACCAATAAAATGATTACCTCCGTAAGTTCAAAGAGTCATACAGGAGAAGCCAATACAATACCTTTAAAAAGTCTCAAGGATAAATGTTTTGTTCTGTTTTTCAGATTAGATAATTCCTACTAATCCATCTTCAATTTCACTAACTCTTTCTTCAGCCACGTACAAGCTGCTGTTGAGCCCGTCTGGTACGTTTTATTTTGGTGATTGTAAGTTCTAAATTTCGATTTGGTTATTTACACTTTCCATTTGTCTGTTAAAATTCTCTATCTGTTCATTCATTAAGACCATATTTCTTTCATTCATTGAACATACAGTAAGTCCCCTACATATGAACGAGCTCCATTCCGAGAGCGTGTTCATAAGTCCAATTTGTTCATAAGCCTAACAAAGTTAGCCTAGGTACCCAGCTAACACAATAGATTATGTAGTACTGTACTGTAATAGGTTTATAATACTTTTCACACAAATAATACATAAAAAAACACAAAAAATAAAGAAAACATTTTTAATCTTACAGTACAGTACCTTGAAAAGTATAGTACTGTAGTACAGTACAACAGCTGGCATACAGGGGCTGGCATCGAGTGAACAGGCAAAAGAGTTAGTGACTGGAGGAGGGAGAGGAGGTGGGAGATGTTAGAGCTGAAGGATCGTCAGCAACAGGAGAAGGAGGGCAAGCTGCAGTTTCACTCACACCTGATGTTGATGGAATGCACGTTCGCATTTTTGAAAGTTCGCAACTTGAAGGTTCGTATGTAGGGGACTTACTATATTCTTTAGTTCTTTGACTATAGAATAGTTGTTTTAAAGTCTTTGTCTAAAAAGTCCAACAATGGGCCATCTTGGGGCTTTTTTCTATTGACTTCTTTTTTCTTGACTACTAACAGGCCATATTTTCCTGTTTTCTGCATGTTGAATATTTTTATTGTATATTGAACAATGTGGATGATATGTTTCGAAACTCTGGGTTCTGAAGAGTGTTGATGTTTCTTCTAACAGGTAGTTCGATACATTTGGTCTTATGCTTTGTTAAAGTAGATATGCAGAAAGTCTAAGGTATTTCCTAAGCCTGATTACTTTTGAGGAATCAGCCTCCAAATTCTATCTCTTCTACAGATTTTGTAAGGGTTGGGTTTTAGGATTTTTAAGGGTGAATCTATTCTAGGCCTTACACTGGGGCATAATGTTTACTCCTAAGGCTTCTGGTTTCTCAGCTGGATACCCAGCATATTATTATCGAGGTATTATCAACGACTCATCACTCTTGTTGCCTGGATCTCCAACACCCCCCAGCATGGATCAACTGGTAATATCTCTCTTCCTCTCTTAATCCTGTACCCACTGGTCAGTCTCAGGTAGTCTTGCCCTGTGAATATGCAGCCCAGTCCTCAGCCAAAGACTCTTGGTAAACCTCCAAATGAACTTTTGAAGACCTTCCTTTATATAGCTCCCTCTTCTCTGATGGCCTGTCTTGCAAATTCTAGCTTCTTTAGGTCTACTGAATTCTGATTTCTACCTCATCAGCCCAGCAATACCACTGTGCTTTGCCTAGATTCCAGCTCACTGTGCCATTGGGATGCTTTCCCCAGGCAGAGAACTGGAGCAATGATTGAGCTACCTTGTGTGCGTCCTTTCTCTCTGGAATCACAACATTGTGCTGCCCATTGTACAATGCTCAAAAACAGTCAGCTCATATATTTTGCCCATTTTTGTGATTCTTTTTGGCAGAACGGCTACTCCACTACCAGTTACTCCATCATAGTCAGAGTGAGTCTCCCAAGGAGATTCATCTTCGATCAAATTTAAGTTGTCATAAGAAACCTATGTGTTCTGTTTAGTCTTAACACAGTCTTGCACAATTTTACGCCATCTCAAAACATAATCATATGCATCATATGACAGGAAGGTGGCGGGAAACAACTTCAAGGGAGATGGGATAAATTAACTGGCTGCTGCATCCTTTATCCTCACCTGGCATCTTAGTTTGGGTTCCGTCAGAAGCAGATGCTGAGACATGGATTCAAGTAAAAGTACTTTATTTGGGAGGTGTCTTAGTTTCCTATGGCTTCTGTAACAAATTATCACAATCTTGGTGGCTTAAAAAAAAACACACAATCATTGTCTTACAGCTCTAGAGGTCAGAAGTCTGAAATCACTTTTATTGGGCTAAACTCGGGTAGTGGCAGGGCCACGCTCCCTCCAGAGGCTCTAGGGGAGAATTTGTTTCCTTGCCTTTTCCAGCTCCTAGAGATGCATTCCTTGTATTCCTTGCCTGTGGCCCATTCTACCATCTTCAAAGCCAATAGTACAGCATCTTGCTTCAGTGGTCACAGTGCCTTCTTCTGTGTCAAATCTCTCCCTCAACCATCCTCTTATAAGGACACTTACAATTACACTAAGGGCCCATCCATAAAATTTAGGATATTCTCCCCATCTCAAAATTCTCCACTTAGTCATATTTGCAAAATCTCTTGCCATATAAGGTAAACTTTACAGGTTTATGGATTAGAACCTAGATATATTTTGGGGTCTAAGTCCACACTCTGGCCCCCAGAGATTCATGTCCATCCCACATGCAAGATACATTCACCCCACACTTCGACCCCAAAAGTCTCAAACTATTTCAGAACTAACTCAAAGTCTAAAATCTCACCATCTAGATAAGGTATGAGTGAGATTCTCAGGCAAAATTGTGCTCCATTTGGGGACTTGTGAAACTAGAAAACAAGTGGTTTACTCTCAAAATACAATGGTGGGACAGGCATAGGATTATACTTATGCATATTCTGATTGCAAAAGAGAGAAAAAGGAAAGGATCACTAGCCCCAAGCGATTTCAAAATCCAGCCAGAAAGTTCCATGAAGTTTCAAGGCCTGAAAATACTCCTCTATGGCTTGAAGCTCTGCCCTTGGCCTGTGGTTCAATGCTTTGGGACACAGTCTCCATCCTAGCGCCTGTGGCTCTGACCTCTGGGCACATTTCAATATTACTGAACAGTACTCTTGTGTCTGTTCTTTGTATTGTTTTTAAATGGTTATAACATCTGCTGGTTCTCTCAGGACTCAAGTAAAATCTCTTAACATGTGTTCATTTCACATCCGTATGAACATCATGATTTTATTTTGTTCTAAAAATTATCTTTTAGACAAATTTAATATAAAGAAATCAACTGCATTTCTATATACTAACAACAAAGTATCAGAAAGAGAAATTAAGGAAACAATCCCACTTACCATCGCATCTAAAAGAATAAAATACCTAGGAATAAGCCTATGTAAGGAGGTCAAAGACCTATACTTCAAAAACCTTAAGATGCTGATGAAAGAAATTGAAGATGACACAAACAGGTGGAAAGATATACCATGTTCTTGGATTGGAAGAATCAATATTGTTCAAATGACCATACTACCCAAGGCAATCTACGGATTTAATGCGATCTCTATCAAATTACCAATGGCGTTTTTCACAAAACTAGAAAATATAATTTCAAAATTTGTATGGAAACACAAAAGACCCCAGATAGCCAAAACAATCTTGAGAAAGAAGAACGGAACTGCGGGAATCAGATTCCCTGACTTCAGACAATATTACAAAGCTACAGTCATCAAAACAGTATGGCACTGGCATAAAAACAGACATATGGAACAGGATAAAGAGCCCAGAAATAAACCCACACTTACCAATTAATCTCTGACAAAGAGGCAAAAATATACAATGGAGAAAAGACAGTCTCTTCAATAAGGTGGCTTCCCAAGACACCTGCACGCAGCCTGGCACATTATATCCCTGTGATCTAGTCCCTTCATTGGTCAGGGAGCTGCCTTTGTGACATCCTAAACTTTGGGATGTCACTGGTTCCCACTGTGCCCTAATCAGGCCTCAGCCAAGACACACCCATGACAGGAAGCTGCTCACCCTGACTGGACCCTGATATCGAGGGAACTGTACTTGACGTTAACATTGTAGAAATAAATGTATGCTTCAATGGCAAACTTTTCCCTGTCCTTAGGACACCACACCACGTTATCTGATTCTAGCCTTGTACTGTCTTTGAGGTCTTTTACGACATTTTGTTAGTTGTACATTACTGATAAACATATAAGATATCCTGTATAGTAGAGATTAAATTGTCCCCTTCTCATGATGTAATGAAACCAGTTTTGCTTTCATGTACACAGTCATTTAAATATTCTTGATCAATATTCCTATATCTAATGTTTGGATTCTCTTTGGAACCAGTTATAACATTTTCCCACTCCCTCATTAAGTAAAACAGAATCTTTTAACTCATGTTCGTTTCATGTTTACTATGAGTGTCTTGATTTTATACAGTTTGAAAAATATCTTTTGATCATTTTGGAAGTTACAGTGAGGTGCTCAATGGATTCATCTATCAGAACCAGGTAAATATTGTAAAGAGAGGGCAAAGTGTACTTGGTGCTCAGTTTAAGCCCAGATGTGTCTCTTCTTGGCTGTCCTTGGTGAAGCCAAAGTACCAAGAGATGTTCCTTCTCTTTTTTTTTCTCATTTTAATTTTCCTCTCCTCTAAGTTTGTGTTTCTGCTTTGTTTTTGTTCATTTACAGCTGATAACAGTTACAGCCATTTCCACTCCAAAAGAGGAAGTAGAAAAATGGACTTTCCGATTCAAGCAATTTCAATATCCAAGCAGGCAAACCTCCATAGGTTTCAAGGCCTGGGAATAATCCTTTGTGGCTTGAAGCTCATCCCTCTGATTCCATGACTTTACCCATGACCACAGCTCCGCCCCCTAGGCCCTAATCGCTGCCTTCGGAAGCATCTTGCCTGTATTTTGAATGGAGCACATGTTTGCCACTGAGTACTATTATCAGCCTGTTTTCTGCTTGTCAAATTTTGAGAGTCCCACAGCCTCCTTTCAGTCCATCTTTTATCCCTTCTTTCAGTTAGAGATGGCATTCTTAATGCTGACTTAACATGCTCAAAATCGTGTAGTCTCCCATATGTGTCTTGGGGAGTTATGCCTTTAGACAAAAGCCTCATTCAGAGATTCCCTCCTGGAAAATCCCATCTCTATTCTTTGCTTCTGCTGAGATGGCTAGGGTCATCCATGATTCACAGCCTATTTTGCTTCAAGGAGCCCTCTGTTTGAATACTCTAATATTTTGATCCCGTGGAGGTACTAGCAAAAGAATGCCTAGCTACATCCTTGATTTTATCTCTACAGGACACTTTCCTGACAGTGAATCCTTTCATTTTAATGTACTTTTGCAAACTGGATAAGCTGAGAATTTCTCATATATACAAGTCCTCTTTCTTTTTTGCTTAACAGTTCTTCCCTCAATTTATGTCTTTCCTCTAGTATTTTTACTACTGGTAGCAAGAAGAAACAAGGGCATGCCTTCAACACTTTCCTTGGAAATCTGCTCAGCTAAACTTTTAATTCATTGCTTACAAGTTCTGCTTTCCACATAACTGTAGGACACAATTCACCTAAAATTTGTACCACTGTGTAACAAGAATCCCCTCTCCTCCAGTTTCCAAAATCATGTTCCAAATTGCCTTCTAAATCATCACCAACAGAGGGTGTGGACAAGAAGGAACCCTTCTACACTGTTGGTGAGAATGTAAATTGGTACAACCACTATGGAAAACAGTATGGAGATTCCTTAAAAACTGAAAACAGAGTTGCCATATGATACAGCCATCCCACTCCTGGGAATATATCTGGAGAAAACCATAATTTGAAAAGATACATACACACTCATGTTCATCGCAGCACTACCTACAATAGCCAAGACATGGAAGCAACCTAAATGTTCATCAACAGATGAATAAAGAAGATGTGGCACATATATATAATGGAATATTACTCAGCCATAAAAAAATAAATTAATTCCATTTGCAGCAACATGGATGCAACTAGAGATTACCATATTAAGTGAAGTCAGACAGAGAAAGGCAAATATATGATATTGCTTATATGTGGAATCTAGAAAAAAATGATACAAATGAACTTATATACAAAACAGAAATAGACCCACAGACATTAGAAAACAAACATGGCTACCAAAGGGGAAATAAGGGGGAGGGATAAATTAGGAGTTTGGCATTAACAGATACACACTACTATATATAAAACAGATAACCAACAAAGGCCTACTGTATAGCACAGGGAACTATACTCAATATTTTGTAATAACCTATAAGGGAAAAGAATCTGGAAAAGAATGAATATATATATATATATATATATACACACACACACACACAGAGAACTGAATCACTTTGCTGTACACCTGAAACTAACACATTGTAAATCAACTATACTTCAATAAAAAATTAAAATTTTAAAAAGAAAAATAAATCTTCACCAGCCACACCTGTGACATTCATATTTCTATCAATAGTCTGTTTATGATGATTTAGGGATTCTCTATGACAACACAGGCTTTCTCTACTGTGTTCCTCACTTCCTTCTGAGCCCTCACCAGCAGCACTTTTAACATTCATATCTTTATTAACAGTCAACTAATCTAGAATTTTTCTGTCATGCTCCTCAAAATTATTGCAACCTATAGCCATTACCTAATTCCAAAGCCACTTCTACATTTTTAGGTGTTTGTTATAGCTGCAACCTACTTCCTGGCACCAAAATCTGTATTAGATTCCCATGGCTAAAGCAAATTTCGTAGCTTAAGCCAACACATATGTAGTCTCGTACAACTCTGGGGGTAAGAAGTTCAGAATGGTTTCACTGGGCTGAAAACAACTTGCCAACGGGGCCATGCTCCCTCTGGAGGCTCTAGAGGACAGTCTGTTTCCTGGCCTTTTCCAGAACCCAGAGCTATACATTCCTTGAATTTCTTGTCCCCTTCCTTCAACTTCACAGCCAGCAATGTAGCATCTTGCTTCAGTGGTCAAATTTCCTCCTTCTGGATCAAATCTATCTCTGCCTCCCTCTAATAAGGACATGTGTGTTTACACTTGGGCTCTGTCACATAATACAGACTCATCTTCCACCTCAATATCGCTGACTCAATCTGTGACTTCTCTCTTGCCATATAAGGGAACATCGCAGATTCATGGGATTTGGACCTGGTTATCTTTGGTGGCCACTATTCAGCCTATCACAGGAGGTATTCCCAGGAAACTCTAGTAGGGAAGTGAGGAATTTAGACAGGGAAGGGAAGGAAACGAACAAAGTGTTCATTATTAATCAGCTTATGATCATTGAAGAACTTTCGGGAACACTAGAAAACACACTTTCCAGGGGAAGACAATGCCCCAGCATTCTGGACTATCATGCAATTGGGCAGGGTGGGCTCACAACCTAATAAAAACCCTCACACAAAGAAACACAGGTTCTGACATTTGAAAGTCAGGCAAATATGCTTCTAACTGGTATAGGCTGTGTACCTCCTTATAAAGTATTTTCTTTTCTCTTTGCCTCCTGCCTGCTCTTCCTTCCTCCATTTAACAAATGTTTATTGTGCAGCTACCTGGGATCAAGCACTGAGTTAGATGCTGGATATTCAATGTTAAACAACATAGACATTGTCTCATCCTTATGGAGCATCCAGTCTAGTAGGAAAGGCAAATGTTAAACAAATGCCCAAAGAAATATATGATTCCAAATTGTGGTGCATGATCTAAAGCAGAGTTTATCAACCTCAGCACTATTGGCAGTTGGATAATTCTTTGCTGTTGGGTAGGAGGACTGTTCGTGGCATAGCAGGATGTTTAGTAATATCCTTCGCCTCTAACCCACTAGATGATAATAGCACCCTCCAGTTGTGATGCCAAAAAGTACCTAGAGACATTGTCAGATGTCCCCTTAGAGGGCAAAATTATTCTCAATTGAGAACTACATTACATTAAAAAGTATACATTACAAATAAATTACTTTAAGATACAGTAAGGGGATGTAACTTAGATGGAGTGATCAAGGAATAATTCTCTGAGGACAGGACATTAAAACACAAGAATAGGGAATGAGGCAGCAAAGTGGTAAGACAAAGAACATTCCAGAAAGATGGCAAAGGCAAATCTCTAAACCGGTAAAGTACTTGGGGTGTTTTAAATAAAAGGTAGTAAGTGTAACTGAACATGACTGCAAGAAAGAGGGGAGGTTGAGATGACCTTGTATCCACCCAGAAGCAATAAAAAATCTGGACTTTAATAGACTTCCTGGCACTTAGATCCATTTCTCAAATCTGGATAAACAGGAACACAATTTACATATATATATTTAAATTAACTAGTGTGAAAATAGAAAAAGGTCCTAAAAAAACAAGGAAGTGGAGGCTGAATGGTTGTAATACTGTGTAGTAGACTGTTTGCAGAAGTGGCCACAAGTGTCCCATTCTCTGCGTCCACATTTTTCAAAATGTGACTCAGCAGCTCCTCTAATCAAGACATGGTGCCTATATCCCCACCTCTTAAATCTGGGCTGGCCTTACCACCTAAAATGGGGAAGTGATGGTGGACTAGTAATGGACCTGGTCCTCAACAGACTTTATGTTCTTTTACTCTTACTTGAAACACTTACTTCTGTCATGCCAATAAGCGTAAGTTAGCCTGCTGGAGGACGAGAGACCATGTGAAGCTGAGCTGAATCAGCCCAGTTGTCCCTTTGAAGGCCTTAGATATATGAGCCCAGCCATGATCAGCAAAGTCAAATCATCCCCTTTTTGTGGTATTAGTTATACATATTAAATCTATAGATGTTACAAAATCAATAATATACATTGACATAGTAATTATTTATTTTATAATTTTACACCTTTATAACTTTAAAGGAGAGGAGAACAAATATGTATTTATAGATTTTGTTACATTAACTTCCTTATTTGTCATTTATGGTTCTCTCCATTTGTTCCGATGGATTCCAGTTACCACCTGGCGTCACTTTCTTAACCCAATACAACTTTGCTTCCTCCCCATCCCCTCTGTGCTGTTATTAGAATATATATATTGCATTTTCATATCTTATATGCACAGCAGTACATTACACAATTTTTAAGTCAGTTAAGAGAAGAAAGGAAAATAAATATGCATCTATACTGTCTTTTAAAATTACAGTTACCTTTACCAGTACTTTTTTTGGATACTGATTTGAATTACTGCCTGGAGTTGCTTGCTTTCAGCCTGAATAACTTCCTTTCATTTTTCTACATCCTCTTTCTTTCTGCTCCTCAGACTGGGAAATCTCAATTGTCCTACCATGAAGTTCACTGATTTTTTCTTCTGCCAGCTCAAATCTACTGGTTAGTCCTTTAGTGAATTTTTCATTTCAGTTGTTGTAATTTTCAACTCCAGAATTTCCATTTGGTTCCTTTTTATGATTTCTATTTCTTTATTGGTTTCTCTATTTCATGCAGCACTATCGTCATATCTTCCTTCATTTCTTTAATCATGGTTTCCTTTAGTCCTTTGAACATATTCATAATGGTAACTTTGAAGTCTTTGTCTACTAAATCCCACACCTCGTTGCTCTCACAAGTTTCTGTTGTCTGCTTTTGTTCTGGTGGATGGGTCATACTTTCCGGTTTCTTTGCATGCCTCACAATTTTTTGTTGGAAACTAGAAATTTTAGATAGCATACTGTAGCAACTCTGGGTATTGGTCCCACCACCAAGTGCTCATTATTTCTCTGTTTAATTCTGTAGTAATTGGCTGGATTATTTTAGTGAAGTCTATAACCTCCCTTGACATTGTGAAGCCTTTGATGTTGTTATTCATGGGGTGCAGGCTGGGGTATGACCCCAGTCACCCTGGGAAGACACTGGTTTGGGGAGAACTCTCTTCATCCCTTCTCTGACCATACCCAACGGTTAAGTTCCACTGATTGTCAGTTGATTGCTCTATTGTTTTTAACAATTGCCTGAGGGCATGAATTGTACCATATACTGGTACAATCAAATCCAGGCTCTTTTGAAAGGTTAGTTGCTTAGGTCAATGTTTAAAGTTTGTTCTGTCCCCAGGAAGGCTCCTCCCAGGTGTCACTTTCTCAACTTCTCTCCAGAAAACTGGCCAGCCGATAGTTTTGTCTCGATCTCTAATTAATCTACCAATCTCTTCCCAACTGCCTTTCATCACAACTTCCCACTTCCAGCGTTTTTGAGAGCACCCTAAGGTTTGAACTTCTCCACGCTCTGTTACAAATGAAATCAGGTCCTTTGGTAAGAGAGTCAGTGTTCTCTCTTTTATGGCCTGCTTCACCTCCAGGGCAATTCTCTGAGCCTTGGCTCTGGAACTGAGGGTGGGGACAATGGAACACTTTTTTTCTGAGTAACATCCTATTGTAGGAGCTATACACTTGAGGGTGAAGTAGCCTCAGGTCTTCTCGGCTTGCCTCTCTCAGTGTGCATCACCATGAAAGGGTGGTCAGGTCCCAGTATACTCAGTGATGCTGCACCCAAGGTAGAACCTGCATCCCATGAGTGGGGATTGGGAGGAAGAAGCCAGTCCCCATCTCTGAGCCACACTTGCCCAGAACACAGCCTAAGTAACAAATAGCTGAGGGCAGAATGAGAAATGCTGATATCCTGCCCCTCCCCTTAAGATAGCCCTTGGACTAGGAGCTGGAGGGAAGAGCCCTCTGTCCTATGCTGTACCAGTCCTGAGTGGAGTTTCCATTTCACTGAATGGGAGGGGAGAAGGATGGAGTGGGTATCAGTTCAAATACCTTAGACTCTTGCTGCTATCTCCATGTTTTAATAGATTTGCTTGAATAAAAGAAGATTTCTTGGGCTTCCCTGGTGGCGCAATGGTTGGGAGTCTGCCTGCGAATGCAGGGGACACAGGTTCGTGCCCCGGTCCGGGAAGATCCCACATGCCGCGGAGCGGCTGGGCCCGTGAGCCATGGCCGCTGAGCCTGCGCGTCCGGAGCCTGTGCTCCACAACGGGAGAGGCCACAACGGTGAGAGGCCCACGTACCGCAAAAAAAAAAAAAAAAAAAAGTGATTCTCAAAAATGAGCTCTACTGGAAGAATCTGACCTATGGAGAGGCTTAAGTGAAGTTTAATTCTTTAGGCAATAAGAAGTGGCCAATTATTTACTGCATTACAGGAAAAAAAATACTCTCAAAATTCACAGTGGCAAGCAAAACAGTAAGATTGAAGATCTGCTTGTAATTAGAAGGAGCCATCGCTGCATTTAAGAGCAGCACTGCATGAAAGCTGAACTTGCAAAGTGAGATCCTCCTTCTCCAGACATTTGATGAGGTCTGACACAGAAAGCGAGAGAAAGAAGAGTGGGTAGTGTCACATCTCAAAACTTCCTTGCTTTACTTCCGGAGACAGAAATATCGACTACCTAGTGTACTTCAGCCAAAACACAAACACAATGTCAAAATCACTGGACAGGAAATTGATCACATCTAACTATCAACAGAATCTTCTAATAAAAATAACTAAAGAATCCGACAACACTGTTAGAGGATTTTTCCATCACAGAGTCCCTTTTCTTGACCTACAAGAGCACACATCCCTGGGGCCTCATAGTCTAGCAGCTGACTTCTCTGCCACAACATATCCACATTTTTTAAAGAGCAAAGTCTGCATGGTGGATATTAGCCAAACCTATTGTAATCATTTTATCATATATGTAAATCAAACCATCATGCTATATGCCTTAAACTTACACTGTGATGTATGCCAACGATTTACTCAATGAAACTGGAAAAAAAAAAAAACCAAACCAAAACTTGCAGTTCACTTTCTGAGTCCTTGGGAATTCTAATTTTTGATCTATAAAGATCTTTAATTACAACAACTGAAAATTTGAAATATCTATCAACATGTCAAAATTTTCAAATACAGGCAAGTCACACAAATTCAGGCAATCCCACTTGCTGACCTCTGGGGCCTAAGTCAAAAGAGAAGCCAGCAAGCCCAATGCTCAGAAACTGACAGTCTGAGTTGCTGGTTAACAGATTGCTATGGCAGGAACAGTCCCAAAACACCAGTTTCAGGAAGTAGCTTCAAAAATCTCCAATTTGGTCTTTCCTAAATGCAAGAGACATTATACGATATATTTCCTACATATAGATTTCACTGCAAAAATTTCACACAGAAGTTGTGCTCATAATATATTAAGTTAAATAATATATTAAGTTAAAATATGGGGTCATAAACCACAATGAGCGATATGATCTCAACCTTAAAATGTGTATCCTTCCGGGGCTTCCCTGGTGGCGCAGTGGTTGAGAGTCCGCCTGCCGATGCAGGGGACACGGGTTCGTGCCCCGGAGTGGCTGGGCCCGTGAGCTGTGGCCGCTGAGCCTGTGCGTCCGGAGCCTGTGCTCCGCAGCGGGAGAGGCCACAACAGTGAGAGGCCCGCGTACAGAAAAAAAAAAAAAAAAAAAAAGTTAAAATGTGTATCCTTCCTTATTCTCCTATACCTCCACTCTCAAGCTCACTTTCTCCCACTTTTATGGTCAGCAAATGTTCTTAAAATAATCCTCAAAGACCCACATAAAACATTACTTCCTCTTTGAAGCTTCTTCTCACATTTTTAGACAAACTTTTTCTTGTATTTGGTCTCCAATGTCCCTCTCTAGAAAATAATACACTAATATGATGTTAGTTACCATTTCCACAGGGAGGGACTATGGGGCACTCATATTTTCCTGTTTATACTTGTCTATATTCCATAATTGTTTACATGAAACATGTATTACTATTGTAATAAGAAACAATAAATGTTCCTTAGAAAAAGAAAAGGGAATCATGTTCAATTGGGCTTCGCAGAGGAACTTTAATTTTTAGGATACGGTATGGGACCACCGATACTCAAGATGACCCAGAAAAAGGCAGAGTCTGCAACTACTGTGGTGCATTTCTCAAAGGATGGGGTGGCTCTAGGCCATGACATTTCAAAACACATGAAACAACTCCTGGTCTCCTTCCCACCCCCTGTCCCTCCTCTCATGTCTCCTATTTTTGTTTTCATTGTTTCCCCAGCTGTACGACCAGCTCTCAAAGTCATCCTGGAGCAGCCTCTCTCACTCACTACCACGTTCATTGAGTACCAGTCTCAACTCTTCCTCGGAAACATTCCTCAAACCATCCTGATTTTCACTGTCACAGTCAGGTCATTTCTTCTTGCCCGGCGATTTGTCATCGGCTCCTGCAGGTTCCTCTGGTCTAGCCTCATCCTTTTCCAAGTTATCTTCTTACTGTTCCTGTTTTTTCTTCCCCCGCAAATCTAACAGCTTTTAAGCCTCACCCCACTCCCTTCTCCTTCTGTCCCACAAGTGGGCAAGCTTATAAGAAAGTCTGGGTGCTTCTTCCTTGGGTGCTAGTTCCCCATGCGTAGGAACCTTTATGCTGACCCCACTCCCTCCTTAACCACCATAAAACCCCGAGCCAGCCTTCTCTCCCTGCTCACTCGCTCAATCCATTTTACGACCTACTTGGGAGCTAGCCTGTTCTGCCCAGAAAGCCTCATTACATGAGTGATGCATCTTTTCATACCCTCTTGGGGGTGTGTGTATGTCTTGGGGTGGGGGGGGGAGAGGAAGAAGGGGAGGGGGGAGGGGGAAAGGGACGGGGAGAGGGACGGGGAGAGAGATCACTGATCTCCACTTTGTAACCAAGTTTGGGGCAGGAGTCCATCTTGTATCTTAAAGGTGGCCACAGAAGTGTCCCCCTACTGTTCAGTCCCTGCTGCCCTGCATTTAGAGTACAAAGCTCTCAGCACATCCCACAGGGCTCTCCGCCATCTCTCCCCAGCCCACCCCTCTAGCCTCTTCTGCCCATCTCCTCCTCCACACACAAACCTATGCTTATCTATTTCCAGAATATTCCATGGCCTACCGTGATCTCTGATTTTCATCTGCTTTTCCTTTTGCCTGGAATGTCCTTCCTACTTCCACCTCCCCCTTCCTTTCCCAACTCCCAAGCTATCTTCTTTCTCCCGGATGTCTACAAAATGTTTTCCCTATCCCCTAAGACCAAGTGAAAACGTGATGTCCTCTTCGAGTCTCCACTAAGTTCTCTAAAGAGATTTTCTCTTCTGTTCCCAGTCTACGATGGCACTTCAATCACGATTCCTGCTTGCTTGCAGGGCTCTCTTCCCCTGCAAGGCTCTGAACGTTTTGATGGCAGAAATCTTCTTTTCTTCACTTAATATGCTTTGTCTCTAGCACACGCTTATGAATATCATCAGTGCTGAAAAATACTGTGTGAAAAAAATTAAAATGAACAAAACAAAAATCCAAAATATTGACTGAGTGAATAAGCAGTGATTTTTTTCCAAAGTAAAGTGGAAATCTTGTTAAGAATGAAAGAATGTTGGTAAACAAAATATGTCGAGCTCTTTGAGATACAACAAGAACTAGAATTTTTCTATATTTGTCTCTAGTGTTATATGCAAATAACTGTTAAGACATTGTTGCGTGACTAATGAAAAAACTAAAATAGTTACAATCTAGCCACTAAAGACCTTTATTTGGGGGGAGTAGCAAGGTGAGATGAGTTATTTATCATTCCCAGATCATAAACATTTCATCGCTACTGAGTTACATTCCTTGAGGCCTAAATGATGTTTCTCTGTTAAATTTAATAGCCACAGAAGAAGCAATGTGACTGCTATGGTTCAGTAATCATGAGATAATTAGTTAACAAAATGAAATTGACTCTTGTGGCGCATTCTCCCCTCCCATAAAAACAAATTTGGAAACTAATGGGTTCAGTGCTGTCTTCCATTTTGGCCAGTTTGCTTATGGAAGAGTTAAAATCTTCTCACCATGATGATGGCAACTATCTCCATCTTTCCTTGAAACCACTTTAAGTCCATAGTTGCTAACTTACTCTAAGAAAATGATAAGCTTATCATGACAAGAGGGACAGTTAGCACATTGGATCACATTTCATTGTCACTCAAAAAATGTTAACTGAGCATCTACTATGAAACCTCTATCACAGCACTCAATCCACTGTTCCCTGCTTCTCTCTCTACAAGTTCCTGTGCCCCTGCAAGTCTCTGAGCTTTTGACAGCAGGGATCATCCTATTTTCACATAATACCCACTACTATGTACTGGGTTGGCACATGGATCCAGCGCTGAAGGAGATATGGCCTCATTACCTTGTGGAACTTACTGATATCTAAAGACTGCAAACCCTGAAAGCAATGGAATGATACAGATATAAATTTCTATACTGAGGTTTGCAAAATCAACAGCCTAAATACGTAAGAAAAAAACCAAGCTTGAGAGTACTTCATCTGAAAAGACATGAGCTACTGCTCTTGTAGTCCAAAAGCTCAGTGAGATGTGCTCATAGGTTTATGCAGTTGCTAAGGAAAATAATAAAAGTCAAATACCTGACTCCTTTCACAGCCTCTATACATGACCCACCGTTATGGCCATGGGAGGATTGATACGGTGATAAATCCATGGACTCCAACCTTCACCAAGTTTTCAAGCCTGCACGGCAATCGTGGCAATCAATCCCACGTTCCCTAGTTGGTTCCTTTGCCCATTCCCACTGGTATCATTTTTGAACTTCCATTCCTCTCTTCAAACCTTGTTTTCCCTCACTTCCTATCCCATCATAGCAGATGTTGTCAGCTCCTGCAAATAACCCCTCAGCCCCCACCATTTCCAGCTTGTGCCGGCTTCACCCTACTGCAGCTCTCAGGAGATGACAGATGGCAGTTGGGGGACAGATGTCTCAGTTCTCTTGCCCCTAGGATGGGATGATCCTGATGCATGTTCTGCACTGTTTCTTAGCTTTTCCCAGAAGGACTGAGTCCCAGTTGCCTATGGCAGAAACCTATTCCGTAACACACATTTTATCGGCTTACTTCTCTTCCCTATCTTGATTCCTTAACTAAAACTAATGGTGATTCTTGGAATGAACTTCCAAATAAACACTTGCACACAAACCTTGTCTCAGGGTCAGCCTCTGAGGGTACAGAGCTAAGGCACTTCCTTTCAGCAAAAGTACTCACTTACTCTACAGAGAGAGAACAGACTCCACCCGTCTCAGGCACAGGTGGTCTTATGACCCTGGAGCTCCAGTTACAAACTTAACCTAATCCACACTCATACTTCCCTCCCACCTTTTAACTTCGGTGGAAGAGTTGTAGATTCTTTTCCTTAAGATTAATCCCCTGATTCATTATCTACATTCATTAGTCTTAAAGCATTAAAAAAAAAAAACCCACAGTTTATTTTGAAGTAATTTCAGACTTATAGAATTTTCTTTTTAAGTACAAATAATTCCCAGATACCTTTCAACCAGGTCTCCAAAATGTTAACATTTTACCATGCCTGCTTCATCATTCCCTCACTATTTTGTTTTTTGTTTGTTTGTTTTTGTTTTTTGTGGTACGCAGGCCTCTCACTGTTGTGGCCTCTCCCGTTGCGGAGCACAGGCTCCGGACGCGCAGGCTCAGCGGCCATGGCTCACAGGCCCAGCCACTCCGTGGTATGTGGGATCTTCCCAGACCAGGGCACGAACCCGTGTCCCCTACATCGGCAGGTGGACTCTCAACCACTGCGCCACCAGGGAAGCCCTGTTTGTTTTTTTAATAGTGGTTCTCAAACTGTGACAAAGGACCTTTTAAAAAACTATCCAATCCACTGAGGACCAATTTTTTGTCTTATGCTTTTATAAAACATAATAAAAGTGAATCACTACAAAAGCAGAAATGACCTAAGAAGGATATACAACATACAAGCTACTAGTTTTTAAATATTTATATTCAATAGGTATCAAATGACTGTGTCAAAAAACTATTAAAATTTCTAAATGTTTATTTTTCATTTCCATATTTATTGTGTCTCAGGCCACTAACTCAGAGTTCATGGACTGGCATGGGTCTGTCAACCACAATAAGCAGCATTACTGTAGATAACAAAATCTACTGTCAAGGTTCTCACTCTCCAGCCATGACATTTCAACCTCCCCCTCCACCACAATAGCCTTTTCTTTCATAAGCATGCTCAAATATTTTCCTTCTTAAAACAACAACATGGACAACTCACAGTACCATCTCCAGGTACCACCTTATCTTTTTATCCTTATGAAAAAAGATTTTCATGTCCTATCACTGCATCTTGTATATACTACTTGGTGCCTTTTAATCTGTCTCCACCAGTTCAGAAAACTGCTTCTGCCATGGATCCAGTAACCTTCCAGTTACTAAGTCCATGAAATACATGGAGATCTCCAGCCTGTGAGAAGTGGGCCACTCCCTCCCTTTCCTCAACCCTTCTTCTCCCTCAATTCTTGGGATATGATCTTCTCTGCGTTTCCTCTTACATACATACATACATCTTTTCTCAGTACTTCTCAGTTCCCTTTCAAGGATTCTCTCCCCACAGATCTCTATTTTCATTCATTTTAAACAAACACTTCCATTCACATGTTTCAGTAAACATCTTTTACTGATGATTCCAAAATATATATATCTGGAGTCCAGACCTGTCTTGGAGCTACCAATGTTTGTCCCACCACTTGGCCCAAACTAACCTCATTCTAACTCTGCCACCTGGTAAAGTCACTTGATTCATGTTCCTTAATTTTCTCTAATTTTCAGTTTTTGTATCTATAAAATGGGAATAATATCTGACTCAGAGGACTGTTGTACAGATTAAATGACACAATGCACGTAGGAACATATAGCAGTGCCTGACCACGGTAAGTCCTCAATACACATTAGATATTATCATTAACTACTTCCTCCTGGATTTTCTTCTCACGTCAGTCCCTTATCATATTGAATGTGGTTAATGCCTTATCAGATTACTTTCCCTCCCTCCCTTCCTTTCATCCTTTGACAAACATTCACTTAGTGCCTGCTATATGCTAGGTACTATGTAAGGTGCTAGGGATAAAACACTAAGAAAGACAGTTCCAAGCAACTTAAATGTCCATCGACAGATGAATGGATAAAGAAGGTGTGGGTGTGGGCACGTGGGCGTGCACGCGTATATATATTACACACTATATTCCATATGTAGTGTAATACTCTCTCTCTATATATATATATGTGTGTGTGTGTATATATATATATATATATATATATATATATATATATATAATAATGGAATACTACTCAGCCATAAAAAGAACAAAATTTTGCAATTTGCAGCAACATGGATGGACCTAGAGGTTATCATACTAAGTGAAGTCAGACAGAGAAAGACAAATATCGTATGATATCACTTATATGTGGAATCTAAAATATGACACAAATGAACTTATTTACAGAACAGAAACAAACTCACAGAGAAAACAAACTTATGGTTACCAAAGGGGAAATGGAGGAGAGGAATAAATTAGGAATTTGGGATTAAAATAGACACACTACTATATATAAAATAACCAACAAGGTCCTACTGTATAGCACAGGGAACTCTACTCAATATTCTTTAACAACCTGTAAGAGAAAAGAATCTGAAAAAGTATAGATAGATATATACAGATATAACTGAATCACTGTGCTGTACACCTGAAACTACCACAATATTGTAAATCAACTATACTTCAAAAAAAAAAAAGTCCCCACACCTATTAAGTTTATATTCTAGTGGTAATACAGATGTTAGTTAATTCACTACAGTGCAGAAACTTGGATGTCATCTTCTTCTTCCTCTCCCCTTACCCCTGTCCCATGTGTTCTGACTTCCATCAGTGATGAAACCCTTTCCATTTTTTTCTCCTTACCTCTGAAGTCTATTCCTTCCTCGAGCTCTGTGCCGTCCAATACAGTAGCCACTAGCCACACGTAGACATTTAAATTTAGATTTACAGTAAATAAAATAATAAAATTAAAAATTCAATTCCTTTGTCTCACTGGACACATTTCAAGAACTTAGTAGAAAAATGCAGCCAGTGGCTACCGCATCAGACAGAGCAGCTCTAGAACATTACCATCATACCAGAGAACTCTACTGGACACCACTGTTATAGCTTCAGTGCCCTAAAGCAGAGCCTTACCATCTCTTTCCAAGATTATTAAAACAGCCTAGGTATTAGTCTTTCAGCCTCTGTCCTATCCCCTCAATCTATGCTCCACTTGTTTCCCAGAATGACTTCCAGAACGCAAACATAACCATGTTACTCCCCTGCTAGCAATTCTTTAATACTCCTCCACTGTTTGGAGGTCAAAAGCTTTGTAGCCTGACTAATAATATCCTGCATTATCTGGCCTCAGCCTAACTCTCAGTCCTAATCTTTTGCAATTACCTCTACAGCTCAAGTCACAGCGACCTAGAATAGCCAAAACAGTTTTAAAGAGAAGAACAAATTGCAGGGCATACATTACCTGACTTTAAGTCTTATTATAAAGCTATAGTAATAAAGACAGTATAGTATTGGTGAAACGATAGACACACAGAATTAAAGGTCCAGAAATAGACCCAAAATATATGGTCATTTTCAATAAAGTCACTAAGAAAATTCAATGGAGAAATGATAATCTTTTCAACAAATGATGCTTGCACAATTGGATATCCATATGGGAAAAATGAACCTCAGCCCTTACTTATAATTAATTAATTAACATCTTATCATAATATAGTGTGTGTGCATATATATATCATATATAATATAAACTAATATATGTACATACTAATATAATACATATAATAATTATAGTATTATAATTATATATTAATATAAAATGCGTATTAGTTTTGATTATATGATATATACACACATATATTAGTTTAGATCATATTATGTATGATGTATATAATAATGTACTGTGATATATATAATATATAATAATAGTAATATATGACATCTACATATGATGTACCATAAATTAGAAATGGATCACAGACTGAAACGTGAAAGCTAAAACTAGAAAACTTCTAGAAGAAAATAGGAGAAAATTTTTGTGATGTTGGTTTAGAGAAAGATTTATTAGTAAGATACCAAAAGCATGAACCATTAAAAAAAGGATAAATTGGACTTTATCAAAATTAAAGACACCATTAAGAAAATTAAAAGGTAAGCCAAGGAACAGGAGAAAATACAATATACATATGTCTGACAAAGAACTTGTATCTAGAATATACAAAACTATGTTATGCTTCAAAAATCAACCCAATTAAAAATGGGCAAAAGACTTTAACAGGAACTTCATAAAAGAAGATAACATAATTGGCCAGTAAGCACATGAAAAAATATCCAACATCTTTAAAATATATCTGGAATTTTAGGGAAATGCAAATTAAAACACGAGATACCAGTACATGAACACTAGGATGACCAAAATAAAAAGTCAACAGCAGGGCTTCCCTGGTGGCGCAGTGGTTGGGAGTCTGCCTGCCGATGCAGGGGACACGGGTTCGCGACCCAGTCCGGGAGGATCCCGCATGCCGCGGAGCGGCTGGGCCCGTGAGCCATGGCCGCTGAGCCTGCGTGTCCGGAGCCTGTGCTCCGCAACGGGAGAGGCCACGACAGTGAGAGGCCCGCGTACCACAAAAAAAAAAAAAAAAAAAAAAAAAAAAGTCAACAGCAACAACAATATCACGTGTTATAGAGGATGTGGAAATACTGGAACTCTTATACATTAACGGTAGGAAAGTAAAATGGTAAAACCACTTTGAAAAATTTTTGTCAGCTTTGTTAAAAGCTAGACATTGGTGCTTCCCTGGTGGTGCAGTGGTTGAGAGTCCGCCTGCCGATGCAGGGGACGTGGGTTCGTGCCCCGGTCCGGGAAGATCCCACATGCCGCGGAGCAGCTGGGCCCGTGAGCCACGGCCGCTGAGCCTGCGCGTCCGGAGCCTGTGCTCCGCAACGGGAGAGGCCACAACAGTGAGAGGCCCGCGTACAGCAAAAATAATAATAATAATAATTTTTTAAAAAGCTAGACATTTACCAAACTGCCCAGCCATTCCACTCCTAGGCATTTTCCCAAGAAACATGAAAATATATGACCCCAAAAAAACTTGCACATGAATGTTCGTACAAGATTTTATTCATAATTGCCCTAACCTGAAAACAATGTGAATATCCATCAACAAGTGAAGGATAAACAAAATGGGGAATATCCATACATGAAATACCACCCAGCAATAAAAGGGAACAAATTACTCATAGACACAGCAGTATGACTAAATCTCAATATCAGTGAAAGGAGCCAGACACGAAATTGTACATGCTGTATGATTCCATTTACATGAAATTCTAGAAAGTGGAAACTAATCCATAGAGACAGAAAGCAAATAATTGTTGTGCTGGTGCCAGGGGTGGAGGGAGGGATTGACTGCAAGGGGCCCTAGGAAACTGGAAATATTCTGTAAATTCATTGTGGCAGTGGTTTCATGGGTGTATACACGGATCAAACCTTATGGAATTTCCTCATGTTGAAGCCCTAGTACCCAATATGATACTATTTGGAGATGAGGCCTTTGGGAGGTAATTAGAATTAGACGAGGTCATGAGGGTAGGGCCCTCATGATGGGGTTAGTGCCCTAATAAAAAGATACACCAAAGAGCTTGCTGAGTCTCTCGTTCCCCACCATGTGAGGACACGATGAGAAGGCTGCCATCAGCAAGCTGATCTCACACTTCCAGCCTCCAGAACTATGAGAAATAAATTTCTGTTGTTTAAGCCACCCAGTCTATGGTAACTTGTTATAGAGGCGCAATCTGACTAGTATGTCATTCATAATCAGTGGAATGCAAATTAAAATGCCGTTGAAGTACAATTTAATTTCATACCCATCAGATTAATAAACATTTAAAGGTTTTTTATAAAGATAGTAATGAGACAAACTCCTAAAAAGCCACTGGCCAATGTCTTTAAATGTTGAAGATCTTCACCCCCTATGACCCAAGAATTTTACTCTGTAATAAACTATCTAGAGAAACTCCTGCACACAGGCACAAGAACTATGATAAATATGTTTGCTACCACACTGTTTGATGTGGCAAAATATCTGAACCAACACAGTAGTTAATTCTTCAGAAATAATAATTAAACAGTGGTATGTTTATACCGCGAAATTTTATGTAGCAATGAAAATGAATAAACTCTTCAAACCCTTCGCCATCAGCGGAGAACCATCTCCAGAGACCAGTGATGGCCACTTTCATTTACTACTCATTTCTTCACATTTATCCTTAGGAAAGTATGTGGGAAAGACTTCCACACTCAGAATCAAAGGAATTTCATTTTAATTACGACTGCCCTACCTATGAATTTCTTGGCCACAGACAATTTATTAAATTATTCTGAGTCCATGGCCTTACAGTGAACACAAGATTTTCTGTTATCTGTAAGTGATGAAAAAAAGTTGTAAAGCCTGCTCACATTTCATCCTGGACAAGAAAAAGAACTATTTCCATTAAATTTAGTGGGATAGTGATAGAGAAAAATAAATTGGCTTTAAGGATTACAATCTGAACCTCAGTTGATCAATGTCCTCATTGCCAATACATTTTCAATCCAAGTATCATGAAAGTATAAAGGGGAATGCTATATTATTTTTCTTGTTGAAATCCTATGAAAGAGGTTGACTCAGTATGGCTTTATTCAAGAGACTGTGCACCACAATGTGAATATACATAACATTACCAACTGTACACTTAAAAATGGTTAAGATGGTAAATTTTATGTGATGTATTTCATACCACAATGTAAAAAAAAAAATCAGCGAACTATACACTAAAATATGTGCATGATAGTATATATAAATTTCATCACAATAAAGTAAATTTTTAAAAGCCTATCAAATTGTATACTTTAAGTGGGTGCACTTTACTGTACATAAATTATATCTCAATAAAGTTGAAAAATTTTAAAGAAGTCATACTGAATCCTTTCTTGTTGCTTAAACATGGCACGTTCTCTCTCATCTCGGTGCCATAATAAATAGTGTTCCTTCTCTTTAGAACGTGCCCTGTTCCTCACCCCGATTATCCAACTTTGCCTGCTAACTCTTCCTCTGTCTTTGCGGTACGCGGGCTTCTCACCGCTGCGGCTTCTCCCGTTGCAGAGCACAGGCTCCGGACGCGCAGGCTCAGCGGCCGTGGCTCACGGGCCCAGCCGCTCCGCGGCATGTGGGATCTTCCCGGACCGGGGCACGAACCCGTGTCCCCTGCATCGGCAGGCGGACTCTCAACCACTGCGCCACCAGGGAAGCCCCTCCTCTGTCTTTTGATATTAGTTCTAATGTCTGCTGGATCTAGAAAACCTTTTCGCACCAAATCTGGGCTAGCTGCCCTCCTAATTGTTCCCACGGCATTCTATGCTTAATTGAATCAGCACATGGAAAAAGATAAAGACGTGCATGTTCCATGTAGCAAGGTCAGAGTGGCTTGTCCCAATGGCTCAGCTACTGAGATACGTGCTAGAGTGTTAGTCATGACACTGATAAGCAATACCTCAAGGAGTCCACCCTCAGTCCAGGCTCAGAAACTTGATCCCTGTCAGCACATTAAAAGTGTGGATCAGGGATCTACTGACACTAAACAAGTTCACAAAACACAATAAGGAGAAACTATCCCGGGAACCAGAATACTGCGAATTCAGACACCCAGCAGATCTTCTTTCCCTGCAGGCCAAGAATTCTCTTCAATTCATACTTGAGACATAGCCAAAAAGCATTTGCTCAATTAGTAAAATTCTATGTTGTTTCAGGGACACAATTAGGACCCATAAGTAGAAGTCACAGGTATTTGAAGTTTGCTCATCATTACCATGACAGTAGTTTAAAAAAATGGAACGGACTATCTCAAATATTATACGCATCTTCTGTCACTGAAATTGCTTGAAATAGTTGACTGGCCTTTAGAGCCGTGAAATGGCAGATGACGTAAACCATCCTAACATAAAAGGGTCTTACGGTCATTAAAGTTCCAACTTCCAGAGCCTATGCATTTTCACATCTCACATAGCTGTTCACAAGATGTTATATGTTAATCCACAGTACAAGATAGAATTTGTTCCTTCAGTCTAAATTTCCATACTTTTTAAGCCCTAGCTGTTACTCCAATTTACTTTGTTGGTTTTTTGTTGGCTTTTTTCTCTCTCACCTTTTTTTTTTTTTTTTTTTTTTTGGTTAGGATTTTCTTTTTCGGTGTGAAAAGCCAGGCTGGAATGATATCTCCGATATGTCAGGTTGAGCTTCAGCCTAAACCTGTGTTCAACCTCAGCCCTGCCAACTCTGTAACTTTAAGCAAATTATTTAACCTTTCTGATTCTAAGTTTCCTTATCTGTAAAATTTGCAGATTTATACCCTTCTTTACAAACTGGGGGAAAATTAAATGAGATAATATATAAAAAGCATGTAGTTATGTTAAATATTTAATAACTATTCATTCTCTTACTCCTCAATTTACACAGGAAAGACAGCTGATGAATAGAATATCCATGTATCAATTTCAAGTACTTCTCACTCTACCTCTCAGTCTGGTTTCATATTCTTCAAAAGACCAAGAGCCCTTTGAGGTTGGGTCAAAGTTATTCATCTTTGAATACCTAATGCCAAGCCCAATGCCAAGAATTTACTGGGTTCTCAATAGTGTCTGCTAAATAATTAAATGGCCCAGGAGATCCTGGTTGGGTGCCTTTCCCCAGAAGATCTGGATGTTTCTTCAACTCAAGAAGCTCATGTTGGGGACTTCCCTGGTGGTCCAGGGGTTAAGAATCCGCTTTCCAATGCAGGGGACGCAGGTTTGATCCCTGGTTGGGGAACTAAGATCCCACATGCCATGGGGCAACTAAGCCCGTGTGCCGCAACAACTGAGCACACGGGCCACAACTAGAGAGCCCGTGCACCACAACTAGAGTCCATGTGCTCTGGAGCCCACATGCCACAACTAGAGAGACGCCCACGTGCTGCAAGGAGGAGCGCACGTGCCACAACTAAGACCCGACACAGCCAAAAATAAAATACATATTTTTTTAAGAAAGAAGCTCATGTTTTCCATTGGGTAGTTCAACAATAGCCCCAGGAAAAACAAATAGCCAGGAGGCCATTTTAGGAATATGGGTAGTGAAAACACTTATACAGTCAAAGTGGATCTTATCAAGATCAAGGGAAGTAGGGAGAGGGAAGGGATGGCTTAAATCCAGGAAACGAGGGCAAAGTCATTCTTTGTCATTGTGATCACCAAATAATCACACATCTGTAAAGCATTAGTCACCTACAAAAATAAAAAGTGTACTATGAGTCATTCAATCCTTTATGATATCATTTAAAAGGCTGCCTTTTACTGACTTGAAGCTCAACCCAACAAATTTACAGTAAAACCCCACATCACGTCCTCTCTGGCTATTGTGGCAACGCCTGGAGTTTGAATTTGATAGGAAAAACAACATCAGTGAAGTGAAAGTAGTATAGAAAGTCAGAAAAGATCAAAAGAGATTATCTGAAAATGTTCCCCAAACTAGAAATGTTACTTAAAGCTAAAATGAGGGACTTCCCTGGTGGCACAGTGGTTAAGAATCCACCTGCCGATGCAGGGGACATGGGTTTGAGCCCTGGTCCGGGAAGATCCCACATGCCGTGGAGCAACTAAGCCTGTGCACCACAACTACCGAGCCTGCGCTCTAGAGCCCGCGAGCCACAACTACTGAGCCCACGTGCTGCAACTACTGAAGCCCACGCGCCTAGAGCCCGTGCTCCACAACAAGAGAAGCCACCGCACTGAGAAGCCCGTGCACCGCAACAAAGAGTAGCCCCAGCTCGCCGCCAACTAGAGAAAGCCCGCATGCAGCAATGAAGACCCAACACAGCCAAAAATAAATAAATAAAATTTAAAAATATATAATAGAAAGCCAATTCTTTAAAAAATAAAAGCTAAATTGATACTCTTATTACCTGAGCCCATCAAGACACAGAATTGCACAGTGCAGATTTGTACTTGTTTCAAGTACTTGTTTAAGAAATGGTAATGACAAAGATCTAATTTGACAGATGACATTGATAAGTGATTTTCCTTAATCATAAGCCATTATAGCTCCATTTACAAAAGCTAAATACAATTTTTTTAAGGATGCTAACTATTCTCTAGCATTCATACGTGACACGAGAAGAATTTTTATGGAGGTCCTATTGTAATTCATATTTAGATATATCTAATAATGCAAAATAGGGGGTTTTGTTTTTGCTGTTCATGTGGTAGGACCTAAAATGAGGCAGACCTTCAGTACATCAGTTCTTAATGTAAAAATCAAAGACATATCAATTCATCAAGAAACAAATTATGGAGCACCAATCATGGCTCTTCCCTCCTGGGGTCTGTGAGAGGTTTAAACAATTATAGGCTATAGAATTAACCTTCAAGTACTTTATACGAGAAGTTCAGAATAATGTATTGCTTTCACTTCATCAACCTTGTCTTTCCTATCTCAAACTGAAAATAACCAGTGCACATAAGTGCCAAACTGTACCATCAGGAAAGATTAGAAGAATTGAAAACATTTAGTCTAAAAAGGTGAAACACCCATTCTCATCATTTAACAAATTATAATTGTTTTTGGACTAACCTGAACTGTTCTGGGTAAGAAAGCAGGCAGTCTAGAGATTAAAAGCATGGCCTTTAAGCCAGATTGCCTAGGTTTGGTTCCCAATTGTTACTAAATGTGTGACCTTAGCCTTATTATTTAAGTTCCTGGTGCCTCAGTTACTTCACCTCTAAAATGGAAATGACAGTACCTGCAGCTTTGGGTTGTAATGAGTTAGTATTTGTGAAACATTTATGATAGTTCTGCTACATAATAAGTACCACACATGTGTTTGTTAAGTAATAAGAGAGGAAAAAGGGTCTATGACTTTTGGACTCTGATTATCTAAATAAGTTCAATGATTCCAACCAAGTAACAAAGTTATAAAACAGATATAGTCAAACTGGCAAATCACATGTCTGAAGAGAATTTATTTCACTAAGAGAATATAATTGTTGAAATTGTTACAACTAGTTACCCACATGGATGATAAACTACAAAATGTGATTATGACACAGCGGAGAATACTCAGAAACTGCAGTGAGAAGGCTTGGGTTTGAATTCTAGCCCTACCACTTATTATCTAGGCAACCTTGCACAAATTTCTTCTCTGGGCTTTAGTTCGTTCAAATAAAGAAAAGTACAGATCATACATCATAGGGTTATCATACATATTAAGTGAATTAATATTTGTAAAGTACTTAGTGCCTGGCATTTGTACTGTTATTATTACATTTTAAGGTACTGGTTTTATAGCCAGATACTTACTAGGGTAGTATAAAGATTAGAAATTACATTGGCAAGTAAAAATAAAAGTTAAATATCATAGATAATATTTATATTATATCTACCTATCAAACTGCTAAGCTACACCAACAGAGTGTTATGGAATTACTGGAGTGACCACCCACCAAATATTTATGGGACCCTAATGATACCAGAGTAACTCTCCTGGTTTAGCCAAGCTTGGTTCCTTTTCTATTCCATAATCATGGGGGATCTTCTTAAAAACATAAACTAAAGCATGCTACTTCCCTGGTTAAATCTGTTTAATGACTCCCCATCTCTCACTCCCCAAACCTATCCTACATCAAAGAGCAAATTAAATATTCCTTACAATCATAAACAGTAAGCTCTCTGAGAGTTCTTTTCATTTTCTCTATTTTATTACACTTCCAGCACTGTTTAATCTGGCTTTGCAAATCAGTCTTTCTAATAAGCCTCAGGTCTGTTTGCTCTCCCTAGAATTCTCCTCTGAAGTTCCAGATTAGCTTAGGTCTCTGTTAGTACACAGCACCCTGTACTTCTCTTAATACTTATTCTACTTGCACTTAGTAGTTTGGCATCTTTATTCTCACTAGTATGTCAGCTGGAGGAGGACAGGAACTGTCTGTTTTGTACAATGTTGAATCCCTAGTTCCTAACATCATTCCAGGCATATTGGAGGCAATCAATAAATATTTGTGGAAGGCTGGAGAGTAGAAAAATCACCTATGAATGCACTAGCCACATTTTTCCTGACCTAATCCTATCTCCTTGTTGATCCTACACCCTCAACACGTTTCACCATTATCACTGAACTTGGAAAACCAGATCCTTTTTGTCTCCCCTTATGACCCAAACTCTGCTCTTTGTCATCTGCATCAATAGACAAGAACCACAAAGACCTGACTTTTGGTCACCCTAACCAACTGCGTTAGATAATGGACAGATCCCTTCCTCACCTGGACCTCAGGGTCCTCATCTATACCATGAGGAAATATGATTAGATGATATTAACACTCTGGCATTCAAACACTCATCTCTGCAGCGCCCCATTTTGTTGACAGTTTACCCCAGTGAGCACTGGAGCGCTACAGCTAGTTTCTATGGGCTCATGAGAGCCAAATGTGTATACCTCTTCCCAGTCTCGCATTCAGTGACATATTGGTAGCATGAAATCAGCCATGGTGGGAGTACGAATACCACAGTGATCAACAAAAGCTATAAGCGAGGGACGTTTGGTGGCGGGGACTGGTTGTTAAACATTTACCAGGACACTGCTGACTGTAAGCTCTGGCCGCTACTGTGGGACAGTGACCAGCCCTGGATTAAAAATGAGCCTTAGCGCTACTGGAACAAGAAGTCTTGGTGTGGATAGTCCCTAAGCGGGTTTTAAGTAGTCTAAGTTCAGGATGCCCTCAAAGGAGACTCTGAGACAAGAATTTGAGTACAAATGGGAGGTGATCCCAGGGAATACCAGTAGTGAGTCAGAGAAGAGAAGAGAAATCAATGCAAGATACATAAACCAAGTGGCTTCAGCTATGACCAACTGGGGGCTCAGTTCCACTGGAGATATCTAGGAGAATGCATAGAACACGTCTCAGAATTATCTCCAATGAAAGTGAGGGAGCTGGAGTTATTTATTAACAAACTCCTACCTATCATTGGTTGAGCTTCCTCCATAGGCTTTAAGTCCCTGGAATCTTTTTTTTTTTTTTTTTTGCCTACCCTTTTATTCCAAAGCACCTATCTATAGCCAGAAAAAGTTCCCAGGCAGAGTCACACATGCTTACAATAAGAAACTGTCAGCCTGTAGAGGAATAATAAGCATTGAGGTTTTATGGGTGAAGCATCAACAATATATACTAAGGAGGGATAATAACATGACAAAGAAATTAACAGCACTGACGCAGCATTGGAGAAGGCTTTTTTCTCAGTGGCATTCCACCTCAAATTGTTCTTTTCCAACAAAAGCCAAGATGTGCCATCATACCTCTCTACCATCCTATTAGAGTCAAGAGACTGAGATCATTCATCAGTAATCCACTTCAGGTAACTCTGAAGGGCAAAGAGCTTCATTAAATTTAAACAGTAGCACATTTACATAACAATATACTAAGAACAACGTAGCTATAACAATACATTACAGTGGGAGAGAACAATGGACTTCAAGTTTGAACTCTAAGCAATTACGGAGACGATGAAAATCCTCTACCACTGAGAGAAAATTCTTTATGCAGAAGCAGTACAGTGGGAGTTGGTGGTGGGAAGGGGGGCGGGGGGGAGGCTGGCTCACAGCAGAGGATCAGTAGATGGCTTAGAATACAGAAGACTTAAAGAGAAAAAAATCCTAAGATGTACCAAAGAGACATTTCACATACACTTTGTCGGTTTCACCCATTTTTAGCACAGTAGGATTGGAAGTTAATACTAGAAACCATACTGTATAATTATTATTTTTTAATGTATGTTTATTTTTGGCTGTGTTGGGTCTTCGTTTCTGTGTGAGGGCTTTCTCTAGCTGTGGCAAGCAGGGGCCACTCTTCATCGCGGTGCGCGGGCCTCTCACTATCGCGGCCTCTCTTGTTGCAGAGCACAGGCTCCAGACACGCAGGCTCAGTAGTTGTGGCTCACGGGCCCAGTTGCTCTGTGGCATGTGGGATCTTCCCGGACCAGGGCTCGAACCCGTGTTTCCTGCATTGGCAGGCAGATTCTCAACCACTGTGCCACCAGGGAAGCCCCATACTCTATTATTTTAAATTGGTTTTATCTAAGTCGTGCTCAAGTTATTTAGTACACAACATTTATCCCACAATGAGTGTTTCTCTTTTTCAAATTAATCCTTCAGTTATCACTATAAAGCCTGTCCCCCACAATGGAGGAAGGAACCAGAGCTGAATGTGGGGCAAATAATAGTGAACTGGACTATCTAAATGTTAATTTGCTTCCATTCATGAAGAAATTAAATACACAAGTTCTATGGCATCAGTTCTCAAAATATTATCCAAGAACCCTAGGAATCCCCAAGATCCTTTCAGTGAGTCAGTGAGGTCAAAACTATTCTCATACTAATACCAAGACTTATTTGCCTTTTTACTCTCATTTTCTCAGGAGTGTACAGTGGAACTTTCCAGAGGTTATATGACCTGCAAAGGTGCCATCGCTCTGACAGCTAATGGAACATGTGCTTTCTTATGTTTTAAAAATGTCTCCGTTTTAATTTCTAATCTGGGAAATACTGACGGATAGAACCCAGATAAACAAAAGCTCTTAAGGTCCTCCATCATTTTTAAAAGTTCAAGGCCAAAAAGTTTCAGAATCACTGTTCTGTGGTATTCTTCAGTAGTAATATTAATGTAAGGCATCTACTATAAATAAAGATTTAGAAAACAGTAAAAATAGAGTCAAACTCAAAGAATTTTAGATATAGAAGGTCCTTTAGTTGTTGTCTAATCATCTTTTTAATAGATGAAGAAAATGAGGCTCAGAGATATTCCTGCTCCAAGTTACACAGGTAGTAGTGAAGGGGCAGGGTTAGAACACAGGACTTCCAAGTTCTTAGTAGTTTTTTGCTTTTCTTTTGTTTTGAATCTCAGAAAGGCCCAAATAGACCATCCACTTCATCCTTTAACCTTCAGGTGGAACCACACAAATGTTCAGGGGATATAAGAGTCTGTTCTGGACACAGCTTTCTAAATGAACTGACACATTCTGAATCAGACAGGTTAGAAGTAAATTTAATTATTCCCTCTCAATTCCCTCTCCTATTATTTAGTCAAGAAGCTGAGTATACTCATTTCAAAACAACATAGGGAGGTGACCCAGTAAAGTGATTGCAAAGAAATTGATCTTGTCACTCATTCCAAGGTCATCTTATCAGATTCCTTTTCTTATTCCTGAAGAAGACATTTCCTAAATTCCCCAATGTCTTTCTAACATTACTGGTAAGCTGCAAATTTAACTTCATAGAAAAAAACCAATGGCAGCATACAAATCATATGCGGATATGATACGGCTTTATGAGCAGGAATGTATGATATAAAAGTTGTGATGAGTATAATACTATCTTCTGTTTGGCTCAAAAACTGGTTTCAGATCCATTTCTGAGACATTTTGGGATTTCTGTGAGGAATTATGATGCAGTAATTAAGAGTACTCGATCCTCCAACCTAAGTGTCCCTCGACATATGACTGAATACAGAAGATGTGGTACATACACACAATGGAATATTACTCGGCCATAAAAAAGAGTGAAATTTGCAGCAACATGGATGGACCTAGAGATTATCATAGTAAGTAAAGTAAGTCAGAAAGAGAATGACAAATATCACGTGGTATCACTTATATGTGCAATCTAAAATATGACACAAACGCAACAAGAGAGGCTGCGACAGTGAGAGACCCGCGCACTGCGATGAAGAGTGGCCCCCGCTCACCGCAACTAGAGGAAGCCCTCGCACAGAAACGAAGACCCAACACAGCCATAAATAAATAAATAAATTTAAAAAAAAATAATAAAATATGACACAAATGAACTCATCTGCAAACAGAAACAGACTCACAGACATAGAGAACAGACCTGTGGTTGTGAAGTGGGAGGGAAGGTGAGGGAGGGATGAATTGGGAGCCTGGGAATTAGCAGATGCAAACTAGTATATATAGAAAGGATAAACAACAAGGTCCTACTGTATATATATGTATGTATAATGGAACCAATTTGCTGTACAGCAGAAATTAGCACAACGTTGTAGATCAACTAAACTTCAATAAAATAAAATTTTAAAAAAAAGAGTGCTCGTTCCTCCATCAAACAAAGCTAGATCCATGCCCTGTCTCTACCACTTACGGACCATGTGACCGCACATTTCTCATGTATAAAATGAGGGTGATAATAAAACCTGCTTCATACACTCATTGTGAGGATTAATGAAAATCAATGTAAAGTGAGGCGAACAGTGGACGATAAATGCTATTTAAAGTTAGCTTACAATATGCCTCGTATTACTGTCATAACTATTGGAATGAATGCATCACCACAAAGCCAGATTTCAGAGACTGTTGTGGAAAAGAAGGAATATGTCGAGAAATTCTCAAAGATAATCAGTGGCATATTGAGAAGGGAAGCTACACATAAGAATTCTTCAGTCTTGGGATGGGGTAAGGGAGCACCATTCCTGAGATTAGAGAAAACTGGTTTGAAACTCATACGTATCAGAAAAATTGAAGTTGTGAAGGGGTAGGATTGGGGCCCCCATTAGAGTCAGGAAATACTGAGATGGAAACTGAAAAGTTTTAGGCTTTCTTTGCTTGTAAGACCCATCCTTCCCAAGGTTTTCCACTCTTCCCAGATGCATATCCTGCTTCCAGTATGTTAGTAAAGTCTAGAGTAATTAAATGAGGTATTAGCTGACTAGGAGTTTGTCCCTGTGGCATTTATATTTCAAACAAGGCTCAGAAGGACAAATAGCTTTCATGCCCAAAGGAACGTCTTTGTAAAGGCGAGATGTCAGGCTAAATGTCACATCATGACACTTTCTATAATATCTTGAGCAAGATGTAAAAGACACTTAATATTACTTGTTGAGAAATACGAAATGAAACAATCAACGTTGCCTAGTAACTAACTGTCCATACACTCAATGATGATAAGTTCAGCACCTCTTTTTATCAAGGATACGGTACCATATTTCAAACCCTGATGACTGACAACACTTAATTCAGGGTAAAGTTAATTAACAACTTAACCTTCCTGGATGAAGCCAGGCAATGACTATAGCATAGTGTTTAAATTAAGGGCTACCCTCATTCTCTCTGCCATTGATCATCTGTGTGATATTGGAATAGTTACTTTCCTTCCTAGTTCTGTTCCGTGATCTAAAGAAAGGATAATGATAGTATCTGCCTCATAGGGTTGTTATGAACATTAAATGAGATAATACACGTTAGCATTTAGTACAGTGACTGGCATATCCTAATAGTTATAATCTGTTTTTGTTATCAGATCAAAGAACAGATTCCAAGAAGAAAACCAACTAGTCAAAATTAAACTATGCATGCTATCAGGAAAAAAGTTGACATTGGTGTTATGTATCAGTACTAGACAACCAACAAGGTAAGAAAATTAGCTTAGCTTTTATAAAAATAACACTAATTACAATCATATAGGTTAAAGATTTAATATTTTAACCTAATTTCTATATTCTACTTATTGAAATTCAATAGATATGTATCGGATGCCTATTATGTACCTAGTATTAGCACATAGAACATATAATAGGACACAATCCTTGCCCTCAGGAAGCTCATAGATTACTAGGAAAGACACGTACATTATTATATTATCATTATTATAATTACTATGGACAAACAATTATAGTACATTATATATTCAATGACAGAAATATATATGATACAGACTTAGCACAGAGAACAGTGTAAGCAATATGGTGGCGGTGGTGAAAATGGGCTACTAACAAATTTTTCACAGCTCAGAAACTGAGCTGTATACCAGGGACCTAGAGAGTCCGGAAATAGACCCTCCAACACGCACACACACAGACGCACACTCAACTGATCTGGCACACTCAAATGTGCCAAGGTAATTCAATGGGGAAAGGGTAGTCTCCAAAAAGTGTTGCTGGAATAATTAGACAGCCATTTGGAAAAACTTTAATCTCAAACTTTACATTATACCATATACAAAAACTAACTTGAAGTGAGTAATAGACCTAAATATAAATGCTAAAATTATACTTGTAGAAGAACACATAGAAGAAAATCTTTGTGACCCTGGGTTAGACAGAGTTCTTAGGGCACGAAGAGCATGAACCACAAGAGAAAAAAACACTGATAAAATGCACTTCGTCACAACTAAAAATTTCTAGTCTATGGAAGATACTCTTAAGAAAATGAAAAGCCAAGCCATACTGGAAGAAAATACTTGCAAAATATATACCTGATAAAGGATTCTTATCCAGAACAAGTGTTTAAAAAAATCTTAAAACTCAATAATAAGAAAACAAACAAACAACTTCTTTAAATGGGCAAAAGGTTTGAACAAATGCTTCACCAAAGCTATAATGTACGCCCAATAAGCACATGATGACATGCTTAACACCATTATCTATTATGGAAAAGCAAATTAAAACCATAATGTGATGCAACTACTCACCTACAGGAATGGCTAAAATTAAAAAGACTGACTATACCCTATGCTAGCAACTGAATTCTCATACATTGCTGCTGAGAACGAAAAATGGTAGAGCCACTTTGGAAAACAATTTGGCTGTTTCTCTTAATGTTAAACCTTACTGTTACCGTAAACACACAGAATCTCACTGACAGTTATTTTCTAAGAGAAATGAAAATTATCGATATATGTCCACAGAAATACCTGTAATCCAAATGATCCTAACAGCTTTATTCACAGTAGCCCCAACCTGGAGACAATCCAAATGCCCATCAACTGGTAAAGGGATAAACAAATTGTAATGTATCTATACAACAGAATATTACTCAGCAATAAAAGAGAACAAAGCTACTATACAAGTAACAGTATGGATAACACTCAAAAGCATCATACAAAGTGAAAGAAGCCAGACACAAAAGATTACATAACAATATGATTCCATGTATATGAAATTCTAGAAAAAGCAAAATATGAAAGATACATTGGTCACAACTTTCAACTTATACAATTTAAATTGGTGAATTTTATTGCATGTAGACTAAACTTCAATAAAGCTGATTTTTTTTTCAAAAAATTATCACTTACCAGTTGTATCAGGACAATTAAATTGGTTGATTTTCTTTAAAAAATGCAAGTTTTAGTGCACTGAACCTTTAAGATGTTGCAATTCTTTAAAAAGCAGCGGACATTCAACATTGCCATAAAGCCGGTTGTGAATAAACTCAGTGTAAATTGCCTTCAACATAGTCCTAAAATGAGCATCTATAGTTAAAAAACAAGGAATTTATGAGCACAATTTCACTGTAACTTACAAAATGGATCATTCTTTAGATAAAAGAAATTCCTCTTAATTCAAATATAATAATAAAAATGATAATAGAGGTACCTTAAGTTAAAATTACTTATCTAAATGGAAAAAAAAATCTTCATTTAAGAAAACCTGATATATGAACATTTGGGCGGGACTCCCCTGGTGGCGCAGTGGTTAAGAATCTGCCTGCCAATGCAGGGGACACGGGTTCGAGCCCTGGTCCGGGAAGATCCCACATGCCGCGGAGCAACTAAGCCCGTGCGCCACAACTACTGAGCCTGCACGCTAGAGTCTGCAAGCCACAACTACTGACCCTGCATGCCACAACTACTGAAGCCCGTGTGCCTAGAGCCCGTGCTCCGCAACAAGAGAATCCACCGCAATGAGAAGCCCGCGCACCGCAACAAAGAGTAGCCCTCGCTCGCCACAACTAGAGAAAGCCTGCGTGCAGCAACAAAGACCCAACACAGCTAAAAATAAATAAATAAATTTATTTAAAACAAACACATTTGGGCATGCAAATTAAGTGATTATATATATACTTTATAAAAAGCTTCACACTCAGTTTACTTTAACAATAAACTTCTCGGGCTTCCCTGGTGGTGCAGTGGTTAAGAATCCACCTGCCAATGCATGGGACATGGGTTCGAGCCTTGGTCCAGGAAGATCCCACATGCCGCGGAGCAACTATGCCCGCGTGCCACAACTACTGAAGTCCACACACCTAGAGCCCATGCTCTGCAACAAGAGAAGCCACCACAATGAGAAGCCCGCGCACCACAACGAAGAGTAGCCCCCGCTCGCCGCAACTAGAGAAAGCACGCACGCAGCAACGAGGACCCATCGCAGCCAAAAAATTAGTTAATTAATTTAAAAAAAATAAACTTCTCTATTTCATTTAATATGACTTGATTTAAGCACAGATTTTCAGGAAAGTGCCCCCAATTATACTAAGCATAAGCAAAAACCAGCAACTCTAAGCTCTCTAGCTACAGTCATATAATTTCCTCTCCTGGGTCTCAAAATGAGATTTTATGTTAAATAAAAAGCCTGACTTGGAACTGCAAGATTATGCCACACACTCCTATTTTTCTCTCTCTCCCACATAGTTCAAGCAGCAGAGTTGGTTTAGGAGAATCGGTAAAATGTGTGTGTGTTCATTTCTAACATGATTCCCCATAGGAAACAGGCTACCAATAAATGACTAAATTCTGCATTTGTCTCCTGTTCCTCTCATAATCACACTACGGTGATACCCAAGAAACTCCAAAAAATACAAATGTTCAGGTTGCAAACTTGGGATTCAGTGTAGAAGAGTGAATGGGTCCTTACCAAAGCCTGACCTGAACTCAAGTCCCCAGGTAGGAAATAGGTATTAAGCCATTCATAGACTCCTTTGAGGGAAGGTAACCATAAATCCACTTACTTAAAATCTGAGACCTTCCTTATACCTACTGGTCAGGAAATCACTGGATAAAGGTGAGTTCCAACTAAGAAGACATGAGCAATTCCCCTGGACTTAAAAAATTCAAGGCTGTCATCTCTTAATCCTAACGATAAGCACAGAAACAAGTTAACAGATGTCAGTCTAGTTACGTTTCCAGGATAAAGAGATACAGATGGTGCTGACAGATAATTCCAGTTATTCACCTCACTAATTTTGCAAATACAGTAAATGGTTTGAATCCTTGTCTTTGCAGTCTTAAAACCTGTTACATAAATTAAAAGTATGAAGCATTTACATATTTTTAAACAAATTTTCATATAGTGTATAACCAATTTATACTATGCCTCCAAGTTCACTGGAAAGAGACCAATGTGTCATCAACAGTTTCTAAATAATCCATGCTATGGTGCCAAATGAATATAAATGTGATGTCAATAAAAACCTATTACTCAACAAATTATAATCTCACTTATTATTTTTAAAGGTTTTTGTTACATTCCCTCTTTGATTTTTTTTTTTATAACCACACTGTAAGGTATAAAAGAAGAAACTGTAGTCCCAATTTCACAGAGAGAGGAAAACTCATCTGCCCTGGATCTCATACTGCATTTGTGATCAACAGATTCTGTGTCCTTTACGCTATGCTACAAAATATTTCTAGCTATTGATAAGACTTTGCTGCAATGACCTCTAAGACTTTTAGTATCACTAAATAAAGGTTTATTCGTTACATTGTTTTAAATTGAAGTATAGTTGATTGACAAAGTTTCACAGCAAAGTGATTCAGTTTTATAAATATATATAGATTCTTTTTCAGATTATTTTCCATTATAGGTTATTACAAGATATTGAATATAGTTCCCTGTGCTATACAGTAGGTCCTTGTTGTTTATTTTGTATATAGTAGTATGTATCTGTTAATCCCAAATTCCCAATTTATCCCTCCTCCCCTTTTTCCTTTGGTAACTGTAAGTTTGCTTTCTATGTCTGTGCGTCTATTTCTATCCTGTAAATAAGTTCACATGTATCATCTTTTTTAGATTCCACATGTAAGTGATATCATATGCTATTTGTCTTTCTCTGTCTGAGTCACTTCACTTAGTATGATCACCTCTAGGTCCATTCATGTTGCTGCAAATGGCATTGCTTCATTCTTTTTTATGGCTGAATAATATTCCAGAGAGAGTGTGAGTGTGTGTGTGTGTGTGTGTGTGTGTGTGTGTGTGTATCTCCCATCTCCTTTATCCATTCATTTGTTGATAGACATTTAGGTTGCTTCCAACCTTCCTCCTTTTCAAATCCGGTACCTTCACCTCTTCTTCCTCGACCTTATCCCCTCATCCCTCCTCCCCTCATCCCTGCTCCACGACCTTGTTCCAGCAAACATGCTCTTCTTTATCTTAAATCTCCAATTTCACTTATTCCTAAACCTTACCCTGTAAACAAGTCTAAAATATGTACACTGTTGGTCAATCTACTGCACAGTTTGTATCTTCTTCACATTTACTAAATTTATTGAAATGCTTGTCCTCAATTTCTGTGTCCAACCCACCTCCCAGTCACTTCTCAAATTGCTGTAACCTGACTTTTATCTCACTGCTCTCCTGCAACTGCCCTAATGAATCCCAATTGTCAAATACAATAGGACTAAGTCAGTCGTTATATTACTGCAGGTGTAATAATTGACTGTAGTGACTGTTGACTGCATTTGAAGTTATATTTAATTCCTCTTTCTTAAGACTTCCTGGTCCCATGACCTTTGTGACTCTACTCTCCAATCTCTATCTTGGAAGACATCAGTTGTTTCCTTCCTCCCAGGGCATCTTCCTTCTCTTCCCTCCTTCTTCTGATAACAAGACTCCCCTTTCTTGTGGTTCTGGTGGAGCTGCCAATCATGGCGCCTGGCCACAGTGATTGGTCCAAACATGGGCATGTGACTTATACCCGGCCAATCAGATTCTTCCTCCACGATTATTTTGCATTTGGAGCTATCAAAGAAAAGCTCTTTTCTTTCTGGTTTTGGAGCTAAAAGAATATATGAGCCTAGAGCTGCCTGAGACCGCAGCTCTAGCCTCACAGTCTCACCCAGCCTGAAAAAAGCCAACATATATAGAGAGTCTGAGGAAAAAAAAAGACATGACAGTGTTCAAGTTGGTGGTTTCAATCACACCCAAAGCCAGCTCTCACCCTGACTGTCCTGATATGATTATTTGATCCATTAAATTATCCTCTTTGGCTGAAGCCAAATTCTTATTTGTTCTCTTCTCAAGTCCCTCACCCATTATCTACTACAACCTTGTACCCTCTTCTCATTCTACTCATTTCACTCTACATATGCTCCTTTGGATGATTTCAACCAGGCTCATGCTCTTAAACCTTGAACTAGGCGCTGATGACTCCCAAGTCTCTATCACCAGATCAGACCTCTCCCTTGTGTTTCGCACTTAAGTATCAACTTGATGCTAAATAACTTTATCTTGATTATTCACTATAGGGTGAGTATCAACCAGTCTTCCTGAGGTCAGTCTCAGGACAGGACCCTTATGGCATAATTATTAATAGTACTCTTTCACGTTCTCAAAAGTGTCCTGGTTTGGATGATAAAGTACCTGATCATCCAACCTCAAACTCGATGTTTCCTAAACTGAACCCATCATCATTCCTCCGATGCCCCAGTCAGGCAAACTAGAAGCCTGGTGTCATCCTTGACTCTTCCCCCTGAATCTGGCCTTGATGTTACAACAATATCCACTCTTTGAACCCTTCTCAAATCCACCATCCCCTCTCCTTTCCTACTGCCACTGCCCTGGACTCCTGTCGCCTCTGAAGTACAGCAATAGTCTCCTAACCTCCAGTCTTGTCCTCCTCAAATACATCAAGCACATACCCATTAGGGTATTAAATTATCAGTCTGAATTCTTCACCCCTCTCTGTATCCATGTCCTTTGCCATGACTCTGAAGCTCCTCCTACCATATACTTCCCTGTCCCTTGACTTTGGACTTATCCATATGGCTTACTTTAACCAACTGAATGTTTCAAGATATAACTCAAGCAGGGGTTTGACATGTACTTGCGTGGCTGAACTTGGGCTCTTGCATTTCTGCCCTTGCCATTAAAAGAACATGCCGGGCTTCCCTGGTGGCACAGTGGTTGAGAGTCCGCCTGCCGATGCAGGGGACACGGGTTCGTGCCCCGGTCCGGGAAGATCCCACATGCCGCGGAGCGGCTGGGCCCGTGAGCCATGGCCGCTGAGCCTGCGCGTCCAGAGCCTGTGCTCCGCAACGGGAGAGGCCACAACAGTGAGAGGCCCGCGTACCGCAAAAAAAAAAAAAAAAAAAAAAAAAAAAAGAACATGCCTTGACTAGCCCATAGGTCCTAGAAGGATGAAAGCTGGGTAAACAAAAACTGGACCCAATCTGCGACTTGGAGCCAAGTCCAGAGAAGCCCAGCTTGGAACAGTAAATCCCAACCAAGTGCAGAAGGATGCGGGGGAAGAAATAATTGTTTTAAGCCACTGGGTTTTGGCGTGGTTTGTTATTTAAACATTAGCTGATTGACACAACTGCCCCCTCCGTCTTAGCCGGTAGCACTGAATTCACCAAAGCAGAAACCTGAAGTCATCCTTAATTCTTCTGCCCCACTTGCACCTGCACATTCTAACAGTCCTTAGGTCTTGCAAATCTATGTTTTAAATGTGTCTTGAATCCAAAACCCCTCTCTCTATTCCTGTTGCCACTTCCCTTCATATATATTGGTTCTGTTTCTCTAGAGAACCCTGACATCCTCTAAATCCTATCTCCTAAATAACTTCAAAATCTCTCCATTTCTCTTTATTTCCAAAAGTTCTAAGGTTGGGAGTTTGTATTTACTTTCACATCTAAACAGGTATTTCGTAAGAAGAGAACTGGGCCTCTTACTTAGATGCCACTTTTCTTTGGTGTATACTGATGTTCCAAACTTTTAAATTTTTAATTCATCACAACCATTTTTCTTTTCATTTATGGATCCATGACTTGTTTTTATGCTATGAAATTCTTTCATCCTCTAAGATCTGATCAATCTGTACCTATTCAGTTTTTTCCATTGTTATTGTTCTACTCAGGCTCTTTACCTCAGAGTCAATTTTGGTAACTGCTATAAAAGTAAAATTAGTAGTACACGTTGGATGGATAATATCCATCATATGTACCACTAATTAAACAATTCAAAAACTTCAATTCACCTGACAATGAACACACATATCCAAGGTATGTTTCCAAACGTCTTTATACTTTCATAGCCTAAGAAGCTCTCAGAAAAAGAACTTATTTTGTTTGGTCAAAAGCCAATATTTAGTACATTTAAATGACTAACTTTTGAAATACAACTATTACTGAGTAAGCTATTCTAAATGACAACCAACTGAACACACATCACACATTAAAAGGTAATTTCAATAATTATTAGAACCACCAAAAAAGCAACACAATGGTCCGAATTAGGAAAGCATTACATATCTCCTGGTTATAAACAGAATTCCAAGTACAGCTTCTGAGGACTGAACGCATATACGAAAACTTCAGAAAGGTAAAAGTAAATGAAGATCTCCTCTGCTTTACATGCTGAGTGTTCCTGAAATGCACTACAGTTGAGCCTTGAGTAACATGGGGGTTAATCTGCACATAGCTTGCCTGCCCTCTGTAACCATGGTTCCTCTGCACCCGCTGATTCAACCAACCATGACGCTGCAGTACTACAGAATTTACTGTTAAAAACATCTGTATGTTAAATGGAGCAAGGAAGCTCAATCCCACATTGTCCAAGGGTCAACTGTAATTCAAATATGTTTTACCAAATGATATTTGAAAGTCCTCCTACATAAAAGAGCTCTTCCGAAAATACTCTGAGCAAGTAATTATTCCTTAAAAATACATACACATGGGACTTCCCTGGTGGTGCAGTGGTTGGGAATCCATCTGCCAGTGCAGGGAACACGGGTTCAAGCCCTGGTCTGGGAAGGTGCCACATGTCGCGGAGCAACTGAGCCCGTGAGCCACAACTACTGAGCCTGCGTGCCTAGAGCCCGTGCTCCGCAACAAGAGAAGCCACCACAATGAGAAGCCCATGCACTGCAATGAAGAGTAGCCCCCGCTCGCCGCAACTAGAGAAAGCCCGCGTGCAGCAATGAAGACCCAACACAGCCATTAATTAAGTAATTTATTAATTTAAAAAACCAGGAGGTAAAGGGAGAGAGGGAGGGGGAAAGAAAGACACTGAGAATGAATGGACACAGATGGAAAATTCTTATTTTGTGGGTTAAGGATCCAGTTCAGCTCCACGGATCTTCAAATTCCTTTTCTATTCAAACCAAAGCTTTAAGGCATTTTGACCCCATGAACAATGGTGAAATATAAAAGAATGAAAAATTCAAGGCAAAGAAGGGTTTGCTGAAAGCCGGCCTTTAAAGCCAGCCATGGGTTGATTCATGCCAAGATGCAAGATGAGGCTGTTACTACTGGTGAGAGCCAGCACCTGAGAACAGAAATATTTTCGACTTTGGTGTGGCTGCAGAATGACCAACAATGAGACGTTTGTCACCTGTGCTTGGTACAGGGACATTTTCAATGAGGGAAAATTTCACAATAAAGGATATCCCTAAATAAGTTTCTCTACTCACTTTCCAAAGAAGTCTCCAAAAACATGCACAAAAAGGTCTCCCTAAACAAGTCCTTCGAATTCTACAGGCTCAGTAAAAGATACCTTACCATCACTTGCTGCTTTAAAAACGAAGTGGAAACTGTACACACGGATTAGGTAGGCCCTTCTCACATACTCACCCAATCATTTGTCAGAAATATTGTGTAGAAAAACCCAGGCAGGATTATAACCCAATTCCCTTCCTTAATGGAAGACAATGTTTTGAAACAATAATAAAGCAAACCCATATCACATATGTGAAAATCATTAAATCCATAGATTTGCCATTTGTGTCAGGGAAATCCCTGAATTTGTGATGCCCATCACAGATACCTTTCTAGTGCTTTATAGCCAACAGCCAGTGTGTACCTCATTCATGTGATCGTGGGAGGATGACGAGAAATAACAGGAGTACACTGGTACTCAATCCACTGTATTCATTTTCTATGGCTGTTTAACAAATTACCATAAACCGAGCCTATAACAACCACCATTTATTACCTCACAGCTCTGTAAGTCAGAGGTCTGGGTGGACTCACATGGGTTCTCTGCTCTGGGTTTCATAAGACTGAGATCATGTTGTGGGCTAGGCTGCGCTCTTATCTAGAGGCTCTGGGGAGAATTTACTTCAAACTAAAATTCATTTACTTTGTTGGCAAAATTCATTCCCCTGAAGTTGTAGGACTCAGGTTCCCATTTCCTTTCTGGCTGTCAGCTGAGGATCTCCCTCAGCTCCTGGAGGCCACCTGCATTTCTTATCAAGTGGTCCCCTCCATCTTCAAGGCTAGGAACAGTGTGTTAAATCTCTCATGTTCTTCCCCAAAAAACTAAAAGTAGGGCTTCCCTGGTGGCGCAGTGGTTGAGAGTCCACCTGCCGATGAAGAGGACACGGGTTCGTGCCCTGGTCCAGGAAGATCCCACATGCCGCGGAGCGGCTGGGCCCGTAAGTCACGGCCGCTGAGCCTGCGCGTCCGGAGCCTGTGCTCCACAATGGGAGAGGCCACAGCAGTGAGAGGCCCACGTACCGCAAAAAAAAAAAAAAAAAAAAAAAACTAAAAATAGAGTTGCCATATGAGCCAGCAATCCCACTCCTGGGCATATATCCAGAGAAAACTATAATTCAAAGAGATACATGCATCCCAATGTTCATAGCAGCACTATTCACAATAGCCAAGACATGGAAACAACCTGTCCATCGACAGAGAAATGGATAAAGAAGATGTGGTACATATATATACAATGAAATATTACTCAGCCATAAAAAAGAATGAAATAATGCCATTTGCAGCAACATGGATGGACCTAGAGATTATCATACTAAGTCAAGTAAGTCAGAAAGACAAATATTATATGGTATCACTTATACATGGAATCTAAAATATGACACAAATGAACCTATCTATGAAATAAAAACAGACTCACAGACATAGCGAACAGACTTGGGGCTGCCAAGGGGGACGGGGGTGGGGGAGGGACGGATTGGGAGTTTGGGATTAGCAGATGCAAACTATTATATATAGAATGGATAAAGAACAAGGTCCTACTGTATAGCACAGGGAACTATATTCAATACTCCATGATAAACTATAATGGGAAAGATTATGAAAAATTATATATATATATATATATATAACTGAATCAGTGTGCTATACAGCAGAAATTAACACAACGTTGTAAATCAACTGTATTTCAATAATTTTTTTAAAAAATCTTTCTCATGTTCTGACCTCCCTTCTGCCCTCCTATTCTACCACCAGCTGAAGAAAGTTTTCTGCTTTTAATAGCTCATGTGACTAGATTAGGCCCAATCTGATAACCTACCTTTTTAAGATCAACTGTGTCTTATAACACAACAACAGGAGTGACATCCAAATATATTTACAGGTCCTAGAGACTGAGACCTGGAATCTTGGGGGCCACTTCTACCTACCTGCCTATCACATCTATCAATGTACACACTGACACATACTGTCCCCTTCTGGGGACAATTCACTAGTACAACATAGACTATTTCCACTGTTGGGTAAGGAACAGCATTCCAAATGTCCAATGAAGGAAGCCTCAGCTTCCTGGAAGACCATAAAAATATGCCCCCCATAATTTGGAGGATACTCAATCATCCACAGCCCTCACAATACCTAGCTATCAATACATGGTATCCAGACCTCCAGGGGAAGGCAGACTGATACAAAAGAGATGACCAACCTAGACATAAGGGTGGTTTCTTTTTAAAGTCATATGAACTGTATACACTCTCCATTGCCTCAGCCCTTAGATGCTAATTTGGGCTCAATATACAATCTTGAGATTTGAGGGGTAATCAGCCCATTAATTTTCACAACATATATCTAAATGAGAGTTATTGGAACAAGATAATGTGAATTCTAAAAGTTGTGTAATTTTCCCCGTTTTTAATATATGTGGCAGATTATGTTTTCTAAAGATAGCCACAATGATACCTCTGTCACATATGCTCTTCTGTCAGTTTTTGCTTCATGTATCTTGGGGCTCTGTTGTTAGGTGCATATATGTGTTTATAATTGTTATATCTTCTTGGTGGATTGAGACTTATCACTGTAAAATGTGTTTGTCTGTTGCTACAATTTTGTCTTAAAGTCTATGTTGTCTGATATTAGAATAGTTGATCCAGCTCTCTTTTGGTTACTGTTTGCATGGTTTCGCCATCCTTTAACCTTCAACCTGTTTGTGACTTTAAAGTATGTCCCTTGTAGCCAGCATACAGTTGGATCATTTTTTTATCCATTCTGCCAATTTCTGTGTTATAATTAGAATGTTTAATCCATTTACATTTAATGTGTTTACTGATAAGGTAAGATTTATTCCTGCCATTTCACTACTTATTTTCCATATGTCTTATGTCTTTTTGTTCTTCTATTCCTCCACCACTGCCTTTTTTGTGTTAAAAGATATTTTTTAGTGTACCATTTCACTCCCTTGTCATTTATTTTACTATATTGCTGAGTTATTTTCTTAGTGGTTGCCCTTGCAATGACAATTATCATCTTAACTTAAAACAATCTAGTTCAAATTAATACCAACTTAATTACAATAGTATACAAAAACTGCTCCAGGGACTGCCCTGGTGGCGCAGTGGTTAAGAATCCATCTGCCAATGCAGGGGACACAGGTTCAATCCCTGGTCTGGGAAGATGCCACGTGCCGTGGAGCAGCGAAGCCCATGCACCACAACTGCTGAGGCTGTGTTCTAGAGCCCACGAGCCACAACTGCTGAACCCACACGCTGCAACAAGAGAAGCCACTGCAATGAGAAGCCCGCACACTGCAACAAAGAGTAGCCCCCGCTCGCCACAACTAGAGACAGCCCGCGCACTGCCATGAAGACCCAATGCAGCCAAAAATAAACAATATTTTCTAAGTAAGTAAATAAATAACTGCTCCAATTTTTCTCCATTCCATTCTTCACCCTTTGTCCTGTTATGGTCATACAAATTACAGCTTTATAAATTGTCTGCCCGTCAACACAGAATTACAATTATTGCTTTATGCAACTGTCTTTCAAATCAGATATGGTAAAAGAGTTACAAACAAAAAATACATTTACATTGTCTTTTACATATTTACCTATATATATATTTACGGGTGCTTTTATCTTCCGGCTGTGCCAGGTCTTAGTTGTGGCACACAGGATCTTTAGTTGTGGCATGCAGAATCTTTGGTTGCGGCCTGCGGGATCTTCAGCTGCAGCATGCAAACTCTTAGTTGCAGCATGTGGGATCTAGTTCCCTGACCAGGAATTGAACCCAGGCCCCCTGCATTGGGAGTACGAGTCTTAGCCAGTGGACCACCAGAGAAGTCCTACTGGTGCTCTTTATTTTTTTGTGTGGATTTGGGAAACTTACTAGTGTCCTTTCATTTCAGTATGAAGGACTCCCTTTAACGCATCTTGTTGGGTAGGTCTGGTACTGACAAATCCTCTCAGGTTTCCCGTTATGATTATGTTGGTTTGCTTGGTGGGGTCCCACAGGTCTCTTAGGCTCTGTTTACTTTTCTACTGCTTTTTGTTTGTTTTTGCTCCTCAGACTAAATAATCTCAATTGACCTATTTTCAAATCCACTGATTCTTTCCTCTGCCTGCTCAAATCTACTGTTGAGCTCCTCTACCGAATTTTTCATTTGTTATCGTCTTTTTCAACTTGAGAATTTCCATTTGGTTCTAACAATTTCTCTCTTTACTGATGCTTTTTCTTTTTGGTGAGACACTGTTCTCATACTTTCCCTTAGTTCTTCAGATATGGTTTCCTTTAGTTCCTTGAATATATTTAAAATATCTTATTACAAGTGTTTGTCTAATAACTCCAACGTCTGGGCTTCCTCAAGAGATAGTTTCTAATTACTGCATATTTTTCCCCTGTGGATGGGCCATACTTTCTTCTTTCTTTGCATGCCTCATAACTTTTTTGAAAAACTGGAAATTTTAAATAATATAATGGTGCAACCCCAGAAATTAATTTCTCCCCTCCTTAAAATTTGTTGTTGGTGACTTCTGTGAACTTAACTCTGTGAAGTCTGAATTCTTTGTCATATGTTTCCACTAAAGTCTCTGCTTTGTTAGCTTCGTGTTCAGCTAATGATTGGACAGAAATTTCCTTAAATGCCGACAACCAATATGTCTCCTAATCTTTGTTGAGGGGCTCTGTGCACATGTCAGGCATGCCTTCAATACTCAGCCAGACAGTTTACAACGTTACCTTAGCCTTTGTTTCCTGTTTGCACATGACTTAAGATTAGTCAGACATAAGAGCATAGAGTTTTCTCAGGTTTTTCCTGAGCGTGTACACACTGTTCTCGCTGAGATTCAGGCATTGTTCTTGAATAAACAATGTTCTTGAATAAACAATCCCTCCCTGGATTGTTGCAAGCCTTTAGTTAATTGCCGGAGTCCTGAAAAAGTTGATTCTGACGATTTTTGCCAGTGTTCTCATTGCTTTTCTGGAGGAGATTTTCAGAGGTCCTTTCTCTGCCATTTGCACTGACATCTTTTCCACAGGCTCTTCTACAATGTGATATTGACACTGCCCCACTAAAAGGTGCAGTCTGTATCTCCACCCCTTTGAATCTGGGCAGGCCCTGTGACTGCTTTGACCAATAGAATCAGTGGAAAGAATGCTATTCCAGTTCCACTTGTAGGCCTTAACTGGCCAGAAAGCTCCAGTTCCTGCCACTTAGAAGTCGGCCACCCTGTAAGAAGAGCAACTACCCTGAGACCACCGTGCTGTGAGAATCTCAAGTTATATGAAGGGGCCTTGAAGAATCATACAACATATGGAAAGTGAGAGGCCAAAAACCACTAAGATACTAGACATGTGAGTAAAAAAATTCCTTCCTGGAAGCCAATCTTCCAATCCCAGCTATTCCAGCTCATACCACCTGAACCAGAGACAATTACCCTGCTGAGCCCTTCCCAAATTCCTGTCCCACAAAACAATAAGCAAAATAAAACAGTTGCTACAGATACATGTGTATGCATAACTGAATCACTTTGCTGTACCCCTGAAGCTAACACAACATTGTTAATCAACTATACTCCAGTATAAAATAAAAAGTTAAAATAAAATAAAATGGTTGTTTTAAGCCACTAGCTTTTGAGGTACTTTGATATGTGGCAGTATAACCAAAGTGGTGGATAACTAAATCCAGAGACAGGCAATTCTGCTGTGATGGAAACCACAGACTCTGTGACTGCCACTGCTGCTATTCCAGCACTCCCAGTGGGTGCCTTCATTATGAAGCCTTTGACAATTACTTATATGCTCCACTTTTCAGTGGATTTATAGCAGGAATATCACCATGTTTTTTCCTAGATATTCTCCTTTTTCCTCCATAATTCTAATGTCTTCCCGATCTTCAGGTTTTCCGAGAGACAGTCAATTTCAGTTTTGAAGACATGGAAAGGTTTATCCATCATCTCTTTAAAATAGAGCCCCCTACCTCCTCCATTTTTCCTCAACCTCTACACTTCCTGTGTTACACCATCATCATTCCCCCCAATCACAGCAATACCAGTGTCTCCTTACTCTTTCCTTCTCTGGGACTCATATGTTTACTGTTTCATGCTTCCCCACATGTGCATTATAAAGACTCTGTGGAGACAATGTGAGGCCCTTTATGTCCCAGGGAAGATTTTATGTTCAGAAAAGACCAGTTACTGTTATCTTAAATTTTTTACATTAATATTCAAATTACTAAAGTCACATTGAGCAACCTAGCCTTCCTTTACATGTTCGAGATCGATTTGAAAATCCTATTATCCTATTTATAAATGTAGTAAATTTTAAGTCACTGACTAGTAAATCTTTGGTTAATAGTCAATTCAAATTGAGCAGACTGAACTCCTTAAACAATCAGTCCTGTTTACAATCAGTTAATTCACTTACAAGATTTAAATTACATTCATTAATGTATTATATTCAAATTCCTTTTTAAGTATTTCAAATGCATGACCGAAAACTAAAAGCTTCATTCATTCAGTCAGTCAGCAAATGTTTTGAACACATTCTATATGCCAAGCACTTTTAAGGTGTTCTGGATACAGCAGGAAGCAACACAAAATTATTACCTTTATGGAAAGTATACTTTAGGGGTAAAACTAGTAATTTTAAAATATATAATATAATGCCAGATAGTGATAAGTGCACTAAAGACGACAAGGTAAGAAGATACTGTCATCATTTTTTAATAGCCTGATCAGGAAAAGCCTTTCAAGAGAGCTAACATCTAAGAATAGCACTAAATGAAGTATTTTCATAAGTATCAAATCCTAGAAAAATCTAAAAATTCAATTTAAAAATATAATGAGCTTCAAGTTCTCTAGACCTTCAATATTGCTTACTTAAGTAATCTTACACCTTTTGACTATGAATCAAAAGATTAAAATTAATGACAAAATTATACATTTGAAATTGGAATCACAATCTAAGTCTGTCACACTCCCTAACGTGCCCAATTCTCCTCAATATCACAAATACATTAAATACCAAATATAGAGAAATTCTTGGTACTAAACATTAATACTAAGGTTAGACTGATTGCATTACTGGTCCCAATTCTTTACTCACTTCTGTATCCATGCCTTTTGCCAAGTGACTGTGCAGCTTCTCACAGCAAGAGACAGAATGTCTTTTCCTTCCCCTTGATTCTGAGTCCAGGCACATGCCTTGCTTTGGACAATGGAGTGTTAACAACCATGAGACAAGTAGAGGCTTGGAAAAGTACTTGTTCTCTTGTGTGTCTACCATCATCATGAGACTATGCCTGGGCTAACTTGTTGGAGGATGAGGGACACATGGAAGAAAGTGGTGCTGTGGTATTGATATGTTGTGGTTGTTACACAGCATTATAGTACTGACAGATAACTGATACAATCCTTACTTTTTTCCTATATATTCCGTTTGGAAATATACTTACCAATTAAGACAAAATATTTTCATTTCAAGTGAATTCAGAATACGTTCCTATATTTATCAGGATTATGTTCACATACAGAAGCAGCTAAAAAAGTAGAAATGTCTTTACCCTTAATGTAAAAGTCTAGACAAAGGCAGTTAGGCTGGTACAACAGTTTCATGGTATTAGGGGCCCAGACTCCTTCTATCTTGTTGCTGTACTATTGGTCACTTCATTGTAAAAGATGACTGTTCCATATCCAGCGACCATGAAGGAAAAAAGAAAACAATAAATATATGTCCCCTCTCCCGTCAAAGATAGCTTCTGGATGGTGCACACCACTTCTTCTTCATGTGGTCAAAGGCGAATTGCTACACAAATCTGAAAGCTTTAAAACCTGTTCTGAGGGGACTCCCCTGGTGGCGCAGTGCTTAAGAATCCACCTGCCAATGCAGGGGACATGGGTTTGAGCCTTGGTCCGGGAAGATCCCACATGCCGCAGAACAACTAAGCCCGTGTGCCACAACTACTGAGTCTGCGCTCTAGAGCCCGCGAGCCACAACTACTGACCCCGTGTGCCACAACTACTGAAGCCCGCGCACCTAGAGCCTGTGCTCTGCAACAAGAGAAGCCAACGCAATAAGAAGCCTGTGCACCGCGACAAAGAGAAGCCCCTACTCGCCGCAACTAGAGAAAGCCCACACACAGCAAGACCGAACACAGACATAAATAAATAAATAAACAAAATTACAACAAAAAAAAAAACCCTTGTTCTGAGACTTTTTTTTAAATTATTTTATTTTTGGCTGCGTTGGGTCTACGTTGCTGCGTGTGGGCTTTCTCTAGTTGCGGTGAGCCAGGGCTACTCTTTGTTGCGGTGTGCGGGCTTCTCATTGCAGTGGCTTCTGTTGCGGAGCGCACGCTCTAGGTGTGCAGGCTTCAGTAGTTGTGGCACACGGGCTCAGTAGTTATGGCTCGCGGGCTCTAGAACGCAGGCTCAGTAGTTGTGGCACACGGGCTTAGTTGCTCTGCGGCATGTGGGATCTTCCTGGACCAGGGGTCGAAGCTTTGTCCCCTGCATTGGCAGGCGGATTCTTAACCACTGCGCCACCAGGGAAGCCCCGAGACTTCTTTTTTCTAGAGTCCACAGGCCACACCCATTCCTAGGGGTCTCATACTGACCTCACTTCCTGTTTATCCACTCAGCATGCCCCTGCTGTTGAGGACGAAAGCCCCTTTCTCCTCAGATTAGAGACTTCCCTCTCCTGCTTTCTCCCACAAATTCCTGGGCCCATAACTTACTCCCTTTAAAGGAAGCAAAAGGAGGAGAAAAGTCTATTAACAACATAATAATCCTTCAGAGACACAGCTGTGCTCCAAAGAAGACAGCATTTTACATTTTTATGCATAATAGGATCTGGGCCTTGCCTCTGAATAACCAAGAGATGCATTAAAGTGGTAATTTTTCCCCCCATACACAAAAGCTCAGGTGTCCCAATGATAAATTCTGTCCTCGCGTGGAAGTTACAAGCACAAACTGCAGGGAGCTTTTAAAGCAGCAATCTTGCTCTGGCTTCATGTATTCTAAAGCACCATTTGATTGTTAGGCAAGATGACGATACTGTATCATGGTAACTTATCACTTAAATTCTACCTTCCAAATAAGAAATAAGACGGCTACCCACACACACAAAAAAATCACTAGCTCTAAGTTAAGGTTTGAGCCAGACCTCAGCATTTCCATTGTGTCTTCTCTGAAACTATTTTTGAAAGTATTCTAAAGTTGTTTAAAGGATTAGCCATACTTTTAGACCTTTCTTTTTTTCACTTCCAGTAAAAGTCAGGATGACACGACCAACGATGGGAGGTGGAATCCAGGGGAAGCACAAGATAACACATAAGGAGTACTGCTGAATTAATCCTGCCCGTTTTGTAAAATTGCACACAATCATCTCCCCCATTCACATCCAAACAGGTATCAATCTCCGCTGTCTTTGTTTACCTGCTTTGGTCTCTCATAAGGATCAGTAAGACAGGCGGATCAGTTATCCTAGGAAGAGTTGGAGCAAGGGAACAGTTCTGTTAGGGAACCGTTGACTGAAACCGCCCGCCCTGGCCAGGCTCAATAATAACCGCTTGCATGAGTTATCTCACAACAGGAGGTCCCGATAAGAAACACCAAGCTGCCACCAACCAGAAGAATTCGGGAGGGGCCAAGAGGAGGGAGGAGACGCCAGCCCATAATATGTCTCGCCAACCTCCCAGAAACGCTTATGCTGGAATTCATCTTGACTGACAGATGCGCACACCACCAGGAAGGACCCTAAGTCAGACCAAATTTGGGCACAAGCAAGATGATTGGCCAGAGACAACCGGAAACTAACCCCATCACCATAAAACCTGAGACTGCGAGCCACGTGGCAGAGCAGTTCTCCTGGGTTCCCTTACCCTCCTGCTCTCCCCTTGAGCACCCCTCCCCAATAAATTCTTCTGCTTTGTCAGCACGTGTGTCTCCTCGGACAATTCATTTCCGAGTATTAGACAAGAGCCCACTCTCAGGCCCTGGAAAGGGTCCCCCTTCTAGTAACAGTTCCACAGCCTTTCACACTGGCATGCATTTTCCTCTGCTTGCCATCCCTTGGGAGTTTCTAAGGTGAGGGAATAAAGTTGAACAGTTAGAAATGTTGGAACTGAGTTCTAATAGTCCATCTCACAAACCAGGTTATTTCTGAGACTCATCAAAGAATTCAAGGGTAAGGGAGAATTTAAGGATTTAACTCTTCTCATAGGAGTGTCAGATATTAAAATGAAGAGTTCTGTGAACCAAATGGAAGGTCGCGTGCCCTACACACAGTGAGGCCAAACAAACTGAAACGTCGGAGTTTGGAGCAAAGAAAGGTTTACTGCAGTGCCAAGCAAGGAGAACAAGTGGTCCATGCTCAAAACCCCTGAACTCCCCAAGGGTTTCTGGGGAGAACTTTTTATAGGCAAAATTTGGGGTGAGGGTTGCAGGGCATGTGACTTTCTTCTGATTGGTTGGTGATGAGGTAACAGGGCGGTGCTCCAGGAATCTTGTGCTCAGCCTGAAGTTACCATCCTCCACCTGGGTGGGAGCCTTAGTTCTGCACAAGAACTCGAAGATACTGTTATGTATATTCCTTCAGGAGAACCAGAACCCTGCCCCGAGGATGCACTATTGTACCTTGATTGATCTTCCTTTGTTTCTGCACTCCCTCACTTCCCTGATTCGAAACTGTTTGAATCTGCCCTTTGGAACTCAGGGAAGGTCTAGGAGGCTGAATGAAGCCTATTTCCTACAAAGAAGAAATGGGGGATACAGAAAGGCTTTTGTGCCTAGGAGGACTCCACAGGGTCCTGCTGGGTTTCTGTTCCAGAGTTTAAAAATATCCTTGGCCAGTCAAGGAACACATGCTAGTAAAGGAATTCACTGAATATTTCACAAGGGGGTTAAAATCAGTAGTTTTTAAGAGCTAGGTTTCTTGGCGGTGTATGTTAATTAAGGATCAAATCCAAAAGCAGCACTAAGGATAGGACAGAATAAGTCTTTAGGTCTAGATACAACTGGTTAAAACGGGTCCCATTTTTCACTGGTCAATGAAGAGATTTCAGTCAGGTCAAGTAATGGTCTAGTATTCTAGGTCATTTGAAGTTCATATTCTTTGAACAGAATGCGTAGGACCACTTGTAGTGAAACAACATTTAGTTTTGATCTCTCCCAGGCAAATGCTACTGTCAATGGAAAAGTTTGCTTTCACATGCCCCACTCATCTAGGGCAACTATACATCTCAGTTTGCCTGGAATGGTCTCAGTATATGCCTATCTATCATGCTGGCATAATTATTAACAGCAACCCCTATCATTCTTTTAAGTGTCCTGATTTGGTTGAGGTCACCTAACATTAAACTATTCCCCCGAACCAGAGAGCCTTGAACAAATCTCTCTAAAACTAAGATGCAAACTGGTGTAGAAAAAGAAGAACATCGCCTACCATTTCAGTCAACAAAGGATGTGCGGCCATCAAGCCCTCAGCCACTGCAGCTACCCACCAGTGGTTCACCCTGAGGGGATTCAGTATGGAGAAAAACCAGATACTGGTCCTAGATAGTTAAGGTGCATATCAAAGCAATAATTTCAATAAGCCCAGACTCTTGTATCTTCCCATACATAGAAAAGCGCTAAATTCATTAACTTGAGATGTCTGGTTTTCTTTAATTAGCAGTAACCTTTCGATGTTTAACTACCTGTTTTTTTTTCTGTTGCAAAAACTCCTATACATCCTGGCTCCTCCCTTACCTCTTGGGAATAGTCCCTCAGTTATCTGAGAGGCTGTATTCCAGGCTTAAGTCCTCAGTAATGCCCCCAGTAAGACAAAATTCTCAACTTTTAGGTTGTGCACTTTTTTCAGTGGACACTGGGAACCGTGATTGTGAATTTTTTGGTAAGTAGTCCAAATTCATGGAAGAGTTCCTTGAACATTTGGGAAATGAAATGGCATAATTGCTTTTGAGGTTGATTTAAATACACCTTTTAAAGCTTTACAGTGTGTAGACATATCCAGCAGAAAGATTCCATAAAGAATTTGCATTTACTTATGTGAGGATAAATGGTGTCAGACTTCTGTTCAGAAATATAACACCTCCACGCTATTTTCAATAGCCCAGACGTGGAAACAACCTAAATGTCCATCAACAGATGAATGAAGAAGGTGTGGTACATATATACAATGGACTACTACTCAGCCATAAAAAAGAAGGAAATAATGCCATTTGCAGCAACATGGATTCAACTAGAGATTATCATACTAAGTGAAATAAGTCAGAAAGAGAAAGACAAATACCACATGATATGACTTAATATGTGGAATCTAAACTATGACACAAATGAACCTATCTACAAAACAGAAACAGACTCAGACGTACAGTACAGAATTGTGGTTGCCAAGGGGGAGGAGGGCGGGGGAGGGATGTATTGGGAGTTTGGGGTTAGTAGATGCAAACTATTACATATAGAATGGATAAACAACAAGATCCTACTGTAGAGCACAGAGAACTATATTCAATGTCCTATGGTAACCATAATGGAAAAGAATATATAAAAAAAAGACTATATATGTATAACTGAATCACTTTGCTGTACAGCAGTAATTAACACATTGTAAATCAACTATACTTCAATTAAAAAAAGACATAATCTTAAATTTTATTTGATAAATATTATATGAAGAGACTTCTAATATGGAATAACCTTCCCACCAGAATTTTTTAAATTAATTTTTATTGGAGTATAGTTGCTTTACAATAGAGGGACTTACTTCCCTCTATATGACAGTCTCTAGGTCCATCCACCTCACTACAAATAACACAATTTTGTTCCTTTTTATGGCTGAGTAATATTCCATTGTGTATATGTATCACATCTTCTTTATCCATTCTTCTGTTGATGGACATTTAGTCCAACCAGAATTTAAATCATTACATTAAATCTAGTCATTGTTATTACTCTCTAAATATTTACCCACTGAATTTTTATTTTCAAAACTTTAAAAGGGAACACATGAAACCTCTGTTTGAGACTCTTCCTATATCTGGTAGAAACAAGGATAAGATTCTTAGGGATACATTAATATTCTAAATCTTGGCATATAATACAGCTTTAACTTTTGTATTACCGAAATATTCATCTTGAAAGTGCATATTTTCCACTTAAGTCATCTAATTTAAGAAACCAAACCTTTTATCTTACAAAAAACTTTAAAATACTACACTCACTTTTATATTATTTTTACTTTTGTATGCCTTTTCCAAAATAGTTTTTGGCGATTATGTTGGCACAATAAGCAGGAAATTGATTTAATTTTTTCTGAAACCATGTAAATATAGTCAATAAAAACTCTATTATCTACTTTAAAAGAACAATGGAGAAAGAAAGGAATACAATACCTCCAATTATGTCATCTTTTATAGGTCAATAAGATTCAACCCAGGCTTCCTACAAGCGGAGAGAAGGTTTTGTGCTTTCCGAATTCTCCTCAAAAGAGAACAGTTTCCAGAAAAAGAATCCTCCATAAGTGGTAAATCTGTCTCTGCAAGTCATATCAGATACTGGCACCTACTGGTGGAAATGTGACAGACCACCATCACACAGAAGCCACTGAGCCCGAAAGAGAGAAAATAAACAAAGATGTAGAAGTTACAAACATGAAGTCAGGGAAATAAACCACCAGAGTTGAGAGAGACTGATAAGGCTCAAGGGTAGAGGGGGTTTCTGGAGACAGGCAGATAGCACGCAGGAAAAAACTGTAAATAGCTAAGAGATGACCATTACTGCCAGACATGATGGAGATGCAAAACCTCAGTATCCAACGTACCCATGATGCCAACTCACTTGCCAAAAAGTTTTCGACGTTATCACAGAAGCCAATGAAAAGAAAAAGAACCAAATTTACTTTAAAATTTGTTTTAATCCCTACATTCATTCATCTAATAAATATTAATTAAGTGCTGGCTATATGCTAATCACTGTTCTAGGCCCCAGGGATACAGCAGTGAACTGAATGGCAAAGCCCCTGCTCTTGTGGAACATACATTCTCTAAGGGGAAGGGGGTGGACAGCCAGTAAATAAACAAGTAAATATATAATATTTCAGATGATATGTGCTAGGGAGAAAATAAAGTGGCAAAGAAGTTAGGGGTGCTATGTTGCTATTTTATTTAGGGTAGTCAGGGAAGACCTCGTGATAAAGTAAATTTTAAATATGTCATAAAGTTTTTATATCCTCAGAATGGAAGCTGTGACTTCCCACTTCTTTGGCCCATCCAATACATATTCATACATTAGGGCACTTACATCTATTTGGTCTGTTTATGGAGCAACGGGAAAGAAGACACCTGCTAGGTACCTACCATGGACCAAGTACTTTATATACTGTACGTGTCATCTCATGTAATCCTCACATCACTCTCTGAGAAATTATTGACCTCGCTGTATAAACGGGGCCACTGAACTCCACTGAATATAAAGGAACACTCCAAGGTCATACAGTTGTTATGTGTCAGAGGCAGGATTTGACCCGAAGTCTGTTGAGATCCGAAGACATGCAAATAAAGTGGGATGCCCTAGGTAGCTACTAGAAGGTGCCAATCAGAAGAATCATACTGATCTTGAATATTAAGTGCTGTAAATGGACTTTTTATCCACACCTCACTTAGGGCACTCGTGACCTTCTACCTTGTATTTATTTACATATACAATATGTATGTTGATTCTCCCCAGGAGGTGATGTAAGCTTTTTGAGAGTGGGATCTGGGTCTGAATCACCTCTGGTGTCTGGTAATATCTGACCCTTAGCAGGAACCTATTAAACACATGTCTAAAAACTAGACTGAGGGGAGTTCCCTGGTGGCCTAGTGGTTAAGATTCTGGGCTTTCATTGCCATAGCCCAGGTTCAATCCCTGGTCAGGGAACTGAGATCCCGCAAGCTGCACAGGAGGAAAAATAAAAAAGGACTGAATGAAACAACCTGAAAAGCTTAGAATTAAGTCTTTCCTCAGACAGTAATGTTTTTCAAACACCAAACTAGAAAAAAAATCCATATAGTAACTAAGAATGTCACTTGCTTCCATCGGGTAATTAACAAAGAAAGAGCTAAACCAGAAGCACTTAAAAAATAGCATCTGCACCTGAAATTCACAGTATTGACTAAGTGGGCTTAAGTGTTCTCTGAATCAAAGTCTTGATTGGTGCTGCTGGTGGATTTGCTTTTGTTTTGTTTTGGAACACATGGAACTCCACCTACTGTGAGGCACATGAGTTCTGTGAAATTTGGGGGAATTAGACCCACGGAGTTAGGTCTCAGGTGTCCGTGAGAAGGTGCACAGTGGTTTGTTTTTATAGTTTAAGTTTACCTTTCTTCCAGATTCCATCACAGTCATATTCACCCTTTGTAAACCACTGGACAAGGGGACAAAGAAAATGCTGTCTTTGAACCCGCAGCCATACGTACTCTTCAGAGTAGAACCCCGAAAGTGTTTCTTTCCTTCTTGAAGACACTACTTTGGGGAGTGTTTGTAGCCAAGCAGGTGAGAGAGTATGACACACATACAACTGGACAAGTGGGAGAAACCCAGGAGCTGATGCTTCCATGTGAGGGACAATGGGTTCTGTAGGATGATGGACAACGGTGTTTTTATATCCCCAGGATCCATTTGGCAAAGCTCATAATGATCGTAAAAGGCTTTTGCTTCTGGCATGGAGGAGAAGAAAGGATCGAGGATATGAAAAGGATGACTCTCACGGAAGGGGCACAGGTGGGCCTCTGCAGCACAGATGCAGGACGGGAGGTAAGCAGAATGAAGGGGCAGGGCCAGTGGACTAAAAGCATAATATGGCTGATACCCAGTTGAAAATTTCCTTTCTGCATTGTACTCCCCTGAGGTTATCTCCAAGCCTTAAACAAGACAGTTTTCTGGCAGCAGGGTTTTCAGAAAGAGGCCCTTGTCCACAGGGTGGGGATGGGAGGGGTGAGAGACAGGCAGCAGCATGGAGACTCAGTCACTAGGCAGCAGAGGTGACTGGGAGAAAAGCTGATACGTGTGATCAGCTCAGTGAGGGGACAAGACACAACCAGGACAAACTTGTGATGTAATGACACTCAGGGCTCCTGCAGCATACCGGAGGAGAAAACTGACTCCCGGCATGGCAAATAACCATGTTTCTGGCTTCTTAAAGGGAGAGGCAATGCCATGCCTCCGCCAACCTCTGAGGACCGAAGAATTTAGACACATTTGGATTACATCATAGAAGAGGGGCCTTTGGGTAATAAAGGCTGTGGCCAAAACGCACATGATGTAAGAATAAATGTGTACAGGTGGAACATGGATTCAGCAGTCCCAGGTAAGGCACAGTACAAAGTGGAAAAAGATTTTGTATTTAAACACTCCATAAAGTATATCCGCACTCAAAAAAAAAAAAAAAGGACATCCACACATTCCCTAGGCTAATATTTACTTACGTTATTACTTCAGACTCTCCCCTTTAAAATGGACCGTCAACTCCTTTAACCTAGAGGCTCTAACCTAGAGGCTTTCCACCCAACATCATTTTGGAAAACTTTGGAAATTTGATTTTTCGTGTTTGAGATGATTGATGAGGTGTGTTTTGAAGTGAATGTCTCAGCTATGAAACTCACAAAGCCAAAAAAGGATTGTTGTTCCCCCGATGAATAAGAAATGATGGCAACAGGAAACAAGCAACAGCCATAAAACAATAAATTAAAACAAATCCTAAATTGGTAGTTTACTGTCAGCGTGACTTACTCCTTTTCCTTCCAACTACTCATTATATTAACAAAAGAAACAAAGTAACCCTGACCATCTAGACTCTTGGGGATCCATTTTTTCATCATCACTGTTCCTTCTCATATTTACTAACATGTTTATTTAATTCCATGAGGTGGAAGCAGGGGGCTTTCCAATCGACATAAAAGCTAGTTACACTGTGCTCTGTCATAAGGAAAGATAAAGGGCTAAGGAAATATTGTGGCATAGAAATAACAGCTAAAACTTTAGTATTTACCAAGTGCCAGGTAAGAGAGGTAAAGTACCACACTCATGTTCTAACCAATAAAGGGCAATAGCAAAATTCCAACCTCTGTGCTTTACTCAGTGTGGACTCACATCCTGGCTCTGCCTGTACTTATAGACCAGATTTGATCTTAATGACATGGATGTTTCTGAAGTCCTATATTTTGTGGCCTTAGGGGAGTATCATACTTATACTCCTCCCACTTAATTCTTCCACCAAGAGGATGTTCTGAACATCTCGGTAGCACAGTGAGAAAAACAGAAGTTGTTCCTGGATTAGCAATTCCTTCCATTTGCTGCTTAAACTTTCTAACTAGGGAAACGCTGAGGTTTACAGGATCATGTGACGGTCACCAAGCGGGCATCAGGAAAGGCAGTGCAGTGTTGAGGTTGACAGCACTGACTTGGGAGCCGGAATGTCCTAGTGTGAATCTTGGCCCCTCCACTTCATAGCTTGTGACATAAGGTTACTTCATTTCTCCCTGCCTCAGTTTCCTCACCTCCAAATAGGAATCATAATGGCACCAACCTCCTAGGGCTGGTGTGAGGATGAAATGAGATTATCAGCCAAGCCCACAGGCCAGAGGCCACACCGCTTTGGTACCCCATACATATAAAGCATAATGACCGAATATACAAGGTTATATGGACCAAGCAGCATCTTGCCAATATCACAATATCTTTTGATCCTCCAAGTAAATGTCCTGGTCGTGTTGCCATAGCTGGGAATGTTTATAGACTATATGCTCTTCTAAAGCATATATATATATATACACACACACACACACACACACACACACACACGTGTATATATATATATATATATATATATATATATATATATATATATGCCTCCAGACATCCTGGAGGCACACAGGGCCTAGCTTAGATGCCAAAAGTATTGATGTGTTAGAAGTTCAGAGGAGGCAGTAGTGGGCAAGGGCTGAGCAAACCAGGAGAATTCTGGATTTATCCCTAAGCCTTACCTTGGTCTAGGCTAGGCCAGGACTTGTATAGTAGACCACAGATGCACAGAGAGGGCCAGGGAGGTCCTCTAGGCAGGTCAAAAGGTACAGGCAGGGCTTCCCTGGTGGCACAGTGGTTGGGGGTCCGCCTGCTGATGCAGGGGGCACGGGTTCGTGCCTCGGTCCGGGAAGATCCCACATGCCGTGGAGCGGCTGGGCCCGTGAGCCATGGCCGCTGAGCCTGCGCGTCCGGAGCCCGCGTACCGCAAAACAAAACAAAACAAAACAAAAAACGTACAGGCAAAGGTAGAAATGTATCACCAGTGACCGATTATACAAGTTGGCTGGGGGAGAAGATTCCATAGGGAGGCTAGTGGGAGATCCTGTGAGTGGGGTAGGTAGGGGCCAATTTGTAGAAGTAGCTTCTCCCTGGCCTAAGTCTTTTTCTTTAAATTTATTCTATTGAAATATAGTTGATTTACAATGTTGTGTTCATTTCTGCTGTACAGCAAAGTGACTCAGTTTTATATATATATATATATTTCCATTCTTTTTCATATTCTTTTCCATTACGATTTATCACAGGATATTGAATATAGTTCCCTGTGCTATACAGTAGGACCTTGTTTCTATCCACTCTGTATACAATAGTTTGCATCTGCTAACCCCAAACTCCCATTCCATCCCTCCTCCACCCCCCTTCCCCCTTGGCAACCACAAATCTGTTCTCTGTCTGCGAATCTGTTTATGTTTCATAGATAAGTTCATTTGTGTCATATTTTAGATTCCATATATAAGTGATATCATTCCTGGCCTAAGTCTTTTTGTTTGTTTGTTTGTTTTGCTGTATGCGGGCCTCTCACTGTTGTGGCCTCTCCTGTTGCAGAGCACAGGCTCCAGATGCACAGGCTCAGTGGCCATGGCTCACGGGCCCAGCCGCTCCGCGGCATGTGGGATCTTCCCAGACCGGGGCACGAACCCATGTCCCCTGAATCGGCAGGCGGACTCTCAACCACTGCGCCACCAGGGAAGCCCCTGGCCTAAGTCTTGATCCAAGTCTGGCACCTTTGTAAACAGAAGTTTCAGACCTTGTCACAAATATGTTTCCTTGTAACATACAAGGAAATTTACCTCAAAAAATAACAATAATAATGAGTGCCTACCACAAACTCCCAGGTAGCTGAGTGGATTATTATTCCATATTTAGGTTCTCCATCAATTCACAAGGGATATTAAACCAAATGACTGAATACACAAAGTTATATGGACCAAGTAGCATCTTGCCAATATCACAATATCTTTTGATCCTCCAAGTAAATGTCCTGGTCATGTTGCCATAGTTGGGAATGTTTATAGACTATATGCTCTTCTAAAGCATATATATATATATATACACACACACACACACACACATATATTCCTATACATACATTCCAATTCCTACTTTCATTGGTAACTAGTCAAGGATCCACATATTGGCTATACAGCTAAATACTTCATTTTTCACCCAGGTGTACTAAAATTCCCCCTTAAAATACTGCACAAATGCAGTATTTTTCGGTATTTGTACTGTTAGCAATAGCATGGTTTTGCCTATTAAATTAAACCGCAAAAAGGTCACCAAAATGTTTCAGCAAATATTTAGTTGGAATAAGGTCTTCAGAGGGAAAAAAAAAAAAAGAATAAAGGTTTCATGTGGGCCAGTCTCACAACTGGCACTTAACAAATAAATACACCTACACCCAAAGCCTTCTCATTTAATGGAAATGTCTTCTATCAATCAGTTAATGCCACGTGACCCAGACCAGACACTTGAGAGGGCCATTTTAGCTTGTGGTGGAAGTGAAGTTGGAGGGCAAGGGTGAGCTTCAAATCCATCAGCCCACCACTGTCACCCTTTGGGTATTTAGGATACTTAGGTCAAAGGAATTGGCATATGAATATAGGGTATGGACAGAGACAGGGATACATTTCTTCCTTAACATCTTCTCTACATGGGAGCATGAATATGCTTTTCTATATGCCTTTCCTTTCGACTTTCCACTTATTACAGGGAAAGCGAAATGGGGTCAAACTCCTTGTTTACAGTATCCAATGTAATTAAAATATTGTTTCACCTGGAGTTATTCACCTGCTACTCACCCTGCCAGATGCCAAGGGAGGAAAAGGCAGGGAGTACCTTCAGTCAACAGTATCAGAACCAAACTGCTTTCTGAGACCTAAGACTGCTATAGCAAGTCTAGCGTAGAGCAATTAAAGGGTCCAGGGCTCCTCCCCTCATAATTTCAAGTCCTGGGAGTGTTGAACCTTGACTGTCCCTATGAGGTGATGGCAGACAATCAGGGGATCAGGATGTTGAGTTCTTTTCTCTATGCCTCTGTGGCAGATACTGGAGAGTGACTCATTCACACTTACTCCAAACCCCTTCTAGCAGGTCTTCTTGCACAGCACAGGCTAGAAAACTTAAAAAAACACGTTTTCCAGACTCCCTTGCGGCTAAGGTTCCAGGTGTGATTTAGATTCTACCGGTCAGATGAATCCACAGGAGGACTGGAATGAGGAAGTAAACTTTGTGAGGGATAGCAGTGATTCTTGAAAGCAATGGTTGGAGGCATTTGGTTCCTCTAAACAACACTGGTAAAGGTTCTTTCTATTCTATTCAGGCGCTGAATACTACAAGGCAGCAGGAGTGAAGTTTCTGCTAGAAACATCCTGGGTGTAGTTGGCAGTTCTCCTAGTCAAATAACATCCAAACCAGGTTCTCTGGACCTCCTCGGGATTCTGTAAACTACTGTGTAAGTTATTCATTGCAACAATAATGCTGCATAACAAGGCCAAAATTTCAGTGACATACAAAAATAAGCATTTATTTAGCTCACGAATCTGTAGGGTTCAGATGGGCCAGACTGGGCTTGCTCATATGTCTTGTGGTCAGCTGCGCTTCAGCTCACCCACATGTCTGGGCGTCAACTGGCTGAGAGCCCATCCAGGATACCTTTAACTGAGACAACCAGAATGACCTAGCTCTGCATCCCGTGTGTCTCATCCTCCAGTAGGCAAAGCTTGGCATGTTCTCTTGAAGATGACAGAGGAACAAAAACAAAAGTATAAATGTGCAAACGCTTATTCAAGCCTCAGCGTGCATCATGTCTACTAACATTTCATTGGTCAAAGCAAGTCACGTGGTCAACCTCAGACTCAAGGCACACAGAAATAGTCTCCTTGAGTGAGAAAAAACTACAAGGTCACATGTCCAAAAGGCCTGGGTAGAGGTGGAGAGAATTGGGGCCAGAAACACCATACCACCTAATACCTTCAAATAAATTCTTCTGCTTAAACTAGGTAGAGAGGACTTGGTTGTTTTCAGCTAAGAAACTTGCCTGATACAGCTACACTGCTTGATAATCAGGGGTTAAAATGCACAAATGTGGCAAAACTCCACAAGAAAACACCTTGGAAAAATGAATTGTTTTACAAGCAAGTAGAGTGACTGAGTTAAGAATTCTATGATTGACCTAATCACCTTTGGTCTGCTCCTACCCTCGCCTTTCTTATTTCTCTTTCATTACCCTGCTCTCCCTCTCCTGACCCTTTGCTTTAGAGTCTAAAGAAGCTACATAATAGAAATATGCTAATACATGTATTGAAAATCTCTGGAAAAATACCAGTGACAGTTAATAGGAGATGCACCTGAGAAGGATACATGGATATGGGGTGGGAAGTAGTCCTAATTTTCTCTGTGTGCTCTTTGATGGTTGAATTTCTTTAACCACATTACTGAATTGTTCTTTTGGTTAGATTTTAAACCAAAAATCTGACCAATAAAAGGAAAGACACAAAGAGTGAAACAAAATCCATGTGTAACCATTGTTTTACTCTTTTTTTGTGCTTAGAAACTATAGGCCTAGCCATAGTTTGGTACAGAAATTCATGCTACTGGCCATAAATAAGATTGGGATCATGGGATTAAAAATTCATTACCATGACTCCATACTGATATAAATAAATGACTGAAGAAACAAGTAAGTGGGAGAGAAGAGACAACTTTCCCATGCAGAAGAATTCTAAATAATTTATATAGAGACCCCACCCTCAAGGAGATGGAACATAATTCCCCACAACTTAAGTGCGGCCTGCACATAGTGGCTTCCTCCCAAAGACAACAGTATGGTAAAGTGGGAGAAGGGTAGCTTTACAGTGGAGAAACCCGACAAACACTCCTTAGCCAGGTGATCAAGGTCAATATCAACAGCAGTAAGTCATGATGACAGTATGTACTCTTGATATGATGTGATGAGAACAGCACTTCACCTCTACAGCCTTCATCCCCAACACAAAACCCCAGTCTACTCATGAGAAAAACATCAGACCAATTCCAATTGAGGAACATTCTATAAAACACCTGAGCAGGACTCCTGAAAACTGTTAAGATCATCATAAACAAGGAGAAGTCTGAGAAACAGTCACAGTCAAGAGGAGGCTAAGGAGACATGATGACTAAATGGAACGTGGGATCCTGGAACAGGAAAAGGATATTACGCAAAAATTAAGGAAACCGTATAAAGTATGGACTTTAGTTAATGATAATGTACAATACTGGTTCATTAACTGCAACAAATATACCATACTGATGTAACATAGTAATAATAGGAGAAACTGGGTACAGGTGTACAGAAACTCTATACTAGTTTTACCATTTTTCTGTAAATCAAAACTGTCCCCCAAAATAATATATATTAAAAATCATTACTACATCAACTGTACTCCAATAAAATTTTTTTAAATAAAATTTAAAAATCATTACTACATATACACACTACTATATATAAAATAGAGAAACAACAAGGACCTATTGTATAACACAGGGAACTGTATTCAATATATTGTAATAACCTATAAGGGAAAAGAATCTGATAAAGTATATACATATATATATATATACACACACACATATATATACACACAAATATATGTGTGTGTGTGTATATATATATATATATATAAAACTGAATCACTTTGCTGTACACCTGAAACTAACACAACACTGTAAATTAACTATACTTCAACTGAAAAATGGTAAAAAAAAAAAAAAATCACTACTGATTCTGGAAAAATCGTTAAAATAATCAATCAGTGAATCAGTCAATTAGGTACTGTGGAGGATACCAATGACAATATCTAAGTACCCAATCAGAATCCGCCAAACATAAATTTCACACTGAAGCCAGGTGTTAGTGAAGCTCAGAGAACAGACATTAAAAGGTCTATAGGGAGGGGGAAGGGTAAACTGGGACAAAGTGAGAGAGTGGCATGGATATATATACACTACCAAATGTAAAATCAATAGCTAGTGGGAAGCAGCCACATAGCACAGGGAGATCAGCTCGGTGCTTTGTGACCGCCTAGAGGGATGGGATTAGGGAGGGTGGGAGGGAGGGAGACACAAGAGGAAAGAAATATGGGCATATATGTATATGTATAGCAGATTCACTTTGTTATAAAGCAGAAACTAACACACCATTGTAAAGCAATTATACTCCAATAAAGACGTTTAAAAAAACAAAGGTCTATGGCTCAGTAATGAGCCCATTTGAAAGAAGCTGTGGGATGAATAAGGAACTCTCCTTGATCAGCATAATAATTGCAGAGTGCAAGCTTCACTATACATTTGAACAGCTTTTTGATTTATGGGGCAGTCAGGGAAATGCTTCTGTTTCCTTCTGTTTTAAGACTGAGCTAAACAAATAACCCAGTCAAAAAATGGGCAGAAGATCTAAACAGACATTTCTCCAAAGAAGACATACAGATGGCCAAGAGGCACATGAAAAGATGCTCAACATTGCTAATTATTAGAGAAATGCAAATCAAACTACAAGATATTACCTCACACCAGTTAGAATGGCCATCATCAAAAAGTCCACATACAATAAATGCTGAAGAGGGCGTGAAGGAAAAAGAAACCCTCCTACACTGTTGGTGGGAATGTAAATTGGTACAGCCTCTATGGAAAACAGTATGGAGGTTCCTTAAAAAACTACAAAATAGAGCTACCATATGATCCAGCAATCCCACTCCTGGGTATATATCCAGAGAAAACCAGAATTCAAAAAGATACATGCACCCCAATGTTCATAGCAGCACTATTTACAATAGCCAAGACATGGAAGCAACCTAAGTGTCCATCAACAGATGAATGGATAAAGATGTGGTTCATTTATACAATGGAATATTACTCAGCCATTAAAAAAGAATGAAATAATGCCATTTGTAGCAACATGGATGGACCTAGAGATCATCATACTAAGTGAAGTAAGGCAGAGAAAGACAAGTCTCACATGACAGTTGTGCTTATATGTGGAATCTAAAAAAAAGATACAAGTGAACTTATTTATAAAACAGAAATGGACTCACAGACATAGAACACAAACTTACGGTTACCAAAGGGGAAAGGCGGGGGAGACGGATAAATTAGGAGGTTGAGATTAATATATACACACTACTATATATAAAATAGGTAACCAACAAAGACCTACTATACAGCACAGGGAACTCTACTCAATATCTTGTAATAACCTATAATCGAAGAGAATGTTAAAAAAGAATATACATATTTACGTGTGTGTATATATGTGTGTGTGTGTGTGTATAACTGAATCACTTTACTGTAGACCTGAAACTAACACAACACTGTAAATCAACTATATTTCAATAAAAATTGTTTTTTTAAAAAAGACTCAGCTACCTCTGAGAATAAGTGTTTTTACTGGGGAGTTAGGAGGGGCACCCACACGTGCTCTGCTCACTACAGCTCACCACGGTGGAGAGGCCTTGAAGGAGAAGAGACTCAGGGAGCCAAAGCCCAGCGTACATTGCTGTCGGGCCATCACTAGAGAGTTATTTGAAGGTGGACAACCCTGAGTGGGGAAGATAGAGTGGAGAAGGGAGACGGATGAATCAAAAGGTAAGGCCGGGCTTCCCTGGTGGCGCAGTGGTTGAGAGTCCACCTGCCGATGCAGGGGACACGGGTTCGTGCCCCAGTCCGGGAAGATCCCACATGCCACGGAGCGACTGGGCCCGTGAGCCATGGCCGCTGAGCCTGTGCTCTGCGATGGGAGAGGCCGCGACAGTGAGAGGCCCGCGTACCGCAAAAAAAAAAAAAAAAAAAAAAAAGGTGAGGCCAACTCCTCTGAGAAGAAGCAGGACTTTCTAAGGGAAGTATGGAGGCCTGTCTGCAGGGACAATGAAGAGGAAGTTCCTCTCAAAGAGAAGGTCTGTGAGATCCCAAAGGCAATTGCTATGCATTGTGCCTCTCCTGCCCCCCAAGAAGGGTTGGAGTTAAGTGCTTTCCTTGTGGACTACGATTTAGATAATATTGGGTATTCCCTTTAAATCATTTCCTTCATCGGTTGTAATTTCCTTTGTTTCGCTTACAGCAAGTTTCTCAACCTGGGATCCACGGTCCCCCAAGGGTGTATGGATAGACTTTAGAGGGTCCATGAATTTGGATGGAAAAAAATTACATCCTTAATATTCACTAATCTCTACCTGAAATTTAGTATTTCCTTCAAATATGGATACAGGCAACAGACCACAATAGTATGAGCATCTGTGACTTTGTCACCAATAGAAATCACAGATATTTTGCATGTCGCGTTAGTTATTGATATAGTGAAACATCCTTTATGTTCATTACCACTTTAAAATTTGGGTGGTCATTAGGCCCACCGCTAGATCCTGTTGTGTAGTAAGTTAATAAAGAAGTACATCACAATTTTTTTTAATATTCTGCTAACTGTATTTCAATATAATTTGTTGCCTTTGTAATCCAATCCGCTTGATTTTATGTATTTAAACCACTATTCTGGTAAAGAGTCCATCGCCTTCATCAAAGGGTCCATGGCACAAAAATGCTGTAAAGGTTATAAACCCTGGCCTAGAGTTTAAAATCTGGTACAACCTTACAGATTTGTATGTAGTGCTGTCAAAGAAAGCAGGTTTGAAACTAGAGAGAAATGTCACGTTAATAGCCTCATCACTCCTTACCATGACACTGCCTCCCAATACATACATACTCTCCCTCTCTCTCTCTCTCTCTCTCTCTCTCTCTCTCTCTCCATAGAAACAAGTGGGACTGCAGCCCATGAGTGCAGTGCTGACAGCAGCAGTAAAACGACAGTTGGATGGTGTACAGCAGAGAGCAGGGAGGAGCCTCAGGACATACAGAAACCACAGGCAAGTGGATGATGGAGCAGAGGACACAACAAACTGTTCTTTTCTAAAGATACTAAAGGACGTAACCCTTAAGGGCCATAAGGAAACTGAATCTTGTGCCCTGCCATTCTAACTGATTATAATACACTTGGAAACACAAAGGGAAGAAACACATCACATGATGAAGAACACTGACTCTGAGAGCCATCAGCTCAGAGTGAGGGCTAGAGCAGGCTTTCACCAAGGCCATGCTCTGTTAGCACAGCATCTTTGTAGGTGGTAGTTGTATTTTTTAAAAATTATTATCTGATATATACAAAATAATCTATATCACTTATAAATAAAGTATAAGGAATAACGATAAATGACCTTAATGAACCCATCACCCAATGCAAGACCTAGAACATTCTGAATGCCAGTGCATCTACTGTATGTTCCTACCTCTCCCATCCCTGTCTCCCAATCAGAGGAAAGCACTAGCCTGAATTTGGGATTTACTTTGCTTTATAGTTTATCATGTATGTATGATTCCTCCCAAGGTATTGTTTATTATTGTTTGTTTTCGAGCTTTATAAAAATTATGCCCAACTGCATGAAGTTTTTGGTAACTTAGTTTTTCATTCAGTATTTTGTTTCTAAGAGTCAGCTATGTTCTTGCATATAACAGTGGTTAGTTCATTTTTATTCTATTGTGAAATATCAAACTTTTTAATTTATCTATTTTCCCATCAATGAACAATTAAGGTATTCCAGTATTTCTGTATTATAAGCCATGTTGCTAAGGACATGCCTCAGGAGATTTCCTGGTTCACATGCAGAAGAATTTCTCTAGGGGTTATACCTAGAAATAAAATTGCTGGGTCAAAGAGTATATGCGTGCTCGACTTCACAAGACAGTGCCAAGTTTTATTTTCCAAAATGATTTTACCAAATGTGCACTCCCATCAACAAGGTACGTCAATTCCTATTGATCCGTGTACACACCAGTACATGATACTATCAGTTTTCATAATGTACTGTTGTCTTTGCACACTAAAGATAGTACACTGCTTCATCATGTAAGGGGCATAAAAGTGTCAGCAAGTGCCAAAGTTTTATCAGTACAGCTTAATTCAAGGTTATACAATGTCTTAACCTGAGTTCTCCCTGAAATGCAGAGCCTGAGACAAGGGTTTGCAGGCAAGTAATTTATTTTGGGAATTGATTTCAGAAAATAGAATTAGGGAATTTGGGAAATGGAACCAGAAAGAGAGAAAATCAATACAGGGGCATATTTTTGAGTTGGCCACAAACTGTAGGCAACTGGGGCCTTTGTCTTGCTTAGACCTTCTGAGAACCTCTTAGAAGGCAACAATACAAAAATGCAGCTCCAAATTATCTAGCCAAGGATGGGAGAAAGGAGCGTTTATCCCTGCCTCCCAACCCACATTAGTCAAGGAATGACTCATGGGCCTTTGACACCCTCACATTCCGTAATACCCATGTGGGTGCCAGGCGGTTCCAGCAGGCCTCTGTGTTGAAACATCAAAGAAGGCTTGGCGTAGAGAGTGAAATATTCACTGTGAGGCTCAGGCAAGGTCCTGTCTGGTTACACCCACATGAAACTGGTTACTGGATCAATGGCTTGACTAAAAGGTAGGCTGAAAGGATGCACAGTGAGGCACAAGATGTGCCCAATACACACAGCTAGTGAGTGGCAGAGATGGAACGCAAACACGTGTGTTTATCACAGTTCAAATATCAGGCATTTGGCACATAGTGCGTAAATGCTGTCCACTGCCTACCCAATAGCCATCACTACCTTTCTTCTCTGCTAAGAGAACACTAATATTTTCAGACATCCAAGACATCACTCTAGGGTCCAAGCTGGCTCTAGCCATCATGCCTGCATTCCAGGCTAGCAGCTGGAGGAAACAGGAAGTATGAAAAGGGCCCTCCTCCCAGTCAAGCCAGCTCTCTTTAGGCAGGCTTCCTAGAAGTCCCCACACAACGTAACAATTCTATCTCACTGGCACAACTCAGTCATAGGAACACACCCTGGTGCAAGAGATGCTGGGTCACAGAGAATGCTCACTGGCTGCACTGCATTCTGTCCCTAAGGGAGAAGGCGAGAAAGGATACTGAGAGGCGATCAGAGGTCTCTGCCCAAAGTGCCCCTTTAATGTGGGGCAAGTTTTTAATCTATACTTCAGTCTTCCCATTTGTAAAGTGGAAATAAAAGTATTACCTCACAAAGTTGTTATGAGGACCAAATGAGATCATGTCAATAAAACTGCACAGTTGCTGGTATGCAGAAAATGACTAATAAATGCTAGCTGGTATTAATTCACTTTGGCAAGTCATCATCGTCAGGCCTGGCACTGAGCAGTACAAGCTCAGATAACTGATCTTATCAGCGTCTCCGCATTTATCAGGCTCGAAGGTGCTGGATGCCGACTCACCTCTATAACACTCATAAGTGTTTAAAGGCAGAGTGGCAGCTTAGTAATTTACAATGAGAAATATAACTTTCACGCAGACCAGACAGCCTGACCAGGCTGTTCGCTCCCTGAAGGCAATGGACACGGAGAATCATAAGGTTGATTGCCGAGCATGAAATCAGGAGAAACAGAATTAGTTATACAATTCAACTATTTAATGGCATTAGGCTCAGACAGTCTATTGCATCCATCTCCACAACTGAGCTCATCTAACCTGGCGGGTCAGATGATCAAGCTGAAAATACCACAGGTAACAGTGCTGGGAGGTTTTACCAACTGTTGGCAAAATTCACCAGGAAAATGTGTGAAAACCCTGAGGGTAAACTCAAAACACTTATGGCATCAGCAAATTCATTCTGAATAGAGGCCCTACACACGTGGTATAACTTTGAAAAAGTCATAAGAAAAGGAAATGGTTTAACAAGACCCATTCTTCTGATAACAGCCCCAGAGCAAATGGGGGCAGCATGAAACCTTCTTTTATCTTTAAGATCTACGGGATTACAAGTTGAGTCCATTTTTTTGTTTAAATGGAAATATTTTTGTTGCTCCATATAGAGATAATAGAGAACATTTATAAAAATTTAAAACATAAAATGCTATAAATTGAGCAAATAGAAAAATATTATGTATATATACATGTGTGCATAAAATCTCACTTGTAACAAAGTACAAAGAATATTTTTATCTTCTAGGCTGAACATATACCTTCTCTTGAAGCAGTTTTTCTGTAAATAGGGTACAACAAAAAGTAGGAGAGAAATGTGTTATAAAGGAAACAGCGTTAGGGACTTCCCTGGTAGCGCAGTGGTTAAGAGTCCGCCTGCCAATGCAGGGGACACAGGTACGAGCCCTGGTCCGGGAAGATCCCACATGCTGCGGAGCACCTTAGCCCATGCGCCACAACTACTGAGCCTGCGCTCTAGAGCCCGCGAGCCACAACTACTGAAGCCTGAGTGCCTTGAGCCCGTGCTCCACATTGAGAAGCCCGCACACTGCAAAGAGTAGCCCCTGCTCGCCAAGACCAGAGAAAGCCTGTGCACAGCAACGAAGACTGCAATGCAGCCAAACGTAAATAAATTTATTAAATAAATAAAGGAAACAGTGTTAAACTTTGGCATCAAAGTTGCTTTTGAGTCTTGGCTTCCCCTCTTGTAAGTAATGTGATCTGAACAAGTTATTTAATGTCTCTGAACTCTTTTTCCTCTGTGATAGACTGCAAAAAACGGCCCCTGTTCTTTACCCCCTCTACATCCATCTCTTTTGTCATATAACTTTGTAGGGCCCTCCCACTCTGACTCTGGGCCTAACCATGGGGCTTGCTTTGACTAACAGGATAAGGTGGAAGTGATAATATGACAGTCATGAGTCTAGGCCTCAAGAGCCCTGTGTATTTCCATTTGCTCTTCCTTGCACTTTGCTGCTGCCCTGAGGACACAACTCAGGGTAGCCTGCTGGAGGATGAGAAACATGTGAAACTGAGTACAGGCACACCAGTTGCTCCATTCAAGGTTATTCTAGGAATATTACTCAGTCATAAAAAAGAATGAACTAATGCCATCTGCAGCAACATGGATGGACTTAGAGATATCGTACTAAGTGAAGTAAGCCAGACGGAGAAAGACAAATATATGATATCACTTATATGTGGAATCTAATAAAAAATGATACAACTGAACATATTTACAAAACAGAAATAGACTCACAGAACACAAATTTATGGTTACCAAAGGGGAAGGGGTAGGGAGGGATAACTTAGGAGTTTGGGATTAAAATATATACACTACTATATATAAAATAGATAACCAACAAGGACCTACTGTATAGCACAGGGAACTATACTCAATATCTTATAATAACCTATAATGGAAGAGAATGTAGAAAAAAGTACATATATATATATATATATATATATAAAACTGAAAAACCAGAGTTAGCCTACGTCAGCCAATACCCAGGTAACCCTAAGACATGTGAACAATCCCAGCCAAGGTCAGCAAGACAGTCTAGCTCACCCCCAGCTGACCTAGACACATGAGCTTATAATACACACTGACTGTCATACACTACTGAGATTCTGTGGTTGCTTGTTATGCAGCATTATTATGGCAGTAGATAACTGACACACACACATATCTGATATATTAGAGGTTACAATGGTTAAATGAGATACTATAGGTAGAGTGACCAGCACACCAAAGAAATATATAGCTATTTTGGGGATAGGTTTCTACTTTGTAAAATACAGTCATATTCTTGAAATTATACCCAGGTCACTAGCATAAGTTTTGGATGTTCCGAAACCATTTAGTCTCACATTTACAGACAGTCTGCTGTTTTACTCTCGCAACCGAAAGCCCACACGCAGCGACGAAGACCTAACGCAGCCAAAAATAAATAAATTTAAAACTCAATTAAAAAAAGAAAAGTCTAGGGGTCAGCCCATAAATCTGGATTTTAAAAAGCTCCCCGGGTGAGTTTTAAAGTGCGCCAGTTTGAGAACCACCGATAGTCTACTTCATTCCTTTGACTGGTGAGAAATCTAAGGTCTAGGATTCTGCGATTGTTAAATCTCAATCTCTTGCTACTTGCTTAGCTGAGCTCCCATCAGTATGTCCTCAAACCTGGTCCTCCTGTAAATATATCAGGACTCCTACTGGGAAAGAGTCAAGAATCCAAGCTGGCAGTGATATATGCTCCCTTCTTTTCCTGCATCAACTTAAACTTTTTCGTGTGCGCTAAGAATCATCTTAACCATTTTCTGCAGTACATCTTCCACAGTAAGGAATAGAGCAGGCTCCCAAAGAAAATCGGTCGCCCTAAATTGTCAGTATCTTCTACTTCTTACGCTCGTCTTGCCCCTCCTGTTAAGTTGCTCTCCAGTCTCCTGGGATCCAAATTAAAGACTCTGAGTTTGTGTAAACCAGAATTTCAGGGCATTGATGCGAAACCACTAATTCGGGTTTTTTTTTATTGTAAACTCCTTTCCGCTTGTCCCTGCGAAGTTGTGACGCTCCCAAACTCAGTAGTCTACTCCCAGCACAACTATTTGCTGAATGTTTACTCTGTTTCAGGAGCTGGAGGATCTGACCCACACTTAATATAATGCAAACCATACGAGCTGTATATATATATTTTTTTCTATATATAGAAATATATTTTTCTACCTGCAGTCTCTAAAAGTTAACACAATCTACAAAAGTCATTTAGCACCCTTAAAATACCATACCCTAGGGGGAAAATAATCCTGTTCTGAATGTGCTTTTGCTACATTGATTAATATTTAATGCTTTAGTTGGACCAATCGGTAATATAATCACTGATTAAAACAGAACCATTTTCTTTCATGAGAGTCCGGCAGAGTTGCCGTTAACTCTCAAAAGCCATCTATAAAAGCCCCTCTCCCCAACCTCCTTCCCACTATACAAGCGAAAAAGCCAGATACTCACTTTCCTGGCCTCCCTTGCCACTAAGGACTGTTATGTGGCCCAGCTTTGGCCAATGAAATACAAGGGAAATTCTGTTGGGGAATTTTGGGGAAAGCTATTTCTTCTCTGATAAGAGCAAGTTGCATGAGGGAAATTATTCTACCCCTTTCTACTCCGTTTTCTGCCTTTGAACATGGGATAAGGATGTAAATGCCTGGAGCTGTTAGAGCCACATCTTGAAACCATGAGGGTAAGGCATTGACCCAGAACCCTGACACTGTTGCACCACTGAGCCAACTCCAGTGATCACCTGCTGTCAGCCTTCTCTAATTTGTTAAAGCCACTTTCAGTTGACTTTTCTGTTACTTGCAGCAAAAAAAAAAAAGTCACAATTAATACGTAAACGTTTTCCATATATGTCAAACTCTTATTTATTCACAACACAGTGCAGTCTGAGGATCCACACTCTGAGAATCATTGAATTCGAAGGATTATCTTCTAGGAGTGAAGAAAAAGCATGCCCAGGTGGTGGTCAAGGAATGGTAAACCCTATCTAAACTTCCAGATTCATGTATTCATTCATTCATTCAGACCCCCCCCACACACCAATTTAATAGGCTCCAAGGATACACAGATATTACCCTGCCTTCCAAGAAATTTTGTTATCTTGAGCAAAACTGGTGTGCAAACCAAGAGTCACAAGGTACAGAGGAGAAGAGTCACATTATCTGAAAGGTGGGAAACCTAACTCAGTTTGCGGGGCTCCCTGGGAAGAGCTTTGGGAAAAAAGGATCATCGCAGCTTCCACTTAACTCTAAAAAGTTACCCCTGTGAGCTAAATGTCTCAGGTTTTATTCATTTTCTTCCAAGGGGGGAGGGGGGATGAAGGTTCATTTCTATAATCACAGATTATAAACCAAATGATGATTCAGGAAAGAGCAATTTAGGAGGGGCCACCCAATCAACTGCCAGGAATGCTGCTCCCACCGTCTTTCTCTCTCCCCCAAAGCTAGAGAAAGACTTGGTCTGGTGGGGGGCGAGGGGGCATATTACTTTCCTCCCATATCAGCAGGGTTGCTCATCTAGAAGAATTGTGCCGTGAATTAAGACCACCTGTTAACACTGCATCCAACCAAACAGATGATAAAGCAATCAGCCGTCAACAGGAGCCACAAATGCACGCGTTCTAGGTTTTTCCTCTGCTACTTTTAAGCAATAAAGGACAGCAACAATTGGTACCTATTTAATAGTCACAGAAACACTTGCGCTTAATGGTTGAGAAAGGGGAAAGCACCCTCCCCGCTGTGATTTTTCTAAAGGCAATTAATGGAAGCATTCCCCCCTCCCACGCCCCCGCCACCCCCAGCCACACGCACTGGCAGAGGAAAAGGAAAACTAACATATAGCTTTGCATTCTTATAAATCCTTATAAAGAAAGAGTGCTCATTGATTTTCTTGCAAAGGAAATAACAGGTTTTGAAGCACCTCAGAAAATAAGACCGGCGGTAACCTCCTAAAATTTTCCTGGAATACAATACATTCAAAATAAAATATTCAAGAGAGTCCTTCAGTGAATTGTTTCAACATGATCGTGGCATTCACATTAATTGTGCCTCCGGAACACTGTGATTCGGTCAATGGTGCCGAGATTGATATGCAGCAACTGCGGTTACCTTACTGCTCTGGCACGTCCTGGGCTGGGGAGGCTTGTTCCAAGATCCCAACTCAGGCTACGGTAAAACATCTGCCACCTCGCCGAGAATGAGGAAACCGCCCTGGCAAGGGATTCCAGCTCACCCTTCCAGCTTTCTTGCCACCTCCGCCCCCCAAACGCCACCTCGGAGAATCACCCAGGAAGAAAGTGGGGGAGGAGGGAGACACAAGAAACAAATAGAACATTCCTAGCCCCATAAACGCCGCATCCGGACATTTGAAGATACCCGGGAAATTAAGAATATGGCCCCAGAGTTTGGCTTGTTTGGGGTCTGGGCATGGATTTGATCTTCTCTGTTGGCGTTTTAAAAATCGAACTTTCAGTCTCCAACGGAGAGAACCAGAGGGTGGAAGCAAAGGCAGACCTAGACACAGACTGGGAGACCCCCCCCCTCCCCCCGAGTCACCCAAGCATCCAAAGACGAGAAACTTACCTGACCGTCACCTAGACGGAAAGGCGGCTCGTCCAGCCTCAGTAGGGGGCCGGGATTCAGGAGTGAGTCGCTGAAGCTGGAGATGAACGCAGACCCCAGGCGGGAGGCGAAGTCCCGCTCCGAACCCGGGTGAGCCGAGTGACTCACGCGCTCGGCGCCCGCCTCTTGCGCCGCGCGCCCCTTGCGCCGCCCGCCCCCGGCAGGTACCTGGTCGGAGCGCTGGGAGGCGTCTCCAGCCGCCCTTAAGCACAGCGCCCTCTGCCCGACGCCCCTAGGCGGCAGCGCCAGAGCCCACCCAGCGGGAGCCGCGCCAGGCACAGCCCACCCCTCGAGACGACCGCTGCAGGACGAGCGCCTCCGTCGTGGGTCTCCCCTCTCCGCCGCCACCCCGGGACCCGCTGCCCCTGGGCTGCCCATCTGAGCTCAACACACCGCCCGTGTGCCATCTGGACACGGCATTGCCAAGGCCCTCCCCCAGGCGGTGCCGGCCGGCTCCGGGGACGCACCACCAGCCCGGCACGGCCCCCCTACCCTGCCCTGCCACCCTCGGTGTCCCCACTGTGGTGGCGCCAGAACCCACCCAGCCCAGAAACGAGCACAGCTGGCGCCTCAAGATCCCAGGTGTATCCTTTCCTTTAGGCCTCCCCTCTCCACGGGCCCTTATCTTGCCCCCAGGGCCGCCCATCCCACACACTTTCCACCTGCCGGCTGGATTTGGCAATGCCCAGACCCTCTCACAGGTGGTGTCTATGACTGGGGACCCCCTACTGCCCACCACAGCCAATGCACAAATGACTCCCATATGCTTGGAGTCCCCTGCCTTGCAGACGTGGCTATGAACCTCTACCCTCTCAGATCCTCCAGGGTCCTGGAAGAGTGCAGGGGGGATGATGGGACCCTAGTGCAAGGGGGCACCCTCCTATTCTGACTTGGGGTGGGAAGAGCAGCTTAGGCCCTACCCAAGCTTTGTTGGGACAGTCAAGGTGCCACATGGTGCCAGGACTTATAGAAGTAATATTTCCGGCAAATATGGATTGGAAATTCTGCCTTGGGGCCTGGCATTTTTCTGGTAGAGGTAATCTTGCTCTGCTGGGTGGAGGGGGGCGATGAGACCACAGTCCCGCCTCCATCATATCAAAACTGGGAGGAAGAGCATGTAGAATAAGAATCCCATTAGTATTGGCAAGTGTGAGGGATTATAGAATTGAGAGAGAAAGAGACAAGAATGGGGAGAGAGTGGCACATTTTCCCAACTTAAGGACAGCATTTCAGCTGCCATACTTCCTACAACTCTGGTCAAGAATGGAACGTTGCTGCCCATTCAGAAAAGTGGGTAATCTCCCCCAACACACACCCCTTCTCATCATCCCACTGCTTTTTTTTTTTAACCACCATTATAAACCTACATCTCCCCCACAATGGGCAGAGACTATGACATTCATTTCAATGTTCCAATAACCCAGCACACAGCCTGACACTCAGTGGAAAACAAATTTTTACTGAAAGCTCAAAGGTCTAACATTCAGGACCTTCCCACCCCTGCCTTCCACCAACACCTCTATACTTTTCATCTTTTCCCAACTATTTCCTTTTACTTTTCTTCCTTATCTATACCTACTTTCCTGAATAATATCATCCCTCAGCTTCTCTATCTCTATTCTCTAAGTTTATAAGGTGCTGTTTCTTTTCCAACTTTATTTTTTCTCTTCTTCCAAAGTGTCCCCTACTCTGCATTCTCCCTTGCTATCTTATTTTCAAGGTTCATCTCAATGAATTGCTTTTTTGTTTTAAGCTATTAGGTACCTGGATCAAAATTCTTACCTATCATAAATCCTATATTCCCCTAGAATGTGTGCGTGTGTGTATCTAAGACAATGTCTCTTTTCATGCAAGATGATCAACCATAAGCATTACTAGAATCATAACGTCATCCATTCAATTCAACTCACAGCTACTATGCACCTACCATGTACTAGACATTGTGTTAGGTCCTGGGCCTAACACAAAGTAACTAATGTCAAGAATGCCATACACTATACACCAAAGGGTGGGGGAAGGGAGAGCAGACAATAAACTCCCGCAGCAATGCTATAAGAGGGATGTGTACAAAGTGGTGTGGGCATGAGAAGGGTGCTCACAGCCCTCCATGGAGGAGGTGCGGTGGCCATGAAACATTTCACCAGAAGATAGTTGAACTGAGCCTTGAAGAAAGACTAGGAGTTTTCCAAGAAAATAATGATGGGAGAAATACACAGAAGTTGAATAATTTACTTTGAATGCTTAATTTGTGCCTCCTTTCTCTTGTGATGGCATCTTCTTTAGGCAGATAATGTCCAAGACAGCTCCAGAGAGGAAGGAGTTCTCCTTCCTAATAGCTCCAGCAAAGCTCCAGGGATTGGCTCTGCTTGGGTCATGTGTCAATTCCTGAACCAATCACCATGGGCCAGGTAGGTAGTGTACTCTGATTGGCTACCCTGGGTCATGTGCCCATTCCTGTCAGTCTGTTTTGGAGAGGAACGTGATGGATAGATTGATAGCCTTACCTGACGAGGAATGTACAGTTCCTAAAGAAAAAGATGCTAGGAAAGATATGGACAAAAATAACATGTCCTCTACATGTATACAATCATTGCCCTGAAAAATCTCTCATTTTGCAAAATAACACACTAATTAACAAGGCTTCTAGAAAAAAAAAAAAGAGGGGCAGATCACTCAAAACTTATGCAACTTTATTAGCAGAGCACTAATAAAATAAAAAAATGAATATCTCAGACACACAGCTTGGTATGGCCAGAGGCTGCCTCAGGGGATATTAAAAGTGCAAGAAACCAAAAGAGAGGAAATTCTGACTTGATAGAGCTGAGACAGCGCACACACGGAAGTGGAGCTCGAAGACATGAGGCTACCATTAGGGTAAGCACAGGAGGAAGTGCAATCTACCTGGAGCAAGAACCATGCAAGGCTTCCTTAGGGAGGAAGCCCTTGGTGCAAACTGTCACTTTTCATTTTCTTAAAATAAAGCTAAGAAGGCTTCTGACTGTGCAGTAGCCAAGTTAAGTCCTTTTTCCTTTCATGCTGAAGGTTATAATTATACTCCAACACAATTCCCACATTACACAGACATTGTTTCCCTATTTGCAATTGCATATAAACAATTCTTATAGAAAATGTGTTCTACCAGAAGAGATAGTGTATATTTATTTATTACCTATCAAATATTTATCAAGCACCTGTGATCTAATCCAGGCTTGTGTTTTAAAATTCCAATTATTTGCTAATAACTCCCATATTTCTATCTCTGGTCCAGATATTTCCTCTGAATTCCAGACACTTATCCAGCAACCTGCTTAACATCCTCACTTGGATGACGAATAGGAATCTGGAACTTACCTTGTACAAAATCCAACTCTTGATATTTCCAACCAGATCTTCTCCTGTTGAGGTCTTCCTCATACTGTCGAATGGCAACTCCATCCATACTGATGCCCAAGATAAAAATCCTTAGATCATTATTTTTCCTCTGCAATCAAAGAAAATTGTTTTTTTTATTTTTCTAAATTTTATTGGAGTCTAGTTGATTTACAATGTTGTGTTAGTTTCAGGGTACAGCAAAGTGAATCAGTGAGATATATATATATATATATCTCTCCATTCTTTTTCAGATTCTTTTTTTTTATTTTAAAGAACAGTAGGTCTTTATTTTTTTAACATCTTTATTGGATTATAATTGCTTTACAGTGGTGTGTTAGTTTCTGCTTTATAACGAAGTGCATCAGCTATACATATACATATATCATCCCCATATCTCCTCCCTCTTGCGTCTCCCTCCCACCCTCCCTATCCCACCCCTCTAGGTGGTCACAAAGCGCCGAGCTGATCTCCCTGTGCTATGTGGCTGCTTCCCACTAGCTATCTGTTTTACATTTGGTAGTGTATATATATATATCCATGCCACTCTCTTACTTCGTCCCAGCTTACCCTTCCCCCTCCCTGTGTCCTCAAGTCCATTCTCTACGTCTGCATCTTTATTCCTGTCCTGCCCCTAGGTTCTTCAGAACCATGTTTTTTTTAGATTCCATATATATGTGTTAGCATACGGTATTTGTTTTTCTCTTTCTGACTTACTTCACTCTGTATGAAAGACTCTAGGTCCATCCACCTCACTACAAATAACTCAATTTCGTTTCCTTTTATGGCTGAGTAATATTCCATTGTATATATGTGCCACATCTTCTTTATCCATTCATCTGTCGATGGACACTTAGGTTGCTTCCATGTCCTGGCTGTTGTAAATAGAGCTGCAGTGAATATTGTGGTACATGTCTCTTGTTGAATTATGGTTTTCTCAGGGTATATGCCCAGTAGTGGGATTGTGGGGTCATATGGTAGTTCTATTTTTAGTTTTTTAAGGAACCTCCACACTGTTCTCCATAGTGGCTATATCAATTTACATTCTAACTAACAGTGCAAGAGGGTTCCCTTTTCTCCACACCCTCTCCAGCATTTAGCTTTTCAGATTCTTTTCCCGTATAGGTTGTTACAGAATATTGAGTAGTGTTCCCTGTGCTATATAGTTTACCTATTTTACATATAGTAGTGTGTATATGTTAATCCCATTCTCCTAATTTATCCCTTCCCCTCCCCTTTCCCCTTTGGTAATCATAAGGTTTATTTCGAGATCTGTGAGTCTGCTTCTGTTTTGTAAATAAGTTCATTTGTATCATTTTTTTATTAGATCCCACATATAAGTGATGTCATATGACATTTGTCTTTCTCTGTCTGACTTACTTCACTCAGTGTGACAATCTCTAGGTCCATCCATGTTGCTGCAAATGGCATTATTTCATTCTTTTTTATGGTTGTGTAATATTCCATTGTGTGTATATATACCACATCTTCTTTATCCATTCATCTGTCGATGGACATTTAGGTTGCTTCCATGTCTTGGCTATTGTAAATAGTGTTGCAATGAACATTGGGGTGCATGTATTGTTTTGAATTATGTTCTTATCTGGATATATGCCCAGGAGTGGGATTGCTGGATCATCTTTGACTTCTCTTTCTCACACTCCGAATCCAATACATTAGCAAACCCTGCTTATTCTACCTTCAAGACACATCTAGAATCCAGCCACTTCTTACAACCTGCACTGCCACCATCCTAGTCCAGCCACCATCATCTCTGCTGTGTTGTTACAAACAGCCCAACTGGTCTCCTTGCTTCTGCCCTTTGCCCCCTCTAGTCTATTCTCCCACAGTGGCTGGAATGATCCTTTAAAAATACAATGCCATGGGGCTTCCCTGGTGGCGCAGTGGTTGAGAATCTGCCTGCTAATGCAGGGGACACAGGTTCGAGCCCTGGTCTGGGAGGATCCCACATGCCGCTGGAGCAACTAAGCCCGTGCGCCACAACTACTGAGCCTGCGCATCTGGAGCCTGTGCTCCGCAACAAGAGAGGCCGCGATAGTGAGAGGCCCGTGCACTGCGATGAAGAGTGGCCCCCGCTTGCCACAACTAGAGAAGGCCCACGCACAGAAACGAAGATGGAACACAGCAAAAACAAACAAATTAATTAATAAACTCCTACCCCCAACATAAAAAAAAAATACAATGCCATGTTGATAGTATATATGCTTGATAGTATATACAAGGGTATTGATAGTATATGCAAGGGTATATACTATCAATATGACCTATCGTTGTTGATGTTGACCTTGGTCACCTGGCTGAGGAAGTGTTTGGCAGTTTTCTCTACTTTAAAGTTACTGTGTTTTCCCTTTTCATACTGTATTATTTGGAAGAAAATCACAACCCACACTTTTTTTTGGCCTTGCTGTGCAGCATGCGGGATCTTAGTTCCCTGACCAGGGATCGAACCCACACCCCCTGCAGTGGAAGCATGGAGTCTTAACCACTGGACTGTCAGGGAAGTCCCACAATCCACACTTGCAAGGAGTGGGAAGTTATATTCCATCTCCTTGAATGTGAGGCATCTGCATAAATTATTTGCAGTTTTTCTGAACATGAAATTTGTCTATTCTCTACAATTTATTAATAATTCAATCCTTGAGTTATTAAAAAATTAAAATTCTTCGCTACAATTTATTAATAATTCAATCCTTGATTTATCAAAAAATTACAACTCCAGGGCTTCCCTGGTGGTGCAGTAGTTAAGAATCCGCCTGACAATGCTGGGGGCACAGGTTCGAGCGCTCGTCCGGGAAGATCCCACACGCCACAGAGCAACGAAGCCCGTGCGCCACAACTACTGAGCCTGCGCTCTAGAGCCCGTGAGCCACAACTACTGAGCCTGCATGCCACAACTACTGAAGCCCACGTGCCTAGAGCCCATGCTCCGCAACAAGAGAAGGCACAGCAACGAGAAGCCCGTGCACCGCAATGAAGACCCAATGCAGCCAAAAATTAATTAATTAATTTAAACAAAATTACAATTCCAAACACGTCATTTATCCATTCAGAATTCCCCATTGCCTCTCTGTCTCCCTCAGAGTAAAAACCCAATTCTTGCAATGGTCACTAAGTCCCTACATGATCTAAGTCCTGCCATCTTTCTAAACCTGTCCTCTTCCACTGTCTCCCTGGTTTCCTCTACTCTGTTCATACTGGCCCCCCTGCTCTTCCTTACGCATGTGAGGCTGGTGCACTGACTGTTCCCTCTGCCTAGAACTCTCTTCCCCCAAATATCATCAGGGTTTGCTCTCTCAACAACTTTAGGTTTCTCTTCAAAAGCTCCCCGAGGGGCTTCCCTGGTGGTGCAGTGGTTGGGAGTCTGCCTGGCGATGCAGGGGACGCGGGTTCGTGACCCGGTCCGGGAGAATCCCACATGCCATGGAGCTGCTGGGCCCGTGAGCCATGGACGCTGAGCCCGCGCATCCGGAGCCTGTGCTCCGCAACGGGCGAGGCCACAACGGTGAGAGGCCCGCGTACCGCAAAAAAAAAAAAAAGATGGTTCTTCCCTCTAAGTATCAGGAAATGATTTCTTATGACACCAAATGCTAGAGCACCATCATCAAGTGGGGAGGTATTGAATTTTCCCACTTGAGTTCCATTATTCCTCTTGAGGGTCTTTCAATCTTCTAGCTGTTCCCACTACCACTGTGGCCCCCAGAGGCTCACTGTTCGCTCATTAAAATTTTGGCATGTGCTGTACACCTGAAACTAACACGGTGTTGTAAACCAACTATAGTTCAATTTTAAAAAAGTAAAAGAGATTTTAAAACATAAAAGATAAATAAATACATGACTTAAAATGAAAAAAGAAAAACTTTGGCATGGGGTAGAACAGTTGTGACAATGTGAAATTTTAAGTGAGAATCCTATAACATACCAAGAGAGAAAAAAATAAAAAGTATTGTAGAAAGAATCAGTGATCTCCAGTAATAAAGAAAAAAGCATTAATCTAGTATTTATTTATGAAGATCTTCACATGTGTCTTTGATATTCCTCTTAGCAGCCTTAAAAGATAAGGTAGGTATTATTGTGCCCATTTTACTGATGATAACACTGAGGCTCAGAATGTTTAAATGCTTTGTCCATGGGCACATAGCCAGTCAGTGAAACAGCCAGAATTCAGACTAAGGTCTATTCTTCTATAAGTCTGGTGCTTGTATCAGTTAGCCCTAGCCATGTGACCACCTAGAGGGGTGGGATAGGGAGGGTGGGATAGGGAGGGTGGGAGGGAGGGAGACGCAAGAGGGAAGAGATATGGGAACATATGTATAAGTATAACTGATTTACTTTGTTATAAAGCAGAAACTAACACACCATTGTAAAGCAATTATACTCCAATAAAGATGTTAAAAAAAATAAGTCAGTGGCTTAAAACCAGAATCGTTTACTCTCATGTATCTGCAGGTTAGATGAGAGTCAGCTAATTTAGGCTGGACTTGGTTGGAGGTGACTCTGCTGCATTGAGTCTGTTATCACACGGGACTACAAGGCTGGTGCCTGCATACTCTTCTTATGGTAATAGTACAAGGGCAAGACACAAGAGAAAACTTGCAGAGTCTCTTGCCAGGCTCAGAACTTGTGCAGCATCATTGCCTCCTCATTCTCTTGGCCAAATAAAATCCTTTGGCTGAACTCAAAGTCAAGGGACAGAGAAGTGCACCCAACCCAGGAAGGCACTGCAAAGTTAGATGGCAATGGCCATCTATATAGGAAGGGACAAGGAACTAGAGCCATCAGTGTATTCTACCACAATGCTCTTCCCCATGGTACCAGGCAACTTCTCCACACAGGTGACATCCACATTCGAGCTCCCTACGGCTGACACAGTAGATGTCTATTCTGTCCTCAAACTAGAGTCAAAGGACATATTCCTGCTTTGCCACCCAACATGGCTCTCCCACTGCATTTCTCTCTGTCAGTCTTGTCTGGGTTATTAATTCAAACTATCATCTCACCCTTCCGGGGAGACCTACCTCCAAAACACAGGGGAGTGGTCTCATCTAAGTTCACCCTGTGCACATTTACAACATAGAAACCCCTACAAATCAGCAGAATCATAAAATTCACACAATAAGATTCCTATGCATCCATTAGGAGTAGATTTAAACCCTATGTATTTAAACTCTCCTAGCTGGACCCTTATTCTCTGATGCCTAACTCTTCATTCATTCATCCAATGCATTTGGCAATTTTTTATTGACTACATACTGTGAGTCAGGCATTGCGCGAGGTAATGCAAAACTGAGCAGAGTAGCCGCAGGCCTTGCCCTCACCGAGCTTTGTTTTTTTCCCTGGTAAATTAATAGGTACTGATGTATGTTAATGAATTCATGTCATGTTATGCTTACTCACATTTGCATAAATTATTTGCATCTTAACAAGAATATTAATCCAAAATGTGACCCATTTTTGTCATGTCTGGCCCTGATGGGGTAAGGAACACTTTCTGAGCAGGAATGCTTTTCAGCTGTCTGTACATCACACCCCCTAACTTGTCACGGATAGTAAGTTCCTAGAATGAAACCTCTCTGCCCACAGTGGAGGGAGACTGGCAAAACCCTGTCTGGATGGTGAAGGCCAGGTGATCACCCCAGAAAGTAATTTTGTGGGTACTTAGCATTCTTCAATGAAAAAAATACACAAGTATCTTTAAGTACCTTCTCAGTGCCGGGTCCTGAAAGAATGTAGGTTTTGGGGTGAGATTGTCTGGGTTTGAGTCCACATTCCACCCTTTATTAGCCATGTCGCCTCTCTGGCCTCTGTTCCCTCATCTGTAAAAATGGAGATAATCAGAGTAGTTATTCATAGAATTATTGTGAAGTTTAAATAAGATAATCTACATAAGCACTTAGCACAGTGCTTACCACATTACAGGCACTGAGTGAATACTTAGCTGTTATTATCGTGTCCTATAAGCACAGCTGGATAGATAGATGAAGGATATGAAACAAATTGAAGAAATTATTCTTGTCTCAATTTCAGACAATCCATTTCAGAAGAAAAGGCGCATATTAAACAACAAGAGAGAAATCACAAGATGATTGCATTAGTTAAGGTTCTTTCATTTGCAAGCAACAGAAATTAACTTTGTCTTATTTAAGAAAAAAGATTGAGAGTCAGAGCAAATTCACTGTAATGATTCAGGGCTGTTCCACAGCCTCACAAACAAGTTCAGCTCCTAAACCTTGACATGGACAAGCAAGCCAGCTCTAGAAATTCAACAGCAAGATCTGGGTGTGGATCCTGGGTCTCCTGAGTTCAGCAAGTAAGGTAACTTCAGCCCTTAACACCTCCCAATCTTGGGTTCCTGTGTCCCAAGTTTCAAATTTCCAGGCGGAAGAACCTGGTTGGCCCAGCTTGTGTCAGTTCTCTTCCTCTAGACTGATTCATTAGCGTGGTCTCCTATCAGACATGGCAAGCCACAGGGGTGTCATGTCCTATATATTGGAAGGCTCTTCCCAGATGTCAATAGGGAACTCCGGGAATAGTCGGCCTCCTGTTACCTCTTTGCCCTCATCTCCTACAGTGCTCCAGACACTCTGATCTTGCTTTTCTTCAAAACAGCCAGACACGTAGTGCCTCAGGAACTTTCTACTTGCTATTTCCTTTTCAAGGCATGTTATTCTCTTAAATAACCCCATGAGTCACTTCCGTATCTCCTTCATATGTTTAGTCGAATGTTATCTGCTCAGCAAAGCCTTCCCTGACAAAGTTACTTATTTTATTTTTCAAGTTAAAAAAATTTTTTTAGGCCATGCCACGCGGCTTGTGGGATCTTAGTTCCCCAACCAGGGGTCGAAATGGGCCCTCGGCAGTGAAAGCACAGAGTCCTAACCATCCGACTGCCAGGGAATTCCCAACAAAGTTATTTAAAATGGCAACATATCCCCTCAGACATCCACATACACACTTTTTTTTTATTAACATCTTTATTGGAGTATAATTGCTTTACAATGTTGTGTGAGTTTCTGCTGTATAACAAAGCGAATCAGCTGTACATATACATATATCCCCATATCTCCTCCCTCTTGCGTCTCCCTCCCACCCTCCCTATCCCACCCCTCTAGGTGGACACAAAGCACCGAGCTGATCTCCCTGTGCTATGCAGCTGCTTCCCACTAGCTAGCTATTTTACGTTTGTTAGTGTATATATGTCCATGCCACGCTCTCACTTCGTCCCAGCTTACCCTTCCCCCCTCCGTGTCCTCAAGTCCATTCTCTACATCTGCATCTTTATTCCTGTCTGCCCCTAGGTTCTTCAGAACCATTTTTTTAAAGAATTTATATATTTTATTTTTATTTTACATCTTTACTGGAGTATAATTTCTTTACAATGGTGTGTTAGTTTCTGCTTTATAAAAAAGTGAATCAGTTATACATATACGTATGTTCCCATATCTCCTCCCTCTTGCGTCTCCCTCGCATACGATATTTGTTTTTCTCTTTCTAACTTACTTCTGTATGACAGTCTCTAGGTCCATCCATGTCTCTACAAATGACCCAATTCCGTTCCTTTTTATGGCTGAGTAATATTCCATCATATATATATGTGCCACATCTTCTTTATCCATTCATCTATTGATGGACACTTATGTTGCCTTCATGTCCTGGCTATTGTAATAGTGCTGCAATGAACATTGGGGTGCATGTGTCTTTTTGAATTATGGTTTTCTCAGGGTATATGCCCAGTGGTGGGATTGCTGGGTCATGAGGTAGTTGTATTTTTAGTTTTTTAAGGAACCTCCATACTGTTCTCCATAGTGGCTGTATCACATACACACTTCTAATCCCTCTTTCTCTGCTCTCTTTCTCTCTCAAGTATTTAAAACCTGCCGTACCAGTTAGCTACTTCTGCATAACAAAATACTGCAAACTTAGCAGCTTAAAACAACCGCCATTTTATCTAGGTTGTAGACTGTGGGTTGGCTGTGCAGTTCTTCTGGCCTGGACTGACTCAGCTGACCTCTCCTGGGTTTGCTCATGCGTCTGCGGTCAGCTGGCAGGCCAGCTGATGGCTGCACAATGCGGAATGGCCTCGTTCACATTTCTAGTGGTTGGCAGGCTGAGGGACCTCTGTTCTCTTCCATGTAGCTTTCTCATCTTCCAGCAGTCTTCCTTGGAATCATTCACATAGTGGTTTGAGGGTTCCAAGAGCAGTAAGGGAGTAAGCCCCAGTGAGCTAGCACTTTTCAAATGTTGCTTGTGTTTGTGTCTTATTTGCTAAGGTCCTATTGGCCAAAGTAGGTCACGTGACCAGCCTAGATTTAAGGGGTTGAGAAACAGACTCCAATGCTTGATAAGAAGAGCTGCAAAGTCATATTGCAAAACAACATGATAAAAGGGTGTACAAACGGGTGGGAAAAATCCGTGGCCATACTTGCAATCTACCACATCTTCTAACATGTCATGTAATTTACTTATCATTTTGCTTACTGTAAAAATGAGTCTCCATTCATTCGTGAATCCCTGCCACAAAAGTAACACTGGGTGGGGAGAGATTTGCGTGGAGTAATTAGTTTCAGTTTCTTTGCCCACACTGGAGAAATGGAGTCTATTTATGTGAGAAGCTTTCCTTTGAGTTGGGCGCATCCATTGCCACATTTGTGTGTTACAAATTCTGAACAGTCTTCTAAGTGTTTTAATAGCACATGTATTAACTGCTCTAGTAATTACACAGACAAAATCAACATCCCACATGAACATTTAAATGAATGCAAATCAACCTAATGGCCTCTCCTGGGGGGAGGATTATCATGTAGTGAAAATTTGCTCTAACTCATATTATATATGCAGATGAGATTTTAATTTTGATATACTTCCACATGGACGTATTTTTCAGTTCAATGCAAATCTACTTATAGCGTATCATTAAGGCTGAATCAGTCTCTTTTCTAGTGTGTGTATGTGTGTGGTTAATGTTGATATAGACAATGAGGCTTAATTTTCAGAATATCAGATGTCCTATTCTGCTCACCACTTCTCCACCCCCATTGTCATCATTATTATGGAGAACTTTATATTTTTAATGGGGACGTGATATCTTACCCTCCTACATTTTTTTTTTTTTTTTTTTTCGGTTTGCGGGCCTCTCACTGTTGTGGCCTCTCCCATTGCAGAGCACAGGCTCCGGACACGCAGGCACAGCGGCCATGGCTCATGGGCCCAGCCACTCTGCGGCATGCGGGATCCTCCCGGACCGGGACACGAACCCGTGCCCCCTGCATCGGCAGGCGGACTCTCAACCACTGCACCACCAGGGAAGCCCCCTCCTACATTTTTTATTCTTTTCTCATCTCCGGCCATACTCTCCCACTTTCCCCAATGTCACCCTATACTTGTGTGTTTGTTAAGATTATTATATGGGCACAATGCTGTCATCATATCAACTCACTTAACCTCTCAAAGAAGAAGAAAGGAAGGAAGAAAGGAAGGGAGCTAGAATCAACTGAACACTTGCTCTGTGCCAGGCATTAAAACCCTAGACTAGGGACTTCCCTGGTGGTCCAGTGGTAAAGAATCTGCCTTACAATGCAGGGGACACGGGTTCGATCCCTGGTTGGGGAACTAAGATCCCACATGCCGCAGGGCAAGTAAACCCATGTGCCACAACTACTGAGCTTGCGCACCTCAACTAAAGCCCGCATGCCGTAAACTACAGAGCCCGCATGCTCTGGAGCCTATGCGCCACAATTAGAGAAGAGAAAACCCTCACGCCACAACTAGAGAGAAGCCCACACACCACAACAAACAGCCCACACGCTGCAACGAAAAGATCCCGCATGCTGCAACTAAGATCCGACACAGCAAAAAAAATAATTAATTAATTAATTAATCTTTTTAAAAACCCCAAAACTCTAGACTAAGCCTGTGAGATAGATATTACTGTCCCCATCTCATAGCTAAGAAAACAAAGGCACAAAGAGTTTAATTTACCAAAGGTCATAAAACTACTAAATGGCGTATCTGGCATTGAACCTAGGTCTGTGAGAACAAAAGTTTTCTCAAATCTTAGCAGAGGTAGACTGGAGTAGAACTTTTTGAGGATGCTATTAACAATCTCTCCTAGGAAGTATTTACATTTCTGATAAAAATGTTTGAGCACTTTTCTGATAAATGTTGATTAGATTTAGAGCCCTGTCTGGGAAGTTAAATTTATGCTCCCAATGCATTAACCACAGAACCAAATATCTTTCTTGTGTGTATCCTAGAACCAGATCTTCTTTCTATTACTTAGTTTAACATCAGCATCTAACCACACTCTTACTCTATTAAAAAAAAAAAACACTTCCACTGGTACTCTCAGACGTTGCTGGAAGGAGTATAAATATGTACCTCCACTTTGGAAAACTGGCAGTTTATCCAAAAGCTATGCTTATGCAAACCCTATGAACCAGCAATTCCACTCCAGAGTATGTACTGAAGAGAAATTAGTGCACATTCCACCAAAAGACTTGTACAAGAAGGGTTACGACTGCATTATTTCTAATAGCCAAATGCTAGAAACAACTCTAATGTCCAACAATAGGTAAAGAGACAAGTAAATTTTGGTATATTCATACAGTGGAATACTACACAGCAATAAAAAGGAATGAACATGAAAGCACTGTTGATGCTCACAGGCATCTTTTGTAGAGCAAAAGAAGGCCAGGCAAAAAAGAAGACATGTGGTATGATTTCATTTATTACAAAGTTCAAGAATAAGCAAAACTCATCAATGGTTACCTGGGTGAGTCAAAGTAGTATTGACTGGGAACAGACATGAAGGAGCTTTCTGCAGTGGTGGGAATGTTCTGTACCATGATTTGGATTGTGGTTACACAAGGGTAAAATTTCATCAAGCTGTACACTCAAGATTAACATATTTAACTGCATGTACGTTACACTTCAAAAATATATATAAAAACTCCAATTCCACAAAGATTCTTCACATTCACTTGTTGCAAGGTTGAATAAAACCTTTGACACATACTGGCAATCACTTTGTCTGAGAAATTGCTTTAACATGGACCAGCTCCAATGTCATGTGCTTTAAATGCACTGAATAAAATTATACCTTTTGCTGTTATTTATCTACCCAGAGGGCAACCTATTCTTTACTGCTCTGCTTAAACTCCCCCTTCATCCCTGGTACATCTATGGCTTGTACTACATTTAGCTCTCAGATGAATAGTTGACGTCCATCTATTCATGCACCATCAACCAGTTCGACAGTACTTTCTCTGTCTTTCATGTTATTGTTTCCCCACAGCTCCTGCCTCACTGCAATGCTGATTAAGGAGCTCTAGTATAGTTGTTGAATTAAACCACAGCATAAATTGCTTCATCTATTTCACTCACATCTTATTTCTCCAAAGAGATGAACAATTTGGGACAAGTTTAGCATGTATACTTTTCTCCCTAAGCATTCTTTCCTCCAAGATTTCCTTTTCCCTACATCTATCAGATGCCCAGAAACAGTAAGGTGATGCTAAAAGACTGTTGCGTATTATTGCCAAGAGGCCCATGAAGGAGAAAGAGAGCCATGTCATTCTTTTTTATATGTAAATCTGTGGTATTTGCCTTAAAACATATGTACTCATGATAAGCCCTTTGTATTTCCATATACATATGTCAGATATATGTATATATCAGATATATTGACATATCATGAAATACACCCATTAAAATTTTTTTTTTGGCCATGCCACATGGCTTGTGGGATTCTAGTTCCCCTACCAGGGATTGAACCCAGGCCCTCAGAAGTGAAAGCACAGAGTCCTAACCACTGGACCGCCAGGGAATTCCCAAAATTCACCCATTTAAAGAATACAATTCAATAGTATTTAGTATATTCACAGAGTTGTACAACTATCACCACAATCAAGTTTAGAATATTTTCATCACTCCAAAAACAAACCCCATATCCATCAGCAATCACTCCCCATTTTCTCCCAATTCTTCAGCCCTAGGCAACCAATAATCTACTATCTGTCTCTACAGAATGGTCTGCTATCGGTGTTTCATAAATGGAAGCACACAATGTGTGTTCTTTTATGACCAGCTTCCTTCATTTGGCATAATGTCCTCAAGGTTCATGCATGTTGTAGCATGTGTCAGTACTTCATTCATTTATTTTACTTAGTAATATTCCATTGTATGGACATATCACATTCTATTTATCAGTTTATAGACGTTTTTGGTTGTTTCTACTTTTTGGCTATTATGAATAATTCTCCTATGAACATTTATATGTAAGTTTTTGTGTGGACATATATTTTCATTTTTCTTGGGTGTCTAGAAGTGGAATTGCTGGGTCATGTGCTTAACTCTACGTTAACCTATGAGGGTTCCAATTTCTCCATATCCTCATCAATATTTACTATTATCTTTTTTTTTTTTAATTATAGCCATCCTAGTGGGTAGGAAGTAGTATCTCATTGTGGTTTTGATTTACATTTCCCTAATGATTAGTGATGTTGAGCATCTTTCCATGTGCTCATTGGTCATTTGTATATCTTCTTTGGAGAAATGTCTATTTAGATCCTTTGACCATCTTTAATTGGAGTGTTTGGGGATGATTCTTACACAGAGGAAAATAAAAATATGAAACTTAAGAGGACGCATTGTTAACTGAAAAAACTGTACAACCTCAAAGTTGAGAATTCTGTTTTATTTGGCGGACTTTCTGAGGACTTCAAGCCCGGGAGGCTGCCTCTCGGGCAGCTCTGAGGGACTGCTCGGGAAGAGGATGGGTAGGAACCAGGATGTGTAGGAGTTTTTGCAACAAAAAACAGGTACTTAGAACATCAAAAGATTAGTGTTAATGAAAGAAAACCTGACATCTCAACTTAATGAATTTAGCCTTTTCTTTGTATGGGAAGATGCAAGAGTCTGGGTTCATTGAAATCATTCCTTTGGTGTGCACCTTAACTATCTAGGGCCAGTATCCGGTTCTTTCCCATCCTAAGTTCCCTCAGGGCTCACCGTCAGGGCAGTGGTAGTGCCTAATGGCTTGATTGTCTCAGCACCCTTTGTTTGTTGATATGGCAGGCAACATTTTTCATTCACACATGATTCGCTTTTAATTCTCTCTCACAGTGGCAAGGCCAATATACACATAGGTTTGGGGATATCAGGCATCAGTATAACACAATAAAGATAAAATAATGCAGAAAAAATCTAAATGAAGTATAATTGTGATATATTTTTATCACATATATTTAAAGTGATATGTTTTGGAAAACAAGTTAAATCCAGTCTTGCAAGACTGCACATTTACCTCAAGCATTAACAGCACTCCACTTATTTGACTTTGTTTCAGCTAAAAACCAAGGAACTGTTAAATTGCCAACAGGCGTTCATTTTGTCAGAGTAGAGATTAAAGCATTCAAGAGAAGTTAAAGAAATTCTTTTCTACTGGGTGGGCTATTATTAGGCAAACTGTACTTTGCTTTTAAATGTTTCTAATAAAGAGTCTTTGTATGATCATCCCCCAAACACGAGCCTATCCCATATCCAGGAGTTGTTTGGCTTCATATAACCTTATTATGAAAACATTAAAACCTATGTGTCATCTAAAATGATCTCTAAGATTAAAAATATCTGTAGTAGAAGAGACAATTTAACTTTTCTTTCTTAGTATGAACCTCCAAGAAAAAAAACCTAGATAGTTGTCTACATTGGACTGCTCAGTAGAGAGCTCTGGCCACACAACACAAGGGATTTTTATGGTAAAGAAGAATAATTCCACTACATAATATGCAACAAGCCAAATGATGCAACTGGAAGTCCCACGGGGCCTGATGGTGTTCCACCACTTCACGGTGAGTGAAACGGAGCAGGACTCTATGGGGCCCCTCCCAGTACAAGTCCTTTCCCCCATTTCTTGTTTATAGGAAATAGGTTTCATTCAGCCTCCTAGACCTTCCCTGAGTTCCAAAGGGCAGATTCAGACAGTTATTAATCCGGGAAGTGAGGGAATGCAGAAACAAAGGAGGAGCCATCAAGAAACTATAGTGCAATGATTAAAGCAGGATCCTGGTTCCTGCTGAAGGAATATACATAACAATATCTTTGAGTTCTTCTGCAGGAACTAAGGCTCCCACCCAGGTGGAGGATGGTAACTTCAGGCTGAGCACAAGATTCCTGGAGCACCGCCCTGTTACCTCGTTACCAACCAGTCAGAAGAAAGTCACACACCCTGCAACCCTCCCCTCAAATTTTGCCTATAAAAACTTCTCCCCGAAAACCATCAGAGTTCGGGGTTTTTTTGAGCACAAGCCACCCGTTCTCCTTGCCTGGCGCGGCAATAAACCTTTCTCTGATCCAGACTCTGACATTTTGGTTTCTTTGGCCTCGCTATGCGTCGGGCACACAAAATTACATTCGGTAACAGGAGTATTCTCCAGGTCACTTACAGTTCCTGTTACTAACTCTGCAAAAACACTCCCACTACCTGTCTGCTTACTACTCTTGGCTGCTGTGGTTAATTCAGTATCCTCTGCAGCCTAATGTCTTTCCTTTAACATCTAGGCCATTTAGGTTTCCCTTGATGCCACACTGACAAAGGAATCAGCAAATATCCTCTCCCATTCTGCTCATAACTCCAGCTTTTTCAGTGGAACCAACAATCCTTTCAATAAAGTGTCTGATTAGAGATTTTCGTCTCCCAAAGCTTCTCTACTTATGGTATGATTGCTAGGGGAACCACTGACCAATGTTCCCACCCTGGCCAGGAAAGATAGTAACCACTTGCATGAGTTATCTTACAGCAGAAGGTCCTGGTAAGGAATACGGAACTAACAAGCTACCACCAACCGGAAGAATTCGGGAAAGGTCAAAAGGAGAGAGGAAATGCCAGTCCATAAGTCCTACCAACCTCCCAGTATGCTTCTCGCTGGAATCCATCTGGATGAGTGATGCATGCACCACCAGGAAGGACCCTGAGTCAGAATGATTGGCCAGAGACAACCCGGAAACTAACCCCATTGCCATAAAACTGAGACTGTGAGCCACGTGGCAGAGCAGTCCTCCTGGGTTCCCTTACCCTCCTGCTCTCCTCCCAGGCGCCCCTTCCCAATAAAGTCTCTTGCTTTGTCAGCACGTGTGTCTCCTCAGACAATTCATTTCCGAGTGTTAGACAAGAGCCCACTCTTGGGCCCCGGAAGGGGTCCCCCTTCCTGCGACATAACTGCTTCTGAAAACTAAAGAAATTCACTCTGGAATAAGGTCAGGGTAAACCTCTCCCTTTTCTTTCTAAGAACTTAGAATTGAAGACTGTCAACCAAGAGGGTCAGACCTGGCTTCAAGCTCTAGATCTTCCTGTTACTGGCTGTGATGCTGTAGGCAAGCTTATTTGATAGGTTCTGGGATTCAAACTTCAGAATCTAATTAAGCAGAAAGAGAATTGTAAATGAATATGAAAAGCTCACAGAATGAGCTTTGGAAGAGTCGGAGGAACAGTCTCTATGCTGAACTTCTTGATAACACTCCCAGGGCACATGGCAGAGCTGCCCTCTTCCACCACCTAGGCTAGCAATACAGCTGCCCCACACACTGACTTTCTATTGGGTCCAAAAAGTTCATTCGGGTTTTTCCATAAGATGGCATAGCGAAACCCGAACAAACTTTTTGGCCAGCCCAATATCTTCTATCTTGACATTTACAGTAGAGAAGTGTTTATCATTGTGCAGTATAGTTTGCATTACAAAATACAGCTCTATTTGACAACATTAAAAAAAATAAAACTAACAGAGAGCCTGCCACATCTTCTGTCTTTAATAGCCTGTGAAGATGGACATGTAGAATTGATTGGGGGCACAGTGGAATAAATGTTGGATGAGACACCAGGAAATCCAAATTCCATATCCAGATTTGCCAACTCATTCGCTGTGTGAGCTGGGGCAAGGCACTGAACCTCTCTGACCTCAATAACCTCATCCCCAAAATGAAACAATTGGCCCAAACAGTTACTAAAACTGGTTCTTAAATCCAGTAATCCTAGCAGATTCAGTTAACTCTCTGAAGATTATAAAAGTAGATCTCTTATTCGTATTTAATTTTTAATGAAATTAGTTTTCTCATGAGTTTTTAAATTATACACTCTCACTTTTAAAAGCTAGAAAACTATAAATAAAAAATAAACTACTTGTAATTCCCACTACCTTACATTTTATCTTTCTGGTCTTCTTTCTTAGTAAGTTCCCATTCTCTTTCCCATCCATTACAACATTAATTTACCTTAGAATGCCCAAGGTGAGGTATTATTTTTTAATTGCATTTCTAGTATAAAAATCCTGGATTTTGTAATGTCCAGTATGAACTGTTAAATCTGAGAGAAAAAAAAGTTAAATCATTTATGCTATGTGTTTATGTAATGGAGCAGGACTTTGTGGGGCCCTCCTGGGCACAAAAGCCTTTCCCTGTCCCCCTTTCTTATTTGCAGGATAAAGGCTTCAGCCTCCTAGACATCCCTGAGTTCCAAAGAGCAGATCCAAACAGTTGCTAATCAGGGAAGTGAGGGAATGCAGAAACAAAGGAGGAACAATCAAGAAACGACAGTGCAGGATCCTGGCTCCTGCTGAAAGGATATATCAATACCTAATACCTTTAAGTTCTTCTGCAGGAACTATGGCCCCCTGCCAGGTGGAGGATGGTAACTTCAGGCTGAGCACAAGAGTCCTGGAGCACCGCCCTGTTACCCCAGCACCAACTAATCAGAAGAAAGTCACACACCCTGCAGGCTCATCCAAAATTTTGCCTATAAAACTTTTCCCAAAAACCATCGGGGAGTTTGGATTTTTTTGAGCACGAGCCACCCATTCTCCTTGCATGGCCCTGCAATAAACTTTCTCTGCTCCAAACTTCAACGTTTCAGTTTGTTTGGCCTCAGTATGTGTTGGGCACATGCACTTGCATTCAGTAATATTTTCATCTAGATTTGAAACTTCTACTTCAATTATAGTAAATACTTTTTTAAAATTTTTATTTATTTATTTTGGCTGCACCAGGACTTAGTTGTGGCATGTGGAATCTTTAGTTGTGGCATGTGGGCTCAGTTGTGGCAGGCGGGCTTCTTAGTTGCGGCATGCAAACTCTTAGCTGAGGCATGCATGTGGGCTCTAGTTCCCTGACCAGGGATCAAACCTGAGCCCCCTGCATTGGGAGTGTGCAGTCTTGCCCACTGGGCCACCAGGGAAGTCCCAGTAAATACTTTAGTATAAGGCTGTAAAGGCATTATTTGAACAACCCAATGTCAATTTTCTTTCTTTCTTTTTTTTTTTTGGCCACACTGCATGGCTTGTGGGATTTTAGTTCCCTGACCAGCAATGGAGCCGTGAGAGTGCAGAGTTCTAACTACTGGACCACCAGGGAATTCCCTCAATTTTCTATATACTTAGAGAGTAATGCTCTGAAAAGTCAAATTGGGAAAGTTTGTCCATTTATCACATAAGGATGAAAATAGGACTGGAGAAGTGAGATGGGGGGAGAGTTATTGTTCAAGTAGAAAATTGGTACTATTCTTTAAAGCATAATTAAATATGAAATGGAAAGATTAAACATTGGAGTAATATGTTTAGCTTTGTCCTCAAGAAAGACCTCTGTGATATATTTGAAAAAGAGCTTCCCCTTCCACCTCCCCAGCAGTATATGTTTCTGTGCTGAAATCTTACCATTCCGTTAGGCGTCAAAGCATACTTAATCTTTAGAAGTCCTCTATATAAAGATGCAACTACCTGTTGGAAGGAAGAGCGGGTTTGTACCGACTAATAAGTTAGAGAACACTATTACAGTGTCGACTGAAAAAAAATGCACAACCTAAAAGTTGAGAATTATGTTTTATTCAGTGGACATATTGAGGACTTAAGCCCAGGAGACAGCCTCTCACGCAGCTCTGAGGGACTGTTCTGAAGAGGTAAGGGTGGAGCCAGGATGTATAGGATTTGCAATGAAATCCAAGTAGTAGGAACATCAAAAGAATGGTGTTAATGAAAGAAAACCAGTCATCTCAAGTGAATGAAGTTAGCCCTTTTCTTTGTATGGGAAGATGCAAGAGACTGGGCTCCTTGAAGTCATTCCTTTGATAGGCACCTTAGCTACCTAGGGCCAGTATCCAGTTCTTTCCCATCCTGAGTCCCCTCAGAGTGCACCCTTGTGGGTGGCAGAATTTTTCCCGTTTATTCTCAGTTAACGTGGCTATTCTCACCCCTTGCTTAAGGCCCATATTGTAGTGGAGTGACATCCAACACAAGCAAACAAACAAAACACGCGCAGAAACCCCACACGTCTGATTCTAAAAAGCCTTGTAAAGCCGCGAAGGCATTTCCTGATGTCTCTTCACGAAGCAGTAAAGAAGAACTAAGCTTCACCAGGGAGCAAGACTTCCCCAAAGTCCTTTTTGAAGGCATGAGTCTGCTAGTTCCTTTGTGGTTGATTTCCTCATGCTCTCTCCTCACATAAATCTCCCAGGTGCCTTTCTCTCACAGATCGCCAGCCTTTCCAGACTATTCTCATCTTCTGGGAGTAGCTCTATACCCTTTCATGCGTAAATTAACTTAGTGTTTTCACTTTTTCCAATTCTTCTCTCCACTTCATACTCTAGCATCAGTGCTCCAACAACCCAGGATTCTCAAAAGGAGAAAGTAGGGAAAAGACTGGAAATACGCATACATTACTAAAATTGCTTCCCGTCAGAGCTAAAGGCAACACTGCAAAGTTTTTGTGGAAAATTGTCTGTTCAGTCCTGTCTTCTCTCCCTCCTATGCTCATTCAGCCCAATTAGGGAAAAGCAGGCTTATTACAAAGGATTTCTCTCTCCCTCTAAACTAGGACATTCAGGCTGTGCCCTTTGAATACTGAAGAAATTGTGGAATTCTAGCTCTCTTGCCTAGTATTCCAAATCCCCCAACTTGTTGAGAAAGATAGCATCTGTTCTAAATGTGGGACAGTCCATAAGTACTTGCTGTCAATATTTTTACCAAAAAATTGACCTGAAATGTCTCTCTTATATTCCGCTCTAGACTGCAAACTCCTCGAGGGCACCGTTGTGTTTATTTTACGACTTAGTGGCACTTTATATATAGTAGGTGCTCAATTAATATTATTACAAGTATGTGTCCAATGATCAAAAAATGAGAAATACAATGATACAAATGAACTTATTTACAAGACAGAAACAGATTCACAGTCTTAGAGAATGAACTTATGGTTGCGGCAGGGGGGAAAGGTTGGGGAGAGGGTTAGATCGGGAGTTTGGGATTGACATGTACACACTACTATATATAAAATAGATAAGCAATAAGGACCTACTGTAAAAAAATTTTTTTAATAAAAACAATTATTTACTCCTTAAAAAAAAGAAATAGATAAATCATTTGAATATAATTTTGTAATTTTATATTTCTTCCTTCCAGAATCCAAATGCCCAATATCCTAAAGTATTGTTTATCTGTACGGCCTTTTCCAGCTCCGTTAAATCCATAGACGTGTTAGTCATGGAACTTATCATCAAACACCAAGAATTCATCCATAACCCTGTAATGGCTTTTCTGATCTCCTGTGGAAAATGCTGCTAAAAACAGACACCTACAATTTTTTATTTTTTGTGAGGAGGAAGAAAGAAGTTTAACATCCATCATCCTGGGAATATTTTTACTTCTGTTTTTTTTTGTACTTGGTTCTAACATGATTTTAAGGATAAAATGTTTGGATAAAATGCTCATTTAATATAATTCATGTATGCATAAGACAAGTCTCTGACCATATTCCATAGTCCAAATATCCTCATTATACTTTAATATAGAAAGAGCAAACAGCTTGCATGAATGTTTACTCTGCAAGCAAATACCCAAGATAAGCACTGCACTCAGTCGCTCATCATATGTTTTCTGGCCTTAGGAGTCTCTATTGGGCACTAAATTGTAGAGCTTGGTATATTAGCTGAAATAAAATACCCCCAGACTTCAAACTTTAAAACAAGATCTGCCCTTTATAAGAACACATTGAGAAAGGAAGAGGCAGGGGCTAGGTACCTCCATATATCCCAATTCCTTAGCAAATCATAAGCACAGACTTTCTTTTATTCCAGAGTATACTCAATGTCTTAACTTGGATTTCCCTGAAAGTTGTTCTCTGTGAGTGGTTTCCAGTTTTCAAAGTGCTCCCATCACTTAGGCATATTTTGGGTTTTAGGTACATTCTTAAATCCTACATCATCTTTCTTCATCTCAGTGATTCCTTATAGTTTCTGGAGGTACAAAGGGTTCACTTTCTTGTTTTCTGGCACATTTATACATTTATTTATACTTTAATATATTTTTTGCATTTCCTGGGAACAGGACACAGGACAAGGGAGGCTTGTCTTATGTGCTCAGTCTACTATCATAAACTGAAATTGCTCCCCTCTCCACTAATCCTGTGATGGTGAACTACACAAGCACTAAAATCTCCATTTTGAGTTTATTACCATCTCTACAAAGAACTACTGATGGAGTGCATCTCAGTTCTGGAAACCTGACCAGAGCTTCCTCTTCTACATCAAAACACGAGAGAGCTCATGGTCTTCCAATATGCATTCTCCACTTCCTCCTTGTAACAGAATCCCTAAATTATAGGTGGGCATATGGCCACCCAGTTAGAAACTGCATGTCCTAGCCTCCCTTGTAACTAGGTGTGGCCATATGAGTAAATTCTGGCCAAAGAGATATAGTGGAAGCAATTATGTGTTGGTAAATATTTAATCACCAGCTCTTGGGTGTAAGGGAGGAGAAACCCAGATTTGTAGCATTTGCTGATTTCTATGTTGTAAATACTCCCACCATATCTGATTGAAAGCTACAATGTCACTGAATGCACTTTGGAAATGATTTGCAATAGCATTATATTGTATTCTCACTGTATGGATTCATAGATGCAAATAACATCAGTTACATAGAGAATTGTAAAGTGTAGTAAAGTAACTGAGAAAAGACACGCTTTGAGTATTTACTTTTTCAATACAATTTGTTTAATGGTAAATTTATATATTTAATTTTTTACAATGGCTATGTTTAACAACTGGCTAACAAAAAATTCTTGAAAATTTAACAATTGCCTCTTGTGAGCTTGTGCAAGCTGGTGCGAGGCAGCTCTGGTACACCATTAAGTGGAAGTACAGCTGACCCTTGTACAACACGGGGGTTAGGGACGCTGACCCTCTGCGCAGTTGAAAATTCAAGTATTACTTATAGTTGGCCCTCCGTATCCGTGGTTCCACATTCAAAGACTCAACCAACAGCAGATCGTATAGTACTATAGTATTTACTACTGAAAAAAATCCACGAGTAAGTGGACCTATGCAGTTCAAACTGTGCTGTTCAAGGGTTAACTGTAATGTGTGAAATCTCTGGCACATTCTTAAAAGGAAGCTTCTTGCATTCCACTTCCAGTTTTTGTAGTCCAGAGCACAGATAAAGTAGTGGTGAGCCAATTTTAACCAAAGAGGTGAAGACAACATCCTTGAGGATTGGTATAGCAAAAAGAGAGAAGAAAGCTGGGTCCCTGGATGACTTTTATTTATTTAAATTTTTTTAAAATTAATTAATTAATTGTATTTATTTTTGGCTGTGTTGGGTCTTTGTTGCTGCACGTGGGCTTTGTCTAGTTGTGTCAAGCAGGGGCTACTCTTCATTGCGGTGCGTGGGCTTCTCACTGCGGTGGCTCCTCTTGTTGCGGAGCACGGGCTGTAGGCGTGCAGGCTTCAGTAGTTGTGGCACGAGGGCTCAGTAGTTGTGGTGCAAGGGCTTAGTTGCTCTGAGGCATGTGAGATCTTCCCGGACCAGGGCTCGAACCCACGTTCCCTGCATTGGTAGGTGGATTCTTAACCACTGCACCACCAGGGAAGTCCCTGGATGACCTTTAAAAGCAGTTTCCCTATTCCTCAGTCTACCTTCCATGTCAGACTTTTCTGTGAGAGAAAAATAAACTGTGTATCTTTTAAAAAATCATTTTTGTCTGATCTCTGCTAAAGCAGCGAAACAAACTAACATGGAGTTTGCTACCAGGAACAGGGCTGACGTAACAGAATCTGAAATACATGCTATTTGCACATTTTGGGCAGCAGGCAGTGAGGAAACAGATCATGTGGGCTGGATAGATGGTGACCCTTACTATGTCATAGCAAACATCTGGTAAACCTATTGTCAGTGCATTTGAAAGGAAGGCCATTTGCCTACTGAACTTGTAACTCATGGGGAAGTGGTTACAAAAGTCATTTGGTTGGCATATCTTGGCTTCTTTTAGCAAAGTACTACAGTCAAGAACTAAACACAGGCAAGAATTAACCAGTTTGCAAACAAAGACGGAATGGAATACAGTTATATGAACGGATGCTTTCAGCCTGTAGCCGACAATCTAAATTGATTGAGAATCTGACAATTTAAGGTTTTGCACGTTTGGAAAAACCAACTGCTTCCACACTCCCAACACCACAAAGAAGACTGTGGCTCCCAGCCTTTCTCCAGAGCATCTCACATGATTGTTCTTGGCCAGGCCATAGGAGTCAGACCAGCAGGAAAATTCAGATTAACATGTTTTACCTTCTCTGCTCATTGTTTTAGGTGCCTTCAAGATAGCCAGCATTGTACTGAGGAAGAAGAAACGTAATTGAGGAAGAGGACAAGAGTTGAGCACAGAGGTTAGTAAATAAAGTGTTGGCAAACTTAAAACTACTTGTCCCTGTTTATTTTTACACGGAATTGATTGAAATCAAATAAACTAGTCGTTTTCTAACTTTTTGGTGGAATTATAATGCCAAAATCTATTTAAACCCTAAGACAACCCCTAGTCCCTCAAATCTGTACCAGTAGGAATTAGGCTATAAAAAACTACGCAACCCCCAGGAAGGGTACACTTCCCAATACGTTCCAAATGTGGCACTCCAGTAACAAGAGAGTTACTGCCAGAGTAGAACCCAGTGGCACTCCACTGACAGGAAAGAACTTTTCACAATTGCTGTACAGCAGAATCTGATAACTGCCGTGGACAGTAAGTATCATGTGTTTCCCATTCTTCCCTTTTCCAAAAGAAGAGCTTTAAGTATGGTTATCCTATCCCTCCTCACCACGATGTATTAGATGATGAGAAGGCTGATGATTTGTCTTTAAGTTCATAGGTCGCCAGACCATGAGAAGTCACATCCAAACGTGAAAGTCAGAACTGTGCATCACCAAGAGACGCTGGGTTCTGAGTCAGGTAAAGTAACTGCATGGCCCTTTGGATTGTTTCCATAGGGGAAATTGGTATTCATGGATTTTTGGTGACCAGAGAGTGGACTGTGGCTTTGAGTGCTAAATGTGCCCGATATTCATTCTTTCTTCTTCTTTTTAGTACTAGAAACCTCTACTTTTAAGCTGGGTAGGTAGCCACCCAGCTAAAGACTACATTTCCCAGACGCCCTGCAGCTAGGTGTGGCTACCATGTTCTGGCGTGCAACTCTTGGGTCACATCCCTAAAAGGAAGATGCCTGGCCTCTACTTCATTTTCTTTTTCTTTTCTTTTCTTTTTTTTTTGTGATGATGATGAGCTTCCTTAGGCTCCAGGGATGAGGAAAATATCCTAGGGGCTGGCAAAGCAACAAGAAGAAAGGAATGATAACCTTTTGGTAACTTTGCTGACCAGAGCTTCTTTATTCTTTTGTTCTGTCAGCTTGGACTTTCATATGGAAAAGAAATAAAACTTCCTTCTTGTTAAAGCCATTGTTGTTTAGTCTCTGCTAAAACAGCCAAACCGGTATACACAGACTGCTTTCTTAATAATTCCAGTTGTCTCAAATAAGACACTAATTATAATGCCTTTGCTAGAAACCCTCCTCCTCTTTCAAAATTAGCTGCTTATAAGTTACCAACCTATTGAGACATGTAAACCAATACAGTTTTTCTCTTGAAAGTCATGTAGTCTCATATTGCTTCTCAAAATATGTTTTAATTGTTGGCAGATATAATTATGGTGAAAATTATTTTATATGTTGCTGAAGGTTTTCAAACAGTATGCTATCTCTTCAATTCAGCCTGAGAAGTTTTTATTGACTTATCTTCTAGCTTACTGATTCCTTCCTCAGCCATGTCCAGTCCACTAATGAGCCCATCAAAGGAATTTCTCATTTCCGTTACAGTGTTTTTCATTTCTAACCTTTTTTTCTCTTAAAACTTCCACCCCTCTACTTAAATTACCCGTCTGCTCTTATATGTTGTCTATTTTGTCCATTTAGAAGCCTTAACATATTAATCATAGTTATTTTAAATCCACCGTCTGATAATTCAGATAAGTGTGGTTCTGACATTTGTTTTGTGTCTTCAGACTGTGACTTTTATTGCCTTTTAACATAGCTGGAGTTTTCTATTGAAAGCCAGACATGATATATCAGATAATAGAAACTGCAGTAAGTAGACCTTTAGTGTGAGGTTTCATGTTAATCTGGCTAGGAGTTGGGCTATGTTATTTTGTTTGTTTGTTTCTGGCCATGCCGCGTGGCATGCGGGATCTTAGTTCCCTGACCAGGGACAGAACCCGTGCCCCCTGCAGTGGAAGTGTGGAGTCTTAACCACTGGACCGCCCGGGAAGTCCCTGTGCTATGTTTAATATTTGCTGTAGCTACAGGTGCCAGAGGCTTCACATTCCTCTAGTGTCTTGGTTTGCGCCTCCCCTGTTGACTTTGGGCTAACCTAAGTACTCCTCCTCCGAGAAGGTCTTCATTGCATTTTGCTGCTCTTTTGATGGGCTTGTGCCCCTGGGCTGTGACTTTCACAAGCATTTCTTAGCCTTATTTTTCCCTTTTTTGGTGAGAAAGGAAGGTTAGAGGGGAGTAGAGGAGGGGAAGGTGCCCTTCTTCAAAGTGGGATAAGTCTCTGGTAAAGTCATTTCTCCCTGGAGAGTAGGCGTGTCACGGAGAATACTCTGGGCACAGTTCACAATGGTTAACTCTTCCTTTCTCACTGTCAGAACTACCAGGGGATCTTTTCCAGCTCTTTTTTGCCATGAGAACCTGGAGGGGATTTTAGAGGTAATTCCCAAGAAAGTATTGCCACCCCCGACCCAACAAGACTGCATCCCCCAAGAGTTTTTCCCTCTCAACCTAGTTCATACTCAGCCTCCAGCAATTCCTCAAAATCACTATGAAAGTGTTCCTACCAGTTTATGGCTCTAATCACTTCTCCAGGTAAACAGGTCTCAGCTGTGACTCCTTGAATGTGCCTCTCTCTCCAGGTGGTGGTTTGCCCTGAAACCTCCGTTCTCTGATGGGTCCAAGAAAAATCACTGCTTTTTCAGTTCAGCTTTTTCTTGTCATAAGGATGAGAGTGACAACTTCCAAGCTCTTTACATGTTGAAGCTGAAACCAGCAGTCCAACAGTACACTATCTTCACTTTTTTTTTTTGCCGTACGTGGGCCTCTCACCATTGTGGCCTCTCCTGTTGCGGAGCACAGGCTCCGGACGCGCAGGCTCAGCGGCCACGGCTCACGGGCCCAGCCGCTCTGCGGCATGTGGGATCTTCCCGGACCGGGGCACGAACCCGTGTCCCCTGCATCGGCAGGCGGACTCTCAACCACTGTGCCACCAGGGAAGCCCTATCTTCACTTTTAATAGTATGTTTAAGTGTTATATGGAAATCGCAAATTCGTTTTTTTATTTGAAACTTGGATGTGGCCAAAATGATTCTTCACTCCAATAGTAGGAAAAATCTCAGTCCCCAGAGGATCCAAGATGTTCCAGTTTTCTCAGAATAAGCAGCCTGTGTTAATATCTCAGTCCGCTGTTGACTTGTACGGCTTCACTGCCATGGACTCATTCGTTCAATATTCCCATCACAGCCATATGCCATTAGCACTCTTGGTTTCTCTTTCTGTGTCTAGCAAATGATCGAGCTCTGTTTCCACCCACCTGCTCTCTTGTGCTCTGAGAGTGGGGATATTTGCACTAAAGAGAACCTGTCAGTGCTAATTAGGGAGGAAAGCCTATGTGGCAATGTGTAGGTTTAAAAGACAAGAAAAATCCCCCCACGGAGATTCTGAGGAACACTTTGGAGACACTGACAAGTTAATAAAAAGCTTGATTCAGTGACATTTTTAACACACTGGCATGGAAAGTACCATTGGAAATAAAGTGACTTTCAAGGGACAGATTGTTTCATTGAACTGAGGGAAGAGCTATTCTTGCCCTTAAATCTCGTCTGTTTCATGGCTCCTGAAGTGACGCATCAAAGAACAACTGGTAAGGGAGTTGTGGCCTCAGGTCCCACAACCTGACAACAGCTTCTGTGTGGCACTCGGGAGTGTCACTATTAGAGAAACTCACTCATCCAGAGAAAGCAGGCTGCGTGTTCTGCTTTTATTCTTTTCCAAACCTGTATTCACATAGAGCGAACTTGGAGAGGGGAAAGGGAAGAGAATGAGCCATGCTGACAACAGGTGGATCTGTGTGCGATCGGGATGGGGGCAAACACAGTCAGGGGAAAATCTGTGGTCACGGCTTTCAGCATACTAGGCTAGCGGTTGTTTGTTTCGGATGTGTGAAGGATCACTGGATTTACGAGAAGTTCTCTTCCTTTTCTCCTATGAAAATAGTAGGAAGTTATTACTGTCTGCCTGAGCTTCACCAGTATAACAAGTTGCTGAATAAATCAGGCACATGACAGCCAAGCAATTCAATGATGAGTCCGTATGTCATTACGTGGCTGGCGAGATGAGGATAAACTTATTGAAGAAAGGACAAAAGACCTCAAGACGCATAGTAGCTACTAGGGTTAGCAATAGAACCTGGAGTAAAAGAACCATTCCAGCTACTAGGTGGCTTATATCCATTCGTATTTATGACTACCAACTACTGACATTTCAAATCATCTCATGTAAGTAATCTAAGAGAAACCACTTAGTCAAGCTGTAAGCATTTATGCTTGTTTTCATGAAGTAGATATCATGATTTACCATACCATGGTCTTGAATTTCAGTAAATGACTCAAAAAAAACAACAATGTGGTAGATTGATAACAAAAATGGCTCCAATTCTTCCCCTCCCATATCTATACCTTTGCATTATATTTCAGCTCCTCCCACCAAGAGGTGGAGTCCTTTCCCCCACCTTTAGAATGTGGGCCAAACTGTGCCTTACTTTGGCCAACACAATGCAGAAGAAACGATACGTTTCCCATTCCGAGCCTGGGTGGCAAGAAACCTTGCACACTTCTGCTTTCTCTCTTGGACTCTTTCCTTTGTGTGAGAATAAGTCCAGGCTAGCCTGATGGAAGATGAGAGGCCACGATGAGCAGAGTGTAGTCATCCCAGCTGAGACGATCCTAGACCAGCAAGCCACCAGCTGACTTGCCATCTAAAAAGAGATGTACGAATGATCCAGGCTGAAATAAGCTGAGCCCAGCCCAAATCAGCAAAACCCAGATCACCCAATCAACAGACTTCTGCTTTTCTATGTATGGGAAGATGCAAGAGTGTGGGCTTAATGAAATTATTCCTTTGATATGCACCTTAACTATCCCAGGGCCAGTACCCTGTTTTTCTCCATCCTGAATCCCCTCAGGGTGCATCATTGGGAGTTGATTGCAATGGCTGAAGGCTTGATGGCTTCAACATCCTTTGTTTATTGATATGGAGGCAACATTCTTTGCCCACAGTGCCTCCCCTTGGTCATACATTTGACCAACATGTGAGAGGTATTTCATGACCAATTTTGTCCCATGGCACTAGGAAGGCTCCTTCCTAGATCAGGCAAAGATTCTGTTGATAAGACACACAATGTGCTAATTTTGGGATCAGGCCCTATTGATAATCTAAAATTATCTGGATTTGCCTTTCTTACTGGTCTATTATGATCCAGGAAATGTTTTTTCTTGTTGCTTCTTCCCATATCTAGAGTTGCACTATTACGATTATTCTATGTGTGTGTGTGTGTGCGCGTGTGTGTCTGTGTGTATATGTAGATAGATAGATAGATAGATAGCCTCAACATGTTTAACCATCATTAATTTTGTTGGAGGCCCGGTTACACATTTGGTAATGCAAGAGACAACATTCTTATAAAATAGACAGGATATAAGTAATACAGCTAGTAAAGTTAATAAAGTCATAGTACAGCAGAGAGAGGCACCAGGCATAAATAATTTGAAAATAAAAAGAGAGAACAAAGTGGAACAATGATTAGTATAAGTAGTTGTTATCTAGTCACAATAAGCTATCAAGACCACAGGGGAGCCAGCTGGAGAAGCCAAATTCTGGAGGGAGCAGGCAGACACAAAAAGATAAATGTTTCACCTTTGTTTACAAAAGCTATGCTTTATCAACTTGTTGTAGGTCATAGTTAGCATAAGAGAAAAGTTTTTCTGGAAAACAAAGATTAAAAGCCAGTGTTTTTCAGAGAAATAGTCATAAAGTTTTATAAATATTTATCAGAACATTCAGTCCCATGTAATTAATTTCTGTTGATCTGGATGAAGTCATCAGGTTTTCCATTAGAGTTTTGTTATTTCTTACCCAGTACAGTGGTATGATCTAAAAGTTAACAGAAACTTATATTTGTCAAAAAGTCTCTTTTTTTAATCTTCTTGAAGATTTTCATTTTATAAAAGCATCAGAGTAAAACAATGATTATCTATAAATGGCGAAAGATTTAAAATAGCATGGTCAAAATATAAATTAATTTAAAAAATAAATAAAATAGCATGGTCAAAGATCTGATTACAATGCCATTGACAAGAAACTTGGATAGTTCTGTGACATACAACACTTTAAGATAATAACTAGAATTATGACTGATAACATTACACCAGGACATATCAGACTTTCAGGAATTCCATATAACTTCAGGAATATCTATATTCATGACATTTCCCCATACAATATAACCTAAGAAGGTTTATCTCCGATTACTTGACAATGCTTCTAAAGTAATTTAACATACCAAATAAGCCTAATTAGTTTAACATTCCTCTCTGAGACGCCTCAGGGTTTCTTCAAGTATGAAAAGATCTTCAGTTAGAATTTGGGAAGTTTGTCAAAAATATCAAAAAGGTTTCAAAGCACTTGGTCAAATAGGATCATAGGTCACGGTAAAACAATACTCATTCACTTAACCAAAATGACAAAAGATTTCAAAAGCAAATATAGATCACTTAAAAGCAAAGAAACTCACACAACCTGCGATCAAAAGCAGTATTCCAAGAAAACTTTGCTCTCATACGAGAGAGGAACCAAATCCAGTCCTACACCAGCCTACTTTTAATAACAAAATCCATTTACCTAATTAAATTTAATCTAATCCCAGCTGACCATGCACAAAACTCCTTTTTTTTTCAGGACTCCCTTACTAAAAACCTTCCACAACTTTCTGTATTCATATTAGTTTGCCCTTATTTTTCCATCCAGAAACAACTACTATGTTTAATTAATATTTCCTGAGGGGCAGATTTATATGCCCTGTCTTGTAATATCAAGCACGGGAAGCATTCCCCAGTGAAACATATCTACCCCACAATATAATTAGGCAAAAGAGATGTAACCATCTTATATAAAGCCTATTTAAATATACCAGTTTATATAAGCTTTCATCTCAATTCTATCAACTTTCATACGTTTAAGTTTTGTTTCTATTGGGACCCCATCAGGAACCCTTGTTCTTACAAGGAGTCCAGAAACCTTTCTTTATATCCTGACCATTTAATACTTGGAATCCCCAATGAGGGTTGAGCCACAGGACTCAGGCCTTTTGTTAATTTTTTAAAAACTTGATTAATTGGCCTAACTGTTGGCCCAAGCAATTGCTGGTCAGGTATCTCAGTGTAATTTTCTTGCAGTCTTTTAAATATATATATATATATATATATATATATATATTTAAACTGCGGTAAATAGAGCAGACTTGTTTGGGGCCCTTTAATGTTGGGAACCAATAAGGGGTCCCTTCGGCCCATCCAACCTTAGGTAATGTTGTATCAAAACCTTTTGTTTTAATCCCATTAATGCCTGTTTTACTTATCCCATTTTTAAATAACCATCTAAAGATTTCTTTATCCTCTTGGGATGAGTCCCTTTAAAATTTTTACCTTGTTGGGAAGACGTCTCTAGAATTTCCTTCAGTTTTTTCTTATTTCTCTGTTAATCAACCTAAATAACATTAATTATCCTAATTTTTTTTTTTTTTTTTTTTTTTTTGCGGTGTGCGGGCCTCTCAGTATTGTGGCCTCTCCTGTTGCGGAGCACAGGCTCCGGACGCGCAGGCTCAGCGGCCATGGCTCACGGGCCCAGCTGCTCCGTGGCATGTGGGATCTTCCGGGACTGGGGCACAAACCCGTGTCCCCTGCATCGGCAGGCGGACTCTCAACCACTGCGCCACCAGGGAAACCCTATCCTAATGTTTTTATTACTATCTGTAGACTCATTGTGGGAAAGCAGAGACCACAAATAAGCCTTCCCAAACCAGTTTTTTTTAAGTTGTTTTAAATTAAGAGAGTTCTTAGGTTAACCACTACATATATTTTTTCCAACTTCTAATTTGTTTTTTCATTGGTACCAATAAAACAGCTGTTTAAAATGAGAGTTTTTAAAAATTTACAATTTAGAAGTTTCTCCAGTTTAAAGGATCCATTGTCTGGCCATTAACGAGATATTTCTTAATAGTGACTCAGGGACTTCGCTGGTGGCTCAAGGCTCTGTGCTCCCAGTGCAGGGGGCCCAGGTTTGATACCTGGTCAGGGAACTAGATCCCACATGGATGCCGCAACAAAGAGTTTGCATGCCACAACTAAGGAGCCCATGTGCTGCAACTAAGGAGCCTGCCTGCCACAACTAAGACCCAGCACAACCAAATAAATAAATAAATAAATAAAATAGTGACTCAAACCAATAAGATGTAAGAGGCGGCCCCACAAGAGAGTGTGAGGTTGCCACCTATACGAGATCTAGAAAGTATTCTCCCGAAAATAGTCTAAGTACAGGCTGACACAATGAAGGTTACGATGGCAAAAGCCCTTGAGAGTTGGCACAATCAGACAAGTGTGCTGAGAATCTCAGTCTATCTGATTGGCTGCCAAATGTACACCACGTGTGTACCTTTTGGTTGGCAGAGACCAAGCTCTCAGACCACACACACACACACACACACACACACACACAAGAAAACCACCTAAGAAGATCAAGTAGAACATTTACATCTCAAAGACACAGGGAGAGAAATGCAAGTTCCCCCTAGAAGGGCTTTTGTTTCTTTAAGGTCAGAATTCTGAAAAGATGTTTAATCAAGCTGGCTTTCTCTAACTTAACTGCATAGGCAATAAAAGAGCCCCATACTGGCCATTTTCAAGGCGAGATTTCCTTTAATTCCCATTTAAGAACTTTTTTTTTTTTTTTTTTTTTTTTTTTTTGCGGTACGCGGGCCTCTCACTGTTGTGGCCTCTCCCGCTGTGGAGCACAGGCTCCGGACGCACAGGCTCAGCGGCCGTGGCTCACGGGCCCAGCCGCTCCGAGGCATGTGGGATCTTCCCGGACCGGGGCACGAACCCGTGTGCCCTGCATCGTCAGGCGGACTCTCAACCACTGTGCCACCAGGGAAGCCCCCAATTAAGAACTTTTAAGTGCACGTTATGTAAGTACATAAACCTGGCTGGGGTGTTAGTTGGAGGCTGGCCTTCTGACGCCCCTCATTTAGGAAAGATGTTAGACCGGCCTCTTACCCAATCAGCCAGTCCAGAGGGCTCAGTGTTTCTCAACTAAGCAACTCCCAGGGTCTTTCAACTGGGCTCTTCCAGTATCTTTCAACTGTGGGGCACTCCTTAGTATCTTTCACCTGGGGAGCCAGGCACCTGTTAGACACTGCCAAATAAAACTCAGGATCATCAACCAATAATCAGGAGATTTGAAAGCCAGGAAAGACTCACCCAAATTCGTCTGGACTCTACAAGGAGGAGGACATGCACAAAAGGCCTCTCCTTGTACCAAGGCTCAGGTTCCACGTAGTGTTCAGGCGAAGGAGAGAAGCCTGCCCCTGGGTCCCTTCATTGTCCGTCAAAACTGTCAATTGAAAACAAAATGCACAACCTAAAAGTTATGAATTACATTTTATTGGGGGCATTTCTGAGGACTTAAGCCTGGGATACAGCCCCTCAGATAACTGAGGGACTATTCCAAAGAGGTAAGGGAGGAGCCAGGATGTATAGAAGTTTTTGCAAAACAAAACCACAAACAAACCAGGTAGTTGAACATCAAAAGATGACTGCTAATTAAAGAAAAACCATACTTCTCAAGTTAATGAATTTACTGCTTTTCTATGTATGGGAAGATGCAAGAGTCTGAGCCTTAATGAAATTACTCCTTTGTTATGCACCTTAAATATCTAGGGCCAGTATCCTGTTTTTCTCCATCCTGAATCCCCTCGGTGCACAGTCAGGTGCGGGAGCAGCAGCTGATGGCGTGGTGGCCACAACACCCCTTATTTACTGATATGGCAGGAGACTTTCTTTGTCCACACCCTCACAGGGTTTATACTTGCATGAAAGTTGCACGCAGTTTTGCAGTTACAATAAACCCTAGAAGGAGGGGGATTATAAACAAAGGGGGAATTTTAAAAAGTGTCTTACCATAGTCTGTGAGTAAGACAGAAAGAATAAACGTCAAAGAACTGGTAGAGAGATAACCACTTCTCTTATAAGAGAAGCAAGGAATAGCTTGGCTTGCAAGTGTGTTCTTACGTTAGGTGGCAAGAAGTTAAAGGAGGTCTCATGTGATGGATTCAGTTTCTTGGTGAAGTGGGAAGCAATCTTCTGATAATTCTGACAGGAATGTTCTGGAGTCAGAGGGTCGGAGAGTGGGGAGAATGTTTGTAATGGCCATGATGGAGAGCCAGAGCTGAGCCAATCAGAGAATAATACAGAGGTTTCCCCTGCTCTTCCAAAAACCCCACTGTGGATGGAAACCACAGAGTTATAGAGGCCCCACTCCGTTCACTGAAGGGCTTTCCCACCAGCCTGGATTTAGGTAGAGAAACGGCAGATGAGTTGGATCATTTGAAGCATTCAACTGTGTTAAACGGTTCGTCAGCAAGGAATCGAAACCATAGCTTTCTTCACTTTGTGATAACTTCTAAAAGAAACAGCCAAAGCCAAATTCCAAAGTGACTCCAAGAGAGACACCTCTAGTAAAAATCCCCCAGTGAGGGCCTCCTTCGCATCTGAACGAATTCCTGCCACGCTGGCCTGATGTCCTCGCCATAAAGGCCGGCATTCTCCAGGCTCTGAATCCTACATTCTATCAAACGTTAACTAGGGGCGAAACAGAGTTAAGACTACGTGGGCAGAAAACCCTTTATAAACAGCTTTTATTGTACTCTATGCACTTGTCTTTGTCTGGAAGGAGACAGCTGAACCCTGAACATTTTAATTGCTGCTACAGTGCATTGTTCAACATCTGTGTCATCCATGTCTTTACCTAACGAGAATGGAATATAATGATGATCGTTATCATGAGAAATCTACCCACAGCAACATGAGTGGACCCAGACATTATCATACATTATCATGAGTGGACCCAGACATTATCATACTAAGCAAAGTCAGAAAAAGACAAATACCATATGATATCACTTATATGTGGAATCTAAAATATGACAGAAATGACCACATCTACGAAACAGAAACAGACTCACAGACAGAGAACAGACTTGTGGTTGCCAAAGGGGAGAGGGGGTGGGGGAGGGATGGATTGGGAGGTTGGGATTAGCAGATGCAAACTATTATATATAGAATGGATAAACAACAAGGTCCTACTGTACAGCACAGGGAACTGTATTCAATATCCTGTAATAAACCATAATGGAAAAGAATATGAAAAAGAATATATATATGTATAACTGTACTTTGTACAGCAGAAATTAACACAACACTGTAAATCAACTATATTTCAATAAAATTTAAAAAAAAATCTAGCTGATCTCCCTGTGCTATGCAGCTGCTTCCCACTAGCTATTTTACATTTGGTAGTGTATATATGTCCATGCCACTCTCTCACTTCGTCCCAGCTTACCCTTCCCCCTCCCCGTGTCCTGTGGGATAGGGAGGATGGGAAGGAGATGCAACAGGGAGGAGATATGGGGATATATGTATATGTATAGCTGATTCATTTTGTTATACAACAGAAACTAACACACCATTGTAAACAATTTTACCCCAATAAAGATGTTAAGAAAATAAAAAATTAATAAAAAACAAAACAAAACAAAAATCTATCCACAATCCCTTAAGGTCGACTGAGGTCAAACTATATATGTTTATATTTGATTATGCATTTGAAAACCAGGCTGTATGATGTGTTGAATATATATGTGTGATTAGTACTCGTGCTTAGCGAATGCTTTATTATGTGGAAACCGTGACACAAATGCTCATTTTGTTCATATTCAGTGTTATTTTCTCCCCGTACAAAACTTGTTTTAAAATTAACCACTTTAAAAGTTCTCATCTGGCCTGCGAATAAATATTTATAATGCGCTTTGCCTATGAAGAGGGTCATTAGCATGTAAGCTTGGACAATGAATGATTTCCTGCAGAATTTTGATGAGCAAAATGACTAAACTTAATGAAGGCATTTTATCCTTGCAAATACTTTACTCCAAGCCTTCAAAATCACCAAGAAATGTACTTCATGAGACATGGTTCAGAAGAATCACAGAAATGAAGGGCTGGGTGAGACTTAATTGGTCTCTTTGCACCTGTACTTTCCCTAAATCAGTACAGAGCAGATTCATGAAGCACATTTATTTTTTAACCCGTTTATAGTTCCCATCAGTGCAATAAAGCGCTGTAATAGACAGCAGGGTCAGGCTATAGACCCTGAATGAAAAGGTCAGCCTTTCTTCTCACTAAAAGACAATAAGAAACAGATTATTTTTCTCTGTAATGGAAGGAAATATTCTGAGTCTTTAGATTTGTTTCAACTTTGCACTTTGTGGATGAGATGGTGCGTGGATTGCCCATGACATACACAAAATTTTTAGTTAAGAAAATGTTCAAAAGTTACTACCTTCGCTAGAAATGGCAGGAGCAGGAGGGAGCAAAACATACAACTAAATGAATCCTCCAAACCTTAGCCCCCAACATTCTCATTGTTGTCATGAAATTGTGAGGACAAGCAGAGCATACCAGAGACATAAATGTCATTTCACCTTTAGCTACATGAACAAGTACTAAATCATAATAAAAACTCACACAGAGGGCTTCCCTGGTGGCGCAGTGGTTGGGAGTCCGCCTGCTGACGCACCGGACGCGGTTTCGTGCCCCGGTCCGGGAAGACCCCACATAACGCGGAGCGGCTGGGCCTGTGAGCCATGGCCGCTGAGCCTGCGCGTCCAGAGCCTGTGCTCCGCAACGGGAGAGGCTACAGCAGTGAGAGGCCCGCGTACCGCAAAAAAAAAAAAAAAAAAAAAAAAAAAAAAAAAAAATTCACACAGAGACAAGGACAAGAAAAAGAGATCGACATCTCATATGGAATTTATGAGTTTGGAGGAGAGGATCAACCTGTATGGAAAAGTCCTTCTTTTTCTTCCCTGGTGCCTGCTTACTCGCCCCGCCCGGCTCGCGCCACTCCCCACAGCCAATGCGCTCAGAACACCCCATATACACAAAGTTTCTGTACTCCTAGGAATCCCCCTGTCCCCTGGCTTCGCTGCCCACAGTGGGCTATAAAGGAGGCACCAAGTAAGAGAGGCTCCTCCTTGCTCTTTAAATCTTGGCCTCAAAAGGTTTTATTTTCAATCATCTGAATTTCTGACCCTTACTCTCTTTCTTCCCATCTCACTTCTTCTAGAACCCTCACCACAGTAATTCTCTGACCCCATTTGGACCTTGAAAGCAAAGACCCTATCACTTTTCCTCTGTCCATCATTACTTACCCAGCCTAGAATCCATGAGCTATCTGCACAGTCTCCTCACTGAAAATGCCTTCGGATCCCATGTGCCACTCCTTCTCAATTAGAATGACCTGGAAAAATCCACCCCCTCCTTAACGCTACTCTTCCGCACCTGCTTCCAAGAGCTGAACGTGGCTAGAGCCCCGTAACTTCAATAATTGTTTTCACTTGGAAATAACGACCACAAAGCCCAATGGAGCGGCCTTAAGTCTTATCATATTTTCCTAATTAATTATTTCTCTCACTCTCTGAGAAAACACTAACTTCCAATTTCTAATCTAATTTCGAGCCTAACTCCCAAGTTCTCATCTAACTTCTTGACATGCAAATGGTTGCTTAAGCATCATTTTCTCAGAGGAGCCTTCCCTCATCACCTCATGTAAAAGAGACTCTCCCCAATCACACTTTATTCCCTTACTTTGCTTAAATCATTTTTGTAACAGTTATAACAAACTACGTGACGTCATACACAGACACACATATATATGCACAAAATATATAGTATTTGCATATTGGCCTGCTACTTCCACTACATCATAAACTCCAGAGAGACAGGGACTTTCTCCCATTCACCCACATCTAACATAGGATTTCTCAACTTGAGCACTATTGATATTTTGTGCAAAATAATTTTTGTCGTGGGGGTGGGTTGTCCTGTGCATTGTAGAACGTTGAGCAGCAACCCTGACCTCTACTCATTATATGCAGTACCATCCACCCTAGTTATAACAATCAAAACTGTCTCCAGATGCTTCCAAATATCCCTGGGGTCCAAGAGGGGGCAAAAATCACCCCTGATTGAGAACCGCTGCTCTAACACAATGCCTAGCACACAGTGGGTGCTAAGCAAACGTTTGATGAATGAATGAATCACCAAACCATAGGTCACCAAAAAATCCCAAGAATTAATGTTATTGTCCGAACTTCCAGCAGAACTGTATTTAAGCCTTACCGGCAAAAGTGAACTTACCTTGTTTTAATGACATGGCGGTGGGGTTAAAATTGATTTTGTACCAAGGGTTCTCAGCCGTGACTGCATGTTATAATCATCTGGATGAAGGTTTTGAAAAACTACTGATGCCAGGCCCTTCTTCAGAACAATTAAATGAGAATCTCGGGGGGTGGTGTCCAGCATAGAGACTTTTAAAAACCTCGTCCTGTGATCCTGATTTGCAGCCTGGGTTCAAATCCTGTTCTTTTCAATCCTCCGAAGACCAATTTCATAGCATAGCAATCCTCATAGATAGGGCAATTCTCCTCATACATCTGCATTATTGATCAGCGTTTTTGGAATGGAAGAAAGTGTATGTCAGCATAGTAACTTCCTGGGCCATTTGTATCTTCTATTCCCTGCCCCATTGTTGATCCATGTTCATCCTAAGTAAGCCAATTTAAAAATTAATGTTCTCCAAGGCTTCCCTGGTGGCGCAGTGGTTGGGAGTCTGCCTGCCGATACAGGGGACACGGGTTTGTGCCCCGGTCCGGGAAGATCCCACATGCCGCAGAGCGGCTGGGCCCATGAGCCATGGCCGCTGAGCCTGTGCGTCCGGAACCTGTGCTCCGCAACGGGAGAGGCCACAACAGTGAAAGGCCCACGTACCGCAAAAAAATAATAATAATAATGTTCTCCAGATGTAGAAAACAAACTTATGGTTACCAGGGGTAAGGGGGGGAGGGATAAATTGGAAGATCGGGACTGACATATACACACTACTATATATAAAATAGATACCTAATAAGGACCTACCGTATAGCACAGGGAACTCTACTCAGTACTCTGTAATGACCTATATGGGAAAAGAATCTAAAAAAGAGTGGATATATGTATATGTATAGCTGATTCACTTTGCTGTTCACCTGAAACTAACACAATGTTGTAAATCAACTATACTCCAATAAAAATTTTAAAAAATTAGTGTTCTACTCTTGATAATTAGTTCTGGTAATGAGAAAAATTGTATTACCTTGCAATTTTCTTTTATGATAATGGCTTATGCTATGGAAGAAAACTTATTCTGTCATATTGGGACCAGATATCACAAAGGCTTTAAAATACTATGATGTGAAAGTGTTCACTTATAGTGGCTTACATACTGGAAACAAAAGGATTATAGAAGCAGATATCCAAAACAGAACCTATAGGGAAGCAGGGTTAGTATTACAAATTGGAGAGTTCCATCTATTTACATAACATATGATGCTCTACTAGTGAGAACATTAATAACTATGATTTTAAGTGTCTTATCCAGTATACAGAGTTTTTCATTCCCAAAGTGGTAATTAGTGGCTTGAAAAATGAACTCTGGTTCTCAAAGATGAATAGCTCTGAAGTAAAATTAATATCTTCTAATCCTAGAAAAGGTTTCTTATGGGAGTATGTGTTTCTCCGATTTGAAATCGAAGGACCAAAAGCTACAAAACGGCATAATATCTAACACCATATTGCAATCATTGTTCATAAAAATAATGTTGATTAAATTCTCCATGCAAGATAATCTAGTTCTTATAAAGTTCTGTTTGTGTTTCAAAAGAATAAATATTCTGTGGTTGTTGCATTGCGTTCTACATGTCAATTAGATAAAATGTATTCATCATGTTGTTTAAATCTCCTATATTCTTTCTGATGTATATTTTTGGCAACTTGTTGTGTCACCTATTGAGGGAGCGGTATTAAAATCTCCCATACGATTATGAATTTATCTATTTCATCTTTTAATTCTATTAATTTTTACTTGTGTTTTAAGGCAATTTGTTAAGTGCATACAAATGTAGGACGGTTATGTCTACCTAGTGAATTGACTCTTTTATCATTGTGAAATGTGTCTTTTCCTCAAGAAATGCTTTTTGCCTTAGCGCCTCCTTTATCTGATATTAATTTATATATGCCGCAAATATATTATTAATATATAGTATACGTGTATATATATGATATTATTAATATATATGATAATGTTTCATGGTATATCTTTTCCATCATTTTACTTTCAACTTTTATGCATCCCTGATATTTTATGTGTCACTTTTAAATAGCATATAGATGGGTTATATTTTGTTTTGCCTCTGGTCTTTTAGATGAAACATATGATCTAGTTATATTTATCATAATTATGATATATTGAGGTTAAAATATATTATCTTATTTTTTTTTTATTTTATTTTTTTGCAGTACCCGGGCCTCTCACTGTTGTGGCCTCTCCCGTTGTGGAGCACAGGCTCCGGACGCGCAGGCTCAGCGGCCATGGCTCACGGGCCCAGCCGCTCCGCGGCATGTGGGGTCCTCCCGGACCGGGGCACGAACCCGTGTCCCCTGCATTGGCAGGCGGACTCTCAACTACTGCGCCACCAGGGAAGCCCTCTTGCCTGTTTTGAGGTGAGTATTTTTATTATTCCATTTCCCCACTCTATTAGCTTAGTAGCTATACGTCTCTTTTTAACTTTTCCTTTATTGCTTATCATATACAAAATGCATCCTTGACTTGTCAAAATACAACTTGATACTTTTACCCACTTCCCTGACAATGAAGGGATCTTTGAACACTTTAACTCAATTTTGTTTTTCCTCTCAACTGATATTGTTATCCTGTAATTTAATTTGACCTATCTGCTAAACTTCATAAGACATTATCATTATTGTTTTATAGAGTTGATAATCATTAAATTATCCCCAAATTTACTCCTTTACTCTTCATTTCTTTCTATTTTGCCCAGATTTCTATCCAGGATTATTTGTCTTTTGCCAAAATAATAGATTTTTTTTTAAGAAGCATCACGTTTTATTTATTATTTTAAAAATTTTTTAAAGGGAACTTTATTTAGTTATTTATTTTTGGCTGCATTGCGTCTTTGTTGCTGCGCATGGGCTTTCTCTAGTTGCAGCGAGCAGGGGCTACTCTTTGTTGCGGTGCGTGGGCTTCTCATTGCGGGGGCTTCTCTTGTTGTGGAGCACGGCCTCTAGGCACGCGGGCTTCAGTAGTTGTGGCACGCAGGCTCAGTAGTTGTGGCTCACAGGCTCTAGAGTGCAGGCTCAGTAGTTGTGGTGCATGGGCTTAGTTGCTCCTTGGCATGTGGGATCTTCCCGGACCAGGGCTCGAACCCATGTCCCCTGCATTAGCAGGCGGATTCTTAACCACTGTGCCACCAGGGAAGCCCCCAAATAATAGATTTTTGTATTTCTGTAAGTGTACTTCTGCTGGTGACTAATTTTCTCAGTTATTTGCCTAATTTTTTTATCACTTCATCTTCGTTTTTGAAGGTTATTTGTGCTGGGTACACATTCTAAGTTCACGGAATTTTCTTCAGTATTTTGAAGGTGTCAAAATGCATTATCATTGAAGGCAAATGCATTGCCTTTGGTTTTCTATTGTTTCTGTGAGCAGTTAGATGTCAGTCTTCTTGTTTGACTTTTCTAGGTAATTTGTCTTCTTTGTTGGGAGGGGATGCTACTTCATAATTTTTCAGCTTCCTTTGGTTTTCAATCATTATACCGTGATGTGCCAAAATACAGGTTTTATTTTATTCATTCTGCTTGGGGAATCTTTGGGATTCTTAGACCTGTGGCTTGAGGTCTGTGCTAGATATTCTCTGCGTCTCTACGTCCGCGCTTTGACCCCTCTGCCTTGAGAAGCTGACCTATATGGATTACAATAGCTCCCATGCCCTTTGGTTTCAAGTTGAGTGCAGTCAATGAGGAGCATTAGTAGGAGATCAGCGGAAGGGTGAAGGGATCAGGGTAATTATTCCTCTGGCTCCCTTTTCGGGAGGCACCCTGGGTTTGCTGTATCCCTTGACAAAAGATTACTGCTCCTCTCAAAGTGGCCTTCTCTCCATGATTGTTTAAGCCTCTCTTTCCCCTTAAACTTTTGGGCCTGGAAGTGGTGACAGCTCCAGCATTGCTAGCCCCAGGTTCTTGTAATATCAATAGTCATTCACCTGCCCACACCTTTGTAATTTGTCCCTTTGTAAATGAGCCCACCTCAATTTATGCCATTTGGAGTGTGCCATCTTCTTCATCTTGGCAACCTGACTGATACAGTAACTAGTACCAAAAGTAGCCTGTGATGGTTAATCTTAGGTGTCAAGTTTTCTGAGCCATGGTGCCCAGATATTTAGTCAAACATTATTTTGAATGTTTCTGTGAGGGTATTTTTGAATGAGATGTACATTTAACTCAGTGGACTTTGAGTAAAGCAGATTGCCCTCCATAATGTGGGTGGGCCTCATATAATCAGTTGAAGGACTGACTAAAACAAAAGGCTGACCTCCCCCAAGTAAAAGAGAATTCTCTAGCAGACTGCATTCTGATTTCATCTGCAACATAGGCTCTCCTGGTTCTACAGAAGGCTGCCTTTGGACTTGAAATGCATCTCTTTCCTGAATGTTCAGGTTGCTGGCATTCCCCACCAGATTCTGGGCTTACCAAGCCTCCACAATCGTGTAAGCCAATTTCTTAAGATAAATTCCTTTCTCTATATACACACATCCTATTGGTTCTGTTTCTCTGGAGAACCCTGACTAATACAGGGTATCAGGAATTAGATCCTCATGAAATAAATCCTTCAATGTTCATATTCTGAGGAAGTTCATGGATCATCTTCCTGCTGAGAATCATGAGGCATGAGTAGTTCATGGCATGAGGTGACATCATGATTACTCACATTATCACCAGAGGGTGAAATGCATGTGGAGGGCAAGGCATTGGGGGTCAAGTTGTTGTAGCATAGTATAAAAGTACTAATAAAGATTGGAGAGTCACCTGGAATCTTATTGTAACTTTGGAAAGCACATATAGGGAAAACAGAAATTAAGAGTTATGAATATAAAATTTAAAACATGCACTAAAAAATTAGAAGGCCTCCAGGGCAGGTTTGCCGGAGTCCCTCATTTTCCATAATTGTACAACATCACATTGATCCATGACATTGGTGACATTACAGTGGTAATCACTAGGTCTATATAAATGCAATAGATGTGCAGTTTAAAATGTGCTGCTTGGGCTTCCCTGGTGGCACAGTGGTTAAGAATCAGCCTGCTAATGCAGGAGACACGGGTTCGAGCCCTGGTCTGGGAAGATCCCACATGCCACGGAGGAACTAAGCCCGTGCACCACAACTACTGAGCCTGCGCTCTAGAGCCCGTGCTCCGCAACAAGAGAAGCCACCGCAGTGAGAAGCCTGCGCACCTCAGCAAAGAGTAGCCCCTGCTACTAGAGAAATCCTGTGTGCAGCAATGAAGACCCAACGCAGCCAAAAATAAATAAATAATTTTAAAAATGTGCTGCTTAACACATAGAGATGACCCATCAACTACGGTATCATTCTAATGTGAGAACAAGTTGGTCATGCAACCACCTGAAACCAAAAACATTAGCCATAATTTGTGTCCTATATATAAGATGGTGGAGTTGGAAGAGGCTCAAGTAACATGAAATAGTTGTGATAGTCTCTGCCTCTGTAGCTGGTCAAGAGGATGAATGTTGAGGCCAAACGTGGTAGACTGTTATCAGGTTCCTGAACTATTCATTATGGATTCCCCTGTACCCACCTCCCCAACACACATCAGTGTAAATAAATCCTTACTGAATTATTATATTTTGAGTGTTCCTCTGCTTCCTCTAGAAGATCTGATTAATAAGTTCTTCGATCATTTTTGGAAGATTTTCAGCTATTATTTCATCAAATATTGCTTCTGTCCATTCCCTCTCATCTCCTTTTGGAACTCCAATTTTATGCGTTAAACATTCTCATGGTGTTCCTTTTGCCTCTATGATTTCTTACATATTTTATATTCATTTATGCCCCATTCCAAATATTTTCTTGTGACCTGTTTTTAAAATTTCACTAATTAAATCTTCAGCTTTGTCTAAACTACTATAGAACCCATCCTTTAAATTTTCAATCTTGGTTATTGTGTTTTGCACTTCTAGAAATTCCATTTGGACATTTTTCATACTTTCCAGTTCTTTGAGGAAATTCTTAATATTATCTCACATACATTAAGACACACATTTTAAAGCCTATTCTGATAATTCTACCATCTAGATCCCTTGTTGAGTTGTTCCCATTGTCTGTTGATTTAGGATAATGCTGTTTTGTCTCTGTATGTGCCAAGTTATATTTTATTGTGCATCCGATGATATACGTGAACAATTATGTATCTAATTTGAGGCCTAGGATGATGTTTTCTTCCTCCAGAAAGAATTTACATTTGCTTCTGGGAAGTTGGCTAGAGACATTAGCAATGCCAGATCACCTTAATTCAATTTCAGGAATTGAAGTGATTTAAAACTGAGCTTCAGTGCCTGCAAGATCAAGTTTTATTGTTTGACACCTTTTCCTAGGGTGTAATCCTTGGATTCTCAACCCACAATATGATTGTTACCAAAGATCTCCTCCTTGGCAGGGCATGGAACCTGGTTATATTACCTCTTGGCTCATAAGCAAAAGGCTTTGCATCTTCTACCCCCACAGGGGGAAAATATTTGTCCCAAATGCTCTGCTCGTGCTTCTAGGTTGCATGCTTCTCCAGGTCTTAGATGCATAATTCTTCCCCATATTATTAAAACTCCAATTCCTTTGAGCAAATGCTTATTATATTTTGCACAACTTTCCTAATTGGCAGTGAAAGGGTTAGTTCTAATTACTTAGACCACCATTACAGAAGCCCTTAAATATAATTTGAATGGTTTATAAAATGGGTCTAAATGTTTTATCAGTTACTTCTATGAAGAACACTTCTCAACAATAGAATCTATTAAGATTTGGAGGAAAAATAGTTATTAAAATGTCTCAAACAGAAATTGCATATAGCTATTTTAAGCATAAATCCAGATATAAAATATTATTCATGAAAGCAAGACTGAGGGTCTCATTAAAAGATTTGAAAGATTTCATTTGGAAGTTTTTACAAATTAAATTTTTAACACTTTTTAATTTTATTTTTTCCTTACAATTATATAACTTAAAGAAAATATGTTTTAATTAAACAACATAAAAATACCCCAAAGCCCCTCTAGTTCACTCCAATGTATCATGCAAATATTACTATCTTTTATATATGGACCACAGCATGAAAATAGTTGGTAAGGACTTTCCTACCAACAATTATGTCACATCTCTTTTTCCTTTCCAGTAGCACTCACTTTTCACCATTGAAGGTGAAAATACCAAACATGTGTTTTCCCATAGGTTTTGCCAAGGGAGGAATCACATGACTGAATGTTGGCAAATGGGAGGGACCTCAGGAGAAGACTCCACAGGATTTCAAGTAAAGATTTGCCTTCCTAAAATAAATTGATCAACCCAAGTCAATGTCCATTTTCTTCATTGGATGTGATACCTTCATTCCTTGTGATACCAGAACTGCTGCAGCCACGTGTGGCCATGACTAAATATTGCTGATATGTTGAGGATAGTAGAATGGAAAGACGGAAAGCACAGAGACGCCAAAAAGTTGTTGAGCAACTGAACCAACGTGGAACATCTCTACCTCTGTATTTCTGGCTATGCCAGAAAACAAATGTCCTTAGTATTTCAGCTCATCGTACTTGAATCTTCTGTTACTTGCAACCAGGATACTAACTAATAAAGCTATGGTGTTTTTTTTGTTTTTTTGTTTTTTTGTTTTTTGCGTTACGCGGGCCTCTCACTGTTGTGGCCTCTCCCGTTGTAGAGCACAGGCTCCGGACGCGCAGGCTCAGCAGCCATGGCTCACGGGCCCAGCCGCTCCACCGGCATGTGGGATCTTCCCGGACTGGGGCACGAACCCGTGTCCCCTGCCTCAGCAGGCGGACTCTCAACCACTGCGCCACCAGGGAAGCCCAGCTATGGTGGTTTTAAAGCATGGTCCCCAAACGACACTTGTGCCGTTGAAAGGTAGGCCTCTTCTAGAAGTTGGAAAAGGCAAGGAAATGGATTCTCTTCTCGAGCCTCCAAAGGGAACGTACTCCTGCAGACTCACTTTAGATTTCTGACCTCTAGTACTGTAAAACAATAAATTTGTGCTGCTTTAAGCCACTAAATTTATGATAATTTGTTACAGCAGCAATAGGAAACTAATACAGTGATTGAGAACTTGGGTGCTGCTAGCTGCTATCAGCCTCCTTAAGTTTAAATCCTTCTTCTACTACTTACTGGATATATGACCTTTGGCAAATAAACTCTCTGTACCTCAGTTTCATCTTGAAAGATGGGATGATGGTAACAGAACCAAACCTGCTGGGTTCTCACAGGTTTAAATGAGAAAATCCTTAGGATTATCTGAAACTTCGTAATTTTTAAATAAAGGTAACCATTGTTCTGCTAATATTTATAATTTGATTTAGTATATTTGTACCTTCTCTCCTACAAATTAAAGTTCTTTTGTTTTTTGGTTTCTTTTACATAGTCATGGAGGAGGAGGGGTGTAAGAGCATCCGCTTCAGGAGTTGGAGTACGTACAGCATCTCGTTTGATCCTCACAACCAGCCATGAAATAGGTGTAATTTTGTTTTCATACGAGAAAACTGAGGCTGTGGGAGGTTAATTTTTCCAAGTGACATAGCTAGTAAGAAGACAAATCAAAGCAGCTTGTTCACCATTGCGTTCACTACACTTATTTGCTGGATTATGATGCACGAATATGTGCATATAACCATGGCACTGGGCACTCATAAATACTGCAGAGTTTAGACGGACTGACGCTAGGTCACTCCATCTGACCCACACCGGCACAAATCCCAGCTTTTTAACACCCAACCCTCGTTTCCAGAAAGGTTGGAGGTAACAGAGAGTCACTTCCAGTCGCAGGAATCCTGCGGGAGGGTGGGATGGGAGTCGGAGCGGGGGTGGGGGGGTGGAGGGGTGGAGGGGTGGGGAGGGCAGGAAGGTGGTAACGCTGTGACGCAAAGGCGGGGCCTGCGTGGGGAACGCCCCGGGCCATAACCGGGGGGCGGGGCCTCCCCGGGGCCAGTACGCGGCCGCGTAGCTAGACCTGCCCACCCCTCAGCCCCCTAGGAGAGCTGGCGCCACCATGGAGGAGTACCATCGCCCCTGCGACGAGGTACCGCCCCTTCACCGCCCGCGAGCGACCCCCGTCCGCCTTGGCGCTTAGTCTTGGCCGGGTGGTCTCCCGGCACCCGGCGGCCCCGAGAGTTGGGGTGCGGCGTCCTCCGAGCCCGGGTCCTCTCCTCGGGGCCCGGGATCCGCCCCGCCCATCCTCGGCTCCCCACCCCGAGGGCCTGAGGGTGGGCTGAGAGTCGGGGTGGCAGGGGCTGCTGGGAGCACAGGGGGCTGGCAGTGAGGTCGGGGCCGAGGGGTGGAAGGCCTGACTCGGGGTGCGTGGGGTAGGGATGGGGTGGAGGGAGCCGCCAGTCTGCAGGGCGGGCCTCGAGAACCGGTCTTCCTGGCTGGTTCCTCCGCCCCTTGGTGTCCCAAAGCAGGTGCCGCATCCCCGCCAAGCGAGGCCCTGGTGGCAGAGCCGGTCCCGCTCCCGGGCACTCTCGTCTGGGTGGTTTGGAAGGAGGCGCCTTATGGATTAAGGAGCCCTTGCTTACTGACTCAGGCTTCCCGAAACCTCACCAGAATCCCGTGATGTCATCTGTCATCTTCCTGTTACTGATGGGGGACTCTGACTTTCATGGCGGCTAAGTGACTTGCCCAAAGTTAGAACTGCCAGGAATGACAGATGCTCCATTTGAACCCAGACCTCTGACTACACAACTACAACTCTGGCTTCACTTTAACCACGATGAGGATGAGGCCTGTTGGATCCCAGAATAACCCGTGACAGGGCAGTATAAACAAAGACATCTTCTGTCCAGTGGTAGCCACAGGTGAATGGTGCGGTGAAATAAAAGTAGGCAGGCACGTGGTGGAGGTGCAGCATAAAATGGTGTATCATTAGACCCCTGAAAGGGGCTTCTGAACCATTCATCTCTAGGATGTGGGCTTCTGCAGAAGCTAAGACCACATTTAAATTCATTACTTCTATGCTGCAGGTGGCATACACACCTCAAGGTTAGTGGTAAAGTATTCTCATTTTAGAAATTGAAGCACAAGCAATTTCACCCTCAAGAAGCACTAGTCTGCTGACTCCTAAGAGGTTCTGTACTGCAGTACCCCCTAAATACCTATATTTAAAAAGAAAATTACATGCGTTACCATGGCCACCCAGTACAACCTGATTATCGGGTGACCTTCCAAATTGAAGTGGAATGGACATCCCATTTAATTTGTAGACCACTTTTGAAAATAGATAAGGACCTTATTTGAAGGTAAAATGACCATTTTAATAGGGGCAGTTGTGACACCTGTTTTCATGATATTTCTGATTATTTAGGGTATTTTTATTCCTTTGTTGTTTGTTGGGGAATTATCTGGTGTAATTAAATGAGTTGAAAATATGTTAAATCTGTCCTCAAGATGGTACTTATTTTCAGAATTTACTTGGTTTTTGAACTGTTTTGTTGTATAGTGGGATTTACAAACATGCTGATGTCATACAGCACCTAAAAACGTCTCTATGGAAACAAATCATGTACTACCTGAAGTGCTTTGGTTTAGATTGCAATCTTATCACGTAGCCTAGTTCTTGACTCTAGGACATTTCCTTGTCATTCATGGTTGCTTTTAACTCAAGATTGTATCAAGCCACTCCACAGGAAAGACTAAGTTGCCAGACCTGTTATATTATAGGTCTATATAGATTATAGGTCTAACATATTATTTATATGTTATAAAGTGACATTAATTTGGAATGATCAAGTATTTTCATAACCTTTAACTCAGAAAAGCCACATTTTTGCCAAGCATAAATTAAAAACAAATTTGAAACTTATCTATTCAGCATTCTTTTCTCACTCCCCCTCATTTTCACTTAGCTGCAACTATTTCCTGTGTACTGATAACACATCCTTATACCCACCTCCTATTTCCTGAGCTTTACAATCCAATAATCCTCAATCTCTGGTGTTCATCAGAATCACCAGTAAAGCACTTTTTTTTTTCTGTGCTGTCCATATCTATTTAAAATTTTTTTATTTTATATTGGAGTATAGTTGATTTACAGTGTTGTGTTAGTTTCAGGTGTACAGCAAAGTGATTCAGTTATACATATACACATATCTATTCTTTTTCAGATTCTTGTCCCATATAGATTATTACAGAGTATTGAGTAGAATTCCCTGTGCTATACAGTAGGTCCTTGTTGATTATCTGTTTTATATATAGTAGTGTTATATGAGTAAAGCACTTTTTACAAAAACATAGTTGCCCAGGCTCTGCTTCAGAACTAATCAATCAAGATCTCCATGGAGGTAGGTGGGGAAAGCATTTTGCGATTTTAAAGATGATCAAGGTGGGATTAGTAGCCTCAGTAGACTTAATGCCCCTTTTCACTGTGGTCTCCTGTCACTGAAACCTGTCTAGGCCAGCCTAGGTTATTCTGTGTAGCATCATAGCTACCAGGAAAAGGAAGTCTGTATTGAAAACAACTTTATCTTTTGTTTTCCATCTTTAGGTCGGCTTCAATGCTGATGAAGCCCACAATATTGTTAAAGAGGTGAGTTACATATCTTGTTCATCTTGAAGATTGATGCATTGGTTGAAATTTTAAAAAGCTGTGTTTTGACTTATGGCACAAAGTTAGAAACCTTCGTATTAAAGCAAGATTTTTCATATTTATTCACTAATTCTTTATAGGGGTGCTTCTATGTTTGTTGTGTTGGATGCTGTCAGGCATCTTGGGGCTTACCCTGAAAGGGATAAATATTGATCTAGAAAACTGGCTTGCTGTTTTCTAAACTGATTCTCTGTCTTTTGAATAAAAGAACTTTTATTCCAATGGGGCCAAATATTATTTTAAATGTTAATGCCCTAAAAGTATATAGGTAAATTATATGTATAGTATAATAAACATATAATTATAGTATATACATACATATATATGTATGTGTATATATATATATGTGTGTGTGTGTGTGTGTGTATATATATATATATATATATATCAAGTAAATAAAAGACCCTAGAAATATCTGCTTTGGTTATTGTATGCTTTTTTTTTGCCCAATATAACTGGAAAAATAGGGACTTCCAGTTGTTAAGACTCTGCACTCCCAATGCAGGGGGCACAGGTTCGATCCCTGGTCAGGGAACAAAGATCCTGCATGCCTCATGGCACGGCCGCGCACACACACACACAGATTGGAAAAGCAATCACTTAATATCTTTTAGACACTGATATGACGGTAAATCAAATTCTTCAGAAAAATATTTGAAATATGATATGTGGTCCTCGTGTTAGGCAAATAGACAAGAAGTTCCCTTTGGGACTCAGTGTTGGCAGAGGAACTTTAATTATTCTAGTGGTATCACATACAGACGAACTGTGGGTAAGGTATTTATGAACACTTTTAATAGTCCTGAGTCATTTTTAACTGTGCCAAATCCTAGAAAAAAATAGGCTGGCCTGGAAGGTAGGCTTGTATTGTGGGCATGGCTGTTGCGGCCCGCGTCCTAGCAGCAGGCCCCAACTACCTTTAGGCTTGGCTGGATTGGCTGGCCCTCTGGGCACTGAGCACCATCTCAGTCCTGAGACGATGCCTTACCTGCCTGAATGCTTAGGGCACGAACTCACCCGGAACTCACCCAGGGCTGGCCTCGTAAAACTAGGATCAACGTGAGGTCTGAGAGAGCTGGATAGGCACCTGAAAATCCCGCCATATTTTAATAGTTCAAAATCATGTATTAGAGCTTTGTAGCCAGGAATATATCATTATTATAACAAAATGCAAATGTTTTCGATACCTTGACAATGCAAAAGCACAAATGAGGGCAATGGCGGGGGGTGGAAGAAGGGATGGAGGTCATGGGAGGGCAGGAGTGATAACAGCTTCAAAGTGGAAAGTCAAGAGAGACTGTCCTTGGTGGATGGAACATGAAGCAAAGGATGCTGGGGTATTGGAGGAATCTTTTAAATAGTACCTTCTTCTTTACCCACATTATGAACCATATGAAAAGACCAAAGAGTTAGTAGAAAGAGAACCAAATATCACCTTTATTATTGATAAAAACTGAGTTGGAGATTGGAGCTTGTTTTGCTAACTCCCTACCTGTTCAGTTCAGACCTTGGAAGAGGCATCCAAGGGAAAGTTAGAGTCAGCAGAGAGAAACACTCAAGCAGCCTGGTGCCTTTCGTTGCTCTGGGTGAAGAGGGAAGGAGAAACCAAATAGCGAAGTCCAAGGCATTTGGGAGATTGGCCCTCCCAGATGAGAAAGGTACCAACCAGTAGCTCACTCCACCTCCATGGGGAGGAATAATAACAGGTGGGACGAGAGGCCAGGGATGCTAAGGAAAAAATCCTCTGCGTGGAAGGAAACATCCAGAGTAGAAAAGAAACATGCTTCTAATAATGTAAATATATTGAAGTAAACATAGCAAATTCATTATATTGAGGGATGTGGGGAGGGGGGGCAGGAGGTGGCAGGTGGTCCTAGGGAACTAAATTTTCATCTGTCATAGCAGGAGCTCTAGGGATGTTGTCTAGAATTCATAAATCAAGAAATACTTATATAAACATTATTTAGACATGTGAGTGACCCTTAAGAGATAAAAAAACAGTTGTACCCTAAAAGTGTTTCTTCTGTGGAAGGGGGCTGGGGATGGGAAAGGGTGGGGAGGGGATTCTTATTTTGCATTGTAAGCTCTTCTGTTCTGTTGGATTTTTAAACCCATGTGCATGGGTTACTTTGATGGTTTGTTCAGTTAAAAGAACCATGCTTCTTAAAATGAGATACCCATATTGAGTGGTGGCTAGGAGGTCCTAGAAGCCACTGGGTACATTTTTTTTTATTAAAAAAAAATTATTTATTTATTTAGGCTGTGTCGGGTCTTAGTTGCGGCACGTGGGATCTTTCATTGTGGCGCGCGGGCTTAGTCGCCCCGCGGCATGTGGGATCTTAGTTTCCCGACCAGGGATCGAACCGGTGTCGCCTGCATTGCAAGATGGATTCTCAACTGCTGGACCATCAGGGAAGTCCCCACTGGGTGCATTTTAGAGCATCAATTTTACTTCCATACTTGCAAGAGGGAGTTAAGTAATATAAATAATTTAACACCATTTTCAAATGAAAACAAACTGATACATTATGGAGTCAAAAGCAAGCTTCATTTGAAATTTTCATATAAAATATGAGACTCGAAAGACATCTCAGGTTTGCCACAGCTGGCTTTAGGTACCTGTGTATCCTCTTCCCTCCCCCTCTCTTCCCATGAGCCAACTGTCTTTGCCATTGAGGTATTTGAAAGGTGAGGGGGGTGGGGAGGGAGGGAGGGAGAGAGGGAGAGAGAGAGAGAGAGAGCGCTATTTGAAAACATTTCAGCACTTCCCCGATGATTATACAGTTTCAGCAGGCATTTCTGTTTTCCTTATCTTTTGCTGATCTCCTTATTTTCTTAGAGTCCTTCCTCTGAGCCCCTATGCTAATATATTTTTCCTGCTGAAGTCTTAGAGCCACTCACTTACTGGTGATATGCATGTTTTATTTATTGTCAGTAATAGAATTTGCCCACAAATTTTCATATAAAAAGTGAGTTACAAATGGAATTAACTTGGAGCTTAATCTAAAGTATATTTGATTCAGGATGCCCAGAGAGTATATCAAAGCCAGTATTACTTCAACAACAAACATGTATTGAGTGCCTGCTCCCTGCCCGAGTTCTGAGTTTGGCCCTGGGAATACAGAGCAGGTTAAGGACCTCATTATCTAGTGGGCCTCCTGGTTAAGTGGTAATGAAGAAGGCTAAATGTTAATTAATAGTAATTAGCAGGGCTATTTACAGTGGCATCCACAGGCCCCTGATATTTCTGTTGTTTGGAGCAGAACTTGAAGCAGTCCTATTAGATAACCTGAAAGTAAACAAGGGCTGGTAGTTTCCCATTAAGGTACAGCAGTCTAGGGAGAGGAAGAGGTTTCCCAAAGGCCGTCAGCTTGGGTATGGTAAAGTCAGGATTAATCTCTGTCCCCGTGATCCTTGGGCCACTGACCCTCCTAACTCTTCATGTTACATTCTAGGAGAGTAATTTGAGGTACGTTGTTACTTTCTTCAACCCCTCTATATTTAATTTCTCTTTTTGCGTTTTATGATTAGTGAAGAGTTTATACTATTCAGCTTAAGATTCCATATTAATTAGTGCCTCTACTATAGTCCAGTTGTAGTAAATGAAAGCTGCAACGTGCACGTGTGTGTCTGTCTTACTAAGCTGGATTCTATAAATGAATTGAATGAGTGCTTTATTCTCCAGGCTCTATCACTTGAATAAAAAAATAATAGCAGCAAAATAAGTCAGAGAAAGACAAATACTGTATGATCGGACCAATATGTGGAATCTAAAAAAATCCAAACTCATAGAAACAGAGTAGAATGGTGGTTGCCATGGGGTGGGGAAAATGTCGGTCAAAGGGTACAAACTTCTAGTTATAAGATGAATAAGTTCTGAGGATCTAATATACACCATGATAATTATAGTTAACAGTACTGTATTGTATACTTGAAGGTTGCTGAAAGTAGATTTTAAATGTTCTCAATACACACACACACACACACACACAAACAAAAAGTAAGTATGTGAGGAAGTGAATGTGTTAACTAACCTTATTGTGGCAATCATTTCACAATATAACGTGTCAAATCATCACATTGTACACCTTAAACTGACACAATGTTGTATGTCAATTATATCTCAGTAAAACTGGAAAAAATAAGCTAACAGCAGCAATAATTATAATGATGTAATAATATCTGTCATTACTTATGTGTTTACTCTGTGGCAGTCACTGTGTTTGAGCACACGGCTTTCCTTATCTCACCCCATCCTCACAACAACTTGATGAGGCTGTTATCCCTACTTTAAAGATTAGGAAAATAAGGGGTTTCAAGAGATTAAGTCACTTGTAGAAGGTCACACAGGGGTAGCTGAGGTGACCTTAAAACCTAAGACTGTGATACTAAACCGGTACTCTTAATCAAGTATCAGAAGTGGATGCACGTAAACACCGTGGAAAATTAACTTTCTCTTTTTAGAGTGCCTAAAAACTAGCGTTTGTTGATGATTTACTTTTAGTGGCAGGTGTGCTTGTTGTTTGATAGCTAAGCAGTTACATGATATGAAATAGGATATAATTATTGTACATGAGAAATATATTTTTAAGTTGGTCTCATCCTTTGTTTCTAGCATCTGAAACCTAGTTCAAATCCCAGCTGTTTCAAAGCCATTCTTTAACCAATTGATATCACCCTTTTAAAATCTCCACCACCCCATAATGACTTACCACCCTTGATTAGTCTTCCTTGTATTATAGAGTTCTTTTAGTAGCTTCTCTGCTAGACCGTTAAGTTCTTTACAGTAGAGGCCATGTCACATTTATCTTTATATGGCCTGTAATATCTCACAGAGTGAGATGACGCATGCGGAAATGCTTTGAAAATTCTACAACAGTTAGAGATGATGCATAATAAATACTTAACAGATGCATATCTTGTAAGATGTTTTATTAGGTTATAAGTGTATTTTATGTTTTGAATAAATTTTTTGATGTGATATGTGTATACTTTGTTTAATTGTCCTCTGCCCTTTTAGTGTATAGATGGGGTCTTGGGAGGTGAAGATTATAATCATAACAACATCAACCAATGGACCGCAAGCATAGTGGAACAATCCTTAGCACATCTGGTTAAGCTGGGAAAAGCTTATAAGTATATTGGTAAGTATCGGTGTCCTTCTTCACTAGTTTACTCACCTTTGTTCCTGTGGTTTTTCTCTGAATTTACAGAATGTAAATGAATGAGAGACACTCAAGTTGGATACTAATAGGGGGTGAAGGACTTCTGACTTATTCATCACAAAAATAATCTGTGATAATACCTAACAGATGGAGATCTTTCACAGCTCAAAAGCAGTGTGAGCTCTTGCCAACCATCTACCTGTCTTGGTAGCATCATCTTTTACATTTGCATCGGTTATCTTCAGTGAGATTCCCTCAGCCCTACTGTCTTCCTTTCATCAGTGCCATGCCTCCTTACGTGTAGGACTGTGAAGTACCACACAATACTTGTAAAGTGGAATATTTTCTTTGTTTTTGTGTCTGAATTATGCCCATGGGACAAGGCACATAATTTCGCCCAGATTTTTCCTGCAGTGCCGTCACCATTGGTTATGGCACTGGGCAGCAAACAGACTGGACCCAGTGGGGTCAGAGCGTGCTGGTAAATAATCAAGATGAGAGACTTATTTTTTTCAATCCATTCGCTGAATGCTTTGTTTTCTGTTATTTTTATAGCTTTTAGAGCTCCGAACTCAAACACTCAGATACGTTTTCCTTCGTTTGTAAGTGTTCTTACTGTGCAACTTTATTTTTAGTGACCTGTGCGGTGGTCCAGAGGAGTGCATATGGCTTTCACACAGCCAGCTCATGTTTTTGGGACACCACATCTGATGGTAAGAGACTTTAAGCTGATTCAAACAAAATCCAACTTCTAGCAAAGTCAAATAGTGTACTTGTTATCAAATCCTTATTTATCTCTAATTAAATTCCCACAAGACTTTATCAACAGAATTGCTTTGTACCTAGTGACAAGTATGCCGTCAGACAAATAGGAAATATGAAGATTGAACAGATTGAAGGAAATGTGATATTAAAACCTATTAAAAATGTATATATATATTTTTTCCTGGTAATTCTGATGTTTTGCTGGTATTTCAACGTCCTTTTGTTGTGTGTTTTCAGGAACCTGTACTGTAAGATGGGAAAACCGAACCATGAACTGTATTGTCAATGTCTTTGCCATTGCTATTGTCCTGTAACAGGCTAAAAATGTTCGGCCAAAACCATTAACAAGAATTTGTCACTGTATCCTTTCTAAAAAGAGTAACAGTTACTTATTCGTGTGCTAGATGACAAGTGTGCAATATGCTTCAAAACTATCAACAAAAACTGAATAGTGCAAGCAAGCAATCTCATAGGAAGTTGGCAGATTATCTCATATTCCTACAGCATCATTTGAATAGGAAAACCTCAACATTAGGAAAAAACAAATACAGAAATATGGCATGACATGAAAATACAACCTTATATTTACACTGGCTTTTCACTAATAATATGTACCTAAGAAGGTGGGTAAAACCATTCAGATAATTAAATTCTCTTTCAGCTAGAAAAGTTAACAGGGATAAATATATGAACAAAAATACTGCAAGGATCAATGTGGAGAAAATGATAATAATTAGTTAACACTTCTTAGTTTTTTATTTCTCCTTCTTAGTTGTACATATGATTTAGTGGAAAGTAATTCCATTCTTTTTCTTTTTGGCCGTGCCACGCAGCTTGTGGGTTCTTAGTTCCCTGACCAGGGATTAAACTCGCACCCTTGGCAGTGAACGTGCAGAGTCCTAACCACTGGACCGCCAGGGAATTCCCTTAAATCAGCTTTTTAAATTTCAAATTCTTATTTACATTTGAAGGTGAATTAAATCAGGTAAGGTAAACAAAATTAGTTACAGTGTATGATGAAAAGTATATGACTCTAACAGCTGCCTTACACTTCATTCATTCCATGTGTTACAAACATTTACTGAATGTCTGTTATGAGCTATTTCTCTGCTAATTATAGTTATCAATATGCTGTTCAAATTCTAAGTTTCTTTTGGTACCTATTCAGTTGGACAACTGACATTTATGTTTGGGAAGAAAAAAAAAGAGTTGTTTTACAAGAGAGGAAAAAAGTGAATCTGGTTATCTAGGTAGAAGTAAGCAAATGAAAAGCACTTATTGCTGACAGAATTATAGATGTAATTTTAAGAATTGCTCCTAACAAGCAAAAAAATGCATAAAATATGCAACTCTTAGTTAAAGGCCTTATTAGCAGTATAATATACAAGTAGTAAATTTTGTCATTGCTTTAGTTACAATCATCTGTAAATAACTTTAAATACTTATTATGTGAGGTTCAAATTGAGTGGGGTAAAGTATAAAACGTATACAATCATTAGCAGGTTATTGAATATCTCAGGGCTTATGAAATATAGTTAAATTTATTAAGAAAATAAAAGATGAAAAATTAGAGTACACAGCTGGCCACCAAATGCGAAGTCAATTTGCTATTTAACCTTGAAAACAAAGTCAATTTTGCATATTACCACTAACACTAATATATATAGGGAGTGGAACCATGATTCATTGAATTCTGGGGGGAAAGAAAAGCTTAATGTTGACAATATTAAGATAGTATTCTTCTAGGAATACTATGTGCATGTTTGATATTTTGCTGAGTAACAATAATTGTTCAGTGTGTAAGAAGAAGATGAAGAAAATACAAGGATGGAGTTTAATGCAGTGATCTACATTTTGGGCACGTCAAAATTTATCAGTCATTACCTTTATGTTAGTTTACGCTGCTGGCTTTTGTGCCTTGAAGATTATAATAGTGACCAAAATACATCTGTGCGGTTAAGGCTTGCTTTTGATTATTGTTATTGAAGCCTGATTTTAAAAGAATAATAATCAAAAATACCTCGTGAACTTGCTGTCTGTTCTGTTTCTAGTTAAAATGTAATAAAGATTATCTTCCTGCACTGTACGTTTGCTTCTGGATGTTCACTGAATAGTTAAAGAAATGGCATTGTCTTTAAGAAATTCTAAATAACAGGAATGAGGAAGAGAAATGAATGTCAGACCACATAGATACATTGTACAGAATAAATGCCATTAAAATAGCAACCCGAACCCAGTGTTGACCATTACAACATAAATAACAGCTCCTATTTCATGCCTTTTATTATTTTTAATAAAAAGTTATTTTAAAAAGCAGTATATGGGCTTCCCTGGTGGCGCGGTGGTTGAGAGTCCGCCTGCCGATGCAGGGGACGCGGGTTCGTGCCCCGGTCCGGGAAGATCCCACATGCCGCGGAGCGGCTGGGCCCGTGAGCCATGGCCGCTGAGCCTGCGCGTCCGGAGCCTGTGCTCCGCAACGGGAGAGGCCACAACAGTGAGAGGCCCGCGTACCGCCAAAAAGAAAAAAAAGAAAAAAAAAAAGGCAGTATAAAATATATTCTATAACTATTTATTAGCTTTAATAACTATTTTTTGGCAAGGAATTTTGTCCTATTTGTCAACTTTCAATCAAGTTGTTGCTGTTTTTTTCTGTTTTTAATTAAAGACTTTAAGTATGTAAAGTTAGGGTATTCAGATGTAAGTACTAACTCGGATTTTTGTAAAGCTATAATTTTATGTTTGTAAAGTACCTGTATACAGCCCTAAATGATGGCAACATCTCATTACATTTTCTGTGGTAAAAAGTACTTTTTTGCTCTTCTTTCCACGTTGGATGTTATCTAATTATGAGTCACTGAAAGCATTTTCACCACCTACAGTCATCATCACATTTTAAAGGTAATCTTACGATGCTGCGGATTATATTTTTAAAGCTTGAGTAAAACACCTTGTCTATCCTTGATAACAGTTTTTTAAAAGCGGGAGAAAAATCTGTGATTTTTTTTGTAGCAAAGGAACTAGGTCTTTTTTTAAAAATTTTTTTATTTTTTGCGGTATGCGGGCCTCTCACTGTTGCGGCCTCTCCCGTTGTGGAGCACAGGCTCCGGATGCGCAGGCTCAGCGGCCATGGCTCACGGGCCCAGCCGCTCCGCTGCATGAACCCGCGTCCCCTGCATCGGCAGGCAGACTCTCAACCACTGCGCCACCAGGGAAGCCTGCAAAGCAAAGTTTGAGAGATGAATTGAAAATTTCACTCCATGTGCTACAGTCTACCCAAGGGGAACTTGTTTTATAATCTAGAAGGTGGAGCTATACTTGTGGCTAAAGAGGCTCATAGTTTCAATGTCTAATAATTCAGTAAAATTGACCTTTGCATATTTACTAAATTCCCTATAAAAGGATCTTAAGCATTCAGCCTTTCCAAGATTTAGATAGCCACCATCAATATACATTAACCTCAGTGGTCCAGGAGATTCTAGCCCACCTTGTCTAATTGCAAATCCTGTATTTCTCACTGTGGTCCCAGTCAATGTCACCCCATGTCATCCTTGGATATGTAGGATATATTGACAATCCAGGCCTAATTAGAGATGGCCCCTAACTGCTTCATAAAGAGTATCTCTTCCCAAAATGGTTTCTAAGGATCTCAGAGATGAAGCGGGAACTTTGTACAGACACTCACAGTACCACCGGGATGGTATGTATCTTCCCTATAGGACACAAAATGTGGGCAACTATCCCCACTCTGGGATGCTTTAACGGTGAAGCCTATATGGGGAAGTTTCTTTGCAGTTCTGCCTAACCAGATCAGGGAATTTGATGCCTGGGCTTATCCAGTAATGTATATTCAACTTTCTTCATGCCAAAATAAAACTTTTTATTTTACTGAATGCTGTGTCTTTTTAGATATTTTTATGTATGCCCACTTCTAACTTGAGATATTTCAGTCTGGGTTTCTCAAGGCAGAGTTTTACATGAGGCAGTATTATTACTTAATGAAAGTTCTGTTATTTTCATTCCTAGTGAAAATTAATTTTGTATCATGTACCAACCTTTCCTTAACCTGTAATTTTGTAGGCTAGGAATTTGGATTAAGCTGCATGAGCTAACATAGGCTTTCACGGTTAATGCTCATATAGAATACCACCCAAAATGATGAGGATTAGAGTAGTGGTCTCTGAATAATTAAATTAAAGCAAACTTGTTCTGTAAAGGGCCAAAAAGTAAATATCTGAGACATTATTGGCCTTTGCAACTACTCAAGTATGCTGTTGTAGTTTGAAAACAGCCCAGGACAGTATGTAAATGAATGGGCACGACTGTGTTCCAATAAAACTTTATTTACAAAAACAGGTGGCAGGCTGGTCATAGTTTAACAACCCCTGTATTAGAGTAAGAGGTGTTTCCTAGCCACTTAAAAAATTATACCTTAATAATTTGAGAACTTTTTTCTTTTTGTTGTTCTCAGTTGTAAACAATGGAACACAAAGCACTTTTATATGTTACGTTTTCATTATCTTGGACTCAGAGGCCTTACCAGTAAACCAAACCTATACTCTCCTTATTAAAAGAAAGAAGGGCTACAAATCAACTTCTCCAAAACTAAAGTATTCCTTTTTTGATGTATATCACCTAACTTTTTACAAGTTTACAGATAATTTTATATCTTATTATATTGGAGTTCATTTTACAACCTTAGTTAAAGGAACGTTATTATAAAAAGGTTAATGTTTTGTTATTTACTGATTTTTGCTTTTCTTGTGGCTAGGATGGACTCTATTCTACCCAGAGAATCACCCATGCATACTGGACATGGCAGTCGCCCATTCAATGCCTCCTCTTAGAAATCACTCGCTCACTCACACACACACACACACGAAACTGCACAGCCCACAGATGAAATGACCCTGCCCCACAGTTTGGGGAAGTAGATGTTCTTTACCCAGGAATGGCTACATATTGCACTAGGCATGAGCACCTGACCCAATGATGGTTTATCCACAGATTGATTTTTAATCCATAAGGTGGCTGGGATACATTAAGCCAAGCAAAGTATTGATAGTTCTCTCTGAATTTTGGATCAGAGAATAAGGAGAGCATTATTCAATAGGAGAAAACGGGGGGAGAGAAAAAGAAAAGCAGAAGTCTCGTCAAGGACTCATCCAAGTTTTCTTATTAGCAGAACTGTCATCACAGCTGCCCTCTCCTCTCGCTACCACCCTCCAATCCAGGGAAGACAGACCAAACTTCCAGTACCAGCGACACCAGCAGCAGTGTTGAGAATGGTGTCAGCAGCAAATGTGGCAGAGAGAGTGGTGTGTTAGGCAGGGAGCTGGTTGATGGGAATGGTCTGGTAGATGGCTTAGAATCACCAGTGTAGGGTGATTAAAAAAAACAGAACAAAAACCTGTACACAAACATTCATAGCAGTGTTATTAGTAACAGCAAAAAACTGGAAACCACTTTGACCATCAATGGGTGAATGCTTTAACAAACTGTGGTATATACATGGACTATTACTCAGAAAACACACACACACAAGAAGTTGTATGAATCTCCAGAGAATTACGCTGAGTGAAAAAGCCAATCCTAAAAGAATACTGTATGATTCCATTTATATGACGTGTTTAAAACAAAAGTTTAAAAAATGAGGTTGGAGATAGTGGAGGGGGAAGGAGGGAAGGGGGCAGGAGGGAGGGGGGGTGGTTATAAAAAGCCAACATGAATCCTTGCGGTATTGGAACTGTTCAGTATCTTGGCTTTGGTGGTAGATACACAAACTTACACATTATAAAATTGGGTAGAACTAAATACACACAAACGAGTACAAGTAAAATTGGGGAAATCTGAATAAGGTGGGTGGATTTATCAATGTCAATATCCTAGTTGTGATATTGCAGTAGAGGTTTGGAAAATGTTTCCATTGGGGGAAATTGGGAAAAGGATACAGGAGATTTCTCTCTACTATTTTTTACGACTGTATGTGACTTTATAATGATATCAATAAAACTTTCAATTAAAAAATGAAGATGGGGGCTTCCCTGGTGGCGTAGTGGTTAAGAATCTGCCTGCCAATGCAGGGGACATGGGTTTGAGCCCTGATCCAGGAAGATCCCACATGCCGCCGAGCAGCTAAGCCCGTGTGCCACAACTACTGAGCCTGCGCTCTACAGTTCGCAAGCCACAACTACTGAGGTCGCCGGCCACAACTGCTGAGCCCACGTGCTGCAACTACTGAAGCCCACACACCTAGCGTCCATGCTCCGCAACAAAGAGAAGCCACTGCAATGAGAAGCCCGTGCACCGCAACAAAGAGTAGCTCCCGCTCGCTGCAACTAGAGAAAGCCCACACGCAGCAATGAAGACCCAATGTAGCCAAAAATAAATAAAATAAAAATAAATAAATTTTAAAAAAATGAAGATGGACTAAAGACAATTTCATATAAAAGAACATAAAAAAGCAGATCAACTTTTGGTCGGTTTTATTGTCTATAAATTCTCTACAATGTGCCCTCTTATTGCTTGCACCCAGGGAAGACCACTCCCACCATTGCCCATGATATACCACTGGATAGAGACATAATAAAAGAGAAAAAGTGAGTTGCCAGAAAAGCCAAGCTCTTCTGTAATGAGTTGATCTCTTAATCTGGAAAATTCTATGCCTTGAATCTCTTAAATTTGAGCTTCTGAATGATTCATTGTAGCAAGGAGAGAATTACACTTAGACCAAAGAAGTGTTCGTGTTCCCTAAAGTGTATCAGAGATATGGAAGAGGGCTAAATATTTCAGTAAAAATCAGGGTACTTTTTATAGTTATTTATCTGTTTATCAGTCAGTGGACATTTGGATTATTTCTCATTTTTCCCTCTTCTGAAAAATGCTGCTATGAACATTTGTGAACAAGTTTCTATGTGGACATATGTTTTCATCTCTCTCGGGTATATGCCTAGGAATGTAATTGCTGGGTCACATGGTATGAAAGGTGAGGTGACTATTGAATGCTGGTAAGTAATCAACAATGCCCACTACATTCCCACAAAGAAATCCTCTCACGTAATTACTGAAATAGATAGTCATCTTGATCTAGTTTCTGTTTTCCTGTTTGGGATAGATATGGATATAAGAAATACTTTACTTTCAAGTCAGAAAGAGAAAGACAAATACCATATGATATCACTCACATGTGGAATCTAAAATATGGCACAAATGAGCCTATCTACGAAACAGAAATGGACTCACAGACATAGTGAACAGACTTGTGGTTGCCAAGGGGGAGGAGCAGTGGGGAAGGGATAGAGTGGGAGTTTAGGGTTAATAGATGCAAACTATTACATACAGAGTGGATAAACAACAAGATCCTACTGTATAGCACCGGGAACTATATTCAGTATCCTGGGATATACCGTAATGGAAAAGAATAGAGACTGTGTATAAATGCATAACTGAGTCACTTTGCTGTACAGCGGAAATTAACACAACATTGTAAATCAACTACACTTCAATTAAAAAAAAAGAAATACTTTACTTTCTTGTTAACTTTTGTATTAGTTTTCTATTGCTGCTTAAACTTGGTGGCCTGAAACAACATGAATTTAGTCTCTTACAGTAAGTGTTAGAGGTCAAAATTCCACAACAGTCTTACTGGACTAATGTCAGAGTTTAAGCAGGGCTGCATTCCTTCTGGAGGCTCTAGGTGAGCATTCATTTTCTTGCCTTTTCTAGCTTCTAGAGGTTACCTACATTTCTTGGTCAGTGGTTCCATCTTCAAAGCCAGAAATGTAGCAATTTCAAATCTCTTTCCTCTTTGACCTCTGCTTCTGTCATCTCCTCCTTTGACTCTGAGCCTCCTGCCTCTATCCTTCCCTTTATTAGGACCCTTGTGATTACATTGGGCCCACCCAGGATGATCTCCCATCCCAAGATCTTTAATCTAATCACACCTGCAAAGTCCTTTCACCATGTAACATATTTACATGGTGTGAAGTCTCAATTTCAAAACCTTAGTTCTTTTCAGCATTGGTGTTTGGACCTAGGGGGTCTCATAAATTGTACACCTCTTCCCTTCCTGAGTTCTGAACAAATTAAGAGGCAAGGAGAAAGACAGGTTAAAATCGAAGTATCAGCTTTCTGAGAAAAATAAATATCGTATATTAACGCATATATGTGGAATCTAGAAAAATGGTACAGATTAACCGGTTTGCAAGGCAGGAATAGAGACACAGATGTAGAGAACAAACATATGGACACCAAGGGGGGAAAGTGGGGGGAGGGTGGTGGGATGAATTGGGAGATTGGGACTGACATGTATACACTAATATGTATAAAATAGATAACTAATAAGAACCTGCTGTATAGCACAGGGGACTCCACTTTGCTGTACAGTAGAAACTAACACAACATTGTAAAACAACTATACCCCAATAAAAAAAAATTTTTTTAAAAAGTATCACCTTTCTGAGAAAGACAAATACCATATGATATCACTTATATGTGGAATCTAAAATATGATACAAATGTATTTACAAAACAGAAACACACTTACAGACATAGAAAACAAACTTATAGTTACCAAAGGAGAAAGAGGGGAGGGGAGGGATAAATTAGGAGTTTGGGATTAGCAGATACAGATTACTATATAGAAAATAGATAAAGAACAAAGACCTACTATATAGCACAGGGAACTCTAGTCAATATCCTGTAATAAACCATAATGGAAAAGAATATGAAAAAGAATATATATATAAAATATACGGATATGTATAACTGAATCGCTTTGCTGTACACCAGAAACTAATACAATGTTGTAAATCAACTATACTTCAATAAAAAAAAAAATTTTTTTAAAAATCACCCTTACGTTGGAGAATGGGACTGAGGGAAACTGGTCTTTTTAATATTGACCCCCAGAATTAGAGTTACCGCCCAGTCATAAGCAGAAACATACTCTCTGATGAATCAATAAAGAGGAAGGTAAGAAGAAGCCACTCCACTTCCCAAGGCGGGAATGAGTGAGAGAGTAAAGAAAGATCAGGAATGCTCTGTGAATTGATGATTCTCCACATGGAGAACCATGTGAAATCCCTTTCATATGAAATCCCAACATGAGTGGGGATGAAGCACTGCTCCCTTAACACTTGTCACTGATTCCGATTTTCTTTTTTAAACACTGTGTAGCCTAACCTTGTACAGGCCAAAGAAAACATGTCCGTGGGTTAATGTGGCCCATGGGTCATTAGTCTGCCTCAATTTCATGGTCTACCAGCCTCTACCTTCCCCTCCCACCCTATCCCAGTCTCCTCCACCGTTCGCCTGATGTGGTCGGGCACTGTGATCGTTCTACACATGGTCAACAGGCAAGGGGAAGAAAATTAAGTCAGCTGTTGTCTGGCCTTAAGGCCAATGCAGTATGTCTGGGAGCAGCTATTATTCTTGCACCCTTGATAATACTAACTAGAGAGTTACCACAGAACTACTGTTCTGTGAATCAGTATGCTCTTTTGGGAGGGCACTTTGGCAACATCTATCAGTTTTTTAAGTGTTATATCCCATGAACACAGTTCTTAACATCTATACAACAGAAATAATAACATGAATGGATAAAAACAAACATTTTCCTTGCAATACTATTTGTAAAAGCAAATTAAACAAACAGAAGAAAACAACTAAAATGTCCACCAGTAGGGGAAGAGAGAAATTACGGAGAAGAAAAGGGGAAGTATCACATTTCACTTTATGTATTATATGGTTAGAAACAGTTAAACAATTATACATTACTTTTAAAAATGTAATTTAAATTACACAATACATGAATGCATTTTTTATGCAAAGCTTTTCCATATAACAAAAGCTTAACAAGCCCCTTGCTCCCTATCTTATCCCCTTTTGATCTCCCATCTTGCCATCCACTCCCAAGGGTAATAGGAGGTAATAACTGCTATCATTTTGATGTATATGAGTCTAGGGATTTTTCCACATTTATATACATATACGCATGTATTATTGGAAAACTGTATATAACATGTTATTCTGCAGCTTGCTCATTTTAGGCAACGGTATGCCTTTGGGATTTTTGTTCATGTCAACATATACAGAGCCACCTTGTTGAGTTTAGCTGCTATATTGTATCACATGGTATGGATGGGCCACAGTTTATTCCATTTCCTATTGGTGGACATTCCACCAATGTTCCACTCTTACAAGCAATGCTGATATGAATACCTTTGCTCAAAGCTTCTTGTGTCCACGTGTGAATGTTTCTCTAGAACACTTTAGAATTGGAATCATTGGGTTATAAGATGTGTACCTTTTAAGTCTTAATAGATTGTATTTCTTCTGTAATTTGTCTTAAGAAGAGAGAAAGTAATTCAGACTCTTGAAAACAGCAAGCAGATATATTTGTACATAGGAGGGAATTTCCCCTCCCATGTGCAAATATACATGTATACACATGGCTAAAGAGACCCTGTGCCAGCCCTTAAAATGATCCATTCTAATGGGATTCATCGGGAATCACAAAGCACAACAATCATACACACTGGGCCTGCTCTTCTCATTCCTAGGATATCTTACCCGTCCAAGTCTTTATATGTGATTATGTGTATTTGTGTGTGTGTGTGCACATGTGTGCATGCGTGTGTGCTGCATAGAACTTGCAGTAGGGTTTCTTCTGCATGACTGTCCTGAACCACAGCAATTGCTGTGGAAGTAGGAGGGAAATGTGTAAATGTAAGAAATATAATGGAGTTTGAATTATCTGGAACTCATGACTGGTAGGTCTAGGGAGCCAAGCAGAGAGAAAAACTAAGGATGCCATAGGGTTTGGTTTCTCATCGGTTGAGCTGAACAAGGTTTGTTGAAGTATCTAAAATCACACGGAGCACCATTCACTGGGATCAGCTTCGTTAATGCCTGTAGCTTTGCCTCTTTGCTGCCAACAATGGCATTTGACTGGGAGTAAGAAGGCCTCCATTTTAGTTCTGGCTCTACCTCCGGTTGGCTATGTGATCTTGAAGTAATCATTTCACCTTTCTTCAGCTGTACTTTATTCATCTGTGCAATGAAGAGGGCAGGTTAAGGCCTTTTATTTTATTTGATTTTTAATGTATTTTAACAGGTAATACATTTTATTTATTTATTTTTGGCTGCGTTGGGTCTTCGTTGCTGGGCGCGGGCTTTCTCCAGTTGCAGCGAGCGGAGGCCACTCTTCCTTGCGGTGCGCGTGCTTCTCATGGCGGTGGCTTCTCTTGTTGCAGAGCACGGGCTCTAGGTGTATGGGCTTCAATAGTTGTGGCACGTGGGCTCAGTAGTTGTGGCACACGGACTTAGATGCTCCGCGGCATGTGGGATCTTCCCGGACCAGGGCTCGAACCCATGTCCCCTGCATTGGCAGGCAGATTCTTAACCACTGCGCCACCAGGGAAGACCCAGGTTAGGGCCTTTTAAACTTTAGTATCATGGACTAAAAAAATAAAATCCAAATCAAGAGTCTTCTCATCTAACAGATATTTGACACGACATCAACCATTTGCATCTGTCCAGAAGCTTCTCTGGTACTTTTTCCCTCATAATATGTTATAGGGCTCTACAGAACTAAAATGGAATAGAAAATCCAGTGTTTTAGACTGGCACCAAGCAAAGGAGCAGGTTCAAGCAACAAGCCTGGCTAAAGCTGGCTGTGATCCAGAAACAGGAAAGGCAGACGGAGAATGATCAGCTGCTGAGGCCAGAAGGCTTTGCAACATTGGACGATATTCTTCTCCAAGTCGGCCCACAGGACATATCTTATGAGAAAACCCATATCAATTCTACGTATGATATTTACAAATTTTTGACTCTTTGGCTTTAATGGTTCAGGGCAGTGTCAGAGGAGGGGCCTTAGAACCCTGTCTGTTCTATTACCATTTGGGCCAGTATTCCCCAAGTGTTGTCCATAGACCAACCACCTACAGTGGGAAGACCGGAAGTGCCAGCTAAAAGGAAAATGCCCAGGCTCCGTGCGTGCTTGATGTGCTGAATCAGAGGTGGAGGGCGAGGTAGGGGAGAACTGGAATTCTCCATTTTTGACATTCTCCTCTGGTGATCTGTATGCATGTTAAAGTTAAGGGAACCATTAGCCTTGGGAGTCCACTATGTTCAGGACACATTTTAAACATAAGCTCTCCAGTCACACAAAAGCAAGAGTAAAACGTGTGTTGCTAGGCAGAGGTAAGATGCAGACAGTGAAGAATACAAGGGGGATGGAGATGCCTGCGGCAAGTGAAAGTCTGAAGTGGGAAGGTTAGGGATGGCTGGACTCATAGACTCTTTTTCTTAATTTTTTTTTTTCCGGTACGCGGGCCTCTCACTGCTGTGGCCTCTCCCGTTGCGGAGCACAGGCTCCGGATGCGCAGGCTCAGCGGCCATGGCTCACAGGCCCAGCCGCTCCGCGGCATGTGGGATCTTCCCGGACCGGGGCACGAACCCGCGTCCCCTGCATCGGCAGGCGGACTCTCAACCACTGCGCCACCAGGGAAGTCCCGGACTCGTAGACTCTTGATAGAAGGGAGTGGAGTGAGAAGGGCTCATCATGAAGTCATACAGAAATCCTTTCTACAAGCACATGTGGCAGACGGTTATGAGAGGAGGCTGTCTACGGCCTGGATTAAGGGGTGTGTTTTACATCAAAACTTAGCTGTTGGGGTAATGTCTTCCATTAAAACCAGTCCCCTGGGATGCTGAAGTCATGTGGGTAAGGAAGCATGGTCAGGTTTCAGGAAGGAAAAACACTGCGAGATCTTTATCCCAGGCAAACACACATGTGCACACGCTTCTGGTGGCCACAGGCTTTGAGAGAGAGAACCCTGACATTTTTGTTTTGCCTTCTCTTCTTCCAGGCATTTGTCTTCCTGTGCAGGTTAGCTGTGCTGCCACCAGGGGACAGAAGGACGCCACTGATTGTGTCCTGAAGTCTAAGCTTCAAAATCTCTGCTCTCCCTGAGATTCCAAACCATGGTTCTCTGGTGGCTTTGATCACTTACCCAAGATGGATAGTCAGAGATCTCCAGCTTTTCCCATAAAACATATCCATTTGTTCAAATGGCTAAAATATGTCAGAGTTTAAACCTATCACACTGGAACCTGCATTTCCCAGGCCTCTGAGTATAAGTAGGAGAAACAGAGTAGTTACTGCTTTGTAGCAACTCGTCCTCAGAGAAATCACCAGAATTCCAAATCCTTCTGTTTCATTTGCGGTCTCTGGGCTGGGTGTCTCATTTGTATTCCTCAGTAGCCCTTCTGGGCCTCCTCTTGCCACACTCCCAAGACCTACTTTCCTTCCCTAGTCTCTTCCCACGTACAGCATGAAGTCAGTAATTCATGCAGTAAATATTTACTCAGGGTTGATTACGTGCCAGACACCATTCCAGGCTCTGGGGAAATGAATGAACAAAACTCTCCTGTCGTGGAGCTTACATCCTATTGGAGAGGCAGACGATAAACAGGTATGTTCAGGGGGTAAAAAGTGCCATAGAGAAGTCATAATAAGTAAGAAGTTACACTGGCCGGGGGGTGATTCAGGGAGGGGACAGTGGCAGGGCTGCTGTCTCAGATGGGGTGGTCAGAGCAGACCTCTCTCATAAAGGTGACATTTCATCTGAGAAGGGAAGGAGGTGAGGGAGTGGATCACACAGATTCCTGAGAGAAGGCGCCTTCCAGGCAGACGGAACCATAAGCGTAAAGATCTTGAGGTGAAACCAATCTTGGTATGTTTAAGGGACAGAAAGTGGCCAGCGTGGCTGGAGCTGAGTGAGAAAAGGAGGGACTTAATTGGAAATAAGACCAAATAGGTACCAGGGGACTTGATCACATGGGACCATTTCTGCGTGAGATGACGTTGCGCTGACGTTTTTGAGCTGAGAAGGGATGTGATCCCCATGGCTGCTGTGTTGACAGTGGACAGTGGGCCGGTGGGGACAGAAGCAAAGAGCCCCGTTAGGGCCACTGCGGTAGTGCAGGCGACAGATGACAGTGGCTCAGACTAAGGTAGTTATGGTGGAGGTGATGAGAAGTAGAGGAGGTCCGATTTTGGACATGCTTTCAAGATACGGTCGAGAGGACTTGATAATGAACTGCCTGTGGTGTGTAAGAGAAGAGTCAAGGGCAGGCTGAGGTTCTGGGTAAGGAAATGGAGTCTCCACACACTGGAGTGGGAAGGCCTGGGGGACAGGCAGTGTAGTCAGAAGAAAATGAGAAGAGGGTGGGGTCCCGAAAAGTCCAGGGAAGAGAGTTTCGCAAGGAGGGAGGGTGTGATCAGTTGTCATGCATGAAGGAGGTGGATGGCATCCCTTGTGGTTGCAGCTGTGGTGACAGTTGCTGCCCACCCCACAATCTCACTGATATCAGTGGACTTTTCTGTCATGTCCAACACTCGCTAGTCCTCCTTTCCCAAGTGTTAGAGACAATTTTCATACACGACCGCAAAACACGACTGTCCTCTGTGTTCTGTTCTCAGTTTCCTATTTCTTAGGGCCCCACTAGATGGTAGACAGCTGAACTCCCATCCCACAGCAGGAGACAAAGGGACACATCACTCAGAGCTCCTGTCCAGCACGCCCTGGAGGAAGTCTGTAAGAGGAACCCAGTTTTCTCCATTCGGGGTGGTTCTTTTCCACCTAGAATGCTGCTTCGAGTTGACCATCCACAGAGCACCTAGGGCTTCAAGCAACACCAACCCCTTCCACAGCCATTCACCTCTCACATCCAATCTCCCCAGATAATCACAGGTACTCCAGGACCCACGGTGGCCCTAGATCTGGAAACCATACTGCACTATATTCAAGGATTATGCCTTAAGCATTTTGTCAAAGTAAATGGAATTACTAAAATTGGTGCACGTTATTCTTACTCAATGGTTAACTGTTTACTTAACATCATAACCTAATTTCGCTCTTATATATTGTCACTAATTAAATTTCTGGGTTTGAAAGTAGAATTCTCTTCCAAGATCATCTTTTTTTTTCCATTTTTCAACTTTTAATTTTGAAATAACTTTCGACTTGCAAAACAAAAAAAGTGAGAAAAATAGTACAAAGAATTCCTGAATACCCATCCCCTAGTTTACCCAAATGTTATCATTTTTCACGCCACAGAGAAATGATAAAAATAAGAAAGTTAACATTAGCAAAATACTGTTATCTGATCCACAGTCCTTAAGTTCATCAACTGTCTGACTAATGTTCTTTTTCTCGTCCAGAATCCAGTCCAGGTCCACATGTTGCGTGTAGTTGTTTTGTCTCCCTTAATATGGAACAGACTTTCAACGTCTTTGTCTTCCATGACCTTGACATATTTGAAGAGTACCTGCCCAGGTATTTTTTAAGAATATCCCTCAATTTGGGTTTGTCTGATCTTGACTGAATTCAGGCTATGCATTTTTAGCAATTTTAGCAAGAATACCATAGAAGTGATTTTCCAAGATCATCTTCTGAGGTAAACTCCTGCCCTCCATCCCAGTGAACGCCAGTATCTTCATTCATTTACCTTGATCCTTCGTCATTATTCTATGAAGATCCAGGGTAGTAGTTAAGCTTGGTGGGAGACACACCACCCGGATTCAAGTCCTAACTGCTTTGTTTCCTAGAGGTATGACACTGGGAAAATTGCTTAATATCTCTATGCCTCAATTTCCTCCTCTGAAAAGCAGGAATAATAGTTGTGAGGATTCAATGAGGTGAAGCATATAGCATCTTTAGCACATAGCAGAAGCAAGAAGATGGAGCCTGCCCCAGCCTGGGTCCATATAGGAGGAAAATGTTGAACAGTCTCCCCTCACCCCCAGCCAACATGCAATGGTCATGTAGTATAGCAAGAAGTAAGCTTCTATTGCTTTAAGTTGGTAAGATTTGGAAGTTGTTTGTTACTGCAGCAGAGCCTAATCCTGACTTACTGACATAGAAACTGAGATCAGAAGTAGGGCATACTGTGACAAAACCTAAAATAGGCCTTCCCTGGTGGCACAGTGGCTAAGAATCCACCTGCCAATGCAGGGCACACGGGTTTGAGCCCTGGTCCGGGAAGATCCCACATGCCGCGGAGCCACTAAGCCCATGCACTCCAACTACTGAGCCTGCACTCTAGAGCCCGCGAGCCACAACTACTGGGCCCACATGCCACAACTACTGAAGCCTGTGTGCCTAGAGCCCATGCTCTGCAACAAGAGAAGCCACCGCAATGAGAAGCCCACGCACCACAATGAAGAGTAGCCCCCGCTCGCCGCAACTAGAGAAAGCCCGCAGGCAGCAACAAAGACCCAACGCAGCCAAAAAAAAAGGAAAACTTAAAGAAAAAAAACTCTAAAATAAATGACTTTGACATAGCGATCTGTTGGTGAGTGGCAAAAAAGCAGATACTGAAGGCTGAAAAAGTGAAGATCTTTGTTATGCAAGAGGCAAAGCATTTGTTAAAAATGTTGCCTGTAGTCACTTGGGAAGAAAATCATGTATCTATTAAGCCTGTAGATCTAGGAGGGAAAGATGGAAAACTTAATGTTGGCAACGTGCTCTTGGCTGTTAACTGAGAACTGACTGGCTTGCAGGTAGAAATTACAGTAACTCCTGGGTATCAACCAACATTCCTGGACTTTGAGCTTAATGCTGTGACAGGAAGGGAGACCTTTGGGGTTGTCAACCTTCTGCAAGGGCTGAGCGTATTTTGTGTACAAAAGGACCATGAACTACTGGTGCTCTCCACAAGTGTCAAGTATTACTTGTAGGCGTGTGGCAGGATAGCACTTTCCAGTTCCCTTGATATTAGGCATAATATCAATATTATTAGGTACAAAATCAAGAAGTAAAGAAGTGAAGCCAAAGAAGTAAACACAGTCCCTTTTAAGTCACATTAAAAAGTCGGGGCTCTATTCTGAAGTAGTAGGAAGCCTTGAAAGTTTTTCAAAAGAGGAAAGACATAAGATGGACTGACCGGGATTGCATTTCCCACTGAAATTTAGAATAGGCTAAAGTTTTGTAAGCAATATCTATGCATGACTCTGATCATGTGAAATCTGATCAGAATATCCAAAAAGTAACATAACATAACATAACATAACATAACATAACATAACATAACATAACACAACACAACATGGAGTAAAAGTGAGAATCCCCTTTCACCTAACCCCAAATCTCTCTTACTTCCTCAGATTATCATATCATTATTTTGGTGTGCATCTTTCCAGAACTTTTTACATATACCTAATTCTCCTGTGATTTGTCTACAGGCAGACCTCAGAGATATTACAGTACCAGACAACCACAATAAAGCGAATATCTCAATAAAGCGAGTCACACACATTTTTTGGTTTCCCAGTGCATATAAAAGTTATGTTTATACTATACTGTAGTCTATTAAGTGTGCAATAGCATTATGTCTAAGAAAACAATGTACATACCTTAGTTAAAAATAATGCTGTTGGAAAAATGGTGCCGACAGACCTGCTCCACACAGGGTTGCCACAAACTTTCAATTTGTAAAAAAACACAATATCTGCAAAGCACAATAAAGGGAAGGACAATAAAATGACGTATGCTTGTAATAATTCTGAAATCAGAAAACCAATAAACAACATGTACATTATTATGACATTATAACATTATACATAATATAGATCATTATTTTTTATTAGTATTATTATCTTCGAGCTGAGTTGTGCTAGTATTATTTTTCCTTCTCTGTGGATCTAATGTCATGTCTATACCACTAAAGAGAGAATATTCCTAGAGTGACGTCTGAATGGATTCCTTTTTTTTTTTTTTTTTAACTCCCATCAAATGCTTTTCCCACATGCTCAAGAAACCCAGCTCTCTAACACTTTGCTTATTCCATCAACTTCCTTTATTTCCTGGAGATCGTTTTGGAGCACTCTTCTCCTGCTTCTGTCTGAAACAGCTGCTCAGCCTGAAATACACCACAGCCATAATCCTGGGACATTTTTTCTCTGCTCTCCTGGGTTAGAACAATTGCTTTCTAGATCCTATTTCCTCATTTGTTTTAGATTACTTCCTCATTTTTCAAAAATACAGCCTCAAGTGACTTCTCAGGAAAGAGTTACGGGAGGTTAATTTTAGTGTACCTAAAAATCTGAAAATGTCTTAGAGTTCCAATTGCTCCATGTACCCACTAACACCAAAAGTTTTAATTTTAGCTGTATTGGTCGATACCAGTAGGATTGCCTTGTGATCTTAATTTGAGTTTTCCTGATGCCTGATAATATTGAGAAATTTTCATGTTTATTGGCTATTTAGATATATTTTGTTGAGAAGTGACTGTCCAAGTGTTTTATTCATTTTGAATTTTTTTGTCTCTGTTACAGATCTGTACAAGTTCTTTATATATTTGGAATATGAGTCCTTTATGGATATATGTATTGTAATTATCTTCTCCTATGGAATCTTTGCCTACCCCCACGATCATAAATATAGTCTCCTATGTCTTATTCTAGAAGTTTTGTTCGTTACCTTTTCCATTTAGGTCACTTAGGTCTATGCTAATCTCTAATTTTGGTAGAGGTCAAGGTTTATATGATTCCATATGGATGTAGAATTGTTCCAGCACCATTTATAGAAAAGACCATCCTTTCCCTTGACTTAATTGCAATCGTACATTTGGTTTACATCAAGTTAATATATTAACTTGATTTATTAATATATATTAAGTTGAATATACATATAAACTTGAAAAAATATATATAGCTTATTTTATATCCTTGCCCTTATACCACACTTTCTTAATTATTATACCTTCATAGTGTGCTAGTAAGTTATAAATTGGGACAACCACTTTGGAAAAGTTTGAAAGTGTCTATTAAAGCTAAACATACACTACTCAGGGACTTCCCTGGTGGTCCAGTGGTTAAGACTCTGCACTGCCACTGCAGGGGGCATGGGTTTGATCCCTGATTGGGGAAATAAGATCCCGCATGCTGCACAGCACAGCCAGGAATAAAAAAATAAAAAAAACCTTCAAAAAATACACTATTCTATGATCAAGGAATCTGACTCCTACATATATGCATATGTCTACCAGAAGATATATAAGAATGTTTAGAGCAGCTTTACTCATGATAACCCAAACTTGGAAACAAACCACATGTTTATTAATGGAAGAATGGATAAATGAATTTCAGTGGCATCACACAATGGAAGATTACACCACCATAAAAAAGAAGAAACTTCTGCTGCACACAACATGGATGAATCGCAGGAAGATTTTTGAGCAAAAGACACAAAACTGCATATACTACAGGATTCCATGTGTATGAAATTCAGAGCTTGCAAAAAACAACAAGTATATGATATTAGAAGTCAGAACAGTGGTTACCTCTAAGGGGTAGGGGATTGACTGTCAAGGGGCATGAGGGAAATCGGGTTCTGGAGATGTTCTATATCACGATCTTCATGGTGTTACATGGTGCCTACATATGTAAAAAATTCTCGAGTTGTACAGTCAAGATTAGTGCTCATTATACAACTTGCTTTACATATATTATATGTCAATAAATAATTCGAGGGAATTCCCTGGCTAACTGCTGGCGGTCCAGTGGTTAGGACTCGGTGCTTTCACTGCTGAGGGTACGGGTCAATCTCTGGCGGGAGAACCAAGATCCTGCAAGCCACGAGGCATGGCCAAAATAAATAATTCAAAAAAAGGAAAATGGAAGTCAGAAAATGTCTTTATTCTGCCTCACCATGGAGTGTTTAGCTGGGTTATGGGATATAAACTATGTGCTTCTTTCTCTCCGATTCTCTCAAATGCCTCCTTTCTTTCCCTCTTGGTCAGAGCCCCATCTGTGTGGGCTGGCTCCTTTCCTCCCCACACAGACTTCAATGAAATGTCCCAATGCAGAGTATGATGTCTTCCTAGTTCCTGACACGTCACTGATGCAACCCAAAAGTGTGACCAATATTCCAACACCAGCTGGGTGTCCTACAATTCAATTCAGTTCTGACACCATCTACCTGGAGTTATCAACAGATTACACAAGTTAAAGGCTCAGTCCCACAAGTTGGCTCCCATTTCAGATGCCAATCACAAGTCCCAGGTTGTCACCTGTACTTCTGACCCACGGGCTATAAATTGGGGTTCCCACAATCCCCTCCTCAGCTTTGATAATTTGTTAGATCAACTCACAGAACTCAGGAAAACATTTTACTTTCTAGATTACCAGTTCATTATAAAAGGATACAGTTCAGGAATAGCCACATGGAAGAGATGCATAGCTTGAGGTATGCGGGAGGAGCCGCAGAGATTCCACACCCTCTTGGGATGTGCCACCCTCTCAGCACCTCTATGTGTTCAGCAACCTGGAGGCTCTCCGAACTCTGCAGTTCAGAGACGCTTACGGAGGCTCCATCACACAGGCAGGATCAGTTATTAACTCAATCACCAGCCCCTCTCCCCTTTCTGGAGGACAGGGAAGTGGAGCTGAAATTTCCCTGCTTCTAATTATGGCTTGGTCTTTCAGGTGACCAGCCCCTATACTAAAACTCTCTAGAATTCTGTCCACCAACAGTCGCCACATTCGAACCAAAGATGCTCCCATCACTCAGGAAATTCCAAGAGATTTAGGAGTTCTGTATCAGCAACTGGAGTCAAAGACCAAATATTAGAACAAAAGATGTTCCTAGCACCTATATTGCTTAGGAAATTACAAAGGTTTTAGGAGATCTGGCCAGTAGTCTGGAATATATATATATCTTATATTGCAATGTCATAGGAGGTTACAGTCCCATGGAATGGATCTTGACCAGTGGAAAACAGACAAGAGGAATACACTGGCAAGATAAATTCCCACCCTTTCTTTCTTGGACCACTTGGAGGTGCAGTGCCTTTCGAAGGCCTTCGAGAGAAGACTCAAGCACTGAGCATACACACGTAATGAGTTTGGGGCTCAGTGTGAATCGGTGGTCAGTGCAGTGATGCTTAACATCTGGTGCTTCATACTTCCTTGCCTCACTTCCCCTGTTCCTCACCCTCACCACCCTGGGCTTATACCTAGCAAGCAAAGTATCACCACTTTAATCTTTGCTTTAAACTCTGCCTTTGAGAGGCCCTACTCTGAGATAGCATAGAATTCAAGGTTGAATATAACTTCCAGCAAAACTTTGAGGGCCTTAGTTCATGGTCTTCTAGTTGCCAGTGTTGGTAGAAACAGTTTGAGTCTTTCTGCATTATGGGTTAACTGTGTTTTGATTTGTTTGATTTTGCTTTAATTTTTCTTCTCTGTAGGCTATTGCCATCTTGCTTTAACCTGATATTCTGAAATGTTGTAAAATTGTGTCTAGATGTGGGGTTGTGTTTTCAATGTACTGGTTACTCAGTGGAATCTATCAGCGTGATGACTTGTGTCATTTAGCTCAGATAAATTATCTTATCTCTTTGATGCTTTTCTCCCACCTGCTATCTCTGTACTCTTTCTGGAACTTTCATTGGTTGGATGAGGGATTCTACTCTTGTCAGTCACAGTTGTCACTATTCTCCTTCTTTATCTCTGGTATCTCCATGTCCCTAAACCCTCTGGCATTCTTCAGGATAGGTAGGCATCTTCCTAAGCTTTAGTCTCCTCCTCACATAATTCTGGTTTTGGTTTCCTCCATCCCAGTTCATGAATCACCACTCCTCTACCAATTATCCAGCTTCTAGGAATATGTTGAAATCTTTTATCCCTTGATGGTCCTCTTCTATTCTTTTTGCACGGGTTATACTATCATTATTTTTAAATGTGCTTTATGAGTCTTGGGAGAAAGAGAAGGAGAATTCACCACCTTGAACCGTAAGTGTCTGAATTTTTATTGTGTAGTTCAATCTGTCTTTTCCATGTGACTTGTGGGTTTCATGACTATTTAACAAGGCTATGTTTTTTCTAAATGCTGGGTATGCTTTGGATTCATTTTCCCAGTATAATCTTCACTTAGAGAAGAGCTTATAAGTTCTCTGCCATCTGAAAGCAATCAATACCACCTTCAGCAGAACTTTATCCAGCAGGTCAAAACTTCCTCATTTCTGAAAATAACTAATTTTGTTTTTAAATACCAGTAAGAAAGTGAAAGTTAAAAGAAAAACTTTTTTTAGTATATTCTGTATTTTTCACTTTCAGCAGAAGATTTAAGGAATTGTTTTTATAAGAATAAAACTACTTTTCTTTTTCAATGCCTTAAATATCATGTAACTGTTTTCCCCTCCCCACTTTTAAAGCAACCTAATTCTTGATTTTTATCTTTAAATTAATTGTAAACAAAGTTTATTTTTTTAAGGAAAACCTATACAAGTTCTCCTTCCCTTTCTCCAAGAAATGTGGACATTCCTGTACTGGAAATTAGACATACTAACTTATTATTAGACATACTAATAATGCAAAACTTAAGCCATCTAGGAACACCCTGAAATGAGTCATTCTCAATATCTGCACTTTCCAGATAACTGAAAATTTACCCTTTAAACATAGGCAAAAATCTTAACCACTGTGCATGAATATTTAGCTGACTCAACATGATTTAACTCTTTTGTGAATGGAGTATTAAAAACATCATTGCCATTACACATGTTATTGTGTCAAATTGTAGGTTCTAATGAGTATTCCCAGCCCTTTAGGTTCTGGCCAGTACACTGACCAGAGAAAAAGCTCAGTGTATATAGCATTTGTTGAATAGGAATGAATGAATGAATGAAGACATACAGTACCAAAAGAAAAAAAAAAGAAATACAGTACCATGATGCCTTTAAGTTCTGTTGAGGTATATGGACCTCTTTGCCCTTACACTAAATGACCCCAGATTGTTGGGCTTCTGAGTTACGGGCCTCTCACTGCTGCGGCCTCTCCCGTTGCAGAGCACAGGCTCCGGACGCGCAGGCTCAGCGGCCATGGCTCACGGGCCCAGCCGCTCCGCGGCATGTGGGATCTTCCCGGACCGGGGCACGAACCCATGTCCCCTGCATTGGCAGGCGGACTCTCAACCACTGCGCCACCAGGGAAGCCCGCTTCTGAGTTTTTGAGTCTGTTTGTAGCATTTCTTTCTTTGTCCTTTCTTTAGGTTCTCAGATGTCACTTGGTACCATTGTGTGTATACCTCTAATAATTCTTCTCTCTTCTTTTAACCCTGGAACCAAGATCACGAAGCTTGTTATGGCAAGTGTGAAAAAGCTCTGACTGAATTTCAGATTGTTTTTGGCAGATTTGGTTTCAGAGTTTAATGTACTGTTTGTGGATTTTAGTTCTATTTTGGCAGCTCAGACAATTCCTCCTGCCCTCATCCCCAGTTTTTAGTTCTGTTTCAGACAGTAAGATTGCCCGATAGCTTATTTCTACATAGAACAACATGCTAGTCATTTGGGTAGAACTGTCTAAAATAAATTACCTGTATTTTCTACGTGGCAACAATTTGGGATCCATGATCCCAGGGATTTTCAAAGCAAGTAAAACTCCACATAAGTCATGACAATTCAAAGGATATAGTGCTTTTACTCATAGTGAAGCCAACATGTTCTTTATGGCAACCCCCAGAAAACTTTCCCATGCAATGTGAGCATGAATATAATCACCTTCAACTCTCATCCTGGACCCCTCCAGATTCCGCACTACTAGGTCAAATCTGCTCCATTCTACACATTTCACCTTTGAACAAGCCAGCCTGGGCATACTATCATGGAAAAGGTAGACGAGAAAAAGAGAGAAGAGAAGCATGCCAGGTTTCTTGAGGTCTAGACTCTAGAACACACACATCAATTTCACTGCATTCTATTGGTCAGTGCAAGTCACAGGAATAGCCCAGATTCAAGGGGTGAGCAAATACACTCCTCTTGATGGAAGAAACTGTGAAGCCACATATCAGAGGACATGGATACAGAGAGAAGTGGAAAATCGGGGCCACACTGCAATCAACTGAAATGTTATTTACTTTTTTTAAAGCAAGGAAAAAGAATCACTCCATTTAATTTTAATATTCCCTATTTTGTTTCACTCCGTCTCATTAATGCTGTATCATCTAGTGATGTTTCATTTTTTCCCTATTTCCACCTCCACTCTCGATATACAATATCTTAAAGAGGAAGAAGATTTCTCAAAATGCATTTTTCTACCTACCAAGTGGAAAGTAAAATTTGCTGAATGTTTTCTACAAAGGAAAAAAGTGCAAAAAGTCATATTCCTGAAAGGAGTTTTACAGTCTACTTTCATTGTGAGTTGGATGTGGCCTTTGATCTCAGTAAAGTCACAGGCACATTGGCCCTAGAAGAATGAAACACCGAGTAATAAATGGACCAGGAAGTTGACAGCAGAGTTGCCTGAGTTTAATACTTTAGCCCTGGATAGGTGCTGCAGAGGTCCCAACTGGAAAACAGGATCATCAGATAGGTGTGCTGACCTTCATTAGCTACATATGGAATAACTACCATGTGAATCGTGTGCTCTGGTGATTTTCAGCCACTACAGGTGTGTTAACTAACCCCAGGAAATGCTTAGATAGCATGATTCTTTTTTCTTATCAACCAATGCAAGGATATCTGAAATTTGCTCTAAAATCTCAGGAAAGACAAAGGTGATTCCTTCCTTCTGCCCTGAATTCCCCACCGTCCCCCATCTGATCTGAACGAGTGATGTTTAGCTTCTATGTGAGTGGGAGGGCTGGTGATTTTCTTGTTACTTAATTGGGAACTGCATGACTGGAAAGAGGAAGCCATGTTTAGTAATCAAGTGATCTAACGTAATGGTAAACTTGGTGATTACTTAATATTCTAATGTAATTCTGAAACTTATGAAGGTCTTTTGAGCCTAATTTTAAAAACATAAGTCAGATTTACTGTATTTGGAGTAGTCCTCTCCGAAGGATGAAGTTTCAGAATATAATACTTTGGGCTGTTTCCAGAAATCAGACAGGTACAGTTCTCAGAGTAAGATCGAGAAAATAAATTCATAGCGGCCACTATTCATGTCTAATGTTTCTTAGTACTTCCTTTTGTCCACAGAATGGTATATACACAACAACATTTAGAGTTGAGAAATTGTCCTTTTATAACTTAGCTTCTTCCTCATGCAATTTTACTTCATAACACACCCACACCCCCCCCCACACACACACAATATTGACGATAACTGGCCTTTTCTGTCAGATAGAAATCCTTTATGCACAAAATAAATATAAAAATGTAGATTACATAAATATTATTGAGCCACTCTGAAGGCTTCTTTTCTCCAAGCAAAATCACTCCATTTCTTAATAGGTCCATTCGTAAGTGAAAATTAGCTTACGGGATAGTGACGTAGGAGAACCCAGCTTCCTGATCTCCCTACAAAGATTAATGACTGGACACTCTCCCTGAACAGAAACAGCTCTGGGAGACCTCTAGAGTCCACTTAGGAACTTTCAGCAACACCGTGGAACAAAAAACCTGAGAACAATCACACACAAAGAAAAGAAAAACGAGTTCTTTCTGCCCCCATCACCCCTCCACCCCAGCCCCTGCAGCCGGCATTGTTCAGGGCTAAGAAGGAAGCTCCCAGTTAGAAAGAGTGCCCCTCACCAGAACTCACCCCTTCCTTAAGAGTGGGGTGAGTGACAGCGTCCTCAGCTTCCTGGGACCCCTCACGAAGGTTCTGCTTCAGTTTCACCCCACCCCACCAGCAAAGCTGAAACGTCAATACAGCCGGCCACGAGCTAGGAAGGAAAGCAGAGGCTATTATTAGCAGACACGTAGTGGGAGAGAGCGTGATTCACAGAGACCCGCTCTGCACAGAAACTCAGGTTTTCCCACTGATGAAGCCAATGGCCAGCACAGCTGCTGCAGACGCGCTGCTGATCTCTCCAGCTTTTGCCCCACAGGTATTCTGTTCAATGACGCTAACTACCTGAGTCTCTCCCCGCTCCCCACCTACTGCCACCCCACCCACCAGAAGCGGGATCACACCTGCAGCCAGTGAGCTCTCTGCGGCTGGGCAAGTGTAAGAGGCCAGCCGCCTGAGTCCCTCCCCACCCCATCAGAGCCCTGGAGCCACGCTCACAGCCGGGTGGAGCTTCTGCAGCTGCCTAAGTGCAAAATCCCAGCCTACCCCCCACCCCTAGGTGATCCCACGGCCATGCCTGCTCTGGAGGCTAGCCCCTGTAGCTGTGCACCACTGCAGCCTGCAAGCCCGGGGGGAGGGTGTGTAGCCACGGGTGAGTGAGCAGCCATGGGTGAGTGCACCCACAACCACAGCTGCTTGTGGGCCCAGATCAGGCCGTGTCCTGTCACTGGCCAGCACCACCCTGCCCACCTGTGCCCACCTCCGGCTTTGCACCTGCACGCCCCCAGCCTGACCCCATCACCAGCCTCCACTGCAGGGTGCACACCCAGCAGGGGAGAGTATGCAGCCACAGGAAAGCACGTGAACAGCCAGGTCCCCTGCAGCTACTAGAGAGCACATAGTTAGCCCGACCCTTGCTACCTGCCCTGGTTCCCATCACCACGAGTGTGTCTGCAACTAGCCTCAGTCACTACATGGGCACCTGCAGCTGGCCTCCACAACCAAGTGTATGTATACCACCAGTTCTGGCCACCCCCACCGCCTACACTAGCTACTGGAACTGGAGGTACAGTTTAGGATCCTAACAGCCCTTGCAGCCACTGCAGACTGCCCCCAGCCCCCGCCCCATGCAGTACTCACCAAGGACCACACAGCGGCCTGAGCTGAAGAGACACTGCACTTCTCCAGACCACACTTGGCACCCTGCACCAGTAGACCCAGGGTCACAACATGATCCAGTATGCCCCCTTCTGCAGGTAAAAGGCTTCCCTTACAGAAGTCAGTCCATCAAGTCTGGAAGAAATGACTGCTTCTTCAAATATGCTGACATCTATTGAAGGCTACAGGGATCACGAAGAATCAGGGAAACATGTCTCCACCAAAGGAATACAGTAACATTTCAGCAACTGGCCCCAGAGAAATGGAGATCCAGGAATTGCCCAATAAAGAATTCAAAATAATTATTCTACATATGCTCAGAGAGCTACACGAGAACACAGATAAACAATTTAATGCTATCAGGAAACAATACAAGAACAAAATGAGAAGTTCTAAAAAAGACAGAAAAATTAAAAAGAACCAAACAGAAATTTTGAAGCTGAAGAATACAATAACTGAACTGAAGAATTCAATAGAGAGCTTCAACAGTAGACTTTAGCAAACAGAAGAGAGAATCAATGAGTGCGAAGATAGACCAATTGAAATTATCCAATCAATGAGCAAGAAGAAAAAAGAATGGCAAAGGATGAAGAAAGCCTAGGGGAATTATGGGGCACCATAAAAAATAATGTATACATCATTGGAGTTCCAGAAGGAGAAGAGAGGGGAAAAGGAGAAGAAAGCTTATTTAAAGAATAATGACTGAGAGCTTCCCAAACATGGGAAGAGATTTAGATATCCAAGTTCATGAAACTAATAGGTCACCTAAAAATTTCAACCCAAAACAATCTTCTCCAAGAGATGTAAAACAAAACAAAACAAAACAACAACAAAAAAACTGTCTAAAACCAAAGAGAGAATTTTAAAAGCGGCAAAAGAAAAAAAAAAAAACTCTCGTACAAGGGAACTTCTATAAGGCTATTAGTGGATATCTCAGCAGAGACCTTGCAGGCCAGGAGAGAATGGGACGATATATTCAAGACGCTGAAAGAAAGAAGCTGACAGTCAAGAATACTTTACCCAGCAAAGCTGCCTTTTAGAATTGAAGGCAAAATAAAAACTTTCCCTAATAAACAAAAGCTGAGGGGATTCCTTACCACTAAATCTGCCTTACGAGAAATGCTGAAAAGAGTTCTTCAAGCTGAAACAAAAGGATGCTAATTAGTAACATGAAAACATGTGAAAATATACAACACACTGGTAAAAGTAAGCATAGGGTTAGATTCAGAATACTGTAATATGGTGATGTGTTGACTACTTAACTCTATATAAAGGTTGAAGGACAAAAGTATTAAAATGGCTATAGCTTCAACAATTTGTTAACGTCAATAGTTACACAATATAAAAAGATGTAAATGGTGACATATAAATATAAAAGGGCATAGTAGAAGGATTGAGTTTTTGTATGTAATCAAAATGAAATTATCAGTGTACGATAGACTGTTATATATATGTTTTATGTAAGCCACATGGGAACCGCCAAGCAAAAATGTACAGTACATACACAAAAGGTAAAGAGGAAGGGTACCACTAAGGAAGGTAAACGTAAAGCATACCACTAAGGAATTCCTCAATTTACAAAGGAAGACAGCAAGAAAGGAATAAAAGAAAAATAGAACTACAAAATGGCCAGAAAACAACTTAAAAGATCTCATTAGTAAGTCCTTACCAATCGATCATTACTCTAAATGCTAATGGATTGAATTCTCCAATCAAAAGGCAGAGAGTAGCTGGATGGGTAGAAAACAAGACCCAACTATATGCTGCCTACAAGAGGCTTACTTCAGCTTTAAGGACACACATAGGCTCAAAGTGAAGGGATGGCAAAAGATATTCCACGTAAGTGGAAACAAAAGAGAGCAGGAGTAGCTATACTTATACCAGACAACATAGACTTTAAGGCAAAAATGGTAACAAGAGACAAAGATGGTCATTATATAATGATAAGGTGGCCAATTAGTCAAGAAGATATAATAATCATAAATGTATATGCACCCAATATTGGAGCACCTAAATGTATTAAGCAAATACTAACGGATCTGAAGGGAGAAATAGACAACAATCCAATAATAGTAGGGGACTCCAATACCACACTCTCAACAATGGATAGGTTATCCAGACAGAAAATTAACAAGGAAATGTTGCACCTGAAACACAATTCAGACCAATGCAACCAACAGAAATATACAGAACATTCCATCTAACAGCAACAGAATACACATTCTTCTCAAGCACACACAGAACATTCTCTAGGATAGATTAAATGATAGGTCAGAAACAAGTGTTAGTAAATTTAAGAAGATTGAAATCATAAGTATCTTTTCTGACCACAATGGTATGAAGCTAGAAATCAATAACAGGAAGAAACTGGAAAATTCACAAATATGTGGAACTTAAACAACATGTTCCTGAACACCAATGGGTCAAAGAAGAAATCAAAGATAAATCAAGAAATATCTCAAAACAAATGCAAATGGAAGTGCAACATGTCAAAACCTGTGGGATACTGCAAAGAGTATATCTTAAATGTTCTCACCACAAAAAAAGCGATGGTAATTATATGACCGGATGGAAGTGTTAGCTAATTCTATCATGGTAATCATTTTGTAATATACAAGTGTATGGAATCAACACATTGTATATCTTAAGCTTACACAATGTTACGTATCAATTGTATCTCAATAAACCTGGGGGAAAAAGAAATTGGCAGATTTTTGAGGTTTAAGAATCCAGATATTTTGTAACCATCATTATAAAAATTGGTTCAGTGTAATTTCATCAATGAAGGCCAGAACGAGACTGGGTGAAAGACAATTGGAGAAAATGATATTTATACAGTCAGTACATATTCCCCAAATGCTAATTACTAATTACAAAAGTAAAATAATACCTTTACGTTTATAACAGAAGAATCTGGTGATGAAACTTAATACCACTAATAACAGGACAAACTGACAATACCTACCTCCTAATACAATGCACTAAGGATACAATGTCACCTATACGTAGACTATATAGTAAATGCTAGTTTTGTATCAGTGTTAAATTTCTTGGATTGGTTCATTGCATTGTGGTTATATAAGTGAAAGTTGCTGTTCTTTGGAAAAACATTATTTGGTGAATCATCATGCTGTACGCTTTAAATATCTTATAATTTTATTTGTCAGCTATACCTCAATAAAGCTGAAAAAACATCAGAATAAATAAAAGTAAAAATTAGCATGAATCCAGTTAACGAATGTTTCTAAACTAAGGAACCAAGATACTTAGATGGCATAAACCAGAGGTTTATACCACCACTGTTACCCAGCTATTCTTGGTGCAGAATCTGTACCTAGCACAATAGCTTTAAAAATATCCTTGGTTACTTATACCTTGTCTAATCTGTTAGTGTGGTGTAAAGAACATGGGCTTTTTAGCTAGAAAGATATGGACTTAATTTTGACACAGTCACCCAGTAGTTGTGGGATAGTTTGAGCCTATCAGTTATCCTCTCTCAGCTTCAGTATTTTTGTTTATTTGTTTGTTTGTTTTATCAACGAAATTGGGATAAAATGACTTACAGTGTCCTGAGGGATTAGCTGAAGTGGATGTAAAATGTTTGGCATAGTAGGTGTTTATTAAACATTAGCTATTTCTATTATTGACATTTATTTCAGTTAATGACCTTCCCCCCCCACCCCACCCCCCCCGTGGCAGCATATGCCCACACCTCTATCCCTTTCCTACATGGGGCGGGGGGTCATAACTGGTTGACTCGCTTAGAACAATGACCAATACAGAACCATGAGCACATGATGGCAGCTAATTGCAAAGTTAGAACCGAAAAGGTGAGTGGAAATGAAAAAAAAAGGGGTCTTACACCAGGACTTCTTTGCCTTTGAAATTCTGTCTGCAATGTCAGGTGACACTCCCTTGTCCATTCCCTTATACCAGTGCTGTGAGGGTCACCAGGACATTAGTACAGAACTCAGTACTCAGTTTTCCCTTCTCAATCCAGAAATTGTGCAGTGTTTGACATATCTACAAAAACACAGAGAATCTCAATCCCACTGGGGCAGAGAAAATCTTTGCCACCTGAATCCACCCCTGAATATGAAGATCAATAACACAGACACAGAGAGAGCTCATTCATTTTAATAATTGAGCACAGTTTTGATAGTTCTTCCCAAGAATTATCTCCCAGGGTCCCCCCACCCCCCGTAAACTATTCACACACAACATCTACAAGTATTCAAATTTCATAAATGCAGTGTTGCAAAAGCAAAAGAAATAAGAAAAGCCTTCATAGCCTTGAGATTAAAAACAATGCTTAATCGTTTTCTCACTACCTGTTACTAAATACTAAATGCTAAAAAAGCTGTGCAGGCAGCCGATGGCTGGGGAGAAGAATGGAGAAGGAAGCTCTCATGATGACAAGAGCTTTTACACTTATTTTTCATCTCATAACCAGGATAACACAGGGAAGATCTCTCTATTTTGGTAACTCTGTTGGTGTCAAAAATAGAAAACCCTGGGGCTTCCCTGGTGGCGCAGTGGTTGAGAGTCCACCTGCCGATGCGGGGGACACGGGTTTGTGCCCCGGTCCGGGAAGATCCCACATGCCGCGGAGCGGCTGGGCCAGTGAGCCATGGCCGCTGAGCCTGAGCGTTCGGAGCCTGTGCTCCGAAACGGGAGAGGCCACAACAGTGAGAGGCCCGCGTACCGGGGGGAAAAAAAAAAAAAAAGAAAACCCTGGAGAAACATTTTCAGAGCAACAAATGGAGTTGGTTTTACTTATGCCACACAGGTGAGCGAGGGCCCAGATTCTCAGACTCCTTATTAACTCTGGTTCCCCCTCTGGCTCACACTTTGGTGTAAAGAACTGAAGCTATCAACACAGAGCCTGAGTCATAGTAATAACACAATAAAAGTTTGTTGAATGAATGAACTGATACCTGGGGTGCAGTGTGAACAGGCTGGACCTAAGTTTCTCTTTGCAGAAACAGTCTTGGGACATTGTGGGGAGGTGACATTCTCAAAGCAAGCCTGACTTGTCAGGACCGACCCTCAGTGCCCGGGGCATCCTGGGAACCCAAAGGAACAACTGAGTTCCTACTAGTTCAGCCCAGTCCCCTGAATATGCCCACTCAGCATCAAATTCATGGCCAGAATTTCAGATTCAATACCATATGTTATCAAAATAAAATGAATATGTGTGTAGCTCCTGCAATTACATTCAATACGTATAAGACTTTAAGAAATCTGGGGTAGAAAGTGACCCCCTTCACCTACCATTCCCTTTTGCCTTTTTTCGCTTTCTCTCACTCACCTTCTATTCTCTTCCCCCTTCCCTCCCCTTTCCTCCCAACCCCATCTTCTGCCCTTCCCCCCTGCTCCCTTCTCTTTCTTTCTCATTATCAAAGTTGAATACTTCTAAATATCTGTGGCCCCAGAGGATATAACACATAAAGCTGCTTTTAGTTCCCAGAAGTAGAAGCAGTCCTGAGGGGGGAAAAAAACCTTTCTGGCCACATTAACAATGATTTAGAGACTCTCAAACTCATGGATATCCAGAACATTCTACTGGGTATGAATCCAATACCTACACAGTAAGCTAGGGATTTTAGTTTCTGGGATGTAAATTTCATCATGATCATGATGATAGAACAATAAATCGTTAGTTACACCAGTAAGATCCCTTTCGCATGTGTATTTAAGTAAAACAAAGTGTGGATGCTATTTAAAGCAGATGGGCGTATCAGATACATATTTGTCACCATTCTTAAGTTCAGATTCACAAGTGCTGGCTGGAGGAGACTGTTTCCGGCAATAAATCAGTTTGCATTTCTTTCATAGCATAAGGAGCCGGCCAGAGTTAGGACAGGAGTTCAATTCTCTGCCTCTATCTCCCTTTCCTGCATGTTTCAAATAAAAATGTTTGGACAGGACAACCTACTGGTTACTAACCTTAGCCTGTTCTTTACCTTCAAGAGAATCAGGTTCCTTTGGTCAACAAGAGTCTCAGAAGTGATTTCCTCAGATAATCCTGTTTAAAGCTTTCAATTAGTTCTACCCTGGCATTGTATGGTTTTAAAGGTCCTTTCATTCATTCATTCATTCAGCAAACTTTCATTGAGTATCCACTCTCTGCTGGGGCATACATTAATTCCAGTCAGTCTAATATTCTTTTGTAGGAGGAATCTCTGACCCAGTTAGGCTGCCGCATTGGTAAACTGGAGTGTGCTGTCACCATTAAGTGATGAATCACTCTCAACATATGTTATCTCTTATTTGGAAAATTTCCTTTGATAGGACAATAATGATAACAAAGATGACACAAAAGGGAATATGAAAAGTTACTCCCTGGTTTGCTTCTTCTTTTGGGGAGTATACAAACCTATTTCCAGGCAGCCTGGTATTGCTGAAAGATCACCAAACCTAGAGTCAGATGGTCTAGAGCCAGTCTCAGCTTTAATCTTAGGGAAGCTACTTCACCATTTTGAGCCCCCATTTTTTAACCCTGAGACCTGAGTCTGAGAATCCTTGCCCTACCTTTCTCTGGAATTACTGTGAGGAAACAAAATGAAAAAATGTGTATATAATTGCTCTGAAAACCATAAAGCCCCATACAAATGCAAATTTATGACTGTTAAACAATCTTTGACATTCCTTTCAGGGCAAATCATCACAGTATAGTTTCTCTTTCTCTCTTTTTCTTGAAAGGAGGGAACTTATATTATCAACTGGCATTATTGGGGCATTTGGCGGTACAACCCACATTTATTTCCTCATGGAAGAGACCAGTTAGAAATTTTCCTTATTGAAAATGAAATGCACTCCCCTGGGGCCAGAGTCGGAGTTGGAGATGCACTGTTTATTGAGGGTTTCAGCCAACGCTTCCGGTCCACAGAGGAAAACTCCTATTCTGGTACTTTTGGGAAAGAAAGAAAAAATACAGTTTCAGGCTTTGGGATGGGCTCAATTACAAAGCACATGGGGGGATTTCCTATTGATTTCAGGCCGCAGAGCAGAGTCCCCTCTGCTCCTTTGTCCTTCCGCAAATGACAGAGGTCAGGTTACCATGAGGGAGCGTGGCTCGGCCCTGTTTGCGGGGCTGGGAGGGGCGGGCAGCTGGCCACTTCAAAAGGCAGCTGACTTCTCTGAAAAAATGACATGCAAGCAGGGTTTGCGGAAACTTCTACTACAGGGAAAATGAGGGTGAATTTGTGAGCCTGTGGGCTACTGCCCTTCAGGGCTCTATGTCCCCAAACACTCCAGCATCTTAAAATCAAGGACAAACCCGCTTCAGGAACACCACCTCTGCCAACAGCTTCGTGTGACTTCATCCCTCAACATTTTAGACTTTAAAGCCTTGCTCCTCTAGCTCTGGTTCCGGACCAGTAGCCTCGGTGTCAGCTTTTTAAGAACGCAGATTCTTAAAGTAGGTCAACTGTGTTTTTAAATTGTTATAACTTCACACCTTTTTGAAATCTGCCCTACAAAATTGGTTTGGCTTAAATGTCAAAGCCGTGACAATTTGTTCTTTGATGTGATTGTATTTCCAATTTCTTGTTCACGTAAGATTTCAGTAAAACTCAAAAATCTATTCAAAACCAAGAATGTAGATTCTTTGGCCCTACCCCACACGTACTAAATCAGCGTTTCAAAAAGCTTCCCCAAGTGATTTATATGTTCATCAACGTGTAAGAAGCAATGGCGTAAAGAGTGTATTTATGGTGATTTCTTGAGTTTGTCATGTGTTCTAGATTTTAGAAATGCAGTTTTCAGACTTCTAGCCCGCCACGATACACAGGAGAGCATGAAGAGTGGAAATGGAGCCTGAAGCCAAGAGACAGGTAAGTAGCACTTCTCCTCTGGAGCTTCATTGGAAGTCTTAGTAAACTAAGGCAAATAAAGGTTGCCTGGAGATGTTCTGAGAAATGTTTGCGACTTTAAAGAAGAAAAGGGAGAATCTGAAAATCTAGAGAACGTAAGAGGATAAGCTTGCGAGACAAGCAAGAACTGTAGTGCTTCCTTTGCATCCTGTCTCTTTCTTAAGCTACTTTCCTTTACCAATCAATCTATTCGAGAAACCAACCAAGCCTCGTTCACTCTAAAGTGTAAATGACTGATAAAGAGTTTCAAGAACAGTCAGTACAGTAGGCAGGAAAAACTTAGAAATACCAGGGAATAGTAGCACAATGAAAACTGACCTAAAACAGTTTCTCAACCTCAGCACTACTCACATTTTAGGTCAGGGAATCCTTTGTTGTGGGGAGCTGTCTTTTATATTATAGAACATTTAGTTTCACGATGACCAAAGCTTTAGTGAGGGCAGGAAGGACCTGGAATATCTGTCAACTTATGATCTTGGACCCAAAAACTATAAATGAAAGTGGGGACAGTGTCTCCTTAGTAATAAATATAAATCATAGAGAATTAATAGAAGTAGATACACGACTGAAATTTAGGAGGTGAAAGAAAAGAACTGAGTTATGGGCCTATGTGGGGGGAACAGGGTTCAGAAAGCCTGAGGTGGGGCCTGGGAATCTTTGTTTGGTGTGATTTAAAGACTTCCTCTTAAAGTCAGAGATATCTAGAACCTTTTATGGGTGTGAATATGGTAACCTAGGTATTTTAGTTTCCGCAATACATAAATCTAGCCATGTTTGGAAGCTGTTGCTTTCTGTAGACCATGAGCCTCAAGAACACCTTGGCAAGAGGGAAGAGATATGGGAACATATGTATATGTATAACTGACTCACTTTGTTATAAAGCAGAAACTAACACACCATTGTAAAGCAATTATACTCCAATAAAGATGGTAAAAAAAAAAAAAAAAGAACACCTTGGCGGGGGAATTCCTTACCTGGGGTGTTGACTCCCAATGGTCTTGAACTCATTATCCCAGTTGGGCCGTCCATACAAGGTCTTTTGTTTCAGGCCTGTGATCACATCTTTCTCCTCGTCATGGTGCACAGCAAAGTGATTGGCCTGCAGGAAAGGACATGAATTCAGACAAAAGAGGCATGCTGTATAAACACACACAGATATACTTACATATCTCACAAACCAAGCTCTAATTACCGTTCTAACTGTATGTATTTGGGGCAAGGCACCATGCTGGAAGCTAGAAGGTCAACACTGAAGAAACCAGTTCTCAAGTAATTTACAGTCTAGAAAGGGAGACCATAGAGGAGGCACAAACATCTCCATGAGGACAAAGAAGGGAGCACGGGTGGAAGGATATGGGAAGGTTTCAGGGTGGCCACATTTGCGCCAGACTTTGAAGTGTGGGTAGGATTTAAATTCTCTATCTCACTGTTTTTCTCTCTGCAGTACGTCTGACAGTCTCTTCTCACCCTAATATACTCCCGCTCCTTTGGGAGAATCGCTAAGAATTAAGACAACCATAGACTAAAATGTATTCATATTTTGGTAATGTAATGAGACATCAAACCAAGCCTAAAGCTACTCTGTGTGTGTGTGTGTGTGTGTGTGTGTGTGTGTGTGTGCAGTCATGTGTTGTTTCCTGTGACCATTCTAGGGGGCCTCAGTTTGAACAACAGGTATTTTTTAAAAATAAAAATGGTTAATTACATTTATTTAACAATCAAATCAGATTTTAAATTCACTGGACAGGGAATGGATGATGGGGATGGAAGAGGTTAAGAAGGGTAGTTACCCCGGTTTGATAATCCTGTAGGGACAAAGTTTTGCAAAGCAAAATAACTAGTTTTCAATGCAAAGAGATTTCCCACTTAAAAAACTGTGTCTGGCTTTTGAAAAAAACAAAACTGCAAAGCAATTTATATATTATACGTTTTTTTCCCCTGGGTTTCATTTTTATCAAATTTTGTTGTTGTTGTTTCATTTTTAAATTGCAGAAGTGGCATCTTAAAAGCACTTTTTCTGGAGCAGCAATTTTCATGGTCATGTGTCCCTGGACCTACGTTTGCAACAAGCCTTTCCTAAGACTTGGAGAACCTATGATAAGCGATATGCCAAAACCTAAATGAGAAGAAGTCGGTTTTCGCAGGGACCAGGTGCCTGTGAAAACTGTCTTAGCTGAGGACCCATTGTGTGGGGATGGCCATCTGAGGCAGTGGCCAGGAGTGGGCAGAGACCCTTGCCTTACCCCCTCACTCAGGGGGACAGTCATGCTGCTTCCAGGCCAAGTCATTAATGTTTGCTTATTTAGAAAGATGTTACCCCCTAGGAATCATTAACTTGTTTCTGAGTTTCTCAGTCTCATCACTTTGGACATTTGGGGCCAGATAATTCTTTGTTGTGGGGGGCTGTCTTGTGAATTGTGACTATCTTATCAATAATTGTAATTAACTGTAATTGTCTTCTCAATCGAAAATTCACATTTCCATTGCTAAATGTCTCAGGAGGGAGAAAGCATATATACATATATACATATACATATACTACACACACATATATACATATACACATACACACACACCCATATATATATATACATATATATCACCTTCATTAGATATATATTGATTTATTTACAAATGATAATCATGAACTACTGGGAGTACTAAGAGTGCAGGTTCTGGAGCATTTATTACTTGGATGCCCTTGGACAAATGACCTAACCTGTTCTGGGCCTTGGCTTCCCCATCTGTAAAATCTGGAAAAGAATAATAGCTACTTCATAAGGTTGTTGTGAGGATTTAATTAGACAATCTATGTAAACACTAAGAACAATACTTGGCACAAGCATATGCTTAATAACTATTGCCAGTTATTATGACTCCTTATTAAATGTATTATGTATAGTATAAAACATGCATAAACATAAATTAAAGGAATATATACACATATATATGCATGTGTATACATATATATGTATATGCATGTGTATATATAAATACAGACAGAGAGAGAGAGAGAACGAGAGAGAGCTGATCTTTTCTCTATTTTCTTCCCATAACCCCGTAGATCATCTTGTCCACCTGGTTCGATACCCTGGTGGAGGCATTGCTCTAACAAGGTCAAAGTCATGGCTCTGATTCCCTTGTAGGCTCCCTAGCTTTGACCCGTCCCGCAGATACCAACTTTGAATCTAATATCAACCGTCTGAACAAATGGGGATACTGAGTCAGAGTGAATGTGCTGGATCACCCGAACCCATCGACTGTTCTTAAAAACAGTACACAAGACATTCCAATAACCAAGGGGAAGTCGGTAAGCCCTGGGCACTGTGGGAGGGACCTGAGATTGGGGATCTTTTCCTCACCTGAGACTCATCCCAGCCAGTGAGGTAGATGTTGTAGCTGAGGAAGCCGGCGTTGTCCTTCTCCTGCATCTGGGTCTCCAGCAGCTGCAGCAGGTCTGCAAACCACTCAAAGGCATGTGTGTCCCGGCACAGCCAGTAGAAGTAGATCTGAGAGGGGGACAGACCGTGAAGCAGATTATGTTTCTTTTTTTATTTTTATCTTTTTTTGAAGGATAGTTGATGTATAATATCATATAAGTTACAGGTGTATAATAGAGTGATTCACAATTTGAAAGGTTATACTCCATTTATAGTTATTATAAAATATTGGCTATATTCCCCATGTTGTGCATTATGTCCTCGTAGCTTATTTATTTTACACATGGTCGTTTGCACCTCTTAATCCCCTACCCCTGTCTTGCCCCTCCCCACTTCCCTCTCCCCAATGGTAACCACTAGTTCTTTCTCTGTATCTGTGAGTCAAGCAGATTATATTTAAATAGGGACCTATCAGCATTGAAATATGGATTTCTACCCTCCCCACTCCCACTTTTCCCTGCTGCTCAGAATGCCTGGAAACATGGGTTTTCAGAAAGCTCTAGATATTTGACAAACTAGCTCACATGAACCTGCTCTGGCCTTCACACGGCAGGGCAGAAAATAAATAGCTTGTTCTCAGAAATCCGTAGCTTAAGAAGAAAACATTGGCCCACCACTTTCCCCCTGGGTCTGCTCTTGCCCTCCTAGGATCCCCGGCTTCCCTTGACCCTCCTCTCAGAAAGACCAATAGGATCTAGACGAGCCATGACTGCCACCGCACTACGTCCCTACCCGCTACTGGCAGACTTCCCTGAGTTCGTAGGGGAAAAAGTAGTCCTACCCACACCTCCCCCACATCGAAAAGAGGGGAAGGGGAGAATGAAAAGTCAAGGTAAGCTCAACGTGCCTGTTAGAGGTTATCTCTACAGCTATTAGAATGACTCAAGCTTTATTAAAGATGTCCATTATTGGGCAATGAAACCAAACTTACATGTAACCAAAACATCCCCCAGGACTTTATTCTGAGGAGAGAGCCATAAGAAAGGAAAAAAGTAGAAGTGTCACGAAAGGACATGTCTCCTGCCCTCCCCCTGCAAATAAATGTGCTGGGGGCTGGAAATGGAATCCATGTCAATATCTAACGTAAGATGATAGAAAAATTATTCTATCCTCTCAATGGAACATGAAAGAATCATCAAAAATGATTATCAGCAAGCTTGTGACAACACTGAAAAGTACTATATGTTTTAAAAAGAGCAGGACATGAAATTGTACATACTCAATATATACAGCTTTCTAAAAATATGTAAACATGTTGGAAGAGAATTTACAAAAAGTGTAACTATTGGATTGGGGTTGTGGACACTTTCTATTCCCAACTCTCTTCTGACTTTCCAGTAATGCTACACAAATACAGTATATTTGTACTTTCAATAATAGGCTTGCTTATAGAGAACCACATTTATTTATTTGTTTGTTTGTTTATTTTTTTGGCTGTGCCACGCATGGCTTGCGGGATCTTAGTTCCCGGACCAGGGATCAAACCGGCACCCTTGGCAGTGAAAGCGCTGAGTCCTAACCACTGAACCGCCAGGGAATCCCCAGAAGCACCTTTGACTTATCAAACAGCCCTTTTGTGCAAAGCCTGCCTCTCTGAAACTACCTAGAACTTGTCTCCACTTCCGCCAGTCTCTGCCAGCCTCTGCCCTGAAGGCTCTTTGAGGCTTCACTTGGCAGACTGTGGTGAATGCTCCAAGCCCTCTGAAAAAGAAAAGAACCTACCTTTTTGAGCCTCAGATTGGGGGCTTTATTGCAATACTTGTACCAGATCGACTTGAGAATGGATGCAAAGGGCGTGACCCCGATCCCTGCTCCCACCAACATCACCACCTCATAACTGAACACATCTTCACTGGCAGTGCCGAAGGGCCCGTCAACAGCTATCCTGGAGGGAAGCATGGGGGAGATAGTTACACGGACACCTTGCTCTTCAGAGGAGGATGGGGCACACATTATCACTGCAGGTGTGTGACACGTCACTTCAAACTGGGACAATGTATTGATGTGACACTTTGTTCTGTGAGATAGCTTTCAAGTAACCAACTCGGTGTGAACATCGGGGTTGGAAGTAAGAAGAGGAATTTTTAGCTAACTGAAAACATTTGGTAAATCTCAGGGGTATTTTTTTCATGTCCCCAACCCCGTTCACTCACTACGCACGCGCGCGCGCGCGCACACACACACACACACACACACACACACACACACACACACACAAATGTCTGTGTCTCTTGCCAGGTGAGCCCACACTTGAAATTCCTGCTTACACTGCACATTAAAGTGAGAATTTTCCATGTCATGATATCTTATAAATTTAATATCTCTACTTTATGTTGGTCTATTCATTGAGTTATTTGACATACTTTTCTTCAGCATCTACTAAGTGCCTGACACCATGTTAGGCGTGTGGGAAGAAAGAGGCCAAGTGAGTAACATCTGGCATTTACCCTCAAATAACGTACACCAATGAAATTTTAAGTATAGCTTTGATTGCAAGTTAATATACCTTGGCCTTGACCCTTACAAATTTATAGGCACTGGGGAATATCCATGATTAATATTTGATTCAAACATTTTATATTTCATATAAGATTTATACATATATGCATAAGCACAGCACACGTACAAAACGGGGAACACCGAGATAGCTCCCTATAGAATCCGTATGTTTCGTCAGACTCAGGAGCTAGTAGAGTGACATTTTTCCTGAACTGATGCACCTTTGTAATAGGCGCTTTGTACTCACTTCGGTAGTTTCCAGGCATCTTGAAACTCCTGCTTATCACAGCCACAAGCTTTGAACAGTCCCTCCGTCCAGTCCCCCACGATGCGGATATGGATGCTAAAGAAGTCTTCCTCGGGGGCAGAGGTCAGGGTGAAAGGGTGCCACTCCAGCCTGGACACCACAGGGCACTTGACGAAAATGTATTGGCCCACCTCCATCTTGAATCCTTTTTTCTTCATCTGTAGCTCGATGGTTTTGAAAGGGTGAGTGACCACCTATGGAACAAAATGTGTCTCTGGAAATGAACCTTTCCCCCAGTACTTGCCTTTTCAGTATCCGTATGGATAAAAGGCTGAGCTAAGATGCCCCACACAGGTCCCTTCTTCAGGGCCAACACAGCAGTTCTTCCAGCAAACCTGCCTCTCGCTGGCAACTGCCCTCGGCTGTAGCCCATGGCCAACAGTGAGCCGGGGCAGGGATCCAAAGGCCTGGCCCTTGTCCTCACTTTGGGACAACTCCCAGGGGCCATCGCAGCTGCAGCACTTCCTGTAGGATCAGCTGAGGTTGCAGTTGCAACCACTTCGGGCCAGCAATTTCCTTCCCCCAATCCTGCCTTTCTTTTCTTTTACAGGTTCATCTCCTGAGAATATGCCCCGATAAGACTTCTGCATGCAGTTCTCTGTCTCAGAATCTTTGCCAGGGAATCCAACCTAAGACACCAGCTTAATGTGATTTTCTTTTTCTCTAAGAAGACAAGGCAGTTGCTAGAAACAGGAAGAAGAGATGGTTTCCTGCTCAGCCTTCCTATCTCCCCAAGGGATGATCAAGAGCCTTAGCAGCCGGACAGAAGCAGGAGACCCCATTGGCTAATAATATAGCAACATCGCCCAAACCAAGCCTAAGGTGCTGGTCTGTCTTTGTCCCAAGTCCCACCTTGAACCTGCCTGACTCCATGCATTGTTTTTACATTTCTCCCTACCTGGGGAATACACCATCCATCTCTCCCAAAGCCAGGCCCCACCCACCTGTTGCCATCCTCCTTCTCCGTGTACCTGAATGTTCATAACAGCTTTGTTTACAATAGCAAAAAAATTGGAAGCACTCCAAATGTCCATCAACTGGTAAGTTGGTAAATAACAAAATGATTTCATTGTAATATACAAAGTAATATGTTTCTTTGATGATTCCTGAGATCCTAGAGGGACTTTATATGTGCAACTGAAAACAAACCAAGGGACATCAAAGGAAAGAAAAATCAATAGAAACAAAATAGCAGATTCCTAATGTTGACTGATATACACGAGCTTTTCTTTTCACCCGTGAGGAGTAGGACAATAGGAAATCCTTTTAAGAAAAATTGCCAAGCATTTCCAAAACTTGTGATTCAAATATAAGTTATATGACAAGGCTGTAACCAACTTCCCTTCATCACTGAAATAAGGAGGTGTAGAGCTTCATTTTGAAACAGAAAATAAAAATGGATGAAAATGAGTTTGAAAATTATGTTGCTCATGTTGCAATTTTGTGTGGTGAGAATGAGTTCCACCACATTGCAATTTTGCTACCACAGGGAACATCGGGATAGAAGGGAATAAAATGCACTAGTGGACAGCGTTGTCACCAGAATACTTTTGGATAGTACTTTGTTTCTTATGTGTGTTTACATGAGAAGAAAATGAATACTTATTTTCTTCACAGGCAAACAAGTTTGCCTTAGAAATAGGCTTAGAGGAAATACTTGTCTGGTTAGTTCATTCTAGTCTAGTAAGGGAAATTTTGTGGTGGTTCTTTTTGCTGATCTGTGGGCTTTTTCTCATAGTACAATATAAATATCATAAAAGGAGAACTGTTGTGGCTTCCTATATTTCAAGGTTTCCAATGTCAGCTGGACTAACTTTACTATGACCTTCCATAGATGCCAAGAAAGAAGAGCTAGGGTGGTGGAGTGGAAGATTTTTTGTGTTTTGCAAAAGCAACCCATGGTAAGCTTTTGGTAAATACTTTCTGAACTGAACTGAATTAAATTTTATTTGATAAAAATAGTCCTGTCTGATGTTTCCTGAAACTATAATAAGGCAATTCCGTTTCTATTTATTTAGTTGGATATTTATTTATTTAATGATAAGAAGCAGCATAGACGTGTGGGGAAAAACCACTATATACTTGAAGTTAGCGGATTCAATTCTAAATGCAGTTTAGTTATTAGCTCATTTGAGACTTTGAGTACATTAACTCTGATACTCTGTGACTGTATACAAAGCACAGAGACCTGCCCTTGGTTCCCTGGTTCTTTTGGCATCTGAATATTTTAAGGCTCAGTGCATGACCTTTTGAACTCACCTCTTTTGCTTCTTTACTCTTTTTTTTTTTTTTTTTTTTGCGGTACGCGGGCCTCTCACTGTTGCGGCCTCTCCCGTTGCGGAGCACAGGCTCTGGACGCGCAGGCCCAGCGGCCATGGCTCACGGGCCCAGCCGCTCTGCGGCGTGTGGGATCCTCCCGGACTGGGGCACGAACCCGTGTCCCCTGCATCGTCAGGCGGACCCTCAACCACTGCGCCACCAGGGAAGCCCTGCTTCTTTACTCTTAACTAATCACATCATCTCTCTATGCTCCTCCCCTCTACACACACACACACACACACACACACACACACACACACACACACACACACAGGGATTCATTTACACAAAACATTTGGGTTCACTTTTCAACAGAAAATGTTAACTTCTAGTTTCCCCAATTAAAAGGCCCAATCATTTGATTATCAAGCTAGGTACATTGAAACAAACTGTAGGTCATCTCTCTGCCCTAAGTTTAATCAAAATAAACTGAGTAAAAGTGAGATCTGACAATGATATAGAGAACTTGGATAGACTTGTCCATGATATAGTTAGATAGTATTAGTAATTCCTAACCCAGCCAATACCTTGGTGATGACCACCTTCTGTTGAGATCGCCAAAACCGTACCAACCTCTCACAGAGATACAGGAACATGGGACCCACTATCCATTTCCAAGTCTGTAATCAGAGCAAACAATGAAAAAAGGATGTGTTAAGGGGCGGTAGTTGATAAAAGATTCATGGGGACAAAACATTTTAGAAGTTCACCTTTTTTGGTTTGTTTAAATATTCCATGATAGACTAGTAAATTTCTTCTAAAATATCTAAAGTTAAAATAAATTTTTGAGCCAGTAAAAATGAACATTCTCCTTGCCCACATTGGGGAACTATATCTACAGTATGGAACTTTCCCAAGAGGAACTGCCCACAAGAATGGGATTTCCTCCTATTGTCGCAATAGGAGTTGCAATAACCCTACAGCAGAGTAAGGTTGGTTTCAGAATTAACATTTCTCTAAAGGACAGCATTTCAACAACATCATATTTTTAATGCAACGTTGCAATTACTTTCTCTTGGTCACGTAGCCAAAGCTTCATTCTTTGCAACATGAGAAATTCCACACTAGAATTTAGCTCTTCCTCCAATATCCTGGCAAGTTCTAGGAGCTATGCAATGCACTTTCTCTAGGGTGTTCTCTTGTCAGAATCTGCAGTGTTTCAGAACACTGGAATTACCCCGTGGCATTACTGGCTATACAAAAACATTTAGGCCAAACAGATCCATCCTGGGATTCAGTCAGTTAGGTTCCTAGATGAATATCTGAAGTGGCAAAGAATTTTAGAAGTCGATATCATCTAAAATACAACATTCCAGAAGGGATTCCAAGAGGGGAAAAAAATCCCAGAGTGCTTCCCATAGTCTCGCCTATGATCTTTCTATGAAAAATTTTAAGAAAGTTATTGTTGGAAGTTGAGAGCACCCAAATGTCCCTATCTCCAGCCTAAGTTGAAGGATATCTGCCCGGAAGTCATAAATGCTCTGCTACTGGCCTTCATTTTCATGGGACAGTTTTTTCAAACGGTCTAGCATCATCCATCTATGTCCTGGCTGCCACCTGGGGCCCCACTGAATGCAGCCAGGTCTTGGACATCACTTCTAATCTCCCCAGAAACCCAGGAGCTCCTCTGAGGTAGATGCCTGTGAAGGTAGCAGCGCTCTGACTTAGCTGTCTTCAAGGAAATGTGCCTTCCCCAGCTCATAAGAGGACCTGCAATAGAGTTCCCTTGTAATCCTTTCTATTGATGTCTGCATGTAGTGGGGGTAGTTCACTGATGTGTCTGCTTGCTTTCATTAATGAGCAAGGATGCTGAAAGATGTGGAGTCTGCAGACAGCATGCTGTTTCTACAGGAAGAGTACTCCTATATTATGAGAGTCAGAAAAAAGGAAAGAGAAAATGGGATGGGAAATTTGCCTTTATATTATACTGTGCTTAAGGACAAAATAATCATCCTGTTCAGAAGCCCTGTACAAAAGTTGATTTTTGCTTAGTTTTATACCAATGGCTAGCATAATAACCAATAAAGTATATTGCTTGCCAATGGGGGAAAAGGTGTGAAGATCACAGCGTCCACTGCTCACTCTATGGAACGGAGATATTGAGAATAAACAAAACGGAGTTCTTCAGAGCTCCCAACAAAAGGTAAATATTTCAGCATCTTTTCCCTTGGTCATCCTTGCCACACTCCTGCTCTACCATGAAGTGCTGATGGCATGACCCTGGCTCTGCAGCCTCCTTTATGCCTCATAGACGGGACCTCCTGATACCTAATGGTAGCCCTATGTGCCACCTCACAAATTTCCTTCCCAGCTCTGAAAGCTGTATAGAAAGTCCTACTTCCTGGAATCTGAAGAGGCTCCTGCCTCCTTATAAATCATAATCTGAGCTTTCCAACTCGGCTCAGGATGGAATCCCTCTGAAAATCATTAACTGGTATTATTGTGGCCATCACAACCAGAAGAGAAGAGGTAGAACTTCTTGAACCCAAAAGCACTTTAAAAAACAATACTTTTCCAAGTTTTATATCAGGATGTTCATAACAGACTAACGTAAAGCTTACTTTTCAAGAACTAATTCTAGACAATAAGCATAGCAGAAAAACACTGGATACTTATAACATCCTAGCAGTTCCGTGACATTCATAACGGACAACTCTATGACATTTGTATCTCTTTCTTAGACACAGTTTGAAGATTGTTGGTAATGAAACTATAATAGCTACAATGAATTGTACATACCATAGGAGGGTTCCCAGAGAACTCTGGGATTGGGCAGTCCTTTATTTTTCCCCATTGTGAGATGTTTTGATAACATTCTCTTGGCTTGTGTTTCAACAAACTCTCTGCGGTCTGCCCACGTACAATTCGCCTGAGGAGGAAATGTAAGTCCAGACCATTTAGAAACAAGAGATTAAATTCTTGGTTTTCTGAGATTCTGACATATTTTTATTAGTATTCTCATATGGTTCCTATACTTTTCACTTAAAAGTAATACTTCTTGCCCCCTCCAAATAGATTAGAGGAAGGGAAAGAAAATTCATAATCTTTAGCAATAGAAAAAAAAAAATGGGGACTTCCCTGGCGATCCAGTGGTTAAGATTCCACGCTTCCACTGCAGGGGTTGTGGGTTCGATCCCTGGTCGGGGAACTGAGATCCCACATCCCACATGCTCTGCAATGTAGCCAAAAAAAAAAAAGAAAAAGAAAAAAAATATGTACAGTGGCACAAAGGATATTTATATGTAACATTATAGAGGGTAAGTTTTGGATCAGTACATGTTTTCCGGAAGGCAACATTTGTGCTTCTGTTTCAAGTATTATTCTCATTTATAAACAGACAAATAAAAAGAGAAAAACTGCAAATCCAACAGAGCAACCGCTGGCCCGTACAGTACCATTGTGCATATTAGAACAAGATGCCCCCTCTTTGAGGACAGCTCTAGAGGCAAGAGCTTGGCCAGCAGAGCATGGGCTAACTTCTTTCCCCTTGGCCAGGCACCCTTATGTAGTTGACAACCCATACAACCATATACAGTAGCCCTGAGGCTTAGTACAAATCTTTTATTTGTTGTTTCAAAATTGTCTAAATTCAACCAAAACGTTGAAATCCACTTAAGACGACTTAATTTTGTAGAGATTATGCCATTCTCACAGACATCAATGCTGACGGTGTGTCCCTTGAAGTGCTCGGAGCCCATTCACTTCAATTCAATAAATATTAATTGAGCAACTACTAAAACATAAGACAATGCAGGTTGAGTGGGAACAGAGGGAGGGAGGCACAAAGTTAAGTCATGTCCCTGACCTGAAGGAACATAAATGACAAGGTCTTCAGAATATATAATAAGAAGAGACACAGAAGGCCCTTTGCTTGGGGGACCTAAAAGTTTGTTTGGGGGACCTAAAATTTATTATGCTAGTTGGTATATTCAGAGGATGTTTTAATTCAAGGTCATTAACCATCGCTTTCTATCCCTAGGTCTTGGGGAAGAGAATTACCATGTATTGAGCATCTATCACATGCCAAGCCTGGGAAAGCCACTGTACACAAATTATTTCAGGTAATTCTCATAACAGGCCTGAAATGTAAGTATTAGTACTCTCATTTTATGTATGAGGACACCAAGGCTTAGAGAGACCAGGTAACTAGAAGCAGAATGATTTGGTGAAAGCAATTCTGGACCCAAGCCAGACAGCCTTGGTTTCACATCCCGCGTCCACCCCTTGCTAATTTGGTGGCCTTAGGCAAGTTATTTAACTTCTTTTGAGCCTCAGTTTCTTCAGCTATAGGATAGGTATAAGTGCCTCATTAAAAGTTCGTTTTAGTAATCAACTGGCATGATGCATATAAAACGCCAGACACAAAGTCAGCGTCCAACAAATGATAACTATTAAAGTTCTTAATGTTCAAGTTTACTTGGGGAGTAAGTGATAGAAAAAAAGTCGGATTTTCTCCTTCTCTTCTCAATGCCAGGACCGGCAGTCAGTTTTAATCCCAGTTCAGCTGCTACCTAGCCAGGAGACTGGCTAGTCTCAGGAGACTGAGAATCAGCATAAGTAGCAGATTCTCCTCAGATGGAGAACGGGGTACATATATCTCCTCTGCCGGCTCCAGAGGAAAATACATATCTATGAAACTATACAAACGTAAAGTGGTGGAATTACTAAGCTAGAGAGGGGAAGAAATTCAGTTTTGTTTTTTTTTTCTCTAGGATTTTCTGAAACAGCTGGATGATGACCGAGTCCCATTTAAAGATACTCAAATGCTTTTAGGAGAGTTAAGAGAGTCTTTGTCTACACAGATTTTTCAGTGCTTAGAAAGAGATGACCAGGCGTCAGGGTCAGCAAGTTGATCAAGAATGCACTTGAGGACAGGGAACAATATTCAGTATCCTGTACTAACCTATAATGGAAAAGAATATGAAAAAGAATGGATATGTATAACTGAGTCACTTTGCTGTACACCTGAAACTAACATAACATTGTACATCAACTATACTTCAATAAAATAAATTTAAAAAAAGAATGCACATGAGGGGTTGCCACAGGCTGCTTCTCTCCACCCTTCCCCTTTTTAGGTCTCAGCCACTTCTAGGCTGACTTGACTCAGACCAGAGTCATTGAGCCTTGACACCTACTTCCTCCACCCTTAGTTATCTGGAGCCCCATACCCACCGGGGAACTTCCCAGGTCTGCTTTTTGCGTGCAGGTGGGAGAATCAGCTAGTGTGAAAGAGTAGAAAAAGGAAGCCTGGTATGAAAGAAGGGTCCCAATAAGGCAAACTCTCCCAGCCACACATCCAGGCACCGTGTGTCTCTATGAGAGCATTCATCATGGCCTGCCTTAGCCCATCCGGTCTCCAACCCCAGCTATGCCACGGATAAACTGGTAGTGGCTTGGCTACACACTTTACCTTTTTTGGTCTGTTTCCTTGTCTACAATTTCCCCTGGAAATGGGGATAGTAAGGGCATCTCTACCTTTTGGAGATTAAAAGAAACATTTCATGTCTGTAACAAATGCTCAGTAGAAGCTAGCTTTCCCCTTTATTATGTTAGGATGCTTGAAGGCAATAACCATGTATTTCTCCTTCTAGTATTCCCCACAGTGCCTGAGATAGGTCCTCATACACAGTAGGCAATCAGTGAATGATTGGCTTGAATCAAAACTCATTGAACGGGGACTTCCCTGGAGGCTCAGTGGATAAGAATCTGCCTGCCAATTCAGGGGACATGGGTTCAAGCCCTGGTCCGGGAAGATCCCACATGCCGTGGAGCAACTAAGTCCGTGTACCACAACTACTGAGCCTGCGCTCTAGAGCCCGCGAGCCACAACTACTGAAGCCCTGAGCCCTACAGCCCGTGCTCCACAACGAGAGAAGCCACCGACTGCAATGAGAAGCCCGCACACTGCAAGGAAGAGTCGCTCCCGCTCGCCACAACTAGAGAAAGCCCACGTGCAACAACGAAGACCCAACATAGCCAAAAATAAATAAAATTAAACAAACAAAAAACCTCATTGAACGACAGCAAACCCTTTCACCTGATTAATCATTAACCTCTCTGGTTTGGGAGCTTGTCTAATTTTCTAGGGATTAAGCCACAGGAAACATCATTGGAGACATCCAAGACCCTGCCAGCACTCTCAGCGTGCTTTCTATATGCTTGCAAAGATATTCAAAACTTTGGTGTATTTTTCCAGCTTGCTATAAATAACCGCACTATGAATAGTTATGAGTCGGGTACCAGAAACTAAAGTGGTGCTGAGTGGTTTCTATCAAAGTGACTTCTGTTTTCCCCTCATATTCCCTCAGCAGACAGGCTAAGGTCACACAAAGACAGGGAGGTCACTGTGCCTCTAGCAGAGCATCACATCTGGAAACTGAGAGACATAAAATACTTGGTCTTGGAGTTTAAATACTCACTCAGCTCCATGGATGGCGAGACCAATGAAGAAGATCACAAAGAGATGGTGTGTGTACCAAAACACTTCAAAGTAAGACCTCCTGATGGTTTTGGTGGAGGAGGTGATAATTAATATGAGGCAGAGTGTGATGACAACTCCAGTGATGCCTGCCAACCGCGTCACAGCCACGTACAGGCCTCCTTCAGGATTCTGTAAAACACACACACACACATTATTTGTAGGCTCTCAAAAGCAGGGCTACCTATTTATAAAGTGTCCAGTGAATAAGGCATAGGCATTTTCATCCCCCCTTTAGATTATCCTAACCATCCCCCCCCAACAGAGTGGTATAGAATTGGAATAGATATTTCCAAATTTAAAAAAGTCTTACATCTTCTTTACCCATTCATCCGATGATGGACACTTAGGTTGTTTCCATCTCCGTATATATAATGGAATATTACTCAGCCATAAAAAGAAACGAAATTGAGCTATTTGTAATGAGGTGGATAGACCTAGAGTCTGTCATACAGAGTGAAGTAAGTCAGAAAGAGAAAGACAAATACCGTATGCTAACACATATATATGGAATTTAAGAAAAAAAATAATGTCATGAAGAACCTAGGGGTAAGACCAGAATAAAGACACAAACCTACTAGAAAATGGACTTGAGGATATGGGGAGGGGGAAGGGTAAGCTGTGACAAAGCGAGAGAGAGGCATGGACATATATACACTACAAAATGTAAGGTAGATAGCTAGTGGGAAGCAGCCGCATAGCACAGGGAGATCAGCTCCGTGCTTTGTGACCACCTGGACGGGTGGGATAGGGAGGGGGGGAGGGAGGGAGACACAAGAGGGAAGAGATATGGGAACATATGTATATGTATAACTGATTCACTTTGTTATAAAGCAGAAACTAACACACCATTGTAAAGCAATTATACTCCAATAAAGATGTTAAAAAAAAAAAGTCTTACATGGTTGAGGTATCATAGGAAGTATCAATTGATACACAGAAAGAGTTCTAAGGGAGTATCAAATGATCAACTATATGTCCTAAAAGGCTCTGAAGCTCTTTCTCCCTTTGATTTGAAAAGTGTCATAGTGCTTAGTTTGTAAATGTATTCTGTGCATGCCTAACATCTTAGGCTGCGTTCCTCCAAAGCAGATCCTGGGATGAGGATTTAGAAAGAATGTGCTCCAGAAGAAGCTGGTAAGGGGATGGTTAATAGGTTAGGAAAGAGGAACAAGTCAGGTAAGAGGACGATCTCGGGCCAAATCTTCAGCCTGATGCTGCAGGGGAACTGTGGAGGGTAAATTACACCTTAGAGTTTATCCTGACTCAAGGCAAGGAAGCTGGGTTTTCATGGCCTGCACCCATCAGTTATTGGTTAAGAGATGCTCAGCGAGATAGCTATCCAGGCCCTTTCAGATATGGGCAAAGGGACTTTGGGCAAAGGGACTCCAGTAGCCCCAGGGCAGTCCTTTGAGGAGCAAAAGCAAATAGAGGAAATTGAAAGTGAAAGCACACAGAAGGGTAGGGGAGCACAGACATAGTAAAAGTGATCTGAAGAGATCTGGGCACAGCACTGCAGTGTCAGCTCACTCGATATGTTCACACTGCCACTCTTACGTATCATTGTACAATGAACAAGTAAAAGAAAAATTATCCAAGACATTATAGAAAAATAATTTCTATTTTATTTGATGTGGTTTAATTCTGTCCCTAGATAGACCAGGCACACTTTTTTATATCAGCCTGAGGATAATTATTTCTACAAAATCATGGAACTTTTCTTGTAATCTATTCTAAACAGACAAGGAAACATGTTTGGAATTCGGTGTATACTGAGTGATGTGATTCGGCTATCCTCCCAAACTACTGGGCACATGAAGATGACTTAGAGCTTCTCCCTCTGAGTGTAGAAAGCCTCAGCAGCTGCTGGAAGGGAAAAAGTCCTCGCCTGAGGATTCCCCAAATGACTGCCCCTGGAGCAATTAGCAGACATAGGCCACCTCTCAGATGTTGTAGGCAAGAAAGAGGAAATGCATTGCTGACAGATGTCAGCTGGTGGCTGACCTGGTATTAACACCTCAGCCAGAGGGTTCCCTATTTCACATAAACAAGTTCATAGAACACCAACATCAGACAAGGTCATTCTGTCACTGTGATGGACTGACACAAAAACGAGACCACTCTGAAATCTTATCTGAGCCAAGACAAAAACATGGGTGACTGCTGCTTCTTGACCTATTACAGATTTAACCCCATTCTTCTGCCTCCTAGAAAAAAAATTATTAAGATACCCAACGCTGGAACTGTCCCCAATTCCTGACCATACCTGATCCAGAGGAAATGCTTGCTTCCTGAAACCCCTCCTGAATCATCTAACACAAGTCCCACAGCAAGCCTTTCTCAACACCCTCCTGAGATGCCCCCAACTTCCTCATAGTGTGAGGTCTCTTTGCTGCAGTAAGTAGTAAACCCAACTTTGTTTGACTAGACTATGTTCCTGGCTTTCTTTGACTGTTGGGCATTGCCATGGATAAGCCTGTGTTACTCCAGGCTCCACGTATACACATTCTGATAGGTGACTTTAAGAAACTGGAGAACATCTAGTGACCCTCTACATATGGGATCAGGAGTGTGGGAGACATTTTCTCTGTGGCCACATTCTTAGAACCTACAGAATTGTCCCTCTGATAGTCAACTTTTGTCATTGTTCTGATCAAGTAGAATTCTTCACTCACTGAAATCTAATCCTCAGTTTTAATGTCTACAGAACATCTGAATCAGGAAATAAGAGGCTTACCTTAATTCTCTGTCGAGCAAAATTGAGGTAAGTTTCACCAGGCTTATCTCCAATGTCAGAGAGTGCTATTGAATAAGGGTCAGAATTGTTGACTCGGGCATTGACACACCACTCCACATTAAATAGGTGTGCAATGGTGTGAATCGCTGAAGAGGGCACAGAAGAGAAACAAAGAGGGTGAAGTGTGTGTACAATTTTATTTGTAGCTGGGTTTTTGGCTGCAGCCCCTGACTCTACGATAAGTTAGTGGAGATTTGATAAGGATCCCTTCTTACACCACCACCACCACCTTAATAATTATAATACTAACACAAAATATACATAAACACATGAATACTATCATATATACATATGTGTGTGTATATATATATATATATATAAACAATAATAAAAAGAAAGTGTTTAGCTAATAAAGGCTATCTTAAGAAATTCCCAACTTATGGGCTATGGCCCTTGTAGGATTATTGCAAGAAATCCATGAATCTACACGTTCAACCAAGTATTTAAAAGATGAATGAATAAAAGCTCTCATATGTGGACTAACAAACAACTTTGATGTTAAAAAGTGTATAAAAGGGTGAATACACTGGGATTTTATCAGAAGAGTCTAAGGGGAAAAAGTTTTAAGACCTGAAGGAATAAATCCTAGTGTTGGGATGGCAGAAAGAGGGGTGAATATTTTTTCATAGAACTCATTCAAAAAGTACACATCCAATCACCACCTAATCTACCTGCAAAGGCTGATCCCTTATTTTAAAAATATCTTAGAGGGAACACTCTGGTTCCAAGTTTTCTTTGCAATCTCAAATATCTTAATGAACATACCAGTGTGAAGTGCAATCATCCATGCCACCATTTTATGAAAGGTGAGGTTCCTGTCCAGTTGTCTTCGAATTCTTGTTGAGCAGCACTTTGGATTAAAGGGAAAAGAATGAAATCGTAATTGTTAACAAGAAAGTTTTCTCTGTGCCAGGCATTAGACACATATCATCTCATTTAATTCTTATGACCACCCTAAAAAACTACATCATTCTACCCATTTGACAGATGAGAACACTGAGGCTCAGATAGATGTAGTCATCTTCCCAAGGTCAAACAGCCAATAAGTGGCATGGCTGGCTTAACCAATGTTTTAGGTTCTCGTACTATTAACATAAAAAGCCTCTCATGGAATCCATTGCTTAATTGTATAAAATATGAATTTGGACAGAAAACATCTAACTACATAGTTTCTAGTTCAGATTAATTTATTTAATAACGAGGGGATATAGAAATTTTAAAAGGACAGGGCTGCCCTCAAAGACCTGAAGGTCCATGGGGATACAGACAAGTGAACAGTTCTAGAACAAGTGAATAGTTTTAGAAGAGCACCCTTCCAGGACATAGACACTATGAGAGGAGAAAAAAAGTGTCCACCTGCATATGTTGATAGAGACAACGTAACAAGGGAGATCATTAACAAAATAATCATAGCAAAAATTATAATAGTACTTACAAAGAACTTGTGCAAGGAGCTGCTTTAAGTGTTTTTTTTTTATTGTTTTTAAAATTTTTGACCGCACTGTGCAGCACGCAGGATCTTAGTTCCCTGACCAGGGATCGGACCTGCACCCCCTGCAGTGGAAGCGCAGAGTCTTAACCACCGGACCACCAGGGAAGTCCCTAGGAGTTGCTTTAAGTGTTTTACATGCATCGACTCATTTCATTCTTACATTAATCCTATGTGGGAGGTACCATTATTATCACCACATGACAGATGAGGAAACAAAGGCATAGAGAAGTTACCTTCCCTTAGGTTGCATAGTTAATAAGTGACAGAGCTGAGGTCTAAACCCAGGCTCTCTGATGCCAGAGATATCAACATTCTGATATTTCATACCTTTTATGATTACCTTGGCATTAAAATGGCATTTTGGTCAACTGGTTAGTGTAATTGTCCTACCGACACATGTTAGAAGATGTGGGTTTGAATCTGGATTCATGTCAATGCCCAAAGTAGAGGAAAAAAACAAAACAAAACCTGGTTTCTGGTTGAATCAGACAGAGCTTTGTTCTCTGAAAAGTGGTCAAGTGCTCGCTCTGGATGCTTTGTTTCCAAGGCTAGATGTACTGCCATAGAGATTCAGAAAACTTCTAAGGAGAACAGAGTGAAGTGCAAAAAACCCCCAAAACAAAACAAAAAGCTCAGGTATTTTAAACACCTGGTTCCAAACATATTCAATTTCAATATACGGGTGTTAAATATTTGGCTTATTTATTTTTAATAAAATGTTCTGGTTTTATAGAAAAAATAGAATTGCATAGAAAATTGTGCTTACTCCACTACCTCTGAGTTAGCTACATCTAGGGAGGGCAGGCTGTTTGGATCATGAAAGCAGGTTCCTGGAACTGCAGAAATACCAGTAAGGAAGACACTGAAGACTTCAGAGAAAGGAAAAAACATTTAGGCTTTATCGAGTGACTTCTGTGAGCCAGGCAGTTTACCCATAATCATTGCCTCATTTAATGTAACCAGATAAGTATTACTGTCCTTATTTTACAGATAACAAAACTAAAGCTAACTCTCACATTGGCTGGGATCAGGACGATTTGTCTTTAAGGTTCATTCCCTTTTCCATCAAACCAAATGTAAAGATACAGTCACTATTATTCTACATGTCTAAAAACCAAGACAAGAAGTTAAGTGAAAGTACTCTATCTGGAAAGTGAGGTTAGAGGGAGTAAGTTTGGGAAGGGAAGGAAACCAATAAAGGGTGTATTAGCACATCAACTACCACTACCATATCTTATCAGCGGGCTCTCCGATCAGGGAACTCTGGGAGACTGTGTAGGATACGCCCCCAGAGGTTTGTTACCTGAGGGGTTAGGAAACTTGGGTAGTCTCTACCAACTCCTATCCATCATTGGCTGAGGGCTCTTCCCAGGGCATCAACTCCCTGGCATTTCCGGCTTGTCCCAGGAGAGGGCTGAAAGAAAATCCTCAGGCAGAGAATGACCTGAGCTGGCAGAAGACAGCTGCCCCATGTACTGGAACTGACAGTGCAGAGGGAATACGGGTGGAACCCTACCAGCAGCAGCTACAACAACCTGTTCACCGGTGACTCAGGCTCTCAAAATAAGGGTTTCCTGGTTGAAATCACTTCTCTTACACTCCTGTGGGTGAAGAATTGACTGTCCTGTTTTCTTTCATAGCCTCATTGTCTTTTGTGTTTATTTCAAGCGCCGTACATTGTTCTACTCCTTTGTAGTTTTTACAGTGTTAAGGAAATATCTTTTTCCTGTTTCCTGATTGCTAGGTTCCTCCACAGCTTCGTAGAGTCCCTGTGGTAGGCAGAATTGTAAGATGTTCCCCAATGACCTTATATAATCTCCTCCCCTTGAGTGTGGGTGAGACCTGACCTATAACTATGATAGGATGATACTCCTGTGATTTCGTTACCTTATATGGAAAAAGGGATTTTGCAGAGGTAATTAAAATCCCAAATTGACCTTAAGAGAGAGGTGATCTGGGTGGGCCTGACTCAATCACACGAGTCTTTTAAATCTGAGTCTAAAAGTCAGCAATCTTAGGTGCAAGAAGTATTTGATACGCTGCTGCTGGCTTGAAGATGGAAGGGGCCACACGGCAAGGAATACACCTCGGATCTGAGAGCAGCCCCAGAGTAACTGTCAGCAGGAGACAGGGACCTTAGTCCTGCAGCTGCCAGGGACTGAATTTTGCCAACAAGAATGAGCTTGGAAGATTTTACCCAGAGTTTGCATGTGAGTATTCAGTCCAGTTGACGCCTTGATGTCAGCTTTGTGACACCCTGAGCAAGCAGGATGCTGGACTTCTGCACAGCTGTGAACTAGTAAACGGGAGTTGCTTTAAGCCTCTAAGTTTGTGGAAATTTGTTACACAGAAGTAGAGCATTTAATACAGTCCTCATTGGAGTGATAGACGCAATTGGAGTCCCAAGAATGAGAGAATGGGAATTAGTAGGGTCAGAAAGCAATTTGCCATCAGATATATCTGTGCTGGACCCCAGCCCTACCACCTAGCTGTGTGACATTGAACAATATGCTCAGTTTCCAGCTTTCTCACCTATATATTTATCATAATTATTCCCTTGTAGGTCTGTTTCATAGATTCATTGAGAGGTATTTAATAAACACTCGCGCTTTTTTTGGTATCATTATTTAACTTTTCAGCTAGTATGGCATGGCTCCCCAGCTAGAGGGTAAGCATCCTGTGTGCAGAGCAATATATCATGTATTTTTAACAATCCTTACATAACTATTTGGTTAAATGACATTTTCACTGTCCTAGAACCCAAGACAATTATTCTAAACCTATAGAGATGTATTTGCCCACATATCTATACATGCCAAACGATTTTCTTTTCTCCTTCCAGACAAATTGTTTTGAAACTTTTGGGGGAAAAGATACTTGCTCCTGCATGCTGAATTTGAAGAAAAGGAATGTGGTTTCCTCGTGGTCTCTACACTGTCTCCATAGTTCTACCCTTATCATCATCAACATGGATCATCAAAGATATGAAACAATAGATTTCAATGTCCCTTATCAGCTTGAGCAACAAACTGTTAGAGAAAAGTTAACTGAGTGCCAGAAAAATGGAGAGATGTGCTTGGGAAACACAAGGTCCATTCAGTAAGAGTCTGATCTTAATAGGTGGTTTAAAAAATGCTATTTAGTATGAAATACATACATTTTATTAGAAGAAAAAACGGAGACTCTTAGTCACTAATGAGTTAGTAGAACTAACTAAGGTCCTACCAGGGCACCAATCCCTCATTTTTCTAAGCCACCCTCTATAGTGTGGTCAGGAATGGCAAACACATCCAAAGAGAAGCCGTAAGCCATGATTATACGGGGCTTCCAGATATAATTTCCTCATCATTTCCTGACAAGGTGGCAAGATGGCTGGTTGGTGGGGTAGAAAGGAGGGCTTTGCTGCCTGTGACGGCCCAGGGCTTTTTTCTCCCTCCCTACCATACAGAAACCATTTTTATGCTTTTGAGTCACTTGTGAATTACCGCCAGCCACCTACCAATTACCCAAGCTGCCATCATGCACAACAGCTTCCTCACCGAACAACTGCTCTTCTTTTTGCCATTGACTTCTAAAGGGAAGTTCCTCTGTTACTCTCAACTAGAGCCTTGCCCAATCTCAATAAGCTAACATTCAAGTGCAAGGGAGATTATTGAGTTATCTCGGCAGCTTGCTATGCTCGATTCAAACTGTGAGAGCAAAAAAATTCAAAGCATTGAGAAATGGAACAAAGAAGTGCATATTTAATGGGGCAAAACATTAACTTCTGTAACATGAGTGTTATGGAAACTTTAAAGTTCTATTTTATGTACACCTGGTCTCGCCACAGGTGCCATGAATGAATTTGAATTAGATATTTATATGCAGTTTGAGAGAAATTGCAAAAGCCAGCCTTGAATCTACAGAACTCAGGCAAAGAAACTGACAGTAATGTTGAAACCTGGTGGCAGTAGAATATGTGATAAATACGAAGAACACCACTGGATTTGTACAGCACAGCCTATAATTTTGAAATTACATGTTTATCTTCTATCTCTTCCATAAAACTCTAAGCTCCCTGAGCTCATGGCTCATCCATGTCTTACTCTCTACTCACTCTACGTCGCTGTGCTTAGCATATAGTTGGCACTCAACAAATATTTGTTAACTGACAACTCATTAGTTGACAGGCTTAGTCCATTAGCACACTTTTAGAATATCATTCATATTCATTCTTACACTTGCATTATCTCACCTGCTTTTTAGCTAAAAACAACAACAAAAAGAAAAACAACAACTATGAGACAGGAAGTCCAAGAGCCTTGCCCTGGACCACATGGTCAGATATAGAGCTATATCGAGGGCCTCTGACTCCCAGGCTATATAAGGTTAGAGAAAAGAGCTCACTCTCTTGCCTTCCTGTTTCTTTCTGATCTTCAGACTAGAACTTCCATCCAAGTTGAGGTTATTAAGGCTTCTTTGGGGACTTCTGTATGCCGAGTCCCACCATTCCCCATTTCCCTCGACAGAGCAGGCTCAGAGTCTTTACCCCTAGTTTTCCTGGGGTGGGCCAACCCTGTGGTTTTCTTTCTTTCTCCAGTTCTGTGACTGTTAAGTTTGCATAAAGGCCTACTAATAAATCCTTGAAGTTACAACACCCCTGTCACTTCTAGCCTAGGTTATTCAGCCTGCCCAAATATTCATATATACATGATGGCCTTTCTAAGACCATAGGACCACCACAAGAGAGTTTTTTTTGTTTGTTGTTTTTGCGGTACGCGGGCCTCTCACTGTTGTGGCCTCTCCCGTTGCGGAGCACAGGCTCTGGACGCGCAGGCTCAGCGGCCATGGCTCACGGGCCCAGCCACAAGAGAGTTTTGAGTTTAGGTGGCATGTAGGAAAGTGAAGAGGCTCTGGAGGCACAAGCACCTGGGCTGGAATCCCAACACTCCCAATGAATTTCATCCCCACCTCACTGGTCTGACATGCAGATTTCACAAGGTGAGGTCTAGGAAGACTCAATAAGTGGCAGGTGTTATAATTTCCAACATCAGTCACAGCATGTGTACTCATTTTAATCCCAATCAGAATAGAAGGTTCTTTGCCCAGTTAACATTTCAGATTGGGAAATCTGGAGGAGGGACACACCCCATCTGTAAAAGAATCTTACTTGCTGCTAATTTTAAAAAATATTTTCTTTGACATACAGGTCTCTCTGGTTAGAGAGTTGAGTGTCTCTGCAATTTGAAGAGCAGCCTCATTTCACCCCTGTCTTTAGAGACCCTCATGAGGATCTTCCCTCCTTTTAGGCCACAGGAAGCCTAAAAGTGGCCATTACAACATGTGCCACTCATGGGGCATGGCCACGCAACAGCATCGCAATTTGGGCCTGTGGGGTAACAAGGATTTCTTAACAGGCTGTCCTGGCGAAAACACTGCCTGTTTCTCAGGGTTTACTTCCTCTAAATAGAAAGTATTTGAACAGGGGGTGGGGGGAGAATAAAAAAGCTACAGTCCCCGAACTTCATTTAGCAAATGTTCATTGGGCACCTGCAATATACCAGATGTTGTACTTTACAGGTGGCGCATCAATAAAACTTTGCCATTACCCTATGATCCAGCAATCCGACTCCTGGGCATATATCCGGACAAAACTCTAATTCAAAAGATACATGCACCCCAATGTTCATAGCAGCACTATTCACAAGAGCCAAGACATGGAAACAACCTAAATGTCCATCAACAGATGAACGGATAAAGAAGATGTGGTACATATATACGATGGAATACTACTCAGCCATAAAAAGAATGAAATAATGCCATTTCCAGCAACATGGATGGACCCAGAGATGATCATACTAAGTGAAGTAAGTCAGAAATAAAGACAAATACCATAGGATATAACTTATATGTGGAATCTGAAATATGACACAGCTGAACCTATCTACGAAGCACAAACAGACTCACAGAGAGAACAGAGAGAACAGACCTGTGGTTGCCAAGGGGGAGCGGTGTGGGGGAGTTTGGGGTTAGTAGATGTAAACTATTACATATAGAATGGATGAACAACAAGGTCCTACTGTATAGCACAGGAAACTATATTCAATGTCCTGTGATAAATTGTAATGGAAAAGAATATAAAAAGAATGTATATATATGAATAACTGAGTCAATTTGGTGTACAGCATAAATTAACACAACATTGTAAATCAACTATACTTCAATTTAAAAAACAGAAAACTTTTCAATCAAATGGAATTCTACCTCTATGGTTTCTTAGGTTAAAAAGATGATTTTGGAAATCCTTGTAATCAATGTCTACTGTTAGTTGTAGCCTGCTAACCCTATATTAGTAAATCAAGTATTGTATAGTTCTCAAAGAAAAAGAATCTCCTTAGGATCAATGTGAATTTAGTAAGACTAGAGAAAATGAGGCAGAGCTCAAGGCAAGTTTTGTTATTGGCAGTTTAGATCACTTTCCTTTACCCACTTAGTCTTCGATTACCAATTAAGTATTAACATCTCAGCTATACATTTAAGGTCCTAGTTTACCAGCAAAGCTCCAGCCTGACCTCAGACACCTACCCTTTAAAATCCCTACACTCCCATCAAAGTAGATTGCTTGCTTCTCTCCACTATAAATGACCTCTACTTAATAGGTAATTTTTTTTAAAAGCTAGTTAATATAAAAAGAACATCTTATTAAAAGGAAAAAGAGAGGCTACTAGTCACTAATGGGCAGTGGAATGGGTCCCACCGGGGTATCAGTCCCTAACTTTGGAAGAGCTGCCCTCTATGGTGTGGTCAGGAATGGCAAACACATCCAAAGAGAAGCCACAAGTCATGATCACACAGGACTTTCAAGGATATGATTTCCTCACCATTCCCTGTGCTTTTGCCCATACCGTTTTCTCCATGTAGAATGTCTTTCTCTCTCCTTTATATCTCGTACAGGCTTATTTTATCCTTATATGCCCATATCTGATGCCACCTTCTCTAAGAAGCCTTTTTCCATCCCCTGCGCCACCTGATATAATTTCCCCCTCCTTTGATGGATTCCCTGTAGCTCCTTATTTGTAACATTTTGTGGGACCCATCATATTTTTCTTTGTATCGTATTAATTTGAGTACATGTGCAGATTCCAAGTTCCTCTTTTCTCATCTTTGTATAACAATATCAATAAGAAATTCGTATACCATTTTATAGATTACAAAAGCTCTTCCTACATAATCATTTTTTTCTTCTAGCATAGTATATTAGGGGCTCTCTGTATTGTTGAAGTGAGGGTGAAAGACCCCGGGCATTTAGAAAGCTCTGAACTCCTCAATTCCATGGACATAACACCGGTCACATTCATTACATAGTGACTCATAGCTCATTGATCCCATCTTCTTTGGATATTATCCACAAAAGAGATTTTCTCTGACTTAAAAATTTTGAGAAACATGGCACTGTGAGATTAATTCCCAAATTTCACGTCAGTCTCATAAATCTCTGTTTATATACATATACATATATGTCATATGATGTATGTCTGTGTGTGTACATGCATATGTACTTTATTGCTATTGTTGAGGTATATGTTGATTGGTTGTTGTTTACTTTTTGTTTGTTTGTTTTTAATGTCTGTTCCAGGTTAAATGGCTATCCCAAGGAGCTCCACCAACAAATAATATAAAAATAAACTAGAGAATCAAGCATTGCTTGGCTTGTGAATATTGTACAGAGGTTGGAATCCTCACAAACTCTTGGTTTGCTTTCCCTATTGGTGCAGCCACTATGGAGGACAGTATGGAGGTTCCTTAAAAAACTAAAAATAGAACTACCATATGACCCAGCAATCCCACCACTGGATATATACCCTGAGAAAACCATAATTCAAAAAGAGTCATGTACCACAATGTTCATTGCAGCTCTATTTACAATAGCCAGGACATGGAAGCAACCTACGTGTCCATCAACAGATGAATGGATAAAGAAGATGTGGCACATATATACAATGGAATATTACTCAGCCATAAAAAGAAACGAAATTGAGCTATTTGTAATAAGGTGGATGGACCTAGAGTCTGTCATACAGAGTGAAATAAGTCAGAAAGAGAAAGACAAATACCGTATGCTAACACATATATATGGAATCTAAGGGAAAAAAATGGTTCTGAAGAATATAGGGGTGAGACAGGAATAAAGACACAGACCTACTAGAGAATGGACTTGAGGACATGGGGAGGGGGAAGGGTAAGCTGGGATGAAGTGAGAGAGTGGCAAGGACATATATACACTACCAAACGTAAAGTAGATAGCTAGTGGGAAGCAGCCACATAGCACAGGGAGATCAGCTCGGTGCTTTGTGACCACCTGGACGGGTGGGATAGGGAGGGTGGGAGGGAGACGCAAAAGGGAGGAGATATGGGGATATATGTATATGTATAGCTGATTCACTTTGTTATAAAGCAGAAACTAACACACCACTGCAAAGCAATTATACTCCAATAAAGATGTTAAAAAAAGTGGGGGGTGGCATTGAGCTTGATGGCCTTCGAAATTCTGAGGAACTCAAACTTTGTAAATGTTGGTTCTTACCGCACTGGAACCCCTGAGGAAAGACAGTAGATTTCGACAGACTGGCAGCAGAATCAGCATGCAGTTGAAATTCAGGCAGGCTGCAGGGGCCCTGGCCAGTGCCAGCGCTGACTGGAAAAGGCAGGATAAGAAGCAGGGTGACTCTTGTGCGCCCAGGACACCGCCCGCCCCACTTGCCTACACCCACTCCCCCAGGCTTCCCAGCATGAGGCCCACACTCCAGAGATATCAAGTTGTAGGGGCTTCCCTGGTGGTGCAGTGGTTGAGAGTCTGCCTGCCGATGCAGGGGACCTGGGTTCGTGCCCCGGTCCGGGAAGATCCCACATGCCGCGGAGCGGCTGGGCCCGTGAGCCATGGCCGCTGAGCCTGCGCATCCGGAGCCTGTGCTCCGCAACGGGAGAGGCCACCACAGTGAGAGGCCCGCGTACCGCCAAAAAAAAAAAAAAAAAAAAGAGATATCAAGTTATCTGGGAAGGAAGGTCCTTTAGAGCCAGGGCTCTTCTTCATCATAAATGAATAAAATGTTGGGGTGGGGAGCAAGGGCCAGATTAAAATAAATATTATGAATATTTTCAAACATAAAGAGAATTTGAAATAATTTCACAATGAATACCTGTTGATTCATCTCCAAGATTCTACCTTTTACATTTTACAATGGTTGCTTTAGCACATGTCTATTCACTTCTCCATCCATCTACCCATCCCTCTATCCATCCATCAATGCATCTTATTTTTGATGTATTTCCAAGTAAGTTGCAGATATCGGTTTACTTCCTCCTAAATATTTAAGCATGCATATCATTAACTAGAGTTCAGTATAGAAATTAGGTCTTTGTAAAGAAGATTTTCTTAGCACATAGACTAACCTCAATAGTAACTAAGTTCGTATGGTATGATTGTTCTTTGTAATGCCTAAAGAAGTTGCATATTTTGGAGGAGGAAAATGCAAAGGGAAATCATCCTTTTCAGCATCAACCTGAATAAGTTAACAACAATTATAATAATGTAGTGTAATTATATGTTATAATTATTTATGCATATGATGTATAATACATATTATAATTAGTATTATTAAGTAATGGTTTCAGTATGATGTAACAAATGATATCCTCTGGGGGCAGCCGTAATTGTACTTATTTTCTTATTTTCATTTATGATGAAGAAGAGCCCTGTCAGTTCAAGGAAACTGAGAATGTTATTGGACCCAAGAAAAGTCAGGGGCCTTTGCTCTGCCAGTCGAGTCAAAGAACGTGATCTTTGGGCAGGTTCCTCAAAGCCTCCATATGTAGGGAGAGGCTTATTTCCTGAAGAGTATTTCATAACATGTCATTAGGAGCAGGGTTTTTCATGCACAAAAGTTAATAGGAATCGGATGATTCCTAATAGGAAGTCCCAGTTGTGCCACCTGTGTCACCCCTGGATCGATCTTTCCAACCTGCCCATCCATTCCGGAGTCAGTATTAGATTTCTCCTTCAAGCTAAACAGTAGCACAGTAGTTCTTGGGAGGGGAAGGATGCTGCTGGGACCCCCTGCCACACTTCTGTCTGTCCCACACTGGAAGGCCTAAAGACTCTTGCCCAGGGGGTTGCAATGGAGGGAGTTAGGCCGATGGTGCTCTTTGGGTTGGTCAGAATATTTCTTTAAAACGTTAAAAGGAATAGGAACAAGAATCTCTGATTAGACATGGGAGCCAGTCAATACTGAGGGAGATGGAACTTCTACTTACCCCAAGAAGTTTTCGAGTGTAGAAGAACTTATCTGGAATATCATAAACCCGGTAGTACCAGACAAAGAGGAAGACGTTCATCCCCAGCCATACCAGCTGCACAAACAGAAGTGGTTGCGTGAAGTTGTCATGTTTCAACAGGTAGATTTCACAGCAGTTTAGAGTCAGACCAAGGTCAGGACTTCCCCAAGTACAGCCTTTGATTAAGGTGGTTACAAAGCCAGCTCCTTCCTGCAAGAGTATCACTACACTTCTCTGTAAGTAACCTTTCCTCCCTGTGTTGTCCCCCATGATTGTTATACTACTTGGGCCGTATGCCGAGTTATTATCTATCTCCCCTCCTTTCTTTCTCCTCCTTTTAGATTGATAGATGACAGCAGGTGACTCTTCTTACAAAGAGAAGGGAAAGGAATCTGTTCCTATACTGTCCCCTGCACCAGCAGGACTTTGTGTTTGATTCTCACAGGTGTGATTACCTCTCTCCGCCACACAGCATCCCGCCCCAGCTAGTGGAGGTCTCATCAGCTAAAATGACAAGGCTTTAATTCTACTTGATAAGCTTTGCTTCACTTTTTAATTTTTTTTTTTTTTTTTTTTTTTTTTTTTTTTTTTTTTTTTTGCGATACGCGGGCTTCTCACTGTCGTGGCCTCTCCCGTTGCGGAGCACAGGCTCCGGACGCACAGGCTCAGGGGCCATGGCTCACGGGCCCAGCCGCTCTGCGGCATGTGGGATCTTCCCGGACCGGGGCATGAACCCGCGTCCCCTGCATCGGCAGGCGGACTCTCACCCACTGCGCCACCAGGGAAGCCCTGCTTCGCTTTTGAAAGAGGGACTATTCAGCACCAATGAGGGAATGAGAGGCATGGGATTTTTTTTTTAAAGGGAGATCCTTCTAGATTGTGACTGCTCATTTCATCCCAAGCACTGACTGCATCAAACGATGACTCTACCCAGTCCTCCACCTTCAGCTCCACAGTAGCAATCTGTTCTTAACTGTGCTTTGAGGCTATTTGATGTCCTTCGATGCTTGAGAAGAGTCTCTCTTTATAAAGAAGAAGGTACTAAAACCACTTCTCCATTTCCTAACCTTGTCATTTTTACTCTTGCCTTCCAAGCTGTGGGTTCACTTTCAAGTATATGAGTATATAATTTAGACAGAGGTCACTTCCCTGGGAAAACTGTGGTAAGAGCTAAAAGTGTTTATATTTGAACTTATTTTTTAGAGGAGTAATCTGTTCTTCAAATGGGGATAAGAAATCAACTTAACAGCTTGGAGTCCTCAGAACAATTCTGTATTGCATTAGTGTTGATTTGGCTTAATTTTTTTTAAATGACAAAATATTTGTGATTTTTATTTTATCTGTGCCACTCATTTCTCTCTACCTCTACAGCTCAAAGAGTCATATTTACTTCATGATAAATTCTTTCAAAAATTCATACATAAGTGTTCTTTTTAACATCTGGGTAATACTTTAATTGGCTATTTGGAAAAGCTACTTATAAATCACATTTCTATCTTCCCAATTGTCTGTGATTGCTTTGCTGAGACCATCATCTTAAAAAAATAGTTGATCTATGTTATGTTAAAAACTAGAGAAATCATCATGTCTGTTCGAAAATTAGCCATATCTTTACTTACAAAAATTGTTTCTCAAGACAGACTATATTGATTTATATACAGCTAAATATAATATATATCATATATACGCTATAAATGTGTCTAGATAGTTTTTTTTTTCAATTCCCTTCCCTTAAATTTTTAAAAACCTCACAAATAACTAAAGTTTACCTCAGAGAAAAGAAGATACTTTTTTAAAAAAGAAAATTGAGAACTTCAATTATTTTTGGTGTAATTACTGAAATAAAGGCCAATTTCCCATACATGAGCCAGTCTTGCATTTGTTATTTGGAAAACTGTATAAAATTTCAATTGCCCATTTTTAGGTGGTATAAATACATTAAAAGTAGAGAAATTTGCCTCTGAGTAAACAAGGATCATTAGCATGAAATGTCTCCTACTCCCACTGTGAAACGCTGGCTAATTTATTACTCCTAAAAACTCCAGAAATAAACTAGGTGAAGTGAGTCCCCAGATACATTCTTTCCATGAATAAGTTTGGAAGAATGGACTCACTCTGCTTACAGATGGATGCATGTTCACATAATAAATCAGTTTCAACACAATTTCTCAAACAAAACAAACAAAAAAGCTTTGCTCTATTTTCATTTCCAAGAGAACCCAAACAAGTCGGAGAATTTTTCATTTCATTCTCATGGGTACTTACAATGACGAAGATGGACAGGCCCTCATTCACAAACAAGTTCCCCATGGTGGCGGAGGTTCAGTGCCTTGAGCGTGCGCCTTTCTTCTCTGCTATGCTTCTTCCTCCCGTGAGGAAATGAAAACAGCAGCCTTGGGGCAATCTGTTTCCTTTTCTATGATCAGAAATTAGCTAATCATTGGTCAACTGAAAAGCTTGTCTCCATAACAAATTTAAATCTTGAACCACAAAAAAATGACAGAAAAAAAGTCTACAATGATCCAATCACAACTAAACATAGTGTGAAATGAAACTAATTTCTACAACTGAGAGGCAAATAACAGTACAATTCATGGTGTTTTACACTGTGAATTAATTTTTGGACTGATCAGTTATCAAGTGTCAATTTTTAAAAAGTCACCCAACTAGTCATGACTTTGGGCTAGGTAAAAAACATTAAATAGATGTCGTATCTTTTGATAGGCTGGCGCAGCATTTAGAGTCTTGTTGAGAAAAATTATAACAGGTGTGATCGCTGATATTTATAGAATGCTTACTTTGTGCCAATTTTCTAAGATATGTATGTGTGCATGTAAATACATGTGTATGTACATATATACATACACATATGTATATATGAGTTGATACATATCTTATGTGTGTGTCTACACACAAAGACACCCATACACACACATACATAAATTCAGTATATAAATAAATTAATTCGATACTAACAATTCAACACTATAAAGTACTTTCTATTATTAGGATTACATTTACAGATGAGGAAACTGAGACCCAGAGCCGTTAAGTTACTTGGCCAAGGTCATGCAGTTAGGAAACCATGCAGTTGGGATTTAAAACCCAAGCAATTTGGCTATACTTTTAGCCACGATACCAGACAAAAAAGCCTGACAGTGGCAACCACATCCCAGATCACTCCTAATACAACCATGGGAAAAGAAAACATAACAAACAGACCAAAATGTTTGAATGACTGTAGTATTCCCAGGCGGACGTGACATTTTGCTAGGCAAGGTAGGTAAACAGGGTCAGAACAAAGGTATGTCAGATGTGGTAGATGCCAAAGGCAGATTTAGCTTTTTTCTTTTCTCTGACTCCCATCCAGTCTTTAGGACATGAAAGAGACAGAAGGGTAGGATGGTAACCCCTGATTGCATCAGGGTGGTTGTACAACAGCTAGAGTGAATAGAGAGGTAAAAGAAGAAACTGAAGGAGCGAAAGGGAACAAGAGAAGAAAAAAGAGGAGAGGCCTGAACTCTTTGGGTTATTGTCTATGAAGCACTTGAGACAACCTGCAGAATTATGACCGTGAGTAAAATAATATTGTTTTTCACTTTTTAATATTTAAGGAAAGGTACTCCACTGTGACTTTCTGCATGGCTCTTGAGTCATAGGTAACCCACATAAAAGACAGTCGGTTCCCTGGTTCAGTTACACACACAGATGAGTTCAAAGACACACAGTTAGACCATCAAGTTATACGCCAGTTATTTGCCTCTCTGCTCTGGGACTTATTCCTCAGCCTTTACTCGCTCTGTTCCGTTTCAGATGAGGAACAGAGGATGGAGGATAGGGACACCCCCTGCTTTCTGCTTCAAGTGGCATCTTGGAAGTGGCTGCCTTTCCACCGGAAGCTCCGGCTCCCACCGGCCAGCCTTCCCCACTGTGGCCTGAGCTCCTACTGGCCGTCACCACCGTAGTTCCAGCTCCTGCCACAGGCCCTGGCTTCTGGGCTTGACTTACACAACCTCCTGCCAGGTTTCGTCCAACCCGGAGGGCGGTCACCACTTCCTGTAGTTGTTAATCTTGATGTTGCCTCCGCGCCCACGTTGGGATTCTCCACTTTCCCATCATCCATGTAGCAAATCCCTGGGGTGAAATTCCCTCTGCTGAAATAGGGTGGTTTCTGTTTTCCTGACTGGACTTGGCCTGATACAGAAAGGAATTCAGACCTGTACTCATTTTCTGGTGGAATTAAAGAAGTGAGGCATATATGCCTAATGAGGAATAAAACACCTTAAAATCTGCTCTCCCTCTGTCTGTTACTCTCACATTCTTTCACAGTGATGACTGCGGCTCCATCAGCCTCTTTGAAACTTACCAAAGTCTTCCCCTCCCTACCCCTCCTCTCTTTTCTCTTTCCCAGCCTACTGGGAAAGGGTTGATCTTCCCTTACTCTATCTTAATCTTCAAGTCTCTCCCACATTTTTTCATGTATCTCCTGAGGCCCGTGCTCTGCTGGGGAAGCAATGGAGAAGGGACCCTGGATACTCATATACTAGGAAATAATGTTCCTCGAATATTTCCCAACTTCTTTCCCCTCCCTCTGCAGTTTGAGAAGAAAATTCAAAAAAGAAAGAATATTTTTGTGGGTGATCAACCATTCCCTCCTATGGCTTTTTTTTTCTCCTTTATAAAAGTAATCACAGGGCTGTGAGTAGAGCTGTCTTACGAGCCTTAAGAAATTCAATCAGTTTCACAGCTGGAGGAAGAGAGCTCAGTTGCAATGAAGAGTAAAATCTTTCTTTTATGGAAAGTAACTTCCCTTTTGAGAACACTGTTCCAGTGAATTTCAATGTCCTCTGCTCTTGAAAAGACAAGCAGAGGGTTTGATAAAGGAGCAACAGGTACTGGTTGACTGGTATGGACTGGACACGAAGAATGAAGAAAATTGAACCTCTGTGCATTAGCTAACCGTCTATCTTCTCCCAGTCACTTCGGCTTCCACTGCCTCCTAAACTGTTAATGTCAAGTTAGACTGTGATGAATGTAAGGAAGTACTCACCCCTTCTAGCAGGCAGTAATGACCAACACCATCAGGCTTGTGATTGAAATCCTAGACGCCTCTTGCAGAGGGAAAAAAGAGAGAAGCAGTCCCAAGTCTCTAGGAAACCCCCTGATTTTGCATCGTGACAATAATTCCTTCTTGATTTGTCAAAGTAAATAAGTAGACTCTTAATTTCTTCCAAGAAGGATGTATGGAATGCTGAAGAAAGGGAGGTGTGTTGCCACACCAAGATGCCTGATGAATTTTGTTCCTGGTGATGATGAAAAACGGATTTGTGTTCCTTTTATCGCTACTGTGCATGCTATTCTTTTCAGAACTGCCATGATTCCACTCTCTGTGCATCCATGAGTTATGTGGCCCCAGTTTCCTTGCTTAAGGATGACAAATGAGAGGACTTCATCTCCCTAGATACAGTGATTGTCCCAGGGGTGGGCATTTGACCCAAACGAGGCCAATGAGAGTTTTATTTGCATGAGGAGGGAGTTGTTAGGGACTATGGAAGAGAATGGGTGAAGCTTTTCTTTCTTTGTGAGTGATGCATGCCTGCTGCTGCCATAGACCATCTCTATTACCTTGCGCTAAGAAGCTGCATAAGAATTACGCCAACACAAAATCAGATCAGTAGCTGGGGAAGGATTGAGAGGTTTTGAGACAAATACAATGACAAGGTTTGCATTCTTGGGTCTGATCTACCTGAGACACTTGGACATCTCAGTTATTCTTACAGATTGGGTTCCCTGGAAGTATACTCTGAGGTGGAGATTAGTGTTCAGGAGTTCGATCTGAGAGTGTCCTTGGAGGTACACACCCGTGGAAAGGAAGGAAAGATAAGAAAACAGGAGCGGGCAGAAGGAGAAGTTGAATTATCGTGTGGTCACAAGAAAGGTCTCTGCAATCCTGTAGGCACCACTACCATTTCCTGCTGTAAAAAAACTTTGAGTTGGCTTTCTACCACTTATATCTAGAAGGGTTCCTACTAAAGCATGGTGTAATGAAACCCACTTTAATTCCATAGCCATGGTCTCAAAGGTTAGTGGAAGTTGAATAAGGCAGCTGGAATGGGATCCAGACGTTCTATTTCCTGTTTGAAGGAGAAAATAACAAAGTGAAAGAATGGACGGTCAGGGAGGAAGGGGCAATTTTCTGATGTAGGTGATTAAAGGCATTAAGAACATGGTTTTACCTGGTATTGTATTTATTAGAAAGTGAAAATGTCTGGTGGTGAGGATTTAAAATTTAGCTCTTTAGGTTAAATGTGATTTGCATACATTTATTCATGAGAATAAGGAAGAAAATGAGGAAAGCTTACATATTTTCTCCTACTAATCATTGATTTGAATTTAAAACTTTCCAGTATGCTTGCTGTGTAAATTATTTTCTCTTGAAAAAAAATCTACTTTTACAGACTTATCTTGGTCTTAACAACAGCCAACATTTGTAAAGCATTTTACACATGCCCAGTGCCTTATGTGCTTTATCTCATTTACTTTTCATGACCACACTATAAGGTGAGCAAAATTATCATATGTATTTGAAGTAGGATGAATATTGCCCCCCCACCCAGAGATGTCTAGGTACTGATTCCCAGAACCTATGAATATGTTACTTTACATGGTTAGAAGGACTTTGCAGACATGATTAAGTTAAAGATTTTGAGATGGGGAGATTATCATGAATGATTCCGGGGGGGCCAGTGTAATCACAGGGGTCCTTATTAGAAGGAGGCAGGAGGTTCAGAAGCCTTGAGAGAGGATGTGAGGGATGAAGCAGAATTCAGACAAGAAAGAAGATGCTATGCTGCTGACTTTGAAGATGAAGGAGGAAGAGCCATGAGCCAAGGAGTGTGAGAAATGCAGCTCTAGAATCTGTAAGAGGCAAGGAAGTGGCTTCTCTTCTGGAGCCTCCAGAAGGAATGTAGATCTCCTGACACCTTGATTTCAGCCTGGTGAAAGTGATTCCAGACCTCTGAACTCCAGAACTGTAAAAAAGTAAGTTTGTGCTGTTTTAAGCTGGTCATTTGTGGTAATTTGTTACAGCAGCCATAGAAAACTCATACACTTTACAGACCAGAGAGAAGAGCTGCGAGGACAGAAAGTAGCTTGCCCAGAATCACACGGCTGCCTGACACCAGAGCTGAGATTCGAATCTGTGCAGTCTGATGTATCACTGCTTATTCGAGCCACCAGAATCATTTTGTAAAGCTAGGGCTTCATTGTCAATAATAAAGTCATTTTATAAGCATCAGCTGCTGTCCCAAGACCCCTGGATTGAACTCTGCTATCCTGCTGTCGGTTGGCGACACATATTATAGCTCTTCCCCACAGGACTGATCAGAATAGCCCTTGATTTTCAGCCTCCTTCTGACAGCCTATGTGTTGCTGACAGCTTCCTGCAGTAACCATTGGTGTGCAGAACCAGCTCGGCCCAAGAAGCCTGAAGTTTGCTGAGCCACAAGTGTTAGGTCCCTATAACCAGTTTCTGCATATTTCACCTTGACCTGAAGCATGAAAGCTCTGTCTCTGTGTCTCCACCATCACTTTTCCTTGCCCCAGGATGTATCTGAGCTCTCATAGCCCCACTTTGGGCAGTTAGCCAGGGCTCATCCTGGTGAAGGTGTTAACCAGTCACTTAAGTGTTGGCCACGTGAAAGAGTCAAGTGTCGGTTCTTGTAGGAATGCCGGCATTGTAAAAGGATTCTCTCCAAGAGAAAAGGCATATTCCTTTCACACGATCCTGAGGTCTAGCTCCCTTGATTGTTTCAGCAAATGATATCTAGCCTAAGAAAACCAATAGTGTCTGACTGCTTGCTAAGGAGAAGTTGAAGATGTTTCATGTAAACACGTGTAGTCACATATATAGCCACAGTACAATTATCAAAATTAGGAGCTATAACACAAATACAATATTATTGTCTAATCTACAGTTCATAGTCAGAGTTTACCGACTATCTTAATAATGCCCTTTTTGTGATTTTTTTGTGGTTGTTGTTGTTTTTGTGCTCTAGAATCCAGTCTAAGATCATGCATGGAATCCAGTTCTCATGTATCTCTGGTCTCCTTTAATCTGGACCAGTTCCTCAGCCCTTATCTTTTTTTTTTTTCCTGATTGTGGCATGCTTGAAGAATATAGACTGGTTATTTTATAGAATGTCCCTCATTTGAGGTGTGTATTGTATTCATGACTAGACTCGGTTATGCCTTTGGGACAGGAATATGCTAGAAGTGGTGTGTGTCCTTCTCAGGGCATCACATCAGGAGGCACATGATGTCAGTTTGTCACATTGCTGGTGATGACCTTGCTCTTAGGAAATACACACAGAAATATTTAAGAGTGAGTGTAGGCAATTTATTTTCAAATGGTTCAAAAAAAATAATATGGAGGGAGAATGATCATGGAAATCTGACAAATGGTAAGAGTTGATAAATCTGGGTCAGGAGCACACTGGATTTCTTCGTCCTATCCTGATAACTCTTCTGCACGCTTGAAATTATTTTAAAATAAAGCAGTTAAAAAATCTGACATATTAGAAGCTGTCTTCAGTGTACAGATTGCTCTGGCAGCTGGGGAGCATTAGTTTTGGGGGGATACTGCTCTTTTGTTGGGGAAGGCACTTTGATGGGATTTTTGGCGATTCAAAGGCACTGCCTGGTCTAGGGGTTGGAGGTGGAGTCAGAGAAAAGCTAAGCTACTCAGCACAATAAAAGGAAAGGATGATGTCCTCGGGTGGAGAAACTTACAGTGTTACCTGATGTGAGGCTCGCACTGGAGACTGTGAAAGAGAGCGTCATGGAGGATAGATGTGGCCCCAGAATAGCACAGAATGTTTGGCCCAAGAGAGGACATGGGCAATCAGGGACTTTCCTGTTCGTGGTGATGATCTGAGAGAACAGGGCCACACACTAACGATTGTTGGTTTTCCCTTTCCTACCTTGTAGTTCCTTTATGTTGTTTCTATGTCTTCACTAAAGCTGACTGACCAGCACAACACAGCATCAGCCTTGCATTAATGGTCATCTTGAGGGATAAGGCGGAAGCTGGCCGGAGGGTGAAATAGACTAGAAGGGCCTGAGGCAGCAAGGAGAGAAAAATGATGAGCTGATCAGAGGTGACCCAGAGGAACAGCAGGAGACATCAGGAGGATACCAACAGTCTGAGAATCCCTGGAAATATCTGGGAAGAGACAATGGACTTCTAGGTGTTCTCTGGCGTTTGAATTGTAGTGATTTGGATATTAAAGGGAAGCAGACTGCAGAACTCTGGGGAACTTCATCATATATAGGAAAGCAGAGTTCAATTGCCACATACGGGTTGCATACAGTAAATGGTTAAAAAATATATTTCAGTGGTTTACTCTAGTCCAAAGGAAGAGTTGGTGTGCCTACCTTCTACTGCAAAAAAAGCATCAGGAGAATAATGATTTTGATAGGCAGAGTCGTCCATGGCAGATGAGGTGGATCAAGAATGAGAATTTTCCTCTGTGTGTACTTTCAAACTTTGCTAGTTTAGGGACAATAATAAGATAGATAATGAATACTTATTTTATTTTAATGCAGTGATTTTATTAATTTGTGGTCACTTGTGAGATTGACTGAACTGCTTTCTTGAGACTGAGATCTCAGGAATTGAAAAAGTCTAAGAAACTCAACCAGCAAGAGTTCAAATGAATCATAAGGTTTTATTTTCTCACTGATGTGAGAAGACATCTGCACACAATGAACTTGAAACTACAGGCTAAAAATGTGAATATTGCTGTCAGTTCAAAGAAGTGAAGATAGTCAGACACAGCCCAGACTGTTCTATAATTCAGAGACCACATCCATTTCCCTTATTAAACTTCCCTGGACTCAATGGATTAATGATTTTGAACAAAGGCAAACATTTCGCTGGAAATGAAACCATGATTTTAAAAAAAGATTGGATGACTATGGATGACACTTAAAATTTATTCAGTTGCCTTGGAAATTTAAACGTCTATATCTATACACATATCATTGGATGAATATCAGTCCTGTCAGTGTGATTCAGTTTTAAATGTACTGACTGGGCTTAAAAATAAAACATGCCCATAAAAACGGATAGTGTCCGTGGAAATATAACAATATGTGACTATAGATGCTAAAACTCTCATAAAATATCTAGCAATATGGTGCAATGATGAACAATGCTTGGGTCTTAGGTAACTGTATAAAATTGCTGTCATTAATGAAATAGCTGAAATCAAAGAGGCACCATGAGCCATGCAAGCCCAGAGTCAAAGTGAGGTACTCTCTAGCTCTATCCACTTCACATTTCCCCAGGATGGTTTAGCCCTGTTAAATACCAGCACAGCAGGCACTGTTTTTCATTACTCTAAAGATTTTCTTAACTCCCTTCTCGTCTACTGCCTCCCAATATAGAGGATGAAAAAAACAAATACTAGGTCTCCCGAAGTTCCCAAACTTCCTTGCAAGTAGCCTTTTAAAAAAATCTTCCAGGAGGATGGAAGATAAAGCATTACGGGAAAGCTTTTTCTTTTATTGAAAAAGTAATAATAAAAATAAAGTCAGGGATGATGTCAGTGAAAGTGGTGACGTTATAGACTGAATTGTGTCACTCTAAAATGCATCTGTGTTTTTTTTTAACAGCTTTATTGGAATCTAATGGCTTTACAATGGTGTGTTAGTTTCTGCTTTATAACAAAGTGAATCAGCTATACGTATACATATATCCCCATATCCCCTCCCTCTTGTGCCTCCCTCCCACCCTCCCTATCCCACCCCTCTAGGTGGTCACAAAGCACCGATCTGATCTCCCTGTGCTATGTGGCTGCCTCCCACTAGCTAGTATTTTACATTTGGTAGTGTATAAAAAATAATAATAATAAAATAAAATAAAATAAAATTCATCTGTTGAATCCCTAACCCTCAATGTGACTGTATTTGGACACAGGGCCTTTAGGAGGTAATTAAGGTTACATGAGGTCACAAGGGTGGGACCCTAATCTGATCGGACTGGTGTCCTTATAAGGAGAGGAAGAGACACCAGAGGCCTGTCTCTTTTTCTCTGTGTGCACAGAGAAGAGACCATGTAAGCATACAGTGAGAAAGCAGGAAGAGAGGCTTCACCAGAAACCAACCCTGACGGCACCTTGATCTTAGACTTCTAGCCTCCAGAATTGTGAAAAACATTTTTCAGTTATTGAAGTCACCCAGTCTGTGGTATATTGTTGTGGCAGCCTAAGCAGATAAATACAGGCAGAGTAAGGAAGTCCAGGAGGTTGTCCATGCCCAGAATCATTGAAAAACTGGGGGAAAGACTGTCAGAAGCCTCATCAGAACGCTGGACGATAATGAAATGTTTACAGCAACAAGTGAATGCTTAACTAAAAGAAAGGCCATGAGAACACAGTAGGAGAACTTTGTGGCACTTTAACTTACCTTGGTCCCATCCCTCTCTGCAGGGTGGCAGTTGACTTTGAAGACGGCAGCATGAATTCCCATTGTGGGCACCTGGCTGCAGAGGAACTAGAGCAGACCTTAATCCCAAGGAGCTGCGTTTGTCTGTTTTGATCGGTCTGGGGGTTCCCTGAAGGACAGGCACAGGGTGCTTGATTTTGTTTCCCCTAAGTCAGAGCTCTCTCAGGGTGGAGAAGGGGCCATGCAAAGGTCCTCCCTCAAAAGCATTGAAAGGAAAGCCAGTACCACTTGGGGCAAAATATAACAATTGGGGCAAATGATAGAAACACTGACAGCCTGGCAGGAAAAGCTAGGCATGAGATTCTTGGGGCAATAAGGGTTTTGACAAGCTGCCTTGTAGACTGGGGAAACTAGAAGGCCACACACATGTCCAGAGCAGGATGCATGCTCAAAAGAGACCTGAGAAAACCATAAATTTCCACATCTAGCTCATCTTTATGCTTGGAGTAAGTAGGAAGTGAAGGTTAAGGCAGAGTTGTAAATGGTATGACTAAGGTGGGAAGGATTGCGCCAACAGGGAGCCAGTCTTCAAGGACCTGGAAAGTACATTTTTCTTTCTTTCTTTCTTTCTTTTTTTAAAATTTCAATCAAGGCATTTAAGGAAATCTCTGTCAAATGACTAGCTGACCACTGAGCTAAAGGAACAGAGACCTCATATACCACTCATTGCAAAGAAGACAGTCTTTACAAAAGTATTTTAGAAAAGTCACTAAACAAACAACTACGACCCAAGGCAAGCAACAACAAATCCCGGAGGTAGAACAAAGAATCTAAGTTACTACATGATAAGATTCAAAATGTGCAGTTTTCAACAAAATATTACAAGGCACATAAAGAAACAAGAAAGTATGGCTCAGATGAATGGATAAAGAAAATGCAAGCAGGCTTCCCTGGTGGCGCAGTGGTTAAGAATCCGCCTGCCAGTGCAGGGGACACGGGTTCGAGCCCTGGTCCGGGAAGATCCCACATGCCTGGAGCAACTAAGCCCACGTGCCACAACTACTGAGCCCATGTGACACAACTACTGAAGCCCGCGCGCCTAGAGCCCGTGCTCTGCAACAAGAGAAGCCACCGCAATGAGAAGCCTGCACATTGCAATGAAGAGTAGCCCTCACTCACTGCAACTAGAGAAAGCCCACGTGCAGCTGAAAATAAATAAATAAAATAAATAAATTTATTTTAAAAAAAAGAAAATGTGAGCTATATATATGAGTTGGTGGTCAAGGGGTACAAACGTCCACTTATAAGATGAATCAGTTCTGAGGATCTAACGTATAGCATGGTAACTATAGTTAGCAATACTGTATCATATACTTGAAAGTTGCTAACAGAGTAGATCTTGAATGTTCTCACCACAGAAAAGAAATGGTTTGTAGTGAGGTGGACGGACCTAGAGACTGTCATACAGAGTGAAGTCAGAAAGAGAAAAATAAATACCATATGCTAACACATATATATGGAATCTAAAACAAAAAAGGTTCTGAAGAACCTAGGGGCAGGACAGGAATAAAGACGCAGACGTAGAGAATGCACTTGAGGACACGGGGAGGGGGAAGGGTAAGCTGGGACGAAGTGAGAGAGTGGCATGGACATATATACACTACCAAATGTAAAATAGATAGCTAGTGGGAAGCAGCCGCATAGCACAGGGAGATCAGCTCGGTGCTTTGTGACCGCCTAGAGGGGTGGGATAGGGAGGGTGGGAGGGAGGGAGACGCAAGAGGGAAGAGATATGGGAACATATGTATGTGTATAACTGATTCACTTTGTTATAAACAGAAACTAACACACCACTATAAAGCAATTATACTCCAATAAAGATGCTAAAAAAAAAAAGAAATGGTAATTATGTATGGTGATGGAGGTGATAAGTAGTCTTTTTTTTTGACATCTTTATTGTGGCTTAAAATAACATCCAATATTATTTCAGTGAGTATGTGGATCAGTTGATAGATGACTTATCTACGCTGGGCAAGTCAGGAGTCAGCTGATCTAGACTGGGTTTTTTATCCTCCTCCTGGGAACGGTGGGCAAACCTGGGCACATCCTTCTCCTATGGACGGAAGGGGTGCAGGAGAGCAAGCCCAAACAGACAGGCTCTCTTTCAAGCCTCTGCTAGCGTCATGCCTGCTAACATCCCATGGGGCAAAGCACACCACCTGGCTGAGCTCAATTCAAAGGGGAGCAAATACATTTCACCCCTCGATGGGAGGAGCTGTAAAGTCACATAACAAAGGGTGTGCATATAGGGAGGGCTGAAGGATTGAGGCCATTCATGCGTTCTACCTGTCATGTAGGATTCTGTCCATCGTGATGCAATGGTGGCCTCCAAGTACACTACCAGGCAAGCTATATAAGAGGTCACAGAAAAGAAAGACCTCCTGACCACATGAAAAAGCTTGACTCACTTAATCAATAAACCTTAGAACGCACAGCAAATGGCAAGGGGAAAGAGATGGGGACACTGAATACAGGGTCTAAACAAGCAGAAGTACTACACTTCCTGAATCCAGGAACGCGCAGTGGACGAACATCCGCCCTCTCTCTGTCTCTGCTGCATCAGCCTTCCCTGCCGACGGTGTGGTTACAAGCACCAGAGCTGAGGTTTGAGCCAGGGGTCTACAGACAGAAGGGGCCTGGGACCGAAGGCACATACTTCCTCTGAGAGATGCAGAGACTAGCACAGCTGGCCACAGCTGTAGCCTGTCAATAAGTCTGCTGAAGTAAGGGTTTATTCGTATTTCTTAGGAAGAGGACACATGGGGCCACGATGGGTGTCACCAAGGCGTGGCTGAATTAAGACTCCAGAAGTTTGTAGTGTTGCATAATATCGACATAAAAATAGTCTGCCTCATGGACCTCACGTTTATTTATCATATATAGAGAGAGTATTAGTGTTTCCTTGGTCCTTCCATCCTTTTCTATCTATAGGTACACAAATGTGCCTTACTTGCTTTATTTATCTCACATGTCTTCTAGGTTAATAACTCACTTACTGCTATGAACTGAATTGCGTCCCCCACCAAAATTCATAGGCTGAAGCTGTAACTTCCAATGTGAGTGTATTTGGAGATAGGGCTTTTAGGAGAAAATTAAGGTTAAATGAGATCATAAAGGTGGGGTGTCTAATCTGATAGGACTGGTGTCATAAGAAGAGGAAGAGAGAGAGATATCTCTCTCTTTCTCCATGCACATACACTGAGGAAAAGTCAGGTGAGGACACAACAGAAACACAGCCATCTACAAACCAGAAAGAGAGGCCTTACACGAACTTGACCGTCCTGGCACTTCCAGTCTCCAGAACTGTGAGAAAATAAATTTCTGTTGTTTAAGCCACCCAGTCTATGGTATTTTGTTATGGCAGCCTGAGCAGACTAAGACACTTATCTATGTCTAACCCATCTGAAGAGTTCCATGCGTCCCATTTGTTTTCTTGTCTTTTACAGCGGAATTGAATATTCTCCAACAGTACAGCAAATGTACAGTATTCCACCGCTGTGAGAGATGGTAGTGATGTGAATTAGACTAGACTAGAAAGGACAGCAAGGGAGAGAGATGGAAGGATTCAGAATTCGCACTGCCGGCATTTGTTGCCTGAGGAGTCAGTTGCATGAGACTGAGGGACAGGAAGGTTGACCCCAGGTTTCTGGCTTGGGCAGCTGCTCAATGGTGACGCCATCCTCTGAAGAAAAGTGCCGGAGGAACAACCATTGTGCGAAGAGGTAAGAAATTCAGCTTTGCACGGGCCTGAGTTTCGGTGGCGGGGGAAGGGGAGACGAGGTCTCCGAGGAGACGTGCTGGCTGGCTAGTCGGATGTGCAGTTGGAGTTCATGACCGTGGTCTGGCTGGAGACAGAGGTGTACGCGTCAGCAGTAGATGTTAAAGTAGAAAGTTACAAAAGGTCACGGGAGAGGGCAGCGGTAAGAAAGGAGGAAGCCCCTCGACAGATGCTTCTTGGAGACCTCGGTTCGAAGGAGAGCAGAAGATGAGGAGACTGAAATGGAGAAGAGGAAAGGCAGGCGGAGAAGAGAGGCCACACCTGCAACGATGGGCCTTGGCAGCCACTGGAGTCCCAGGCACCAGTCATCTGCTGTAAGTGTGATGCAGACTAATAAGTGACCTGGATTCGGCAATGAGGAAGCTACTATGAGTGACCTCAGTGAGAGGTCTCTGTGGACAGCAAGGATGGGAGCTAGATGTTAACGGGTTGGGGTGAGGGGTGGCGTCACCTCAAGATGCTGCCTGTGATGGCGAAGAGAGGGCCTGGCTGGAATCGAGAAGACATGTGGACACCACGTGGAGCTGGTTTCGATTCGTTTTTGAATAAGAGCTTGTGAGTGTTGTGAAGAAGGAGCCAGGACAAAGAGAGAAGCTAAACACGGGGGTTCTCTGATAGAGCCAGGCACCTGGGCCCACGGCAGCAGGGAAATGGGAGCAGCCCTTGTCTTGTAAAAGGAGGGACAGAGAGCGCAGATGCAGGAGCGTCTGCAGGGCGGTGGCAGGAAGCTGAGGGACTTCCTCTCTGTGGTTTTCATTTTGTTTGTGAAAGAGCAGAAAAGGTCTTTTGTTGAAAATGAAGTGGTAGGTGGGTGTTTCAGGACAATGAAGAAACTTTTCAGGTTTTGTGTCTGCTGTTCCTAAGTGGGGCTTGACTACAGAAGCCCAAATGGCTTCCAGAGACCTGAGAACCCAGTTGAGTCCGTGCTCATAAGCCGATAGTGGTCTGAAGCTGTGGGTCACTGTCCCCGCTCTCCTTACCAACTCGTGTGCAGGTGCAGAGGAAGAAGGCAGTGCAGGTGATCGCCTTGGGTTTTGCTGGCAGAGGGCACAGGAGGACAGTGTGCGAGGGGATGCAGGACACGTGCAGGAGAACGGCGGAAGTGACGGATGGTGGAGTCTACGACGGGCGTAGCACCAAGAAGGGAACACAAGAGGGAAGCAGAGCCAAAGGGTCGAGAAGAAACCAAAGGTCTTGATGAGGTTGCAGGGCAGTCATCTTGGGTGTGAATGAATGAGGGACAGAGAGGAGGTGGTGTTCCGAGGGGGCACATCTGCGATGGAGATTTTAAACGTGATGCACTTCCGAGAGATGATGCGGTTTAGAGTGTGGCCTTGGCGGTGGGTGGCTGAAGTGGAGGGGGAAGATTTCTGAATGAGAAGGCAAAGGAAGAGTGAGGCAAGGTTCTGGAGCCCCTGAAGTTACCCAGAAGGAAGGCCCTCCTCTCGTTGCAAAGGGGTTTAATAAAATTACATAGAAATTGTTTAAATCCTGACCTTCCACTTACCAGCTATATGACCTTGGGCAATCTACTTAACCTCTCTTAGTCTCAGTTTCCTTATCTGTATAATGGAAGAGAGGTAGTCATACCTATCTCATTGGGCTGGTGGGAAGATGAAGGGTACACAATGCACATAGCACAGTGCTTGACACACGGTGGCTGCATGATGCATGAGTTCTACCTCCCTTTTAATGTTTTAAATTTTTAATTATTTATTATTTATTTTTGGTTGCACTGGGTCTTTGCTGCTGCGCACGGGCTTTCTCTAGTTGCGGCAAGTGGGGGCTACTCTTCGTTACGGTGCGTGGGCTTCTCATTGTGGTGGCTTCTCTTGTTGTTGAGCATGGGCTCTAGGTGCGCGGGCTTCAGTAGTTGTGTCACATGGGCTCAGTAGTTGTGGCTCACGGGCCCTAGAGCGCAGGCTCAGTAGTTGTGGTGCACAGGCTTAGTTGCTCCACAGCATGTGGGATCTTCCCGGACCAGGGCTCGAACCTGTGTCCCCTGCATTGGCAGGCAGGTTCTTAACCACTGTTCCACCAGGGAAGCCCTACCTCCCTTTTAAAATGTGGTCCAAACAAGAGGAAAATGTTCTAGGTGCGGTTGGACTGGTCAAGAGTGAAGGGGAATCCTGACTTCCGTTGTTTTGGAGATAGCATATCTATGGTGTAATCTTAGATCAATTGTGCTACCCTTTCAAAGACTTGCCTCACATTCTTGGCTCACACAGAAGTGTGCAATCACCTTAAACCACGAGAAGATTTTAATGTAAACTGCAGCAATTTAGTTGGGGTAGCTGATAAAAAATATCTGGCCGGTATGATCCAACAAGCCCACTCCTGAGCATATCCCCAGACAAAACTCTAATTCAAAAAGATACATGCACCCCTATGTTCATAGCAGCACTATGCACAATAGCCAAGACATGGAAACAACCTAAATGTCCATCGACAGATGAATGGATAAAGAAGATTTGGTACATATATACAATGGAATACTACACAGCCATAAAAAGAATGAAATAATGCCATTTGCAGTAACATGGATGGACCTAGAGATTATCATACTCAGTGAAGTAAGTCAGAAAGAGAAAGACATAACATATGATAACACTTACATGTGGAATCTAAATTATGACACAAATGAACTTATCTACGAAACAGAAACAGACTCACAGACATAGAGAACAGACTTGTGGTTGCCAAGGGGGAGGAGGGGTGAGGGAGGGATGGAGTGGGGGTTTGGGGTTAGTAGATGCAAACTATTATATATAGAATGGATAAACAGCAAGGTCCTACTGTATAGCACAGGGAACTATATTCAATATCCTGTGATAAATCATAATGGAATAGAATATGAAAAAGAATATATATATGTATAATTTTTCCTGTACAGCAGAAATTAATACAACATTGTAAATCAACTATACTTCAATAAAATTTTTAAAATATTAAAACATTGGGCTTCCCTGGTGGCGCAGTGGTTGAGAGTCCGCCTGCCGATGCAGGGGACGCGGGTTCGTGCCCCGGTCTGGGAAGATCCCACATGCCGCGGAGCGGCTGGGCCCGTGAGCCATGGCCGCTGAGCCTGCGCTTCCGGAGCCTGTGCTCCGCAACGGGAGAGGCCACAGCAGTGAGAGGCCCGTGTACCACACAAAAAAAAAAAAAAAAAAAAAAAAAAATTAAAACATTAAAAAAAAGAAAACTACAAAAAATATCTGGCCAGGTATATATAAAGTGAGAAGCCTCATGGGAGGAAAGTTGCATAAATTTGCTCGGGCTGCCATCATGAAGTACTACAGACTGGGTGATTTAAAAAACAGGAATTTATTGTCTCACAGTTCTAGAGGCTATAAGTCCAAGATCAAAGTTTTAGCAGGGCTGGTTTCATTCTGAAGCCTTTCTCCTTGGTTTGTAGATGGCTGTCTTTTCATCTGCCTTCACATGGTCTTTCCTCTGTGTCTTGTCTGTGTCCTAATCTCTTCTTATAAAGAAATCAACCATATTGGATTACAGTCCACCATCAGGGCCTCATTTTAACTTAATTGCCTCTTTAAAGACCCCATCTCCCAAAACAGTCAAATTCTGAGGTTCTGGGGGATAGGACTTCAACACATGAATTTGGAGGGGAGGGGGACATATCAGCCCATATCAGTTGTAAATGAGAATTCCATTCTTAAAACAGTACAGATTTGTCAAGGTTTCTGGTCATAGAGTAAGACACATTAGAAGCACAGAAGTAAAAAATGTTGAGAGAATATAAGTTAAGTTTTAATAAGATAGGATAATATTATATAATAATATACCAAAAGGGAAAATCACTGAAGAACTACTCACTGAGATGCAAATCAAAACTGCAATGAGGTATCACCTCACACAGGTCAGAATGGCTATCATGAAAAAGTCTACAAATAACAAATGCTGGAGAAGGTGTGGAGAAAAGGGAACCCTCTCGCACTGCTGGTTGGAATGTGAATTGGTTCAGCCACTATGGAGAACAGTATGGAGGTTCCTTAAAAAACTACAAATAGAACTACCATACGACCCAGAAATCCCACTACTGGGCATATACCCTGAGAAAACCATAATTCAAAAAGAGTCATGTACCACAATGTTCATTGCAGCTCTATTTACAATAGCTCAGAGATGGAAGCAACCTAAGTGTCCATCAACAGATGAATGGATAAAGAAGATGTGGCACATATATACAATGGAATATTACTCAGCCGTAAAAAGAATGAAATAATGCCATTTGCAGCCACATGGATGGACCTATACTTTATCATACTAGGTGAAGTAAGTCAGAAAGAGAAAGACAAATACCATATGACATCACTTATATGTGGAACCTAAAATATGATACAAATGAACATATCTACAAAACAGAAACAGACTCACAGACCTAGAAAACAATCATCTTATAGTTACCAAAGGGGAAAGGAGGTAGGGGAGGGATAAATTAGGAGCTTGGGATCAGCAGGTACAAACTACTATGTATAAAATAGATAAGGAGCAAGGTCCTACTCTATAGCACAGGGAACTGTATTCAATATCCTGTAATAAACCATAATGGAAAATAACTTGAAAAGGAATATACATATATACACACAACTGAATCCCTTTGTTGTACACCAGAAACTAACACAACATTGTAAATCAACTATACTTCTGGGAATTCCCTGGTGGTCCAACGGTTAGGACTCTGCACTCTCACTGCCGAGGGCCTGGGCTGATCCCTGGTTGGGGAACTAGGATCCTGCAAGCTGCACTGTGTAGCCAAAAAAGGAAAAAAAAAAAAACACAGAAAACCAAAAAACACTATACTTCAATAAAAAAAGAATTACGGGGAAACGGGGAATTCCCTGGCAGTCCAGTGGTAAGGACACTGTGATTTCACTGCCGAGGGGCCCGGGTTCGAGCCCTGGTTGGGGAACTAACACCCTGCAAGCCACACAGCACTGCAAAAAAAAAAAAAAAAAAAGAAACAAAAAAGAAAGAATTACTCACTGAGGGGAGAAATAAATAATGCATCCTGCTCCCTAAGGATAAAAGTATAAACTTGTTGAATCAAAGAAACAAATCAGGATAAAACCAAAAATAACCTTGATGTGGGTAGGTGGTCTTTTTCTATATCTAAGGGCTGAGCTGGTATTTGGATATGTGTTTCTTCTTGGAAACATGGACATAAATGTTTCTTTGGAGTTTGAGCTATGGAAGAAGCTCTGCTAAAGAGCTGCAGTGATGGTGTTGCTGTCCTGAAGATACATCCTTGGAATTGATGATAAAGATGCAGTGTAAATTACACTAAATTATCTGAATTCTCTCATCCAGTCCTTATTTGGAGGTCACACAATTTCAGGATGGCCACATAGGTATGGGAAGGAAACCAACATTTCTTGACATCAGCCACTGGCAGGGTCTGTGATAGGTGGTCTGTATTCATTAATTTAATACAGTCTTCATAGCAAGATTAAGAAGTATCTCTTCTCATCCCCATTCTACAGATGAGTGTGGTGAGGATTAGAAAAACCAAGTATTCCACCTGAATTCTTACGGTGGTAGTAACAGAGGTAGGATTCAAATTTAGGTTGATCTGAAAACAAAGCATTATTACATTTGATTATACCAAGCAAGTGGGTCTAGACCAGTATTGTCCAATATGGTAGCTACTAGCCACATGTGGCGTTTTAGATTTAAATAATTAAATTTAAATAAAATTTGAAATTTAATATCTCAGCTACACTAGCTGTATCTCAAGTGTTCAATCGCCACATGTGGCTAGTAGCTTCCGTACTGGACAGCACAGATGTACAACACTTTCACTATCACTGAAATTTCTATTGTCCAGTGCCGGTCTAGAACTAGTAGGCTCTGACATAATTTAATTTATAATTACTTCTGTGAATGTTTCACTGACGAGATGTTTTCCGGCAAGTCATAAAACTAGCAACTAATAAAAATATAGATTGAAAGGTAAAAATTTGATCACTGTACTTTTACAATTTTTTTTAAACTATGAAAGATGAATACCTAGAAATGCATATAACATAAACATATAATTTAACTAACAATGTTAAAGTGCATTCCCATGTAAGCACCAGCAGGGCTAAGAAACAACATGGTCAGTCCTCTGGTTTCCCCCACCTGGTGTCCCTTCGCTTCTGGGGTAACCATATGCCTGACATGATGTAATGATCACTTTTTAATAATTTTACCACCTATGGATGTATCTGTAAACCACAGAGTTTAGTTTTGCCTTTTAAAAATTTTACGTAAGCTGAATCATAAATTATGTACTCTTTCTCATCTTGCTTTTTATGTTCAACATGATGTCAATATGTTTCATCCATGTTATTGTTTATAGATACAGTTCATTCACTTTCTTTCCCGTATACATAATATTCCCATTGCATAATTATGCCACACGTTATTTAGCTCTTCTACCTTTGATGACCATTTGGGTTGTGTCCAGTTTTGGACTACTAGAAATGTTTTTCTCCTCCGAAAACAAAGAAGCAAGCTTTTCCCTTCTGTCAAGATGAGACTCAGGTTAGCAGCAGTTTACAAGCATTTGGGACCTCAGCTACAACAAGAGTCTGTTTTATACGGCGAGTCACTACACTCATAAACGTATAGAACTGAAACAAAAATGCCCCCAGAGAATAACTGACTTGACATATGCAAGGCACTCTGATATTTTCCCTTGTATTCAATTCTAGTCTATTTCTTTTTTAAAAAAAAAATCTGGTTGTGACCCAAAATTGATTTTGGGATGCATTAATGGTTTATACCTACAGGCGGAAGAATTCTGGAAGCCGCGTTACATAAGACATGGACGGCAACACAAGGCTAGTAGGGCCCTTCCAGAGCAGGCCTTCCATGGTTTCCATGACTACCCATTTTTCAGGCCAACAAAATCACCCATGCAGTGAACCAAAACTGTCACGGCAACCTGCTCCTTCCTCTCTTCACCAGCACGGGGATGGGAACGCAGCACCCAACTACAGCAGCAGGAATGTGTACTCTGTCACCAGTGCTCTCAGAAAGAATTTCGGCCTGGCTTTGTAGGAAGCCTCATGGCCCAGAAATGGTTTGTCAACGCATCCCACCCAGGCTATGGAGGCGCTGGCCCCTTCCCTTATGTCGGAGGAGAATTCCTCCATTCAGGAGCTGGCCCCTCCGTAGGGTGTGGAGGAATTCCTGGTGACCCCGAGAAGCCAAACCTTAGCTCTGAATCAGAGGACAGGCCTCCTCGTAGGCCTCCCTTTGTGTCCCCCTCCTTCCCAAGTTCACGGGCCTCCTTCAGCACTGCAGACGGTGAGAGTCAGCTCCCTCACCATGTGGCCAACTACCACTGCCATGGGGCTGCCCTGCCCATCTGGGCCTCACATCTGGAGCCGGGATCCCTGAGTGAAGGACCACAGCCTTTCCAGAGGGCAGGTCAAGTTGCCAGGGCTGATTTTTCTAGAGTCATGAGCTGTGGGTGATGAGGGGAAGGCAATCTGGGAATTGTGGGTGTGGGGTAGGCGTGAGGGTGGTGGCCTTGTTCTACTTGTAGCTGCTGAAGCAAGAACATGTGATGTCCTGGGGGACCTCCAGCGAGTGGGGGGGTGGGTAAGAGCGAGGGTTTTCAAGTCAGTGGCCTGGACTCAACCCCAGCTCTTCCACTTCGGGGCTGCGTGACTTTGACCAATTGTTTAACCTCAGCCATGGCATCCACCAGTGTAACCGCTACAGCTCAGCCCTGTTCTGAAGATGAAATGCGATGATGCCTGTGAACCACTGAGCACACGGAACGGGCTCACTGGAGGTGGCTGCTGTTATTAACACACCCCTCCATTCCCCCGTCGCAGGCCAATGCTGCCTCAGAGTGACTAGGGACAGGGTCAGCCACATGGAAAAAAAAGCCCACTAATGTGCATTTTAAGGTATGGTTATTACTCTCACTATAATTATATAGGAGCAGTTTATTGAGGACCAGGTCCTGTTCTGTGTGCTTTACATGAATTAAGTCATCTTAATCCTGATCACCACCTGATAAGCAAACAGGCACAGAGAGGTTAAGTAACTTGCCCAAAGTCACACAGCTGTCAAGATCAACTAGGGATTTGAATGTAGACCGGCTCCAGAGTCTATGTCCTTAACCTCTTCCCTCCCTTCATGAGGCCCTTACCCTCTGCATGCTCCCCACTTCTCTTCTTGAGAGACACAAAGATGAAGAGCTCCCAGAAAACATGCTTTGAACATGGGAGGCCCATGTTATTAACACCTTGCTGTTGTCGTCATATGGGGTGGGGGAAATGGTGCAGAGGCCTAGGCAGTGGCTCTGGGAAGCAGCTAAACGCAGGTGTAGGGCCTGGGAACTGCACACACACTACACTTGAACCCAGAAGCTTGCTCTACCTGAGACGGCAAACATGGGTTTGGCTTGCTCTTCAAGGAGAACGGTGCTGGGAAGGACTCTGAAGCCATGGAGAGTGTCAGGGTGGCCACCGAACGTCAGGATTGGTCACCGTGGCCCGGACGTGGGCTTGGAGTGCAGAGGAGGGGAGAGACTGGAGTGGGGAGACCAGGGGGGCACTTGCCTTTCTTGCCCCTTTAGTGATTTACTATTTAGTGATAAAACCTTTAATCTTCCAGGATGTTCAAGGTGGCTCTTTAAAAAAACATTATTTCTGGTCAAAACCTTGCTGGGTGGTATGGAAGCCTCAACCATATTTCTGCCAGGCCACAGTCTGCAAGGTGCATATTTGAGGAGGCCGTCAAATGTATAATGGAGGTGGGTCAAACAGTAGAGAGGAAAAGAAGAAGGAGGAAAGAAACAGCCAGCCACAGGACAAGGAAAGTAAACAGGAGGGAGAAAATTAGAACATGTGTAACTTCTGAAACAGTGTCCTAAACTCACGCCAGGTCCCAGCGTAAGGCAACTGCCAATAATCTGTACCTGACTGAACAACACTGCCACCTGGTGGCCAGGACAATGTGACCGTCGAGGGGTTCCTTTGAAAATCACACACAGTATTGGAAAAAAGTGAGAAAGGTTCCCCGGGCTTCCCTGGTGGCGCAGTGGTTGAGAGTCTACCTGCTGATGCAACGGACACGGGTTCATTCCCCGGTCCGCAAACATCCCACATATTGCGGAGCGGCTGAGCCTGTGAGCCATGGCCGCTGAGCCTGTGCTCCGCAACGGAAGAGATCACAACAGTGCGAGACCCACACACTGCTAAAAAAAAAAAAAAAAAAAAAAAAAAAGTGTGAGGAAATGGGTGAATGGATAGGAAATTTAAATTCTTTAAAATATTGTGTTTTGTCACTTGCATGTAAATGTGTGCTACAACTAGAGGGCAGCATAAGTGAGACTGTAAGGTAAATGAGGAACATGCACCCATTTTTTTTATAGCTGACATTTATTGAACGTTTACGACGTGCCAGGAGCTAGTCTAATTGTTCAATGCGTATTATCTCATTTACTCCTCATGCCAACCTTATGAGATAGTGCAGTTATATCCCCATTTTCCATTTGTGGAAAATGAGGCATGGAGGGTGAATGCATCTAGCCCAAAGCCACTCAGCAAGGAACTGGCAGTACTAAAATCTCGACCCAGGCAGTTTAGCACAGAGCACAGTGCATATATTTGAAATACAAAGGAAGCCAGAGATTGAATTTAAGTTCCAAAGATTTGAAGGGTAAGCAAGTAGAGATAATTTATTTTTTCCTAAGTGAATCAATATACAAATATGTACTGAGCCCCTTCTCTGTGCTCCCTACTGTGCCCCCAAGTTGGGGAAATAAAATACACATGTAGGACACAATCAGGAAACAATATATAATCTCATCAGAACATGTTGTCAATTGTGCAGGGCCTAGTATAGTTGATGAACAGAAGGAATTAGGAGGCAGTCATGAGCGAGGCTAAGGAGTGAGGGTGGAAACATTTTATAATAAGCCAAACTAGGTTAATGGAGGTGTCTGGAATTCAACAGCACCTGAAGCAAGGACTTGGACTCCGCAGAGACAGATTATATACTGTTGGGAGGAAGAGTTTTAATGATGGATAATAAACCCAACTGAATCGTCTTCCTGTACATATATTTACTTTTTAAATATTGTATTCCAGCTCCTTCCAAAAAGCATTTTGGTAATGAGATATCCTGGGCCTCTCATGTCCAAAGCATGTTTTCTGGGAGCTCTTCATCTCTGTGTCTCTCAAGAAGAGAAGTGGGGAGCGTGCAGAGGGTAAGGGGCCTCATGAAGGGAGAGAAGTTAAGGACATAGACTCTGGAGCCGGTCTACATTCAAATCCCTAGTTGATCTTGACAGCTGTGTGACTTTGGGCAAGTTACTTAACCTCTCTGTGCCTGTTTGCTTATCAGGTGGTGATCAGGATTAAGATGACTTAATTCATGTAAAGCACACAGAACAGGACCTGGTCCTCAATAAACTGCTCCTATATAATTATAGTGAGAGTAATAACCATACCTTAAAATGCACATTAGTGGGCTTTTTTTGCACTTCCATGTGGCTGACCCTGTCCCTAGTCACGCTGAGGCAGTGTTGACCTGCGACGGAGGAATGGAGGGGTGTGATTGAGGCTAGCACCTAAGAGAGGAAGGTAGTGTTGCCATTGGAGGTTGGCAAAAAGAAGAGTCTTTTGAGTTGTAGCCATGATGTTGAAAGCCAGGCTTCATTGCGAGAACCATTCTCCAAGTTCTTTGGTTCTCACTGAGCACACCAAAGGCAAATCCTGGAGGGCTGAGGCCTCTGGCAGAGCAGAAAGGACACTATTTCAGCCTGGGTCACCTAGAACAGACTTGCTGTTCCAGAGAAAAGTGGGCCGTGAGGGAGAGGAAGTGGGTGGCGGGCCCGCAGGGGGAGCTGTGGGAAGAGGGCGTACCCCTCATCCTCAGCCTGCGAAGGGACATATGCAATCAGTTGAGAGATTAGGGGCTTGCTTGTGCTTCTCCGCATCGGTGACTCTCTGAGGGATACTTGTCCAAGGCCCAACCTAATCACGAGTCACCAAGGAGGAGGCGAGGTCAGACAGAGGGCAGGGACTTGCCCTCTGGTGTGGCCTTAGGGATCCAGAAGCCCTGCCTTGCCGGGGAGGTGGGATGTGAGGCTGAGGCCGAAAGCCTTCAACGTACCCTCTGTGGAGCAGCCAGGTCGCAGGCCCTGGAGGAGGGAATGGTGCTGGCTCTGGGCTCTGTAGCTCACGGTGAGCAGAGGAAGGCCAAGGAAGGCAGCAGAGGATGGGTCTCACCAGCTTCACACGTGGGCAGCAGAGCCCAGCAGAAAGTGTAGGGCCCGGGTGTGAGCTAACACTGGCCTGACCTGGCCCCAGGACCAGCCTCAGGCCAGAAGGTTCAGGTGCCCCTCTGCCATGAGGTCGGTTGCACACAGTGTCTCTCCCACACACAGGAGTACCACCATCTTAGTAAAGGAGGAGGGCAGGGAAGGCATCCTGAAAGACAGAGCGTTTTATGTATGGGCAGAAGACCTAAATAGACATTTCTCCAAAGAAGACATACAGACGGCCAATAGGCACAAGAAAAGATGCTCAACATCGCTAATTATTAGAGAAATGCAAATCAAAACCACGATGAGGTATCACCTCACACCAGTCAGAACAGCCATGATTAAAAAATCTACAAACAATAAAGGCTGGAGAGGGTGTGGAGAAAAGGAACCCTTCTACACCGTTGGTGGGAATGTAAATTGATACAGCCACTATGGAGAACAGTATGGAGGTTCCTTTAAAACCTAAAAATAGAACCACCATATATGATCCTGCAATCCCACTCCTGGGCATACATCTGGAGAAAACTCTAATTTGAAAAGATACACGCACTCCAATGTTCATACCAGCACTGTTTACAATAGTCAAGACATGGAAGCATCCTAAATGTCCATCGACAGAGGAATGGATAAAGAAGATGTGGTACATATATACAATGGACAATTACTCAGCCATAAAAAGGAACAAAATTGGGTCATTTGTAGAGACACGGATGGACCTAGAGACTGTCATAAGTCAGAAAGAGAAAAACAAATATCATATGTTAACTAATATATGTGGAATCTAGAAAAATGGTACAGATTAACTGGTTTGCAAGGCAGAAATAGAGACACAGATGTAGAGAGCAAATGTACGGACACCAAGGGGGGAAAGTGGGGGGGGGAGTGGTGGTGGTGGGATGAATTGGGAGATTGGGATTGACATATATACACTAATTGTATAAAATAGATAACTAATCTAATAACTAATAAAAACTAATCTAATAACTAATAAAATAGATAACTAATCTAATAGAACCTGCTGTATTAAAAAAATAAAATTAAAATAAAAAAAAAGATGTGGTACATATATACAATGGAATACTACTCAGCCATGAAGAAGAAGGAAATAATGCCATTTGCAGCAACATGGATGGACCTAGACATTATCATACTAGGTGAAGTTAAGTCAGACAGAGAAAGACAAATATCACATGATATCACTTATATGTGGAATCTAAAATGTGACACAAATGAACTTATCTACGAAACAGAAACAGACTCACAGACATAGAGAACAGACTTGTGGTTCCCAAGGTGGAAGGGGGGTGGAGGAGGGATAAATTAGGAGTTTGGGATTAGCAGATACAAACCACTATATATAAAATAAACAACAAGGTCCCACCGTATAGCACAGGGAACTGTGTTCAATATCCTGTAAGCAACCATAATGGAGAAGAATATGAAAAAGAGTATATATGTATATGTATAACTGAATCACTTTGCCCTACATCAGAAATGAACACAACATTGTAAAACAACTATACTTCAATAAAATAAAGTTTAAAAAATTTAAAAAAATGAAAGACAGAGCATTTTAAGTCTAAGATGTCCAGTTATTCCAAAGAGACTATTCAATTTAGCCCAGATGGAGACAACCGGCTTAGCAAAGTTTTGTTTTGTTTGGGGTTTTTCGGTGTGTGTGCACCAAATGGGGATGGGTAGTCCATTCTAGAATATAAAGAAGCTCCATTTTACTTGGCTAAGTGTGAGGAAATCAGTGATTCTGTTACCTTTCGACACATATATCTGATAAAATATTCATCTGCTGTTAAGCCCCAGACACCTGCCTTTCTTATACAGCAAGATTTCTGGAATGCTAGAGAGCCCAGCTGCAGTGTAATCATCTGGCGGAACTTTAGAAAAACCCTGATGCCCAGGTCACACTCCCACACTTTACCTCTTAAGTAGTCTGGGGTGTAGCCTGGCTTCAGAATTTTCTAAAGCCCCCAGGTGATTCTAATGGGCAGCCTAGGCCGAGAGCCACTATACAGGAAAACATGGGCCCCATTGTTCAGGACGCTCTGTTTGAACACAGAAATAATAGAGTGAGGACTACCTGTTCTTACTGCAAATACAATTTTCCTGGCATGAGGGGACGAAAATGATATCCAAGAATGAGACCTGGCTGACCTGACATTTTTGTGATGCACTTAGCATTCTTCACAGAAAAGCAAGTCTTCAAGGCATCCAGCTTTCCAAACGTCTAGAGCAGCACCGTCCAACAGGACACAAACCACAAATGCCAACCGCATTTGACATTTTAAATTTCCTAATAGCCACATTAAAGAAGTAACTAGATGGGGTGAACCTAATTTTAATAAATCCCATATTTAGCCCAATATATCCAAAATATTATCATTGTAACATGTCAAACATAAACATTATTAATAAAAAAGTTCTATGTTTTTGATACTAAGTCTTGGAAATCTGACGTGTGTTTTACATTTACAACACATTTCAACTCAGACTAGGAACATTTCAAGTGCTCAGAAATCACACGTGGGTAATGGCTGCCACACTGGTTTAGAAATCGTGGCATTCACGAGTATTAGATGCTGAATCAGAATGCTATCCAAGGAGATGACATTTTAGCATAAATTTTTTTTCCCTTTGGCAATACCTCGATGATATCACGGCCCTGAGAATGTAATATTTGTTTCCTCCTGTAATCCCAGGTAGCCCTGTCAGGTTACGGGGTCCTGCCTTACCTGAGGAGTTCTTTAGGACCTAATAGAAACCTTACTTATCTCTTTCCTTCAGAATCATCTCTTCAGAGAAAGTAGAGAATGAATTCAGTCTGGGAGGTTAATGTAAAGCAAGTCCAAGAAGTTCTAAGACGAGAAAAAGTGAGGTCAACATTCAGGCAGGGGAACTGGGATCTTTTTTCTTTTCCTGTAACTCACGGTACTAGGAGAGAGGTTATGACCCTGGTGGCTGAAGAATACCACTCTGCCTCCTTTCACAACTCTTGGGACCCTCTCTCTACTTTAAGATGCCCAGAGCTGACTGGTCAGATTGCAGGGCCAGGATTCATCCACTTAATTAAGCCCTTTACAGGTGAAAGATGTACCCTCTGGCACAGGTAGTGATTTCCCTCCCATGTGTCCTGTAGTTCCAAGAGTTGAGTATTGGCAGTAACACAAAATCCATGGGGTAGGTCTCACAGTCTGCTGTGGAGAGGAGGATTCTTCTAGATGTGTCCGACCAGCTACATCAGGCTTGGGGGAGATAATAAAAGCTCTTGCTTCTTTCTCTCAGGAAACACTGTCCTTGGGGACTTTGAAGAAAGAGGTGAATGGTCTGGGTCAGGACTGAAGTCTTTCTTGGGCCCTGGCCTGACACCATCAAATGTCACTATGACCCCTTAACCAAACTCTTCCTCTACAATGTAAGCACTTAATAGTCTCCCTCCTAAACATCAGTTTGAAGAAAATATTTTTTTCTCATTTATCTACTTAAGCAGTGTTAACTTCTTTGGTTCCAAAGAACAAAAAAATGACTTGATAAACCAGGTTTTAAGCTCACCTGTGCTGTGCCTCACTAGCTGGCCTTGAGAAGTTCTATCAGGTTTTCTGGGAAAAGAGGACAGTGGCCCTGAGCAGAAATGTTGTTGTAGCAGAACAGGACTTCAACCCAGAGTTCTTTCCTCTGGGACCCTCATGGTTTCAGCCCAGTGGCCCCGTTAACGCTCTTCGGAGCAGGGCTCCAGTGCTGGGAGCTATGGGGGACACCCTGCCTCAGCCCCGCTGCTGAGGCCCCAGCAGAAACAACTCCTCCCTACTGAGTAAGGGCTGCCTTATACGTACTCTGACCCTTCATTCCAGGGTACCCCAGGAAATGCCACCAGGCTTGCTTCTTCCCTCGGTCTCCAGCATCTGCCAGACGTAACCACAACTGCAGTTTGGGTAAAGTTTAGGAGTCAGGAGAGCCTAGTGATTAAATGCTTGAACGTTGACACCAGACACTGTTGAGCTTGAATCCTAACCATACTACTTACTGTGCAACCACAGGAAAGCGCCTTTATCTCACTAGTCTCGGCTTCCTTTTCTGTAAAATGGAAATCATTGCAGTAACAGTCACATAGGATCGTTGAGAGGAATCAAACTGGCCATGTGGATACGACGCTTAGCAGAGTACCTAGCTTGTGTCAACACTATCATTTTGTTCTCCCTCTCATGATGTGGCCCCTGATCCAACCTCCCCTCTCTCCCATGTTCCAGCAACACTGACCTACGAGCTGTTCCCTGATTATAAACGTCCTTTTTACTAATTCTGGCCTTTTGCACATGGTGTCCCCTTTACCAGGAATATTCTTTCCACTGCCTTCACCAGGCAAACACACCTACTCATGTTTCAAATCAGAGCTTTCATATTCTTCCCCAAATCATCATCTTAACTGAACCTTTATTTTTTAAAAATGACAGTGAAATGTCAGGTTGCCCAGCAAATGGCTGTTTCCCCACTCATTTTTGTCTGCAGAACCCTATTTTTGTGGGTGTTCTTCCTCCCATAAGCTAAAGGATGGTGGCCCCTTTGCCAGCCCCAAGGGGTGAATGCTGTGTAGTCAAAGGAAACCATGACAATGTCATTCTCCTTGCCAGAGACAGTTTTAGAGGTAAGGATGTGACAACTCCAGCCAATAAGAAATTTGGGGAATTCTGCTGGAGGGGGCTGGTGGCTTCTAGGAAGAGATTTTCCTCCTGAAAGTACAGAGATACCCAAAGGGAAATCCTTTTTTCTTATTTTGGATTCAGTTGTATAAATGTGACGCCTGGAGCCCGGACTGTCATCTTGCAATCATAAAGAGACAAATGTGAAGATGAAGCAACAAAACTTGCTAGGTCAGCTAACAAAATCCTATTGTTTAAGCCACTTCTAAGCAGGTGTTCTACAAATTGTAGCTGAAAGCACCTTGATAGAATTTCTGATAAGGCCAAAGAGGTGAATCGGGAGGTGAACTGAAGAATGTCTAGAAATCATTTCATTATTTTGACAGTTATCATGATTTTTTTGTTTTGTTTTGTTTTTTGTGGTACGCCGGCCTCTCATGTTGTGGCCTCTCCCGTTGCAGAGCACAGGCTCTGGACGCGCAGGCTCAGCGGCCATGGCTCACGGGCCCAGCCGCTCTGCAGCATGTGGGATCTTCCCGGACCGGGGCACGAACCTGTGTCCCCTGCATCGGCAGGTGGACTCTCAACCACTGTGCCACTAGGGAAGCCCTATCATGATATTAATATACATTTTTTAGTGCTTGGAAATTGTAAAGCATTTCACCTTAATGACATAATTGACTTTCTGAAGGTAGAATACTCACCAATTCACATTACATTTTTAAAGTAAAAAGATTTTCTCATCTCTTGACTCAAGCTGGAAATGAGAGGTGCCAAACGATTTGTGTGTGAACAAACCTCATTTCAAAAGGAAAAGAATACGGCTTCCCTGGTGGCGCAGTGGTTAAGAATCCGCCTGCCAATGCAGGGGACACAGGTTCCAACCCTGGTCCGGGAAGATCTCACATGCTGTGGAGCAACTAAGCCCGTGTGCCACAACTACTGAGCCTGTGCTCTAGGGCCCATGAGCCACAACTACTGAGCCCACGAGCCACAACTACTGAAGCCCACATGCCTAGAGCCCATGCTCCACAACAAGAGAAGCCACCACAGTGAGAAGTCTCCACAGCACAATGCAGAAGCCAAAAATAAATAAAATTTTAAAATTAAAAAAATAAAAATATATTTAGCACAAAAACAGAAACATAGATCAATGGAACAGGATTGAAAGCCCAGAAATATACCCACGCACTTATGGTCACCTTATCTTTGATAAAGGAGGCAAGAATATACAGTGGAGAAAAGACAGCCTCTTCAATAAGTGGTGCTGGGAAAACTGGACAGCTACATGTAAAAGAATGAAATTAGAACACTCCCTAACACCATACACAAAAATAAACTCAAAATGGATTAAAGACCTAAATGTAAGGCCAGAAACTATCAAACTCTTAGAGGAAAACATAGGCAGAACACTCTATGACATAAATCACAGCAAGATCCTTTTTGACCCACCTCCTAGAGAAATGGAAAGAAAACCAAAAATAAACAAATGGGACCTAATGAAACTTCAAAGCTTTTGCACAGCAAAGGAAACCATAAACAAGACCAAAAGACAACCCTCAGAATGGGAGAAAAAAATTGCAAATGAAGAAACTGACAAAGGATTAATCTCCAAAATTTACAAGCAGCTTATGCAGCTCAGTATCAAAAGAACAAACAACCCAATCCCCAAATGGGCAGAAGACCTAAATAGACATTTCTCCAAAGAAGATATGCAGATTGCCAACAAACGCATGAAAGAATCCTCAACATCATTAATCATTAGAGAAATGCAAATCAAAACTACAATGAGACATCATCCCACACCAGTCAGAATGGCCATCATCAAAAAGTCTACAAACAATAAATGCTGGAGAGGGTGTGGAGGAAAGGGAACACTCTTGCACTGTTGGTGGGAATGTAAATTGGTACAGCCACTATGGAGAACAGTATGGACATTCCTTAAAAAACTACAAATAGAACTACCATATGACCCAGCAATCCCACTCCTGGGCATATACCCTGAGAAAACCATAATTCAAAAAGAGTCATGTACCACAATGTCCACTGCAGCTCTATTTACAATAGCCAGGACATGGAAGCAACCTAAGTGTCCATCAACAGATGAATGGATAAAGAAGATGTGGCACATATATACAATGGAATATTACTCAGCCATAAAAAGGAACGAAATGGAGTTATTTGTAGTGAGGTGGATGGACCTAGAGTCTGTCATACAGAGTGAAGTAAATCAGAAAGAGAAAAACAAATACCGTATGCTAACACTTATATATGGAATCTAAGAAAAAAAAAGTCATGGAGAACCTAGAGACAAGACGGGAATAAAGACACAGACCTACTAGAGAATGGACTTGAGGACACGGGAGGGGGAAGGGTAAGCTGGGACGAAGTGAGAGAGTGGCATGGACATATATACACTACCAAACGTAAAATAGCTAGCTAGTGGGAAGCAGCCGCATAGCACAGGGAGATCAGCTCGGTGCTTTGTGACCACCTGGACGGGTGGGATAGGGAGGGTGGGAGGGAGGGGGACACAAGAGGGAAGAGATATGGGAACATATGTATATGTATAACTGATTCACTTTGTTATAAAGCAGAAACTAACACGCCATTGTAAAGCAATTATACTCCAATAAAGATGTTAAAAAAATCTGCTGTATAAAAATAAAATAAAATTTTAAAAATACATTTAAAAATAAAAGGAAAAGAGTAGACTGTAAGTACACTTGAGAAAATATTCTGTCAGTGAAAAAACTTTCTAGGGTAATAATCCCGCACAGGAAGGGATAAATTTGGAGATTGAGATTGACACATACATACTAGTATATATAAAATAGATAACTAATAAGGACCTACTGTATAGCACAGGGAACTCTACTGAATACTGTGTAATGGCCTATATGGGAAAGGAATCTCAAAAAGAGTGGATATATGCATATGTATAAGAGATTCACTTTGCTGTACACCTGAAACTAACACAGCAGTATAAATCAACTATACGCCAATAAAAATTAAAAGAAAATAATTCCCAACATTTTCAATTACAAAGGACGTCTTTTAAGGTGACTTCCCACATGATGGTGGTTGAATTTTTAACACCTGTTCATGGTAGGGACTGGAGGGGTGATGACGAAGTTACTTTAAATACAGTGACACTTTTAATCAGTCCTGTTCTATCACTCACAACAGCATACCCATGGGTGTGAAAGACAATTGTACAAATGTGTGCCAGACATCTCTGGATAGTGTCAAACATCCCTAGTTAGTGGAGAGGAACACAGTGCCTCTGCAGTTCTTGGAGGTCTGCAGCTCTACAGCTGGGCATCGTTGTTCTAAAAAATTCTGCCACTCCACTCAAGAAGGTCACCTTGTCAGGAGGCGGCGACACCAGGGAAGCAGTCTCCTCTGCACTGGGGTGGTGGTGGGGACGATCCTGAAGCACCACTCCAAAAGAGAATTTCTAAATCCTGTTTTGTTTCTTGAGTGCTATCGCTCCTGAGAACCTGACTCATTAACTGTCGAATTTAGGTAATTAAAATAGGAAGCCGACTGATAAGAAATTAAACCAGTATGCATAATGCAGGTATCTACGGAGGATGATATTCCCAGGGCTCTAGGAAACGGGCTAATCAGGCTTCGATCAGGAACTCATCATTCGGAGAGAGAGAATTAATTCAGGATGGGAGGCAGGGAGGGAGCAAAAGCACAGGCAGAATCTCAAAATCTCTCTGGATGAATCTCTCCTTGGCAGGAGGCAAGTGCTGAAACCTCACACAGGGGAGTCTGGGTGAGAAGTTTTCTGATAACCTGCTGCCAAGAGATGCTGCTGCTGCATCCTGCTGTATACTCCTCAAAGATGCTCTGGGTACCAAACCCTGCTTAAACCTGCACTGTGTTATACGTCCTTGGCCTGATAATTTCCAGAGAAACAACCACACAGAGAGGGTGACAGGGAGGCGTGAGGCATCCCCTCAGGCAGGCTTGTGCAGCGGACACACCTTCTTAGCAGGTTAGGGACCTAGTCTGATAGGGTATCTTGTGCGCTGGGAAAGAAGGGATCCGGGATGTTTCTGAATTCTCAGCTCTGTAGAAATCTCTTCTGATATGAAGTGCCTTTTTTGAAAAAGAGAAGAGGCTCAAAACATCACTCATATAGTGTAGAGTTGGTATTTCTGAGCCCTTTCCCAGCTGCAAAGATGTTCATAGAGAATACAGTCTCCTGGAAGGGGGCACCCGGAGAAATATGGTCATGGAGGAATAGTATATACTGTACTTCCCTCATCCCCTTCCAAATCTTTACAAACTTGGGCCTGAACACTGTAAAATGAACTATCACAGTGGGGCAGGGGCAGGGTGTGAGCTACAGGTCCATATATTAAGCAGTCAACACTTGGTGGTTAAAATGGAGATTCATGAAAAAGAATTACCCACAGTTTGCCAGTAAACATCCCAAATTTATGCTTTTAAGCTATTAGTACTGATAACATGCATGTTTTCTTCAAATAGATTTTCAAAGTCTGCTATAGTTTTCAGAGCATTCATAGGGAAGTTAAAATTTACTCATACCTTTAAATAAAGAGAACCCATAAAAGAGGGCTGAGTAGATTCACATTGTTAGGGAAGCTTTGTGAAAACAAATGAACTAATTGGTACAATTGTTAAATGGAATATGAACTCTAGATTAGATACTAGTATTGTATCCATGTTGAATTTCCAGAATTAGATCATCATTTTGTGGCTGTGTAAGAGAATGCCTTTGTTCAGAGCATAAGAGAATACACACTGAAGTATTTAGGAATAAAGGGTCAAAAGAAGGAAAGTAAGAATTATAAAGCAAACATGACAAAATATTAATAGGTGAAACTGACTGAAGGATAAATGAATTCTTCGCACTATTCCTAAGGCTCTTCTATTAGCTTGAAATTATTTCAAAATAAAACATTTACAAACACCAAATGAAGTAATTTTACACTGACCTACTTAAACACTACACTTGTTGACCTTCAGTTTTCTCAAGGGGTTGATTTAATACCAAGAGATCTCTTTCAAAACATTTCTCCTATAGCCAAGTCTTTCCAAATTGCAAGGTCACCTTCAGAGGAAAGGAAATTATTGCAACAATCGTTGTCTATCTCATGCTCCGAAATAACCCCTTAAATAACTGATTGTTTTTTAGATTCCACATGTAAGTGAAATAATATGGTATTTGTCTTTCTTAAACAAAAAAAACCCCTCATAGATACAGAGAACAGACTGGCGATTGCCAGAGGGGAGGGGAGTTAGGGGGGTGGGCGAAACTGGTGGAGGGGATCAAGAGGCACAAACTTCCAGTTATAAAATAAATAAGTCATAGGATGTAATAAACAGCATGGTGATGGAATGGTAAATAGAATTATTGCAGTTATCATTTTGCAGTATATACAAATATTGAATCATTATGTTGTACATCTGAAACTAATATAATGTTATATGTCAATTATACCTCAATAGAAAAAATAAGGCCTTTGGACATGCAGAAAAAACCTGATATTTTTTCCAACCACAGATCGCCATTTACAATTTGACTATTCATTTATGTTAATATCAAGTCGCTCATTTGATATTTTATGTTTCTGGATCAGTATACCACTTATGTTGGAGCAGAATTTTAGTATTGAGCGGTGCCGCTTTAACAAATGGAGTAAATGCTTATAAAACAAAATTTTCAGGTGAGGTTACAAAATCATAATTAATCACAACAAAACCATTTTCAAATTTGTTTCTAAAATAGTCCCTGAAGTCAAAAAGCCATGAAAGGACTGTATAAGGAATGAAAAGCAAGGAGAAATTGAAAAATTAATTTATTATATGAAGAAACATAAACAATATTTATTAGAGTGAATGGCTGCAGAGAAGCAGCCTGCAAAACTCACATCCGCAATGTACTGGCTGAGGAGTACTGACACATACAGTCATAACCCATAGCACTAATGTTCTAAGGAGGTTTCCAGGAAAATGCTGTATTTGACAATAAATTTTAAAGTTTATTTTTCCCATTTACAAGGCAGAAAAAATTATACCCACATTCAATTAAAGTCTAGCGGGATCAGGCATTCAAACTGTAAAGAAAAATTAACAAAAGAGGCTGCTATATCCTTTATGAAAGATGACATACAAAAATGATAAGCTCATTTGTTATCAAAAGCAATTTCTCAGATTTCAGTGGGTCTTTTTCCTCCAAGTACCATATGTTTGGGTGCTAATTTTTTTTTTTTTTTTTTTTGTGATACGTGGGCCTCTCACTGTTGTGGCCTCTCCCGTTGTGGAGCACAGGCTCCGGACGCGCAGGCCCAGCGGCCATGGCTCACGGGCCCAGCCGCTCCGCAGCATGTGGGATCTTCCCGGACCGGCGCACGAACCCGTGTCCCCTGCATCGGCAGGCGGACTCTCAACCACTGTGCCACCAGGGAAGCCCTGGGTGCTAATTTTTATAAGCAACTGATGGTAAGAGAAAGGGCAACTGTTGAGTTCTCTCCAAAAGTAAAGGCCATTTACACTTGCCCTTCCGTAAGGCCAAAGGCCGATATATTCACTTAAGACACTCATGTGAATGATGCTACTTGTTTCTTCTCTAACGGTAAAAAAAAAAAATAATAACAATAACCTGTTATGGATTTGAATAACTATAAAAACAACTCCTTTAAACATGCATGGCACTTCAAAAATATTTTCAAAGCATTTTCACACCTATTATTTAATTTGTTCTTCTGACAACCTTGTGAGGTAGTCCGGGCAAGTATATCATGCAAATTTTGTGGGTGAGGAAACTGAGGCATAGAACAATTAACTAACTTGCAGGGTTGGACAGGGAGATGCCAACCTCTACACTGCACTGTCTCCAGTAATGAAGAAAGTCTAAACATATTTGATGATCTTATTTCAATATATTTCGAGGAAATACTTCACCTCCATCCAGCCAAATGATAATGAATCAGTTGGAGTATCTGTTGCGACAAGTTATGGTATGTAATTAATTAGACAAAGCACAGAGAGTTTTAAAAATTGGAATTATTACTGAAAAAGACATTTTAACTCTCAAGATAGGAGGAAATTTGCTGGTTTGTTTGTCTTTAGGGCAACCCAGTTGTGCAGTCTGAGCTATAATTTTGCCACTTCAGAGGTATAATACAAATAATTTAAAAACAAGATTTCTCAGTTCACTATGACTTAAATTGTGGCCATGAAGAAAAAAAGCAGTGGCTTCTCTTCCCCAAAGTGACTAGACGTATATGGCCCCAAAGCAGGGGTATCTGCATATCAAGAGTTAAAGATGACAAAATGTCCAATTTAGTTACTAAACCTCTTTATCCTTTTAAATGTGGCTTATAATTGGGCTTTAGGAGTGTGACAGACCATCACTGTCAGTTTGGTTTGGAGTCACTCAATATGCTTACCTACATTCTACCTTAAAATGATTTTAAATGTATTTGAAGGCCCAGATTTTGTAGTGGTTCTTGAGACAGGCTTCCAAACCAAGGCTGGGGAAGTACCAGTCTCTCCATCCCTGGCTAATTCTGGCCACAACTCCTACTCAAACTCACCATTTTAACCTGTCCCCTGACAAACTAGCTGTTAGAAACTCGATGGGTCAGAACGTTCAGCCATTATGAGTCCTAAGACTGTCAACCCTGATCGACCTGCAATGTCCAGCCTCGTCAGTGACGTCACCTGCTCCCAGGTGTTTCATTATCAAGGTTTTTATGGTAGAAATAATGGTACTAGATCTAGGCATTTTTCCAAGACAACTGAGGATATTCTACAAATCCTTCTATGAAAGAAATATGGTTCCAGATCAAAGGAGAAATTATACTGAAGATAGGAGAGTGTAGGAGGATAAAATTGAAGTTCTTATTCAAATTAACTCATAATCATACCAAATCAAAATGCATTCAGTTAAAGATAAAAATCTTCTGGTCATGTTAGCTGTTTGCAAAATTTAAAAGTTTCTGAAGTCAACATCTAACTGAAGGTGGGGAACCCTTTTCCTTCAAATAATGAAAATTAAAATGGCCTATATACATATGCTAGGTGAGAAATTTCTGTGTTTTCTAGAAGAACTTAGGTTAACCAAGGTAACTCTTGTCTAAAACTTTCCTGACAGGCAAGGAAGAGGTGGAGTAAAGACTATGGGTTTTATTTTCTTCTTTCCTAAGAAGGCAAATCCTAGCAAATTCTACTAGAAATTTCCCAGAACTGTAAGACAGGACTGAACCTTGATGAGGTTAAGCCTACCTTCTAGCAGATTCATCTTAAACCACCACAAGAAGGTAAGAACTCTGCTTATAAAAGCCTACAATCACTTTGATATTTTAACAACCCTCTTGATCCAGAATTTCTTCAACATATTGAAGGAACACAACTTTTCTAAAATTCTAGGGCTTCTATAACCAAATTTAGAATTCAATTTTGAATCCATGGATCCTTGAGAATAAAGTCTCCAAGGCTGCTACAGTTGGTTGTGTACAAAGAGCCCTAATGAGATGAGAATGGAACATCTGTCTATTCAAAAACCAAACTTGAACAGCCCTCTCTGAAAACTCTGACAGGACTGTTGTGGCTGATGGCAAAACCCCAGTAACCATCTGTGGTCATCAGATAACTCTTGGGTGAAAACTACGTTCAGGGATAATAAAACATTAGGCTACCTAGACCAGCAGTCCAGAAAACTAGAAAACAAGTAAGCCCCTGCCCTCATTCTACCTGATGGATCTAACCAGCCCAACTCAGATATCATGGGTACTTTGTCAATGGAAAGGCCAGTAACGTCTGGGAGAACATGGTCAACTGTGAATGGTGGTGCCTTAGGCTGCCCCTGCAACGCTCAGGGGTTTCCCTGGCTCCTCTCCATGGTTCCCACATGCCCACCCGAGAGCTCTCCGAAGGGGAGAGACTCAAGGAGTTGAGAGATAACTTCCTGCTTTGTTAACTGTGCAGGGCCCATCACTTGTATGAAGAACAGGGATCAACCCAGCAAACAATACATCTGTGCCTCGAGAGACTCAGGTCCCATTAAGCAGAAAAGAGCTCATCGGCATTCAAGATCTGGCTGGGCATAGAACTTATTTTACTGCTAGAAGGGGTTTCCTCTCTGTCTGCGGATGACCTTAGATCCGTCTTTTCTGCAGACTCAGAGGATTTCCGCCGCCTGCAGTCACAGCAAGCACACTTTAGCCACTCCTGAAAGCTTTCAGAAACACTAGAGGAAAAGAGCTTTTTGCAAGGGTGGAAGAATTGATAGAACACGATCATGAATAGAATGGCCGTGCAGTACCCAATGAGCAACTGCAGGATCAGCAGGGGTGCGCACACATACATGTAGATGTCAGTCTTGTAAAGATACCACATGAGGAGGAGGAAGGCGTTCTCGATGAATCTCAACATGTAGTACACCAGCAGCTGGTACCAGTTCTGGGACTTGCTGATGAGGTCGGGGTTGTTGATTTTCAGCTGTACCGCTGACCAGCAGAACATGTTGATCCCGGCGTAGAGTAAGGTGAGGAAGCACAGCACGATGGTGGTGCCCACCCGACTGAGGGCCTTCTCGATGTTCTCAGGGAAGGGGGAGCCACTGCACCAGAAGAGGATCCAGGGGTAGAAGAGGAAGCTGAGGAAGTTGAGGAGTATGTCTATCACCACCCAGGTCTTCAGGACAGAGGTAAAGAGGACCAGGACAATGACTCGAGTGGCAATCTCAAAGCTCCTCCAGAGGAAGATACAGACATAGGCCAGGGGCTTCACTTTGACATCATATTCATCGTATTTGATCTTGATGGCGAGGATGTTACAGCGCAAGGCTCCATACACGATGGACAATAGGGAGAGGACCATGAAGAGACCTGAGGAGAGAAGAGAAAGAGCGCTCTCAAGTCTCACCTACACCAAGAATCCTACTGTGGTGGCCGCTGGCAGTCCTCTACCCATATTCCTTGGACCCCTGTTTCATGTGCACGGGCTGGCTTCCAGCTATCAGCGTCTGCTCACTGCACCTGAGGGCTTTTCCCAGGGCTGCAGAAGCCTGCTGTGCCCAGGTGCTGGGCGGGCTGAAGTGCCCAGGAATTAATACCCCTGGGAGAGCCCTTCAACACCCCAATCCTAGCCCTGAGAAGAGCCGGAATATAACGAGCCCAGTTCCCCTACCGTTTGGGTAGAATAACTCGGAGGTGTGTGTTCTATACTGTTTACCGGTGTTTGCTCATAAGATTACTTTCTAGTCACCCACGGTGACCGCTGTCTAGTAACGTTGTCACCTTTATTGGCCGCCTTCCCTGTCTCACTTCCCTTCTCCCACGCTTCTTATACCTTCCTCCAGACAGACATGCACTCAAGTGCTTGTCTCAGGGTCTGCTTCAGGGTCAACTGAAACTAAAACACCTTTCAGACCCCATCTGCTCTGTCTGAATATGTGGAGTCCTTTACACGGTGCGTTTTGTTTCCTCAATCAGCTTACAAGCTCCTGAGGAGTCACAAGTGACCATGTCTGATATTTCTTCTTGATACCCTCAACATATACCAGTGTAGAAACTGAAACAGAAAGCACTCAATAATAAATTGTTCATGAGTTCCTCTCTATCTGCAGGACCTTTTAAATTTATATACTGACTATAGATTGCTCACTTTTCTTTGCTCTTCAGTTATATTCTTAAATTCCATATAGTGCTGAAGAAATGAGAACCTCACTGTTACTGAGTCAATCTGTCTTGGTCTAAAAGGCCTTAATGTTTCAAGAGGTCTCAACTCTAGCTGTTTACTTCTTAAAATGACTGATGGCTAATGGGTTTACCCGGTTTATACCGAGCAGCAGTGTTAGGGGACAAGATGTGGCTCATCTGAATGGAGCATGGTACTATGTTTCAGAGCATGACACTGCTGGCTGTGAGTTCTATTATCTAAAAAATGTACTGCCAACCCATGAGCACAGACTGTGTGGTCAAATCTGAAATACAATCACTTACTGCAGGCTGCCACGACCTCCAAATATTGGAGCAGGGAGGAACCGAGGGTCTGGCTGGGTTCTGTTTTCTTGCCCATAAAATTGAGATAATACCTTCCATGCCTACCTCCAACGTACATATAACAAAATTGTTTTTACTTATAATTTAAAATGCATGGGAATAAAGGGTTCATTTTCTTATTTAAGTTCTGAATCAATGGAAGACATCTACATTTGATGGGCATAAAAACTCGGAAGCTTGGGTAGTTAGTTGCCTGGGAGAAGCTCAGTTTTACTCAAAGCATCAACTCCTCTCATAGCCTTTTGGCACTGATTTAAATCAACGATATTCTCTGGAAAGACTGCCATGTACTAATCAAATTTAAAAGACAGAAATACTATCACAGGAGTAGCCTGGGAAGTAATTGGACTGAGTTATTTTTTCTGAGAGGCTAGTTCAATGGAGCATTATAAAGCAGTACACATAGCTGATACACTGTTTTTATTGAAATACAGTTGATTTACAATGTTCTGTTAATTTCTGCTGTACAGCAAAGTGACTCAGTTATACATATACATTCTTTTTTATATTCTTTTCCATTACGGTTTATCCCAGGTGATATACTTTTATATGTATTACACATTTCTACAGACCTTAAGAATCTAGTATTGGATCCTTTTCTTTTAGTCCTTCTGTTTTTCCTACTACAAGAAAAATAACTTCAAATGTAGAATATGAGCTAAGCGTAAATTACCATATAAATTATGTATTCATACACATGCAGTATTTACACTGTTAAATTTACGGTACTTCATCTCCAAGTTACTTATTACTTTTAACAATGCAATGACCCAAACAATTTTTTAACCATCAATCCATTTTTCTCGTTAGGTCAATTATTTCCAGATTACATTTTTTCTCTTGTCAAGAGAGTTAGCCAATTATTACCCAATTGCTGCTTAGTAGGAATTAACTGCTAAGGCCTTCTGAGAATGCAAAGAAATGACTGTGAAATCACTAACTTCAATTATTATTACCAATGCTGGGTGCTCCCTGCTCCCCTAGAAAGGGGCCAGGAAGAGAGAGATACTTGGGAGACAAGAAACTTGAACAAAATGCTTGGAATGTATATTTCTACCTCTAGAGTTAAGCTGTTATATAATGAATGGCTAGGATGATATTTATGCAAATATCTACTTATTCAGACTTAAATGGAGAAAAGTTCCTGACATCATTTCCCAACCTTCTCTTCCCACAGTCAACACAACAGGGGATCCGTTGGTGGTCCTGACCTTTTACGTGGCATGTCATAGAAGTCTAACAGCCCCCAATAATCTTTTTTTCTAAACATCTTTATTGGGGTATAATTGCTTTACAATGGTGTGTTACTTTCTGCTTTATAACAAAGTGAAACAACTATACATATACACACATCCCCATATCTCCTCTCTCTTGCGTCTCCCTCCCACCCTCCCTGTCCCACCCCTCTAGGTGGTCACAAAGCACAGAACTGATCTCCCTGTGCTATGCGGCTGCTTCCCACTAGCTATCTATTTTACATTTGGTAGTGTATATATGTCCATGCCACTCTCTCACTTCGTCCCAGCTTACCCTTCCCCCTCCCCATGTCCTCAAGTCCATTCTCTATGTCTGTGTCTTTATTCCTGTCCTGTCCCTAGATTCATCAGAACCATTTTTTTTTTTAGATTCCATATATATGTGTTAGCATACAGTATTAGCTTTTCTCTTTTTGACTTACATCACTCTGTATGACAGACTCTAGTTCCATCCAACTCACTACAAATAAGTCAATTTTGTTTCTTTTTATGGCTGAGTAATATTCCATTGTATATATGTGCCACATCTTTATCCATTCATCTGTCACTGGACTTCAGGTTGCTTCCATGTCCTGGCAATTGTAAATAGTGCTGCAATGAACATTGTGGTACATGACTCTTTTTGAATTATGGTTTTCTCAGGGTATATGCCCAGGAGTGGGATTGCTGGGTCATATGGTAGTTCTATATTTAGTTTTTTAAGGGACCTCCATACTGTTCTCCATAGTGGCTGTATCAATTTACATTCCTACCAACAGTGCAAGAGGGTTCCCTTTTCTCCACACCCTCTCCAGCATTTATTGTTTGTAGATTTTTTTGATGATGGCCATTCTGACTGGTGTGAGGTGATATCTCATTGTAGTTTTGATTTGCATTTCTCTAATGATTAGAGATGTTGAGCATCCTTTCATGTGTTTGTTGGCAGTCTGTATATCTTCTTTGGACAAATGTCTATTTAGGTCTTCTGCCCATTTTTGGATTGGGCTGTTTGTTTTTTTGACATTGAGCTGCATGAGCTGCTTGTATATTTTGGAGATTAATCCTCTGTCAGTTGCTTCGTTTGCAAATATTTTCTCCCATTCTGAGGGTTGTCTTTTCATCTTGTTTATGGTTTCCTTTGCTGTGCAAAAGCTTTGAAGTTTCATTAGGTCCCATTTATTTTTGTTTTTATTCCATTTTTCTAGGAGGTGGGTCAAAAAGGATCTTGCTGTGATTTATGTCATAGAGTGTTCTGACTAGGTTTTCCTCTACAAGTTTTATAGTGTCTGGCCTTACATTTAGGTCTTTAATCCATTTTGAGTTTATTTTTGTGTATGGTGTTTGGAAGTGTTCTAATTTCATTCTTTTACATGTAGCTGTCCAGTTTTCCCAGCACCACTTATTGAAGAGGCTGTTTTTCCTCCATTGTGTATTCTTGCCTCCTTTATCAAAGATAAGTTGACCATATGTGTGTGGGTTTATCTCTGGGCTTTCTATCCTGTTTCATTGATCTATATTTCTGTTTTTGTGCCAGTACCATACTGTCTTGATTACTATAGCTTTGTAAAACAGTCTGAAGTCAGAGAGCCTGATTCCTCCAGCTCCGTTTTTCTTTCTCAAGATTGCTTTGGCTATTCGGGGTCTTTTGTGTTTCCATACAAATTGTGAAATTTTTTGTCCTAGTTCTGTGAAAAATACCATTGGTAGTTTGATAGGGATTGCACTGAACCTGTAGATTGCTTTGGGTAGTACAGTCATTTTCACAATGTTGATTCTTTCAGTCCAAGAACATGGTATATCTCTCCATCTGTTTGTATCATCTTTAATTTCTTTCATCAGTGTCTTATAGTTTTCTGCATGCAGGTCTCTATCTCCCTAGGTAGGTTTATTCTTAGGTGTTTTTTTTTTTTTTTTTTTTTTGCAGTACGCGGGCCTCTCCCGTTGTGGAGCACAGGCTCCAGACGCGCAGGCTCAGCGGCCATGGCTCACGGGCCCAGCCGCTCCACGGTATGTGGGATCTTCCTGGACCAGGGCACGAACCCGTGTCCCCTGCATCGGCAGGAGGACTCTCAACCACTGCGCCACCAGGGAAGCCCTATTTCTAGGTATATTTTTCTTTTTGTTGCAATGGTAAACGCGAGTGTTTCCTTAATTTCCCTTTCAGATTTTTCATCATTAGTGTATAGGAACCCAAGAGATTTCTGTGCATTAATTTTGTATCCTGCTACTTTTCATATTCTCATTTCCTATGTGAGTGTGTGGAGTGGAGGGGCGAGGTCGGAGGGCATTTTGCTGTTTTTATCTTTTATTAGAAGGTAAGACATCACTTTGGGTAAAGCTGAAAGGAAGGCTTTGGCAATATTCCAAACCCCTGCCACACTTACAAAGTTTCTTCCCATGCAATTCCAGCCAAACGAACTCCTTCCAAAGGAACTCTTCCTATTTCACAGAGAAATTAATTGCTATTAGGAATGAACTTGCTAATTTCCTGACTTGACATCAAGACCTTAATCTTTGTGTTAAGTGGTGGAGAACATTTTATTCCTCAGGATTCCTCTTCGGAGGGGAATTCTATTTGTAGGACAAGGCAAGCACTTTCTCTGTGGCTTATCCTAGCATTCATTATAATAGCCTCTCCATTTTTTGTATGTAGGAAAATTTCTATTGATATAATAATGCTAAAAGGAAGAAAGGAGGGAGGGAAGGAAGGAAGGAGGGAGGGCAGAGAGGGAGGGAGGGAGGGAAGGGGGAAGGAGAAAGGAAAGAGGAAGGAAAAAAAAAAGGGTGAGGGAGGACCCTTCCCTTTACCCTACACTCCTTTCTGTCTACTGCCACACTCTCTTTCACACTTTCCTCAACCCTCTTACCACTAATCAAAACACTCGTTTTCCAATCCTCAACTCCTTGCAGTCTGGATTCTAGTCTTGCTCCTTCCTCATCTCTCTGCAACATTTGACATTGTTCATTCCCACTTTCTTGAAACTTCTTCTGTGGAAGTGATCATATCATTTTCTCCTAATCATCCTCTCACTTTTCTTGCAGTCCCTTCTCAATTTCATTCATAGGCACATCTTTCTCTTCTCCTCAGGAACCATGGTTTTATTTTTCTCCTTCCTACCAGATTTCTCTTCCGAGATATCTTTATAGGTGCCTCAAAACAAAACAAAACAAAACACAAAACTTATATTTCCTTGAAAATCTCCTCTTACATTCCCTGTAGCAGCTCACAACACCGTCACTCCAGATCATTCTATCCAGAAATTTACATGTTAACTAGGACTTTTCACTTTCCTCTCCCATCCCACTCAAAGAGATCTCTAAGCTCTTGTTACTCAGTGTGGCTCATGGATCAGAAGCACTGACATTGACTGGGGGTCAATGAAGTGCTCTAGCTTAGACCCTGAGATTCTGAGTCAGAATCTCTATTTTAACACGATTTTCCGTTTTTCTCAGGCTTTAATGTATGACCATTAAAGTCTGAGAAGTACTGCTCTAAGTTCATTTCTTCCTCCCTTTCTGGCTGTGTCCCTTGTTAACTCTCATAATGGCTCTTACCACAGGGTCCTAACTCATTTGTTTCTCTGCCACCAGCCTTCCTCTCCTCTTCGTCTGCCTGGATAAACCCTACTTGTTCTTCAAGGTTCAGTTAAAGTGTTACCTCCTCAATGATGCCTTTTCTCGGCCTTTACTCAACTCTATTTATTCAGTTGTGCTAAATGCTTCCAAGACTCTTCTAAGCTCAGTTAACTGCCACTCTATTGGGAACTCACAGTCACTTAATGCATACGTCTCTTTCCTCACTTGGTACCTTTGGTTTAGTGCAATCTCCTAGAGGTAGCTACTGTTTCATACAGATTTTTATTACAGCACCTAGCACAGTGACTGGCACAAAGTTGGTAACTGATATGTCTGTTGAATAAATGAATTAAAAATTGTACAATCTGTGACCTGCCCTTTTTTTTTTTTACCACTGAATGAGTAATTGAAGCTCCAAATCTCTCACAGACACGACTGAAGTGAGCCATGAGAACTCTCAAAGCCCCTTCCCAGATGGTGACTTCTGGGGTCATGGGCTTCCTATGCAAATGCATCTGCACGTGTTTCCAGCACTTCCAGAGAAATAGGATCCAAATTAGAAAAGGTCTTTGAGATTTAAGTTTACACTCTAAAAAAAACCTCTTCTAGGTATATGAGAGGCTTGCAAAGCAGGGAGATTTAGGAACAGTGCAGTACTTTCTGACCACAGGAATAACTAAGGAAGGTAAGTCCTGCTTCAGGATGTCGGGCCCAGCCAGGATTAAGACAAGTCTGGATTATCTCAGCAGTGTTATCTTCCTGGTCAGTTATCCAGATCACTGCTCTTGCTGGATTCCATGACTTACTCTTACTTGAGTTACCTTTGACCATGTATTACAGGACCCAGGGTTCTGCTTTAATTCCACCTCAGGCCCTGACAACTGGTCAGCAAACTTTTTTTTTTTAACATCTTTATTGGAGTATAATTGCTTTACAGTGGTGTGTTAATTTCTGCTTTATAACAAAGTGAATCAGCTATACGTATACATATATCCCCATATCCCCTCCCTCTTGCGTCTTCTTCCCACCCTCCCTATCCCACCCCTCTAGGTGGTCACAAAGCACCGAGCTGATCTCCCTGTGCTATGCGGCTGCTTCCCACTAGCTATCTATTTTACACTTGGTAGTGTATATATGTCCATGCCACTCTCTCACTTCGTCCCAGCTTACCCTTCCCCCTCCCCATGTCCTCAAGTCCATTCTGTACGTCTGCGTCAGCAAACTGTTAATGAAGAGAGTGAAAATGAGAGAGATCGTCAACACCATGAGCTTGTATCCACATCTGTCACCTTCTCTCCCCAGCTGCTATCATAAATATTGCTTTGGTCCTTTATTGTAACAGCTTTATTGAGACATAATTCGCATACCATACAATTCACAATTTAAAGTGTACAATTCAATGTTTCTTTTTTGTTAACAATAATTTTATTATCACAGTTATTACTGAACAATTATGATGTCCCCAACACCACGCACTTTACATGTATGATCACATTTAATCCTTATCAGTTGGTTCTAGTTTATACCCATTTTCCAGATGAGAAAGATGAGGTTAAATAGCTTTCCCAATGTCATACAGCTAGTAAGTGGTCATGCTTGGATTCAAATTGAGAACTGTTTGTCTCTAAACTCTTTCTTTTTTAGTTGGAGTGTAGTTGCTTTACAATGTTGTGTTAGTTTCTGCAGTACAGCAAAGTGAATCAGCTATACATATACATATATCCCCTCTTTTTGGATTTCCTTCCCGTTTAGGTCACCATAGAGCAGTGAGTAGAGTTCCCTAAGGAGGCAAGAAAATACAATGGAGAAAAGACAGTCTCTTCAATAAGTGGTGCTGGGAAAACTGGACAGCTACATGTAAAAGTATGAAATTAGATCACTCCTTAACACCACACACAAAAATAAACTTAAAATGGATTAAAGACCTAAATGTAAGGCCAGATACTATAAAACTCTTAGAGGAAAACCTAGTCAGAACACTCTATGACATAAATCACAGCAAGATCCTTTTTGACCCACCTCCTAGAGAAATGGAAATAAAAACAAAAATAAACAAATGGGACCTAATGAAACTTAAAAGCTTTTGCACAACAAAGGAAACCATAAACAAGATGAAAAGACAAACCTCAGAATAGGAGAAAATATTTTCAATGTTTCTCTAAAAGCAGATTCGCAGATATGTGTATCTACTTTTAGTACGTTTCATCACCAGAGTCACACTTAGTACGTTTTCATCACTTCAAAAAGAAACGCTGTACACTTTAGCTCTCATTCCTCTACCCTCCTCCCCCACCCAGTCCTAAGCAACCACTAGCTACTTTCTGTCTCTATAGATTTCCCTATCCTGGACTTCTGTATGAATAAAACCATATAATGTGTGGTCTTTTGTGACTGGTTTCTTTCACTTAGCATAACATTTTCAACACTCATCTATCTTGTAGCATGCATCAGTCCTTCATTTCATTTCACGGTCAAATAATATTCCACTGTATGGATATACTACATTTTGCTTATCCATTCATCAGCTGATGAAAATTTGGGTTGTTTCCACCTTCTGGCTATTGTGAATAGTGCTTCTACAAACATTTGTGTGTGATTTTTTTTTTTTTTTAATTTGGCTGCATTGGGTCTTCGTTGCTGCACATGGGCTTTCTCTAGCTGTGGCGAGCAGGGGCTACTCTTGGTTGTGGTGCGTGGGCTTCTCATTGGAGTGGCTTCTCTTGTTGCGGAGCACGGGCTCTAGGCACGTGAGCTTCAGTAGTTGTGGCTCACGGGCTGTACAGTGCAGGTTCAGTAGCTGTGGCACATGGGCTTAGTTGCTCTGCAGCATGTGGGATCTTCCCAGACCAGGGCTCAAACCCGTGTCTCCTGCATTGGCAGGTGGATTCTTAACCACTGCACCACCAGGGAAGTTCCTATGAATGTATTTTTATTTCTCTTGGGTCTATAGGAGTAGAGTTGCTGGGTCATATGGTAACTTTGTGTTTAATTATTTGAGGAACTGCCAGACTGTATTCCAAAGTGATTGCACCATTTTACATTCCCACCAGCAGTGTATGGAAGTTCCAATTTCTCCACACGCTCACCAATGTTTGTTATTATCATTAAGTTCAATTTTTATTATAACTTTTTGATTCTAGTCATCCCAGTGGGTGTGAAGTGGTACACCTTTGTGATTTTGATTTGCGTTTTCATGATGACTAATGATGTAGAGCATCTTTTCATGTGCTTATTGGCCATTTGTACATCTTCCTTAGTTGCTTTGGTTCTTAACTATAGAACAAACTCATAATAGATTTCACACTTTCTCATATGTATCCCAAAAACTCTACCAGAATTCAAAGGCCAGATTTGCATAGACTTATTTAAGGACAATATATTAGCTTCACCCTCAGGTGTCAATGAGCATTTAAAATGAAAAAGAGAGTACAATTCTGATTTCTCGTGCTTTTTAACTTCCCTTAGAAGGCATTAAAAAGCAAAAAAGAGGATTTCCATGCTGACAATGGCAGATTAGTTTGTTTTGGTTCAATATTTCTGCCAAGAGCAACTGGACAAACACCTGTTTAAAGGCATCAGAGATCTACCAAAGAAAGCAGTCAGTACTTTCGGGCCAAGATCTTAAAGAGAAGAAAAGTCCTAAGAGAAAATTCTGAAGCTGCTCTTCCCCTTGAGACATATGCCCATATGATACTGGGTACAGTATTATGGAACATGAACACAGCTTTCAGCAGTCTCTCAAATCTGGTGGGTGTGGGAGCAAATATTGATATTGTGGCCCTATAATGGTCCTGGAGACAGCCAAAGCTTTCTGGTGGGAACCCCGAAGACTAGACACTGGGAGTAAGGGTGACCAGAAATAGATAATCCCTCATAAAGGCTGAAGTACACATTTCAACCAACTCAAGTTATGACTGGATCAATTCAATCTATATCTAACCCAATTACCTGCCATAAACAAAAGTAAAATCTTCCTGGAGAAAGAGAACTCATCCAGAGACTCAAAGTATCTCTTTTTTTTTTTTTTTTGCTGTACGCGGGCCTCTCACTGTTGTGGCCTCTCCTGTTGTGGAGCACAGGCTCAGGACGTGCAGGCTCAGCGGCCATGGCTCACGGGCCCAGCCGCTCCATGGCATGTGAGATCTTCCTGGACCGGGGCATGAACCTGTGTCCCCTGCATGGGCAGGCGGACCCTCAACCACTGCACCACCAGGGAAGCCCTCTTTTTTTTTTAATACAAGCATCTGACATTTAATTAAAAATAACATGGCAAGCCAAAAACAAAAAAATAATCTAAATCCAAGAATTAAAATATACCCATAGGAAATAGAGATATTGTAATTATCTCACATGGACTTAAAAATATTCATAATTACCCTGAGGAAACCATAATTCAAAAAGAGTCATGTACCATAATGTCCACTGCAGCTCTATTTACAATAGCCAGGACATGGAAACAACCTTAGTGTCCATCGACAGATGAATGGATAAAGAAGATGTGGCACATATATCCACTGGAATATTACTCAGCCATAAAGAGAAACGAAACTGAGTTATTTGCAGTGAGGTGGATGGACCTAGAGTCCGTTGTACAGAGTGAAGTAAGTCAGAAAGAGAAAAACAAATACCATATGCTAAAGCATATATATGGAATCTAAAAAAACGGTACTGATGAACCTAGTGGCAGGGCAGGAATAAAGATGCAGATGTAGAGAATGGACTTGGGGACACAGGGAGGGGGAAGGGTAAGCTGGGACGAAGTGAGAGAGAGGCATGGACATATATACACTACCAAACGTAAAATAGATAGCTAGTGGGAAGCAGCCACATAGCACAGGGAGATCAGCTCGGTGCTTCGTGACCACCTAGAGGGGTGGGATAGGGAGGGTGGGAGGGAGGGAGACACAAGAGGGAGGAGATATAGGGATGTGTGTGTATGTATAGCTGATTCACTTTGTTATAAAGCAGAAACTAACACACCATTGTAAAGCAATTATACTCCAATAAAGATGTTAAAAATATTCATAATTAATATGTTTAAGAAATTATGACAAGATAGAGAATTTATCAGAGACTGGAAACTATTCTAAAAACTCAAATGAAAATTCCAGAACTGAAAAATACAATAAGGGCCATTAAGAAATCAATAGACGGGTTTAATAGAATAGAAATTGCTATAAAGATTATTAGTACTAAGCAGAAGGCAAGTCAGAAGAAAATGGAGAAACAAAAAAGCATGAGAGACTTACGGCAAAGTGAAAATGTTGGAGAGAGAGAGAGAGAAGAGAAGAAAAAGAATGGGTTGGAACCAATACTTAAAGTGATAAAGTCTAAGAATTTTCCCAAACTGCTAAAATATCAAACTAAAGCCCAAGTAGGATAAATACGAAGAAAACCGCAACTAAGCATGTTAAAACTGCTGAACATCAAAGTCAAAGTGAAAACCTTAAAAAGCAGTTAGATACAAACGAACAACCAAAAATCAGATGAATTTCAAAGGAGCAACAATAACAAGAACAGCTGGTATCTCAACAGAAATAATGGAAGCCAGAAGACAAAGGGATGGTAACCTCAAAGTGGGAGGAAAGTAACCACTAACCTAGTCCTCCAAACACAAAGATGAAGGTAAAAGAAAGACATTTTATGACAAAACAAAAATGAGGGTATTTTTCACTAGTAGATCTACTCTAAAGAAAATACTAAAGGTAGCATTTCAGACCCAATGAAAATGCTCCCACATTGAAGCATGGAGATACAGGAAGGTCTGAACAGGGACCAAAAGGATAAATACAACTCAATTTTTATAATCAGCCAAAAGACTTGCATGGTCACTTGACACACACACACACACACACACACACACACACACACACACACACACACACACCCCAAAATGGTCACTAAAAACACGAAAAGGAAGTCAAGCTCATTAGCCATCAGGAAATGCAAATTCAAACTAAAATGAGACACTACTACACACACCCACTGTAATACTGAAAGTAACAGCAAGTGTTGGCAAGGATGTGGGGCAACTGGAACTCTTATACACTGCTTGTGGGAGTGTAAAGTGGTATAATGACTTTTGCAGTTTCTACTAAAGCTAAACATAGGCATTTCCTGTGACCAGCAATTCTACCCGAGTATAGGTGTAACAGAACTGTATATATATACGTATACTAAAAGGCACGTACGAGGATATTTTCAGCAGCATTATTTTTAATCCCAATCTGGAAAAAACCTAAATATTAATCAAGAGAAGAATGTGTCAATTCATTGTGGTATATTCATACAATGGAATATTACATTACACAGCAATGCTAAAGAACAAAGTTCTGCTACAAGTCACAACATGGATAACTCTCACAACTATAATGTTCAATGAAAGAAGCTAGACCTCTGATTCCATTTATATCAACTTTTTAAAAACCAGGAAAAATTAATCTGTGATGTTAGAAGTCAGCTTTCTTTTTTAAATTTAATTTTGATTGGAGAATAGTTGATTTGCAATGTTGAGTTAGTTTCAGGTGTACAGCAAAGTGAATCAGTTATACATGTACATACATCTATTCTTTTTCACATTCTTTTGCCATGTAGGTTATTACAGAGTACTGAGTAGAATTCCCTGTGCTACACAGTAGGTGCTTGTTGATTATCTATCTTATACATAGTAGCGTGTATATGTTAACCCCAACTTCCTAATTTATCCCTCCCCCCACCTTTCCCCTTTGGTAACCATATATTTATTTTCTAAGTCTGTGAGTCTGTTTCTGTTTTGTAAATAAGCTCATCTGTATAATTTTTAAAGATTCCACGTATAAGTGATATCATATGGTATTTGTCTTCCTCTGTCTGGCTTCCTTCACTTAGTATGATGATCTCTAGGTCCAACCATGTTGCTGCAAATGGTATTATTTCATTCTTTTTATGGCTAATATTCCATTGTATACATGTACCACGTGTTCTTTTATCCATTCATCTGTCGACGGAGATTTAGGTTGTTTCCATGTCTTGGCTACTGTAAACAGTGATGCGATGAACACTTGGGGTGCATGTATCTTTTCAAATTATAGTTTTCTCTGGATGTATGCCCAGGATTGGGATCGCTGGATCATATGGCAGCTCTATTTTCAGTTTTGTAAGGAACCTCCATACTGTTCTCCATAGTGGCTGCACCAATTTACGTTCCCACCAACAGTGTAGGAGGGTTCCCTTTTCTCCACACCCTCTCCAGCATTTACTGCTTGTAGACTTTTTTTTTTTTTTTTTGGCTGTGCCACATGGCATGTGGGATCTTAGTTCCCCAACTGGGGATTGAACTCGCACCCCCTGCAGTGGAAGCACAGAGTCTTAACCACTGGACTGCCAGGGAATCCGCCTGCCAATGCAGGGGCACGGGTTCGAGCCCTGGTCCGGGGAGATCCCCCATGCCACGGAGCAACTAAGCCCATGCGCCACAACTACTGATCCTGCACTCTAGAGCCTGCGAGCCACAACTACTGAGCCTGTGCGCCTACAGCCCGTGCTCTGCAACAAGAGAAGCCACCACAGTGAGAAGCCCGTGCACTGCAACGAAGGGTAGCCCCCGCTCACCACAACTACAGAAAGCCCATGCACAGCAACGAAGACCCAACACAGCCAAAAATAAATAATTAAAAAAAAATTCTAAAAACATATAGGTGCATTACTACTATACTTACTAGGCAACTCAATAAATTTGTATTAAATTGATTTTTTTAAAGGCAAAAGACTACACTTTCATTATTGTAATGAAGTTATTTCAGGAATAGTTTCCTTGCCTACCCTGGCAAAATGCCATGGAGAAAACAAAACATACTATAAACACCTACTTGAATCACTATAGCAAAACTGGTTCTACAGATGTAACCAGGATGACATCCTAATACTGTAAAACACATCTTAAACTTCTAGCAACTAAGACCTTACTGTTACCAAAATGCCTCTTGAACATGTGCCAGTTTACCAGATGTTTAGTCAGAAATTGAGGACTTTCCTTTCAATACATAGTTATATCCTGTTTAGTATTCAGAATTGTCAGAACAAATTATTATGGCATGTCAATCACAGTACATGTGATGTGATTATTACTGTTTACAATCCCTAAAGGGCCCGAACGATTTTTGCTATTTTTCTCCCAGACACATTTCAATTTACCTAAGGAAACTGGGTGATAAAATCTCTTCTGGCTCATCTCTCTTACGCTCAAAAAAATTACTGTAGTCTTCTCATGCCAGGGACTATTGTAAGCACGTTACAGGTACTAATCACTTAATCCTAACAATTCTATAAAGTAGATACTGTTATTATCCTCATTATGCAGATGAGAAAATAGAAACACAAAGATGCTAAATAATTTCCCAGACATCACTCAGCTAGCAGAGTTGGAATTCATACCTAAGCAGTCTTGCTCTAGAGTCTTGGTCTTAACCAATAGGCAATTCTGGCTAAATAAATATTAAATATAATGAGGCCTATTTCCCTAGCAGTGGTCTTTTTTTAAACATCTTTATTGGAGTATAATTGCTTTACAGTGCTGTGTTAGTTTCTGCTTTATAACAAAGTGAATCAGCTATACATATACATATATCCCCATATCTCCTCCCTCTTGCGTCTCCCTCCCACCCTCCCTATCCCATCCCTCTAGGTGGTCACAAAGCACCGAGCTGATCTCCCTGTGCTATGCAGCTACTTCCCACTAGCTATCTGTTTTACGTCTGGTAGTAGATATAGGTCCATGCCACTCTCTCACTTCGTCCCAGCTTACCCTTCCCCCTCCCCGTGTCCTCAAGTCCATTCTCTACGTCTGTGTCTTTATTCCTGTCCCCTAGCAGGGGTCTTAGCTCTACTTTTTACCTCTTTTATCAATGGGAGGCAAGGAGCAGGAGTCTGCTACCCTTGAAACTGTCCAGGGCCTCAAGGAGTCTGGAGAATCTCCCCCTACCCCCTGCCTAGAGTATTTTGGGGAGTTGCCCAATTCTTCTTTACTCCACCTGAGCCCAAATTTCGTATCTATTTTCTATTATATGAGTAGTCTATATATAAAAACTTCTTGAAATCATGCTGTCTAGGTACCTAGGAGTTGGTAAGCCTCACTGCATTAAGCTGGTTTCTGGGAATCACCTCCCAAGGCACAACTGATGATCAGAAAGAAGAGGGGCAGGCTCCCCTATCTGCCCTCCCAATGTTCTTATCATCCTGCCTCAGGCAGAGAGAAGAGGCATCAGTGAGTTGAGCTAGGGAAAGGAACACCCTTGTCCTCCATAGCCAAACAAAGGAAGTTAGTACCTGACCCATGTGCGGGACCCTCTATCAGGTTTTCTAACAGCAAAATAGTTAGCAGGACCACTCAGAACCCCAAGGCAACAGTTCTGCATTCTGCTGCAGATTCTTACCTCTGGCAAGGCAGAGCAAACCTTCTCAAAACACAGTCACTCATGTACAGTGAACTTCGTAGATAATCAGGCACAGCCACTTGAGCCTCCACAACTGAAATAATCTCTTGTATTTTCTGCCTTCGCCAACACTTGAACCATAGACACTCACAAACATTTGCACACACATCCTTACCTCCACTAATCTTTTCTAGTATAATTTTTTCCCCAAATCTATCTTCCCTTCCCTCTTTTCAAATGCTTTATTCTGTTCTTATTTAATAGTCTTGTTTTATATGCGTTCATAGCTATAAGCAACCTGAAAACTTTAAAAAATGTAGGAAATAAATAATTTAAAAAATGGATAAATAAATGGCTTGGAACTTGCAAAGAAGACCTCAGTTCTCCTGTGTATGACTGTACCTGTTCAACACGCCCGATTCTAAGCTGCACCACCAGGACCTACTTACTTTACAGACATGAGTGAGGAATCAAAAGGTCCTATGCTAGATTCTTCAAACATGCGCTCTAGAAGTAAACGTGAGAAGCTACATAAGCAGCACTGCTAGGCTCCAGTGAACCCAAGCACAGCCGTGACAATGCACTTACATGCAGGGTGGGGAGGAGTGTGTGTCTCCCCACTGAATAGCATTAAGTAACTTCCACTGGCTTGTGGCCACAGATTCCAGAAAAGAAAATCGGAGCCTATAATCAGGCAAAAGCCAAGCCTGAATGAAAAGTGTTGGTGGTATACAGAAGCATTTTTCCCCAGTGCATTTGGGGGTGAGTTCAGTTTCGGAGCCATGGATATGAACTCACCCACAAGTCTTGCACGCTTCATACTGTCTTACACACTGACATCCACCATTACATAATCATATAGACCATTGTTTAGACTGCTATAGCAGTTATGTATACTATACTGAGTATAGCTGAAAATGCTCTTTGGTATAGAAAAAATTAAATAAACAGTTAATATTCAACTATATATATATGTGTGTGTGTATATATATATCACATCTTTCTTGGATTTGTAAGAGTCAAATAAATTCATCTGGGTATAGGTAGATGAGAGCAGTGTGGGATCCAAATCACAGACATCTAACAAGGAGTAGAAGTCTGAGAAACTTTCATACTGGAGCAGTCAACACAATACACCTAAATCAACCTTAGGGTAAGAAGAAAAGAAACTACAGTAAATTATTTTACTGCTTTATTGAGCTATAATTTACATACAAATAACTGTACATATTTAATGTGTACAGTTTGATGATTTTGGACACATGCAAGTAAAATTTTTAGAAACTGAAATTTATTTTATTTATTTCTTTTTTTAAACATCTTTACTGGAGTATAATTGCTTTACAATGGTGTGTTATAACAAAATGAATCAGCTCTACATATACATATGTTCCCATATCTCTACCCTCTTGCGTCTCCCTCCCTCCCACCCTCCCTATCCCAACCCTCTAGGTGGTCACAAAGAACCGAGCTGATCTCCCTGTGCTATGCGGCTGCTTCCCACTAGCTATCTACCTTACGTTTGGTAGTGTATATATGTCCATGCCACTCTCTCACTTTGTCACAGCTTCCCCTTCCCCTTCCCCATATCCTCAAGTCCATTCTCTCCTAGGTCTGTGTCTTTATTCCCATCTTGCCCCTAGGTTCTTCATGACCTTTTTTATTTTCTCTTAGATTCCATATATATGTGTTACCATAGGGTATTTGTTTTTCTCTTTCTGACTTACTTCACTCTGTATGACAGACTCTAGGTCCATCCACCTCACTACAAATAACTCAATTTCGTTTCTTTTTATGGCTGAGTAATATTCCATTGTATATATGTGCCACATCTAGAAACTAAAATTTAAAATAACCACAAACTTCAATTTACCCATATTTAACCAAATTTCCAGTTAACCAATGCTCTACTTTTAGGTAAAAGAGAAATATTCACATCCCTAACAGAATACAAGCTCAATACAAACAGAAATTTTGTTTTATTCACTGATGCCTGGTACCAAGTACAGTGCCTGGCACACAGTGGGTCTTCAATAGATATTGTTGAATAAGTTAATTGATAACAAGGAGTTATTATTAAATTTTAAAAAACATTGTATTCAAGCCAGTGTTACATAGCTTCCTCATTTACCAAACTATATGCTACAAACATGTTCCAAATGGTGCACCTCAATCATTGAAGAATGTTTCTAATATTTATGGGCTCTTCTCCAAAGAAAGGTATACAGATAACAAATATAAGGCTGAAAAACACACAAGCAAAATATACTTCTGGATGGCCTATGTTTACCAGAAAATCAAATGCCCAGAAATCTCCATTCCCTTTGGATTGTTTAACTGAGTTTCATGGCACATTTGACACATTTGTTCTGCCAGTCACTTACTTTGAAAGAGAAGAAATTGGATAACCAACTCTCTGCTCAATGTATTATCATCCTTTACTAAGCATTCACTAAAATAATTCAAATGTACTTCTAAAAGTCTTAAAAATGAATAAGAAAACTTTGAAATCAAAGATTAATAAGCAAGTTTTCTAGATTCTTTCTAGGTATTCATCACTTTACACACACACACACACACACACACACACACACACACTTCCTTTAATTAACCTTGTCATTTGGATCCTGGTCCACATACAAAAGAACAACTCAGAAAATGTTTACAGAAGCAAATGATAACAACTGCATGTCCTTAAGTAGCCAATTCTCAGAAGGTCTAAAGTCATGCACTTTATTGTCTTACTTTTTCCTCAACATAGTGAACATATACCGTTGTAATAACCTTGTTATAAGATGCTTTCAATTTATGTTTAACATTATCTTCCCTAGAGAAAATTCAATTTCATTCTATCCACTGAGCCCAAATTACTTTTTGGTCTCTTGAGGCACAATTAGAAATACCAGAAATAGCTTCCGACCTGAAGCAAGCATTAAAAACTACTTATCTCTGGAAATGTAAAGGTTGGCTATCTAAATCTTCTTTCTCAGGCTCTTAAATGCGAAAAAACTGCAGAATCAGCCTTAATAATGAAAGGCCAGCAACACCAATGACTACTACCCATATCATAATATAGCTGTGAGAGCCAGTCTGACCCTTTCCATGTGTTCCCCTTGTCCATGGGCAAATCTGCAGCCCTTAGCCAACCTAAGGGTAAGGCGATCTTTAACTGCAGAGGATGTGGAAGGATCGAGTACGTCACATCTGAGAAATGAAAATGTGAATTCAGTTCAACTTTTTAAAAAAGCCTTTAGTATGTCCACGTGCCTGACACCAGGCTAGGTACTATTAACCATGTGTTTAGGGCATTAAAAAAAGGTGTTTGTAGTATTGTATGAGGGATGCTATTATTTATGCATATTTTTCTCAAATTAAAGTTCCCATTTTGGGATAGTTTTAAAAGTAGACATACGAAGGTTGATTCTTTGAAAAGATCAACAAAATTGATAAACTCCTAGATGGACTAATCAAGAAACAAAAGACACAAAATGAATTATGAATTCCACAAATGAGGGAATAGCATTACAGTCCTAGACATTAAATTATATAAGGGAATATTACTAAACAACCGTTGCCAATAAATTCAGTAACTTAGGTGAAATGGAGAAATTGGTAGAAAAATAAAACTTACCAAAAGTGACACAAGATGAGGTTAAAAATCTGAACAGCCGTCTAGCCATTAAAGAAATTAAATTATTAGCAAAACTTTCCTACAAAGAAAAATTAATTCATCACTGCTTTGCATCAAGACCAGAGAAGGTGCTGAAACACCTGATCCAAGCTCACCTTACTCACCTTTTGTAAGGTTACAAGTTTCATTAAAATCCATTGAAGTTACCAGTGCTATACAAAAAAAGAGAACAGTAGGCACATACTCCTTGTGGACTTGCTGTCTAGTGCAGGGACCCTCAAAGGGGACCCTCTGTAAGTAAACAATAAATTATAGTAATTAACCTCCATAAGTAATATAGTAAATTAACCTCTAATGAGCATTTCACCAAGGGTCTGCACCACATACCAACATTTTTAGCTCATCATGTTTAATTTTCACAACAATCCTGTGAAACCCGTGTTGACAGATGCAGTTGTGATAGATGAAGAGGCAAAAGGTCTGTGAGGTGAGACTGGTCACACTGCTATTCGGTGGCAGAACAGGCCATCTGCCCAGACCTTAGTCCAGCACATTTAAACAAAGTAACAGCTGTGTTCCACTAATAGGCTGCCTAGAATGAGAGTGCGTCCTGAATTTCCCAGCCACGGATGCCCCAGAGCTGCAGAGAAACTGCCAGCAAGAACGTAACATTATACACTTTGGGCTCAGGCCTCCCCAATCCTCCATTGCCTGATAGTGTCTTCCCATGTGTCTCTGCCACCTAGATTTCTCAATGAGCTCCCATATTTCTTCATGGAAATTCAATTGAGAGCCTACATAGGCCAGCAAAAAGGAAGGAGGAGGAAGGAAAAAGAAAGAAAAGGGAAGTGAGAAGAGAGGGAAGGAATAAAACAGCCTTTAAAAAAAAAACATTTCAAAGCACTTTCATATCCATCATCTGCCTTATCTTCCTACCCTCCTGAGGAGGCAGGCAAGACAATCATTCTGCTTTATAAAAGGAGAACCTGAGACATAAAAAGCCATATAAATCAAAAGGAGGATGGAGAAATAGTGTTAGAGTCAGATGGTAGAACAGGGGTTGGCAAACTAAGTCCTATTTTTGTACAGCCCAAGAGCTAACAGTGTTTTACACATTGTTAAAGGGTTGTAAAAACAAAAACAAAGAAGACTGTGACACAGACCATAGACGGCCTGCAAAATCGAAAATGTTTTTTATCAATCCCGTTTAGAAAATTGTTGCCTGCAATAGAATACTTAGCCACAAAAAGAATGAACTAGGACTACATTCATCAGCATGTATAGTTCTTAAAATATTATGTTGAGCAAAAAATGCAAATTACATAATGATAGCTGCAGTATGAGCAAGTTTAAGACCTACGAAACCAATACATATTACTCATAGAGACAGTGCATATGTAGTTAAGTCATAAATCATGCATGAGAATGATAAACTCTGAAATCATGACAAGGAAGGGTCACGGGTTGGCCCAGCTGTACTAGTAATGTTTTGTTTCTTAAAGAAAAAAAAGGATAATTCTGAAGCAAACATGTCATGTGAATATTCGATAAAGCAAGCAAGTAGGTATATGGGTGTTTGTTATATTATTCTTTATTCCTGTCTACATGCCTTAACATTTCATTAATGTACAAAGAAAACATCTGCAGTTAATAACTGAGGAGATATTATAGATATCGTGTGTGGTTTTCAGCAAGGCCTCCAGAAAAAGCCCAATAAACCAAAAAAAGCCCTCTCATGATGTCCTTGTGAATGAGTCAGAGAAAATGCATACGCTAATATGAGTGCAGTGGAGACGGATTTGCAACTGGATGTGCAATCTGCTCTCATACGCTTCACTACGTCCTTTCAGGCTAAAGGGCAATTGTCAAGGCGTCCGCAGGGCTGTGGTTTTGGGGCTGTCCTAGTCTCACTTTCTTGTTAACTACTGCATGAAGACATAAACTTATAGTTGGCATAAAACTAGGAAGACAAGAGAATCATGATTCAAAATTATCTGAACAGGCTGATATCCTGGGCTTGAATCCAAGAAAAGGAAATATAACAAGAAAAAATATCAAGCCCTACCTTTATATACGTAAAACTATACTGAGCAGGTACAGGATGGGTAAATCTTGATTTAGCTGCTCTCAGTATGAAAAAAGAACTGGGAGAATTTATAGGACCATCGATCAATATAAACCAACTGTGTGATTCAGTTCTTCCAAAAGCTACATTTGGGCACATAAATAAAATCACAGAGTTCAGATTAAAGCAAAAATAAAATAAAATAAAACATAGTCCCACTGCTATAAGCTCATCAAAATAAGTCTGCAATGTCACATGCAATTATGAATGCCACGTGTTAAGAAAAAAGTGACAAGTCAGATTGTATCTCAAGTACAGCGACCTTGGTGGCTACCAAGCATGCCATTAGAGAAATGACTGGAGGGTCTGGAGATCGGAAAAGAAAAAGAAGACAGGACAGTTGTGAATATGTGCATATTTGGAGATCTGCCATGTGGTAAGGGGAAGTAGTTGTGTTAGTGGTGCTTTAGCAGGGAAAAATCAGGTCTAACCAACAGGCTGAAGACTAAAGGAGGCTAATTTCCACATAATATAAGTGAAAATGCTCTACTTAGTAGTGTCACCTTGGTGGGGTACTATCACGAAAGGGATTTAATTTTCTCCCCCAATCTCCTCTCAACTGTGCTTTGTGGAAATAGAATGTGGAAGAAGTGACAGTGTCCCAGTTCTGAGCCTAGACCACAAGAGGCTTTGCATTGCACGCTTTGACTCTCTCAGAGCCCTGCCACCACCAGGCCAGCCTGCACAGGAAGTAATCACTTGGAAGAGAGCCATTCCAAGTGCAGCCATCCTAGACCAGTTATTCCCAACTGACCCACAGGCTGAGTGTGAACTCATAGGTAAGCTCAGTCAAGATCAGCCTAGCCGGACCCAGACCAGAACTGCCCAGTTGACCTGTAGACTATTGAGCAACAATAAATGCTTATTGTTTAAACCACTAAGTCTTGGGTAGTTTGTTACTCACAATAGCTAGCTGATACAGTGGAGACTTCTCGTCCCCTTTCCAGGCACATGGCACCATAGTCTCTCCTCACCCAGGCTAGTCACTCAAGTCTCCCTCCTTCAGAAACCTACAAATGAGAAGCAGGCCTCAATCTCTATGATCATGAATGCTCCTAAACTCCAGGGTACCCACAACAAGCTATTTCTGAGGGAACCAGCAGTGGGCTGGACCTGAGGGCTCCCAGCTTAGAAGGCGGGGAGTCAAGTGCTTGGCTACCCATGTGGTGAGCATCCTCCATCTTGGAATCTCACTTTAGGTGGCTTCTAGGAGGGCAGGGAGTGGCCTCTACCATAAATAGCATATTACAGAAACCCCTATTCTCTCACCCCTTCCCCCAGGTATTTCCTTATAGAATCTGAGAGTGGGGATGCAGGGGGTTGACCCTGGTAGGGCTGGTTTGTCACTCTTGGAAAATCCTGAAAAAAGGAATCTGGCCAATTCTTAGTGGCATTTTTTTCTGAATGTGGTGTATCCAGCACCTAGGACTGATATCATTTTTTGGTGGAAAAGTCTCATTTAACTTACTATACAAGGAAGAACATTCTAACAAGAGTGTTTTGTCAATGGAACAGTGCATTTTGAGTACTGAGAGCTCTACTATTGAACATAATCAAGAAGAGAGAGGCTGGTGGACCAACTTTGAGGGACACTAAGGAAGGGATTTCTACAGAGAGTGCAAAGTCAGACATGATGACCTCTTAGATCCCTTCTACCTCTTAACATTCTACAACCCTGTGCAAAGCAGTGTTGGCTAAAAGAACTAGCTGTGGGTCAAGCATCCAAAAACCTGGGTTTGGGTCTCAGCTTTAAGTTGGGCCCTTAAACTTCTTGAACCTTGGTATTACAGATACTATGGGCCTTCCACTTAATTGGTATCCTTTTTCCACTCTTCCTTGAAGGCAGAACTCTAATTGTGATTACATGCTAACCCTCCCATGTGTTCAAAAAAAAGATGATACAAGGTTCAGCCCCTGGAGTAAATCAAGATTTGTGTAAGACCAGTCTCCTATTTTTTTGTGTGTCACAAATAGAAAAAATGATATTTGCATGGTGTATTCACTGGGTTAACTGGATGAAGTCGATCTATCCATTCTGGGCCCTATCTATACCTTAGAGGCCTCTGCATTCTACTTTCTATCCCTGTGTCTGGGGATCAGTTTAGCATGCACATGTGACCCATGTCTGGCCAATGGAACCTGAGTAGAATTATGCTGAAGGAAAAGGTATTCATCCCCACTAAGAAGAAGTATACAGGAAGAAACCTCCCTCTTCTTCCTGACTTGGTCATACCTGCATATGATGTCTAGGCCTATAAAGACCTGTAGGTATTTTAAAACATGGCTCCCAAATTCTTTACTATTCCTCCCATCAAGAAGTAGAGTTATGTCTCCTCTTCTTGAATCTGAGCTCTTTTGACTGCTTGAATAATAGAATATGGCAAAAACGACTGCCAGTTTCTGGGCCAACGTTATTAAGAAACAAAACTTCCACTTCATCTCTCTTGGGACACTTACTCTTAAGACCTAGCTGCCATGCTATGAGGAAACTAAGGAGAGGCCCACATAGAAAAGAACTAGGTAAGCAACCAGGAGGAAACACAGCACCAAACTGTCAGCCATGTGAGTAAGCCATCTTGGAAGTATCAATAGATTCTCCAGCCCCCAGTCAGGATGCTCCAGCTGATGCCACATGGAGCAGAGGTAAGCTGACCCTGACAAGACTTGTCCAAATTACAAATCTGTGGGCAAAAGAAATGACTATTTTTAATTTAAGGCACCAAGGTTTCTGGTGGTTTGTTACGCAGCAATATATAAAAGATACACAGTCTTCTTGCAATCATGAGGGGAGAAAGACACAAAGATAGAAAATGCCTAGGTCCTTGATGATACTGCTGTGCTGATAAATGAGCCAATCATGGGTTCACTCTGCCTCTGAATTTATTATACAAGGCAATCATTTTTTTAAGTCCCTTTTAGTTGGGTCTTCTATCACTTGCATCTGTGATATCTTAAATGATACCCTGTTTTTTCATCTATAAAAATGAGATTAATATAAGTGCCCTGCTTGTTATTTTTCACCATTCACTGACCATACATTGAGAACCTGTATGTGTCAAACTAAGCATGCAGAAATCAGTAAGACAGAGACCCTCGGCTAGCCCCAGTAGCTCATGCCTGACCATCCTCCCTGCCCCCAACAAAAACTAACAAACATTCATTGTGGAAACATGAAAAACACAGATAAATGGAAAGCAGAAAAAAATAACCCATAACCTCTGTATCTTAAGACAACAACTAATTGACATTTCGTTTCCGACTATTTTTGAAGTTTTATATTTTGTGTATGTTTCTGCATATGTGTACACACATGCAAAAAACTGAGAAGATGTTGTGGCAGAAGTTTATAAGCTTATAACATGTAGAGCAACACACATGCCTGTGCACGTGTACACACACACACACACACACACACACACACACACACAGCTATCCTTCAACTTCTCTCTCAATGGGCCTCTGAGAATGTATGAATTAAAGCTATTATTTTTTAATTAAAAAAATTTATTTATTTTTGGCTGCATTGGGTCTTCATTGCTGCACGTGGGCTTTCTCTAGTTGCAGCGAGCGGGGGCTAGTCTTCGTTGCGGTGCACGGGCTTCTCATTGTGGTGGCTTCTCTTGTTGCAGAGCACGGGCTCTAGGCGTGTGGACTTCAGTAGTTGTGGCTTGTGGGCTCAGTAGTTGTGGCTTGAGGGCTCAGCAGTGTGGCTCGTGGGCTCTAGAGCACAGGCTTAGTAGTTGTGGTGCACGGGCTTAACTACTCTGCGGCATGTGGGATCTTCCCAGACCAGGGCTAGAACCCGTGTCCCCTGAATTGGCAGGCAGATTCTTAACCACTGTGCCACCAGGGAAGCCCTAAAGCTATTATCTTTAGATTAGTTCATAAACTGCAATTGGTTCTGGAAACAGGCAACACATTAAATGTTTTTTTCTGAAGCTAAACAATGTGTCTGGCCAAGGTATATCTCGGGGCAGTAAACTGAGTAAAAGAAGGCAATTGTGTCATGTTACCAAAGTTAAAAGAACTGTATTATAAATTTAGACTTCTGACTCCTAGCCTATTCAGCCTTCCCTCAAATACAGGAGGAATGAAATAGTAGGGATGAGTTTTTAAGAGTGCTTTCCTAGAAATCCAAGATGCAAGAAGCACGTCTGAAAGCACTAATTGAAACACCCTATGCCAACTACCAACTTCTACACATTCAACTCACTTGTCTAAGAACCACCATAACTTTTTAATATCCTTATCAAGCCCTCAAATCAAAGGAACCCTCTATTTTCCCTCATCCAGCTAAGAATCCTTGGTGCCCAACTTCATTCAATCTGTTACGCAAACCTCTCTATTCTTGCTCCTCTATTCTTTTGCAGCCTCCATCACAACATGTACCCTGGAGGGACTTAGCTGCCTTTTCCACAGCTGCACGTGCTGGGCCTGCTGTGACTCAAATGACCACCTCCACTCAGATGACTACACTAATGGCAGAGCCTGAGACAAACATTTGGATGCAGGCAGTTCATCTGGGAGGGGAGCCTAGGAAACAGAGTGAAGGAGGGAAGGAAGCCAGGCTCATAAATACTACATACACTATTAAAGCTGGTTACCACTGTGGCAAATGGGCCTCATTCCCACTGGGGATCCACAAAGGACCATATATACCATATATACTGGACCACCACAGGAGGGAGACCACCTCCTGTGGTGGTCATGGGCCTTGTTGCTTGCCAGCTCCAAGATCCAGGCTGTCAGGTCACAGATACACATGCAAAATGCATTATCCAGTAGAGGTTCAATTGTCTTCCCTCTCACAATGTAATAAAACCAGTCTTATTTCCAATTACACACTTTTTTCAATATTCCTACTCAACATTCCTTTGTTCCCTTTTGAACTGGTTTTAGCATCTGTCCATTCCCTCATGAGTAATAAAATCTTTAATGTGTCCATATCTATATGAGCGACAAGATTTCATCCTTTTTGAAAAATATCTTTTAACCGCTCTGGAGCTCACAATGAGATACCCAATAGATTCACCTGTCAGAGCCAGGTAAACACTGTTCACGGAGAAGTGTGCCTTGTATGCAGTTAAAGCCCAGTCGTGTCTTTTCTTGGCTCTCCTGGGTGAAGCGAGAGCACCGACAGAACTGTGTTGACTCTGTGTTCCTCTAACTTTAAATTGCCTCTCTACTAATGTCGTGTTTCGGTTTTGTTTTCTTTCATTTATGGCCATTAAGTTATTCCACATCGTTGGCAGAAATGGATGGGGATTTGGTTTGAGGGTCTGACCATCTGGAGCCCTCTCTAAATGGGTTCATGGTTTAGAGAGATTCAGGTCCATACGATTCAGGTCCCTGCTAGGTGTGAGGCAACAGAGAATCTGGTTTGTCAGATTTATTTCTCAGTCCATTTGTTAGTTCATATCAATTTAAAATTTCATGCCCTTTGGGAAGAAAACAGCTCTTTGAAATCTGGACTGGGGAGATTTTCTGTTTGTGTTTACTCTTGATCTGTGACTGAAATTGTAGAACTGAAGCTATTTCTCTGTGGCTGTATGTCTATGTGTCTGTAATTCAGAAATTTCTTCATCTTTGTGGGAGTATGTAACATTTTCCTACCTTTGGATAGTATTAATACATTAGATTATAAAGTCTCTTAATTTAAAGGACCTTTGTTCTGATTGGCATATCTAAATAAACAATTGCTTATATAAATTGAATATAACTAAAATTTCCTAAAATACAAACACTGAACGTGGATGCATCTAGAGACTGTCATATAGAGTGAAGTAAGTCAGAAAGAGAAAAACAAGTATCGTATATTAACTCATATGTGGAACCTAGAAAAATGGTACAGATGAACCGGTTTGCAGGGCAGAAATAGACACAGATACAGAGAACAAACGTATGGACACCAAGGGTGGAAAGTGGCAGTGGGGTGGTGGTGGGATGCATTGGGAGATTGGGATTGACATGTATACACTGATGTGTATAAAATGGATGACTAATAAGAAAATAAATTTTAAAAAAATTGAACTACTAGTATTTTAAATGTGCTAGATTTTAGAATACTTTAATAGTTCAAATTTACATAATTTATGTAAATCTTTGACAATGACGACTAGTATAATATTTTGGGTTTAATGACAACTAGGTCCTCTCTGATTCATCAGTGTTAAGTATAATACAAGCATACATTTTTAAGCCTCTTGGGTACATTTTTCTTAAATTTGTATAGGTTTATGATCAAATGAGCTAGAATTACTCCTACTGAAGGTCTAAGATTATGAAAAAAAGTCAATTTATGTTTAAGCAAATCGAGTCATTGTTCTGACAAACCAGTATTTTCCACAGTAATGAGATTTTGTAGTACGTCCCCTTGAAGAGCATTTCCAAAATCTTTAGATAGCTGAAGTCTCTGGACTGATATTATGAGATAATTTATAGAAATTCAATGGATGCCTAGAAAATGTCTAAGAAAGGATACTAAAACACTGATTACTAAGTATAATTTGAGTTTATATACTTTTGCTTCTTATTTATATATTCTACAAAGAGGCTATATGTTTGGGTTTGTAAATGAATATGTTCATTTCTGCCATGATGTGAAACTATAAAAAGGAATTGCGTGGCTGAATAAAGCTGGGTTGAATGTATTCATGAGTTCTACTAAAATGACAGAAATTTACAGCGATCAACCCCCTAGTTTGCTCCATGAAATACAAGTGAGTGCTTAAAAGTTATACTTAATTTATGTAAATGAGACTCTACAAGAATGAGTCTCTACTAGGAGTCTGAAGATAATGAGACACTTTTAAAATTAGGGGCAAAAAAGGGAATGTTTCTGTCCTGAAGTAAAATGACTTGTTCCAGAATGGAAAAGAGGAAGAATGGTGAAGAAAAAAACCTGAATGAATACAGAAAGCTGTAAGTCTGTGGAAAGAGAATCTGAAAAGTAACACCTATCTGTGTTAAAAGTTTGCCAAATCTGCCTCAGTTTTGATGGGTTTACTTGTAAGATTGTCAAAAAGAGATTGTGGGTCCTTTAAAATGAAATATTACATTGAAGCAAACCTAGAATTTATTTGCTCTCTGTGAAAATGAGAAAGTTTTTTGGAGTATTGGTCTGCTCCTAATAAGAGGTTACTCTGCACCTGTATTAGTTTCCTGTGGCTGCTGTAACAAATTACCACAAACTTGATGGCTTAAAACAACACACATCTATTCTTTTACAGTTCTGGAGGCCAGAAGTCTCAACTCAGTTTCTCTGGGTTAAAATCAAGGTGTCAATAAGGCCATGCTCCCTCCAGAGGCCCTAGAGAAGAATCCATTTCCTTGACTTTCCAGCTTCTAGAGCTGTATACCTTGCATTCCTTGGCTAGTGGCTCCTTCCTTCATCTTCAAAGCCAGCAGTGTAGCAACTCGCTCCAGTCCTCACATTATCATCTCATTCTGTAATCAAATCACCTCCTGCCTCTCTAAGGACACTTGTCATTACATTAAGGGCCCACCTGGCTAATTTACAATACTCTTCACGTCAATCTCTTTACCTGGATAGTCCTTTTGGCCATATAAAGTTCACAGGTTCTGGGGGTTAGAAACTAAATATCTTTGGGGTCATTAACCAGCCGTCGACCTCACCTTCTACGTAATCTGTCCAAATAGCAGAGATTCGATATCTCACCACAATAACGCTTTGCTATGACTTTATCATGCCCTTGATTATTCTCTTTAAAGTAAAAGAAACAATAGAAGTTCTGCATTTACCATTGTGCTAATGATTTTTTTGTATTTAATTAAATGCTATATTGTCACTTTATTTAATAAATAACCAAGCTATAATCATTCATGTACTCAGATACCCACGATCTTATCTTAATTCTCAAACCTCCTGGAAATTTTTCAATTTTGCCTTCCAACACTGAATCCAAAATGAAAAGTGAAATGAAACTTCACAACATCTTTTGGATTTAAAACTGTCTGAGATTTCCCAGAGGCCCCCAGAAAGTAAAAAAGATTTGTTCCTTCACCTTATAAAAAGAGAGGTGTTAGAAATAATTGGCTTCATTTCCTATGTTAGTATTGATTAGTTGCATGAAAAAAAGTCAAATCAAAAGAGGTATTAGCCTTCCCTAGATTAAATGTGAATAGGGAAATATTATTAATATCAATATTTCAGAAGTTTTATGTTGTAAGTGAAGTTCTTGGATATTTGTCAGCACCCTTACTGTCCATTATATGTTTCTAATTATCAGAGCCCTGCTGGTGACTTCCCTGACGGTGTTAGGTAACAAAATTATAGTGTTTTTGGTCATATTTAAGTAAATTAAAAAAATAGTCGGGCGCACCTTTCTTCTTAAATTTTACTAACAATTTCTAGACCAGTGCTTTTATATATATATATATATATATATATATATATATATATACACATATATATATATATATTTTTTTTTTCGGTACACGGGCCTCTCACTGTTGCGGCTTCTCCCGTTGTGGAGCACAGGCTCCGGACGCGCAGGCTCAGTGGCCATGGCTCACGGGCCCAGCCGCTCCGCGGCATGTGGGATCTTCCCGGACCGGGGCACGAACCCGTGTCCCCTGCATTCGCAGATGGACTCTCAACCACTGTGCCACCAGGGAAGCCCCAGACCAGTGCTTTTAAAATGAGGAGGCACATCAAACCCTTCTATGGAGTTTTATTAACATAAAGATGTTTAAAATCTACTCTAGACTTCATTGGAGACAGGCTTAATCATTACATTTATAGATATTTTCCCCATACCTCTTTTTTTTTGGATTGGCTTTATTATCCTATTTTGCATGTTACAAAATTTTTCCTCTTCAACTGTACCATTTTCATTATGCATTCGTACCAGACTTTTCACCTGTGAAAATTATCACAAGTCATAAGTGACCCCCAGACATTTAAAGTCTCTGCTATCTCCAGATACATTTTTACTAACTCTGAGGCTACCCTGAAGGCCCTACAATCAGCTACAGGACAGAAATCTTGTCTTCAACAAAGCAGGATGGTCTCAGAACTCTGTGGAAAACGACAGTAACTCTGGTACTTCAAGAAAAGGCTGTTGAGCACAGGCTTCTGACGTCATCACATAATCCCCTTTGAGACCACGTCAGTGGACAGAGTCAGAATTTCAAGAACACCTTAATTGAGAAGGAAATGGACTCATCACATGGCTCTCACACTGTCCAATGGAACAAGGCCTAGGTATACAAAGTCTGAAGACCTGTACTATAAAATCAGCCCTTTGATCCTAATCTGTCTGGCCTCCAAATAAAACACAAGTGGAAGTTCTTGAGAGTGAATTGTTGAGAATGTTTTCCTAGAAACCCAGGACACCTTGACACCTCTACACTGAAGAGTTTGGCTTCTTTTCCCCAGGGGAGACCATTAAACCCTTTCTATGTCAAGACCACCCATTTCTCAGGATACAGCAGAGGAGGCTCAACAACAGGCAGCAGGGCTGGGCTCTCGTCCCTACTGCGGACCCACTTGCCACGTGACCTTGGGAGAGCTGATCAGCATCTCTGGGCCAAAGTGGCCTCAGCTGTAAAATGGAGACCCTAAAACCAATCCCTGTCCTCAGTGCCCCACTTTCAGTAGAGAACTTTCCTTAGGAAAAGATCACAGACTGGTAACTGTACACCTCGAGCAGATCTTTGAGATAATTCAGTCCAACCTCCTCATCTTATAGCCATGGAAGCTGACGTGCCCCAAGTAAACTACACTTACGGGAGACCAGAACACAGTTTCCCCCCATCTTCTTTCACTATTTTGCACTTTTGTGCCATGAAGACTCTCTTCCACAGTCCAGTTGGTGAATTCTTCTCATCCTACATCTCAGAACCCAAGTATCTCACAGCCGCATTATCTAACCTGTCTCCCTGCTGCAAATTGGTTTCCTTTAGTAGATTTTGCTTTAACAGAAGTTTAGACAGATTTTCCCCACCGCGATTCTACAACCCTAAATATCAGAGAAACCAATCTTCCGTGTTCACGAAGAACTGTAGAGAAATACTAAACGATACAAAATGAAGTTCCTTAGATTTAAAACCATACCCCTAAAAGAATAAAATAAAATAAATTCATTATCTCAATCTGTGTGAACTGTGGATTGCGGACTGGTACTGGTCAAGGAACTGTTTGTTACTGGCCAGCTCCAAAAATGGAAATTGAGAGTCAGCATTTAGGAACACAGCAATCTGGCTTCACCCCAATATTTAAGGGAGTGGGCTCATCCAGTGAATAGGGTCTACACCAGTCCTGGAGATGTGGTACTCCAGTGATGAGTCAAATGTGAGCTGTATATCAGTCATGCATAATAGGACCTCCTATCAGTTCATAAGGAATTAGAACAAGAAGAACAGATAATACTGGCCCTACACTAAAGGCAGTTTGAGAAGCCCTGTACTATAACACATCATCAAATGAGAAAATTGATCCTTCTGAAAACTGTGAACTGAGAATTAATCTGTGGTGTGAGTAACAAGTTCAAGTCTCTGTAGTGGCCAGACAGTTACTAGAAGTGAGTGAAGTGGGTGAGACATGAAACCCAAAAGAGACAAGTGGCAGACCAGAGGCCTGACCTTAATGGGAGAGCATCTCGTATCTCCAGTTCACTGCAACCACAGGGACACCAGACATTTTGATTTCACGAGAGAAGCCAGAAATCCAGATATTCAGGGAAAAAGTCTGTGATTTTAAATGTCAGCAGCTTATGAATTTTCTTTCAAGACGTCTGTGTAGGACTAACAAACGCCATCCAGATTAGGTCTGTAAGCTGCCCCTGTGCAGTTTATGCTTTAGGAAAGGATGTATTAGAGGTTACTAGAAGGTCCCTCATTTTAAAATTCTAATTTGGGGCCCCAAAGTCCTGTTCTAAAGAGTCAGAGCCACATGACTGCAGGACCTGTCAGACTCGGGGACCAGGGGAGCCTGGGCCTTCAAAACACCTCTCTTCTCAGAGGCTGTCTTCAGTGGGAGGCCAGCCTAGGTCCCAGGCCTCGTGTTCATGCCAACAGCAAACCGACGTTACTCTCCAAGATCTTTCCAGGCTCGACTCGGGGGCTCATGTCGTCCCACACGTGATGTTTTCCCGTGTGTTGACCTGTGTCTGGTGTCTGACCCTGGCCGACCCTGACACTGCTTTTGATCACAGACCTCGTTCGGCAGCCACACCCTCCCCAGCATCTGTCCCTACTCACGCCGGTTTTAGTTTTCCCACTCCCAACAGGGCACTGGTCGTCACTGGTGTTCTCTCTGTAGGGCTCACGTTAGAATAAATCTTTCTTCACCATCCCCCTTCCCACCTCTTCAAAATGTACAAAAAGCCTAAACTTGGGTGCCTCATGCTTTCCCGGGGCAGTGGTTCTCACCCTCTGCCTGCCTTCCTCCCCTGCGTGGATGATTCCCGGTCCCGTGTAGGAGGGGATTTGGCAGGGGGCGCAGTTAGACTGTTGTGCTGGCCGGAGGGCCCCATGTCTCCTGTTACAGCCACAGGCACAGCTGAAGCACGATTCTTAAAGGGATGGTGGTATAACTCTGCCTGATTCTCCCATGTCCAGGTGACTCTGCAGAAGGTTTGCCAACACGAGGTCAGTAAAGCTCAACCTCCAAACTCGGACATCAAACAGAGAGTGTAAAAGAGCTCAGGAAGCCTGGCTCCCTGCAGGTGTCCCGGGGACCACTACTGCTGACTACGGCATGGACTGTAAGGGGACCCCCGAGCACACAAACCTGCTAATCTGATGTGGCTTACCCACCTACTATGACTTCTCTAGCCCTTAATGAATTCCTCTGGTGTGACTTTTTTTTTTTTTTTACATCTTTATTGGAGTATAATTGCTTTGCAATGGTGTGTTAGTTTCTGCTTTATAGCAAAGTGAATCAGTTATACATATACATATGTTCCCATATCTCTTCCCTCTTGCATCTCCCTCCCTCCCACCCTCCCTATTCCACCCCTCCAGGCGGTCACAAAGCACCGAGCTGATCTCCCTGTGCTATGTGGCTGCTTCCCGCTAGCTGTCTGCCTTACGTTTGGTAGTGTATATATGTCCATGCCTCTCTCTCGCTTTGTCACAGCTTACCCTTCCCTCTCCCCATATCCTCAAGTCCATTCTCTAGTAGGTCTGTGTCTTTATTCCTGTCTTACCCCTAGGTTCCTCATGACATTTTTTTTCCTTAAATTCCATATATATGTGTTAACATATGGTATTTGTCTTTCTCTTTCTGACTTCACTCTGTATGACAGACTCTAGGTCTATCCACCTCATTACAAATAGCTCAATTTCATTTCTTTTTATGGCTGAGTAATATTCCATTGTATATATGTGCCACATCTTCTTTATCCATTCATCCGATGATGGACACTTAGGTTATTTCCATCTCTGGGCGATTGTAAATAGAGCTGCAATGAACATTTTGGTACATGACTCTTTTTGAATTATGGTTTTCTCAGGGTATATGTCCAGTAGTGGGATTGCTGGGTCATATGGTAGTTCTATTTGTAGTTTTTTTAAGGAACCTCCATACTGTTCTCCATAGTGGCTGTACCAATTCACATTCCCACCAGCAGTGCAAGAGGGTTCCCTTTTCTCCACACCCTCTCCAGCATTTACTGTTTATAGATTTTTTGATGATGGCCATTCTGACTGGTATGAGATGATATCTCATTGTAGTTTTGATTTGCATTTCTCTAATGATTAATGATGTTGAGTATTCTTTCATGTGTTTGTTGGCAATCTGGATATCTTCTTTGGAGAAATGTCTATTTAGGTCTTCTGCCCATTTTTGGATTGGGTTGTTTGTTTTTTGTTATTGAGCTGCATGAGCTGCTTATAAATTTTGGAGATTAATCCTTTGTGAGTTGCTTCATTTGCAAATATTTTCTCCCATTCTGAGGGTTGTCTTTTGCTCTCGTTTATGGTTTCCTTTGCTGTGCAAAAGCTTTGAAGTTTCATTAGGTCCCATTTGTTTATTTTTGTTTTTATTTCCATTTCTCTAGGAGGTGGGTCAAAAAGGATCTTGCTGTGATTTATGTCATAGAGTGTTGTGCCTATGTTTTCCTCTAAGAGTTTGATAGTTTCTGGCCTTACATTTAGGTCTTTAATCCATTTTGAGCTTATTTTTGTGTATGGTGTTAGGGAGTGATCTAATCTCATACTTTTACATGTACCTGTCCAGTTTTCCCAGCACCACTTATTGAAGAGGCTGTCCTTCCTCCACTGTACATTCCTGCCTCCTTTATCAAAGATAAGGTGACCATATGTGCGTGGGTTTATCTCTGGGCTTTCTATCCTGTTCCATTGAGCTATCTTTCTGTTTTTGTGCCAGTACCATACTGTCTTGATTACTGTAGCTTTGTAGTATAGTCTGAAGTCACGGAGCCTGATTCCTCCAGCTCCGTTTTTCGTTCTCAAGATTGCTTTGGCTATTCGGGGTCTTTCGTGTTTCCATACAAATTGTGAAATTTTTTTTCTAGTTCTGTGACTTCTGGTCAGGCATCCAGGAGACTATGCTTTGTGCTAAAACAAGCCACGGCCAGAAGCCAAAGTAAACAGCTTTTCCTAATCAGACGCTATTTAACCAACATGGCAGGATTTGAGTATCATGATTGATTCCCTGGCACCACCCACCCTAGAGGCATCTCCCTGTTGGCTGAAGGTCACTGGAAGATGAGGAACCATGCCCTGGACACCAAGAGGCTCCACTTCAGGGACGGGGTGGCACTGTTGGTGCCATGATGTGACCAGCTGAAGGTGACTCTCCACCTGCAGTCGCTGGGGAGAGGCCTGCTGGCCACTCACGTGAGCAGAAGAGCAAGAGGGGGGCTTGGCGGAGGCCAGGAGGCCTTCACGGCTCTTCTAACGAATCACAAATTTGTGCAGTGGACATCTTGGCAATGAGGCTTCTGTAAATATTTGGCTGAATGAGCACCAGGTGTCAAGAAAAGTTTCTTGGATTAAACAAGCACCTACTCCACTGAGCTCTAAGCACACCCGACATTGTTACTCTAGATAATGCTGTGAAGTTGGCAAAGGCTCAGTCAGCTCCAAGCTTTATTAGATGGTACAAGGAAGCAGAGATGGTGAGTCACCAGGCAGAGGGGAGCAGACAGGGCGAGGGCTGTCTGGTTCCCGGATGCAGCCCTGGCTTCCCCCCTGCACGGGAGGCACTCTCACTCTCGTCCCCCCACGAGCTTCGAGCTTTGGCAGGCCGGGGTTTTCACAGCCAGAGGCCCAAGCATCCAGCAGTCACGGGAGAACCAGGCCTGGCGGCACCTTGGGGAAACCTGTCTGAGCATCTGGTACACGGGGAGGGAGACACAGGCAGCCATCTGTTAAGGGCGTGTCCTGTGCCAGGCTCTGTGTTAAGTCGCGGTTTACAGGCACATGGTGACTTCGTCTTTGGGAAAATCCCAAGATGGAGGAATGCTGATTATCCCCGTTTTACAGGTGAGGAAGCTGCTGCCTACAGGAAATAGATGAATGTCCAAGATCATGTAGCCAGAAAGTGGGGAACTGGGATGGTGAACCCAGGTCCACTGATGCCACTGTTCAAGCCGGCTGCGCAGCCTCTGATCAGTCCTTTATGACAGGCCAAGAGGCAGCAGAGGGTGGCCCTTCAGCATATGATGAACAGGAGAAAATGCCAGATGTTGACATTGCTAGGAGAGCAACTAGATTTATTCTTCACTTGATGTGACAACTTTTTTAACCTAACACAGCACGTAGAGTGTTTATAAGAATTGTGTGTACTTTTGAGTCTATCACTTGGGACAGAATTTATATACTTATACATCTTAAAACATGTATTCAGCCACTGCTAACTCTGTTCCTCTCTCAAATAAATGATCATAGGTTAGGTGTTTCATCTGAGAATGAGATTTATAATTGTGTTTACAATGGGATACATTCAAAAATAAGTCCAGTAATATTTAGTAATCACAAGAACTGCTTGAATTGCAGATGGTAGGTTTATATAATATTACTATTTAATTTACCAGTGTCCACAAGAGAGGACAGAAGGGTATCTTCCACAGAGAGTATCACAGCACTAGCTAAAAAGCCCTGTCTCAAGTCCTTGTTTTGTAATGAGGCAGGATATAACGAAATAATATATGTCAGGAACCTGGGAACCATTTTTGACATCTCTCTCTGCCTCACCTTCCCATTCAATCAATCATCACCTTGTTCCACTTCTACATCATTAATATGGCTCCAATAACCCATTTCTCCTGTTCCAGCCCAAGCCATTATCATTCTCAACTTGACCACTGTAGCAGCCCACTTCCTGGCCTCCTTGTTTCTCCCCTCACCCCTTCCAATCCATTTTCCAGAGTAATCAGCTTCTAAAACTAAATCTGATCACGATACTGTGTTGTTTAAAAATCATCAATGGCTTCCTCTTGCCTCTGGGATAAAGTGTGAAATGCTGGGATGCCCTTTCTTGCTTTTCCTTCATTTGACTTCTCCTCATCTACCAGATTTTGGTTTCAACTTCAGTTCCTCTGGAAAATGTTCCCTCATCTCCCAGACTTGGTTAGATTCCCCCAATAGACCCTTACACAGGACTTTCACTTTGCAGGATTTACCTGAAATAAGTATATGACTATCTGTTTCATGTTTCTCTATCATGTTCCAAAAGGATATGTGCCGGTCCACCTTATTCACCACTTTACCCTCATAGCCCAGCACAAGGTCAGGAACACAGGACGTTTTCAATACATATTCATTGACTTCATGAATGAATTCACATAAATCTAACCCCAAATCCTGCCTCCTCTGGTAGACAATGAGTACAATTTCCAACTTTAATAAGATGGAGGTAATCAGATCTATCTCACAGGGATGCTGTGAACATGAAACACAATCATGCCAATCACAGTGCCTAGCACAAGGCAAGGATCTGAGAAACAGTCATCATTACTACCAACAGGACCACCTTGACTGGAAGAGACAAGGGCACTTTGAGATCCAGGCAGGCCAAATGGCAGGACGCGGGGGCCTTCACAGAGCACAGTAACCTTGGTGCACTCACCTGGGCCTCAGACCAACCTATCTACCAAGGTCCAGAGACTTGATCAAGCCCCTGAGAGCTGACTAGTCTCACGCAAAGACTGAGGCTCATAGACAGTGTCCATTATTCACTGACTATGGGAAAAAAACTCTCCAATAATGTATGATTTCATTTATATGAAATATGTACAATAGGAAAATCCATAGAGACAGAAAGTAGGTTAGTGATAGCCAGGGTCTGGGGAGGGGAAATGAGGAGTGACTGCTAACGAGTATGGGATTTCTTTTCTACGTAAGGAAAATATTCTAAAATTAGATAGTGGTGATGGTTACACAACACTGTGAATATCCTAAAATCTACTGAATTGTACTCTTAAAATGGTGAATTTTATGTTATATGCATTATACTGCAATTAACAAAAACCTCTCCAGTGGACCACGTGGCCAGCTCCACCTCCCCTTTAAGCTCTGCCAAGGCCAAATTCATCAATGTTTGCTCAGTGAGCATAGAATCAGAGAGAAGGGGTTATATAGACTTTGAAAGTTGAATGGGGTCAGGTTCTGATGGACTTCATGTCCCTCTCCTGTCAAGAATGGACATTTCTATCGGTCTGGACACAAGGTGTGGCAGATACTGTTAGCTGCCCACTCAATATCCATTCCTCCTCTTATAGTTTAAGAAAACATAATTTCCTTGTGGGTGGCAAGGGGCCCAACCCTGGGCAGGTTATGACTAGTCTAGTCCAGTGTTCCCAAACTTTGCTGAAGATAAAAATTACCTGGAGCATTTATTTAAAAAACAAAAGAGAAAAAATCAAGAGACATATCGTAGGCTCCCATTCCATACCCAGCAAATCACAATTTCCAGGTTATCTGTAGATTTTTAACAGCCCCCCCCACCTCCTGTGACTCTAATCAACGTCAGCAAAGTTGAAGGAATGCTGCTGTAAGCCACTGGTGGCAATCATTTCTATGCCCAGCTTCCTAGCATTTCTTGCACCGAGGTGACCATGTGACCAGTCCTGGTCAATGAGACCTAAATAAAGTCTATTAGGGAGGTTTCTAGGAAAGCTTTTACTTACTAATAAAGGAAGAAGGACACTCGCCCTTCTGCCTTCATCCCCTCTTTCTACCGTGAATGCAGCTATGATGGATTCTATGCAGTAGCAACCCAAAAGAAAGACCAGTGGAACTTCAGGAACATCAACTCTACCATTGTGAGCAGCTGATATAATGCCAGCAATGGCCGAACTCCAACTTCATCTTAGATAAGCAAAATAATGGGCTGTTTAACCTTGTAGTCAAGTGTTTATTCCTTGCACCAAATGCATTCCTAATCATATGACAGATATCGCCAATGTTTGCCTCTGTGACACACCCCAGCCTGTCCTCCAATTACAACTGCCTTTCCCCTTCCGGGTGAGGGATCCCTTCCTCAGATATGTTAAGGCAGTGATTAGGGTTAGTCAAAACCTATACAACTGGCAGTCATCTATATTTTTAAGAGGACCATGCCCACTTCCTTTCTCTCTATATATTCGATTGATCATTTAATTCTCAGAGGACTTATTCCAAGTTCTTGGGGGGCATGTCACAGATATTCTTTGTGACACTGACATTTTATGAGATATCTCATATTTTATGAGATAGACATTTCATTTTCCTGAATAGAATTCTGTCTGAAAAACTGTAACTAGGGTTGGCAAACTTTCTGTAGAGAGCCAGACAGTAAATACTTTATGCTTTGTGGACCATGCTTTCTGTGTTGCAACTATTCAACGACTCAACTCTGCTAAAAAAACAAACAAACAAACAAAGCAGACATAGAGAACAGGTAAATGAAAGGGTGTGACTGCATTCCAATAAAATTTTATTTACAAAAACAAGCAGTGCCTGATTACACCCATGGGTTGCTGTTTGCCAACTTCTGAACTAAAAGGCAATCTTCATTTTCAATAACTTGAGAAAAAAATTGAATCTACTTGTAAAAATCAAATAGGTTATCACCACATCTAGTCTCTTGCTGTGTTCCTGCCACATAGAAAAATAATGAACTGGGAAAAGGGTATAGTGGCATGCAGAGGACTCACCTTGGTCAATGCCCATTCTAGTTATAAGTCCTTAGAGAACAAGGATGCTGCTACATTTATTGAGCACCTACTGTCTACCTGGGGCTGTGGGAGGCATTTTCACATAAATGTTAATCCACCAAGGTCCAAGATCTCAACCTAAAGTCCTGATGTATCTTAAGAATTACAGTCACTCTGAGGTAACCTGGATAAGGGATACAGTTGTAACATGCAAATATCCTGTGACCCAGCCATAAATTAAAGTCATTTTACCATCCAGCCTAGATTATAGGCAGAAAGAGGATAATACTGAGGGAAGTGAGATTAATGAGTGATTTATTTTAAAAGATTCCAGTTTCAGTGCTGTCTTAAATATGTATTTTTTCAGCCTAGGGCTTTTAACTCACTTTTGTTTATCTATATAGCAAAACTTACCAGAATATCTGGTTTTCATTTACTAATAATATTAATATTTGTGAAGGATTCTTTCCTCTTTTCATATGAAGGTTTTTCACTTGTGTCCAATGCATGTACAGGTTTTTTCTTTAAAATTTGGCTTAATCAAAACCTGCCCTCAATTTGATGATGCGAGAATAGCCCAAAGGTTAGAGAACTGTGTTCATTTTAAAGCTGAGATACCTATTAGAACTTCAAGAAAACAGGACAGTGCTCTTGATTCCCTCATTCACCACAAAAAAGCTGTTACAACCAACTGTGTATCAGCTGGTTTACAACTATCACTGAATGACAGAGGCAAAAACCAAAGAGGCCCAGCCTCTGGCGGCTGTATTTTCAGCCTACGGCAAGTTGTATTTTCCAAAATGGTCACAGCAGTGAACTTCTAGAACTCTGCCATTCCCCAGCAAAAGTCAGAGATTCCTTTCCTCCCTTTCCCTTGAACCTCTACAGGATTCCTGACTGCTTCAACAAAGAAAATACAGAAGGGATGCTTCATGACTTCCAATGCTGGATCACAAAAGGGATACTCTACCACCTGGCCCTCTCTCACTCTTTGGATACTTGCCCTTGAAAGCAGCCACCATGCTGTGAGGAAGCCCAAACTAACCTACATGGAGAAATGAAGTGGGGAAGATCTGAAGCCCCGAGCAACAGCCAGGATCGACCATAAGAAATGCGAGTGAATGAGTCCTCAATGGATTCTAACTCTACATCTTTGATCTACCCCGGCTAATACACAGTGGAGCATAGGTGAGCCCTGCCTAAAGGGCAGATTCATAAGCAAAATAAACGTCGCTATTATTTTAATTCACTATGTTTTGAGCTTAGTAACTGGAACACAGACTTAGGATTGGATGAACATATAAACGAACTTCGCCAAAAACAAGATAAACCTTATGTTTTGCTCTCCACTTTGATTCCCAAATGCAAATAGAAATTAAAAAATATACATACATCTTCCGATAGTGACATCCTGCTGCAGGGCGGTTATATACAGCTGCAGGGTCAGTTGAGGGGCTGAGCCCAGGAAAGCCTGGATCACTGATGCCCGGCTGAATGCAGATCGGTGGGTGAATAGCTTGCCCTCTGCCTGGCCCACTTCCTTCTCAATTTCCTCTGAGAGGCCATTTTTTGGCATCTGTCGCTTCTTGGTGATGCTGACATAAGGCTCTTCAATGTGGTTTGACTGACAATAGATGCAGAAGACTTCAAAACACCTGGAAACAAACCAGCAAGTCATGATAATCAGAGGCAGACAGGATTCTGTCTTTTCTCAGTTACCCTGCTTTCACTTAGCCTGATTCTCAAAGCCTTGACTTGGTTACTCTGAACCGTAGCCTCTCCTCTAAAATCATCCTCTCTAAGGACCAGTTCTGAGCATGCAGTCCTCTTGAGGCCCTCCACCAGGCCAACTGGCCTGAGTGTGAACCAAATTCAGAGGTGATACCGAAGGCCACTGAGGCAAGGAAACCAAGTAGAGAATGGAATAGGAAGTGGTTCAGGCTCCAGAGCCACAGAAAAACATTCCATTTCCCTTCCTGACACATATTAGCTCTGCAGCCCTGGACAGGTCATTTAACCCAAGCCCTTTCCCTCAATTACAAAGCAGAGATAAAACCTACTTTGCTGCACTGTTATGGAGATAATACAGTATATGGGTATGTGTGTATGCATGTATATACACACACACATATATTTGTGTGTATATATATAGATATATATATATGCACATATATATTTTTCACATCCAACAGATGTCCCAAATCACCTCAGTTAAAATAGCAGCTACGGGACTTCCCTGGTGGCGCAGTGCTTAAGAATCCGCCTGCCAATGCAGGGGACACGGGTTCAAGCCCTGGTCCGGGAAGATCCCACATGCCACGGAGCAACTAAACCTGTGCGCCACAACTCCTGAGCCTGCGCTCTAGAGCCCTTGAGCCACAACTGCTGAGCCCGCGCACCTAGAGCCCGTGCTCCACAACAAGAGATGCCACCGCTCGCTGCAACTGGAGAAAAGCCCGCGGGCAGCAACGAAGACCCAACGCGGCCAAAAATAAATAAATTTATATATATTAAAAAAACCCAGCAGCTATGGTTGGAAGAGCCCCCAGTAGTTTCCCATCTAGAATTCCCCTGGAAGACCACATTACCATCTCTGCTCTCTTAAGCTTTTACGGGACATGACTAAAGTCAACCATGCCTGGAAGCCTGCCAGCTCTGTCTTATCTATGGAGTTTCAAGCCTGCCCTAGGGATGGAGCCTTAAGCAGTCACCGTTCTAGACTGATAGAGTACCTGGCTTTTAAAATTGGATTTCCCTCTTTAGGTAATGATATGGGTATCAAAGAGAGGAAGAGTACTGCGTATACGATTTATACACACACACTCACAAATGGATTGAGGGATTGATAATAGGAATGGACAGATGTGTGAAATAAAACATTAACTGTAGAATCTAGGTGACAAGTACTTGGGTGTTCACCATACAATTCTTTCAAGTTGTCTTCTGTATGTTTGTAAATTTTCATAACAAAATGTTGGGGAAAAGTATTTTTTTCCTAGGAATAAGAAAAACGTTCATGGCCTTAGGTTTAAAAATTGTTAAAGGACATTTTTTTCCCCAAACATGCATTTTTATAACAACCTTATAATGCTGTCAGAAGATTTTATGGCTTCGTTTATTTTATTGAGTATTGTTAACTTTGTTCTCTCACCTCGAGGCAACCAGGGCAACAAGAATACATGCATAATTCGAAAGAATAAAACCTGATGTAAGAAACGAAATGCAGGAACTTCTTTAGTGAATACAAACTGGATATATTTTGTGATTACTATCCTTGTTCGTTTGTTCCTGAGAGAAAAAAAGGTACGTAGTAGTATGGGGGGAAGGGGAGGGAGAGCGACAGGCAATTGTCTGCTACATTTTGTCCACTGGGGTCATGGACACTTTATTACATGAAAACATGTAAAACAGTGTGGACCAGCTTGTTCAGCTGAAAACAATGAAGTTCAAGGTTTTGAGTTCAAGTCCAGCTTATCCAACTGAATTTGTTCTGAGGAAAAACTCAAATCTATTACTGAGGACTGCTTGAGGCCTAGCAACTTTACACTGTTGGACCACTGACCACAACAAGGACTAGAAGACAGAATAAACTGACCATCTTCTTTATTCTCAAATATGTGATGAATGCAGATGCACTCTGCTAAGTGCTGTGGGGAATGCAAAGATAGCTGGATACCCCGCCTCATTCAGAGGTGCTCACAATCTAAGCAAGAATATGGGACCTATACATAATAAGGATAGTAAATAATTAATACAACTAATATTTATATAGCACTTTCAGTTTATAAAATATTTCTCATATATTTCCTCACTTAGAAAGAAAGCCTACTGCAAAAATTTGAATCATACCATTATTTGTAATAGCAAAATTCTGGAAATACTCTAAAGGTCCTCAAATAAAACAATGATTAAATAAATCCTAATATACGTATTCAATGAAATATTATCCAGTCCTTAAAATTGATAGTATACACATACATATACTGATATATAAAAATGTTTCCTATATTTGGTAAGCAAAAGGAGTAAATTATAATGGAATATATATAGAAAATTCCATTTTTAATAAAAAGAAAATTACATATATATACATACACACAAATCACACACACATACACACCTATACACATAAATAGTAAAGTGCCTGAGCTGGCTCATACTGACTCATGAGACAAGTAGTTCAGAATTTTTTTTTTTTTTTTTGGCTGCATTGGGTCTGTGTTGCTGCACACGGGCTTTCTCTAGTTGCAGCGAGCAGGGGCTACTCTTCGTTGCAGTGCACGGGCTTATCATTGTGGTGGCTTCTCTTGTTGCAGAGCATGGGCTCTAGGCACATGGGCTTTAGTAGTTGCAGCATGTGGGCTCAGTAGTTGTGGTACGCAGGCCCTAGAGCACACAAGCTCAGTAGTTGTGGCTCGCAGGCTCTAGAGCACAGGCTCAGTAGTTGTGGCACATGGGCTTACTTGCTCTGCAGCATGTGGGATCTTCCCAGACCAGGGATTGAACCCACGTCCCCTGCACTGGCAGGCAGATTCTTAACCACTATCCCACCAGGGAAGCCCAATAGTTAGGAATTTTGTGAGCCAGTTCTTAAACAACTTCATAACTTGAAATAGGCCATAATGGAAATACTTAAATCACAGAAATCAGCAAATACTACAAATCAGGGCTTCCACCCCCGCCCTGCCACCCCCAGACAGTTTACGGTTTACCAGCTTACCACTGTAAAAATATTAGTAAGGATACACAACAAAACATTAAGAATTGTTTTCTTTAGTTAGCTGGATTAGAACTTTAAAATTTTTTTAGTTGTGCTTATCTGTTTTCTGCCCTTCTGTTGTTTCAACAACAAATATATTTTACTTGAATAATAAAATCAAGCTCAGAATTTTTTTTTTTTTTTTTTGCGGTACGCGGGCCTCTCACTGTTGTGGCCTCTCCCGTTGCGGAGCAACAGGCTCCGGATGCGCAGGCTCAGCAGCCATGGCTCACGGGCCCAGCCGCTCCGCGGCATGTGGGATCTTCCCGGACCGGGGCACGAACCCGTGTCCCCTGCATTGGTAGGCGTACTCTCAACCACTGCACCACCAGGGAAGCCCAAGCTCAGAATTTTTAAAGACTAAAACAAACAAACAAGTGAAACACCAGCACATGTTAAGAGCTGAATGAATAAAATGAAGGTTCAGAGGAAAAAGCAATTCTCTGGATGCTGAGGAGGGGCTGTGTTTAATGGAAAGCATTTGCAGTCTACCAATGGAAATGAAAGAAGGTCCCAGAAGGAGCTAATCACAGAGGTGGCCCTGAAACCCAGGCGTACCCCCTTGCAATCCACTGTTCTTCCCAACTAATAAAAATCTTAGCAGAGAGTTTCACATGTAGTAGGTGTTTAATAAACTTGTGAAAGGCCCTAAGACTTCTGCTATTTGCCACTACTGGTTAAGAAAGCTGATAAGAAACACACTCTACTATTCTTCTTGGAATTCTGCAAGACTCATACAATTACTCCAAACGAGTTTTGTTTTGTTTTGTTTTACTTGAGAAGTTGTCTAAATGTAGCCATAAATTAAGTATTTTCATCAAAATCATTCAAGGTAGTTTTTCAGTATTGTGTAGACCAAGGTTTGGCAAACATTTTCTGTATTTACAAAGAGTAAATATTTTAGGCTTTGCAGGCCCTGGTCTCTATTACAACTACTCAACTCTGCCACTGTAGTGCAAAGGCAGCCACAGACTACACAGAAATGAATGAGCATGGCTGTGTGCCAATAAAACTTTATTTACAAAAACAGGCCATAGGGGGATTTCACCTGTGGGGCATAGTTTGCTGATTCCTAATGTAGGTAATCAGCAGGTTGATCTATTTTTTTTTCCACTTTATCCCATTTTCAAGCGCCATAGTGGAAAGAGTTTATTCCTTAGCTGAAACCATGCATGTTGGTGTCAGCACAAATAATCTGTGGTACCAGAGACCCTCTAAGGTAGTTAATAAAAACACGTTTTCAAAAGAAATACTGATTATGATTTCCTATACGCCACGTTATCTTCCTATGACACATGCTCTGAGAAGCTACACAAGAACCAAACTGGTTAAAAAGAAAGAAAAGCCACTCGCATAATCTCACTGAGCCTCAATTCTCAACTGTAAAAAAAAGATAATGACAGTTAGCTCACAAGGTTTTACAGTGGATGGAATTAAATACTGTATGTAAAAGCACTTTGCAAGCAACAAGAAAACTCTTCAAATAACTTTAGGCCATTATTATTTTAAAGTCTTTTGAAAGTTTACTAAAGAGAGAAGTACAATGGTGAATCATCTTGCAATGTTCTATAAAAAATACTAGACTCACAGATATAGAGAACAAACTAGTGGTTGCCAGTGGGGAGAGGGACGGGGGAGGGCCAATATAGGGGTAGGAGATTAAGGGGTACAAACTATTAGGTATAAAATAAGCTATAAGGATATATTGTACAACATGGGCAATATAGCCTATATTTTATAATAACTATAATTGGAGTATAATCTTTAAAATTGTGAATCACTATATATTGTCCACCTGTAACTTATATAATATTGTATATCAACTATACTTGAATAAAAAAATTACTAGAACTTCTTAGCTTTTACTTTATAAAGCCAGATTTTTATGTACCATTTTTCCTCATTATACCAGTGAAGAAGAATGGGGGAAAATTCCTAGAACCTGTAACTCATTTATATTTACTCCTTCTCCCAGTTAATTTAAAAAGTTAACATAACTGTAAAAGAATGATAAACAAATTTTGCTGTTGTTAAGAGGTGCTTTTCCCCACTCTGGTTTTCCAGAATATCTATTATCATTCACAGTAAGATTGTCCTTAAAATAGAAAAAAATAAATTCAAGACATTATTCAATGTTTCTATTGTTCCAACCTAGGCTTAATGAGGAAACAACCCTTCAAATTGCAACTACAGTTTTAAATATAAGACTAATATAAATGAAATATGGTGCTCTCCCAATGCCTCCCTAAAGAAGGAGCGGGGCCTAGTTTGCGGTCTTTAGCCCATAATTATTACAGTGTAATGTAATGCAGCTGAACTGAGTGAACTCAAAAACATCATCTCACCTAAAAAGAACATGAGTTTGGTTAGTTAGTACCCACCCCAAATTAAACAGAGCTAAATTATCCCAAAACAGTTTTAAAATATTACTAAGTTCAATCGATAAGAAGGGAAGAGAGACTCTCCTTTGTTTGGGGGAAATAATTTTGATCTTTATGTGAAGCTGATGTCTTAGAGTTAGAATAGAAGCAAACAGTCAGCAGGAAGAACTTGCAATAAGATATTAAGTCACACTAATACACAACATCAAGTTGCTTTTCTTTTCATCTGAAAGCTAAGAGGCTTGGAACCACAGTTTGCGTATCTCAGCGTGGGTCCAATATCTTCTTGAAAGAAATCAGCTGCATTAGAATGAAAGCGCCCTTGTTAACGGAAGCGGGTTGTTTATTCCTTTGTTTTTTATGTTTTATTTTGCTTTTCCCCCAAAAAGACATTGACCCGTTCAGAATTTTCTGGAAATAGGTCTCTTTATGGTGTTGAAACTTTATTTATAGTTGAGAAGTTATCTCTCCAAAGCACCAAACTTTCTTTCTTTAATAAAGTTAAAATATTTTTTCTGTAAAAACTGAAACATGTAGAAAAGTATAATAAAAGAGTAAATGATGAACTTTTCTATATTTTTCAGGAGAAAATGAAAATCACCCATAACTCCATCATCCAGAAATTACTACTCTTGCGTCTCTGGCCTTTCCACCTCTTCCAATTCTTCTACCATCTACATCTAAAGTTCAGTATTATAAATTTGTTTCTAATCCAGATAGAAACCCTTTGTTTTGCTTTTCCTACAGAGATGAAAGATATCAAAACAACACATTTAAAACTCTCTTCATGGTCCTTAGATAAGCCAAACTCTACTTCATTACCAGGGATTTCTTTTTCTACTTGCTTTGTGTTAATACAGTTTAATTTCCAGAAATGTCACTAACAGTTTTTCTCAACGCCCAGCAAGTGTTGGGGTCTTCATGACACTTGTGTTCCAACTTCACTGACTGCGTTTAGAAGTTAGGCAGGGCCCCGAAGACATTTCTACAACGCCGTGTGTTACACATCCGAGAGAAAAGAAAGATGCGTGGATTTCTAGAGTCATGTATGTCATGTATGAGAATTACGTAAGTTAATATTTGTAAAAAGTGCAGAACAGTGCCTGGCACACTCCACGTGTTTGATCAATTTAAATTCAATCAGCTGTATACACTTCTACTCTAACGGCCATTTAGAACCCACTTCCTAAGGGCCCGTCATGACACAAACTCATCCTGCCAGATCTCACCTGATCTCAGGGAAAGCATGTCTTTTATGAGGTCGAAGTGTATAAAACTGACCTTTCTGTTCGTCAAATTCAGGTGACTATCAGCAATTTCCTACGCTCGCCCCTAACAGGAAGGCGGTACGCCCCGGCTCGATTCCCACTCTCCCAGGTTCCTGTCGCATTCCTGTGACAGCAACGGTGGAGCTCAGGAGCCAAGGGGCCGGCGTGGGCCCGGTCCGCGACGCCGGCCACCTGTCCCCTCCCCCGGGAGGCCCGACCCCGCCGCCGGGGGTCCCGCACGCACCTGAAGAGTGGCCCGAGCTGTAGCAGGTGCAGCAGCAGCACGAGCGGCCGGTCACGGCTGAAGTCGCGGTGCACGAAGAGGAGCGTGAGCTGCACAAGGGCGCAGGGCAGCAGTGAGAAGAGCAGCGTCAGCGCCTGCCACATGCCGTCCCCGCCCGAGCGGTAGGTGCTGCTCAGGTACAGCGCCGCCGTCGTCTCGGCCACGAACAGGAACACGGACGCCAGCACCGAGCCCGGGAATTTCATCTCCGCGCGTCAGCGGCGCGCACCGGCGACAGACGCGGTGGCGGTAGCGGTGGCGGCGGCGGCTGTCCCGGGGGCTCCCGGCATGCCCGGCCCCAACTGCTCCCGCGCTACGCGTTGCCCGCCAAGGGCGCGAGACCCGGGCCCTGGAGCTGGGCCTGGGGTCAAGCAAACCCGCGGGGCTGGGGCGGGGCGCGCGGCCGGGTCGGGACACGCCCACGCGCACTGTGCGCCGCCCGCGCGCCTCAGTGCCTGCCGCGTCTCTGCGGTGACGAACCGTAGGCAGGCCGCGAACCTGCGCCCAGCTATAGCCCGCGCCGAGCCCCACAGGAGGCGGCGGGTCCCGCCGGCCCCGCGCGCAGCCGCTGGGTCCTAGAGCCCTTTGGTCGGCGCTCGCGTGGGAAACCGTCACATCCCTTCGAAAACCCGCAGCCCATGGGGCCCGGAATCGGGGTCAGGATGCCTTTCCAGCCCAGTCTCTATTTTCTGGACCTAAATAACGCCTAATTCCTCAAAGAACCAGCGTTTCCGGTCACTTAAAAATAAGCAGACCACACAGATGCTTTTCAAAGTACAAGCACCCAGGATGTACCTTTTCACTGGGCCAAGTCTGAAGCATTGCCAACGCTCTCTTTCCCAGAAAAACTGCCTTCAAAATATATTCCTCGGGGCTTCCCTGGTGGCGCAGTGTTTGAGAGTGCCGTGGGCCATGGCCGCTGAGCCTGCGCGTCCGGAGCCTGTGCTCCGCAACGGGAGAGGCCACAGCAGTGAGAGGCCCACATACCGCAAAAAAAAAAAAAAAAAAAAAAAAAATATATATATATATATATATATATATATATATATATATTCCTCTGTGGGCTTCCCTGGTGGCGCAGTGGTTGAGAATCTGCCTGCCAATGCAGGAGACACGGGTTCGAGCCCTGGTCTGGGAAGATCCCACATGCTGCAGAGCAACTAAGCCCGTGAGCCACAACTACTGAGCCTGCGCGTCTGGAGCCTGTGCTCTGCAACGAGAGGCCGCGATAGAGAGCGGCCCGCGCACCGCGATGAAGAGTGGCCCCCGCTCGCCGCAACTAGAGAAAGCCCTCGCACAGAAACGAAGACCCAACACAGCCAAAAATAAAAATAAATAAATAAGTTAAAATATATATATATATATTCCCCTGTAACTGATTAAATCAGCCAGGCGAAGACCAGGACCTAATAAGGAAACGGTTTTCTAGCCCATGCCATATCTCCCTCTACTTGCTGCTGTGTGCGAGCCCCAAGACTAACACAGTTCCTTTTCACTTTTTGGAACTGTGACAATCTTCTGGACATCAGGATGGGGTCAGCCCACCGTTGTCGCTCAGAGCTTGAGCAGTCACTAAACCTCTCTACAACTCGGGTTCTAACTGTTCCATAAGAAACTAGACTTGAATAATTGCAAGATACCTTTCCCGGCTGAAATTAGGTGATTTCATCCATCTTCAGGCATCTCTGGCATTTTTCTATTTAGGAATATGATGGCAACACAAATAAAATGTGAAGGTTCAGTAGGAATCAAGACAAAAATTGCAGAGAGAGAGCACATGAAGGGCTGTTTTTCTTCATTCTTCTGTGGCATGGGAAAATCTATTTATAAGAGTTAAGGGGAGGTATTTAGCTCACAGCTAAGTGCCAGGCCCATTCTCTAAAAGGATTACTAATATCTATTTATAGAACCCAGCAGGTCATCATGTCCTGGATCAAGATACACACACTGTCACAAGAACAGAATAGGCAGCGACACTCCACAGAGTATTCGTGTAATATTTTATTTGACACTGTCTTAAGTGTTAAAGGAAAAATTAATTTGTAGCTTAAAATTATTAGAACACACTCAATATTTAGCATTAGATTTTATTTTTAAGGCAAAGGATTATCACAGGTTTTATATTATTAAGTAAACTACATAAATATGTGGGGGGCAATAAGCCAATAAATAACGTTGCTTGAAACACTACAGAGTCCAGTTTCTGGCGTATTATTTTCTACAGTACAAAACAAATATAGAAAACACATTTGGAAAGATCACAGTGTTCAGAACATTGTAACAGCAGTTTTAAAGACAGTGAGGTGCATCTCTAAGCTTCTGACTCAACCCTGCTTCCAAAGAGATTTCACTATACCATGCACTGTGAGCAAGTCCCCTACCTAAGGGGAGGCAACATCAACTGACTGTAGCACTTCCCCTTCCAGGAACAATCAATAACAAAAACTCTGACGAGCATTGGCAAGTTGATCCTTTTCAATCTGCACACCAGCTAACTTGCCCCAGTGACTATGTCTTTATGTATTATCGTTTGCCATTTTGTTCTTGAGAATAATGTATACATTCAAGCTTAGGATTGCTAGTTTCCCTGTCAAATACCTAAATGGATTTTGACTAAAGATCAACTGAATGTCACGTATTGCATTATACTTTCTTGCTTGGACTGAAATACCCATTATTTTCTTAAAATATTATATACACAATAACAGACAGCTAGAAAGTGGTTTTTTGGTATAATAATATGTAATATATCAGAATACTTGAGAATTTGGTGTTATTATAAAATACAGTACTACAACATTTTGTGATATGGCAAAGTATCTGACAGAATGTTCTGCTCTAAATTTAGATCTAACTGCTACAGATACGTCTTTGAAAGCGCTTCAAAGTACCCCTAAAGAAATATAATAATTAGCGATAGGTCGTAGAACCTGTTTTTGGCAAAAAAGGCATTTTTGAAGAAGCCTCTCATTTTGTGTGCAAGACTTTCAACATTTTAGTTATATACAACACATAACTGGTGTGGGATTTAATGCTATTGGAAATTAGAATTTTAAAGTCATGATAACTAATCTGTATTATTTGGTGTATTTTAAAATAAATTTATGTTTTTAACTGCATTTGTGCTGAGGCAAATGTAAAGAGTACAATTTTATTAATAATACGAATTTATTGAGCAGTTCTTCAAAATTCAATAGTACTTTAAATAATAGTATATATTCATTTCTAAATACAGTTAGGAATAAGCAGTTATATTCTATGGACAGATTATTTTTTTGCATCCCCCCCAAATAATTAAGGAATTACACTAGTTTGCTAGTGAATGTGAAATGTATCATTAGAGAGGTGAGCTTTTTTTTTTCTCCAGTGATACAATCATATTTCTGTAAGTATTGTGAATTATGCAAAAAAATCTTTTTGGTGAAGTAAATTCTATTCACTTGGGAAATGCACATTCCAAAACTAGCACGTGGTGTTTGGCTATTCCCCAGTATATGGCTTAGCTAAATGATTTCCCCTAATAGTTGGATTCTACAAAATCCATTTTAAAAATTTGTGTTAATTTAGCGCCATTAAATCCATGAGATTAAAATTCAGACTTCTTTTCCAAGTAGAGCTCCCCGAGACGTTCAAAGTTGGGAAGGCTGTTACCTTTCTAGGGAATGGGCTGCCCCTCCTAATCAGACAGATTCTAAAGCCAAACTTTTGCACTTAGAATGTTCCACTCCTACTTCTGGAAAGCCTATATGAAACTCATGGTATAATTTGCGTTTTCAAGAGCGAAGGGATTCTACTGCTACTAGAGTCTTCAGAAGACATCTCTAATATTGAAATACTAAAGTGCTAAAAAACAGAGACAAAACAGATCATTTAAATCAATCTTATTTAAATACATCCACATATAAGCATTACTACAGTCAACTTGGACCAAATTCAGCGATAGAAGTTATTTAACTGGTAATTGCCACTTAAGTACAGATCGTAGAACAAAACTTACGGGGGCAGCGTCAGAGGTCCCACTAAAACAAAGGCAAAGAGATCATTTGCTAAAGATTGACAGTTGTCAAGTATAGTGTATATCTTCTTCAAACTGATTGCTATCACAACTACTTTACACACTTTACAATAACAGTACACATTAAAGCATGTAAATTAACACCACACACAAAATATTTTTTAAAAAAGCATTAGCAGGAACGGTATTACTCTACTTATGAAACTATTCCGTGTTTACACAGATACACATTCAGATGTTTCTCCCCTCATCTTTGTAGAGTGCTCATCATTTCTGAAAGAATGAGAGGAAGATGTGTATTTGGGTACTTTCTGAAAATCTGTGTCCACATACAAGACATTACAGCCATCTGCCGGTTTCAATTTAGTAGGTGGTTCTAGATCAAGAAGACATATCTTGGCTCTCGGGTGATTCTGAATACAAAGAATAAGTAGAGATAGGCTCTGAAAAGGCTGGAGGAAGGGAAGACAGTTTTCCTTACGCAGAGACACTTGTGGCAATTTCCAGAATTCTTGTTCCCAAAAGTGTAGTAAAGAATGACCTCAGGTTTTTGTGAGGGCAAGATAATTAATAGGGATAAATACTCAGGGACAGAACCATTGTTCTGGTATCTTTCATGGGCCTGGCGGGGTAAGCGCGGGGGAGGCAAGGGGTGTTAGAACACCTCGGGAGGAAAAACAATATTATAAGCATACCATAAATGTACCATGCCAGACTAACCATGTTGTTATAGTGGTAGCTGGGTAACAGTCACACTCAGGAGGTGGAACCTTACAGACACAGAAGCCAACTTCCAATAGGCTCCTTTACCCAAGAGAGTTTTCTAAGAGTCTGTGCTATGTTAGCACACCATGTAAATCTCCAAAAGGGGGTACTAGAATAGAACCTTCCTAACTTATTTCATCACCGAATCTATTTTTCCACAGGGCAGCTCTTGATCCTAGTGTCCTACACTTGGGGAAACACCGCAGTACTCAAGTAACATGTAGCGTTTGGTTTCCATTTTCTCTTGTAACAACGAAAATACACATACGCTGTAGGAGGACCTTCTCAATACTGTGAAGCGGCAGAGGGATGCTAGCCCTGCTGTCCAACGCAACAGCCAACCCACATGTGGTTCTCGAGCACTTGAAGTGTGGCTAGTCCGATTGGAGGTGGGTAGTAAGTGTAAAATATACACCAGATTTTGAAGAGTCAGTACCCAAAGCTGTCAAATATCTCATTAATAACTTTATATTGATTACATGTTGAAATGATAATATTTTGGATAGACTGAGTTAAATCAAGAGTCACATCATTAAAGTTAATTTCACTTTTTTTGCACTTTTAATGTGGCTGCTAGAAAATTTTAAAACTACATATGTGGCTCACATTTGCGGCTCTATTTGTGCAACTCACATCTGTTCTCTTCTACAAGATGGCTACTAATGGCTTTAACCTGGCAGCAGAAGTTTTAATGAAAGTGAATGCTTAAGATAGACAACTCGAAGTATAACTAGAGCCCTCATTAAACACGTGGTAATTTTTTAGAGAGCAGTTAACACACAATGAAGAGCCCCTCATTCATGTTTACGCTTGCATATATCTGTTCATTCAGATACATCTCCGAGCTAAATATGGGGTTTTATTTCATATGTGATTCTGACTCTCAGTCAGTCTCTCTCCCTCCCTCTCTCTCTCTTTCACACTCACACAGACACACACACAAACTATTTCCTATAGGGACAAAAAAAAAAAAAACCCAAACAGGAAACAAACAGGAAGTCCTTGCAAACTGTGTTTTCACGGTCTTTGGCAGTCAAGGCTTGTGTATCTTTTTCCCTCTCTCCCTCTCCTTCCTGGATATTGTGTGTGGAGGAGAAAGGCAAGGAAAGAAAGGGTCATCTGCTCTTTTAATCATGCTATTCACCAACCCCCACCCCTGGCAAAGAATAAAAATATGGATGATTTGGTTTTCATTTTAAATTATTTTTTCAAATTCAGTTCAGGGGGGTAACGGGTACACAAACGCAAAAGAGATGCAGGAAATTCTGCAGATAAGGGACTTTGCCATTTGTGGAGAAGTCCACGTGGAAATGACAAGCTTCAGTACTTTGAGAAAATAAAAACAAATATATTTTCCACCCCACAGGCACCATCCATCAGGTCTCAATTCATTACCACTTGCAATTAAAGAAACAAGGAGAGAGAGGGCACCCTCCCTCAGTATGAGATTTATGATAATGCAGGAGGTCCAGATATTTAATGTAGCATCATTTTTTTTTTTTATTTTCCCCACAGCAGTACAAATAAAATGACCAGGTTTCTTTATGGAGGAGAAGTAGGATAAACACAGCCGCTGTTCTCCTCTCCTGAACAGCTGCACCCCGGCTAGCCTGTCTTGGACCTGTGAGCTGACTGCAGAATGGGTCCAACTCCTTCTGCTGCTGACCTTGAGATCGGCCCTTCCACCCAGAGGGGAGTCCAGCCTTCCTGAGCCTGGAGCTCTTAGCTACCAACTGACATGGATGGAAGAGATAAGGAGAAAGCCTGCCCTCCCAGGTGACAGGAGGTCACATGATTAAGCAGACACAGAAAAAAAAAATCAGAACCTACTATTTAAGAGGAGAAGGACAAGAAGTTGCTGAATCAGGGGTGGTTTGGGATTAGTGGCCCCAGGAAGCAATAAAACCCATGACTAAGATGACTTTTTTTTTAAACATCTTTATTGGAGTATAATTGCTTTACAATGGCGTGTTAGTTTCTGCTGTATAACAAAGTGAATCAGTTATACACATACATATGTTCCCATATCTCTTCCCTCTTGTGTCTCCCTCCCTCCCACCCTCCCTATCCCACCTCTCTAGGTGGTCACAAAGCACCAAGCTGATCTCCCTGTGCTATGCAGCTGCTTCCCACTAGCTATCTATTTTACGTTTGGTAGTGTGTATATGTCCATGCCTCTCTCTCACTTCGTCCCAGCTTACCCTTCCCCCTCCCCATATCCTCAAGTCCATTCTCTAGTAGGTCTGTGTCTTTATTCCCATTTTACCCCTAGGTTCTTCATGACCTTTTCTTTTCTTTTTTTTTTCTTAGATTCCATATATATGTGTTAGCATACAGTATTTTTCTCTTTCTGACTTACTTCACTCTGTATGACAGACTCTAGGTCCAACCACCTCACTACAAATAACTCAGTTTCGTTTCTTTTTATGGCTAACATTCCGTTGTATATATGTGCCACATCTTCTTTATCCATTCATCTGTCGATGGACACTTAGGTTGCTTCCATGTCCTGGCTATTGTAAATAGAGCTGCAATGAACACTGTGGTACATGACTCTTTTTGAATTATGGTTTTCTCAGGGTATATGCCCAGTAGTGGGATTGCTGGGTCGTATGGTAGTTCTATTTGTAGTTTTTTAAGGAACCTCCATACTGTTCTCCACAGTGGTTGTATCAATTTACATTCCCACCAACAGTGCAAGAGTATTCCTTTTCTCCACACCTTCTCCAGCATTTATTGTTTCTAGATTTTTTGATGATCCCATTCTGACTGGTGTGAGACGATATCTCATTGTAGTTTTGATTTGCATTTCTCTAATGATGAATGATGTTGAGCATTCTTCCACGTGTTTGTTGGCAGTCTGCTTGTCTTCTTTGGAGAAATGTCTATTTAGGTCTTCTGCCCATTTTTGGATTGGGTCGTTTGTTTTTTTGTTATTGAGCTGCATGAGCTGCCTGTAAAATTTGGAGATTAATCCTTTGTCAGTTGCTTTATTTGCAAATATTTTCTCCCATTCTGAGGGTTGTCTTTTGCTCTTGTTTATGGTTTCCTTTGCTGTGCAAAAGCTTTTAAGTTTCATTAGGTCCCATTTGTTTATTTTTGTTTTTATTTCCATTTCTCTAGGAGGTGGGTCAAAAAGGATCTTGCTGTGATTTATGTCATGGAGTGTTGTGCCTATGTTTTCCTCTAAGAGTTTGATAGTGTCTGGCCTTACATTTAGGTCTTTAATCCATTTTGAGCTTATTTTTGTGTATGGTGTTAGGGAGTGTTCTAATTTCATTCTTTTACATGTAGCTGTCCAGTTTTCCCAGCACCACTTATTGAAGAGGCTGTCTTTTCTCCACTGTATATTCTTGCCTCCTTTATCAAAGATAAGGTGACCATATGTGCGTGGGTTTATCTCTGGGCTTTCTCTCCTGTTCCATTGATCTATATTTCTGTTTTTGTGCCAGTACCATACTGTCTCGATTACTGTAGCTTTGTAGTATAGAAGATGACTGGTTTTTAGCAGCATTAAACGTGCCTCCACAACTCACGCTGAGATGCTGGGCTGAGGCAAGCTTTCCTCCACCCACCCCCTTGCCTGCCTTCTCATTTGCTTTCCTTGCCAAGTTCATACCAAAATCACCTGGCCTTGGCGAATATGAGGCTTCGTCATTTTTCTGTCGATTTGGGACAGTGTTTCCTTCCACGTCCCCAAAGGAAGGCCTTATATGCCGTGGAGAGTATATTTCTATTGCTCTATGTCATGCAGTTCTGAGGCCTGAATTAAAGTGCAGACCAAACTCAACCCCAAATTACTTTATTTCCCAGTTCATGTTTTCTCTGCAGACCTGGCCTGCAGCTCCTTTTCTCAAGTTACTGGCACTGTAATCCTTTGTTTCCAGTGAGCAAAATAAGTATTTCCATTAAAAGGAGCTCCCCAGCGAACCAGCCTATTCCTTTTTACTCAGCCCCAGTGAATCAGAACTTTCTGAGGCACAAATGCTATAGTCAGCATTGGTTCTAGAATATAAAGAACATACTTTGTTTTTACCCATCAAGTGATCCAGACTCCAAGCTCTGCATCCAGACAGGGAGATTCCATTTGGCTGAAATGCCTACTTGAAGTCATAATTGAGCATGGTTTTGTATGCACGTAATAGGTACTTAAAATATAGCCTTCCTTTTAAACATATAAAGGACCTGCCTATTATAAAACTCTCATATCCATTTTATCACTGACTACCCTGTGAGGTGGAGAGGGTGATGGTGATGATGATGGTGATTATAGCTGCCCATGGAGGTCACCGAGCAAGGATTTGAGATTTCCAAAACAGGGCTCTTTGCATTACTAATATTTTTTCTTTTAATCATGTGTTCCCTGAACATGGCTATAAATCACAAACTTACGTTTGTTGCATTGAAATTATTGAGATTTGCTCTCTACAGAAATGGAAACAATTTGAACACTGTCTTGATTAACACCTTAAGTGTGTCAAAGAAAGTTAAAGATACAAATTGCCATGGAAAAGTTCCAATTTAGCACAGGCCAAGAAAATGACTCTGTTTCTCAGAGTTATCAGGAAGTGAATACAATTATCTTAATAGTGTAGTCAATTACCTAAAGAAGCACAGGGGAATATATGCTCTCAAACCTCTGTTCTCAGTTACCAGGTTACAAATGGAATAAAAAAGTGATGACTGAAATGGGATTAGGCAAAATAAAGATACATGGGGGGGGGTACATGAAAGAGAAGATACATAATTTTGTTAATGAAACAAAATACACGGAGTTGTAATATTTTCCAAAACTTCCTGTTCTCCAAGTATAAGGCAGTCTCCCCCATTGTTGAGAGATTCTTTCAATCTATCCTCAAATTTCCACTGTTACCTTCAGGTTTATAATTGTTCGTATCACATATAGTAAATAACATTAAAGTTATACTAGTGGTGGTGAAAATACCCTCATAGCCTTCAAGAGGCAACACACTTCAGCGCTATTCAAAAAAGGATAATACATTGAAGGGAACAGGTTGGTTAATTAAGCAAGAAGTGACATGCCACACTTTTCTACAGCAACACTAAAGGGTCTTTTCCCCACTTCTTGGGAAAACAAGATAGAAGAAGACCTACCCAAACTTGTAATTCTACTCTCAGGAAAATAAAAACGATCAACATGTTTAAGTGCTAAACAAGCTTACCCTTGTTTCTAATTTACTGAGGTGTCAATTCATAAAGACACAAACATGGCCTTTTCTTGGATTTGACAAAATGGTTGCCTTTCCACAACGATTTGCACAACAACATCATAGTTACCATACTGGACCTTAGAAGGGCAGGTGAGCAGAAATGAGTCCAGTTTTTCTGAAGTTCCTAGAGATGAAACTGGTATGTTGAGCTAGATTATCACTTCTTAGTGCTTAGGTCTTAAGGATGAATGGTGGAAGGATCAGCAAACAGAAACAGAAGCTAACTTCCTAGGGTATTTTGTTCACTGCTGTATCCCCAGGTTCTAGTCTAGAATACCAAATACATACACGTGGGAAGTGAAACCCTGGGTCTGAATCCTCATTCTGCCCCTTCCTAACTGTGAGACTTTGGATCAATTACGTAAATCACCTTGAAGCATTGCTGGACGATGAAAAACGCATGCTTTCTATAAAGCCCTGTATATTGAATGCTTATTACCGTCAGCCTATAGGGGTCAGATGAAATGAATTTAAATCCAGATGGTGGAAAGCAGCTACCACTATCATTTCAAAAGGAGACTACTTTGTAGAAGGCATTTTGTCTTAAGGCTTTCTGAGCGGTCCTTGACCATTCATGAAAGAACTTGTAGAGCCCAACTTTGGGAGTCACCTGAAAGCTGCTATTGCCCCAATCTGAGTATGTTCAAAAGATGAGTATGTTCAAAAGATGAACAATTGAGGCCAATTTTATATACTTATATCTGAGGATGTGAAAATGAAACAATGAGCTACAAACACACATGCTTTTCAAAACCACTTTGTCCTAGTTTGTTCTGATGAGTGCAAACATAAAGAAAGTCAGAAAATATCCAGACAGTTCTTACCTTTCTTCAGCCCCAGATTCTTTGAGAATCTTGTGAATGCTAGAGATCCTCTTCCCAGAAAAAAAAGAGTGCGCGTGTATGCGCACGCGCACGCATACATATACACACACACACACACACACACACACACACATTTTTAGGCAACAAAATATTCCCCAACTCCTCCCAAAGTTCATCTATGAATCAAGAAGTTAGGAACTACTGAACTGAATAAGCGCTTAGGTATCTATCTATCTATCTATCTAGATACATATCTAGATATATATACATCCTGATGTAAACCTAAGCACTTAATGATACATATTCTACATCTATCACGTATATCCAAATATTTAATGACTATTTAAATAATTGTTAAATCTTATACAGTATGCAATTTCCTCCTCACTCTGATATATGTAATTGACACTGACCAAATTCTAGAAAATGGATAAACTCATGTTCTGAGTATTGAAGTGACAGATGCTCCCACAACGTTCTGGAAACACTATTTACTTCAAGTAGTTTTACAGCTTCTATGTGTTTATGGCAGGGCTGAATTTAATATGACAACTTGGCTCACTGGGTATTGTAGACAAATTCTAGTGGAGCCTGTGTCTTGGAGGGTAAGGTGATCAGCCAGGGAGTTCACGCATCTCTTAATCTTACAGTATAAAATTGAGCGGTGTTCTTTTCATAATCACTGGTCCCTTTCTAGGCCACTGTGTGCCTGTCCCAGGGGACACAGTATTCCATCCAAGGCGGAAATGACCCACCTTCATAGTGGTTACCCTGATCTTTGAGATGAGTGATTTTTTCCATGAGTATATTTTACAGTTCAGCTAATAGCTTCATAAGGATTACATAAGCATTTAAAAAATTACTCACAATAGACAGTACACAGCTTATGCTTCAAATTGAGAAAAACACTTGACAGTATAACACTTGCTACGGTATTTGCTAGCCTGTGAATTTTGCTATTCTAATTGAGCTTTCGGAAAGAAAAAGGAACCCAGGAAGAGAGATGCTCTAAGACCTAAGGGAACTTGGAATTTGGGGGTTTAAACTAAGTTATGATATGACCTCTTTAAAGTGCCCAGGGTAGTGATAAAAAATAGAGATTCATACGCAAATTTCTCCATTCATTAAAAATCATGAATTTCAATAAGTAAAGGCAAAGGACAACCAAGAGTTTCCCTTTTTGTCCTTCGGCAACCTGACACGTCCCTCCTAGCAGTTTTAGCTGGGCAATTACTTTAGTTTTCTGATCGTTTCTATTTCTAAATTTAGGGGTGGAGGGCACCCACAAATGGTCAAATTCTCTCTCCAATCGCAAAGGTATTTTTGGCATTTCATTGCCGTAGTCCACATTTCAATTTTGTTTTCTATCCCGCAAGTGAAAGACAGATGATTTCTCTTTCCCTTTTTCCTCTGATCTCTGGTCTCACATCTATTCCCTGAACTATTCCATCTCCAGAGGTTTTAGAAGAGTTGTGGTGTCTTTATGTTTGCAGGTTCTCACGCTGTTCTCCCTTCAATCAGGTATCACGTTGCCTTCACCTGCTTGCTCCCTCCCTTCCGACAGCAATGTTAAGGCTCATGGTTGTGATACCATTGAATGTGGCTTATGTGGAAACTGCCTCAGGTAGTAAGCTCAGGAAATCTTAGGAACCTTCTTGCAGGGCCACGGTGGGACACGGAGCCTTCTAAACAAAGACGCTGAAGAGAGGGAACTCAGCCTGGTTGGGCTGCAGCAGATCGATCAGAAAGCACACCGTCCCGGAGAAGCCTTCATACAAGCTGTATATACTTTCAAGGACCCGGGAACCAGCCTTGAATTCCTCGGTAAATAAAAATTCAGCAAACCTAAGAGAAGGAGAAAATATGAACAGTTTTCACATGAGTGTTTCCACATTATTGGCCCTGGGTTGCTTCTTCCTCCTCTCCGCTAAGTTCAAGTTTTAGCATCATTCTCTTTCCAGATGTGTATAATATCTTAAGGAAGCCTTCTTCCCTGTTAAAAAACGGAGAAGCCATTATGCCATTGTGTATGTTTCACAATATATCATGTTGGCAAGCAAATTCAACTATTTTCAGCATGTGCAAAGCAAAGCAGTTTCTGAGGATTTCATTCCTTCTGTCATCCGATGATTAAAAGTAAAAAAGACAGATAAATAGCCATACTTTTATTTATCTTGAAGAGAAGCAAGCTGATATAGGTCTCTGCCTTTAAAAAAAGTAAATATGCTGTGTTTCTGCAAGCATATCATTTCTGAGCTAGGTTTCATTTATATGTGACAGAGAGCAGAGACTGCAAATAAATGGGCAAGATTTTATACAATCTGTGCTTTGGGCAAACAAAAGAATAAGACGAATGGGAAAAGGCAAGCAACATTTTATAATCATGACATCAAACAGCAAACTCAGCTACAAGATAGATTATTTTTAGGACACCTGCCTTAAAAATAAATCACTGACCTCCAAATTCTCTATGGGAGATCTTTTCTTCTTTTACGTGTATTTGCCACAAAGCCTATTCAAATCATTTATAATGAGTAACATTTTTAGTAGCTTACAGGTTTTAAAGTGCTGTCACCTCTTTACAGACTTGCTCTACCCGTTCCCATCAACAACAAACATAATCACCAATTCAGAGGCAAGAGCTCACAGGTTGAAAAGGCCTGACTGCTGATTCTGCCATAAATTTAGATTATTGCTACTACACAGGGGGTCCTATGAAGAGTAATTACTTGTTTGATCTTTTTAGGGCTTTTTGAATTGATGGTAGCTTAAAGTAAATCAACAGGAAACATACTGCAATTCTGTCTGGGACAATTTTTCTCTCAACTGTTTTCCTGAATATGCAGCAATTTTTAATGGAAGTCAAAATTTTAAACAGTAGAATAATGACACATCTTAAGAGTTAATTCAAAATTTGTAATTACGCACTGAAACTTCGTGGTATAGTTTCAAGGAATCTTAACTGTTTCAGTGCTGTGGATCATTTGGCAGCCTGGAAAAAAAAAAGTCTTCAAATATGTGAAGAAAAATACACAGGATTCCCAAGGAAATTAATTATATTAAAGCATGGTTAGCAAAAACTTTTCAACCGAATTTGTGATACAGTGATATATGGATTCTTTATTAACACATTAAATAACAAGATCTAGTAGTGGGTCTAATAACTGCTGACATTTCTAAGTAGTGACGGGAGTAAAATATATTTCACAATATCTGCAACAAGACTAACAACATGAGAATATCTACGACATCTATTGGTGACAGAGTCACAGCTATTGCGGATTCAGAATTGAAAGAAATGCTACATTTCAGCTTGAAACGTAATACTCTTCTCAAGTAAATTCACCAATCCTAGATTGTGAAGCCCTGGTGTAGCAGGAAGAGGAAGGGCTTTGGGGTTGCAATATGCAACTGATAATTTCAAGTTTGATGACCTTTGGAAAATTTCTTAATCTGACTTTAAAACGGTGAAGTTGCAGAATTGCATAAGATTATCTGTAAAGATCAAAGGTGCCATATATTAGGGCTCTGAGCAAAGAGCAAGCATTCGATACACGGTAAACAGAATTTTTCCACAAAAACATAGAGAACCATCCCACCACATTTTAAGAGAAATCCACAGTTAATTTTGCTCCCTCCTCTGACCTTTTTCCCCCCTAGGGTTAGATTTATTTATTGCATTATTGAAATCATAGTCTATAATATTTAGTATCCTATATTTTTTAATTTAAAATATGATAAACATTTTTTGTGCTTTTCAAAATAACTTCTAAATGATATATAGCAATTTACAAGAGTACCAGCAATGTGTGAGAGTAGCAGTTTCATTGTATTCTGACCTACACCGCATGTTATCATACTAAAGTGAAAATGATTGTTTCCAAAAACTACCCAATGGTGAAAAATTCAAATAAACAAATTCATTTTTCTAAAAAACTCTGTCAAAATAGAAGTCAGAATGGTAAGTATGGAACTAAAAAGAATTATAGACACTGATAACATTACATATCAAAACCTATTGACTATGGCCAAAACTGAACTCAGAGGAAAATTCATTTATCTGAGTTGTTGTTGTTGTTGATGTTATAAAGATGGAAGGTATTCTAATTAAGCACTTTTTAAAAACTGTAGAAAATAACAAAATAAAGGGAAGGAACACTGGAAAATCAAAAATAAAGGCAGAAAACAATGAATTAGGAAACAAAAGAGAAAAACAAAAATAATTAATAAAAACCAAAAGCCAGTTCCTTGAAAGGGTAAGCAACATAGACAAAATGCTGGTGTGTCTGGCCAAAAAGGAAAACCATTAGGAATGTGAAATGGCATGTAATCACAGACATGGGAAATTTTAAATATCATGGAACTATACTGTTAGAACTTTATGTCAAACATTCGAAAATACATATGAACTAGATGCTTTTATAGTAGTTTATTCACTACCAAAAATAATTCAAAAAGAGGTAGAAAACCTGAATAATTAAATAATCATAGAGGAAACTGAAAAGGTGGTCAAATATTTTTCTGGAACGATAAATTCCAACTCTGTGTTAAAAGAGTAGTAGGCGATGACCAAGTAATGTTTATTCCAGGAAGGTACATATTGTTTGACTTTACTGTTTTAGGAACGGCCAAAAGATGTCTCCCCAATTTAGACCACACCATATTTAACTTTGAGTTATGATGAAGTGGAAATTTCAGTACACTAAACAATTAAATGCAATGCCCAAACAATATTCAGATATTACCTGCACATTTTCAGTCTTTACCTGTAAGTGAGAAATTTAAGTTGTCTGAAGGGCCCTGTAATCCCAGACTTATAATTAAGACTCTGTAAACTAGGACCAGTGTCCCAGAAAAATAGAGGGGTTGTTCTGATTCTTTTTTTTTTTTTTTTTTTTTTTTTTTTGCGGTATGTGGGCCTCTCACTGTTGTGGCCTCTGCTGTTGCGGAGCACAGGCTCAGGCTCTGCGGCCATGGCTCACGGGCCTAGCCGCTCCGCGGCATGTGGGATCCTCCCGGACCGGGGCACGAACCCGTATCTCCTGCATCGGCAGGCGGACTCTCAACCACTGCGCCACCAGGGAAGCCCTGTTCTGATTCTTTTTAATAGGCTTTCTAGAGAATGACAACCCTGATGAAATTTATTCTAAAGGTGATATCACATTAGCCTAAGTAAGATCCCAAAGGACTTTTTTTCCCTATATTTGGGAAATAAAGGGTTAGGTTGCAACCTAAATAGATTAGGGAGCCATTAATCAAAATATAATAACAGACTTCTAAAACAATGGAGCTACAAATGGGGGACTCACATATGTTAGTATTTTTCCTTCTGTGCATACATGCAAATATCATAAAGGGTAGTTTATGGTTTTTTTTTAAAGATCGAATATTAGAAAAATTGCCTTGGGAAGACCTCTCTGACAAAATGACTTTTGCGTGATGGTCTGAATGAAGTGAGAGAACTGGGACATATACGTAGAAAGTGAACATCACAGGTGAAGGAGACAAAAACTTCAAAGGCCTTGAGGTACATTGTACCTGGCATCTTAACAGAGTAACAAGGAAGCCACTGTGGTGCAAAGAACCAGGAGCAAGACAAGTAGGGCATGATATCAGAGACGTAATGGGAGGCAAGATCCTGGAGGGCTTTTTGTTCAGAGAACAGACTTTGGCTTTTACTCTGATTCATGTGGGAAGCCATCAGATTATCCTGAACAGAGGAGTGTCATAATCCGACATGATACACATTATAAGAAGCAAATTTAAAAGATCACGGTGAGGGCTTCCCTGGTGGTGCAGTGGTCGAGAGTCCGCCTGCCGGTGCAGGGGACACGGGTTCGTGCCCCGGTCTGGGAAGATCCCACATGCCGCAGAGCGGCTGGGCCCGTGAGCCATGGCCGCTGAGCCTGCGCGTCCAGAGCCTGCGTGTCCGGAGCCTGTGCTCCGCAACGGGAGAGGCCACAGCAGTGAGAGGCCTGCGTACCGCAAAAAAAAGAAAAAAAAAAAAGATCACGGTGAAACACAGACTCACTCTTAATGAAATAAGCATAAAGGCAAGGATGTTTATTATCCTTATTTTTATTGAACATTGTTATGGAGATTCTGACCCATGCGACAGGAAATGAAAAAAAAAGAGTATATAGTTGAGAATGGAAGTAACAAAATTATAATTATTTGCAGATAATATGTGTGCCTACTTAGAAAACCCAATGGAATCTAATAGAAAGATTAATGGAGTTCAGTAAGGTGGCCAGATATATCATTTTGATATTTATCAAAACTAAGATGTTTGTAAGATAAATGCAGATTTATATGAGAGAAGGGTGTCTTAGATTGCTAAACTGCAATAATATGTACGTTTTTTTAAGTCTTCATAAATGCCAGTAATAAATGACCTGAAAACATAAGGGAGGAAAAAATTCCACTCACAATCCTGGAAACATAAAATACATAGTAATAAAATTAATAAGAAACATACAAGTCCTTCTTCATAAGATCAAAACTTTACCAAATGACATTTCTACAAACTTAAATAAAGGGAAAACATACCATACTCTTGGATGGAAAAACTCAATATTCTAAAAATGTGAATTCTCACTAAGTAACATATAAATTCATTGAAATTCCAATCAAAGTCCATAGGATTTTTTAATTTTTGAAAAATTGACTCTAAAATACAACTGGAAGAATAAATGAGAGAGAACAGCTAAGAAAAACTAGAAATAAATGAATAATGAAATATAGAAAGTCCAGAAGCAAACCCACACATTTATATAAATTCAGTTTATGATAAAACTGGAATTTTAGATGATTGGGGTTATTGGCCAACAGATGTTATGGGAAAGTTTTGTTTTTTCATTAAAAAACACAAAGATAGATATCCATCTGACACTATTTTAAAAAGTAAGCTCTAAACTAATCAATGATTTAAAAGTTAAAGTAACTTCTAAATTGGTGGGAGAAATGGGTGAAGGGGTACAAGTTTATTTTAAAAATGAAAATAAAATCATAAAAGTATTAAAAGTCAATGTAAATTAATATTTTTATAATCTTAGAATGGGAAAGGTCTTTTTTTTTTTTTTCTTTTTTTTTTGCGTTACGCGGGCCTCTCACCGCTGCGGCCTCTCCCGTTGCAGAGCACAAGCTCCAGACGCGCAGGCTCAGCGGCCATGGCTCACGGGCCCAGCCGCTCCGCGGCACGCGGTATCCTCCCGGACCGGGGCACGAACCCGCGTCCCCCGCATCGGCAGACAGACTCTCAACCACTGCGCCACCAGGGAAGCCCAGGGAAAGGTCTTTTTAACTATAACACAAAGTCCAGAAATCTTTAAAGTTGACAACTTTATAAAGAAAAATACTTAAAATTTTTGTCTGGCAAAAGACCATGAAATAAGTTGAAAGAAAAATGGCAAAGTAGAAAAATATTTACAGCATATATTGACAAAGAGTTACAGTCCTCAAAATAAGCATCACAATAGGAAAAAATGGGCAAAAGACAAAGACAGTTTAAAATACCTCTGGATTTAACGACTTCAATTTAAAATTTTTCTCATAGTGCACAGAAAGGTATGTATTGGATATTTGGGACAATTTTGTTTGTATTAGTAAAGACTGCACATATACCAAGTGTCCATTACTTAAAGATTGGTTAAATTAATCATGGTACAACTATAATAAATAACTATATAGTCATTAAAACAATGAGATAGATCTATACAAACTGAAATAAAGGATGTCCCTTAAAAATTGTTTATTTAAAATTATAAACTGCAAACATTATGTATAGTACTGTTACACATACATAATTGTTGGATCTTATTAATATGTACGTTTAATACATACATATATATATATATAGGAACATACATTCATGCATAGAGAAATGTCTAGAATGATATAACTCAAATTGTTAGTGATAATAACAGTGAACACTTACATTGCAGTTACTATGTGCCAGGCACTGTTCTAAATGATAAATGAGGCCATTATGCTAAGTGAAATAAGCCAGTCGCAAAAAGACAAATACTCCATGATAACACTTACATGAGGAATGTACAAGTCAGTCAAGCTCATAGAAGCAGAGAATACAATGAGGGCTGCCAAAGGCTGGGGTGGGGGAGGGGAAATGGGAAGTTTTTGCTCAATGGGTATAAAGTTTGTTACTGAAGGTGAATAAGTTCTAGAGATCTGCTGTCCAACCTTGTGCCTATAGCTAACAAGATATTACTGTACATTTTAAAATATGCTAAGACAATAGATCTCATACTAAGTGTTCTCACCACAATAAAAAAAAATCACAAAAATACATATCCTTTGGCCCAGAAATTCCACTTCTAGGGATTTACTTACAGATGTACCCATACGTGAACAAAATGATATATGTACAAGGTTTTTCATCATAGCATCATAGGTAATGCAAAATATTGGAAAGAATCCAAATTGCCCTCCATATGGGACTGGTTAAATAAACTATGGCTCATTCAGAAGATGTAATACTATGCAGCAATAAAAATGAAAAGTCCTTTATTTACTGATTTAGGGTGATCGTTAAGATAGCAAAGTGCTACCATTTGTAACAAAAAAGAGGGACAGGGCTTCCCTGGTGGCGCAGTGGTTGAGAGTCCGCCTGCCAATGCAGGGGACACGGGTTCGAGCCCTGGTCTGGGAAGATCCCACATGCCGCGGAGCAACTAAGCCCGTGCACCACAGCTACTGAGCCTGCGCGTCTGGAGCCTGTGCTCCGCAACAAAAGAGGCCGCGACAGCGAGAGGCCCGCGCACCGCGATGAAGAGTGGACCCCGCTCGCCGCAACTAGAGAAAGCCCTCGCACAGAATTGAAGACCCAACACAGCCAAAAATAAATAAATAAATAAATTAAAAAAAAAAAAAAGAGGGACAAAATATTACATATATGCCTATCTGCTTGTGTATATATACAGATATGTATATCCCTGAGAAGATAACTAAGAGACTGGTAACTGTCTCCTGGGAAGTGAACTAACTTGCTATAGTGCACAGTGGAAGTATTTCTTTTTACACTTTAAAACTATGTGACTCTATTACCTGTTCAGAACATTAATTGTATTAACATTTGGAGGGAAAAAAAACATGCAAAGAAAGGCTGACCTTTGGGCTCGGTAGATGTATTTAGAGTTTCCCGTGAGCCGGTATAGCAGCAGAAAGACATAGGCACTGCCAGCTATCCCGTGGCAAATCCCTGGCCCCTTCTTTAGCAGGCCCTTCTGCCACGTGAGTTCCCCACACCGGATACATGTGTCCAGGTACTGTGGTTTCTTGGAAACCAGATAAGCTTTTGCAAACAGATAGGCAATTCCTGTGAAAACATCAAAGACATTAGAGGTGATTTTCAGGGCTTAATAATAAAGAGAGGAACTTCTCAAACTCAGAGGCTCACACATCACCAATGTATCGGTAAAATACCCACTCTAACCTAGTAGGTCTAAAGTGGGCCCAGAGATACTGCATTTCTAATGACAGCCCTTCCGGGGACCACATTTTGAGTAGCAAGGCTATAGGATCTTCTCCAAGGGAGTCTTATTTTACCTGTGAGATTTAGATTAAGTTGTTTGAATTGTATGCTGATACTGGCCCTGAGAGAAAGAGCAACAAGTATCTAGATTGATAAAATCCCTAATTTACAAATGGGTTAATATTTGATGACACACACCCTGGTAAGCATTATGCATATGTGGCTATTTGGAATGGCTAAATGTTTACACAGTTTGCCCATCCCCCCACGGATGTTCAGAATTCGTAATGTTAAAGTACTTCTAACTACACATCCTTTCTTAAGAGCCAAACTGGGAGTCCTTCCAAAAACAACAATGATCCCAAGTGACCTGGCCAAGACTCTGGCTTCAGCTGTGAAGCGAGGCCCTCCCCACTTGATTGTTCCAAGGAAAGACACGTTCTTTCAAAACTCCTCAGCCAAGGCGATCTCAATTACACAGGCAGGAATGGAAACAAGAGAAGTGACAGCTATTAATAGAAACAATTTCCTCCACATTCCAGGTGCTCATATTCAGAGAGGAGATTAGTAACAGAAGCTCACTCTCTCTCCTGCCTCACCTACCCTTCTCTATAGAAAGTGGGAAAGACTGGAATTTAGTAGATATTTTGACTAGCTCATCCATCAAGGTTACCTCTGCCTTTGTCTTTGACTAGCCTATTTTCCAACTGTGTAAAGACAGAAATTACCTTGTAGAAAACTGACAGTAATGTAAATAATACCTGTCTCTGGAAACTCACATTCTGTATGGTAGATGCTGCATTGACTTCCCTCAGTCTTCGTGGAAGCAGCTAGTTTCTGCATCTATTAAGTAAATTCATGTCAGCGTTCCTAACAGCCTAGAAATATGTCCACTCTTTGGATTTTCCTTTGAACCAGTTGTAATACCTATGTGGTTCCCTCATTAACTTATGAGTTAAAATTGTTGACATATGTTTATGTTTGTATGAGAGTCATGATTTTATTCTCTTTTAAAAATGTATCCTGGGCTTCCGTGGTGGCGCAGTGGTTGAGAGTCCGCCTGCCGATGCAGGGGACATGGGTTCGTGCCCCGGTCTGGGAAGATCCCACATGCCGTGGAGCGGCTGGGCCCGTGAGCCACGGCCGTTGAGCCTGCGCGTCTGGAGCCTGTGCTCCGCAACGGGAGAGGCCACAACAGTGAGAAGCCCGCGTACAGAAAAAAAAAAAAAAAAATATCCTTTAACACTCCCTATGAGGAACACATAACAACGGGCTCTCCTCAGCCAGTGCTTTCCAGTCAACCACTGACAATGGTCACCTATGGCACTGTCCTCCTTCAGTTTTAGGAAGAAAGTGTCATTCCCACAAAGAATGATTTTTAAAAGAATTGAACTTAGTTAATTACACATTCATTCATTCACTGTATCCATTCATTTGAAAGTGCTCATTGATGATCTGCTGTAGGCACAGCCCTAGGCAGGGCCAGCTTCATGGGCATGTGACCTGTACAGCCTCACAAAGGGCCTCCAGAAGGGCCCCACCCTGGATTGAATGCTCTGTTGTTGCCATCTTGAAATTCTTAATCATTTTTTAAAAAGGGGTCTGCATGTTTATTTTGTACTGGGTCCCCCAAATTATGTCACCAGTTCTGGCCCTGGGTGATATAAAATAAATGCTAAACACGATTCCTGCCCTTCAGGAAGGCACTGCCTAGAAAGGGAGAGAAAATTATGTACTTTTGTCTGATACATAATAAGACATGTAGTTCATGATGCTGTGGGGACATAAAATGAATGGCCCTGAAAATAATACTAGAGGGATCGGAAAAGTGGAAGCTCCCTGAGGGAGACAGTCAGGGGAAGCTTTGATGGAAGGAAGGCTTTCTTCAGGACTGTGTAGGATGCATAGGAAACTGCAGGCCTGAGGAGATGGAGAGAGAGCATTCCAGGCATCAAATCAGCAAGTGCAAAGTTTCTAAGCCACAATAAACAAGTCACATGAAGACCAGTGGGGCACTGTTCTAATCAACAGGACCATGGGCTGGAAGGGTAGATTGGGCTCACATATTGGATGATTTTACAAGTCCAGATGGGCAGCTTGGACTGTATTCGTGGGCAGTAGGGAACCAGTGGGACTGTTTTGTTGTGAATTGGTTGGTTTATATTTTTAATGATGTGATTAGTATTATAGACAAAATGCCCCACTGTGGGGTCAACCAAGGCTGAAAGAAGGGCAATAGGGTAGCTATGAGCTGATCGTGTCAGCAGAAAGTTGGCAAAGAGGCTAATGAAAGAGACAGCTCACAGGATGGATGGCTATTTAGATATTAATTGAGCACCTACTATATACCAGGACAGTAGTAGGTACTAAGTTTTTTAAAAGCCTCTGCCAGGGCTTCCCTGGTGGCGCAGTGGTTAAGAATCCTCCTGCCAATGCAGGGGACACGGGTTTGAGCCCTGGTCCGGGAAGATCCCACAGGCTGTGGAGCAACTAAGCCCGTGTGCCACAACTACTGAGCCTGCGCTCTAGAGCCTGCGAGCCACAACTGCTGAAGCCTACACTCTAGAGCCCATGAGCCACAACTACTGAAGCCTGTGCACCTAGAGCCTGTGCTCCGCAGCAAGAGAAGCCACTGCAATAAGAAGCCCGCGCACCGCAACAAAGAGTAGCCCCCGCTCGCCACAACTAGAGAAAGCCCGCGTGCAGCAACGAAGACCCAACGCAGCCAAAAATTAAATAAATTAATAAATAAATTTATAAAAAAAAAGAGAAGCAGATGGTTTAAAAAGTAAATAAAAGCCCCTGCCTTCATTAGTCTTTACAACCTAACTGGGGCACTCATTAGGCTACGTGAGGGGACAGAGAGGCGTTGAGGAAGCACAGAGGAAGGCTCCTAACCGACACTTGGAGGTAGGAAAGGCCCACTGGTGAAATGACACCATCTAACCTGGGTACCAAGGGAGGAGGAGGAACAGGCCAGGTGAACCGGAGCCCTTGGTGCTCTATCGGATCCCTTTACTTTACTGGCAGGTGCCCCATCCCCCAGCTACTGTGAGTTGACTGCTGACAAAGCTCACTGCTGCCCTCTTCTTGGGAGATACGGTCTCAGCCAAAGGGGTGGCTATGCTATGCACCTCCCCCAGAAGGTTTTGGCCAATGATTGGCTGCCTCAAGACAGAGCAACTCTGTGGTGTCATCTGTGCTTCTTAGCTTCCCCACCACCACCCAGAATCCAGGTGAAGCTACTCTCCAGGTGAGACACAGAGAGCCCTTTGCCACCCAGCTCCTACTCTGTCCTCCTGCCACTTCTCCCCCATGCCCTCCATGAAGCGTTTACTTCAGTGAAACCAAACCACCCCACAGTTCCCCTTCCTTTACCATGTGGTTCCAAGTCAGCCTCTGACTGACTTTTCTTGGAACAAACTTCCCACCTTTCTTAGTCTAACTTATCTCAGGCATCACCTCCTCCAGGAAGCCTTCCCGGAACCTGGAGGAGGACCAGAAATCCCTCCTTTGAGCTCCCATCACTCCTTATACAAGCCTTAGCACTCACACAGTATCATATTAAAATTACCTGTTTTTAATATAAATAATTTTTAAATTGAAGTATAGTTGATTTGTAATATTATATTCATTTCAGGTGTACCGGATAGTGATTCAGTATTTTTACAGACTAAACTCCATTAAAAGTTATTACAAGATGACTATAATTCCCTGTGCTATACAATATATCCTTGTTGCTTATCTATTTTATACATAGTAATGTGTATTTCTTAATCTCCTACCCCCATCTTGCCCCTCCTCCCTTCCTTCTCCCCACTGGTACCCACTAGTTTGTTTTCTATATCTGTAAGTCTGTTGAAATTACTTGTTTTCATGGCTGCCGCCCCTAGTATTGTGCCAGCTACCCAAGGGCAGGTACTCTGTCTTGTTCATTTTTGCTCCCCAATCTGTGGCATGGTGTTTGACACATGGCAAGGACTCCACAAATGTCTGCTGACCCTATAATGTCCCATTTCTCACCCCAGCGCAGGCCGATGCTGAAGCGGAGATGAAAGATGTAGAAGGAAGACGGGTTGAGATGGTCTAATTGCTAAACCAGGCCATTAGCCCCAGGCAGCTTAATGGGTATTGATCCTATGGCTCTGGCCAGAGACAAAGGGCCTCTTCCTGTAGCCTGGATCATGGAATGGTACATGGACAGGACCTTGAAAAACTTCTACACCTATTGTCTCCTTACCTAACCTAATGAAGTCCACAATAAGGTGGCTTAACCTAAAAGGAAAGGACGTTGGATTTCTTTGCATTTGCTGGGAACGGTGTCATTTCACCCTGGGAACACTGATTATTGTGCATTGACATGAAACCCGGAGGCAGCAGTGATATATGTCTTTGTCAAATACAAATGGGAAAATGAATTATTACTTAAGAAGTATGGTTTGAGAGGCTAAATCTTGGAAACATGTGACCCAGCAGAGCCTCGTGATAGCCAGACTTGGCACGTTTCGTTTCAACATCCTAGAGAATCAGCGCACAGGTCCATTCTGGGATCCGGAATTTCACCGAAGCACGCATTGTACGGTGTGCACTACAAAGCTTAGTGACCAAAGACACCTGCACTGTACAAGTACTTACTGTTCTCTATTCAAAGTCACTTACCCAGGAGCCCTCATGAAATGATTTAAAAAAATTTAGCTACACCTGTGTTTCACCCAGAGTAAAGGAAATGCGCTGTCAGTGTGACCACAGATGATGTAACATAATGCGATCTAGAGTTTCTTTTAGCCACAGCATTTGTTTTAATGATTTTGTAAATGACTTTTGTCCTGTATTACAGAATCTTTAAGGCTAGGAAGGGGTCAGGTGAATCTGCCTGCTATACTTCGTTGTATTTAGTGAGAAAAACTCTACGCCGCGCTGGGTATTTATAAATGTGGGTGTCTGCAAATCTTTTGGGCCATATCCCTCACGAACGGTAAGGGTCCACAGGATTAAAGGGGTCTGTGGTGAAAAAAAGACTGAGTTTCACTGCTCCACCTCAATGCACTCCTTCCACAGATGAACAAAGGCACAAAAGAAACCAAGTGGTTTTCTCAAGGTTACTTAGCTGGTTAGTGTCTGAACTATAATTAGAACCCGGAGTTATTAACTTAAGAGTCCAGAAGAATATTCACAGCGCATAAATGATAACTAAGGCTGTCACCTGTAGAGGTGGGTTGAAGGAAAGTCAATAGGAAACAATTATAGTATCATTGATGAAGATAAGGTATCATTGATGAAGTTCCACACTGTGGATTATTTCTGGCAGGTTTTTAATCACAGAATCAGTCTGCCGCCCCAAACCATCTGCACTGTTCATAAATCGACTCTCAAAAAATCTTCTCACATAAGTGAGAATTATTTTTCTAGGTCATCTCTTGTTTTAGAATTTTTGGAGAGCTTACTGTTGCCAACTTAAGAGGCATCTTCATGGTCTTTAACCTGCACTTACCAGATTTATAATCACTCCTGATGCTATTTTTAGCACATCTCTTAAAAGGAAGACCAATACCCTTGAGATGGAAGTGCGGGTTGGCAGACATAATGGGCTCCATTTGGTTCTTTATTCATTTGTGAATTCGTTTATTTTTGGCAGTCCAGTGAATATGAGGATTGAATGGTTTTGCCCTGCAACCTGCGTTTAATCTAACCAAGATACTGAACATGAATGATAAATGAGGATAAATAAAGTCCCCAAGGTGATGAATACTATGCTGTACTGTTATGGTCCATGATTTACAAAGACAGATGGGATGTGATGTACAGAGAGAATGGAATAACCGCCCTTCAAGAACCCCACATCAATTAAGTGACCCAGCCACTCATTTTAGTAAATTATCTTCCCACTCTTCACAGGGCTTTTACTATACATTGAATCCTTTCAAAATATGCTGTATTTAATTTGGAACATCTCCAAAATTCAAGGATCCTGGGGTGCTTGGAGGATACCCAAAGGCCTTCACTGAAAATGATGAAAGGGAATAGGAAATGGGAGTGTTGAGCGTAACATGAAGAGATATCATTTCCAGGATGGTAAATAACTGCTGTTTTTCTTCAGAAAGTTCAAAGCAAGAAAAAGGTGGGCTCAAATGATCACTGGTGGGAATTAGCCTGGACATAATGCACAATGCCCTGGCGCTGGTACAAGCACACGCGGGAGCCTTTGAAGTCCTTCCTTAAGTAAAAATGGAAGGCAGAGAAAATAAAAATAGAAGGACTAACACTTCTATTATTCGTCACCTCAAACTGTACTGAAGAAAAAATGAAATTCCAGTTGGATTAAAGAACACTAATTAGGTAAGGAGGGGAAAGGAAGTAATAAAAATCAGGTAACAAATGAAAGAGAAATCAAATATATTTTAAAGTTGTACTCATGGCACTGAAGCATAGCCTTGGAAATTAAATAACACTCCTAATCAAAAATGTGTGTGTTGGGCTTCCCTGGTGGCGCAGTGGTTGGGAATCCGCCTGCCAATGCAGGGGACACGGGTTCGAGCCCTGGTCTGGGAGCATCCCACATGCTGCGGAGCAACTGAGCCTGTGTGCCACAGCTGCTGAGGCCCGCGCACCTGGAGCCCGTGCTCCGCAACGAGGGAGGCCACCGCAGTGAGAGGCCTGTGCATTGCAGCAAGGAGTGGTCCCCACTCACCGCAACTAGGGAAAGTCCATGCACAGCAATGAAGACTCAACACAGCCAAAAATAAATAAATAAAATAAATTTACAAAAAAAAAAATGTGTGTGTTATTTTGGTATTTTAAGTCTCTCCTCTGGCCAATCGACCAAAATGCACTGTCTTTTTTGAATTGCCCCTTGTCTAAGGCCTAATTAGCAGTGTAATGGGATTGGGAAAAAAAAAAAGGAAAAGATGGGGTCTGATAAGTTTCCAGGCTCGATTCCAGAGAGTTCACTGCAAATGGCTTCTCATTTCTCTAGACTTTTCATTAGGTGATAATGGAAACCGTCATTTGGAGAAGAATTACAGAATAGTCCATCTTCAACCTTAATATGCATACAAATCACCTAGGGATCTTGCTGAAGTGCAGATTCGGATTCAGTGGGGCTGGGCTGGGGCCTGAGATTCTGGATGTCTAACAAACTCCCGTGCCACTAGTCCAGGGACCACGTTTTGAACTGCCAGGTTCCAGATCTGCACTGTCCCATGAACTTACTGAGCGCTTGCAACGTGGCTAGTCTGTATCAGGATGGGATGTAAGTATAACAGAGACACGGGATTTCAAAGACTGGATATTTAAAAAATATGAAGTCACTCGATTTTTAAATTTGTTGCATGTTGAAATAATATTTGGCGTATATTGGGGTAGATCTATTATTAAAATTCATTTCACCTGTTTCTTTCTATGATTTAAACAGGGCTACTAGAAAGTTAATTTCATATGTGGCTCGTATTATATTTTGTTGGACAGCACTAGTTTAATTTGTATACAAATACTGTAGATAAAGATCATATATTTTTTAAACACAGGATCATTTCTGGACATCCTTTACTGATGGAGACTTTCTTGGCTTTGAAAAGTTTCATCTTGACCTTTTCATCTCCCACGGTAATGGCATAAGATAAGAAATACCCTCACTTCTCAGAAAAGGCACCCGTCTTTGGCTAAGCCCAATGAAAGGCAATGCTATCAGATAATAACATGAGTGAGACCTGGGGCGCCGTGGCACCAGTGCACCAGCTCGTTCTCCCTCTCGATGGCCTCGCCGAGCTCAGGTGGCCAGTTGCAGTTTTGTTCCTGCTCCATAAGGAAGTCCACGCTCTGCCACACCAGCTCCTGATCTGAGGGCTTAAGGTGCTCATGGTAAGAAAGAAGCATCTGGAGGATGGACGACAGGCCATGAGCTGCTCCTATACAGACAAGCAAAGCATCATTAATTCACATAAGTGGGAGGAGAACCAGTTTGAAGTCTGGGCGTAAGTATTACAGATTGATGAAGGGGTTGGGGAAAGCCAGGCATTCTAGGCAAAAGGAACAGGCACAAAGGTTACAAAGGTATGAGAACACTTTGCCTGCTGGAGACTTTATAAATGTGAACCAGGGAAGGGAGAGATAAAGCTCGAGTTTGGAGAGGGAGGCAGGCGATCTGCAAAGGGGCTTGCAAGTCATGCTTGCAAGGAGTGATGGGGAACCACTGAAGGATTCAAAGGGGTAGTAACTAACTTTCATTTTACAAGCCTCATATCTCAAACGTAGTCATTGTGATTCAGTAGTCTGTTATTAATCCACTAATACTAAAAACTCGAAACTGTCAGCGGCTGAATCCTGCTTCCCTGTTCAGAGGTACTATTGGCAGTGAGCATATAAGCTGTTAATTTTCAGCAAAATTAGGCCAGTGAATTCACAATCAAGAATAAAGGATTTGAGTCTTTAGTGAAAGTCATTGTTAAAATAGCTCCATTTCTTTTTTTTCCTTTCTTTTCTTTTTTGTTTTAACATCTTTATTGGAGTATAATTGCTTTACAATGTCATGCCAGTTTCTGCTGTATAACAAAGCGAATCAGCTATATGTATACATATATCCCCATATCCCCTCCCTCTTGCGTCTCCCTCCCACCCAAACAGCTCCACTTCTGACAGGTAGACTCTGAAAACAAATATGAAATTGTGCTTTGTAGTATCCATCAATATTTGTTTTTAAATGGCCTTTCAAAGGGTTCCCAGTGAAAGCAATAGTGATGACCTATGTCAAAACCAAAATCTTCCAGTCTTTAGCCAGTGCTGCTGTTAGAGACTGCCTTTCTCCTCCAGGCCTTTGCCAACACCCTCACTCACCCAAGTATTCGGTTCCATAGTAAGAATACATCAGTGGGAATGGTTTCCTCTTTTTCATGGCATATTGCTTCCCGGAGTCCAGGATCGCCTGGCAAATTGATTTGATCTGTGCTGGGGTCAGCACCTGAGTAAGGAAAAGAGGCAGAAGTCAAGTCAGGATCATCATTATTCCACAGACACTGGATTTTCTTGCTTAAAAAGTCCATCAGCATATCCGCCCCAGTCCTTTTCCTATTTGTAAATAAGCTCAGCCCACCGTACCTTTTTTTTTTTTAAAACCACTGATTCTCTCTTTGTTGTCAAGTTTATCTCCCCTCTTCAGAAAATTTGCAGTTCTGATGGGAAACACACACCTTTACTGCTATAGGTTTTTATAAATGGCAGAGACCACCTAACAGCTGTTATATCATTAATCCTTGTCACAGGAACAAGAAGTTGCTCAGGAAAGAACAAAGACTGGTCCTAAGCGACCATGCTTGGCAAAGCTGTTACTTCCGATGTACGGCACGGGTCTGGCTCAGACAATGGGCCTTCAGTTTGTGTCATTTCGACTGTGCTCATAAAGCCACAATTCTATGACAAGCTGCTGCAGGACAGACCCGCTGGAGCCTTTTGCAGTCCACGAAGGAAACCTAAGTCCAATAAGGACCAAGGCAAAGGAACTTTTACTATCAAAATGATGCTGGATAGAGAATGGCTAAAAGGCCGTCTCCCATATTTTATTCAATTTAGGTACCGTAAGTTTTAGGGCTATACAGGTTAAAATGTTCTCAAGCCTACATAGCATCACTGCATTTATTAGGGTTCTGCTCGCGTTTGCAATGTTCTCTGTCTGCCAGTCTACCTCGGGGCACACTGGATGCTCCCTTTGGCACAGCACTTGTCACCTGTTGCGTTCTGTCTCTCTCTACTGGATGATCAGATGCAAAGACTGTGATGTCTCATCATTTTGGTATCCTTGGTTCCTGACTCTGAGCCCGAGGGGGCCTTTGGTAACTGATGAGCGAGTAAGTGCCAGGTGGACTGCCATGAAAAGCAGAGCCCCCCTCTCCTCTTTTCTTTATTCACCCCCTCCCTCCCTCTTCCCCTTCCTTCCACAATTATTTCTTAAGCCCTTACTATAAGCAGGAAAGACTGTTCTAAACGCTGGAGACACAACAGTGAACAACATGACAAGACCTTTACTCTCATGAAGCCAACCTTCCAAAAAGGCAGACCTACACAGGAAAAGTACTAGCCAGAGTAACCAAAGGAAGAAGAAATCACCTAAAGTTCAGCCTTGGCCTGACTGGATGAATCTGGGATCAAGGAACAATCTGCTGGATTTTGGCCTTTCTCCGAAGACTCACACATCAAATTTTCCTACCTGATATCTGCCATTAGACTCACCCATTCCTTTTGAAATAACTAATGATTTCTTAAGTCATAACTTGCTCCTCTGATTTACGCAACATTAGAAGGGCAAAATATAATCCAGGTTGTGGCCCCTTCAAATCCAGCATTTAATTTGGAAAAATAATCACATAAAGAAGAGGAAGTTGTTCATTAATTAATTCTGCCAGTTAACATTACTGAGCTACTATTCCAGTGAGGCCCTCTAGTAGGTATTGTGGGGGAAACTCTAGAAAGCCTAGGACACATTTTTTTTTCCTACAAGGAACTTACTATCCAGCACTGGAGATAGACATAGACAAAAGTCTACAATAGAGTGATTAAAGTTCATGAGCCCACCTCACACCAGTCAGAATGGCCATCATCAAAAAGTCTACGAATAATAAATGCTGGAGAGGGTGTGGAGAAAAGGGAACCCTCTTGCACTGTTGGTGGGAATGTAAATTGATACAGCCACTATGGAGAACAGTATGGAGGTTCCTTAAAAAACTAAAAATAGAGCTACCATACGACCCAGCAATCCCACTACTGGGCATATACCCTGAGAAAACCATAATTCAAAAAGAGACATGGGGCTTCCCTGGTGGCGCAGTGGTTGGGAGTCCGCCTGCCGATGCGGGGGATGTGGGTTCGTGCCCCGGTCTGGAAGGATCCTGCGTGCCACGGGGCGGCTGGGCCCGTGGGCCGTGGCTGCTGGGCCTGCGCGTCCGGGGCCTGTGCTCCGCGGTGGGAGAGGCCCGAGCAGTGAGAGGCCCGCGTACCGCAAAAAAAAAAAAAAAAAAAAAGACATGTACCACAATGTTCACTGCAGCTATATTTACAATAGCCAGGACATGGAAGCAACCTAAGTGTCCATTGACAGATGAATGAATAAAGAAGATGTGGCACATATACACAATGGAATATTAGTCACCCATAAAAAAGAATGAAATAATGCCATTTGCAGCAACATGGATGGACCTAGAGATTATCACACTCAGTGAAGTAAGTCAGACAGAGAAAGACAAATATCATATGATATGACTTATATGTGGAATCTAAAAAAATGATATAAATGAGCTTATTTACAAAAGAGAAATAGACTCACTGACATAGAAAAAAACTTGTGGTTACCAAAGGGGAAAGGGGGGGAGCGATTAAATTGGGAATTTGGCATTAACAGATATACATTACTATATATAAAATAGATAAACAACAAAGACCTACTGTATAGCACAGGGAAATATATTCAATATCTTGTAATAACCTATAAGGGAAAAGAATCTGAAAAGGAATATATATATATGTGTGTATATATATATATACACATATATATATATGTAACTGAACCACTTTGCTGTACACTTGAAATACTGTAAATCAACTATACTTCAATTAAAAAAATTTTTTTAATTAAAAAAAAAGTTCATGAACCCAGGCAGGGGTGTAAAGAAACAGTAATGCAGAATATTTAACACATCAGCTTCACTAAGACATCATCTCCTCATTTTCCATCTGGTTGCTCAGAAACAAGTACGTCATGGGTTCCAACTTAAGTTTCCCTTTTATTAGGTACCTATCTTTGCCTCTTGGGTTTACTCCTCCTTTCTGCCTAGAAATCCTAAAGACCCTATCTTCCCACATCTTCCCACCGTCATTTCAGGGCTCAGCCTCGGGTCTTTCCTTAGATGGACGGCACATTTCTCCTAAATGATTTCCTACTCTGCATCCGTTCGAATTGTTACCAAAATTTCATTTGCCACTGACAACATCTTACTCTCTCTGTACCTTTATCAGCACCAACTGACCTCACATTTAGTCTTACTCTATGTAATATCTTGCATCATCAGCCTCATATCGACCCCTCCATCCTGGCTTACTCTCAGAAACCTGCCAAGAACCTCAAAGGGCATGAACTTAAGAGGAGTCTATCCTGGTCCCATCCCATAATTTCCTGGGAATATATCTGGCTCTTCACCTGAACTGAGGTCCTGTATGCCACTATTGGTTTTGAATCCATGTGACAGAGGCAGTTTTTGTGATAGGAAAAGGCCACTGGATTTTCAGGGTACGTACTCATTTGAATGACTAGAATTCTCCCTATTTGACTTCTGTGCTGATAATTGAAAACTGGATTATTCTTTCCTCAGCTGAACATTTATTCACGTCTCCGTTCTCTCCCCGCCCCACCTGCTTGTTTTTAACCCAGAAAAGGAAAATCAACTTTGGTTCTATGTGGTGCCCTCTTTCTTTCCATCCCTGATCCACAGCTCAGAATAGAGAATGAGTTTATAAAATATTTCAAAACTTCCCCGGTCATGCATCATGTCTGGGTGGTTTCCTCTTATCTCGCAGAAACACTGTGAAAAACAAAGAGAAACGGCGCTTGTCGGGCCGGATAAAGACTAGTTATGCGTGCAGTTCTTTATCGCTGGGAACAGACAAGACCTACCCTTGGCTTTATTGATCAGCAAATAAAAAGGGGAAAAACAGTGTACATGAAAGTGTGCAGAGGAGAGCACTGAAGAAGAGGGTACTGGTCCCCGCCCAACACACAGTACGTTAGGAAGAAAGGAGATGAGACACGGGGCAGGGGCTGCTTCGTGTTCTCCCATTTGTCTGCCCTCTCAGACATCCCTCCAGGCCGCACTCCCAGCACAGAGGAACACACAAGCGCACACACTTCCAAGAAGACGGCCTCCGTGCTGCTGAAACACTCTGAGGCCTTGGGAATGAGGAAATGGCATTTCCACCGGGGAAAAAAGTAACTGGGGATGGCAGAGAGCGGCTCCCTGCGCATTAGGCCTTTATCAGGACAAACCCAAATTCCCTCTCCTGTATCTGTAGCACATAAGGCTATGCATGTGTTGATGTCTTGGATGGATTTGGTTCTTTTTAAAAAAAATTTTTTTAAATTAAAGTATAGTTGATTGACAATGTTGTGTTAATTTCAGCTGTATAGCAAAGTGACTCAGTTATACACATATATACATTCATTTTTTTAATATTCTTTTCCATTATGGTTTATCCCAGGATATTGAATACAGTTCCCTGTGCTATACAGTAGGACCTTGTTGTTTATCTACGTCTGTATCTTTATTCCTGTCCTGCCCCTATGTTCATCAGAACCATTTTTTTTTTAGATTCCATATACATGTGTTAGCAATACGGTATTCGTTTTTCTCTTTCTGACTTACTTCACTCTGTATGACAGACTCTAGGTCCATCCACCTCACTAGATTCCACATATAAGTGATATCATATGGTATTTGGATTTGGTTCTTTAAATAAAAATTTGTTTTTACACTGAATTGAAATAAATTAAGATATCTCAAAAATACAAAGCAAGTCTCTGGCGGTTTGGTGTAAATATTTTCATTAGTCTAATCGATTCCCTTCGCTGATCCTTGAACGGAGGTGTTTGCTGTGAAATAGTCCCATTGGGCTGGGCTCTGAATATGAAGAGAGGAGAGAGTAATAAAGCCCATTCTGTGTTTCCTGGCCCCGCCTAAAGGTTGTGCTCTGATGGAACCAACTCCCTGCTGAGGAGAGAGGACCTTTGTTAAGGAAATGAATGAAATGGGCCAAGCCACAGAAAGCCTGCCTCACCACAGACCCCTTTCCAGGGTTAAGTGTCCCGCCCACAGGCCCTCTGAAGTGGCAGTCTTTGCTAGCTTGATATCAACCACCGCCAGCATTAGCAAGCAGCAGTCCAAAATGCCCAAAGTATGCGACTGCCCATCCAGATGGAATGCAGAAGGTCACTCCAATATCATGCCAAACACATATGTAACAGAGCAAGAATCTGACATTAACTTAGGTGCTTTCCTCCAGCAATTTATTTCATCCACTCCTTTGCCCTGCCTTTCTGGTGGTAGCACAAGCTTCTGCCTGAGAGAGAAAAAAGCCATTTGATGACCAATGAACATCAAAACGACTTTTTTTTAGGTTAACTTTAAAAAAAAATCTTATTGGAGTATAGTTGATTTACAGTGCTGTGTTACTTTCAGGTGTACAGCAAAGTGACTCAGTTATACATACACACATATTCATTCTTTTGTTGAGACCCATGGAGATAATAGCTCTGAGCACTATTCACAATAGCTGTTGAGTTGTAGAAACTGGGTATTTTAGTACTTGAAGTTGAGAATACAAACAACAGACTTGAAGGATATGTAGAGTCAGGATGGAGCTAAATCTGTTCAAGGTGGAAAGAGGCGAAACCAGCAAACTGAAAGTCAGTGTGGAGTTCCTGCTCTCCTAGCCCCACTCCCTTGCGTTAAGCATTAGGAGAGATCCTATAATCCCCCGAAAAGGTTTGGGGATCTATAGGTAGTTAGGATGTGTGTCCCCCACTCCCACCTGGAATTGGGGAGATGGCAGCCTCAAAGATGTGGCTCTTGCCTCAGGGTCTGGGGCCAGTAACAGAGACATCGCTGCACGGCATGTCCACAGAAGAGCCAGAGACAATCCTGAGTTTCCTGTGGGTACCATGGTGGAGCAGAAAAACATCCCACACCCTAAAGTAAATTTTTCTAAAAAAATTCACTACCCAAATTTAAAAGTTAGGGAAACTTTTTGGGTACAAAGTCAATATAAACATACGGTTAGAGTTTTACTTTTGAGGCCTGTTTGGGGCTTAGATTCAGTTGGAAGCCACTAGGTTACAGGTAAGGGCCAGGCCTTCAGGAAATCTCTGGAGTGGGTGGAGAGGTACTTCAGGTGTTGAGAAGACAAAAACTCAGGGGAGCTGCTTTGATGCAGAAGAAGCTTAAAGAGATAAAGTAGGGCTAAGGGAAGGCTTTCAAATAGGAAACAGATCTTGATGAATCAGACAGTTCATATTATGTGCCAGGCCTGTGCCAGGCCCTTTGAGAGATGATATCATCTTAACAAATAGACTTAAGAGGTGAATCATTTAAATAATGAAGTATTTCGCATTTGTTTAAATTCTCAAAGTTATGATCTATAGGGGTAAGGTGGAGGGAGTGAACATTAAGGGCTTCACAGAGGGAGAGGGACATGAGCTTAAGCTCTGAAGGACAATGAGGAAGTGGATAAATGCAAGTGGCGGGGGGTGGGAGGGAGAGAGGGTATTTTAAGCTGCGGGCTGATGGGGAAAACCTTGTGTATTAGGGCAATGCTTCTAACACTGCAATGTGCACACAAATCACCTGGTGCTCTTGTTGAAAATGCAGATTCTGATTCAGTAGGTCAGGGACGGGGCCAGGAGAATAAAGTTCTAACAAGCTCCCAGGCGAGGCTGCTGCTGGTCCCAGGACCACACCTGAAGTAGCAAGCGATGGGATTATGGGCGCACAGAGGCTGGCTGCAGCAGAGGATTTCTCTTGGGAAGGGTGAGAACTTGGAAGGAACTGTAGGAAGTTCCCAAAGACATTCAAGGAAGCAAGAGGGAACACCAGGCAAGAACACCGCACATCATAATTTCAATGATCAGATTACCCAGAAAAGAGAAGTGGCAACAATGGGAAATTCTCTTCCAATAGGCCATGCGTAGGAAAAGTGTGTCTAAATCTGCAAAACCCAGTGGGGAGCTCTCTTAGCCAATGTGGCCAAGTTTATTTTCTTAATTAGTCTCCAAATGGGGCGCATGTGCTGGCGCAGAATAAGCAAGTCCCTTCCATCTGGTTTTCCTGATGCTCCCTGACCATCATTATGCTGGGCGATGAGGAATCAGAAGGGGGTTGCTCTACTTAATGATTATCTTCCAATCTTTTAGAGGGATTCAACGGAGAATTTCACTTATAAACACTTGGTCCCAGATACCATTTCAAAGTTGTTTCTTTTCCCTTCTCATGTCAAGAAACCCAAGCCAAGAAAACAATGGAAACTAGAAAAGAAAAACAGGTTTTACCCCATTCTTGCTGACTGACTGCTGGCTTGAAAGATTTATTACAAGTACCTGGTAACCCAGTCTGCACCAAGGGTCACTAGATGATTTCCTGGTCTATTTCTTGCAAGACACGAAATGTCTCAGAGCCTGAGTTTCCTTATCTACAGAAGGGGGATCACAATGACTTGCCCCACCTACCTCCTCAGGTGATGGTGAGACTATTACCAAAAAAGCAGTTCCCATTTGGAATTAGCAGATGCAAACTAGTATGTATAGGATGGATAAACAACAAGGCCCTGCTATATAGCACAGGGAACTGTATTCAGTATCCTGTGATAAACCATAATGGAAATGAATATGACCAAGAATGTATATATACGTGTAACTGAATCACTTTGCTATACAGCAGAAATTAACACAACATTGTAAAACAACTATACTTCAATTAGAAAAAAGAAGTACTTTACTTTCTTGTTAACTTTTATATTGGCTTTCTATTGCTGCTTAAACTTGGTGGCTAGAAACAACATGAATTTAGTCTCTGACCACACCCCAAATCGATGACATCAGCCTCTCAGGGTGTGGGACATAGGCATCAGTATTTATGAAAACTCTCCAGGTGATTCCAGAGTGCGGTCAAGTTTGAGAATCACTGAGAAACTTCGCTTCACCACTTTCTAGCAGTGTGGATTAAGGCAAGTTACTTATACTTTCTAAGCCTCAGTTTACTCATTTGTAAAAAGTATCGATAATAAGACCTCCCTATCTCACTGGATTTTTATGAGGATTCCATATAAGACACTTAGCACAATTCCTGCCATGAGGCGCGTGCGCGATGCAGTAAGCTGGGGTTAAGATAGACGTTGCAAGTCCAGCAGCGACTCAACCCCACCATTCAGCACCACAGGCCTTGCGGGTCTGTGCTCGGAATCTCCCTCAAAAAATAACCCTGCTGTTGTTGCTCACCTCCCGCACCCCGTCTTCCATCCAAGGACCAGCTTGTGTCAGCTTGCATTCCTAAGTCACTGTAACTTGTAAGTCATAGATTAGTAACGTATGGCTCTTCATGTCTGTGTATTTACTTTTCTTTCCTCATCACACTTTGGGCGTTTCACTGTCCCACTATCTCCAAACCACATTGCTTTGCTCTTTCAAAACTACTGCTCAAGTTTACCTGGTTTCTAGACAAGTCTCTGTCACTAACTTTGTTACTTTAGACCAATCACGTAACCTCTCTGGTCCTCAGTTTCCTCACCTGAAAAAACAAGGAGTTAAGCTGAGGTGGTCTTTAATGTGTCTTCCAGCAATAGTATTTTGTCATTTTGTCATTCAACACTTTATGACAACCATTTTACAAATCTATAAATACTTATTTGGGCATTAATTCTGGGATGTGGATGGGATGGTATGTTTCAGTGGTTTCATTTTCTACAGGCTAGGCAAAAAGCCCTTTGCAATGAGATTATAGTGCATGTTTAACTTGACCTCTATTCTAGGCATCTTATTTTATGAAGATGCATATTCTCCCATGTGATCCAGCAATCCCACCCCTGGGCATATATCCAGACAAAACTATAATACAAAAAGATACATGCACTCCTATGTTCATAGCAGCACTATTCACAATAGCCAAGATATGGAAACAACCTAAATGTCCAGGTACAGATGAATGGATAAAGAAGATGTGGTACATATATACAATGGAATATTACTAAGCCATAAAAAAGAATGAAATAATGCCATTTGCAGCAACATGGATGGACCTAGAGATTTTCATACTAAGTGAAGTCACACAGAGAAAGACAAATATCATATGATATCACTTATATGTGGAATCTAAAAAATTATATAAATGAACTTATTTACAAAACAGAAGTAGACTCACTGACATAGAAAACAAACTTATGGTTACCAAAGGGAAAAGCGGGGAGAGATAAATTGGGAATTTGGGATTAACAGATATATATTACTATATATAAAATAGACAAACAACAAGGACATACTGTATAGCACAGGGAACTATATTCAATATGCTGTGATAAACCATAATGGAAAAGAATATAAAAAAGAATGTATATATATGTATAACTGAATCACTTTGCTGTACAGCAGAAACTAACACAACATTGTAAATCAACTATATACTTCAGTAAAAAAGTCATAACTTCTTCCAGGGCTTCCCTGGTGGCACAGTGGTTGAGAGTCCGCCTGCCGATGCAGAGGACACGGGATCGTGCCCCGGTCTGGGAAGATCCCACATGCCACGGAGCGGCTGGGCCCGTGAGCCGTGGCCGCTGAGCCTGCGCGTCTGGAGCCTGTGCTCTGCAACGGGAGAGGCCGCGACAGTGAGAGGCCCGCGTGACGCCAAAAAAAAAAAAAAGTAGTAACTTCTTACTAAAAAAAAAGATGCATATTCTCTTATGTGCTTTCTTCCTAGTAGAAAGCTTAGGAAATTAGAAGTTGTTTTAGCCTCTTGGCATTGGTTAGTTGACTAACTGGAGTCTTTGTCTCCCGATGCCTCCAAAGCGAATGACTACGTTATTAAGGCCTGATGCGTAATTGACCATTTCACGTCAGACGCTCCTCTAAGCCACGGTTATGTCATTACACTAGTCTCAAACCATGGTTCAACGGACATTTTTCAAGTGCTTGCTGCGTGCATGACACTGGGCTAGAGACTACAGGAATATAGAGATGAGTAGTTGTGGACAGTCAGGTATCAAGTAAATGCCTTTCTTACTTGGAAAGTTCTCCCCTTATTCCTTGCTAACTGGATCTCAGTTTTATTAGGCTGACAATTGTGTTTAACTCCAGGTGATAGTGAATATGAGCTTCAGCCAGTCATGTCAATCCTATTGTCCCTTGCCTTCCTTGAAGCTCGAGTTGGCTATGTGACCTCACTTTGATCAATGGAGAAATCTGCTGAGGTGGGAGCTTCTTGGAAAGCTTTTGATTTCATGATAAATGGAAATAAACTGGACAGACTTGGCTGTTACCTGCCTTTCCTCTTCTTGGTGCCTTGAATGTTTATGTGAGGCCTGGAGCTGTAGCATCCACTTTACATCCTGAGGCAATAAGCTTGTGGATGAAACACTAACATTCACAGAAGGATAGAGGAAAAAGATCCTGGGGGTTGTGGACATCGTTGGGCATCTGTACCACAACTAGGAGCACCTATCTGCAGACCCTTGTTATGAGAGAAAAAGTACTTCCTTTTTTAAAGTCACTGTTCATTGGATTACTTACAAACTCACATCAGCTGGGCAGCTGTAAAGTGCCAACCTAACAGCACTGCTAGCATTCATTTCCCTGTAAAGCAATTTTGCCCACATATTTCTCTGTTTCCATGGAAACCTCTAGTTCCGGAGCTCTTTAAAGTGAGGCTGACTGCCTGAGTGGACAAATTCAAATGCAGTTTTCAGTACTGGCTGTACTCACAAGGTTGTGATTGATTTTTCTTGTTAAGTGCTATTCTAGAGCCGGGAGACAAAGCCTGGCAAACACACTGTCACCTTGCTGCCATTGCCCTGGGTGACCTTCCTACTCCTTCCACTTATCTTGCTCCAGGTCAGGGGCAAGGGACACTCTCCAATCTGCCCCCAGGACAGTAGATCCTCCAATCCTCAAAGTCGATTTGGGGAGACAGAGAGGAGACTTGGGGGAGCCTCAGCAACAAGTGCTGTGAAGCAATCTTCTTCCTTACCAGGAACCGCTGTCACCTCAACTTAAGTGACAGTATTATGTACTACCTGCCCTGTCACTTGAGAGAGCTAGTCACGAAAATGGTCCTAGAAGAACAATATCTGAGCCATTTGTGACATTTTAAAGCTCAATAACTCTTTCACCTAGATATTTTCGACAAAATAAGCTAGGAGGGTTTCCTTTCCATGGGCCTGTGGGATTGATGGGTGCCCTGAAGGTCACAAGTGGTGGAGATTCTTTAAAACGGCTTACATCTTTTTGTCTTCTTTTTTCCCCCAATACCTTAAAATACATTTTAATAAATGTGTTCCTGGCGGGGGGGTGGGATGAAATGGGAGATTGGGATTGACATATATACACTACTATGTATAAAATAGATAACTAATGAGAACCTACTGTATAGCACAGGGAACTCTACTCAATGCTCTGTGGTGACCTAGATGGGAAGGAAATCCACAGAAGAGGGGATATATGTATACGTATGGCTGATTCACTTTGCTGCACTGCAGAAACTGCCACAGCAGTGTAACGCCAACTATACTCCAATTAAAAAAAAAAGTGTTCCTTGGGGCTAAAGGAAGCTAAGGCCCTGAATAGTACCTTCTCTGCAAAATAAAACCTAAACCTATTGCGGGGGGTGGACTGGGTGACCGTGGCTGGGAAATTTGGAATTTCTGGCTTTGTCATTATATGGCCCTGAACAAGTGATGTAACCTCTCTGCCTTCAGTCTTCATTGGTAAAATGAGGTAGGTGACCAAGTAACTTCCCGAGACCTTTCTGGTTCATGATGGTTTATAAGTATGTATCGAACTTTCCTTCCTCCTCTGTATTCATTGAGGCGTTGGAGGGAATCCTCCGTGTGATCCTGTCCAAAGTAGTTTCGTTATGGTGACACCGTGCTTTCAGGTACTTCGAAGGGAAAATGATTCTGGTTTTTTGTTTTCTGGTTTCTTTTCGGAAACAGTTGTAGCCAGGGGTCTTTAGGAGAGCTAGGTTATAAGATTCCGAAAGAATCGCGTTCTATATAAACAACATATCCAAAAAGGAGGTTGGAGGTGACCTGGGCATGCAGGTACGCTGAAGGGAGTGGCCACCCCCCACCCTCCCCCCACCCCACCCCATTAGGGACCAGGCAGCCAGGATGAACAAAAGAGTCTCTGTGGCTGCTTTCAATTTTCATTTTAGGCCTAGGGGAAGGAGAAGAAGAGAGGGTCTCCGGAGGAGCTGGCTCTGTGGCTAAAGAGGAGAGAGGAGAGAAGAGTGAAATAAATTGACACCTTTGCTCTGTTAAGGACACCGAACTCCCCAAAGCCACTTCCTTAGATTTCAGTATCCACAAGTTCCACGTGGTTGCTATGGAATGAACACAGCTAGGGAGGATTCTTCCTGGTCCTTACAAAGGCTGGGGTGAATCACCGGGTTATATAACCAGTACTAAGCAAAGCAGGATTTACAACCTTGTAAGTTAGTAACTAAGGTCTTTGTCTTATGTAAGCTTTATCCTGTAAATGTTAATCAAGCCCTACTATGGCTCACTCAGAGAACGTCTGTCAACAAAAGAGAGAAAAACCTCTGCCATTGTGGAGGTGACATTCCAGTCTGAATACATGCATATTGTGCTCCATATTTTATTGCCCCCAATATGTCTTATGCGGCCACTTTCCATAATTTGTTATTATTTTAATGGGGCTGCCTTCATAAAGAAATCAATGTTAAGTAAATTGTGTGCCACATCTCAGGTTGCCTGGGGAAAATTTAACAGGAGATGAAATCCATTCACAGGCTCCGATGTTCAACTGAGGGTAATCACCAAAAGTGTAAGGATGTACATAGGACAGAAATGGCCAGCTGGCCAGTTGCTATAGCAGATAGTTACATGGAAAGGTTTAAAAACAGAGCTCCCACTCTATACCAAGATTTTATAGGAGGTAGGACTGAACACTCATCTTTTTTTAACAAAAGCTCCACTCAGGATGCTGGGACACAGACATTGCTTTACATTGCAAATCCAGCATGATTTAGTATTGCAAATAGCACGGGTGGTTGGAACAAGGAACTCAGCTTAATCTTATGTGGTTCATGTAAGCTGTGCTGCTGCTATTCCTGGTCACGGACTAGACTTAATTATAAGCTCGATGCCAGGAACCATCTCTATAAATATGCTTCATTAGTTGTAACACAAAATACTACTGACCATTTACCAATTTTTCAAAAGCACGTATCTCCGTGATACTGAGAGAGGAGCCCCATGTTTAATATGTAAAGGGGGGAGATACATTAAATATATAATTAGTTATGAAGAGGCACTTACAAAATAAGGTCTCCCAACTACACGATGACGGAACAACTCCAGACAAAACTGATCCACGTGATAAATGCATGTGAGATAAATAGATTTACTGTGAAAGATGTACAATTTGGACTTCTACTACAGTACATCAGCGTCCAAGGGAAAGAAGTACCTAGGGCCACTAGTATAAGAATGTCCACAGCAGCTTAATTCATAAGCTTTATTCATGAGACCTGGAAACATCCTAAATGTCCATCGACAGGAGAATGAATACATTTGGAATATTCACACAATGGAATACTACTCAACAATAAAGAGAACAGATTGCTGATACATACAACAGAGAGTGGATCTCATGAACATGCAGAACTAAAGGAGCCAGGCACAAAAGAGTACTTGCTCTATGATTCCATTTATATGAAGTTCAAGAATAGGCAAAATCAAACTATGGTGATAGAGATCAGAAGAGTGGTGAACTCCAGTATCTTTTTTTTTTTTTTTTTTGCGGTACACGGCTTCTCACTGTTGTGGCCTCTCCCATTGCGGAGCACAGGCTTCGGACGCGCAGGCTCAGCGGCCATGGCTCACGGGCCTCGCCGCTTCGCGGCATGTGGGATCCTCCCGGACCGGGGCACGAACCCGCGTCCTCTAAATCAGCAGGTGGACTCTCAACCACTTTGCCACCAGGGAAGCCCGCCAGTATCTTTTTTTAAAAAATTAATTACTTAGGGCTTCCCTGGTGGTGCAGTGGTTGAGAGTCCACCTGCCGATGCAGGGGACAGGGGTTCGTGCCCCGGTCCGGGAAGATCCCACATGCCGCAGAGTGGCTAGGCCTGTGAGCCATGGCCGCTGAGCCTGCGCTCCGCAACGGGAGAGGCCACAACAGTGAGAGGCCCACGTACAGCAAAGAAAAAAAAAAAAGAATTAATTATTTTTGGTTGTGTTGGGTCTTTGTTGCTGCGCGCGGGTTTTCTCTAGTTGCCGCGAGCGGGGGCTACTCTTCATTGTGGTGCGCGGGCTTCTCACTGCGGTGGCTTCTCTTGTTGCGGAGCACGGGCTCTAGGCAAACAGACTCAGTAGTTGTGGCTCGCAGGCTCAGTACTTGTGGCGCACGGGCTTTGTTGCTCCGCGGCATGTGGGACCTTCCCGGACCAGGGCTCGAACCCGAATCCCCTGCACTGGCAGGCAGATTCTTAACCTCTTCACCACCAGGGAAGTCCCTCCTCCGGTATCTTTTGTGTGTGTGTGTGTGAGGCAAGTGGTACTAACTGGGATAAAAGGACTTTCTGGGATGATGGAAATGTTCTTTTTCTTAATCTGGGTAATAAATATATGAGTCACAGTGACATCATTGAACTATGCACTTAAGATTCATACATTTTGCTATATGTAAACTATACTTCAATTTTAAAAAGCAAAATAAATCAAGGTATTGAACAGCTTATCTATCAAATGACAGAACAAATGGTTTAGCTGTTCATTAACACATTTTGTCTGAATGTCAAGGTCCTTTGGTCAGAAGACACCAACTTTGCTAGGTATCCTGAAGAAGGGCCTTCCTAAATCTTGTGTGAAATTTAAAAAAAAAAAAAAAAGGTGGTCTCCCTTCCAGGCAGATGAATTGCATAAAGTGGCACATTACCTCTGGGCTGATGCAGCCCCAGGCCAAGGCTTAGTGACCAGGACACTGAGGCTGGATTTCACTTCCCTCGCCCTTTTGGCCAGGTGCCCTTGTGCAGGGCACAGCCCTGCCAATCACACAGGGCTGCCCAGTCCTCTGGAAGGAAGCTAGGGATCCGAGGGCAGCCAGGCCTGAGAAGGGAGTCACACTGGAAGCCAGAAAGCTGCCATATCCCAGGCAGTGTTCTCTCTTTTGGTGACACTGCGCTCTGCCTGTCTCTTTCACCTTCTACAGACCCATCTTCTCTCCTTCTCTATGGCTGAAGTGACCTCCAGCACACCATGATACACACCAGCTTGCAAGTCTTATAGTGTCCCTCAGGTTTAGTCACACTTCAGGATCAACCAGAACCACTGAAACCTAATTTCAAATGCCTGAGAGAGAATCTGATTGGCTCAGCCTCGGTCAGGTTCATTCACCCCAACTGCATCAATATGGGTGCAAAGATCCACCCAGAGAGGGAGGAGGATGGTGTTTCACAAAGAACTGGGATTATTCTGAGCTAGGCAGACTTCCCTAAAAGGGTCTACTACACTCTTAAACTAGAGAAAATCCGACTTCCAGTGGCTTAATCAAATAAAAGGTTATTTTCTCACATGAAAGAAAGTCTAGAAGTGGCTGACTGCTGATAATGTTTACTGGTTTGTGATGTCACAGCCAGGATGTCACAATTCTCTCTTCCTTCCCTCATATTGGCCCATAGGCACAAAATGGCTGCTGTAACTCCAGGCGTCATGTTTATATTCAAGGCAGGAAGAAATGCGGAAGCCAGCACCAGTCATGTCCATTTTCTCAGGAAAGCAAAAGGTTTCCCCAAACTCCCGAGCAGACTTATATTGACATGTCATTAGCTAGTACTGTTTGACACAGCCACCCTGACAGAGAAGTTGGAAAACCAAATAATTATCCGAGAACATTGCTATGCCAAACAAGATTAGGCTTTTGTTAGTAAAGACAACGTGGAAAATGAATATCTGGCAGGCAGCAGTGTCTGGCACCAGAATGAACTATAGGAATCCACATTCTCTGAAAAATTTATGTTAGCCATTCATGATCACGTCTGAACACAGGTGATGGAAAGCACGCTTAATTCCTTCTTTTAAAAAAATTCACTGCTTCTCACCACACGCTAAGCCACTGGATTTTGCACTCCACCACCTAGGATCCTTTGGCTAGGATTTGCATTCTCTCCCAAAAGCTGTCAAGGCAGGTTTATCAGCTCCCAGTCTAACGGTCCAAGCGCTACACAAATGCCTTTTCGACACCAAAAGACAATACAGGATTATAGGAAGCATGATTAAAGGAGCTCTGCTTTCTCTAATTACACTATTTCAGAAGTGATTTCAAAGATAATTATTTCGGTATGTGCAAATAGATCCTATTCCATTTTAAATCTGTTCCTTAGTGTGAAACAGGTGTAGGAGTTGAGGTGAGAGTGAGTAGCCAACCGCAGGCAGGTTCACCTTTCAAAGGAATGGGTGGGACTAGATGACTTCTAGGAGTCCCTACATGCCTGATATTATGCTTTCTAAATGGTCGGCAATCACAGTCTCTCCAAAGCACTAGGGACATTTCCAAGAATCAAGTGTCGATTAGCGTTACCTTTCCACCGACAGACAATGTATTCTATGAGGTGAGAAAAGGGGCATGGGAAAGGACAGAATGTACCTACCCACATGGCGAGTGGAGAAATTCAAATATTCTAGCTGATTTTCACATACAAATAGAATTGTGTTCAAAGACAACGACATTGCTTTTTATGTTTAAATATTGTATTTATCATATATACATGTAATGACAAAATTGGGGGAGAATCATGTTAATCATGGGGGGGAATCTTGTTTAGATATTTGTTCATAAAACCTACATTCATGTTACTGCATACTTATATATGTTAATCTTGTTCTTACATCAACTCATATCCTAACTTCAAAGTTTAAGGAAAAGAAGAAACTTTGGGGATCCATTTATAAACCAATATGAAGAGGAATTCTAAACCTCTACAGTTGGAAACTGAAGTAATCATCCGTGATTCCCCGGGCAAATCACTTTTGCTGTCTGGATCTCAGTTTTTTCATCCATGAAATGGAGACATGAAAGGACCTTAAGAGCCCTTTCTTGCTCTAGATTTCCAGGTTTCTATCATTTCGTTAAAGAAATTTACCAAGGTCAGAGTTTGCTCTGGTGGCTTCACTTCAAGTTCCCAAGGTCCCCATGCTGCCCTGAGTCTGACATCTCTTCATTTAATTCTGTGAAGTTCCCCAGGATTCCGTTAATAAAACCCCCTTTTAATTTTATTTTTGTAAATGTTCAGTATAGAATTCCAAAGGATTACAAGAATGATGCAAAATTTTCCATATACCATTTACCCACAGTCATCTTTTGTTAACATTTTGTCACATTTGCTTTATCACTGCTTATTTTCGAAGGGGGGATTTTAGAGTAAGTTGCAGACAGGATGCCCCTTTACCCCCAAATACTTCAGTGTATATTTCTTACAAACAAGGACATCCTCTTACCTAACTACAGTGTATTTATCAAAAACCAGGAAATTCAACATTGATACAAATATTATTATGTAATCTCTAGTCCATATTTAAAAATTTCCAATAATCCCACTAATGCCCCTGAAAGATATATATATATATATATATACACACACACACACATACATATATATGTGTGTGTGTGTGTGTGTGTGTGTGTGTGTGTGTTTTCTGTTACAGGATCCGATCCAGAATCACACATTGCATTTAGTTGTCATGCCCTTTAGACTTCATTAATCTAGAATAGACCTTCAGCCTGCCTTTGTCTTTCTTGACTTTGACATTTTGGAAGAGTACGGGCAATTTATTTTATAGGATGCCCTCCATCTGGATGTGTACAGTGTTCCTCATGATCAGATTCAACTTATGTATTGGGGGCAGAAAGCTCCCAGAAGTGATGTCATGATATTTGATCCATACTGGTGCCCACCTCCACTCTTTTAGAATTAAGCTACTTCAACTTGAATTTGCACCGTCTGAGACTTTTTAAGTTATACACACAGTATTAAAAGTTATACACACAGTATTAAAAGAGCTTGTGTGTGTGCTGAACACACACAAGCTCTTTTAATACTGTCTCAACAGTAAGGTGTGTCACCACTTAGGCCTGGCTACATCCCAGCTGGAGAGGACCAGAACTTAGGCATCTGGGCCAAAGAAGACCAGCTGTTAAACAGACTCCGGGAGTCATCTGAGTCAGCTAAGTCGGTGGAGAGCAGACAGGTATAGGTCCAGGAAGTCCGAGTCCACGAGGTCAAAGTTGGCAAGCGCCGGTCAACAAGGAACGTAAACACTGATTGCAGGGCAGGGATTATGGGCTCATTGCCTGGCATTATAAAGTTGATGGGTGGAGCTGGCCTTGGACCCATGGGTGTTAGTCACAGACCTCAGATGAGGGCAGGAGTAAGGTGTTCCTGCCCATGGCAGCTTCTGAGGCGCCTGCACTCTCACGTACCTCAGGCTTGGCATTACTGTGTGAGTCCCCTTACTCCAGACCAACGCTTCTCGCATTTAAACATGCATCTGGATTCCCTGCGGATCTTGTGAACGTGTAGAGTCAGATTCAGTAGGTCTGGAGTGAGGCCTGAATTTTCTGCATTTCTAACAAGTCCACAGGTGATGCCGGTGGCGCTGGTTCAGACCACACTTGGAGTTCCAGAACTGTCGGAGAAGACTGTTTTTGGCTGGGGCAGAAATGGAGGTGCCAACACTACCACACATACCTTGGAGTCAGCATTACTGTGAGAGTCCCCTCTGCTCTAAATACCATCACACAGAAGCTTCTTTGAGTCTACTGATTCAGAATTCACTGAATACCCTACTAAGTCATTTAAATCCAAAACGCGACTCCCAAAAGATAGAGAGGTGAAAAAGGAGAAGACGACATATTTGGCACCCTGCCAAGCCAGAAATAAAGTGGAACTCCATAAACGTTGAGCAGTGAACAGTGGCTTTATAAAAAAAAAGATAAATTCACGTGAAATCTCCTTTTGATGGCCCTGGAAACATGTGTGTCCTGAGAAAGGGTGGCTCCCGCCCCTGGCAGGGGCCAGTGCTGGCTTTGCAGCAATCCTCACTTTTTCTACACAAAATTATAGTCTACCTCCATAACATAACAAACCTGGTGACTCAGGCTAATTTCCTTTCAGCAAGCACCTCTAAATAGGCTTGTCACAGCCTTCCCATAATACTCCCAGATGTTCTAAAACTGAGAAGGTTAGAAATTGAAGTAGCAAGGGCATTACTCACAGGAAACAAGAACCTGCTTCTTATTAACAATTCACAATTCTGGCAAATTCTTTAAAGTCAGTCTCTTTTGTAAGGCTCTGTTTTGAAAAGGCAAGAGTGCCGGTTGGTGTTACAGCTCTGTGGCAGGTAAATTTAGGACGTGGCAGCAGAAACACTGTGTGAAAAGCCAGTCTAGCCATGCAGCAAATTTTTGATTACATTTGCTTTCAATTAAAGGGAAAGGATGTTCAAGTCTTGAGGACAAAACCTGATGTTTTACTCCAGCAGAGGGAGCCTATGAAACAGCCAAAGATCAATCCTAAAATACCAGTGTTTGTATGCTCTTGTCAGACTGAATTAAGTGTCATGTGCCAAAAAAAGAAAAAAAAAGTTACGGTTTATTGAAGCATGAAAGCATGACAATGACCTTGAAATGATGGTTCCAGGTATTCAGTGAATAAACGGATTGCCTCCTCCCGCAGGGAGCCTTGATGTTGACTTCTCAATCCACTCATCAACTTCAGGGGAAGCCAACATTAAATCACACGCCACACCTGACTTGGAGGAGGAACTCATTAAGGAACAATCAGAATTTGGTTGTGGGGGCAGGGGAGGGCCACCTACAGTACATGGTCTATGTTTAATCTTCATACCAATCCAGAGCAAGGAGCCCTGTGCCATCTGGAAGATGAGGAAACGAAGGTTCTAAGAAGCTAGTGATTTGTTTATGCTCACACGTCTAGCAAGTGCGAGAGGTTGGATTCTTATTCTAAATCTTCATTCTACTCTTACAGGATTATACACCCACACCTTTGTCACATAACTGCAGTACTTCCCATTGTGGGCAGAGCATATTTTGCTGCCTTATTTATTGATGGTCTTGGCCATGTGAACTGCTTTGGTCAGAGGAATGTTAGTGACATAAGTAGAAGCTTTAAACATGCTTGCATAGTTTGTCTTGTTCTGAAACACATGAAGTGGGGCTAAATCCTACTCATGGCCTGAAGCAGAGCCACCCCACCCCCTCCAGATAACCTGCAGACCATTAGCAAGAAAAATCAATATATGTTAGTTATTGTAAGTTACCGAGATGTGGGATTGTTTGTTACAAAGCGAATCGGACTAATACAACAACACTGTGAAATATATCTAGCCCCAACTTGCAGATAATGTCGAGGAGTTGAGAAATTAAGTGGATTACTCAAATAGGAAAATAATTTCCCAGGGGCACCCAGCAGGGTTCTCCTGATGTCTCATTGGCTAAAACTGTGTAACACGGCTACCTACAGCTGCAAGAGAGGCTAGAAAAGTATCTGGCGTTATAAGCCCGTACTGTGGGAACTAGTGTCCACCAGCATGGAAGGAAGAGGAGATAGTTTTTGAGCAGGCATTCAACAGTGTCTGCCGTCCCAGTGTTGTCAGGTTCCAATGTCCATTATCTTCACCAGTTCCCTATATTGTGTTCTATCAGAGGTGGGCAGAAGCTACTTGGAAATCCCTTCAACTTGACCTTGGTGAGCTCAATATGGTAATGTGACTTGGCCCGTCCTTTTGCACTTGCCATGAGAAGAACATCCTCCAGGTAACTGACAGCCCAAGGAGAATGAGGACACACATGGAGCCAACTTGAACCCACACGGAGCTGCCCCAGGAGTGAGGAAAAATAAATGTTTGTCATTGTAAGCCACTGCGATTTAGGGGTGTTTGTAAGAAATTTTAAAATGGTAACAATGTTTTGAAGTTCATTCAGCCCCACCTTGCTATCAATTCCAGACTCCAAACTAATGCTAGAGGTGAGCTCCGATGTGTAACCACCCAGGGGAGTCTGCACATGGCAGTGCATGTAGCTACCTTAGTCAAAGCACATTCCAAAGAATCTTCTAGGACATCCCCCTCTCCCCACTGCCCTCAGTTTGACTGGTATACAGTACTGTGAGTTTTCTTCCACTCAGAGACAGTTGAAGGTGACCAAATCTCACATGGGAGTGCCAGGAAAGTGCTGAATGTGGGGTGATACACTTCTGGGTGCTATCCAAGGCCCATCATGAGGAGGAAGTGATGGAGGTCGGGGTGGAGGTCGACTCCTTAACCATCACCATCACCTCCACCGCTGTTGCCCAACTGCTGCTATTTCGGTGAAGTGTGGTATGGTATGGCTTATCCCTCCCAAACTTCAGGTCAGAGAATCTTTTGAGAGAAAGTTGGTAAAACGAGCAAAGAAAATGCCAGAAATGTGCTACCCATTGTATCTTGGCCACAACTGGTACTAAAATAATGTGTGAGATATTAGGTATACAACGGCTAATTTAAAACTTGGCCTCTATTCCCATGGAACTTACAATCATTTAGTATAATAAACTAATTTCCAGATGGATAAAATATTTAGACAACATTTAAAAAGTAATCAGAAAAGTTGTAGAAGAACACACATTAGGAATGATTTTACATATGTTGGCAAAATATATGACAGACGATATTAACACTTAAAATTTCACAAACCAGTCAGAGAAAGAGTAACAATTCAAAGGAAAAAGGAAAAGGACATGAACAAAGAATCTGCATATAATGATATGCAAAAAACTTAATAAAACTTATGCAAAGATCATCTTTGCATATAATCAGAGAAATGCAAATTAAAATTAGATACCATGTTTAACCTAGCAGAGGGGCAGAAACGGGTAAGTAAAATTTGTAGCACAGGCAACTTGTTGGGAAACACTCATACACTGTTAAGGGGGAGAGTAAATACGTGCTGCCACTTGGGAAGGAACTTCACAACACTGATCAAAAATTGTCTTACAATTTCAACAAATATTCGTTTCCAGGTGTACGAAGATATATGTATAATGCACTGCAGTGTTATATACAATGGCAAGAGACTACAAACAACCAAAATGCCTGTTACCAGGATACTAGTTAAATGAATTGTGGTACCACCCACTCAATGAAGTATTATTCAGTAATGAAAGGTATAAAGTAGATCTATGTGTGCTGATATGGAAAGTTCTCCAACTTATCTGGTTGGATTAAAAAAAAAGTAGAGTGTATAACAGTGTTTGTAGCATGTTCCACTCACACGTGCATGTGTGTGGTGGAGACGTTAAAGTATTCCTGGGAAGATTTACAAGGAACAGGTAAAACTGTTCACTCATGGGGATAACTGGAGACTGAGAATCTGAGGTGAGAGGAGGACTTACTTTTCATTTTATGTAGTCGTCCCTCGTATCTGCAGGGGACTGGTTCCAGGACCCCGCAGATACCAAAATCCTCAGATGCTCAAGATCCTTATATAAAATGGTGTAGTACAAAAAATACGGTCGGCCCTCCTCTGTATCCCTGGGTTTCCCATCCCCGGATACAACCAACTGATCTGCAAATCCGTGGACGAGAAACCTGAGGATACGGAGGGTCCAATGTGTACCCTTTGTACACTTGGATGTGTGTGTTTACCAAGTACATGCAATACTTTTAAAAATGAAAATCTAGTTAATAAAAGTAAAAACTGAACAGTCCCTAAAGGTATACAGGAAAAACAAAACAAAACCTAACTGCCTTTCTATTACTCTAGAAAAACTGATGCATTTAAAAGGATAAGCTTTTTTTTTTAAACAATGATCTAGTGATTAGACTGCAGAAGTCTGAATTCCCAAGGACTATTGAATTTCATTCAGTAGACAGAGAATGACCTGAAAAGCAAACTAATGACAGTTTTTCAGTCAGTAAGGAAGGTAGGGTCATTTACATAACTCTGAGGACACATGAAAGACAATGTCTGCATTATCGTCATGGCTCAACTTCTACTGCAGAGAGGTGGAAGGAACAAGACCCTCAAGTTACCACTGTGGTATGACTGGTCCACGGAGAATTGAAGTGTTTCTTAGGCACTGAGCCATTATGAAATTTCTAAGCCGTCACTGCTGTTAAATCAGGGGGAAAAAACCCCATAACATTCATTCTCTCCTTAAAATAAAGTAGAAATAAGTATGCTAGGCTTTCATGGGGGTAAATACAGGGTAGCCGCATTCTCGGGAAGAACTGAACTGTACCTGGTTAAGGAAACCACACTCCATGCCCCCAAAACTGCAGATCAAAAGGTGCCACTTGTATGGTACCTTGTTATCCATCAGTCAACGAAGAGGTGGTTAGTGCGTTTTTTACATCTTCAAAAGAAGCGAAGGAGAAACGGTGCAGTTGGATGTGATACGGTCATGCCTAATGGGAATGTACAGTTTCATTGCTGGGAGAGAATTAGGCCTTCACTTGGTGCAGGACTGGAGACAAAGCGTATTGGCAGTTGGAGGGCTGGAGAAGGCTTCACACGGGATTTGGAACATAAGCTGTGCCTAAGGGTAAAAGGATCCAGGTGGGTAAAAAGGCACGAGCAAAGGCCTAGAGGTGGAGCGCAGCAAATGCAGAAAATGGCCCCCGGTGGCATAGTATATCACATTCTGAAGGAGAGACAGAGAACATTTGGGCTGAGTAGAGAAGCTCAGTCCACTTTGCAGGAGGCTTGGAAACCATGCAGAAGTGTGCAACTCATGTATTACCCTAGTGTTTGCAAAATTCTGTCCTACTCAATGATAATAGATGATCTATGGTGGAGGGGGAGGGCACGGTCCTGGTCTTTGTGGTTAAATATTTGAGAAGTGTTAAGCTAAAAAAAAGTGAGGTTTTTTTCCCCCAACGCAGAATTTCTCAGTGTAGTATCGGTCTCCAAGAGTGGGTTAGAGTTTGCGAAGAAAATATTTGACCAAAAGCCCCCCTTTTTGCACAACCTCCAATTATATCACGACTCTGGGGAACAGCAGGGAGGCAATGGGGAACCCCTTCCAGAGAAAGGAAGGGATCCAAGGACAAGGTCTATAAACTATGGCTTGTAAAATGAGTTAAAGCCGCAGTCCCCAGCCTTTTTGGCACCAGGGACCGGTTTCGTGGAAGACAATTTTTCCACAGACCGGGGTGCGGGGGTGGAATGGTTTTGGGATGATTCAAGCGAATTACATTTATTGTGCACTTTATTTCTATTATTGTCACATCGTAATATATAATGAAATAATTATACAGCTCACCATAAGGCTGACAGGAGGCGGAGCTCAGGTGGTAATGCGAGCGACAGGAAGCAGCTGTAAATATAGATGGAGCTTCACTCGCTCGCCCGCTACTCACCTCCTGCTGGGTGGCCCAGTTCCTAACAGGCTGCGGACCAGTACCGGTCCATGGCCCGGGGGTTAGGGACCCCTGAGTTACAGGATGGACATGGAAACTTTGGAAGCTCTCCATGATGAGTACCCAAATTTGTCCCCAACTTGAGTTCCCCTCTCACGTACATACAATCTAACGCCTTTTCACCACCCTAAGAACTGGTGAGATGCCATGTGGGAGGTCCATCCTGGGAGGGGGGTGGCTCTTAGAATAAAGAGGGAGCTGAGAATTAGGAGGTAAACAGATGGTGAAGCAGCAGGGGCTCTGGAAATGATGTCTTGGGAAAGACAAAGGAAGATGAGATCAGCCTTGACCTCAGAACTGGAAACTCTCCTTAGGGGCACCGGAGAGAGAGACGCATGTGAGAGGAGCTGATGGCAGGTGCTCTGGCTTGGGCTTGTGGGGTGGGGGGCGAAGGGATCCCACCAGTTTAGGGGCTTGGGGCAGGAGCTGAGCTAGATCCACCCCAACAGAGCTTTTTCCATCTCAAGCTTCCACGGGCCTCCACACCCCTGGGATACGGTGGCTCACTAAGGTGGACCACTTGAAGTTCAAGGTCAACAAGTTCAAGTCCTAAAATCAGGAGGACTGAAATGCTGGACACAGGACCAGACACAGGCCCAAACTGGCTTTTCACACACGAATATTTTCTGCAAGAAAGCAAATCATTTTCTTGCAATTGGAGAGAAGACATAATTCTCACGCGAGGTGAGGAAAATTAAAAAAAAATCACCAAATATTAACTGAAGGTGATAAAATGTTATTAATATCCTATTTAGAATGCCGGTTTTAATGTTTTGTTTCAGTGAACGTGAAAATATCTGATAATGGGCTGCCACTGATCCACCCACCCTTACCTCTGCCGTAAAGATGACCTTCAGGATTTCCTTTAGTCTCTGGGTTTTCTGGAACTTAATGCCTACAGCTAGAGAAAGACTACATAACTGATCTTCTTCAGAATCAACCAAACACCTTGAATTTACATGTCAAGCAATAGTATGTCTGTGTCCGGCAAATACTGTGTCGAGCTCTGCGTAGAGTCTGAAAAATTAATAAAAGACACAGTGCATGACCTCAAAGCATGTGTAATTGGACAAAAGGGGCAGGGCTACACAAATACTGTACCAGAGCTGTAGACACTGCCTCAGGAGCAAAATAATGGACTGAAAAGGACAAAGGTACTTGTTACTGAGATACCCAAAGCCGGCCTGGTCCAATCTGGAAACGATGAAAGATTGTATTAAGATTTTCTTCATTTGGATTTAAATGAGACAGGCGAGGTACTGATGTGACAGAAACTAGGATGTGATCTGTGGGGATCAGCATTGAGAAGTTGTAAGCTAAGGGTCGGTGCCACTTCACCGGCCCTTTTAGGTCATTCCAGGAGTGCTCTAGAAGAACTCGTGTGATGGCAAGGGCATCTCAAGCGTCTCTGGCAAGGACACTCCTTTAAGTCGGGCATGTGGGGTTCAACATTAAAGGACAGCCAAGGATCCAAATGATTGTACTGCAGACAAGATCTCATTTCTCAGTTTTCAACAGTTGCTATCAAGGCTCTGAAGGTGTTGAAGAATACAGCTGAACTCCTCAGTCCTGGCCATAGTCTCATGGTTAGTTCTACAGTCTTGGCCCCATTTTCAAGTGCCCTGCGGCACTTGGATGCAAAATGGCCACAGGCATGCTGGGATCTCTGGTCCTGGACGTGGGGCCACCAGCAATTAAGAACTGCACGGGCAGGCAAGAGTTTGTGTTCCAGTGGTGCCCAAATCCAGGCTACACTGGGCTTAAGCCCTTGGAACTTCTCTGCAACTTGCCCCAGCTTCTGTAAGACCACACAGACTCTGCGCTGGTCCCTGTTTCCCTGGACCTGATGGGAACTGGGTAGATGAAATCCACTGACTCTATCACAGGTCTGAATATCTGCCTTCTTTTCTTCCTTAGGAGAGCTTTCATCCTTCAGCAGCCAAGTGGTACCCAAACCTACAAGTGTGCCCTGTTGGCTGTAGTTGTCTTCCCGTGTCTGAGACCTCAAGAGTCACCTGCTCTTTCGCCTCGGGCCTTCTTTCTCTGGAGACTCCCACACACTGCATTTCATCCTAGAAGTTAGCTGGGTTTTAGGAAAGTAGAGATCCGGAAAACCCCAACTGGTCGATAACAATGAGCACTTGAGGCATGACCGATTAGGAGGGCTACAGGGAGAGACGAGGAAGCCAAGCTGCGTCACCTCAGGATGTGTTTACCTGCCTTTCTGGGGGCTTCCCCATTTTATGGCTTCCTAGATGTGCTCCAGAACTCTCTCCTCGGCTAAGTATTCAATGAAGAAAGGAGAGATTTTGGCAGAAAATTCAGAGGGAAAAGCATTCTAGGTAGGCATGACAGTGTAAGCAATGGTTTGGTGTCACGCGTCAAGTGCTCTGATGAGGAGAAATGAATGGAGCTTGTTGATGGACTGGGATAAAGGAGAGAGAAGACGTGATGACACGAATAAGAATCTCTGAGTATAGGGAGGGCTGAATGGAGGTTCTGTGCAGCTGTTTTTCATTTGCAGAGAAAATGGGGTAAGAGGAAATTTCCACTGAGTAAGAGGAAATGATCGTAACATCTGACAACTGGTCAAACGCAAGAAAGTGGAGAGATCAAAGCTAGTGTCGTAACTTCCCCTTTTTGCTTCCTTGATCAAGGGCAGATTTTTGTCACTAGTAACTAGTATTTAATTAGCAAGTTTCCAAGCTTAAAAAATAAAGCATGTCGCAAAATTAGGACCATATAACTTAAAAATAACTTGGCTCAACCAAATTTTGACCCCACCTTTGTCAGTGCCCTTACCAAAAAAAAAAAGGTTTTTTTTCTATAAATTCTATTTCACATTTCTTCAGTGTCTCATTTACTCTCTCTCTCCATCTTCCCTTACTTGGGTTTCAGCTCAGTGTGGCATGAACTCTGCTAAATTTAGGAAGATCCAGTTACATCTCTAAGTAAAGGGTTTTCTGCAGACAATCCTGTCAGAAAACATCCTCAAGGAGAACTTATTATGAGGTAAAAGGGGATGGGAACAAGGGATCTTGACCACTGGCAAAAAAAGGAACGTGTTTCCGAATGAGAATGTGTGAAAGCGCTATACAAATGATAATTGTGGTAAAATTATAATAATTATTATTCAGTCTTTTTTTTTTTTTTTTTTTTTGCGGTACGCAGGCCTCTCACTGCTGTGGCCTCTCCCGTTGCAGAGCACAGGCTCTGGACGCACAGGCTCAGCGGCCATGGCTCACGGGTCCAGCCGCTCCGTGGCATGTGGGATCTTCCCGGACTGGGGCATGAACCCGCGTCCCCTGCATCGGCAGGCGGACTCTCTCTCAACCACTGTGCCACCAGGGAAGCCCTATTCAGTCTTTTGATTCCATTCTTTTTTCTTCAAACTTAGGATCCCATGCACAAGATTGAATATAGGTATATAATTTAGTCCCAGAGTTTCTTTTAATACACTATTCAACACAATCATCCCTTCAAACAGAACAGTCAGGTTGAAATATTCCTTGAAATCACCCACCTTCCCCCACTAAATTCCACTGGTATAAGAATTAAGTGACTAGACTGTGACCACTGGGAACAAGAGTGGGAGGGGAAGGATCCAGAGAAAGGGAAGTGGGGGTTTGGAATATGGGATGTGTTATGGACTAAATTATATTGCTCCAGAAAAGAGATTTTGAAGTCCTGACCTCCAATACCCGTGGGTGTGACCTTATTTAGAAATTGATGGTTAAGTTGAGGTCATTATGGTGGGCCTTAATCCCATGTGACTGTGTCCTTATAAAAAGTGGAAACTCGTCATTGAAGCACTATTCACAACAGCCAAGACATGGAAGCAACGTAAATGTCCATCAACAGAGGAATGGATAAAGAAGATGTGGCATATATACACAGTGGAATACTACTCAGCCATAAAAGGAATGAAATAATGCCAACTGCAGCGACATGGATGGACCTAGAGGTTTTCATACTAAGCAAAGTAAGTCAGACAGAGAAAGACCAATATATGATATCACTCATATGTGGAATCTAATTTAAAAAAATGATATAAATGAAGTGATTTACAAAACAGAAACAGACTCACAGATTTCAAAAACAAACTTATGGTTACCAAGGGGAAATGTGTGGGGGGGAGGGATAAATTAGGAGGTTGGGATTAAAATATACACACTACTATATATAAAATAGATACCCAACAAGGACCTACTGTATAGCACAGGGAACTCTACTCAGTGCTCTGTAACAACCTATATGGGAAAAGAATCCGAATGAGTATATGTATATGTATAACTGAGTCACGTTGCTGTACACCTGAAACTAACACAACATTCTCAATCAAGTCGACTCCAATAAAATGTTTTTAAAAAGTGGAAATTCACATACAGATGGACCCACACACAGGGAAGACAACGTGAAGGCACAGAGGGAATACACCACGTGAAGATGAGGGCAGATATCCACAAGCCAGGGAGCGCCAAAGACCGCCAGAAAACCACCAGGAGCTAGGGGAGAAGCCTGGAACAGACACTCCTTCTCAGTCCTCAGAAGGACCCAATCCTGCCCACACCTTGGTCTTGGACTTCTGACCTCCAGAATGGTTAGCCAATACATTTCTGCGGTTTAAGCCACCAAGTTTGTGGCATTTTGTTATATCAGCCCTGGGAAACTAATACAGGCTAGTGAGGGCAGGAGGCGAGGAGGCAAGCCCCTTCCCACAAGGAACACAGCTCCCCTTCCTCTGGCCGTTTCCTCACGAGGCTCTCCTCAATTCTTGTTTTAGTGATTCAGGGTCAGGAAGAGGATTGAGAGGTGCGGGGCCCCATGTGGCATTTTCAAAGTCCACCACCATAAAAAGAAGCACGTGTGGGCTTCCCTGGTGGCGCAGTGGTTGAGAGTCCGCCTGCCGATGCAGGGGACACGGGTTCGTGCCCCGGTCCGGGAGGATCCCACATGCCCCGGAGGGGCTGGGCCCGTGAGCCATGGCCGCTGAGCCTGCACGTCCGGAGCCTGTGCTCCACAATGGGAGAGGCCACAACAGTGAGAAGCCCGCGTACCGTAAAAAAAAAAACCCCAAAAAAACAAGCACGTGGACCCAGGCTGGATCATTATATTTCCCAAACATAGCTGTGAAGTTCCAGTTTGAGGCCAGATAAGGGACCTTGCTAATTGTACCTCATGGTCTCCTGCGAGGAGAGGGCCCCATGGAACCTCGGGCGTGGCAGGGTCAAAGGAGCAGGGCCTCGTTTTTCAGTCTGGCCTTCAAGAGGCCCTTTCGGTACAACACTCGGTGACTATAGTTAACACCGCTGTATGGTATATTTGAAAGTTTCTAAGAGAGGAGAATCCCAAAAGTTCTCATCACAAGGAAACAAATTTTTTTTTTTGTAACTATACAAGGTGATGGATGTTAACTAAACCTATGGTGGTATTCATTTCACAATATATGTAAATCTAATCATTATGCTGGATACCTCAAACAGTGCTGTATGTCAATTATATCTCAATAAAACTGAGGGGGGGAAGCAGCAGCAGCCCTCTTTCGGCTGGGGTAGGCCAGAGGCTGAGCCGGCCAGCTCCAGGCCTCCCATCCTACTTCTGATCAAAGCAGCTATGCTCTCCTCTCCTCTGTGAATTGGGCTTCCACAGAATAAAAATAAATGTCTGGCGTAGACCCCTACGCTTCAGTCAAACTCATCTGGTAACTATTCTTCACACACCCTCCACTCTCCGTGCTTTTGTTAATGCCTCCCTCTCCTGGGAACGCCCTTACTCCTGATTTCACCCAGTGAAGTCCTCCTGTGCCATACAGTGTTGGTGGATTACTCCAAAGCTCTGCCACTTACAAATACTTATTCCCTGCTTGAAACAAGCCCAATTCGACATAAGTATTGGGCTAGGATTCCTAGAAGCCATGGAGGGTAGACCAGCCCCTTGTGGTCATATGCCCCAGTCCTAGTCAATGGGGCAAGGGGAGAGTTTGCTAGGAGGCCTCTAGGAAACAGCTGCCTCCTTGATAAGAAAGCAGAAGGAGAATCCTTAGGCCCTATGGCCCTCTGCGTCTTGCATTTGAATACAGTAGGGTGAAGATGGGATTCCTAGCTTGCCACAGTCATCTTGTGACCCTAAGGGGAAAAAAAAGAGGGCAGACATCCTTCGGTACCTGAATCAGCGCTGGAGGCCACCTACCTCCAGGCTACTTCTTATGTAAGACAGAAACACCCCTCTTCCTTAACTCACTCTCAATCAGCTTTTGTTACTGACAGCCCAGGGCCTGCCTAGCCAATACATTTCCTATCCTCCAAGGCCCTCTCCAGGAAACAGATTTCCCCACCTGCCGTCAAGCAAAATTTCGCTACCTCCTGTCCTTCTTTGTTCCCACAGTCATGTAACATCTGTTAATGTTCCTTCTTATCACATTCGATCATTCATATTCAAATTGCATTCTGTCCTTTAAATTGCAGACCCTTGAGGACAAGACCTTAGTGTGTTCTTCCTCTGTTACAAGTGATTTTCTAAAACAGTGCTTCTAAAACTTTAATGTGCCTACAAATTACCTTAGGATCTTGCTTAAAATACAGATCCCTGGGTCCCAACCACAGAGGTTCTGATTCAGTGGGCCTGGGGTGGGGCCCAAGAACTGTATCTCAAACAAGCTCCCAGATGCTGCTGCTGCACAGTCCAGGGCCATTCTTTGAGGAAACACTGCTCTGTGACACTGTGTACCTTTTGTATTATCCTTGTCACACACTAGCTCTTGCTGTTAACCTCTTTCCTTTTTGTACAGTATCCTCAGTAATTCTGTAAACGCCTTGAGGGCAGGCACCATGTTTTATGTTCCTTGGGACCTTCAGAGTACCTAACACAGTGGCACTCAACAACTTTTATTGAGTAAATGAATGAATGAATGAATGAGTGAGTGAGTGAAGTGAATACAGCCGCTAATCTTCAGGTCTAATTTCTCATTCCCAGCAGTGACTAATATGAGACAACTAGTACCTCAACTGACATTTCTGCAGAGAGAATAATAGCTTCAGAATTCTAGTCAATAAAATACAGCCAAGAGTCCTTTTCTTAACACTGGACCCCATTACAATGTAGAGATGCTAGGATTTCACCCCTGATTTCTGTTGCATGAAATCACATATTTTTTATAAGTCACATATTTTCTATTACACAGTTTGTTCCCTCCAGTTCTGAGCCAAGAAGTGCCTCTTAAAATAACCTAATAAGTAAATAAATTTTCTTCCAGGCAAAGCCTCTTTGTCGCATATACAGTCATCCCTCGCTATTCGCAGGGAATTGATTCCAGGACCTCCCACAGCTACCAAAATCCGAGGATGCTCAAGTCCCTTACCTACAGTCAGCCCTCCTTATCAGCAGACATGGAGCCCACGGATACGCAGGGCTGACTGGATGCATTATCTAGCTGGAAAACATTGTCCAGGGTGGTGGGAGTGCACAGAGAGCTCTTCCCGGAACCCATAACTGTTGAATTGTTGCAAGGAACATGAAATTTCATTCTTATCTTGTTCCGATGGCCTTGTTCTCAGGAGGCCCCTCAGGGAGTAAATCTCTGTTATCAGGACAGAGTGGCTGGTGAGAGCTTGAATCTCATCCACCGCACAATTGAACTGGGCTTCCTGTGCAATTGCAGGCAGGGGTCAAGGCTACTCGTGGAAATATTTTCTTTCCTCCAAAAAGTGGAAAACAATCTCTTTGCTGATGACAAAAGCTTAAATAGTGGCATTATTTCCAAATGAATATTGCTTCTACATCTACTGACACTGCTGTTCAGTTTAGTAAGAAATATTCATGTCAGCAGGATGCCAGATCTGTGCCACTTTTTCCAAAGCAACAGACACACGGAAGGTAACCCCAACGAACACTTGCTGAGCTGTTTTCTTTATGTTCTATCAACAGCAAAGGTGCAAGGACCTGCTTAGGCCATGAGAAGAAAATGTGGTCAAGATGAAAGCTGATCGTGGATTCAGTTCCAAGGGGTAAAAAGTACCGACGAAAGATATGTGATTACCTGGGTTCTATTCATTATATTCCAACCTCTGGCTACACAGTGGTGATCTGTTAGACCCAGCACCCAATGCTTACTTATGGGTGCATTTTACTGAGTGCACGTTGTACCTTTACTTACTCACTCAATAGCTGTATACCAAGGATCCAAGCATATTGGTTAAAACACCACCTTTGAGACCCCACTGCATGAATTCTAATTATAGCTTCACTGTATATTTTCTGTGAGAAGCTGGTGAAACCACTCTCCTCTCTGAGCCTCAGAGTACTCACCTGAAAGTGGGGACAGAAGTAGAAACGATCTCACAGGGCATGTCCTTGCTACTCAAAACATGGACTATGAACCTATAGCATCGACACCACCTGAAAGCTTGTTAGAAATGCAAAATCTTGGGTCCTACCCCAGATCTAGTGAGCCAGAGTCTGCATTTTTAACAAGATCCCCAGGTGATTTCTACATGCGTTAAAATTTGAGAAGCACTGGGTAGATGATAAGGAAACAGCCTCTGAGCCCAAATTTCTTGAATCCTGGCTCTACCAGTTACCAGCTGTGAGCCCTTGGTACGGAACTGAACCAATCTGTGCCTCAGTTTCTTAACCCATAAGATGGAGATAATACTAAAAACTCAACTCATAGGGCTGTTGAGTAGAGTAGAGGAATGAATGCATGCAAAGAGCTTAGAAAAGGGGACAGTGTGGGGCTTCCCTGGTGGCGCAGTGGTTGAGAGTCCGCCTGCCGATGCAGGGGACGCGGGTTCGTGCCCCAGTCCGGGAAGATCCCACATGCCGCGGAGCGGCTGGGCCCGTGGGCCATGGACGCTGGGCCTGCGCGTCCAGAGCCTGTGCTCCGCAACGGGAGAGGCCACAGCGGTGAGAGGCCCACGTACTGCAAAAAAAAAAAAAAAAAAAAAAAAAAAAAAAAGGGGGACAGTGCATAAGTGTTCAGTAAGGCTGTTGTTACAGTTGAGGATTAATTCAGTTTTAAACACCGAGTGCAGTAAATAACAAATGTTAGCTGCAGTGGACAAAATACTGTTGGGTATTGTCAGGAAACAGATGATTAAAAAATAGACCCTGACCTCATGACACTTCTGACCTGGTGGTACTAATTCTGTTTACACGTGGTGTCCACTTAAAAATAATCACAAATAACAGTCTTTCAGACAAATAACATATGATAGCACTTATATGTGGAACCTAAAATACAACACAAATGAACCTAGCTACAAGTCCGAAACAGACTCACAGACGTACAGAACAGACTGGTGGTTGCTGAGGCGGAGGGGGGTGGGGGAGGGATGGACTGGGAGTTTGGGATTAGCAGATGCAAACTGGTATATGTAGGATGGACAAACAGCAAGGTCCTACTGTATAGCACAGGGAACTATATTCAATATCCTGTGATAAACCATAATAGAAAAGAATATGAAAAAGAATGAGTATCTATGTATAAGTGAATCACTCTGCCACACAGCAGAAATCAACACAACATTGTAAATCAACTATACGTCAATAAAATAAATTAAAAAACAAACAAACAAACAAGTAACAGCCTTTCAGAAGTACCCATCCAGTGGTACTCAAGGCGTCTCTGCCACAGCCTGGAGTTTAAATGATGGATCTCAATTGTAATACATGAACCAAACTTGAATTAATACTGCTCTAGACACTATGGGGTGACTAATATGGTGGAAGAAAAAGCCACATTCCTTGACTTCCTCATTTTTAAGCAGTTCTAATACAAACTGCTCCCTGCAATTTATAAAGCTGACAACATGCAAACGAGCCCTATCTAGTACGTCCTATAGAAACAAGTTGATTCTGTCTGATGGGGGAAAGGAGCTGAGCTGATTCTACACATCTACACCATTTCCTACGATAAGATGTGTCCTCTAATGGTTCTCAAACTTGGCTGGCTATTAGAATCATCTGGGAAGCGTATCTAAAACACTGACACCCAGCCACCACCCCTCCAGAGACACTGATTTAATTGCTTTGGAGTGGGGCTCAGGCATGGTGGCGTTCAAGGTTCCCCAAGTGATTGTAATGTGCAGCTGTGGTTGAGAACCCCTGTTATAACACACATGAGGCCCAAAGGTGCCCCCAGTTAGTGGAGGGAATTAGCAGAAAGTGAACAAGAATCAAGGACAAAAGAGGAAGAGAAGGGAAGGCCACCAGGAGGGATAGCTAATAGCGTTTTGCTTCTATGTCTTGGGAATGAACCACCAGGAATGTGGCTTTGCTCTACCAGGCCAAGTAGGGGTTTTGTAAATTTGACTGAGTTCCGGGAAGACATCACAGGTCCAAGCATAATCAGAACCCTGACAAAATAGGAGGAGGGGTAGAGTTCCAGAAATGGAGGACTGAGAAAATGGGGTAAGAGTAAACCATCCAAAAAAGTTGCCATGACATTCATGCCCTCTAACTCACAGAGCTTTGCAGGACCATTCTCAAAACTTATTTTCCTTAGCAGCCAGACCTGGAAACAATCCACATGTGAGCAGAATGGGTTAAATATATTGCAATAAATTCACTCAGAACATTGCAAGTAATGAAATAAAGCATGAGGTGCCGCTACACTCAACAGCATGGATGAATCTCACAGGCATAGTGTTGAGAAGGCTGACACATAAGAACACAGACTACATGGTTACATTTACATGAAATTCAAGAATGAGCAAAAGTAATCAAAGGTGGTGGAAGTCAGAAGAGTGGGTACCTTCTGGAGGAGGTGCTGACTGGGAGGGGTCTCAGGGAACTGCTGGGTGGGTGCCAGAAAGACGCTGTATCCTGCTCTGGGTGGGGTTACAATGTGTGCATGCACGTACACCTGTTCGTTGAGTCGAACACGTAAGATGGGTGCATTTTACTGAGTGCAAGTTATACCCTGACAAAAAAGAGAAAAAAAAAAGAAATTTATCTGCTATTATTATTACTCACTCAATATTTATTAAAAACCTATTCTGGGCTTCCCTGGTGGTACAGTGATTGAGAGTCCGCCTGCCGATGCAGGGGACACGGGTTTGTGCCCCGGTCTGGGAAGATCCCACATGCCGCGGAGCGTCTGGGCCTGTGAGCCATGGCCGCTGAGACTGCGCGTCCAGAGCCTGTGCTCCACAACGAGAGAGGCCACAACAGTGAGAGGCCTGCATAACACACACACACACAAAAAAAAGATGTCTGAAAAAAAAGTACTTAGGGCTTCCCTGGTGGTGCAGTGGTTGGGAGTCCGCCTGCCGATGCAGGGGACACAGGTTCGAGCCCTGGTCTGGGAAGATCCCACATGCCGCGGAGCGGCTGGGCCCGTGAGCCATGGCCGCTGAGCCTGCGCGTCCGGAGCCTGTGCTCCGCAACGGGAGAGGCCAAAACAGTGAGAGGCCCGCGTACTGCAAAAAACAAACAAACAAACAAAAAAAAACCCTATTCTGAGCCAGGTCATGTTCCAGGTGCTGGATGCAGAGGTGGACCAAGCTGCCCTTTTGGCACTTACATCCTAGTGAAGACGGCAGACCATCGAACACAAATGCATACATGTAACGTGTCATCAGGAGGTGACAAATGCCACGAAGGAAAGTCAATCAGTGTAAGGGGCTGCCGACCGTGATGGGGGGAGGGGGGCACACTATTTTAGATGGCAAGGTCAGAGAAGGCCTTTCTGAGAGGACAACGTTCCAGCCAGTTCAGGGTATCCAGTTTCCAGCCCACAGCAGATTAGAAGCAGTGCGTTAGATGAGGACAGGAATGTCATTTGAAGGCAGGCAAATTGACAGAAGCAAGGAGTGTCAACTGACAGCCAGGGAAGGATGCAGGAGCACCAACTGGCAGGACCAAGCACTCAGAGGGCCCAGCATGAGGGCCACACACCCCCCGCTCCCACTTCCACAGCCTTTAGGACATCGCTGTGACAAAGCTCAAAACCGCCTTTTGTCCTATCACCCCTCCTGCTGCATCAGCACCATTTCCTGGCCTTTCCTTCACTAGACGGTGAGCATCTTGAAGGCAGGGTTTTGGTCCTGTTTGTCACTGTATCCTCAGCACCTACCACACTAAGGGGACACAGCAAGGCCGTCTATAAATATTTACTATCTGCATGACTGTCTCCTCCCAAAATACTGCTAACAACACTACTATTTCCAGAATTCTCTGTGCAAGCGTGTACTAGAATTTAGACTTCAGGATGAATAATACATCAAGTTTTAACTTTTATGACTGGGTGTTTAAAACAAGAGAAAAGCTCCAGACATCTGGGAAACTGACTTATAGGAAACTCCTCACTTCCTGAAGTTGCTGGAAATGAGGTGCTCCTGGGCTAATCAATCTTGCCTTGACATCACCTGATAGCTCTCTCCGTCTCTCAGCCTGGAGAAGGGTGTTCAAACTTCAGGATGTATATGAATCGCACACGAGGGGCTGGTTTGAAATGAAGGTTTCCAGGCTCTATCTTTGGTGATTATGATTCACTAGGTCTGGGATATGGCCAAGAATGATAATAAAAACAACAAGCACCACTGAGCACTAAGTAATTGCCAGGCATCATTCTATATGCATTTCATGTTCTCTCCCAGCTAATCCACAAAACAATCATATGACACCCTTTATAGAGGAGGAAAATGAGGCATAGAAGGCTCAGGTAACTTGCCCAGGGTCATACAACTAGTGAGGAACTCTGGGATTCAAACTCAGGCAACTGGACCCAAAGCTTGGAAGCACCCCAGTCTATTGCCACCCGACACGTATTCACACCAAGCAGGCCAGGTATATTGGTGCTGGAGGAGTGTCACTTTAAGAACACTGGCCTGTATCAGTCTTCTTCAATTCCTTCATCCTCTAGCTATAATTACTATGACCTTGACCCTGGCCATTCAAGGAACCCTTCCATTTCCCACATCAGAACGGGCGACAGGCCCTGTCCTCTTTGTTTTAAATGAGAGGATGACTCAGATGTAGAAAACAAACTTATGGTTACGGGGGTGGGGGGGTGGGGGGAAGGGGGGAGGGAGGGATAAATTGGCAGACTGGGACTGACACATACACACTACTGTATATAAAATAGATAACTAACAAGGACCTACTGTATAGCACAGGGAATTCTACTCAATACTCTGTAATGGCCTATATGGGAAAGGAATCTAAAAAAGAGTGGATATGTGGATATGTATAGCTGATTCACTTTGCTGTACACCTGAAACTAACACAGCATTGGAAATCAACTATACCCCAATAAAAATTTTTTAAAAAATGAGAGGATGACTAGGCCTGCCTCCATGAGAAGGATGGAACATGACATAAACCATGGTGAGATAGGTAAGCAAAGGCATCCTTCTAACCATGGTTTGGGATGGGGGACAAAAAATTTAAAAAAAAAAGGAAACCACCAGAGCCGTGGAGCAGAGAAGATGCACAAGGGCTGGGGGTGCTGCGTGGGAAGAGGGGGAGAGAAAGCTAGTCGGCATTCAGCAGTTTACTTTTCTGTCTTGGGCTGAAGCACAGTCTCATGCGGGAGACAATGTCAAGATGGGTACTGTCTGCCGAAGCCGTCCTTTGGCTTCGTGAGTGTGTTTGGTCTGGGCACGGGGCAGGCTAGAAGTGTCAGGGTTAATGCCCCCAACAAACGAGGGACAGGAACTGGTGGATGAACACTCCACTCTCCTCATTCCTCCTAAGGGACAGCTCTGGGGTGTGTTCTACACCATCTATCAAAAGCCCCCATGGGACGGTGTCCCAGAAGCCCACGGGGGAAGCGGCTCAGTATCATACACTCCGTTGGCTTTCCTCCCTTCCCTCCCTTACTTTCTACTCCCTCAACTTTCTACTCCCTCACTGTGCTTCCTGAGATCATCTCCCGAGTAAACTGCTTGCTCCCAAATCCTTGTCCCAGGGTGCACTTTAGTGAAACCCAAACTAAGACAAGGAGTATACACAATTAACACAGTGCCCGCTACAGGTGAAGTTCCAGAAGCGGTGCATCTCTTAGTGTGTTAGGGAGGGCCACTGCTGGTTGGAAAGGCTGCTGAGTAACACTTGCAACTTCCGCTTCTCTTGTGTAATTCTTTTTGACTCTCTCCTTCCCAGCTCTGTGACCTGAAATGTTTAAAAATGGCCCAAATTGTCTTCTTAAAAAAAGATGGGAGAAGATTAGGGTTGCTGCTTCTAGGACTGGACTTTTAGTAAGGGCTAAGCATTCTGTCTACAGGGATAAAAGGAGGAAAAGAAGCAAGGTGAGAAGCACTGAGACATGTGTTTGACTTTTGTAAACACCAATTCAAAGCCTAGACCATGCCTTAGGTTTCCCTGTGTGGCAGATCACCCAAAAATGTCCATCCACATGCTTTTCCAGGGCCTTTCCATTCCCCTTCTCCTTGAGCCTCAAAGGACACCGTGATTTGTTTTGACCAGAGTACGTCAGAAGTGACAGTATATGACACCCGAGGCTAGGTCATGAAATGCCATGCACTTTTGTCATATTCTCTTACGATGCTCACTTAATCCAGCCACCATACTGTAAGGAAGCCCAAGCAGTCCATGGAAAGGCCAATGGGGAGAGAAACCAAGCCTCCGAGTCCAGATGAGCTCTCAGTAGAGAACCAGCACCAACTTGCCACCCATGTGAGTGAGCCATCTTGAAAATAATTACTCTAGCCTCAAGTTGAGCCCTCCCAGCAGACAAAAGCAGAAGAAAAAACAAGCCCTCTCTGCTGAACCCTATCCAAATTGCACATTTTTGAGCAAAGTAAAAGATTTTTATTTTGAACTACTGAGTTTTGAGGCAGTTTGTCACGCAGCAATAGGTAACTGATACACTCAGTTTCCCCAGAATGGAAAGGTGACTCAGAGTTTTTACTAGAACCTTTTTTTTTTCTGAAACCACAGTATATTTTTCCCTTTTTGAGGCCTGTAGTCTCAAGTTCTCCCCGGTACCTCCATGCCCCTATATCTTTCACCACTTTGACTGGAGCAGTGTGGAATGTTTGCCTTCTCACCAACAGCAAGAGCCCTCATGTGACTGTAAATATTTGTTAATTGATAGATAGGCATAATGTTCCTCTTATCCCATCCAGGCTGGTTTCCTTGGAAACCTAATTTTCCATGGATTCCCTTGACTCCCTCTTGCAAACAAATTTTATTAGAGCAAAGACTGAATCGTAGGTACTTTCAGTAAACTTAATAAATCCAAGGACGCATGTGGTCTAATCTTGGATCAGTGTCTCTTTTAGTAGCTACAGACCCTCGAAAAAGCAGCTCTTTTCTTTGTCTTTCAAAACATAGTAACAGAGATCCCTTCATAACCCACATAACACTTTCTCAACCCCTTCCCCAATCACTAATTCCTTTGTCCCTCACAGTTGCTTTGGAACCTTTTACACACAAATGATCTGTTGAGCCCCAGAATCCTTTTGGGTTCTTTTTCTCCACTCTGTCTTCTCTCCCCTTCTCCCAAAACTTTGATTTAGTCTCTAGGCCAGCAAGGAATAGTTTCTTCCTACTCTAGGAAGGTGAAGGGGACAATTTAGAGGGATTCTGAGCGGGCAAATAGGGGTTTCTTTTCAGCAGGTAGGCGATTTCTGAAAGGAGGCAGGAGGAAAGGTTGCGACCAACAATTTTGATTTTGTCCCAATGTATTATAAAGCATCCATTTCAATCTAACTAGCTAATGAACACCGACAGAAAGATGAAAAGAAGAAATAAAGGTAAACTTTATGTTAATGAAAAGATGTGCTTAGAATCTACCATGAGAACTTGGTTTTTAGACATCATCTTACTATCAGTGTTCACATTCTGTAGCACCAACGGAAACGTAAAGCACATTTCTGTTAATTGGCCCAGAAAAACAAAATTTGGAGCGATAAAATTCCTGCTTTAAGTTCAACTCTCTTTGTCAACTCAATTAACCAATTTTTTGGTCTGCAGTCACCATTTCTGGCTCTCTTTTTTCCTATGTTAATGGGAATGCTCAAGATGAGTAAAGGCAACTCGATGATTTCCTGGTAATGATTTTGATTCTGAAGAGGTGTCTACAATCAACCATTATTCCATATTTTAAAATACCTCTTAGGGATTTTCTTTTCCTTGGCACTGACTTGCTGTGGTCCCCTTTACCCATTATCCAGGCCCACAATGGGTCATAATTCTGAGTCAGGAAAGAAATTTACCACTTGGGCTAATAGTAGAAACCTTATTTAACAATAAGTACAAGTACAATAAGAAACGTAAAATTACTAACAGACCTTCTATTCTCTGAGTATGAAGATACTCAGGAGTAGCTAAAATCAATCAGTCAGTCATTCCCTCTTCCCCTGCAGAAAATTCCACATTTATTCTTAGTTTCCTCACTATCCCTTCCAACCCTTAGCCCAGGGGTTCTCCAAGTGTGGTCACTGGACCAGGACCAAGAGCATCACCTGGGAACTCGAGAGAAATGCAAATTCCCTGTCCCTATCCCAGACCTATGGAAACAAACTCTGAAGTAGGACCCAGGAAGCTGTGTATTAACAAGCTCTCCAGGTGATTCTGATGCCCCTAGATTTTGAGAACCCCTGCCTTAGACCAGCAGTCCTCAACCTTTTAGGCACCAGGGACCAGTTTCATGGAAGACAGTTTTTCCTCGGATGGGGGCAGGGGTGTGGTGGCGTTGGTTCAGGCGGTAATGTGAGCGATGGGGAGCGGCAGATGCAGCTTTGCTCGCTCGCCCGCCGCTCCGCTCCTACTGTGCGGCCCTGTTCCTAACAGGCTGCGGACTGGTATCGGTCTGCGACCCGGGGGTTGGGGACCCCTGCCTTAGACCATATCATTGGATCAGAATGGCACAGCAATCTGAAAGTGAAAGAACCTGAGTTCTGTTCTGTGCTCTGCTTTAGTTTACTGTGTGGTTCTCATCAAGTCACTGCACCTCTCTGGACCTCAGTTTTCTCACCTATAAAATGAAGGACATGGGGCTTCCCTGGTGGCGCAGTGGTTGAGAGTCCGCCTGCCGATGCAGGGGACATGGGTTCGTGCCCCGGTCCGGGAGGATCCCACATGCTGCGGAGCGGCTGGGCCTGCACGTCCGGAGACTGTGCTCCGCAACAGAAGAGGCCACAACAGTGAGAGGCCCATGTACCGCAAAAAAAAAAAAAATGAAGGACATGGATCAGAAATTTTTTTAGGTCCTTACCAGCTCCAGAAAGTAACAAAGTCACTGTCCTCAAGAGCACTGGCCGAGTACTGTAATATCCTGCCATATGATTCCCTTTTTTCTAACATGTCAGTTTTGTTTTGTTTTTTTTTTAGTTTCAGGAAAGGCTAACCCAATCTTGTCAAGATGACTAAATACTTTAAACATCTAGAAGCTGTATTTAAAATGTTTCTGTCAAGACCAAGTCATTTGTTAAAGTCGCTGGTGAATGCCCCCTGACAGTTTTCTCCCTCAGAATTTACCATTTCTCAGCCAGAAATATTAATTCATCTGATCAGTCCGGCAATCTTGATGGGCAATTATTTTTTATTTGCCCATTTTTTATTTGCCCATATTTTAAGAGTAGATTCATAATTCCTTCCATTCAGAAGAATATTCTCCCTATACAAAAGTGACTCAGCATTAGTTAGAATTGTTATTAATATGCCAACCTAGCCTATTCTATTGGTAGGAATGATGGGTCAACACATTCTGGCAATAATATTAAACCTTAATTTTGATGACAAATGTTACATGAGATTTATATTCTCAGATGGTACTATGATATGCATTTTAAAAACCTTTCATTTTTTTTTCCTGCTGATAAATGCAATTTAGTATTTTTGAGCTGAGACCAATCTTAAGCTGAGACATAGAATATGGGGCTGGGCGCTCTTTGCTGAATTTCAACAAATGATTCATTCCATCAATTTGTCAAACTTCAGAATGAGACAAGCAAGCCTTTTATGAAACAGACTTTCCAGATGGGATGAAATCCTGACACAAGTAGTTTTGAAATTAGCTTAATCTTTCAATTACTGAGGGAACGGAGAATGAAAAACTGAGGTTTTTCCCCTGAAGAGTCACTGATCATAGGTAAAACTACAGAGCTTACAGAGTCACAGTGAAAAATGGTTCAGAATCTGGAAACAGAGAAGGAGGAAATGTGTATCGTGTGAGGGAAAAGTCCTTTCACATGGCCCTTTTGCCTTTAAAAATCAACACTAGAAGAAGAAACTAAGACATTGCTTGCATAAATGTCACAACCAGATGCAGGTCAAGTCAAATGGTCCACAACTAGGCCAGTTTTCATTCCAACCCTCGGCACTGTGGGATGGCAAAAAACAAACATGGGAAGAGGAACACCAGGATCAAAAGACCTGGATCCTCACCAAGCAACTACTCTGAACACGTTGCTCCTGGACAAATGGACTTGTGAGGGTGTGGAGGCCAGGCTTGTTTCAGGTCCCCTGGACAGGGGCTGTCTGGATGGGAGCCGTACGTATATGGGCCTGCTGCTTCAGGTAAAGCCCCGTAGGGGTAAATCAGGAGACTATTCCTCCTTTGTGAGGTATTTCTGCCACAGGGAATGGTCCACCCAAGGGCCTGTGTTCCCCCTCTTCATTCAATAAATATTTGTTAAGCTCTTGGAGCACTTACTATGTGTCAGACACTGCTCTAGGGGGCGCATGATGGCCCAGAACAAAGATCGCTGTCCTCAAGGAGCTTAGATTCCTGCGTGGTATGGAGAAAAAAGTTATCACAGCAGGCCCGAGACTGCCATTCTTAGAGAGGCCTGTTTGCAAGGCTGGCCTTGGCTGGCATTTGAGAACTTGGATTTCTAGACAACCACGCCCAGGACTAGTAAAGGTGTGCCTCAGCTGTTTGTGCAAACAATATGGTTTATTCTGAACACCTGCTTTCCTTCTGGGAGTCTAGAATTTTGATACATGCTGGGCAGAGGGCGCCTACATGACCAGCCCCTAGTAAAGACCCGGGGTGCTGAGTCTCTAATGGGCTTCCCTGGCAAACCACATCTCCCATGTGTTGTCACAAGTAGCCACCAGGGGAATGAAGCGTGTCCTTTTTGACTCTGCAGGGAGAGGACCCTTGGAAGCCAGTGCCTGGTTTTCCCCCAGATTTCACTCCTGGCACCTCCTCCCTTCGCTGAGTTTGCTTTGTGTCCTGTCGCTGTAGTAAATCATAACCATGGTTATGACTGTGTGCTGAGTCCTTTGAGTTCTCTGAGTGCATCATCAATCCTAGGGTGGTCCTGGGGACCCCCAAAACACAGGAGGAAGAGGTTCAGAAAACATGCAATTAATATCATAAATGAGTATCTAGTATACTAAAAGGTGATGAGCATTACGGAGAGAAGAGAATGTAGAGCGGGGAAGGAGGTTTGGGAGGTTGTAGGGAGGGGTACAGTATTCTGTATTAAACAGGAGGGTCAGGGCACGTTTCGTAGAAAAGGTGCCGTCTGATCAAAGACCTGAAAGAGGTGAGGACACTAGCCAAAGTGATGTGTGAGGGAAGAGTTTTCTAGGCAGAGGGCACAGCTCATGCAAAGGCCCTAACGTGGGAGGGTATCTGTGTGTTTAAGGAACAGTATAAGGAGGCCGGTGTGTCTGCAGCAGTGAGAGCCAGGGGGAGATAGGCAGGAGATGAGGTCAGAGAGGTGAGGCCAGGAAGGGAGGATGCCCAACATATAGGACCTTGTAGGCCACCATGAAGATAACAAGAAATAAAAATAAGCAGGATAACTAAGATGAAGCCAAGGGTGGGGTAACTACACAAAAATATGTACACCATGGACCTTCATAGTCGGTAAGTAGGCTGTATATTTGGGTTGGTCTGAGGGGAAAAAAATCTCAGGTGTCGAGTCATTGTATTTCAATCTTAAGGCAAGAACTATGGCAAAAGCAACCATATTGGGTTGACCCTTGAACAACATGGGTTTGAACTGCACAGGTCCACTTATATGCAGATTTTTCCCCAATAAATACGTACCACAGTACTACATGATCCGAGGTTGGCTGACCCCATGGAGGTGGAACTACGGATATGGAGAGCTGACTGTAAAGTTATAATGCCAAGTTTCAGCTGTGCAGAAGCTCACTGCCCCCAACCCCCACGCTGTTCAAGGGTCAACTGTAATTGCTTAATAATTGGGATAAATAATCACTATCCATTTTCGGCTCTTCATGTGAACAGCAAACGGCAAAAGCACATTACTGAACACCACCACACTGTTCTGGCCTCACTCTGTAGTTATATACATTTAATACCTAGCACTGGCCTTCTGGGAAGGGCAGGAGGATAAAGGGTCTATGATACCCGTGAGGTGAAGGAAGCTGTTGGGGACTGTTTACGGCAGCCCTAATGAGAGATGCTGAAGGCAAGGGGATGTGGAAAGCTCCTCAGCACCTGCCCTGCCCCCTCTCCAGCACACCTGCCTCCCCACACCTCCCCAAAGCGTAGAACCCTGAGAATACACATCCACACCCAACACACGACTTCATGCTGCCTCTGACATCACACACTGACAGACTGCAAGGCTGGCCAAAGTCTCTCCCCCTCTGCATCCAGGCCCTTGCAGTTTTACTTTGTACTTCCTCTCATCAAGAGGTGGAGTCCAGCTGGCTACCCTTTGACACTGACTGCCCAGGTGACTTTGCTTCAGTCAACAGGCACGGAAGTGGTGATGCAGCAGTTCCGAACCAAAGCCTCCAGGGGCCTTGCGTACTTCCATCCTCACTCTTGGAGTTCAGTCACCCCAATCACCTCAGCCATCAGCTAGCCAATGGAAAGACATATGAGTGAGGTCACCCCAGACCAGCCAGTTCCAGCTGAACTTTCCGCTCAGTGCGGACACGTGGGCAAGCCCAGCCACGATCAGCCGAGCCTGACCCAGACCAGCCAAACCACTAGATGGACTCGGAAGCACTAAATCATAACCAAAACAGAAGCCAGGAAGTTTTAAGGTTCTTTGGCAGCAACAGATAACTGAGACACATGCCCAAGCCTGAATGTCTCTGCAAAAGCTCTCCAGATGCCTCCTGACAGGGGCTTCAAAGTTGAAATCACTGAAGAATCTCTCACGGCCTCTCTCAGGACAAAGGCAGGTCTGACAACGATTTCAAAGCCGGAAGGGCTTGGAGGGTGGCCACTCACTTTAAAGATGGGATGCTTCGCTTTGGGAAAACCCTTACATTTTGGCTTGAGAGTCAAACAATTGTCACACGGCTTCTCCCTCTCCCTCTCGCTCCCCAGGAGAAGAGCAATTGAAATGTTGGAAACAGTCCCTGCTCAAGTACAACAAAGGGCAGATTCTCTCCCAGCTCAGGGAGGCTGGCCTTTGGCAAAGCGGGGAACAGCAGGAAGGGCACAGACGCCAGAGCAGCTGAGAAAGAACTCAAGGCCTGGGTGAAATGCAGGCAAGCTGCCCAGCAGGAAGATTGGCAGCGTTTCAATATCACAGCCTCATTTTGTAGAGCTCAGAGAATATTCTCATCTCCCAAGAATAACAGAGCTGCCCACTTCACTGTATGCTTCTTGGGCAGCGACATGTCAAGTTAATTGAAAACCTGAATGTATCCATGCCCATCAACGTCCACGCTTTTTTCATTCTCCTCAACTCCCCACTTTTTTGGGGGGGGCTTGACTGCTGCACCAGGTATCCCCTTTTAATCATTGTGCTCTGAAAAGAAAAGGTCAAGATATGTTGAGTGCCTTTGGAAGTCACACCAAGAACTCTCTCAACATGAGCCGAAGAAGTACAGTGAAAGCAGCCATAACGTTCCCTTGAAAATGGGGATCATAAGATGAGAGATGAACTCAACTCGAAGCGTCACAGTGGGCTGCTTCAATCCTGCGTCCGTTTACTTGGTACCACACACGGTGAGAAGCAAGACCGACACCCTCCTTGCCCTTTGGAGTCTGAGGCCTTGGGTCTACCCTCAAAGAGCCCTCTGCCCTGGCAGAGCTCTGGACACAAAGTGCCAAGTGCTATGATAGGAGCAGGTTCCAGGTTCTAGGCAAACACAAAAGAGGGAGTCATGCTTATGGGTCTGTCAATAACGGCGGAGGCACCGATGTGAAATCAGAGCACAGCACTCCAACGTTCACCTCTCCCAGGGTGTGTGAGTTCAGGCCATCCACTTGGAGGTACACACAGAAAACCCTAAAACTCTACTTTGTCTTATCTCTGCCACACAATCCCACCAGGACCCCAATGGGCCTTTAGACCCTGACACAAGCTATTCCGCATTCTCTTTGGAAAGCAGGAATGGGAAGTCTGTGTAAGAACTCATCTCCTGATTCAAGACAGAGCAAAAGAAGCGCACCCATCTCTCTTCCCAATTTCCATCTTCTGCCAGACTTTCTATGGGAATCTGTGAAACACTTCTATAGCCTTTAGATGAATGAAACAAAATGAAAAGTTGTCTTTTATTGCACCTTTCTCCTCCAAATTCTAAAACCTGCACCACACAAATCATCATTCCCTCTCACCCAGTGACCAGGCTACAGATAAAAATGTATGAGCTACTTCAGAGCCAGAAAGCACAGAGAGAGAGGATTAAACAAGGCAATCACCTTCAAAATGTTACAAAGCCAAGGTGAAAGGCCTGATCTTGACCATATACACGCACTGTTTTTAATCAAGAAGGAGAAATACACCACCCTCTCCCCCACCAAACCGTATTTTCCTTCATCTTCAAAATAAGAGTGAACTCCTAGCAACTAAATTATTTTAATAAGGTTAAATGAAGAAGAATTAAAAAAGCAGTTACCCAGCTCCACAGTGGGCAAAACCCTAATCTAATGCAGGTCTAATTAACTCTAATTGATGCAAAAGGTCATCTAAAAATCAACAGAAAATATACAGTAACATCCTTGGAAAGATAGTCATTATTTAAGGATCAATGTTCAAAGGACATTTCTAAAAGGAATATAATACCCCCCAAGATGTTCGTGTTCCATGCTGCTTCATTCTTTATCAAAAGACCTTATCGACTTCTCCTTATCAAGAACTGAATCTTGAAGTGTCCCAAGAGGCAGTCTAATTATAATTAATAGTACAAGGGTTTTTTTTCAAAATCTTTAGGGATTCATTAAGCTGACAACAGAAGCTATTTAATACCTGAACTGTCTAATAAAATTGCAGGATAACGGGTACCACCATATTTATGACTTTGGAAATTCTGTTGTTGAATTTCCAAACTACTCTGTGTGTACAGTGTGATGTCTATTACCTTTCCTTTTGATTTTAGGTGTAATTTGCGCCTTCAAAACCCAATATGTATATTTATCTCACTCGGAGGAAACGGAGTTTGGATGTTGAAAGGCTGTTTGACCTTTGCTTCTTCACTCTACCAAACCCACCCCCTACCCCCAGCAGACACTGGCTCTCTCTCCTAGTAGTGAATATTGGATTCTGCTAAGAACAGTTGAATGACAGAGGCAGGGACATTTTACTTCTAGTTACTTTAGTGTGGCGTATAGTTAGTTGTTTACCCAATATCCATTTATCCCTTCTTTCTTCCTAACAGAAACCCAGCAGTTTTCAAGGTGGCCCAGATAAATGAAAGCTTTCCAAGTCTCCCTTGTGTGGCCATGCAACCGCCCTGCTCAACAGATACAAGGAGAAATTTGGTGATGTCTTGGACAGCTTTTGCTTCCCTGGTCAGTTCAGACATACTTAGTACAGCCTTCCCTCTGCTTCCTGCCTTGAATATAAATCATGGTGTCTGGAACTTCCCCACAGATTCTGCAGCTATGACCTGGGAAAGACCCTGACAGCAACAACTCATTTTACAAATCCCAGCAGCCATCTAATGCCAGACCTCTTTACATGTTAGAATAATAAGCCTAATCTGTTTAAGCCACCGTAGTCAGGTTTTCTGTCACCTACAGCTAAAAGCACTGGTAAGTGATACATCTGGCCAGGAAAGGAATCCAGCTTCCACCCTCAGATCTGAGTCGATTTCGTTGTTTGAAATAATCCCTGTTAGGTTATGGTAATTTGCTCCTTGGGAATAGAAACATGTGAGTGCCTCGCAGTAAGCAATGGCCGCACACAAGCTCTAATAATATCTCTCATCACTCCTGTTTCACCCAAGACCAAAGCAAGCAATGAAACCATTTTATTAAAGCAATACTCGGTCTCATGCACCACTGATCACAAGCTGAAGTTTACAAAGGAAAGCTGTGCCCTTCTGAGGACATCATTAAACGGCACAGCACAGAGTCTGCGTTGTATCTCTCTCCTCGGGATTTGGGGTTTTCTTCTGCTACAATGCTATGGAATTACCTTCAATATGACATTCATGACAACTCTTCCCTCAACAGCATTTTTTTTTTTGGCTGTGCGGCGCTGCTTGCAGGATCTTAGTCCCCTGACTAGGGATCAAACCCGTGCCCCCTGCAGTGGAAACGTGGAGTCCTAACCACTGGACCACAAGGAAGTCTCTGATTTTCTGATTGAAATTTTCTGATGAAAATAAAGTTGACCTTTCTAATGACCAAGGTAAAAAGTTCTTAAAGGACACAGACATAAAAGCAGTAGTTGCTAATGTGAATACTGTCCACGGAGTAAGCAGAATGTTTTTTACTAAATGAACATAAAGAAGCAGGTAATGCCTTTAGGTGACCATGCTGAGCTTCTGGGTGAAGAGCTATACCAGTACCCCACTTGCTAGTTTGCAAGAAGGGGTACTCTATGAAAGCACACTGTTCAAAAGTGTTCAGCAAAGGACCACTCAGTGGAACACTGGCATCACCTAGGGGCTTCTAAGAAATGCAGAAACTCAGGCCCCATCCCAGATCTTTAATAGATTCTCCAGGTGATTCAGATACATTGAAGTTTGAGAAGCACTGGTTTAGAACACTAAAAATGTTCCTAACATGTTATAACACCTCAAATCAGGAGATGTTAATTACTCCCACCCCAGCGAATGGCAGGCATTGCCCAATATTCAGAGGGCCATAAATGTTGCCTGTGGACCTTGCAAGGATTTACAGCACTTGCCATGGCAGCAAGAAGGAAATTTATTCTGCCCATGCCACCAATGATTAATATATTTGACTCACCTAAAGATATTAATTTTCCCCTAAAGGGTCATTTATCAAGGTCTCTGAGGTTAATTTATATTCTTCAAGATGACAGTGATAACAAGAGTTGTTGCTGGGAACTATGCAGTGGATATGCAATACCAATTTTTCATGAAGATGCTTCCTCCTGTCACCTCAACAAGGCAACACAAATAGCTCAGAAGTCTGGTGTGCGGTCTGGTTTACACTGGAAAGGGTTATCTTGGGCATTGGTGCTATTTGACCAGACCCTAGAATGCTGTCAGTGGATTGTCCATGGCATTATCAAAAGAACTGGGAGCTTATTTACACCCAACCATGGCATCAATTCACTGAAAAAATAAAATGCACATTTTGCTCTTCTAAGGAGAGTGTGAACATCTAACCAAATACGATCGCATATACCTTGCAGCCTACATTGATTGTGACAGCCCTGAAAGTCAGTGGTGTTCTGAACGGTGTACCAAGGAATGGAGATGAAACAAACTGAAGTTTAGAGCAGTTATTCTAAATTCATTAAAAAAAAAAAGTGATCACTGGAAGCAGGAACTTTCCAAGAGAGCATCAGGATTTCTTGTCCTACAAACCAAGCCGGAAATCCTTGGCAATAAGATTTCTGCTTCCAGCAATACAGGAGTCTAGGGCAGTGGCTCTGGAACTGTGGTCCCTAGGACAGCAGCATCAGCAGCATCTGAGGACCTGTTAGAAATGCAAATTCTCACACTCTATCTCAGACCCACCTAAAACCTGTTTCATGAGCCCTCCAGGTGATTCTGCCGGAAGTTAAACTTTGAGACCCATTAAGATCAAGGCTATCTACTAACTATCCTTGGTGAAAAGACCAATTTTGTTTATTTCTAATACATCATGGGCTGATGTTTCTGTAAAATAACATACTGATATATTGCCAGAAAATGAAATGGAAAAGACATATGAAATATGAGTCCCAATTTTTTTTACTAGATCCAACTGACAAAACAATTACTTGGTATAATTACTAAAAAAGTTCCTAAATGCCTAACTCTCCATTTCTGTACTTATATCCTTTTAGACCAGGAACAAATTTGCAGAATGGCACTGGCCTGCAAGCCACACTTTCAGTAGCACTCATCTGGATACTCAGAAAGGTCTTTCCCTATAACAGAGGAACTGCATAATTTTATTGATTCTAAGATGCACCATTTTTAAAAATTTTAATATCGCTGTAATTAAAATGTATCTCAAAATCACTATCTGCCCAGAGGCAGTAGGACTTAGCTCTCCTGGTCTGTGCACGGTGCATCAAAACCTCCAAAATGGGTATCAAGCACTTGGAAAAATGCCAGAGACAAAGTGGAACACTTTTTAAAGAAATGCTGCATCACCAGTGCTTTTCACAGCACAGAGGATGATATTTTGCAGAAAAATCACAGATGCTAGCGACTCTAAGGAGAAAGTAATTAAAGCCTGTTGGGGTATGAATGTAAGAAAGCGTTGTGAATATCATGAACCAATTTATTTTGCTTACATTTTTCTTCTAGGTATACACAAGAGTGATATATGATAAAAAAATCACTGTCTAAATAACTCTAAACAAGCTCTTTCAATAAGTGTAAAATGCTAGTGATAAGAAGTATTACGTCAGTTTAATGGACCATTTTTTTTCTTACTGGTACATAAAAAATGCATCTTAATTTGGCAGAATCTTGTAATTGATTAAATACCGCATATTCTTTATGAGACTTATTTATCAGTATATAGTTAGGCTCAAATACAGCAAGGGGAAGCCCCAAGTCCCCCTAAAAAAGCAAAATGAAACAAAAAGCTTGAGCAGAACCACATGTGATAAGCCAGATAAGGTCGCCCTGAGGGCAAACGTTGCATTCTCCTGCATCAAGCTGGGGACACCAAGGAAAAAGGCTAAAATGGTTCCAGGCTGGCAGTATTCCTGAATCCCAGAAGCAGCGAACACAGATCTCTGCAAAGAAGCATCCTCAATTTAGACACCACATATTAAAATCAACCAAATATATGTGCATGGTAGAAGATCAAGGACCCAAGGAAACAAGCCCCCATAAGTGACAGTATGCAGAAACCACAAACAAGGAAATGACACCATCAAGGACTTCCAACATTTACATTACCAGATATGAAGTACCCCCCCAAAATGCATTCAATGTTCCCCAAAAAAGGTCAAATCACAAAACTTAACAAGCAATATGAAACCATGAGAAAAGCTCAGCTGGAACTTACAGAAAAGAAAAATAAAGTTGATAGATGTAAAACTCAACACATGGGTTTAACGGCGGGTGAAACATGGCTCAAGGGAGAACTGGTGAACTGGAAGATAGAGCTAATGAAGTTACCTAGAACGCAGCACAAAGAAATAAGTAAATGGAGAACATAAAAGAGAGGATAAGCAATATGAAGTGATACAAAGATGGAATATATGTGCATCTGGATCTCAGAAGGATGTAGAGCAGGGGTTCTCTACCTGCACTTGTGGAGCTATAAAACTATTGATGCCTAGGTCCCACCCAGGACATTCTGATTTAATTGTTCTAGAGCATGGCCTGGGCTTCAGAATTTTTAAAGCTCTTCAGGGGATTCTAATGTGCAGCCAGGGTAGAGAAGCACTAATATAAAAAAAATGGCGAAGATCACTAACTTGATTTAGTCACTCTTCTTGGAAGTGATGCCAAAAGCACATCTGGCAAAAGAAAAAGTAGATAAATAAGGCTTTATAAAAATTAAAATTTTGTGTGTGCTTCAAAGGAAACCATCAATACAGTTAAAAGATAACCCACACAATGGTACAACATATTTGTAAATCGTATTTCTGATAAGGGATCTATATCCAGAATATATAAAGAAATTTTATAACTCAATAATAAAAAACAAATAACTTAATTAAGGGCAAAGGATCTAAAAAGACATTTCTCCAAAGATGTGCCAATAAGTACATGAAAAGATGTTCAACATCATTAGTCATCAAGAAAATACATATCAAAGCACAATTATATACCACTTTACACCCGCTTATGGCTATAATCAAAAAGTCTGATAATAGTAAGTGTTGGTGAGGGTGTGGAGAAACTAGAACCCTTGTATGTTGCTGGTGTTGATGGAAAACGGCACAGCTGTTTTGGAAAACAGTCTGACAGTTTCTCAAAATGTTAAACATAAAATTACCATATGACCCAGCAATTCCATTCCTAGGTATACACCCAAGAGAAGTGAAAACATTGCAAACATATGTCCACAGCAAAAACCTACACAAGAATGTTCACAGAAGCATTTTTCATAGTAGCCAATAACTTTTAATTACTCAAATGTCCATCAACACAGAACAGGATGAATAAAATGTGATATATCCATACAATTAAATATATTTGGTAATAAAAAGGAATGAAGTACTGATACATGCTCTAACATGGATGGACTTTGAAAACATTTTGCTAAGTGAAAGCAGCCGATCACAAAAGACCACATAGGCTATTGTTCCATTTCTATGAAATGTCCAAAACAGGCAAATCCATAAAGACAAAGAAGTAGATTAGTGGTTGCCTAGAGCAGTGGGACTAGGAGGAGGGGTTGGGTGGAATAGAGGAGTGACTGCTAACGGCATCAGGGTTTCCTTCTGGGGTGATGAAACTCTTCTAAAATTGACTGTGTTATACGTATAGCTGATTCACTTTGTTATATAGCAGAAACTAACACACCACTGTAAAGCAATTATATTCCAATAAAGATGTTAAAAAAAATAAATAAATAAAATCAATTGTGGACAACCGTATGGACACATTAAAACCATTGAATTGTATACTTCGAATGTGTGAATTGTTATATCTCAGTAAAATTGTTAAAAATGAAGAGGTGATATTTGAAGGGCCAATGACAGAGAAATTTCCAGAACTGATTAAAGACACAAATCGATAAATATAAGAAGCACAACCTATAACAAGGAGGGTTATTAACATGAAATCTACTCTAGACACACTATGGTGAAACTGCAGATAGCCCAAAACAAGGAAATCCCTGGCAATCAAAATTCAGAGGGCATTGCGAACACATTGAAAGCATCATAGCACCTTAACTGCCAGAACATCAGGAGAACAGACTACTCAGAAGGTAGCACCTTTGGCCTGAAATCTCTAGAAAAAACAAAACACTAGGCAGTAACAGAAATCAAAAGAGTACTGTTCTGTCTTTGATTCACATTTGGCCAGGAACACGGCTTGCCTAAAGAAAAAAGAATGCCTCAAGCTTGAAAGCTAAATGTCAAAAGCCATTTTACACAGTTTCAGTTAGAATCTCTAAGAAGTCACCTGCACCAAGAAGAACTGGGGACTTTTCTCTGACTGCTAAAAATACTGATGGGGAGTTAGTTATGTGTTGGTCAATATTCAATAGTAGAAATCAGAAATAGCTGTGCCATACAGGGTATCGCCCTGCTAATTAAAAGCTCATGCTGTCTAAGATGAAGAGAACTATTAAGTCACAGTATGCTGTAGAAAAATGCTGAGGGTACATTTTTCCTTCTAATTTCTGATTTAGTTATCTCTTCAGGTATTTGTTTATTCACTATGCGACAGACGTGATGAGCTATTCATTTCTTAGCTGTAGTAAAAGTATACTTACTGAAAACTGGCTTTGATTCTTCTACTCCCCTATGTATTCTTATTCATAAATATTTACTTTAACAGTTGTTTGAGGAACGGTATTTCGATATGCAATTAAAGGGATAGTTTTCTACATTCAGTTCTCCTTTGCTGGAAAAGCATAAGTCCTTCCAAACAAACAAAAAAGAAATTCTAACAGCTGATTATGTGTCTACATCTGTCAATGGTTAATTTATCAAGAGTGAACGCAAGTTTTAGAGAGAGAGATAAAGGTTGAGAAACACACGCAAGTTTTTATCACCCGCATGAATATAAAAGTAACAGATTATTTTAAAAACAAAAGCCTTTTTAGATGTCACGTACTGTACAAGTCCAGACTTAAGAGTTTCCTAAAAAGTCTATTAAATGTTAACAATCGGAGAGTTCTGTGTGTCAGCACAGAAATGCGTAAGTGGATCATTTTGACCTGTCACAAGCTGGGCACTCTTCTCATTTTGTAATGTAAAAGTGGTAGAATTTTACCATCTGTTGGCTATCACAAGGCTGACTGCAAACGAAAATATGACAATATTCACGACCAATCAACTATCCTGTCCATCAGGTATTTCATCCTACATGGCTCTGTCAAACCCAAAAAAGCTAAAACACATTTCAATAGGAGCTCCTTTTAAAATGTGGGTTGTCCCTTCTTGAGCCTCAAATACAGGGGATTATTTAGTTTCATGAAATTAAAAAGAGTTCATCTTCATTCCTTCCTTCCTTCCGTGAATATGTATTAAGAATCTTCTGTTTACCGGGAGTCTGCCTATTATTCAGCTCAGTAGTAGTAAAAACAGAGTGGAGATGAAGAGCTTAGAGCTGCCCCAGTCATGCTGCAGGCAAGGCTCCCTAGGAAACATGTAGGATGGAAACAAACACGATATGTGCATTGAACAGTACATCCAAAACGGGCAGCCAGAGGTGCCGGGGAAAGGGATCGATTGAGAAAAAAGGCTTGTGAGAAAAATAACAAAAGATCCTACATGCTGCGGAGCAAGTAAGCCTGTGCACCACAACTACTGAGCCTGCGCACCACAACTACTGAGACTGCGCGCCACAACTACTGAAGCCCGTGCACCTAGAGCCCGAGTTCCGCAACGAGAAGCCACCGCAATGAGAAGCCTGCGCACTGCAACGAAGAGGAGCCCCTGCTCACCACAACTAGAGAAAGGCCACAGGCAGCAACGAAGACCCAGTGACAAAGACCCAACGCAGCCAAAATAAATAATTTTTTAAAAAAGGGAAAATAACAAAAGAAACTCAGGTGGTGTTAGGCACTTCCTGCTGAGCATCCTTTCTCTCACAGTTTGCCATCCACTTTCAATCCCCACACTTAATCATCCATGCTTGGCTCCAATATCACACCCCCAGTTTTTTTTTTACCATGTTCTATTTGGGAACTTGTCACCTGTAACTGAATGCCTTCCAGACACCTCCTCTCTTTGAGCTTTCAAGCTACTATGTGGAATCTGGGGTGAGAGTGAGCAACTAATTTGGTCCTGAAGCCCCAGAACTGATTCAGAAGCTCCACCTACTCCCTCGAGGGTTCTCTCAACAGAAACAATTTGCCATTTATCAGTCAACATTTATCGGTGTATTTAGGGAATGGGGAACTTTGTTTAACACTAAGGGTACCACCAACCCAAGGTAGCAGAAAGAGCATGAGTTTGCAGAAGAACTTGAGTTCTAGACTACATGTAACCCCTTATCAATTGGGGACCGTAAGTCCCATAGGTAAGTCTTGGTTTCTCTCTCTTGTCTTAGATTCTCAACTGGCTGGTTCCTACCAAAAGTATCCTGCTTGGGCAATAAATGTTATTATCCTACTCCTCGACCCTGCGTCCTCGGGAAAGTTACTCAACCTCTCTGCAATGCTTTCTATTTTCTGTTCAGAAGATAGTAGTAGTAATAATATGTAACTCGAAGAGATATTGTGAGAATTAAATGGGACAGCTTACGTAAAGAGTACTTAGCTGACTTAATGTTCTATATAATAATTAGTTACCACTGGCTGCAATGACTTGGAAGCATTTTAGAATCTTGGAGCGGCTTAGAGCTATTGCCTCGAAAAAAAAAATTATTCTTATTCTGCTTTACGTAAGTGGTTCCACCAGTCTTCACTGTATTCTAACCATCTATCTTTTCACTTTTAATTATCTTAACTGGGCTCTCTCCTCCTTCTTTTTGGGTAGCAGCTTAATAAATATAGCTCTGATCCTCATGATTTTACTCAATACTTTATTAAGGAAGGCACAACTATTTAAATTAAACCATATGAAGATTTTAATTGACACAGAGCTATTCGACCATTCAAACTAATACAATGTCATCACTAAATCCTAATTTAGTATTATTTATAAGAATAAAATGCATATATCCAGCTATATTTTTGATGGGGAAATATCTGTTGACAAAATTTATCTATATATGACATCAATTCTATTATTAGGAACATTCCATAGATGTTCTCTGAGAACAATCATCGAGCAGGAATAAGATATATGTGAAGAAGAGAATATGGAGAAATCACAGCTAAAAAGCACAGGTGAGATTAAGAAAAATAGTTCTTATTTTCTTGGCAGTTATATTTCTCAAAGAAATACATGTGCATAACTTAAAAAGTGAAGAGTTCTTTAAAATAATAGCAGGCTCCCGCCCCACCCCTCCCCATCCACATTCTGACTCCTCCAAGGCAAAAACTGAAAACATTGTTTTGGGCATTTTTGTCTAGTTACTTATCTTCATATTTCTAGATGAGATGCTTGTACAGCTATTTCTTGACTTCTCCATCAAAGGTGTTATCTATTAATCTCCTAACATGGAAGATGAAGACTTAGCTCTCTTATAATCTCTCCACACATACATTTCCTTTCCCAAATACCCAAAACAGTTATATCACTTTTTTTCCCAAACAATATGAGGTTAAATCAATATCCATTAAACAAAGCCATTTGCAGTGATTACCATTTCCTTTCTCCCCGTGCCCCCTGCACAAGTTAATAATTTCCTTTTTTAAAAAAAAATATTTTATTTTTATTTATTTTTGGCTGCATTGGGTGTTCGTTGCTGCACGGGCTTTCTCTAGTTGCGGCGAGCGGGGGCTACTCTTTGTTGCGGTGCGTGGGCTTCTCATTGCGGTGGCTTCTCTTGTTGCTCTAGGCACGTGGGCTTCAGTAGTTGTGGCACGTAGGCTCAGTAGTTGTGGCACGTAGGCTCAGTAGTTGTGGCTCGCGGGCTCTAGAACACAGGCTCAGTAGTTGTGGCACACGGGCTTAGTTGCTCCGTGGCATGTGGGATCTTCCCGGACCAAGGCTCAAACCCATGTCCCCTGCGTTGGCAGGCAGATTCTTAACCACTGTGCCACCAGGGAAGCCCAATTTCCTTTTCTTATAATATTGTTCGGTTTTCTATTTTGTCTACACCCAATTCATGCCCAAACTTTCCAACAAATTTGCAAAACTCCCCTAGGTACAGCCAAACATATCAGGTAAGCTGCCTATTCTATTTTTTGTTTTTTCTCTTAGCATCATCCAGGCTGTAGCTCTGCTTCAGTACTTACCAGCTGCCTTCAAGGCCTGATACCGAGCTGTCATCTCGGGCTGTCCCTTACCATCACTCTCGAAGTTTTCTGATCCCACCTGCATTGGAGCTCCAGGTTCTGAGATCTCGTATTTTCCTATTTCTTGGTTCATTCTCCCATCGCAATGGACCCCCCTTAAAAATGTTTTACCAGCTCTTGCGGTGTTCCACGTGGTGGCTGGTTCATTTGGAACGTCTGGCCCCTACGTTTTTTTAACACATTCTGTGAAGCTAGATTACCTCTGCCTCATGCTTTTGAAAGAAAAAAAATGTTCTGTTTCTTTGAGAACTTGCAAAGATTTTTTTCTACTCTCACATTTGATAATTTTGGCTGCTATAGAATTCTAGTTGAGAATTTTCTTAGTGAACTTTGGGGGCCTTGCTCCATTGTCCTGTAGCTTCTTAAGTTGCTATTCAAAGTCCAGTGCAAATCCTTTTAAGGAAGCAGTTTTGTTTTTCTTCTTAGAAGGCTTTAGAATCTCTTTTTATTCTTTTTCCATCCAACATGCTGGTGGGCCCCTTAAATCCAGCAACTCATGTGGCTTCACATTTGCCCCAGGGTTCCAGAAGCCTTGAAGTACCCAGAGGATCACGCCCACACACACGCAGCTGTAGTGAATTACTGGTGGGAGAGCGATACCTCTAGTCAGGACAAACTCTGAGATGTGATTTACACTCCGGAGCTCCCCTACAGAATGAGACAGAAAGTGGGGCTTAGCCTAAAATCACACCTTTGTTTTGGCTTCTGACCCTTCACTGTTTCCCCCACTCCCATACTGGTTTCTCCTGAGAACTCTTCCTTAATGGAGCATGCCCATATCTGAGTCAGGTTTTGGAGAACCTGGCCTAAGACCATCATCTAGCTGCTCGAGTTTGGGAAAGGATCCCGGAGTCTAACCACTCTATCAAACTTGTAAATGACAAAGTTGAAGTTGAGTCTCACAGGCTTCTGGAACTTTGGGACCAATGTAGAGCCCTCTCCTGTACTGCCATTTTTATTGAATCTTAAGTTGAACTTCAGAAACACCCTGAGGTTCAGAGAGCCAAGTTAAAACTATCCTTCCATGTGGCTTGGGGTACAACTCACTCTCCTCTTGGCAGTGTATACATTACTAGAAAAACATGCAGAAATCTAACCTGACTTAAATCTCTAAAAGAAGCTCTGTAGTCTGAAAAATGTGGCTTTAACTGCTTGACCAGCTGTGTGATGACAGGCAAGTTACTGAACCTAAGTCCCAGTTTTCTCCCCTGAAATGGATATAATATGTTAACCACAGTGCCTGTAATATAGTGAGTCCTATCTTTTTATATATATATATATAAATTTATTTATTTATTTACATTTTATTTTTGGCTGCGTTGGGTCTTCATTGCGGCGACTGGGGGCTACTCTTCGTTGTGGTGCATGGGCTTCTCATTGCAGTGGCTTCTCTCGCTGCGGAGCACGGGCTCTAGGCGCACGGGCTTCACTAGTTGTGGCGAATGGGCTCAGTAGTTGTGGCTCACAGGCTCTAGAGCACAGCCTCACTAGTTGTGGTGCGTGGGCTCAGTAGTTGTGGCTCGCGGGTTCTAGAGCGCAGGCTCAGTAGTTGTGGTACACGGGCTTAGTTGCTCTGCGGCATGTGGGATCTTCCCGGACCAGGGCTCGAACCCGTGTCCCCTGCATTGGCAGGCGGATTCTTAACCACTGCACCACCAGGAAAATCTGAGTCCTGTCTTTTGAGTTCTTTTCTGGTGGTGGTGATAAGTTTGTGGTACTACCACCACATGCCTTCACCCAGTTCCCACATGTCAGACACGCTCGGCCAAGGTTAAGGGTATGTCTAAGGCAGTGGTTCTAAAAAAGTAGTCTCCAGGCGAGCAGCAGCATCAGTGGAACTTGTTAACAGAGCAAAGTCTCAGGCCCGACTCCAGACCTACTGAATCAGAAACTCTGGGGATGGAATAAGCCCTCCAAGGGACTCTAATACACCCTCAAGTGTGCGAAACACTGACCTAAGGCCACAGATCAGAGAAAGATATAATAGACCCCCATGGAGATGAAGGCCACAGACCTAGAACCACTTGGTATGGTATTGAAGATTGTAAGCAGAACTAATGATTATACATGACACCTCAATGATTAGGGATAAGAACTCAATGATGCCTCTACTAATAGAGTAGTATAGTTTATACATATCAAGATCATCATGTCATAAATGAATATGAATAGCAGCTGAAGAGTAAAACATAGATTTAAGTTTGTAAAATTGACAGTGAGTCCATATGACATAGCCTTGAAATAGAAAAGTGCATTAATGCAAGAAAAACATAATTTCTGGGCCCAGAAGCTGAAGAAACACTTGGAAGAATCCTTAATTGTATTAATCCTTTTCTGAAACAAGCTACCGACTGTACATGATCGGGAACATTTGCTGAGGAAAACTCATCTGAAGTTGTCATTTCGCCAGAGACACAACTACTGAAATTTGTCTGAAATTCTGAATTAGCGCCATGCAAGCAAATGATCTTTAGAAGCAAAGAAGAGAACTTAAGAGCAGGAAAGAGGTCCTTGAATCTACCACTCAGGTTCTGGGGGAAGAGAGCAAAAAACAAACATTCCAACATCACCTGCATAGCAATTTACTGCCGATAAAGCCAATTAGGTGATTTACTCTGAGGAGTACAAATCAGACACAGGAAAGCCAATTCCTAGATTAAGTCTTCAAGGAGCCTGAAATTTTAAAAAGAGGAAAGAACACCCTCCTGGAGGAAGCAAAGTGCAAAGGGTAACTTGCATGGCTTCGGGTTTCCGGAGTGATGACCAGCCACTCAATTTACTTGGACACAATCTCTGTGAGCTGCTCAGCTTAATCTCCTGTGTGGCAGAGCAGAGGATATTTCCCTCCAGCCCTTTATGGCCTCTGTTTGAAGATCTCAAAGCCTTGCTTATGTGATCAGGGGCATAGCAGCTCTGACTAACACCACAGGGAATATTAGATGGGCTGAATGTCCAAAAAGCATACTTGTATTATTTAGTTAATTATTTAGTTAGTCTCACTTACATTAATGACAATAATACTCAAAATACTAATAAAACAAGGACTGACTTATACAGAATCTTTACTCTGTGCCTAGCAGACCCTCTGCTAAGCATGTTACACGCACATTCTCAGTGGATCTTCATACCACACCTATGAAGTGGGTGCATTTAAAAGCTTGTGTTACATTTTGCAGATGAGGAAATCAAGCCTCAAAGATGCTAAGTAACATGGCTGAGGTCATCCAGCTACTGTGATGGAGCCACGATTCAATCCCAAGGCTATATGACTGAAAGCCCTGTTCTTTTTAAGTAACCTCTTTTTTAAAAAAAATACTAATTTATTTATTTAATTTCGGCTGCACTGGGTCTCAGTTGCAGCACACAGATCTTTAGTTGCGGTACGCGGCCCTGGGCTTCATTAGCTGCTGCCTGTGGACTTCTTATTTGCGGCATGTGTGCAGGATCTAGTTCCCGGACCAGGGATGGAACCCAGGCCTCCTGCATTGGGAGTGCAGAGTCTTACCCACTGGACCACCAGGGAAGTCCCAAAAGCCCTATTCTTAACCATCACCTTTTAATACCTTCATTGAGACGCTAACCTATTTCAACAGCTGCAACTGACACACGCGCAATTCTCTTTGTCTTACAAGGAAAGAGGAAACATTTTAAATAGCAAAATTATGTTACTGAAATGTGCATGAGAACAATACCTCCTTTCTGGTTGAGCACTGGTTCTCTTCAGCCTTAGATAGCTGGAAAGTTTGTTAGGAATGTGGCTCCCTCCTAAAGTCACTGTAGGAGTGGAGATTCAGCTGGTCCCCATAGTATTTGCTTTGAGATTGGTGATGCTTCGGTTGCCATGGACACCAGACTTCAATACACCACTGAGCAGGGGGAATCCATTCTATGCAAAGCAATGGAGCCAGTAGATGGGTACAGTAACAGCTAACTTCCATAATGCTATGACCAATATTTGTTTTGCCACCTCTCATTCAGATGATGTTCTCACCCATGAAGTCTGTAAGACTGCCTCTCATCTGGGAAACAGCTTCTTTATGGCCCAGGTAGCAATGCTCACACTTCACAGTGTCAAAGGCATTCATTTGTCTGGGTTGTTGAATGTATAAAGCTATTCAGAAAAGGAAATGTGACCTTACACAAAACACTTCTTTGTTCAGCTTGCTAAAAGAAAGAATGGATCAGGGGCTTCCCTGGTGGCGCAGTGGTTGAGAGTCCGCCTGCCAATGCAGGGGACACGGGTTCGTGCCCCGGTCCGGGAAGATCCCACATGCCGCGGAGTGGCTAGGCGCGTGAGCCATGGCCGCTGAGCCTGCGCGTCCGGAGCCTGTGCTCCGCAACGGTGAGAGGCCCGCGTACCGCAAAAAAAAAAGAACGAATGGATCAAATGACTTCTTGAAAATTCCATTTGTCCAAGTGGCTAGCACCCCAAGAATAATGAGTCTGTTAACTTGGTAGGCTTCCTTAGTAGCTAAATCCATAAAGAAAGTAACTAGGAAAAGATAAGAGGTACTTAGATATATATAAATAACGCATGAGAACAACATGTTTTTGAGACAAACCAAACATCCAACGTCCAAGGCATTGTACTTAATTAGTGAATGTAGGTCAGAGAGTAATCAGTAAAAGTGAATCACGAAGAGAAATGCTTATTTGGACACATCATGGCAAGTTTACCAAGAGACCATCACCACATGGGGATATTAAAGGACCCCCCTCCACACATGGAGGAAATCCACTGTGTGTTGTGTAGGAGCCAGTCGAGTGACAAACATCTCTCATTAACCAGCAAAGAGGAAATTAGCCAAGTTAATAAAAAATTAATACAATCTATCATTTTCACATTCAGAAGTCAATAAATATAGTGAAATTCCATTAAAACCACCTTCTTATGGAACACTGGGAGGTCAGGTTATTGGCAAAACAAATAATTCAGTACATTTAAAATAATTTTGGGACTTCCCTGGTGGTCCAGTGGTTAAGACTCTGCACTTGCAATGCAGGGGGCACAGGTTCGATCCCTGGTTGGGGAAGTTCCGCGTGCCACGAGGTGCAGCAAAAAAATAATTTTTACTATGCACATTTCCCCAATTTACTTCTTCAGTAATAAGAAATTATGAACCATGCTCTCTCCAAGTAATTACAATACAAATGATAAGTTTAGGTTTTAGTGGAATGTATATTAGTAGATTAATTAAAAGGGGTAAACAAGTTATCTCCAAGGAAATCCACATTATTCTGTGTTAAATTACTGTATCAGAAGGAAAAAAAAAAGGAAAAAAGTCTACGTATCTTCAATTTAATTTATGTCACACAGGTAAATTTAACTGAATGATTCTAAAATGGGAGTAGTTCTATGAGCATCATGTTTTCGATCTGATCTGGGAATGATAGTGTCTCTTATTATGAAAGGATTTAAAACTGCTGGAGCATGGTCTATTTGGGCCTTTAAAGAAATGTAGAAAACAAACAACAACAAAATCCTTGTGTATATAGTGCAAAATTATATTTATCAGAAAAAAAGAAATCCATGTAGTCACTCAGAGTCCTTAAACCTGCAAGAAGATGTGCCAGGCAGGGATTCTTTCCTTCAGCGTCACCCACGAATTGGAAAGCTGATATTCTGGCATTTGTGGAAGAAATCATTTTTAGTACAAAGGACAAACGATGAAAATCATGAAGTTTGGCGGAGGCGGGTGGGGGGGGATCAGTCAAATCTGTTGACAGGCAATCCCATAAAATTGAAAAAAAAATAGTGACTTCAAGCTTTTTACTCAAATCTTCTCAATGAACCAGCAGCAGCAGCGTCACTTGGGAGCTTGCTAGAGATGCAGTATCTTGGGCCTCACCCCAGACCTGCTGAATCAAAACCTGATTTTTACCAGGATCCCCAGGAGATCTGCGTGCACGTTAAAGTGTGAAGAGCGCGCACTGAAAGCACAGATTTGGCGACCAGCCTGTGGGGATGGAACCCCCCTCTGCCGCTGACTAGCTGTGTAACCTGGAACAAGTTCCACAGCCTCTCTGTGCCTCGGTTCCCTCACTGGGGAGGATGGAGATAGTACTGGTGCCTAGGTCATAAGTATTAAATGACATAATATCTGTAAAGTGCTTACAACAGTGTGCACAACAAGGAATCAAGCAGTGCTAGCTCTTATGTCCTTTCAGCCATCACAGGGTTCTGGATCAAGAGTAACAAAGGATCTAAGATGCAGCCCACAGAAGTGCCCCATTCCCTGATAGGTCTATAATCGAGCAATTAGGAACTGGATTCAGCTTACAAAAGTCCAGTTTCCCCAACCTGCTGTCATTTCAAGCCAAACTGCAGGGTTTACTTATGCAATGAACAACACACTGCTGCTTACAAACCAGGGACCACTCAAATTCAGACTGTGTGAAATCTTGCATATGCATTTTGTTCAGTGAGTGCTGAATGGAACGAAAAGAGGACACATTTCCTATCTGAGAAATTTCCATCCTCATTTTTTACCCATCAGTTTGTCATATACTAAAAAGTCTCATGAAACCTAGTACTGAAGCTAATGTGGGATTGCAACAAAAAGAATAAAATACCTAGGAATAAACCTACCTGAGGAGGTGAAAGAGCCGTATTCAGAAAACTATAAGACACTGATGAAAGAAATCAAAGATGACACAAACGGAGAGATATACCGCGTTCTTGAACTGGAAGAATCAATATTGTGAAAATGACTATACCACGCAAAGCAATCTACAGATTCAATGCAATCCCTAGCAAATTACCAAGGGCATTTTTTACAGAACTAGAACAAAAAATCTTAAAATCTGTATGGAGACACAAAAGACCCCAAATAGCCAAAGCAGTCTTGAGGGAAAAAAACGGAGCTGGAGGAATCAGACTCCCTGACTTCAGACTATACTACAAAGCTAGTCATCAAGACAATATGGTACTGGCCCCCAAACAGAAATATAGATCAATGGAACAGGATAGAAAGCCCAGAGATAAGCCCACACACCTATGGTCAACTAATCTATGACAAAGGAGGCAAGGATATACAATGGAGAAAAGACAGTCTCTTCAATAAGTGGTGCTGGGAAAATTGGACAGCTACATGTAAAAGAATGAAATTAGAACACTCCCTAACACCATACACAAGAATAAACTCAAAATGGATTAAAGACCTAAATGTAAGACCGGACACTATAAAACTCTTAGAGGAAAACATAGGAAGAACACTCTTTGACATAAATCACAGCAAGATCTTTTTTGATCCACCTCCTAGAGTAATGGAAATAAAAACAAAAATAAACAAATGGGACCTAATAAAGCTTAAAAGCTTTTGCACAGCAAAGGAAACAACAAACAAGATGAAAAGACAACCCTCAGAATGGGAGAAAATATTTGCAAACAAATCAACGGACAAAGGATTCATCTCCAAAATATATAAACAGCTCATGCAGCTCAATATTAAAAAAACAAACAACCCAATCAAAAAATGGGCAGAAGACCTAAATATACATTTCTCCAAAGAAGACATACAGATGGCCAACAGGCAGATGAAAAGCTGCTCAACATCACTAATTATTAGAGAAATGCAAATCAAAACTACAATGAGGTATCTCCTCACACCAGTTAGAATGGGCATCATCAGAAAATCTACAAACAACAAATGCTGGAGAGGGTGTGGAGAAAAGGGAACCCTCTTGCACTGTTGGTGGGAATGTAAATTGATACAGCCACTATGAAGAACAGTATGATGGTTCCTTAAAAAACTAAAAATAGAATTACCATATGATCCAGCAATCCCACTACTGGGCATATACCCAGAGAAAACCATAATTCAAAAAGACACATGCGGGCTTCCCTGGTGGCGCAGTGGTTGAGAGTCCACCTGCCAATGCAGGGGACACGGGTTCGTGCCCCGGTCTGGGAAGATCCCACATGCCGCGGAGTGTCTAGGCCCGTGAGCCATGGCCACTGAGCCTGCGCATCCGGAGCCTGTGCTCCACAACGGGAGAGGCCACAACAGTGAGAGGCCTGCGTACCGCAAAAAAAAAAAAAAAAAAAAAAAGACACACGCACCCCAATGTTCACTGCAGCACTGTTTCCAATAGCCAGGACATGGAAGCAACCTAAATGCCCATTGACAGACAAATGGACAAAGAAGATGTGGCACATATATAAAATGGAGTATTAGCCATAAAAAGGAACGAAATTGAGTTATTTGTAGTGAGGTGAATGGACCTAGTGTCTGTCATACAGAGTGAAGTCAGAAAGAGAAAAAAAAAATCATATATTAACGCATATATGTGGAATCTAGAAAAACAGCACAGATGAACTGGTTTGCAAGGCAGAAATAGAGACACAGATGTAGAGAACAAACGTATGGACACCAAGGGGGGAAAGCGGTGGGGGTGGGATGAATTGGGCGATTGGGATTGACATGTATACACTAATATGTATAAAATAGATAATAAGAACCTGCTGCATAAAAATTAAATAATATTCAAAAAAACAGTTTAGATTATAAAATGTAAAAAAAAAAAAAGAAAAGAGAAAATAATGTGGGAAAACAGGCACCCCCAAATGCTCATGAAGGGAATGGAAATTGATGTAACCTTTTTGGAGAACAGTTTGATAATCTCCATCAAGAGAAAAATATCTATAAACTTTGACTCAGCAATTGGGTTTTAAAAATTTATCCTACATATATACTTGCAACAGAAGGCAAAGATACATATACAGACATATGTATGTATGTATATGTAAATGTTGTATACGTATATATGCACATTATATGTAGTAGTGTGTATACTTTACAGCATTGATTTTGATAGCGAAAAAGGAAAAAAGTTTGAATCAACTTAATGTCCATCAATAATAGTTAAATTATGGTACAGCTATTAAATCAAACCAGTATAAAGAATGAGATCTCTCTACACAGTAATGTGCAAAGATGCACAGGCACATAAGAGAACAAGCTGTAGTGTGTGTATGTATATATTGGGTTGGCCAGAAAGTTCGTTTGGTTTTTCCATCAGATCTTACGGAAAAACCCAAACTAACTTTTTGGCCAACCCAATACACACTCACATACATACACACACACACACATACAGAATATCACATAAATGGATAAAAATATAGGTATTTTATATATCCAGAATATTTCTTTAAAAATGTTCAAAGAAGACATTTTTTTAAACATGCATACCTTGTTTTATGCACTTCATTGTGCTTCACAGACATTGCCTTTTTTTTCTTGCTTTACAAATTGAAGGTTTGTGGCAGCACTGTGTCAAGCAAATGTATCAGAGCCATTTTTCCAACACCATTTGTTCACTTTGTGCCTCTGAGTCACATTTTGGTAATTCTCCCCCTATTTCAAACTTTTTCATTATTATTATATTTGATACGATGGTCTGTGATCTCTGATGTTACTATCATGATTCGCTAATGTTAGGCTGAGATGGTTAGCATTTTTTAGCAATAACGCATTTTTTAACTAGGGTGTGTACACTGTTTTTTTAGACATAATGCTATTGCACACTTAACAGACTACAATATAAGAGTAAACATAACTTATCTGCACTGGGAAATCAAAAACTTCATGTGACTTGCTTCATTGAGACATTCGCTTCATTGCAGTGGTTTGGAACTGAACCCACAATATCTTTGAGGTATGCCTGTATATCTTTCTGTATCCTCTTATTGTTTGTGTTTACCTTGTGAGTATGACAGTAATAATTTTTAAGAAAAACTCAGGAAAAAAACTCTCAAACAACCTAACATTTACACTTCTAGGAACCAGAAAAAGAAAAAAAAAAAACCAAGCCCAAAGTTAGCAGAAGGAAGGAAATTATAAACAAACATTAGAGCCAAAATAAATGAAATGGAGAACAGGAGTAATACGAGAAAAGAATCAATGAAATTAAGAATTGGTTCTTTGAAAAGACAAACAAAATTGACAAACTTTTAGCTAGACTAAGACAAAAAGAGAGAGAAGACCCAAAATCAGAAATTAAAGAGACACTAGAACTGATATCACAGAAATACAAAATATAAGAGACTACTATAAACAATTATATGCCAACAAATTGGACAACCTAGAAGAAATGGATAAATTCCTAGAAACATACAACTTACCAAGACTGAATCATGAAGAAATAGAAGTCTAAACAGACCAATACTGACTAAGGATATTGACTCAGTAATCAAAAACCTCTCAACAAAGAAAAGTCCAGGACAAGATGGTTTCACTAGTGAATACTACCAAACATTGAAAGAAAAATTAATGTCAGTCCTTCTCAAACTCTTCCAAAAGAAGGAGGGAACATGTCTGACTTCATTTTATGAGCCCAGCATTACTCTCATACTAAAGCCAGACAGGAACACTACAAGAAAAAAATACTACAGGCCAATATTCCTGATGAATAGAGATGTAAAAATTCTCAACAAAATACTAGCAAACTGAATTCAGGAGCACATTAATAGGATCATACCCAAGGATCAAGTAGGATTGATCCTTGGGATGCAAGGATGGTTCAACAAATGCAAATATGTGAGGTGATGGATGTGTTAATTAACTATATGGTGAACATCCTTTTACAATGTTTACATATATCAAGTCACTATGATGTACACTTTAAACATCTTACAATTCTCTTTGTCAATTATACCTCAGTACAGCTGAAAAAATGAAAATAAAAATGAATACATAGTACAAAGGACACTGCATGGCACATAGTCTGTTCAAGTAACTGAATGAGTAAATAAAAAAATGTTTTCCTTTAAAAACGTGATACATCACATTAATATAATGAAAGATAAAAATAATGATCATCTCAATAGATGCAGATAAAGAAAGAATCTGACAAAATTCAACATCTTTTAATGATAAAAAGTGAACAAATTGGGTATAGACAGGATATACCTCAACATAATAAATACCATATATGACAAGCCCACAGCTAACATCATACTCAATGGTGAAAGGTTGAAAGCTTTTACTCTAAGATCAGGAAAAACACAAGGCTGCCCACTCTCACTCTTATTCAACATAGTACTGAAGTTTTAGCCAGAGCAATTAGGCAATAAAAAGACATAAAAGGTATCCAAATCAGAAAGGAAGAAGTAAAATTGTCTGTTTGCAGATGATATAATCATAATCATATATATAGAAAGTCCTAAAGAGTCTACCAAAAAACTGCTAGAATAAATGAATTCAGTAAAGTTGCAGGTTACAGCATCAACATACAAAAATCAGTTGTGCTTCTGTACACTAAAAAAACTATCTGAAAAATAAAGAAATCCCATTATAATAATAACATCAAAATAAAATACTTCTGAATAAATTTAACCAAGGAGGTGAAAGATCTATACACTGAAAACTGTTAAGACTTGGATGAAAGAAATTAAAGACAAATAAATGGAAAGAGATCCTGTGTTTGTGGATCAGGAATGATATTAAGATGTCCATACTACCCAAAGCTATCTATAGATTCAATCCAATTGCTATCAAAATTCCAATGGCATTTTCACAGAAAGAGAAACACAGTCCTAAAATTCATACAGAACCACAAAAGACCCCAAATAGCCAAAGCAATCTTGAGAAAAAAGAACAGGGCTAGAGGCATCATACTTCCTGATTTCAAACTATATTACAATGCTATAGTAATCAAAATGGTATCATACTGACATAAAAACAGACACACAGACCAATGGAACAGAATCGAGAGCCCATAAATAAACCCTCACATATATGGTCAACTAATACTTGATATGGGAGCCAAGAATACTCAACGGGGAAACGATAGTCTCAATAATAAATGGCATTGAGAAAACTGGATAACCACATGCAGAAAAATGAAACTGGACCCCTATCTTATACCACTTACAAAAATTAGCTTGAAATGGATTAAAGGCTTAAACATAAGACCTGAAAATGTAAAACTCCTGGGAAAAAACATAGGGGAAAAGCTCCTTGACACTGGTCTTGGCCGTGATTTTCTGGATATGACACCAAGAGCACAAGCAACAAAATCAAAAATAAGCGGAACTACATCAAACTAAAAAGCTTCTGCACAGCAAAAAGAAACTACTAACAAAAAGGAAAGGCAACCTATGGAATAGGAGCAAATATTTGTGAACCATAAGAGGTTAATATTCAAAATATATAACGAACTCATACAACTCAATAGCAAAACAAACAACTCAATTAATAAAATGGGCAGAGGAACTGCACAGACAACTCTCCAAAGAAGACATACAAACAGCCAGCAGTTGGATGAAAAGGTGTTCAGTATCACTACCAGGGAAATGCAAATCAAAACCACGATGAGGTATCTCCTCACACCTGTCAGAATGACTATCAGCAAAAAGGCAAGAGATAACAAGTACTGGTGAGGATGCAGAAAGAGAACTGTTGTACACTGTTGGCAGGAATGTAAGTTGCTACGACAACTACGGACAACAGTATGGATGTTCCTCAAAAAAGTAAAACTAGAACTACCATATGATCCAGAATTCCCACTTCTGGGCATTTATCCAAATGAAATGAAAACAGGATCTGGAGGAGATATCTGCATCTGCATGTTCATTGCAGCATTATTGACAATAGCCAAGTGGGAGGTCATGAGACAGACCTTGGTAAGGGAGCCAAGGGGCAGACACTTTGGTAACAACCCAACAGCCGTTGCCCTCCCCTTTCTTCTTGTCAGAACCTGCATCCACTAGAGGTCAGAGGTTAGAAATGAAGGATATTAGCCTTTTCGGCATCCCCAGAAACCAGAAGTGGCCAGTGCTGGGTTGTTGACCAACTGCTGGGCAATGAGGCAAAAGGGAAATTCTTCAAGGATAGAATGTTCCATACGATAAGAAAAAAAATTCAAAGAAAAAAACCTCACCCAGTTGTATGGGAGAACACAACGCTTGGAATGGCAGCAGCCATCTTGCAATTTTGAAGAGTGATAACAGCTCACACACCCAGAACAGCAGAGAAAAAGGTCTGAAAGGGCTTGGGTTTTGATGATTTTCCTGAGTTGCTGAACCAATCCTGTAATGACCTAGCTCTACACTCCTTGTCAAGTGAGGTAATACTGTTCCCATTATTTAGATCAGCAGTCCCCAACCTTTTTGGGGGGGGGGAGGGGGAATGGTTCAGGTGGTAATGTGAGCGATGGAGAGCAGCAGATGAAGCTTCGCTCTCTCGTCTGCCCGCCGCTCACCCCTGCTGTGTGGCCCGGTTACCTGATTTAGATGATTTTCCACTGGACATTCCATTATTTGCAGCTAAAGGCATCCCCGCTTAGACAGCTGCCAACCACCTGCCTTAGCAATGAGCTAAGGACACAACTAACAATCTGGCAAAAGGTGTTTTCCTATAATCATGGCAGTAAGATAGATTCCTTGTATTGGGTATAATTTTCTATGTGATGTTCAGAATCACTTTTGATTTTTTGTTAGTAGGTGCAAAGGGAAATACCATTGATCTCATTAAGCAGGTACTTTGTGTCAAGCACTACACTAGGCACTTTATCTAGGGTGAGTCATTGCAGCAACTTCCAGAACAGTTCCCTTTGGGAAAAGAAAATCACATCTATATTTTCTCCAATCTTATTTAAACAACTTGGCATTTCCTTTCATTATGAATGCAGACCACGAACCACCCAGGAGTACTTGTGACTTTGCCACCTATAGAAATCACAGATATATTCATGTCACGCTGCAGTTGTTGAAGATAACTTGAAATATCATTGACCCTCATGATACAAATGTACAATAATCCTTAGGCCTCGCTGCAAAAACTTATTGAATGTGTTAATCAAGCAGCACGTATGCTACTGCATCACACATTTTTAAATGTTTTGGTAACCGAATGTTAATATAATTAGCTTCCTTTGTAATCCTGTGTATTTTATGCATCTAAAAATGTCCTTGAAAAAGAGGTACTGTAGGTTTCACAAGATTTACAAAGGAGTCCTTGGCACAAAAGGGTTTAGACCCCCTCTAATCAGCCCCCCTTGTGACCCTTCTTAATACTGGTCAACCCATTATCTACACAGAAAACCAGGGAAATCTTCTTTTGAAAGGTGAATGAGATGAAGACATTCCCGTTTCAACCTGAAACAAGTGCGAACTCCTAACTTGGACTGCCCCGGCCCTGCAGGATCTGCTTTTCCCCTGCTCACAGCTCCTGCCTGGTCTCCAGCCCTCTAGCCCTTGCGCACTCTGCTCCAGCTGGGCAGGCCACCTTCCTTTTCTTCGAAATCTCTAAGCACTTTCCCACCTCGGGGGCTTTGTCCTTGCTGTCCCCTAGGAACAGCAAGGCCTGGAATGCCTGCCCTTAAGGCAGCCACTTCATTCTCATGCTTCAGTGATGAGCTAGGACATCACCTCCGCAGAGAACGCTTCCCCGCTAATGTATGCCAGGCGGCACCCCTCCCCTCTCCCGCCCCACCTGCACTTATTTCCTGTTTACCTCCTTCCAAGCCCTTCTGACAACATAACTATATATTGATTTTTGTTCACTGCTCAATCCTGGCATCTAGCAAGGTGCCTGGCACACGTGGAAACCTGACATTCACTGAATGAATGAATGACAGACTAAGCGAAGGAGGAAGCTATTATTAATCCATTTTACAAGCGAGGAAATTAAGGCTCCAAGATGTTAAATTATTTGTCCAAGGTCACCAGGGGGCAAAAGTTATTATTTTAACTGCGGTCCCTAGGCCTCCGCCTTAATCCCTCCAGCATACTTTCTAACTTCCTTTTCCCTGCAACATTTCCACCAATCTGGAAAGCAGAATAGACCCAATGCAAGTATTTATGGTGTGATTTCTTAAGACTTTAGTGCTGTGTTGCTCAAGGCTATCTGCCCAACAAACCCTCTAAGCTATTTCCCTTGAGTATTTCCAGGAGGGCCAAATTAACCAAAAGTATATTACCTGGATAGAGTGGTTCGTTCTGTCTGTCTCTCTCTACATACACACACTTTCTTTAATGTATGAATCTTATATACAAAAATAATAAAATCAAATGTAAGGAAGAAAATTCAGAAAACCGTAAATGAAAGACGAAAAAAAATGAGATAAACCCAGGGCAAAGTCTAGTATGCAAAAATACACGTGATAAGGTATTGTACATAAGCTACCTGGACCACGATTCTGCCATATGCTTCCTAGTAGCCACCATAAAGTGAGAAATACAATCAGTTACACAGTTTATCCTGGAGATTTAAAAAATTCAATCCATTTCCAGGAGGAGCTCAACTCTTCCTGTTTCGAAGCCCTGACAGAAATTCCTCTTGCGGATCCTTATAATGAAAGCATGGTAGGATATAGTGATCAGTATTCTAAACTAAAACCTTATAAATAAATGTATCAAGCTTCACAAAACGGTGTCTTAATAGACGTGGCTGATATAATGCCGAAATCTATGCAGCACTGTATTGCCTTGCTGGTCAAAGTGTGGTCCCTGGACCAGCAGCATCAGCATCACCCCGGAACTTGTCAGAAATGCGGCATCTCAGGCCCGATCCCAGCCCTGCTCAATCAGAATCTGTATTTTATTAACAAGATCTGCAGGTGAGGTCTATAATGTTAAAGTTTAACAAACACTGGTCTAGTGGTTAAGTTTGATTTGAGGTCAAGATTGTACGAAACTAGTATTCATTTATTCACGCATTCAACCAATATTTACTGTTATCTTGGCAGTAGGAAAGGATTTTTTTAAAGTTTTTATTGAAATAGGAAAGGATTTGTTTAAACATTAACACCAAAAGCACCACCATAAAGGAAGATATTGATAAATGGGACGCCATTAAAACTGAGTGATGAAGCAAGCCACAGAGTAGATAATATTTGCACCACCAAAACAAGGCAAGTTGAGTACCCAGATATATACCAGGCACTGTCTTAATGCTTAAGTACAGAAATCAAACAAAAACTCTCTACTCTTATGGAACTTACATTCTAATTAAGAAGACATAAACAGGGACTTCCCTGGTGGTGCAGTGCTTAAAAATCCACCTGCCAATGCAGGGGACACGGGTTCGAGCCCCGGTCCTGGAAGATCCTACATGCCACAGAGCAGTTAAGCCCGTGCGCCACAACTACTGAGCCTGCACTCTAGAGTCTGCGAGCCACAACTACTGAGTCCACGTGCCACAACTACTGCAGCCTGGGCGCCTGGAGCCTGTGCTCTGCAACAAGAGAAGCCACCGCAGTGAGAAGCCCGCGCACCACAACGAAGACCCAGCACAGCCAAAAATAAATAAATTTAAAAATTAAAGTATGTTCTGTTATTTAAAAAAAAGACATAAACAAAATAAGTAAAATGCAGTAAGAAAGGGGCATAAGTCAGGGGACAGGTGGCAGTTTCAAATAGGGTGGATAGGGAAGGCCTCATTGAGGAGCTAACTTGGACAAGGTCAGGGAGCTAACCATAAAAATAGCTAGGGGAAGAGTATTCCAAGCAGAGGGAACAGAGAGTACAAACACTCTGAGACAATAAATACCTGAAACAGCAAGAAGGCTGGTCTGCTTGAAGCCGAGTGAGCAAAAAGTAGAACAGGTAAGCAGGGGCCAGGTCACATGGGGCTTCGTCAGCCATTTTAAGGATCTTAGGTCTAACGGCGAGTGAGATGAGCAGCCACTAGAGAAAAGGTAATAGGGAGCCACTGCAGGATGTTGAGCAGGGTAGTGACATAATGAAAAGTGTTTTAAAGAAACCTAGGGTCTCAGAGATACATGGAACGGCTTGAGTGAGAGAAGCCAGCTCAGAGTACATACATTGCACTGATCCCACTATAGGGTGATTCATTCATTCAGCTACTTATGAGGTGGCAAAGATGTGCCTAGTACGGTAGGGCCGAGCTAGACTAGGGTGGTAACCGAGCCAGAGGAAAGTCAATATAAATGACATTGGAGGAAAAGAAACTCAGGACAGAATGACACACTATAGAGAAATGACAGAAGTTCACAATTCAATTTACTCAAGGCTTATGGGTCATCTACTGAGGGCAAAGCCATATGCAGGCTAGGACGTGGGGGTGGGGATGGTGCAGAAAACTTGTATTTTCCCCTCAAAGGGCTTCCAGCCTGGCGTGCTTAGCCTCTGCCCTGCGCCTTTCAAGCCTGAACTTTTGGGGTTACCACAGCTGAGGCTGGCACTGAGACTAGCTGATTTGCTCAGGCTAAGAGATGGGTTTTGTTTTGTTTTTTGTTTTACTCTCAGCGCTTGTTCTATGTCCTGGGAGCAGAGGCCAGAGCACCTCAACTTGATTAGTATAAAAAGAGAGATCTGGTTTGGCAGCAGGGCAAAAGAGAGGTCTTAATAAATGTCTTTGTGGATCAGCACTGCAGACTGGCCCTGGGCCACCAGTCTTGGGGCAAGGAGTCCTTCTGATCCGTTGCCACCTGCGTAGCCTGATGGGTCTCCCACTCTGCTATTCCATTCCAGAGAAAAGCAAAGAAAGGGAAAGCAGCAAGTTTAAGGAAAACAACTGGGGGGGGGGGGACCCGCACAATTTGAAAATTGCCTGCCGCCAGACAGCAAGGTCTGAGAAGCAGATGCAAATATAATGTAAATGATATGTAAATCGCCCTGTGGCCTTCTCAAAGGTTTTATACAACTGGAAGGGCCCTTGGGAAACCGCCAGCAGATAACAATGACTCAGAAGCAGAGTGAACTATTTCAAGACAACTTTGTCACACAGCCCTTTGCTTCCCTGCTAGTACAGTGCAGTCTTTAGTAATCTTTTTTCTCACTTGAATTAACCTGCTGTAAATTAAAACAAAAATCAAGCCTGCCTCTGTAGAAGTTATCTAAGTTAATTACACTTTAAAAACACTGTGTGCCTTTAAGTTTTCTTCAAACGCCGCTCTCGTCCAAACAGAGCCAAGTTAAATGTGTCACTTCCTCCCTAGAACAATATTTGGCTCCAGTGGGTTATGAATGAAAGTACCTCTCTTTCAGCTCTAGTTACTATGATCCTTTGGAGGATTTTTTTTCCCTACTCTATAGGAACTGGCACATTCTCCTCTAATATCTACAGGCTGTATTCAAAGTGAATCCGAAACAAACAAAAAACACACCCCATATGCAGTTGTGAAATCCAATTCACTTCAAGGAGCCACTGGAAAGCTATTCATTAAGAAAACCTGCCCTGTCAAGTATGCTGTCGTCCTGACAATCCTAAAGACACATTTGAAAATGAAAGAAACAAAAACACATTCGATTACAATGGGGTAAAATTCTGTCTACATTTATTTAAAAGAGGACACCCCATCAGATATGCATTTTGAGAGCCATAAAATGAACTGAATAGAAAGCAACACAGGAAGCACATCAGACCTATAGCTGGGCAGTTATTCTGGGTTACAGACCTGGGGATCGCAGAAGCCACTTACCTTCACCTTAATGATGGAAACAATAATAGCATAATCAGCCCCCCAAACTTCTATTATTTTCTAGTACTCTAACATTCGAGGGTGCTTCAGCTTTTGACAGGAGGGTCAAAGGAAAGGAAATCTCTTTCATTTGGGATTAAAAAATATCTCACTTGAAAGGGCCTCCAGAAAACTACTGGGCAAAGAGGCTTTTGGGGAGGTGCCACGTCCGCCGTAAAACACGAGCAAAGCGCGAAGGCTCAGAATCCCAACCGAGAGACTGAGCGTGGGTGGGGGGAGAAGAGGGAGAGGGAAAAAGCCAGGAGATAAACCTGAAGGGACTCAAGAAACGACAATGTCAGACAAAGAGTAACAAAGAGAGGTGGAGAACAGCCAGGGACGCTGTTCCCGGAGCCGCGAGTCCGGGGCAGGGAGGCGGGGCAGGGCCGGGCAGGCGGCGAGCGCCGCCTCGCGGCCGGGGCTGCCTCTTACCTCCTGGGCGAGTTTCTGCTTGAGCACGAGCGCGGCGCACAGGTAGCCCGCGCGGCCCACGAACAGCTCGTCGGAGCCGCACTCGAGGAAGGAAACCGGCGCGCAGACGGCGCACAGAGACCGGAACTTGCCCAGCGGCTGCACGTAGTCGGACCGGCCCAGGGCGTGGTACACAAGCGTGGCCACGGCGTACACGCCCGCGCCCCCGAGCAGGAAGGCGGCGCGGGTGTCGGCGTCCGGCTCGCCCCACTCCTCGGCGCGGGCGCACGCGTCGATGAGGCGCTTGGCCGAGCGCAGGTAGCGCTCCCGGGCCCCGGCGAAGAGCGGGCTCTGAGAGACGTGGTAGAGCATGTAGGCCACCCCGGCCACGCCGCCGTACAGCCCTCCCTGGCAACTGCTGGCCGCGGCCGCCGCCCCCCGGCCCTCAGCGCCGCCCCCCAGCGGGGGCAGCTCCTGGAGGATGCGCTCGATGGTGGCGGTGACCAAGGGCGCCACCGCCTCCTCGCACTGGCCCGCCAGCAGGCTGCCCTGGTAGTCATCGAAGCGGTTGGCGAAGCAGCGCTTGGTGTCCATGCTGCCGCCCGTGCCCGCCAAGGCCGGGCTGGGGTCTGCCGGAGGGCGCGCCCTGCGGTCCCGCGCACCACCTCTCGCTCTTTGAGGCACTCGGATGGCGGTGGATGCGGCCGGAATGGAGCGAGGAGGCTGAGACGGGAGGTGACAAGAGGAGGCGGGCGCGAGGCAGGAGCGCGGAGCGGATTGCCAAGTGGGGCACCGGATCGCCGCGAGGCTCCCGAGTGGCCCCGGCGAGCGCGGGGGATGCGCGTCTCGCGCTCCCCTCACAGAGGCCGCGCCCTTGCCGAACCCGCCCCCTCCTGCGCCGCCGCAGCTCGGCCGCCTCTCCTAGGGGCCGAGGTGATCTCCGGCAGGACCCACGCGGGGGCCGCGCCACTCCTCTCGCTCCGCCCCCGGCTCCTCCCCTCTCGGCGGAAGGCCAGGAACGCGCGGGACACCGATCCGGAACGCTGAGGCTGGGTCTACGCACACCTGGCGGAGGAGGTGAAGACCTCGAATCCCTCGTGTACTCCAGGGTGGCCCTCCTCGAGTCAGCAGATCAGCATCACCTGGGAGCATGTTAAAAATGCAGCAGCTCAGACTTCACCCCAGCAGTCTTTGATTAGTGAATCAAAATCAGCATGTTTAGCAAGATCCCCAGGTGATTCTCATGCACAGTAAAGGTCGAGAAGCCACGCAACTAGTAGAGGCTACTGGGAAAAAACTGAGCGCCCTCCTGAAACTTGTTTTTCGTCTTGGTCAACTTGGCTTTCTCATTCTGAGTGTTTCATCCCGAAGGCTGAGGGATTTGAATGCATCACGCACGTTTCGTGCAGTAAAACGGTGAAATGCCCCATAGGGTAATTTGTTCTCGGCCTTGGCCGTCGTGTTGTTTTTCTTGGACTATCCAGGAGTAAAAGTTCAAAGAACCACACCAGGATAAGGTAAGGGATGGGGGTCTTTCTCCTACTCTAGAGACCGCCCCCGACCCCCATTCATGCGTAGTGAGCGCCCCATAAATGTCTTGAGGCCATTAACTAGTGAATATAAGGGTAAACGCTGCTGAGAATTTTAATTAGGCGTTTTGACCCTTTTCTGTGTGTCCTTAGTTACTTCCTTCCCTCCTTTCCTTCCTTCCCATGTTTCTTCCCGTCTGCTCCTCCGCCCCCCACCCCGACCCGCCGCAGGCGTATTGAGTGTCTCGTATGGGTCCTGGACCCTGAAAGTAGATGGATAAACAAAATAGACATGGTCCTAGACCTCTTGGAGCTTACAGTCCAGTGGGAAAGACAGAAAATGAACAATTAAACACATGAATTGCCTTTCTTTTGGTCAGCTGTTTTGAAATAATTCTTCCTTTCCCAAAGTGTTGACTAGTGAAGGCCAAAGAGCTCACCTTTCGCAGCGGTATTTGCATTTTGATAGGGACGGTGCAAGACCCAAAAGAATGAGTGACTCCTGGAAAAGTTTCTGACACTTTGTTGGGAGAGCAGCAACTCCACTTACTTGAAAGGCCAGTTTTGCTTGGAGGTAATTGTTTTCCTGAAAAGTGTTAATTGTCGCAGTGATTTGGAAGCAGAGATTAAATAGGCTGCCCCTCTGTCCTTGCTTGATGTATTCTGGAGAAGTTCAGTTTGCCAAGGTGACCGCCAGGACTGACACATCCATAGAGCGGATGGCATGGCCTCCGTTCTCCTGTAACGTGCCGAAACAGGTTCATTTTTCATTATAATAATAGAAAGCTAAGTCCACTTTTAGGCAGGGAGTGTGATGGGCTAACGGTATCAAAGGAGCATCTGGAATGCTCTGTTTCTCCTTGGGGCTTCTTGCTCATCCCTCAGTCGTAGTAGGCATTAGGAGTGATTTTTGCCCCTTTGGGCAAGGAGTCATCAACTGCAAACCTGCATAAGCAGAAATGAAGCCTTATTCTACTTTATTCCTCCCCACCTCACCCTCGTCATGAATCTAGAGGCAACTCTGTTCATTCTGGCTCTGATTATCCTTCCACACAGCCCAGCACCAAGGTAGCAGCAGCAGCAGCAATGAAAGGGACTTGGGCTGATTGCCTTCAAAATAAAATGGAAGCAGGTGTCCGAGACAAGGAGCTCTGCTTTTTTCCAAGTTGTGTTCCCCTCCCACCTCCCGCCAAAAAATGCTGCATGACAAGCAATCACAACATCTTGCGGCGCATCATAGTAAGTTTATTGCTCACGCGTCTGGGATCTTGGCTGCGCTCTGGGGGCGGGCTGGCTGTTGCTTGGGGAGACTGGGTTGACTGGGCTGTGGTCCACATGTCTCATCCTGCAGCAGTTCAACGCTGGCATGACTGCATGGCAATGGCAGAGGGGCCAGAGCACAAGAGGAAACATGCAAGACTTCTTTAGGTCTGGTCTCAGAGCTGACACGCTCTTGTCTGCCTTATTCTATTGGCAAATCACCTCAGGAAATACAAGGTGTCTTTATGTAAGTCCAAAGCTACATGACAAAGGGTGTGTATACAGGGTGGGGTGAAGTATTAGGGTTCCTAGGGGTTTCTTTTCTGCAGTGATGCCCGCAAGTAGAACAAAGGTCACAAGATGGATGAGAAACAGCCTGGCGTGGGAGAAGCAAGACATTAGTGGTATCTAGAAGCCCTCTTAAACTCACAGGAGAAATTAACCCTTTTACCTGTAAACGTCTTTCCCAAAGACCTTGCCACTTTGTTGCACAGTTACCTGGCAAATTCTCGGCGCAGAACATTCTTCAGGGCAAAGTTAGCTAGTCAGACCACGTGAAGCCTCGCCTCTAATCGTCATTTACTTAATTTGCAAGCAGTGTTGTTGATTTTAATATCATGACTCCACTGGAATATACTCTCCGTGAAGGTAGGGCTTTTTGCCCCGTTAATTTACTGATGTGTACCAAGAGCCTGGAATAGTCCCTGGCACATGGAGTAGGCACTCACTAAAAGTCTGTGAAATGATGAATGCATTGCCGTAAGAGAACCGTTAGCAAGGTCACCTGGGGTGTAGCATGCAGTGAAGCCTTTATTGAAACTTTAGCCTGACTTGATTAAACTCCCACTGTTTTCTTGGATCCTTTTGCTCTTTTGAATGTGAGGATGTAAACATTCTGCAGTTTCTGCCTCCTTACTTTGTTTCTCCACGAAGTCTGGTGACCTCTATACTCTACCTTGAATTCAGTGACTTCACACATTCTATTTTTAATAACTAACCCTGTGTGGGAGATTATATTTTCCAACTACGGCCCCAACAATATCTGCTCTGCCACATGCTCCTCTACAATGTGACCTTGACACTCCTCTCATCAGGAGGTAAGGTATGTGCCCCCTGAGTGGGCTGAGAATCTGAGTGGGAATCCGAGTGGGCTTATGACTCCAGAATCTGAGTGGGCTTATGACTTACTTGTAACCGATGGAATGTGATCAAAATGACACTGCATGTCATGCAAGGCTAGGTCATAAAAAAAGATACAGCTTCCGGGTTACATGCTGCAACACTCATATTTGGAGCACTGAGCCACCTTGTAAGAATCTAAGAGAGGCTGCCATTTTGTGAGGAAGCGCAGACAACGTGAGGAGGCCATTTGTAGGTGCTTGGATCAACAGCCCAGCTGAAAGAATCAACTGACAGTTATGTGAGTGAGCCACCTTGGATATACAGCCCAGTTGAGCCTTCAGATGACTACAGCTGCATGAGAACCCCATCCCAAACCCTTCCAGAATTCCTGACCCACAATATCATGAACAAAATAAAATAGTTGTTTTGAGCTACTAAGTTTTAAGATAATTTGTTTTTCAGCAGTGGTAACTAGAACATCCTGCTAGCTTCCCATCATCCAATGCCATAAAATCCCTGTAATCAACAGTGCACTCAAGAGGCTTTTTATGGAGGAATCTAGGCAGGGAGACAGCAAGTATGCAGGCACACAGAAAGTTGTGTTCCAAAATAGTCTACTTGGACTCTTTAGAAGTAGCACTGACCCCACAAGAAATATGCAGCCTATACAAAACTTGCCAAAGCCATTTATTTTGCCCTTACCTGCAGGATTTTTCCTGATATTTACAGAATCTCTAGCAGCATTTGCTGACAGGCAGCTCCCAGCACGTGGTTTCTGTGATCCTGCTGAATTGCCCAGTTCCTAGCTCTTCCTCAGTATTTCCTTAGTATACGGATTTTGCAAAACTATGGGTGGAAAATAGTTTTAGTGGGTTCATCAAGGAAATCATGTAAAAATTATGCAAAACTATCCAGGAAAAACATATTAAAATTAAAGGGCTTCTCTTATGAAAATCATTGCTATCTAAGGGTGAATATGAAAAAAAAAGTCGTTGTATAACTGTCAAACCTCAACATGTAAGGTTTAGTACATTTTATGGGATAAACCATCTTAAAATTACCTTCAGAAAGTTTTCCAAAGTTTTGCTCAAAGCGTGCATTTTGAAGATGGTTTAGATAGCTGAATCAGTGCTATGTCCAGTCCTTATAGCACATTCTCTTTGGAGATGCATCTCTGACTTTTAAAAAAATTTTACTTTATATTAGAGTATAATTGATTTACAATATTGTATTAGTTTCAGGTTTACAGCAAAGTGACTCAGTTACGCATATATATATATATTCTTTTTCAAATTCTTTTCCCATTTAGGTTATTACAGAATATCAAGCAGAATTCACTGTGCTATACAGTAGATCTTTGTTGGTTATTTATTGTAAATATAGGAGTGTGTATATGTCAATCTCAAACTGCCAATTTATCCCTCCCCCCACCTTTCCCCTTTGGTAACCGTAAGTTTGTGTTTTAGGTCTGCAAGTCTGTTTCTATTTTATAAATAGGTCCATTTGTATCATTTTTTTAGATTCCGCTTATAAGGGATATCATATGATATTTGTCTGACTTACTTCACTTAGTATGATAATCACCAGGTCAAACCATGTTGCTGCAAATGGCATTATTTCATTCATTTTTATGGCTGAGTAATATTCCATGGTATATTTGTACCACATCTGCTTTTTCCATTCATCTGGCGATGGACATTTAGGTTGCTTCCACGTCTTGGCTATTGTAAACAGCACTGCAGTGAACATTGGGGGTGCATGTATCCTTTCGAACCATGGTTTTCTCTGGATATGTGCCCAAGAGTGGGATTGCTTTATCATATTGTAGTTCTGTTCTTAGTTTTTTAAGGAACCTCTGTACTGTTCTCCACGGTGACTGCACCAGTTCACATTCCCACCAACAGTGTAGGAGGGTCCTCTTTTCTCCACACCCTCTCTAGCATTTATTGTTTGTAGACATTTTGTTGATGGACATTCTGACTGGTGTGAGGTGATAGCTCACTGTAGTTTTGATTTGCATTTCTCTGATAATTTGTGATGTTGAGCATCTTTTCATGTGCTTTTTGGCCATCTGTGTGTCTTCTTTGGAGAAATGTCTATTTAGGTCTTCTGCCCATTTTTTGATTGGGTTGTTTATTTTTTTGATATTCAGCTGCATGAGCTGTTTGTATATTTTGGAGATGAATCCCTTGTTGGTCACATCGTGTGCACATATTTTCTCCTATTCTGTGGGCTGTCTTTTCGTTTTGTTTATGGTTTCCTTTGCTGTGCAAAGGCCCAGGGATCGAACCTATGCCCTCAGCAGTGAAAGTGCAGAGTCCTAACCACTGGACTACCAGGGAATTCCCGCCGTTTTGTTAATTGTTTTGGATTTGTTTTTCAAGGTCTTGTTTTCTTCCCTTCATCTTTTGTTCTCTTGTGATTTGACGACTAACTTTACTGTTGTGTTTGGATTCCTTTTTCTTTTTTGTGTGTGTATCTATTGTAGATTTTTGGTTTGTGGTTACCATGAGGTTTTGACATAGTAGTCTATAAATAAACAAGATTGTTTTAAGTTGCTGGTCTTTTCATTTCAAATGCATTTCCAGTATCCTGCATTTGTACTCTCCTCTTCTCACGATTCCTGGTTTTGATATCATAATTGTGTGTGGATGATTTCCTACCTTTACTTTATGTTTGCCTTTATTACTGAGCTTTTCAATTCATAATTTTCTTGTTTCTAGCTGTGGTCTTTTCTTTTCCATCTAGAGAAGTTCCTTTAGCATTTGTTGGCAAGCTGGTCTGGTGGTGCGGAATTCTGTTAGCTTTTGCTTGTCTGTAAAGCTTTTGATTTCTCCATCATATCTGAATGAGAGCGTTGCTGGGTAGAGTATTCTTGTAGGTTCTTCCCTTTCATCACTTTAAATATATTATACCACTCCCTACTGGCCTGCAGAATTTCTGCTGAAAAATCAGCTGATAACTTTATGGCGGTTCCCTTGTATGTTAATTGTTGCTTTCCCCTTGTTGCTTTTAATATTTTTTCTTTGTATTTACTTTTTGTCAGTTTGATTAATATGTGTCTCAGCATGTTCCTGCTTGGTGTTACCATGTATGGGACTCTCTGGGCTTCCTGGACTTGAGTGACTGTTTTCTTTCCCAGGTTAGGGCATTTTTCAGCTATTGTCTCTTCAAATATTTTCTCAGGTCCTTTCTCTCTCTCTTCTCCTTCTGGAACCCATATAATGCAAACGTTGGTGTGTTTAATATTGTCCCAGAGTTCTCTGTGACTGTCCTCATTTCTTTTCATTCTTTTTTCTTTCTTTTGTTCTGTGGCAGTGATTTCCACCATTCTGTCTTCCAGCTCACTTATCCGTTCTTCTGCGTCATTTTTTCTGCGATTGATTCCCTCTAGTGTGTTTTTCATTTCAGTTATTGTATTGTTCATGTCTGTTTGTTCTTTAGATCTTCTAGCTCTTTCTTAAGCATTTCTTGTATCTTCTCGGTCTGTGTCTCCATTCTTTTTCCGAGATCTTGGATCATCTTTATTATCATTACTCTGAGTTCTTTCTTTTGTTTTTTTTTTGTTTTTTTGTTTTTTTTTGCGGTACGCAGGCCTCCCACTGTTGCGGCCTCTCCCGCTGCGGAGCACAGGCTCCAGACGCGCAGGCCCTGCAGCCATGGCTCATGGTTCCAGCCGCTCCGCGGCACGTGGGATCTTCCCGGACCGGGGCACAAACCCGTGTCCCCTGCATCGGCAGGCGGACTCTCAACCACTGCGCCACCAGGGAAGCCCCTGAGTTCTTTTTGAGGTAGATTGCCTCTCTCCACTTCACTTAGCTGTTCTTCTGGGGTTTTATCTTGTTCCTTCATCTAGTACGTATTCTTCTGCCGTCTTGTCTAACTTTCTGTGATTGTAATCATCTTGCTTTTGCTGTCTGCCGCCTGGTGGGTGAGGCTGGTCTAAGAGACTTGTGTAGGCTTCCTGGTGGGAGGGACCTGTTCCTGCCCACTGGTGGGTGGAACTGGGTCTTGTCCCTCTGATGGGCAGGGCCATGTCAGGGGATGTGTTTATCGGGCAGCTGTTTGTTCAGAAGACTTTAAACAGCCTGTCTGCTGATGGGTGGAGCTGTGTTCCCACCCTGTTGGTTGTTTGGCCTGAGGTGTCCCAGCACTGGAGCCTACAGGCTGTCTGGTAGGGCCAGGTCTTGGGGAGAAAATGGCGGCCTCTAAGAGGGCTCACTCTCATGAGTACTCACCAGAAGTGCTGCTGCCAGTTTACTTGCCCCTGCAGTGAGCCACAGCCACCCCCGCCTCTGCAGGAGACCTTTCAATACCCACAGGTAGGTCCGGCCCAGGCTCTTAGGAGGCAGCTGTTTTTTCCCCTGTGTCCTGGTGCGCACGAGACCTTGTTTGTGCCCTCCAAGAGTGGAGTTTCTGTTTCCCCCAGTCCTGTGGAATTCCTGTGATCAAACCCCACTTATCTTCAAAGCCAGATGCTCTGTGGCCTCCTCCTCCCAATGCCAGACCCCCAGGCTGGGGAGCCTGACGTGGGGCTCAGAACTTTCACTCCTGTGGGAGAACCTCTGCAATATAATTATTTTCCAGTTTGTGAGTTGCCCACCCAGCAGGTATGAGATTTGATTTTATCAGGTTGCACCCCTCCTACTGTCTCATTCTTTGTCTTTGGATGTAGGATATCTTTTTTGATAGGTTTCAGCCTTTTTTTTAAATCAATGCTTGTTCAGCAGTTAGTAGTGATATTGGTGTTTTCATGATGGGGGATGAGCTCACTCCGCATCTTGTCTCCACCCTCCGGTCAAGTGGTTTGTTCAGATCTGCGTCTTCTGGCGTCTAAGAGCCAAGGAGCGTGGTGCAGCCACCTTACCGTTCTCAGTTCTCCCATGGCACACTGACAGCTGCCGCCTGGGACAGCCCAGCTGGGGCCTTGGGGCTGCCTCCCAGCCCAAACCGGGTGCCACATCTCTGATCTTTTAGCTCAGCAACCTAATTGGAGATTTCTCCTGCTTCTGCTCTTTCATCCTCTTTAGGCTCTTTTCAAAGTAGCAGCCAGAATGATGTAAGCCATATCATCTTCTAACTGATGATATCAACGTTCCACATGTCCCTCAAAGTAAATTTCAGAGTCCATAGGATGGCCTAAATTCAGAGTCCATAGAATGGCCTCATCACTTCCCCCACTTCTCCTCTTTTTCCTCTTCCCCTTGCTCTTTCAGTTCTAGCCACCCTGGCTGCCGTGATGTTCCTCAAACGTATTAGTCATAGCCTTAACTTAGAGAGTTTCCTTTGCAGTTTTCTCTTCCTGATATACTCTTCAAAAGATATACTCATGTCTTGCCCCTTCAAATCTCTCTCAGTGAAGTATTCCCCGACTTCCTATTTTATCTTATTTTATTTCTTTAAAAAGAACTTGTTACACAGAATGGATAATTATCATTTTTAAAAACTTTTATTTATTTTTGTCTGCATTGGGTCTTCATTGCTGTGCACAGGCTTTCTCTAGTTGTGGTGAGTGGGAGCTAATCTTTGTTGCGGTGCATGGGCTTCTCCTTGCAGTGGCTTCTCTTGTTGCGGAGCACGGCCTCTAGGCGCGTGGGCTTCAGTAGTTGTGGCTCACGGGCTGTAGAGTGCAGGCTCAGTAGTTGTGGCACATGGGCTTAGTTGCTCTGTGACATGTGGGATATTCCCGGACCAGGGATCAAACCCGTGTCCCCTGCATTGGCAGGCAGATTCCTATCCTCTGCGCCACCAGGGAAGTCCCCGGACTTCTTATTTTAAATTACAACCCTTCCCCCAACCATTAGTGTCTAAAAGGTATTTACTTAGTGTCCAAACATTTTTACTGATTTATGTTTTTTCTTTTCTGTCTCCCGGCACTAGAATGTCATCCCCATGAGGGCAGGAGTTTTCATCTGTCTTGTTCCCTGCTTTATCCCCAGCATCTAGATTAATGCCTGGCACAGAGTATTTGCTCAGTAGATATTTATTGATGTCTGTGGTACCCTTGATAATATCACAAACTTCCACCGATCCCTGACTGATGGCTGAGCTTTGTTGCCTGCTTTCTTGACCAGTTTCCTGATTGTGCTCCTCTGCACAGGCGGCCATAAAAACGTGCATTTTTAACATAGGATTTGATTCTTGTCTCTTTTTCTGTAGCTCCAGTATTATCAATTTGGAGCTGTTTTTAGCTATTATAAGTCAAACATAATCACACACTGTAATGGCAGAATCAGAAACCAGGTGCAATAAGTACGTGGACTGGCACTCATTGCTCCATCTGAAGGAGGGGCAGCCCAGTTTGATCAGTCACATTGGCCAAGAGCAAGTAATAATGCACACCCTACTGTACTGGACGTGACAAAAATATGTTCACTATTTTTCTATGGGTACTATAATGTGTGTGTATGTATATAAGGTTTGAATGTACTATAGTAAATCATTGCTGTATGGGGCAGTGCTAAGGCAGGTATGCCTCTATTTTATTTTTAATTTCTATTTTATGTTAGAGTATAGTTGATTTACAGTGTTTTGTTGGTTTCAGGTGTACAGCAAATCTATGCCTCTATTATTTTTTTAAGTCTTTATTGAATTTGTTACAATATTGCTTTCATTTTATGTTTTGGTTTTCTGGCCACGAGGCATGTGGGATCTTAGCTCCCCGACCAGGGATCAAACCCACACCCCCTGCATTGGAGGGCAAAATCTTAACCATTGGACCACGAGGGAAGGCCCTGTATGCCTCTATTTTAAATTGATGAATCTGTGTTGTTACCTTAAATCGGCAAGTGGAGATGGAGGTGTTCATTTGGTTAGAATAAATTCTTTTAACTTGAAAGTTATAACAGTTTCCTACATGTAGTCATTTCCAAGGTTTTCTCCAATATTCAGGATATTAGGAGGAAAGGAGTGATTAAAGATCTCTGTGATGGTATAGTTCAACAGATGTCAAATAATAACGTAGTAATGAATAATGCATTAACATTTCTGCTCTTCATCTTATGATAAACCAGTATTTCTACTTCTGCATCGATATAGTTCTCATTGTTGGAAGAAGTTCCAATATCAGAAATATAACATAGTTTATTCTCTTAGACAGTCAATCTGTAGACAGCTTCATGAATGTAAGTGGTGGTCGTTAAGAATCAGATATGTCTCAAATAATTTATATTGATTTTGACTCTGCACTGCCCATGCTTACACTTTTCCAGCTGTTCTCAATGTGAGATGACTTCTCAAGATAGCTTGACCCAGCGTTCCTCTGAGGTACAGTAAGGAGTGATACCCAGAAAGAACCTGAGTCTTAGCCCATAATCCAAAAGGCAGAAAAAGCCATTGCCAGATGGCCAAAGAAAAATAACTGCTTTAGGTTGGCAAAGATGAAAAGAATTATGGAGCTGGAAGGATCCAAGAGATCCTTAATTGAATCCTTTCCTTTAACAATAAGGAAACTGAGATCCCTGGCAGTCGTACAACAGGGAGTCACTGAATGGTTGTAAAGAGGAGAGTGATGGGATCATATCTGTGATTTAGAAAGATTATTTTTCTGGAAAATTGGACAATATATTTGAAAGGAGTAAGATGTATTGGGATGGTAAGTAGAAGAGTCAAGAAATGAGGAAATCTGAGCTAGGTGTGTAGCAGGAAATATGGAGGGACTTAGAAGGAGTCAAGAGATACTATGCAGATAGGATTTACAGGGTTTGATGACCAACTAGATGTGAGCGTAATGTAGGATAAGAGTCAAAGATTATGGCTGTTTTCTGCTCTAGACAATTAGGCCAATGGAGGTGCTCTACACCAAGCCAAAGGGTACAGGTAGTAGAATAGGTATGGGGCAGGAGGGGAAGGACAATGGCGAATACAGTTTTGAAACTGTTGAGTGTGACTTTATAGTCTTATTATGGGACATATATAGATATAAAATGTCAGCACTTAAGTCCTGAAGATGCACTCAAAATTCAGTAAGACTGACTAAAGGAGGCTGATGGAGGTAAGCTTTGGAAATGGGATAATATAGTGACAATATGGGAAAAGGCGTGCAGCTAGACGTCAGAACGAGGTCTGTTGTGCTCGCCAACCCAGCTTCCATTACATTCTATCAATAATATCTTGAGTTTCCTTTGAAAGACAACCATCCCCCATTACCATAACGTGTGATTTGAGTGGAGCTAAATGATTTCCATGTCCCCAAGGGGAAGCATATATCCCAGGCCTGCTCTAGGAGAAGTAATTCTGAGCTTTCTCCGCTAGAAACATTGGGAAAGCTGGGATTGCTAAAGTAAAAGGATTAACTTGCTGCTTCTGGTGGCCATCCTACCAAGCCGAGGATAAGCCACACAGTGGGAAGCAGAACTGAGTAAAGGACAAAAAGTGTGACCTGATGACATTGTTGGCATGCCTGTACCTGGCCTTATCTGAAGGACTATTCAGTTATAAGGCCCAGTACGTTTTTTTCTTTTGCTCAAGTGGGTGACTGTCATTTGCAAAAGAAAGAGGTCTGGACTGATTCGGGTTTTTGATCATTTAAAGTAGTTTGCCGTGATTTGTTTAGAGAAGCTGGGGAGGTAGGGAGAGGAGCAAGGGAACATGTTTGGAACAGTTGTAGAAGTCATGTTGGAGGAGATGATTGAGAATAAGAGCTTTTTGAGAACAGCTCTTGAGAAATGAATCAGTGGAGGTGTTGCATTGAGACCTGATGTCAAATTCCTGCTCCGCCAAATCTAACTGTGTGACCTTGGGAAAGTTATTTAACCTTCCTAAACCTCAGTTTTCTCATCTAGAAATTGGCAGTGATAATAGAATCTGCCTCACAAAACGGTTACAATAAAGCTTATAAAGGGTATAACTTGTTGTCGAAAACTGAATACATGTTAGCATTTGTCCACAGTCATCATTATTCTGCATGTAGTTGCTTCAAAAAGTGAATTCCCACTGCCTGCTTACCACCTAACCTCTTGTATCTTTGTCTTGTTCTAAATTGGTTCTCCTTAGAAGAGAGTCATGGGGCAGGGGTCGGGGGTTGGTTTGCTTATTCTTTCTCAATGATTCCTAAATCAAACATGTTCCATTTACAAGCTTAAAGAATGTGGTTTTTTTTTAGTGTGACAAATTCAACTTCTAAGGTGAAAAGAGAGATTATGCCGTGTTTTTCAGCTTTGATGTGATCGCCGGTAATAAAGATTCAAGTTGACAAATTTTGTTGCTAATGCATAAGACAGAATACAAATCCTTTTTGAGGTTTTCTGGTTCTACAGTGGTACGAGTGGGCAGGAAAGTAAAAACATGTGACATAAAGCCATGCTGGTGAGCATGTCTGCAAAGAGGGGTAGGCGGGCACTACATGAGGGGGATATTTGACTCAGTGGTTTTTGATCTTTTCAATACAATGGAAGATTTCCACCATTTCTCCTTACTTTTTCACTGTCTCACAACTTTTAAAAGAAAACCTGCAAGATATCTTTGGTTTTTTGGGTTATTTGAGCTGCTTCTGGAAAGATTGATAGAGAAATTTGCTTTTATTATTGGCTGGAAGTTGTACAAGACAAACTTAGTTAAGAAAAGAAATCAGTATTTTCAGTCTTTAATTATATTTTCTCTTTCAATTAAATGTTCTAGAAAACCGTCAATATTCTCTTTCTATTGAACGTGCGGGTGAGAGTGGCTCCTACATGGTCACTTGAAATGCACAATTAGAACCTCCACGTAACTGAACCTTCAGGCCACCACTACTCAGTAAAATGGGTGTTTACTCAGATGGGGACATTTAGCCTTTTTTCTGTCAAGAACACCGTACATTTGGACTTTAAGTTTCGCATGAGATGTACAAAATTGGAATTCAGATACCGAGTACTAGCAAATGCAAAAAAGATAAATAGGTAAGTATATATAAATAAGGAGTGTAAAGGCACCTGAAAGATTGGCCTTCTGTAAAAGGGAGCCTGGCAATAAGTCAGTGGAATAGAATATCATGACAGTCTAATAGGTTCCTGCTGCCAGATAAATGTCATGGAAAAGCAGAGATATTTATCTCATCTCAACATTTATTTTTAAATCTGAGGTCTATTATCTCTCCTAATGGCTTTATTTCATTTACCAAGTGGTTAAGTATAAACAACATCAGACCGCTTTTTTAATACAAGCTGACTTGGGTTTCTGATGCAGACTTAGTTTCCAGACCAAAGAAAGATGTGGAGTAGGAGGGATTAACATCTGGATGTCTGTCCTGTTCTTCCTAATTAACCAAAACAGCATGAAAGCCATTATTTTCCTATGGATAAAAACAACAAAAAAATCAAAGAGGAGGAATTGCTTCCCTGGGAACTACACTTTTATGCGTTTACAACATTTCTTTTTAAAAATTTTTTATTGAAGTATAGTTGAATTACAATGTTGTGTTAATTACTGCTGTGTAGCAGAGTGATTCAGTCGTACATATATATATGCATTCTTTTTCATATTCTTTTCCCTTATGGTTTATCACAGGATATTGAATAGCACAGTTTCCTGTGCTATACAGTAGGACCTTGTTGTTTATCAATTCTATATATACCAGTTTGCATCTGCTAATCCCAAACTCCCAATCCAACCCTCTCTCGCCCCCCTTGCCCTTGGCAACCACCAGTCTATTCTGTATGTCCCTGTTTCTGTTTCATAGATAGGTTCATCTGTGTCATATTTTAGATTACATATATTAGTGATATCATGTGGTATTTGTCTTTCTCTTCCAGACTTACTTCACTTAGTATGATAATCTCTAGTTGCATTGGTGCAATCTCTAGTTGCATCATGGTGCTGCAAATGGCATGATTTCCTTCTTTTTTATGGCTGAGTAGTATTCCACTGTATATATGTACCACCTCTTCTTCTTCCATTCATCTGTTGATGGACATTTAGGTTGTTTTCATGTCTTGGCTATTGTGAATAGTGCTGCTATGAACATAGGGGTGCATGTATCTTTTTGAATTATAGTTTTCTCTGGATATATGTCCAAGAATGGGATTGCTGGAACATATAGTAATTCTAGTTTTCAGTTTTCTGAGGAACCTCCATACTGTTTTCCACAGTAGCTGCACTAACTTACATTTCCACCAACAGTGTAGGAGGGTTCCATTTTCTCCACTCCCTCTCTAGCATTTGTTGTTTGTAGATTTTTTAATGATGGCCATTCTGACTGGTGTGAGGTGGTACCTCATTGTAGTTTTGATTTGCATTTCTCTAATAATTAGTGATGTTGAGCATCTTTTCATGTACCTATTGGCCATCTGTATTTCTTGCTTGGAGAAATGTCTATTTAGGTATTCTGCCCGTTTTTTGATTGGGTTGTTTGTTTTGTTGTTGTTGAGTTGTGTGAGCTGTTTGTGTATTTTGGAAGTTAAGCCCTTGTCGGTCGCATCGTTTGCAAATATTTTCTCCCATTTCATAGGTAGTCTTTTCGTGTTTTTTATGGTTTGCTTTGCTGTGCAAAAGCTTGTAAGTTTGATTAGGTCTAATCTGTTTATTTTTGTTTTTATTTCTATTGCCTTGAGAGACTGACCTAAGAAAATATTGGTGTGATTTATGTCAGAGAATGTTTTGCCTATGTTCTCTTCTAGGAGTTTTATGGTGCCATTTCTTAGTTTAAGTCTTTAAGCCATTTTGAGTTTATTGTTCTCTATGGTAAGAGGGCATGTTCTAACTTCATTGATTTACATGCAGCTGTCCAATTTTCCCAACAGCACTTGCTGAAGAGACTGTCTTTTACCCATTGTATATTCTTGTCTCCTTTGTTGAAGATTAATTGACTGTGGGTGTGTGGGTTTATTTGTGGGCTCTCTATTCTGTTCCATTGATCTATATGTCTGTTTTTGTGCCAATATCATGCTGCTTTGATTACTGTAGCTTTGTAGTATTGTCTGAAGTCTGGGATGGTTATGCCTCCTCCTTTGTTCTTTTTCTTCAGGATTGCTTTGTCAGTTCTGGGTCTTTTCTGGTTCCATATAAATTTGAGGATTATTTGTTCTAGTTCTGTGAAAAAGGTCATGGGTAATTCGATAGGGATCACATTAAATCTGTAGACTGCTTTGGGTAGTATGGCCATTTTAACAATATTAATTTTTCCAATCCAAGAGCATGGGGTATCTTTCCATTTCTTTGAATCATCTTCAGTTTCCTTTATTAATATCTTACAGTTCTCAGCATATAAGTCTTTCACCTCCTTGGTGAGGTTTATTCTTAAGTATTTTATTTTGGGGGTTGCGATTTTAAAAGGTATTGTTTTTTTACATTCCCTTTCTGATATTTCATTGTTGGTGTAAAGAAATGCAACCAATTTCTGTAAACCTTGTATCCTGATGCCATGCAGAATTTGTTTATCAGTTCTAGTAGTTTTTGTGTGGAGTCTTTAGGGTTTTCTATGTATAGTATCTTATCATCTGCATATAATGACAGTTTTACCTCTTCCCTTCCAATTTGGTTACCTTTTATTTCTTTTCCTTGTCTGATTGCTGTGGCTAGGACTTCCAATTCTATGTTGAAGAGAAGTTGTGAGAGTGGGAATCCTTGTCTTGTTCCAGATTTTAGTGGGAAGGCTTTCAACTTTTCACCATTGAGTATTATATTGGCTGTGGATTTGTCATAAATAGCTTTTACTATTTTGATATATGTTCCCTCTATACCCACTCTGGTAAGAGTTTAACATGAATGGATATTGAATTTTTTCAAATGCTTTTTCTGCATCTATCGAGATGATCATGTGGTTTTTCTCCTTTCTTTTGTTTATGTGGTGTATCACATTGATCGATTTGCATATGTTGAACCATCCTTGTGAACTTGGGATGAATCCCATTGGTCTTGGTGTGTGATCTTTATTATGGGTTGTTGGGTCCAGTTTCCTAATATTTTTTGGTGGTGTCTGTCTGGTTTTGGTGTCAGGGTGATGGTGGCTTCATAGAATGTCCATGGGAGTGTTCCCTCCTCTTCATTTGTTTGAATGAGTTTGAGAAGGATCGGTATAAGTTATGTTTAGTAGAATTCACCCGTGAAGCCATCTGGTCCTGGACTTTTTTTTGTAGGGAGTTTTTAAATTACAAATTCTATTTCAGTTCTAGCGATTGGTCTGTTCAAACTTTCTGTTTCTTTTTGATTCAATTTTGGTGGGCGGTATGTTTCTAGAAACTTGTCCATTTCTTCTAGGTTGTCAAATTTGTTGGCATATAATTGTTCATAGTATTCCCTTATGGTTTTTTGTATTTCTGTAGTATCAGCTGATATGTCTCCTTTTTCATTTCTTATTTTGTTTATTTGGGTTCTCTCTCTTTTCTTCTTGGTGAACCTGGCCAGAGGTTTGTCAATCTTATTTATTTTTTCAGAGACCCAGATCTTGGTTTTATTAACTTTATCTATTGGTTTTTAATCTCTTTTTTAATTTATTTCCTCGCTGATCTTTACTATTTCCTTCCTACTGTTGACTTTAGGTTTTGTTTGTTCTCATCATTTCTTAAAATTTCCTCTTTTTCACAAAATATTTGGGAGAAGAAGAATAATTTGAATCTTACATTTGGATCATCCTAGATTTGTAAAGTTTTAAGACTTCATCTAGTTTTATCTACCATCCAAAGCAGGCATCTATCTGCATCCATTCAAATTATATTTAGCTGCTTATAAAGAAAAAATATATTTGAGAAAATTCTAAGTACAGTAGAAGTTTATTTCTCTGTCCTGTTGGAAAAAAAAAAGTCAATGGTATAGAGAGTAATGTCAGCAAGATGGCAGAATAGAAGCCCCAGAGCTTCCTTCCTCCCAAGGAAATACTGTTTCAAGCATGCATCCGGTCACACTGAAGTCCATAGGAAAATCTGTGACAATCTCTTGCTGTAGTCTCTTTCCCTGCTATGGTGCTATGCAATCTTGGATCAAACTTCTAGCTCCTGCCTTTTCCCTGGGGAGTGAAAGAGAAGACTAGACCTTACTTTCGATGTTCTGACTTTTAGGGGGCTGCCCAAAGTACTGGTTTCTGTTTCACCTGTCTTGGAACACTTATGTGAACTAGCACACTCTAGATGCCTGGAGTTGCTGAGCTGGATGGCATGCTAGAGCTCCAGGGGAACCACAGTAGACAAAGACTGATACAGCTTGGTGGCCTCTCCCTCAGCGGACAGGAGTGGAGTGTGCATCCAACATTCTGGCTTTTCAGGGGGCTATGCAAGGACTAGCTTCTGTCTCACCTGTCTCAGAGCATAAACAGGAACTGGCATTCTGTACTGCTTGGGGAGCCGCTGAGAACAAAAAAAGAGCTGGCCAGCATGCTGCTGCTTCAAAGAGCCCGCAGTACAGCAGACAGACAACAGAGGGAGCAAGAGATTACAAACTACTGAAAAAAGAAACCAGCAAATCCCTCTAATTAGTGGTTTACATGCCCAAGTTTAGAGAAGAGACATCCACAGAAAAGGTTTGAGAGGCCCCCAGAATCTCTAACTGGGCTGATTGGTGAAAGTTTTTCCCTGTATGATGTCAGTCCATAAAGCCTGGGAGAGTTGAGTGTTTTTTCAATTGTGCAGATACCAACATAAAATTGCAAAGAACACAAACAAGGGAAAATGGCCCAGTCATAGGAACAAATAAATCTCCAGAAATCAACCTTAAAGAAACAGGGGTATATGAATTACCTGGCAAAGAATTCAAGATAACTATCATAAAGATGCTCAAGGACCTCAGAAAAAGTATTTATGAACAAAATGAGAATTTCAACAAAGAGAAAATATAAAAAAGAAAAAAACAAATTTTGGTGCTGGAGAATGCAATAACTGGATTAAAATATTCCTTAGAGGAACCAGACATGAACAAGCATAAGAAAGAATCAGCAAAGTTGAAGAAAAGGCCATTTGAGTTTATCTACTCAAAGGAACAAAAAGACAAAAGATGGAAAAATAGTGACAAAAGCGCAAGGAAATTATGGGACATCAAAAAGAGGACCAATATATGCATTATGAGAGTCCCAGAAAGAGGAGAGAGAAAGAGGCAGAAAGCTAATTTAAAGAAATGATGGTTATACTTCCCTGTATAGTCAGACAAGAAAAAGAAATGAAAGGCATCCAAATTGGAAAGGAAGAGGTAAAACTGTCACTATTTGCAAATGACATGATACATTACATAGAAAACCCTAAAGTCTTTACACAAAAACTATTAGAATCAATAAATGAATTCAGCAAAGCTGCAGGATACAAGATTAATATGCAGAAATATGTTATTTTTCTGTATACTAACAATGAACTCTTAGAAAGTAAAAAAAAAAAAAAAATTCTGTTTAAAATCACATCAAAAAGTAAAACTAAAATACCCAGGGGGGAAAAATACCTAGGGGGAATTTCCTGGCAGTTCAGTGGATAGGACTCGCACTTCCACTGTAGGGGCATGGGTTCAATCCCTGGTTGGGAAACTAAGATCCCCCAAGCCTTGTGGCATGCCCCCCGCAAAAGAAACAAAAAAAACCCCTAGGAATAAACTTAACCAAAGTGGTGAAAGACCTATACTCTGAAAACTATAAAACATTACTGAAGGAGGGGCTTCCCTGGTGGCACAGTGGTTGAGAGTCTGCCTGCCGATGCAGAGGACACGGGTTCATGCCCCGGTCCGGGAAGATCCCACATGCCACGGAGCAGCTGGGCCCGTGACCCATGGCCGCTGAGCCTGCGCGTCTGGAGCCTGTGCTCCACAACGGGAGAGGCCACAACAGTGAGAGGCCCGCATATCGCAAAAAAAAAAAAAAAAAAAAAAAAATTACTGAAGGAAATTAACGATGATAAGAAGAAATGGAAAGATACCTCTAGCTCTTGAATTGGAGGAATTAATATTATTAAACTGGCATTACCACCCAAAGCAATCTAATCTATTTTGATAGGGATTTAATCCAATTCCTATCAAAATACCGATGACATTTTTCACAGAACTGGAACAAATAATCCAAATATATATGGAACCACAAAACTCCCCAAATTTCCAAAGCGGTCTTGAGAGAAAAGGACAAAGCTAGATTTGTCCCTCCCAGACTTCAGACTATACTACAAAACTACAGTAATTAAGACATTATGGTACCAGCACAAAAACAGACACATAGATCAATGGAACAGAATTCAGAGCCCAGAAATGCGCATTATGGTCAATTAATCTATGACAAAGGAGGCAGGAGTATACAATGTAGAAAAGACAGTCTTTTCAACAAGTGGTGCTGGGAAAATGACAGCTACCTGTAAAATAATGAGATTAGAATATTTCCTCACATCATATACAAAAATAAACTCAAAACGGATTAAAGTTCTAAATGTAAGGCTTGAAACTGTAAAACTCCTAGAAGAGAAGATAGGCAGAACACTGACATAAATCACAGCAATATTTTTTTTCAGATCTGTCTCCTAAGGCAAAAGAAATAAAAGCAAAAATAAACAAATGGGACCTTATTAAACTTCAAATCTTTTGTACGGTAAACTGTTGAGAGAATGAAAAGACAACCCACGGAATGGGAGAAAATATTTGCAAATGATATAACTGACAAGGGGTTAATATCCAAAATATATAAATAGTTCATACAAATCAATATCAGAAAACAACCCAATCAAAAAATGGGCAGAAGACGAGCAAAAACATTTTTCCAAAATAGACATACAGACAGCTAACAGGCACTTGAAAAGATGCCCAACATCACTAATTATTAGAGAAATGCCAATGGAAACTACAATGAGGTATCACCTCATACCTGTCAGAATGGCTATCAAACAAAAGGTCTACAAATAACAAATGTCAGTTTGCCTACATGCAGTAAAGTCAATTTACTAACACCGGGTTGTGGTGAAGGAAAGTGCAACATTTACTATGGGGCACCAAGCAAGGAGTAAAGGTGACTAATGCTTAAAGGCCTGAACTCCCTGAAGTCCTTCAGGGAAAGGTTTTAAAAGACGGTGGAGGGGCTTCCCTGGTGACGCAGTGCTTAAGAATCCACTTGCCAATGTAGGGGACATGGGTTCAAACCCTGGTCGGGGAAGATCCCACATGCCACGGATCAGCTAAGCCTGTGTGCCACAACTACTGAGCCTGTGCTCTAGAGCCAGCCAGCCACAACTACTGAACCCACGTGCCACAACTACTGAAGCCCACACACCTAGAGCCCTGCAACAAGAGAAGCCACTGCAATGAGTAGCCCGTACACCGCAACAAAGAGTAGCCCCTGCTCGCAGCAACTAGAGAAAGCCCATGTGCAACAGGGAAAACCCAATGCAGCCGAAAATAAATAATTTTTTTAAAAAAAGGGGGAAGGGGGAGAGTTTCAGGGTGTATAATCAGTTTGTGGACATTCTTCTGATTGGTTGTTGGTGAGGTAATCAGGAGTCAACATCATCAACCTTCTGGTTCCAACTGGTCTAAAGTCTATGTGCTTGTGGTCAGCACATAGTTAACTTCTTCCACCTGGTGGGGGTTTCAGTATCTTCAAAACAGCTCAGGGCTTCCCTGGTGGTGCAGTGGTTGAGAGTCCGCCTGCCGATGCAGGGGACACGAGTTCGTGCCCCGGTCCAGGAAGATCCCACATGCCGCGGAGCGGCTGGGCTTGTGAGCCATGGCCGCTGAGCCTGCGCGTCCAGAGTCTGTGCTCTGCAACGGGAGAGGCCACAACAGTGAGAGGTTCGCATACCCTCAAAAAAAAACCCCAAAACAAAAAACATAACAGCTCAAAGGATTTGGCTCAGAATATTATCTATAGCCCTTGAGGAGGAACTAAAGGTCCTTGACTTAGTTTAATGGCTAAATTATTATTTTGTCTTGTTTGTTTTCCTTTGTTTCTGTACTTTCTTACTCCGCTGATTAAATTTATCTGTTGGAATTCGGGGAAGGCCTAGGGGGTAAAGTTTTTCTACAAACAAGAGGCAGGCAGAGGACATGGGGAGTTCTTTCCGAGGAATGCCCCATGGAGTCCTGCTTAGTTATGAAACTAAGCCCAAAAATACCAGAAGGAAGGAAATTATAAAGGTTAGGGCAAAAATAAATCAAACAGAGAATAGAAAACGAATAGAAAAAACAAAATAAGGTTTGGTCTTTTGAAAAGAACAACAAAATTGACAAACCTTTAGCTAAACTAAGAAACAGAGAGGACTCAAAATCAGAAATTCAAGAGAAGACCTTAGAACCAATGCCACAGAAATAAAATGGGTTATGAGACTACTGAGAACAAGTATACACCAAGAAATTGGATAACCTGGAAGAAATGGATAAATTCCTAGAAACATATAACTTACAAAAAACTGAATTACGAAGAAATAAAAAATCTGAATAAACCTACAACTAGTAAGAAGATTAAATGAGTAATCAAAAACTTCCTAATAAAGAAAAGCCCAGGATCAGATGGCTTCATGAGTGAATTCTGCCAAACAATTTAAAGAACAAATAATGCCAATCCTTCTCAAACGCCTCCAGAAACTTGAAGAGGAGGGGAGACTTCCAAACTCTTTTTATGAGACCAGCATTACCCTGCTAACAAAACCAGAAAAAGACAGTTCAAGAAAACTACAGGTCAATATCCGTGATGAACATAGATTCAAAAATTCTCAACAAAATACTAGCAAACTGAATTCAACAGCACATTAAAAGGATCACACACTCTGATCAGGTGGTATTTATCCCTGGGATGTAAGGATGGTTCAACATACCCAAATCCTTAAATGTGATACTGCATTAACAGACTTAAGGATAGAAATCACATGGTTACCTCAACACATGCCGAAAAAGCATTTTACCGAATACAACACCCTTTCGTGATTAAAAACTCTGAACAAGGTAAGTATAGAAGGAATTTACCTCAACACATTAACAGCTATATATGAAAAGCTTGAGGAATTCACATTTTGTGAGCTTTAGTGAGAGGCAGAATCTACCTCCTCTTATAAGAATAAAAAAATACCACACTCAGATTTTTCCCAGCATCCCTTGCAGCTAGGATGTAAGTCCATAACTACATTCTGTTACTCAGATACATTTGTCAGTCCATTCAGACTTTGGATTGAAGTCAGCCATGCACAAAATCCATAGCTGTGGAGATTCATCTTGAGTGGAAAGTATGGTTGTGTCAAGATAGAGTTCTCAGGGCAGCAGAGACAGGATCCTAGTGGCAGCATGTAATGTCCGATACTGTGGTAGCTGTGGCACAAACTGTAGTATCCACTGCCCAGAGATTGTGACAGCTGAGTCCTCAGTAGGCTGTTCTGTCGGGTCATTTAGGTGAGTGTCCCTGCCTTTAGTCTCTGAGCCTAGCTTTCCACCCGTTCCAGAGTTTCTATGAGCTACCCAATTTCCTGTTAATAAATCACTTTTCTGTTCAAATCAGCCAAAGTTGTTTTCGACTGAAATAACCTCCAGTCTCTGTAAGTGTTCCTGGTTTCCATTTTCTCCTGATCTTTGTTGTTCTGACATTTTCAATTTGAGAATAATTGTCCTCAATGGAAAAACAATAGAAACAGAAGTGGAATAGTTTTAACTTTCCTTCTATCATCTGTTATGACCCAACACATACTCCTATAGTTTCCTATATCTTCTTGCTGAGAAAAGAATTTTTAAAAAAGCATTGTACCTTATTTTTGCACACTTACTTAATGACCTAAACTCTCTCTGTGTCTTCCTGATGCCTCCCTTAGGCCTTCATGCTACTCCTCCGTATTCATGTTTGGTTAGTTGCTCCATCGTGTCTTTGTCTTTCTAAAATATTCGTTGCTCAGCAAATGCACTGTGCAACTCCATTGGATTCTTTAGATGCCTCTGAATTAGGCAGAACTCAGCTCAACCTTTCTACCTGGGCCTTGCCAAAAGGCTCAGAACCAAAATATCCTGGCATGGCTGGAACCAAGTGCTAAAATAATGATGTTAAGATACCTCCTCTCTCTCTGCCCCTCCCTCCCCCTCCCTCCCCCTCCCTCCCCCTCTCTCCCCCTCTCTCCCCCTCTCTCACCCTCTCCACTCCCCATGTTGGATCCCTTCTTAAGCAGGCTCTTTCCTTATACTGACAAAATAGCCACCATCAGACGGTGGAGACAGGCTTAAGTGCTCCAAATTAACGCCCTAATAAACGTGCTTCCTGGGGACTTCCCTGGCAGTCCAGTGGTTAGGACTCCATGCTTCCACTGCAGGGGGCCCAGGTTCGATCCCTGGTCAGGGAACTAAGATCCCACAAGCCGTGTGGCTCAGCCAAAAAAAGAAGTGCTTCTCTCAAGGTTTTGGCTCTTTTTGGGCTGATTTGGGTCACATTCCAGAACAAATCTGATTGTCCACACTTTGGTCATATGTATGACCAAATAATATGTACTTACGTGTGTGTATATATATATATGATAGGGTGTTTGTTGATGCCACAGCAAAGGAAGAGGGATGCCGGGCCAAAAAATCCATCCCAATCTCTTAGTCTTTCACCCCCACACATATAACACAACTGTCAAAAGAGTTTATTCCTGTTTTTCTTCTGTTAAAATTTTGAAATCTCTGCTCACCACATATCTAGACAGATATATCCAGGGTCATCTAAGTCGGACAATTTCTAAAACAACAAGGCAATATTCTTCAGATTCCTAACACTTCTATAGCACCACCATCACCAGCCAATTCTTCCTTGTGATTAGAATTAAAAGTAACAGTTCCCTTGTTACCCTCACTCTCCATTGACAGATGAAACTTCCACTGGGGCTAAATAAGAATTTATGCAACATTTCATGTGTCGTAGAATGAGATTTCTGAAAGTACCTGGTGGCTGAAACCCTCCCTCTTCACTGAACCAGTTATGCTATAATATTAAGTTAATTGGAAAGCATTAGAGGTAAAAACAATTCAAAACTCTCAATCTCTCCCAAGTTTTATCTCTTCTTTTCCACCAGGAAGGAAGCATCAATACAAATCTTAGTCCTGGTTTTGCCACACACTAGCATATAACCTTAGGTGAGTCTTCTCAACCTCTTTGTATCTCAATTTTTAAAATGTATTTCAGAGGTTGCTTTAGACTAAAGTGTGGTAAAATATCATGAAATAATTTACAAATAAGAGACTCTAGGGACTTCCCTGGTGGCACAGTGGATATGAATCCGCCTGCCGATGCAGGGGACACGGGTTTGATCCCTGGTCCGGGAAGATCCCACATGCCACGGAGCAACTAACCCCGTGTGCCACAACTACTGAACCTGAGCTTCAGATCCCGTGAGCCACAACTACTGAGCCCATGCACCACAACTACTGAAGCCCGCACGCCTAGAGCCTGTGCTCTGCAACAAGAGAAGCCACTGCAAGGAGAAGCCCGCGCACCGCAACGAAGAGTAGGCCCTGCTGGCCACAACTAGAGAAAACCCGCGCACAGCAACGAAGACCCAACTCCACTGATAATAAAAATAATTAAAATGAAATTAATAGACTCTAAGATCCTGGTTGTACTTCTTAGAATACTTTTGGTTGCAAGTGACAGAAACCCAAATCAAGCAAATTTGGACGATAAATTCAGGCAATGTATTGGCTCACAAAACCAGGGGAAGGACAGGGAGACAGTTAGACTTCAGGGACAACTGGAATTAGGGACTTGAGTATTTCTAGGACAATCTCATTCTGTCTCTATACTTCTTCCAAACTTAGGGGAATATGGCAACCTCACAGCTCACAATGTTCACCATCAAAGGGAAACTGAGACTCTTAAGAAGCTCCTACTGTGTAACCAACACTATTTGAAATGCTCGGTATACATCAGAGAACAAAACAGCTTCTGCTCCTCATGGAACTTCTAGTCCAGGGGCCATAAATTTAACATTCTGAGGAAGAGCTCTGATTGGCTCTGAGTGATGGACTGACTCCTGGGCCAATCAGTGTTGGTCAGGTGGAGCTTGATAAAAGGGAGGGCCGTATCTCTAGAAGTTAGGATTCAAAAGGTGGATCCTGGAAATTTGCATTTTCAATATGCCTTACCAACTGATTCTGATTTAGGTGGTTCTTTCTTTAAAATTTATTTTTTATTGAAGTATAGTTGATTTACAGTGTTGTGTTAATTTCTGACGCACAGCAAAGTGACTCAGATATCCGAATACGTACAATCTTTTAAAATATTCTTTTCCATTATGGTTTATCCCAGGATATTGAATATAGTCCCCGAGGCTATACAGTAGGACCTTGTTGTTTATCCACTCTATATGTAATAGTTTGCATCTACTCACTCCAAACTCCCAGTCCATCCTTTCCCTACCACCCTCCCCCTTGGTAACCACAAGTCTGTTCTCTATGTCTGTGACTCTGTTTATGTTTTGTAAATAAGTTGATTTTTATCATTTTTTTTACATTCCCCATATAAGTGATACTGTATGGTATTTGTCTTTCTCTGTCTGACTGACTTCACTTAGTATGATAATCTCTAGTTGCATCCATATTACTGCAAATGGCATGATTTCATTCTTTTTATGGCTGTGTAGTATTCCATTGTATATATGTACCACATCTTCTTTATCCATTCGTCTGTCGATGGACATTTAGGTTGTTCCATGTCTTGGCTATTGTGAATAGTGCTGCTGTGAACATAGGGGTGCATGTATCTTTTTGAATTATAATTTTGTCTAGATATATGCCCAGGAGTGGGATTGCTGGATCATATGGTAGCTCTAGTTTTAGTTTTCTGAGGAACCTCCATACTGTTTTCTGCAGTGGATGCACTAACTTACATTTCCACGAACAGTGTAGGAGGGTTTGCTTTTCTCCACACCACCCTCTCCAGCATTTGTTATTTGTAGACTTTTTGATAATGGCCATTCCGATCAGTGTAAGGTGGTACCTCATTGTAGTTTTGATTTGCATTTCTCTAATAATTGGCAATGTTGAGCATCTTTTCATGTGCCTATTGGCCATCTGTATGTCTTCTTTAGAGAAATGCCTATTTAGGTCTGCTGCCCATTTTTCAATTGGGTTGTTTGTTTTTTTGTTGATGTTGAGTTTTATGAGCTGTTTGTATATTTTGGAAGTTAAGTCCTTGTCGGTCGCATCATTTGCCAACATTTTCTTCCATTCCACAGGTTGTCTTTTCGTATTTCTTATGGTTTCCTTTGCTGTGCAAAAGCTTGTAGGTTTTATTAGGTCCCATTTGTTTATTTTTGTTTTTATTTCCGTTGCCTTGGGAGACCGACCTAAGAAAACATTGGTACGATTTATGTCAGAGAATGTTTTGCCTATGTTCTCTTCTAGGAGTTTTATGGTGTCTTGTCTTATATTTAAGTCTTGAAGTCATTTTGAGGTTTTTTTTGTGCATGGTGTGAGTTCTAACTTCACTGATTTACAGACAGCTGTCCAGCTTTCCCAACACCACTTGCTGAAGAGACTGTCTTTTTCCTGTTTTATATTCTTGCCTCCTTTGTTGAAGATTCATTGACCATAGGTGTGTGGGTTTACTTCTGGGCTCTCTATTCTGTTCCATTGATCCATATGTCTGTTTTTGTGCCAATACCACACTGCTTTGATTACTGTAGCTTTGTAGTATTGTGTGAAGTCTGAAGGGATTATGCCTCCTGCTTTGTTCTGTTTCCTCAGGATTGCTTTGGCAATTCTTGGTCTTTTCTGGTTCCATATGAATTTTAGGATTATTTGTTCTAGTTCTGTGAAAAAGGTCATGGGTAACTTGATAGGGATCACGTTAAATCTGTAGATTGCTTTGGGTAGTATGGCCATTTTAACAATATTAATTCTTCCATTCCAAGAGCATGGGATATCCTTGAAAGAAATTGAGAAACACTTTTGTCGGCACAGAGGCACCGTCATTTTTGGCCTTGGCTTAGAATTTCATACCTCTATCCACATGCCCTAATGCTAGGAAATATGTTCTCCTCCAGCAACACTTTCTGGTACTTTGGCACTAAGGGCCAACCATGACAATGAATGAAGAACTACAGAATTAAAATAACAACAGCCACGTTGAAATAATTGTGCACTTTTGTAAAGAGCTGGCATGCGGCAGCAACTCAGCCATGGGGAAGCCCTTGGAAAAATGACTTTTCTTTATTACACGTGCCAAAGTGATGAAAAATACCTCAGGTTTTCGGAATTTCTGCAACAGCTTTTTTTTCCAGGCTACATGTTTAGCCAAGCCTAATTTGCATGGAAATTGGTTGAAGGTAGAGATCAATTTTCTCTCTAATAAGAAAACTTCTGAAATTTAATGTACAACTGCTTGATGGAAGGACCATTCCAAGGCATTATAGGTAACTGAGTTAAAGCAAACAGACTTAGGAAGGGCCGCTTCCCTCGTCCTGGGGACTGTCATTTCTGGGAGATGACAAGAAGGGGTGTTTTGCAGGGCAGCCAGGTTGCTGGGCTCATTTGCCTGTTGGGAGGATTTTGCATGTGAGTGTCCCAAATGGGCTTAGCTGAAGGGTGTTAGGGAAAAGGCATTGGGTAGGACTGGATTGGATGGCAAAAGAGACTAGAGGAAACCTTTTATCCCCTCTTTCGTTTCTAATTATGGCTTTTTGAAAAATTTGTGTCAGATTATATTTGAGTAATTTTAGCAGGAATTAATCATAAAATGGTCCAAAAGACAGATTCTGTAGTGGTGTAATTATTTTCACCATTTCTGACTTTAAATCCCTTTTGATGATGAATTCATTTTAAAGAAAAATTCACTTGGTTATTTTTAAGTCATAAGACTTTTAAAAATATATGTTCTGCCTGCCTAGAAAAAGAATCCTTTAATAACATATGGTTTAAGGGTTTTTGGACTATTCTTCCCGTACATGTCTAGGAAATGTATGTGTATCCCGTCTGGTTTGAGAAAACACAAACAGCATTAGTGAGCACGTATTCTGTATGGGTGGTCTGTGATGTATTGTCGGGGTAGGGAGGGAAGAGATAAAGGGACACGGAATAAAGCATTTCACATTCTCAAGGACTCAGAAGTACAGATATATAAATAATAGAAATGACTAATTGATAAAGGCAGAATAAAATATAGGCTAAAGAGTGCTGAGTGTACTAAGCTCTGTGTGTGTGTTTTTATATAGGAATACAGCGTAAGAAAACTGCCTTAGCTCATGATTCACAGAAACAGACCCTGAGAAGAGGATTTGCGTGCAAGTGATTTATTAAGGACCTGTTCCCATGGCAGAGTGGGGGATGAAGTAGGGGAGCTGGGGGAAGGCTCCAATAATGGGAGTGGGAGAAGTAGAAAGGGAAAAGCGAGAAAGCCAAGTAAGGGTTCCATTTTAGGCCAAATTTCATAGAGGGTAGCTTCAACGTGTTTTCATGAAGGAACTCTGGAGTGTAAGTTACACTTCAGAATCATGCCAACTTGATTGTTTTCATACTTCCACATCCACAATCATTGCAAAGCAGTTCCAGTAGCCTGAGGGGAGTCTCCTTCCAGAAGAAGAGCTGCAGGTATTGGCCTGGCTGTTGAAAGCACACCAAAGTTGAGTCAGGGCCACACAGAAATCCATAAAAAGGGATCATTGTGCCTTAATACAGGAAGTGTGGGATGTTTTGCCTAGCTGTGAAATAGACATCATCTGCTATTGTAAGACATTATGATATGATGATACTATACTTAATCCTGCTAAGGGGTGATACGTTCATATTGTGATGCCCTTCTGTAGACAATTAAAACATATAATGCTTTAGAGTAGATATTTAAAATGACTTACTGTTGAATGAATGAGTGAATGAATCAATGGACAAGGAGCAGCTAAAACTCCAATTCTCATAACATAAAATTTTCCTTGGAAAACTTGCAGGCTTCCTTTGAAGCCCTGTACATGAAATAAGAGACTATTGATTGTTCAAGACTTAAAGAATGCAATATGTAAAGTTTTTCCTTTAAGCAATAAATACCTCATAAAAAATACATCTCGTAACCCTATCATTTTCAAAACCAGATGCTTTCTAGTGCTTTTCTATTCTGCCTGCATAGAACCTCTGCCATGCACTTGGCAAATCTCTGTGAGGGAAGATGGTTCTATCTTTTAATTATTGATTCATTATGTACGTATTTGTGGAGGGCCTGTTAACACAAGTGCGTGTGCCCGACGCACAGTGAAGCCATACAACCTGAAACATGGGAGTTTGGAGCAGAGAAGGGTTTACTGCAGGGCCATGCAAGGAGCCGGGCGGCTCCTGCCCTGAAAGCCCCGAAATCCCCTAAGGGTTTCTGCAGAGCACTTTTAAAAGCCAGGTGAGGGAGGGGAGGGTCGCAGGGTATGGGATCAGCTTGTGCACCGTTCTCTGATGGGCTGATGGTGAGGCAGCAGGGTGGTGTCACAGTGGTTAACATTATCAGTCCTTAGGCTCCAGGAGGCCTGGGGCTATGTGCTCATGGTTGTCAAGTAGTTAACATCTTCCATTTGTTGGAGAGAAGGGTTTTTTTTTTTTTTTTTTTTTACATCTGCAAAACAACTCAGGAAATGTGCATGAAATACTATTATCTAGGTACTTCAGAGAGGAGCTAAAGCAGAGGATATGGGGGAAGGCCTGTCCCAGGAAGGCCTGCATGGGGTCCTGCTTGGTTACAGGCCTAGGAACCCTAGGAGTTCAAGGACATCTGGTCCCGCCCCTGAAGGAGCACAGGGGGTAAGAGGAGCTACAGCCTCACTGCAGATGAATTATAATCGCAGAAGGCCACACACGCAGGAGCATCTCTTTACTAGAGGTGTTAGGGGGATGCTACACAGGATGTCTGTGTTGGTATTTGTATGCTAAGTTTGCATATACCAGGAGAGGAAGGAGGGAAGTGGACATTCTAGTCAGGGATGTTGGCCACGTGAAGGCAGGAATAACAATAATATCTAGCTAACGTTTATTGAGGGCTTCCTCTGTGCCTAGCACTGTAAATCAACATGGTGAAAGAGTTTGGGGTCCAGCAGGAATGTAACTGAGGAGGTAGAATCTGATTGTGAAACGTCTTGTGTGATGAGGTTCATAAATGTTGTCAGAGTAATTAAATCATTGATTTCCTGTTGTCAGTGAACGCAAGTCCATGTGCCCGACGCACAGTGAGGCCAAACAAACCGAAACACTGGAGTTTGGAGCACAGAAAGGTTTATGGCAGGGCCACGCAAGGAAAGGGGTGGCTCATGCTGAAAAACCTCTGAACTCCCTGATGGTTTGGACGTAGAAATTTTTATAGGCAAAATTTGGGGTGAGGGCTGCAGGGCGTGTGACTTTCTTCCGATAGTGAGGTAACAGGGCGGTGCTCCAGGAATCTTGCGCCCACCTTGAAGTTGCCGTCCTCCTCCTAGGTGGGAGGCTTAGTTCCAGCAGAAGAACTCAAAGATATTATGTATTGATATATTCCTTGAGCAGGAGCCAGGATCCTGCTTTAATCGCTGCACTATAGCTGCTTGACGGCTCCTCCTTTGTTTGTGCATTCCTCTACTTCCCTGATTTGCAACTGTTTGAATCTGCCCTTTGGAACTCAGAGAAGGCCTAGGAGGCTGAAGCCTTTTCCCTATAAACAAGAAATGGGGGACACAGAAAGGATTAGGACCCAGGAGGGCCCCACATGGTCCTGCTCGGTTTCACTGGCTTAATAAGGCTCTCCTGACAAGGAACAGAAAATCCTTTCCTTTGGGAAGTCATTACGATCATGCATCTACCCATGGACACAAAAGCCTATCCACTCACATGACCCTAAAATCAGAAAATATTAAACATAAATGCCAGGGATTACCTATCTCAAACACAGCCAGACTACTGAGTAGAACATGGGTTACACTCATGACCTTGCTCTTATTAATCTCAGTCACTAATTTGAGGACTCTAGAACACCTCTTTCAACCTTTAACACGCATGTAAATAATCTAAGGCTCTTCTTAAAATGCAGATTTTGATTTAGTAGGTTTGGGTTGGGGTCAAATATTCTGTAATTCTAGTAAGTTCTTAGGGCTTCCCTTGTGGCGCAGTGGTTAAGAATCCACCTGCCAATGCAGGGGACACGGGTTCGAGCCCTTGTCCGGGAAGATCCCACATGCCGCAGAGCAACTAAGCCCGTGCTCTATAGCCCAGTAGCCACAACTGCTGAAGCCCGTGCTCCTCAACAAGAGAAGCCACCGCAGTGAGAAGCCTGCGCACCACAACAAAGTGTAGCCCCTGCTCGATGCAACTAGAGAAAGCCCGCGCACAGCAACGAAGACCCAAGGCGGCCAAAAATTAAAAAAAAAAAAAAAAAAGTTCTTAGGTAATGCCAATGCTTCTGGTCCATGGACCATACTTTGAGTAATAAGGCCAGTTCACTAATTCTCAGCAGTGGCTGTACATTGGAATTACTTGGGAAGCTCTTCAAACTACTACTGCCTGGATTCCACGCACATAAATTCTGATTGAATGTGTCAGGGGTGTGGCCTGAGCATTAGAATTGTTTTAGAATTCCCAAGGCGGTTCCAATAAGCAGCACAAATTGAGAGCCACCACAGTTAGTTATAAATGCACAGGCAAATGACTAAGGGGAACTTCTGGCATGTAGAGAAAGTACCATTCAGAGGAGAAAAACATTTGTTAAGAGATGATTTTGGAAAACGGAAGAACCATTGCTTCTGGTCGGAATAGAACACTTAACATAATAGAACAAAAATTACCAGGACATGCAAATGAAGTTTCATATTGCAATAGTCAACCATTCAGGCTTTCTATTAATAACTCAGCAATTAGGATTGAAAGTATGTCCTTTAAATACTTACATACATTATAATACTGAATTCTCAGTAAAAATATTTTTCCATTTAGAAAAGCAATGTGTGTTCATGGCAGGAAATTTGAAAAATATAACCCATAACCCAACACCTAGGGAACTATAACATTTTCATATATTCCTTTCATAAATTTTATGCATTTACACAGGTGTCTTGATTTTTTTTAAGTGTGAGAGTGCTGTATTTTCTATTAAAAGTACCTTAAAATATAATTTTAATGGCTACATTCATAGCCTATTGTTTCTCTAGTGTTTAATGACTTTTTGTAAGTCAGTATGGGACATAATATCCTTTCCCCATATTTGGCAGTATATATCATAGTATATATCACAGTATATCATAGTATATATCACAGCAGAACGTAAATAACTAAGTTAAATGTTTTACTAGCCTGTTATACTCTCTCATTTCTATTTTATTTAGTTTTTTACACTCATTTCTAAAAGCACAGACCTATAGTGAAGTCTCAATGTGAAAATGATATAACTCTCTAAATGGCAGCACAACTAAGTTATGATACAGGGATATTTTGTTATTGTTAATGGGTTGGATTTCACTTTCCCTTTGGACAAATGGGGCTTAGCACACAGCAATTTCTTATCTTGCTTGGTTATTCACACATCTAGTTGCTAATTTGGATGTTGGGATTGCTGCCAAAGAGATACGCAGAAATTGCTCAAGCCTGGACAGATACTTAAAATAGGTCAAGCCAACCGATGGAAATAGCCTTGGCAGAGAAGGTGCAATCAGCTTTGCTCTGAGTTGTCTGAAGGAGGAATCGTCATCTTTCTTATTGTAGCAATGATTGAACAGTAATTCTCATTGTTTAGTTTCATAGGGCGCTAGGGATGGCTTTTTACAATTTTACTCAGGCTAGAACTTGGTGACTTTATCACTTAATTAAAATTCCCTGAATACTTCATGTACATAAAGTAATCAGTGGTGAGATTTTGAAAATGGTATTATAATCATTCTGTTACTATTATTGTTAGTTGGATGACATTAAAACTATATCCTTATTGGACACTATGTATCCTCCCACTCTAGAGGTTACCACAATCCTAAATTTGCTATTTTGTATTTTTATTCATATCTTTGTATACTTTATGCCCTATATATAATTTATATATGTATATATACATGTTGATAAACTGTACACAGATGGTATCATTTTGTACATACCCTCTGTACCTTACTTTTTTTTTTTTTTTTTTTTTTTTTGCGGTACATGGACCTCTCACTGTTGTGGCCTCTCCCGTTGCGGAGCCCAGCGGCCATGGCTCACGGGCCCAGCCGCTCCGCGGCATGTCGGACCCTCCCGGACCGGGGCACAAACCCGTGTCCCCTGCATCGGCAGGCAGACTTTCAACCACTGCGCCACCAGGGAAGCCCTGTGCCTTACTTTTTTGATCAACATAGGTTTTTGAGCTCTATATTGATACATGTAGTTCTAGTCCATTGATTTTCATTGCTGTATGCTATTGATATTTCATTGTATGACCATGGTATACCATAATATAGTTATCCATTTTACACCGATGAATATTAGAGATGTTTCCCTCTTTTTCCTACTAAAAGAATGCTGTAAATGTCTAATCATTTCTATGTGTGAGAGGGACTATACATAGGATTGGAATTGCTGGGTCATAAGATACGCAAGTCATGTATTTTACTAGATAATGCCTAATTTTAAACAAAATGGTTGAGGCAACTTATAATCTTTATAAGCAATAACAGAGGTTGCAGTGGTTTACATCCTCAGCAACCCATGGTATTATCAGACTTTTTAATTTTTGTCAGTATGATGGGTATAAAATGGTATCTCATGATCTCCCACATTATTGCATCATTACTCTATTCGTTGGTCAATGAGTTTTCCTAGTCTATGAATTGCTTGTTCACATCTTTTGCCACTTTTGATTGAGCTGTCTTTCTCATATTTATTTATAGTAGCTTTTTCTTTCTTCTGATAACTAATCCTGTCAGTTATATGTAATTATAAAAATCTTCTCACAATCTGTGTCTTGTCTGGTCATTGTTTAGTGGTATCTTTCAATGCATAGGCATTTTTAATTTTAATATAGTTAAACTTTTCCAACTTATCAATCGTTTCCATGATGGTTGATACTTTTAATGTCTGTTTAAGAACCCCTTCCCTCAAATCATAAAACATTATTATCTTCTAGTTTCCTTCTAAAAATTTTAAAGTTTTACTTTTTACATTTAAATACCACAATCTACCAAAACTGTTTTTGGTGTATGCCATGGGGTATGGATTCCATTTTTTATCTGTTGTTAACCTATTGCCCCATACCATTTATTAAGCCATTTATCCTTTCCCTACTGAATTGCAATACTACTTCTATCATATCTAAGGTTTCTATAGACACACAGGTCTGTTTCTGAACTCTTTCTGCTCGGTTTCATTTGTCTATCTCTGAACCAATGCCACTGTGTATTAGATACTATAGCTTTCTAATAAGCCTTGATATCTGACAAAGCAAGGCCTTCTCTCTAGCTCTTTTCAAAATAAGCCTGGCTATTCTTGGTCCTTTGTTCTTCCATGTTAATTTTAAAATCAGCTTCTAAAGTCCCAAGAGAATGTGGTTGAAATTCTCATTGGAATTGCATAGAATTTATTGATTAATATTGGACTGGATATCTTTAAAATATTGAGTGTTCTTATCCATTGATATGATTTATCTCTACATTTACTTAGACCTTTATCATCTTTGAATAGTTTTTAAATTTTTGGCATAGAAGTTTTACTCAACTTCCGGTAGATTTATCCCTCCCAGGGAACTTTATATTTTAATTGTAATATTGATAGTCCTTCTTGGAAATTACCTTTTCTAACTCTTTATTGCTGGTGGGTAAGAATGCAATTGATTTTTGTGTATTGCCTATACATCCAGGAACCTTGCTGAACTCTCTTTTATTCATTCTAATGATATGTCAGATCAATAACATTTTTTAGGTGTGAATAAATTTTAATAATTTTTCTGAATACTAAATGTAGTACATGGTCATTCTTTAAAAAATCTGAAAGCACCCGAAGGAAATCCTTGTAAACATTTTGCCTTATTTAGTTTATTTCATTTTGGTTGTCTTTTACCTTTCTTTCTTCCTTCCTTTAAAAAAAAAACACTTTTACTCTAAAAATTTCCAACATAAATGAAACTGAACAGAAAAGTATAATGAACCTTCATGTTTTAATCTTCCAGTATCCACAATTGCCAACTCATGGTTAATATTTACAGTGCACTACCCCCTACCTACTCCTTTCTCTCCTTCCCAGATTATTTGAAACAAATCTCAAACACTATATAATTACATCTGTAAATACTTTACCATGTATCTGTGAAACAGTGGTTCTCAATTTGTGGTCCCCATATCAGCAGCTTCAGCATCATCTGGGCACTAGTCATAAATGCAAATTCTGAGGCTCTCCCAAAGATCCACCGAATCAAAAACTCTGGGGATGGGGCCTCAGCCATCTGTTTTTTAATTCACCTCCTGCTTTTTAATTAATCCTGCTGATGTACATTCAAGTTTGAGAAGCCCTCTACTAAAACATAAGAACACTTAGGAAAAATAATCTCAATATCATTGACGTGATTAAATAACAATTCTTTCATATCATCAGTCAGTGTTCAAATTTCTCTGAAGGTTTGTTTTGTTTAATTTGAATTTTTGGCAATACATCATATGTGAGTTGTGTACTTCCATCATGAGGCTCATAATATTTTCTTGCTTTTTGTGTAGTTAGAAGACACAGATGATCACATTCCAGATCCATTATTTCACTAGAGTCACAAAATGGTAATATTCTAACTCTATCATTTCTTCATTTCTTGCTGGGATACTTCTCAAACAGAAAATGTCTTCCATCAACCGTTTGGTTACTTTGCCATACAGTGTGTATAGGAAAGGCTATTTTCCAGCTTTCAAAACTTACCAGCTTTCTTTTACTATAGAAAATTTCCAACATATATAAAGGTAAAAAAAAAAAATTGTTTTCCTTACATAATTTTAAACATATTTGATGTGCTTTAATTATTGTTGCTTTTCTTATTGATATCTCTTTCTTATAATTGAGTTTTTATTTATAGCAAAGCTCTGTTTGCACAGAGTATAAAAAGTCAAATCACTTCCGCATTTCCCCTTCCAATGGCAACAGTTTTCAATTATTTTAGCTTATTAGTTTGATATCTTTAAATAACTTGCTTCCCCCTTTCTTGTTTTCAGTTTTCAGCCTTATCTATTGACTTCCCATTGCTAACAGAAGATCTTCAGAGAGAAGAGACTTCCCATTGCTAATAGAGATCTTCATCTAGTTATAGCATAATTATGGTGAGTTCAGTATTGTATTTTCATTGACTATGTAAATTCTATTCACAGCTGAGCCCCGTACAATACTATGGTTATTTTTCTATTTTTGCACAACTTTTTCTTTTACCTGGAGTTGATGATCACCAATGTTTATTTGCTTGTTTAATTTTCTACATTCGTATTACCAATTCAACCCCCCAACTCTCCATTAGTTGTCTAAATCTCCTCTTAACAATTTTGATACATCAGGTATTCTCTCCATTTCAACATCTTGAAGAGTAAAGCTAAAGTCTTCTGACCACCTCCAACCTGGACTGCTGGGTCTCTACTCCTGGGCACAGCTGCCATGCTGTGATCTCCCCTCACCCTTCAGCCTGTGAATTTCTGTGGCTTCTTTAGTTGCATCCACAGTTGCCTGGCTTCCTTACCTGCCTTTTCCTTTATTTAGTCCCTCATTTTGATGAAGCTCATCTCTAGTAGGTTCCTGGGAAGGGGCTTTAAAGAAGCCAATCTGGGGGGACTTTACTTGTTCAAAAATATTTTCATTGCCCTCTGAAACTTCATTGGTAATTACATAGAATTCTAGCTTGAGAGTCATCTTCCTTCAGAATCTTGAAGACATCGCCCCATTGCTTTCTTGGCTCCTGTGCTGTTGTTGAGAGGACTGAAGTCATTCTAATCTTTGGCCTTTTGCATAGAAACAGTTTATTCCTCTCTGTGGCAGCAAGTAGGGTCGTCTCTCTTTTCCCTAGGTTCTGAACATTCGTGAGGATATGTGTTGGTGTAGGTCTATTTCTATAAATTTTGCTGAGTGCTTAATAGGCCCTTTAAAACCTTTGGTCCTTCACTTGTGGGGCATTTTATTACGAGTTCTTTAATAATTTCTTTCTCTCCATTTTCTGTGTTCTGTTTTTCTGTGATTCTTATTCATTGGCTGTTGGACCATCTGGACTGGTCCTTTAATTTTCTTATCTTTTCCATACTATCTCTTTGTCTTCTTGCTTTACTTTATGGAAGATTCCTTCAACTTTATACGCCAAACATTTTATTTCTCTATCATGATTTTCGTCTCTATAATACCTTTTTTTTTTTGTTGTTGTTGTTCTCTGAATGTCCCTTTACTAGCACCCTCTTCTCATTTCACGGATGCAGTATTCTCTTTTCTCTTTAGGGATATTAATGGAATTCTCTTCTTTAAAGTTTTCTTCTCCCTGCAATTTCAGTTCCCCCACCACACTCCTTTTTCTGTTTGTAGGTTTCATTTTGTTCTGTTTGGCTTCAGTCTTTCAGGTTAGAGGCTCTCCTTAGAAGGTTGCTCTCTTCAGTTCATACTTGAGAATGAAGTACTTAGAAGCTGACTGGAAGCTCTATGGGAGTAGGTGGGTCTTGTTGAACGTGGGTGACATGGTAACGTGGTGACACGACTGGCATATTCCCTTGGGGGACATCTGATGTCTACATCCACAAAGAAGTATTATCCAGTAACCTGCCTGGGAGGCACAAGTCTGGCTGCCATCGCTACAGGGTCTGAGTGGAAGAAGGCGGCTAAGAGAAGTAGCGTATCAAATTCAGTGCATACTTTTTGACTTAATCCCCTATGTTTCATACGGTACTCCTGAGTTCACCTGTAGCTGGTGTTCTCCAGGCCAGAAGTCTCCTATCCTCTCCAAAGACCAACCCCAGTCACTGCCAGAGTATAGACGGCGCAATCAGATGCTGCACCTGGTGAAGTAGGGGATCTGGAATCTAAAGTCTTCCTAGAAAGAATTTCACCAGATCCTCCTGCTTTTAGGCCCACCCTCACCCCCAGTCTCAAGCTTTTCAAGGTGCTGGCTGGGTATATCAGATCGGTTCTCAGCTTTCCCTGCTGCCAGTTTAGGATTCAGATTTCCCAGGTTTTCTAAATCATTTACTGCTTTCCAGTTTCCGAATTTTGTTCGGGAACTGTTGTCTTATCTTCTATTGTACTTATCCTTTCAGGTTTCCATCTTTAAAAAATTCCATTTCCTGTTGTTTCAGTGGAGCTTTGGGAAGGAACAAAGGAAGGTCCTAGATTACCAGCTTCAAAGTTCCTTCTGAAGTAGGACCTCTTTGTTCTCCTAAGGAGAGAGTGCAGTCCTTGATCTTCAAGAAATAAAATCATATCCCCATTTTACAGATAGAACATTTTGGGGACAGAGAAGTCAGGTCATTTTTCCAAGATGACAGCATTGGGGGTGAGGCAGTGGCTCAGTGCATTTGTGTTGAGGGAAAAAACACTGCTGTAACACTATGCAGTTGTCACATTCCTGACATGTTACTCTGTCCTGCCTGCTCAGTGCTTTGCAGTTGACCTCTACCAATGTCACCGCCAAGCAAGCGTTAGTTGCTGAATACTAAATGACCGGGCTAAACATTCACACGTTGCTCTCTTCTGCAAAAAATGGAAGTAAGGTGACCTAGTATTTTTCATAATGGACTGTAATTAACTAACCAAGCTGAACAAGCCTTGAAATTCATCTGAGAAAAGACTACCATCGCCAGCTTTCCGAAACTGAAAGCATGACAAATTTGTGAGTTGTGTCTTTTGGAGACAGGAAAAAAAAAAGCTGAGGCCATCTAAAATTGAATTTAGTACCTAAAAGTAGGTCTCAAAATGAAAATGCTGCTTTACCCTTTACAGGCAGAGTTTTCTGGATCCTTATGCCTCCTGAAGCGATTTACTGCATGGATTTCTCTTAGGTCAGCAGGATGGTTACTCCAGGTTTAAGCCAAGAACATTTCGCCATCAGTTTTTGCTCCGATTCATTACTCTTAGAGCTGGCCGTCAGGCTTCTATTGCATCAGTAGGAGTCAGACTAATACTGCCAGCAGATAATGTCATAATCTGTTGATGAGACTATTCATTTCTTTTGTCATTTCTTTATTTACTTAGGATACCAACTGTATCTTCCCTATTAAAATGTGTCAGATGTGCTGACGCTCTATATACCTCAGTTATGTTCTCTTGAGTCTATGGATGAAAGGAACCTATACCAAAATCCTGGGGAAGAATGCCTCTGAATTAATTATACTGCCTGTGAGTGCACTTCTATTTAAATATGCCTGAAATTGCATTTGCAGACCATTTATATTGAAACCGATCAGTGTTGCCGGTTTGTGGCTTTGCTTTCAGGAAGAAGGCTGCTATACTTAAAGGAATCAATAAAGAATAAATATACTCGCAAAAGAGTTCCTGACGTGGTGTTGTTAGAGGGAAGATGTGGAAAGAGGAGTCCTGCAAAGTGTGAGGGCAAGAACTCATCCTAGAGAATATCTAGACCAGCTCTTTCATTTTCTAGAAAACTGAGTCTCAGAACGATTTAGTGACTTTCTACCAAAATGCTCGGTTATTTGTCGGTGGAGCTCAGGGTAATGAATTCTCTGGCTTCTCAGGCCCATTCTCTTTCCACTTTACTGTGGCATCAAGGTATTTAAAAACCTTTCTCTATGTTATTTATTTTTAATAAAAGAATATTCATAAAGTTGGCCTTTAAAATTTTGTATTGAGAAATAACTTAAAACTTACAGAAGAATCGCATGTATCATACACATAACTCCCTAACTTTACCTTTTATCTAGATATGTCGGTTGTTAACGTTTTTCCACATCGTACGTGTGTGTGTACACACATACTTAATTATTTCAAGTTGAAGAGGCACTTGGGTATAGCTAATATCACCTAAGAACAAGCAGTTCTCTTGCAAAACCATAGTATAAGTATCAAATTCAGGAAATCTAACTTTGATACAATGCTATTTTTCATATAGAGTCCACGTTCAATTTTCACCAATTGTCCCGACGATGCCCTCCTGGCAATTCTCTTTTTTCCCCCTAGATCTAATCCAGGGTTATGTATATTGCATTTAACTGTCCTGTCTCTCTAATCTCCTTTAATGTGGACTGGCTCTTGGCCTCTGTCTGTCATGACACAGATATGCTTAGAGAATATAGGCGGGCTGTTGTGGAGGAGTCTCTCAGTTTGGGTTTGTCTGATGTTTCCGCGTGATTAGATTTGGTTTATGTACTCTTCTGGCAGAAACGCTACATAAGTAGCTTTGTGTCCTTCGAGCGTCACATCAGGAGGCACACGATGTTGGTTTATCTGCTGCTGGTGATAACATCTTTGATGCTTGGTTAAGTGGGGTCTTCCAGTTTTCTTAGCAGGATATTTTCAGCACAGCAGGAGGATCAAGAAAGTTTGCACAGCAGGAGGTCCCTAGAATCCCTCTGTGACCTGGACTCGATAAAAACTTGGCAAGAGCTGGGGTTAAGTATGGTTCCTTGTAGTGCTGGCCGGTGTGATTTAGCCCTGCAGCCGAGGGACCTCACCAAAGGTCTCAACTTGTATAGTTTCTCCAGGCCTCCTTCTGCCAAACCCTACAGTCTGCAGCACTAACATGGCAACCCCTGATGGGGCCTGCTGAGTCTCTTTCCTAGGAAGCCACACTACATAGATATCCCTTTAGCGGAAGGGAACTCACAAAGCGTGATGTCAAAATCCAAAACTACACGAGCTGGGTGAAACCATATGGTCTGCATCACCTGAGCCCTTTATTGATTGGTTGTAGAGATGTTTGGTTAACAAGGCTGACTTTATCTCCTTGGGCTTATTTATGAAATGGGCAATGATAACGACCAAAAGGAATGTGTTTCCCAAAGCTCTGCCTGTGGTTGCAGGGACCTCCTTTCCCCACTCAATCCCTTCACGCTCTCCTCTGCTGAGGTAATTAGCTGAAGAAAAGGGATCTTCACAAACACGGTTGTGATTTCTCTTCCGCAGAGGAGCATCCTCTCTGTGATGTAGGCCCTACCTGCTAGCCACGCCTATGCCCTGCCCTTCCTCTTACTAAGCTGGAATAACGTTTAAGAGGTTGTGATGTGAATATTTTATCAAGAAATATTCATTCTTGGTCAGTGATCACTGGGCTGTCTAAGAAAGGTGATGTTATATGGGACTGTGGACCTTCAAATCGGATACTCTCCCTTCTTGAGGGGCTGTTCAGAGAGTAACAGTAGGGCTTCCCTGGTGGTGCAGTGGTTGGGAGTCCGCCTGCCGATGCAGGGGACGTGGGTTCGTGCCCCGGTCCGGGAGGATCCCACATGCCGCGGAGCGGCTGAGCCCGTGAGCCATGGCCGCTGAGCCTGCGCGTCCGGGGCCTGTGCTCCGCAACGGGAGAGGCCGCAACAGTGAGAGGCCCGCGTACCACAAAAAAAAAAAAAAGAAAAAAAAGAAAAGAAACTAACAGTAATCAAAACAAAATAACCAAGCAGCTCTCTGCAGACATGTTTCCAGGCCTACCTTCCCAACTTCAAAATGATTTAATAATGAGCTGCTGTTGAGACTGGAGCTTCTCCGACATTTTAGAATGTGATGGTTAAAAAGGACTGTCATTTATGAGGGACCTGCTAGCAACCTCAGTTTCTGCACTGCACATGAGAATGACCTGATCTGAAGAGACGTATTTGGAGCAAGCTTGAATTTATGTGGCCTTGCAGTTGGGTCAAAGCTATTTAACCTGCAAGGAACAGAAACATACTTAAATTAGCAGCAGGCGAACTCACAGACATGGCAGTGAGCCTCATGGGAGCTGGAACTAGAGAGGGGTTCTGTCGTCAAGGCCTTTCTGGAAACAGTCACTATAGGAGTTTCTGGCCCTTCCCTGGAAGCTGCACAATTTCTGTGATTTGGCTGCGCTCCGCATGTCTGCTTCTTCCTGTTTTCTCATCAACTAGCTCATTCTTCTAATTTCCTGAAGAAAGTCTGGTAGGATCGGGGTGGTGTCTCAGTTTGAGTTCTACCCAAAGAATATGCTAAGAAAAGTGTTGGATGCAAGTAGTATACTTTTGGAGTGAAAACAGGAGGCAGAGAGAGGGAAGAGCGGTGGAAAGGGAGGAAATTCAATAAAAGAGGAGTTAATAAGTGAGTTATTGCCATGGAGCTCAGTTCTCCGAGGGACCCTCTGAGAGACGGAGGATCATGCTGCAGAATCGTCCCTCCAAGAGAGTGAGGAAACTGGGGATGTCCTCAGTTCCGTCTGTTACCCTGCTAAATATTCATCACCTTTTAAGACCATGCCTTTGATGAGGTTTTTTTTTAATGAATTCATTACAAAAGAGTAGAAGAAATGCCCCATATGGCCTCCAGGAAATCATTCAAGTATTCCAAATTACAGGTAAGAATTGTTTTTTCTATTCATGCTGGAGTCGAGGGAATAAATAAATCCGCTCTGTTTCCCTCTTGAGCCAAAAACCAGTTGAGACATAAGACACAAGAATCAAACAGATAAGCGGGAAAAATAACAGCTTTGTCACTCTAAGATTGAATTGCACAATGAAACGGAACATATGGCCATAATGAGTCCCCCAGAGCCTCCCTGCCTGACAGCATGTCTGAGAATGCAGCCTCCCACTTGCAGGGGGAAATCATTCCCGGGGAACTTACCACAGGGAGTTTGTGAGAGAGGGTGAATCTTTGGGGTGGCGGAGGAGAGAGAGAGAGACAGACAGACAGATGGACAGAGAAGGGGTAAAGCTACAGAGCCACACTGTGTTTGTTGGGTCTCCTGAGAGGCCGACTCTGAGACACAGGAGTGCAAACATTTTATTGAGAGGTAAAGTTTTGAAAGATAAAAGAAGGAGAAAGCACAGTTGGGCAGGAGAGCCTGGGATCTCAATGCACATTTGACAGGACGTCTGCCAACCCATTGGGGAGCTCCACAGCAAGCACTGTCTATTAAAGGGGTACCACCTTGGGCTGAAATGCCAGGCCTTGGCACTCCTGCTACGTTCAGTCATTGGTTGGGGCTGCCCAAGAAGAACATGGCTTTCAAAATCTGGAGGCTGTCAACTAACTTCACTCGTTGCAACTCACTGTCAAGTTCTTTCTTGAAGGGGGATCTGAGTGGCACCCCTCCAGGGCTGCCACACAGACCTACTGTGTTCCTTTTCCTACTGTCTCTGATTAGAAAAGTTACTCTTTCATCCCTGAAGAGGAATGGACAAGGGAGCAGAGAGAAGCTAGCTGTGTTGCTCCCATGTGTTTCTTTCTCAAGGGATGAAGTGGAAACACAGAAAGAAATACCAGTTAAGGAAAGGTCCTTTACACAAACGTGAGACATAAGAAATAATTCCCTCTGCTTCTTGCAACCAATACCATGTCATCCCATTTGCCTTCTCAAAAGGTCCTGTTAACTGGAGAACTTGTTATGTTGCCGAGCTAGAGATCTGGAGGGGACTCTGCGTAGCAAGAGGGAAGAGAAAATAAGTAGGGGTGAGGATGACCAGAATGGAGCCAATAACGCTGGGCACTGTATGGAGGAAGGACAGAGAGAAAACCATTGTATCAAAGAAGGCTAAGAAGGGATTTGGGAGAAGATAAATGTCAGAGATATTAAAGTTGATTACTTTGGGTAGCATGACATCAATTCCTTCTTGATCTCCACTGTGGAATCTTAAGAAAGGCTACATTGCCCTCAGCTGCCCTTGTGCGAGTGGATTCTTCAGAGGATCCTCGATGAGGTATTGACATGTATGCCTGGAGGAATAGACCACGCAACAGAACTGAGTAGCTGAGACACAGTCTACCTTAGGTCTGCGTGATGCCCAAACCTATGCTCTCAACTGCTCAGCTTATACTGCTGTTGGTTGGCTTCCAAGGAGGGTGGCAGTGGTTCACAAAGTCAGCGGAACAGCTTAAACATTCTTTTGCCCTGAATATGCCAGAATTGTGGAGTTCCTTCTCTAATGGGCTTGTGTTCCAAAACCCGGGGTGTGGACCCAGAGAGTAGAGACACACTCTTCGTTTTCCATAGTTGCTCCAGAGTAACTCTGCCTGGTTAGTCAACCCCCAAGGGTTGACGTGACTTGACAAAGAAGATAGCCGTGATCCTTCCTATCGTTGCCTTCAGCTGTTACCGTGGAGTTTCTCCTGGGTCCCCCCTGGAACAGGTTACAGGTGATCAGAAGCAGTCCCTCTGGGCGGAACTACAAGGCCAAACAGCCAAAGCAAAGGAAAGAAGATGCAGTCTTTGGTGAAGAGCAACGGAGAGAAGCTAAAAGCACAGATCCTGGATATAGAAAATGAATACCCTCCAATCCTCCCATCACCGCCATTATTGTTATGACTAATAACAGATCAGTTGGAGGAGTCAGAAAAGGTCTGTTTCTATCTCTTCCTTTTCCCCTAGGCTGCAGTGAGTATTGCTCGCCCTGCTTCTGTCCAAACCCCGCTGCTTCTGATTCTCTCCGGTCCTCATCCCCTGGCCTCATTGCCCACTTTTCTTCTTCCGCCGCTAGTCCACTTTCTCCTCTTCCATAGGCCAGCCTTTGGTCTCCTCTTACAATAAACATGGCAGCACAGAGCACGTAGTGTACTGAACTGCCACAGACAGAGGCCAAACAAGAACGGGACAAGTATTGACCTCACCTCTGGTGAGCAAGCCCCATGTTTCCTTTTTATTTTATATATATACAGATAGATATATTTTAAAGTTGAAGGATAGTTGATTTACAGTGTTGTGTTAATTTCTGCTGTATGGCCAAGTGATTCAGCTATACATTTTTTATATATATATATATATACACATATATACACACATATATATATATATACACATATATATTCTTTTTCTTTACGTTCTTTTCCATTATGGTTTATTATAGGATATTGAATATAGTTCTCTGTGCTATGCAGTAGGACCTCGTTGTTTATCCATCCTATATATAAAAGCTTACATCTGCTAATCCCAGCCTCCCACTCCATCCCTTCCCCACCCCCTCCCCCTTGGCAACCACGAGTCTGTTTTCTACATCCGAGATTCTGTTTCTGTTTCATACATAGGTTCCTTTGTGTCCTACTTTAGATTCCACATATAAGTGATATCATATGGTATTTGTCTTTCTCTTCCTGACTTACTTCACTTAGTATGATAATCTCTAGTTGCATCCATGACGCTGCAAATGGCATTATTTCATTCTTTTTTATGGCTGAGTAGTATTCTATTGTATATATGGACCACCTCTTCTTTATCCATTCGTCTGCCGATGGAAATTTAGGTTGTTTCCATGTCTTGGCTATTGTAAATAGTGTTGCTGTGAACATAGGGGTGCATGTATCTTTTTTCATTATAATTTTGATTATATATGCCCAAGAGTGGGATTGCTGGGTCATGTGGTAATTCTGTTTTTGGTTTTCTGAGGAACCTCCATACTGTTCTCCATAGTGGCTGCACCAACTTACATTCCCACCAACAGTGTAGGAGGGTGCCCTTTTCTCCACACCCTCTTCAGCATTTGTTATTTGTAGACTTTTTAATGATGGCCATTCTGACTGGTGTGAGGTGGTACCTCACTGTAGTTTTGATTTGCATTTGTCTTACAATTAGTGATGTTGAGCATCTTTTCATGAGGCTCTCGGCCATCTGTATGTCTTCTTTGGAGAAATGTCTACTTAGGTCTTCTGCCCATTTTTGGATTGGGTTGTTTGTTTTGTTGTTGTTGAGCTGTATGAAGCTCCATGTTTCCTTAATTCTCAAAAAGGAAACCATTGAACAAAATATAAGCCAACAAAAGTAAGCTATCATCATGACAATTCTAACATGTTCCATGTTAGGATTCCATAAAGTATGGTTGCCTCATGAGGCGTACTTCAGAAAAGAGGTTAGCTGTTTAAAATATGTATTAGTACGCATCCAACACCATGGAGAGGAAGGTTGGTTGGTTTCTACAGGACCAGTTCCACTTATTCAGAAAAATTCCTATAGTAGAAAATTTACTCATTAATTCATATTACCTTATTGTGACTATCACTTGGGAGAAAAAAGGGTAGCAGATGCTGTTGATGCCCCACTCATATCGCCTTGACATTTCCCATGTCCATCCATGCTGCCCAACTTCCAGCTGCCAGCACCTGCCACTCTTTGCCTGAATCCTCTGTCTGGACACTGGAGCCCTGTCTGCCCTCTGCCCTCCCAGAAGCAACCCTCACCCAATGGCCGATGGAGTTACTGGATAAATATCCCCACTCCCTTGCCTCAGGAGTAGAATAAATCTGAGGCCTGTTCTATCAGGAAGTTGCCTTTAGTGATCCTTGTCATCGATGCAAATTTTACTGGCTTCCTTCCCTTCCCTGCTTTTTACTTTTCTACTTGTTACTGGTATTTCCAGGGATTTTCTGCCAAGTAAATACTTGGCATTTAAACCATTTTCTCAGCGTCACTTCTGGAAGAACAAAAACCAAGAAAATTTGCCTGACCCACTGCTTACTAAGCAGCCTTTTGATGTGTAGTACAGTTACATTAATGGCTAATTCCTGGTAGGACGTTCTTGGGAGGTAATCTGTCCTGGTCATATGTGAGTCTTATCTGGCTGATGAGTGACTCTTGGAAATACTGTTGGTGTAAGTCAATCTTCTAGAACAGGGATTGGCAAACTACAACCTGTGTGTCAAATCTGACCAGCCAGCTAGTTTTATAAGTAAAGTTTTATTGGGACTGCAGCGACACCCATTCATTTACATATTCTTTGTGGCTTTCACACTGCAGTAACAGAGTTGGATAGCTGTGACTAAGACCATAGGTCTGTAAATTCTAAAATATTTACGCCTTAGAGAAAAAGCCTGCTGATCCCTCATGTAGAACTGTTCACATTTGGGTTCACTGAGAAAAAGCAAGCCATGTATTTGTAAAGACGAGGGTCAGAACTTGGACCAGTGGCTTCTCTCCAAATGGCAGCAGCTCAGCCTGAAATCCAGACTGATCACCACCCTCTCAGTTTGTCCCAGTGTTTGGTTATAGCATGTCCAGAATCATGTCTTGAGAATTCTAGAGTAAAAATGAGCAGGAGGGCATGGGCTAGAAAGGAGTATTGAGAAAGTGTCTTTGATTTTATTTTACTTTTTTTTTTAGACATAGATAAATCCATTTTTATGTTATGTATTTTTTCACATCTTTATTGGAGTATAATTGCTTTACAATGTTGTGTTAGTTTCTGCTGTACAACAGAGTGAATCAGCTATATGTATACATATATCCCCATATCCCCTCCTTCTTGAGCCTCCCTCCCACCCTCCCTATCCCACCCCTCTAGGTGGTCACAAAGCACCGAGCTGATCTCCCTGTGCTATGCAGCAGCTTCCCACTAGCCATCCATTTTACATTTGGTAGTGTATATATGTCCATGCTATTCTCTCACTTCGTCCCAGCTTCCCCTTCCTCTGCTGTGTCCTCAAGTCCATTCTCTACGGCTGCATCTTTATTCCTGCCCTGCCACTACATTCATCAGTACCGTTGTTTTAGATTCCATATATATGCTTTAGCATATGGTATTTGTTTTTCTCTTTCTGACTTACTTCACTCTGTATGACAGACTCTAGATCCGTCCACCTCACTACAAATTAACTCAATTTCGTTTCTTTTTATGGCTGAGTAATATTCCATTGTATACATGTGCCACATCTTCTTTATCCATTCATCTGTCGATGGACATTTAGGTTGCTTCCATGTCCTGGCCATTGTAAATAGTGCTGCAGTGAACATTGTGGTCCATATCTCTTTTTGAATTATGGTTTTCTCAGGGTATATGCCCAGTAGTGGCATTGCTGGGTCATACGGTAGTTCTATTTTTAGTTTTTTAAGGAACCTCCATACTGTTCTCCATAGTGGCTGTATCAATTTTCATTTCCACCAACAGTGCAGGAGGGTTCCCCTTTCTCTACACCCTCTCCAGCATTTATTGTTTGTAGATTTTTTGATGATGGCCATTCTGACGGGTGTGAGGTGATACCTCATTGTGGTTTTGATTTGCATTTCTCTAATGATTAGTGATGTTGAGCATCTTTTCATGTGTTTCATGTGTTTGCTGACAATCTCTATGCCTTCCTTGGAGAAATGTCTGTTTAGGTTTTCCACCCATTTTTGGATTGGGTTGTTTGTGTTTTTGATATTGAGCTGCTTGTGTATTTTGGAGATTAATCTTTTGTCAGTTGCTTCATTTGCAAATGTGGTTCATCCGCACACTTGAAAATTTCTCTCCAAAAAACGTTCTTTCTTGATTGACATGGTGCTTGCTTATCATCCCATTGTGCTATACTCTCTTGGATCTTCGAGGCTCAGCATTAATTATTAACCAATTTGAAACTGGTTAGTGGAGGTCCTCTGTATGTGATCCTACGCTGTGGATGCCCTGATTCTAGCTAGCTTGAGCTCCTTCTGCATAGAGACACTTTCTGTTCTTTCTTGTCAACCGTCTAACCCCCAACAATTGATCAAACAGTATTCTATATATAATAAATGCTCAGTAAACTGTGTCTCATGTCCATCACACACAGACTCCTACCCTTGAGCCAACATGGTAATAAAACTGGAATCATATGCCAAATATGAAGTAATTGTGCATAACGGGTGAGCGAGAAGGAATATAGGTTGGAAATATGCGAACACAGTGGGTGAAATCCTTCGTCCTGGCCATCCAGGCTTATGTTCAGACATTCGAATGGAACAAATTGCTAAGTCACAAAATTTTAATCCTGAGCCCTTCCTGAGTAGGTAATAATGAAACTAGAAAAGAAAGAATAAATCTGACCCCTTTGGGAAATTAACCAGATTGCATAAACTTTATGTCTTGTTATGAGATCCTTTTGGCCAGAGACTAATTACTAAAAACTTGTTTTTGCTCTATCATCCACAATATAGTAGGGCGATAAAATAGGTACGCCAATCACGACCTTTAGAAAGACATTTAGAAACGACATTGGAAAGAATAGCCTAGCACTACATTTATTGTCTCGTCTCTCTCACTTCTATGCATTTTTTAAACCACTGTGATCTGGCCTTTATGTTCAGTTAGGTTCAGCTTACCATTATTTTTTTAAAATTCCTATTACATGTATGCTAGTGCTTAAGGAGAGGGGAAAAGACCCCACATACTCCCTGCCGTCAAGGATTCTATAGCCTATTAAGGAATGTGTATAATGTGCATGTGTATAAAAAAATTGTCATACAGAGTGGTAAGTGTGATTGAAAGAAATGAAGTAGGAGTTGTATTGCCTGTGTTTAAGGGTGGATTTTAGGTTGAGTTTTCTGGAAACAGAGCCCGAGACAGGGGTTTATTGAAGGAGTATACTCAGGGGAAAACTGTACACAAGTAAGGGAAGCCGAATAGGGCAGGAGAAGGAATCAAGCAAGGATGTGATCTTAGGGAAAATCTAACCTTGGCTTGACACAAGACAGATTCTGGAGCACAAATCTCACTGCAGAGACAGGGCCAAGTGTTCAGGTTCTTTTGCCTCTATCATTGGCCGTCCCAGTTAGCCAGGGGCACTCCTGAGAACATCACAGACGTAAGCTGTCAGCTGCAGCACGCACAAGCAGCTGGGGGTTTGGCTGTCCTGGCTGGTCAAATTGATCTGGGCAGAGCACCAATAGCGTCTACAAAAGGAGGGTTAGAAAAAACTAGATGATATGTTTATCCCTTTGGACAGCTCAACATCTGAGCACCCTTCCTGTTTGGTGAAAAATGTCAAGGCTGGAAACACTCCCATTTACCATTGCAACAAAAAGAATAAACCTAGGAATGAACCTACCTAGAGGAGGTAAAAGACCTGTACTCAGAAAACTATAAGACACTGCTGAAAGAAATCAAAGATGACACAAACAGATGGAGAGATATACCATGTTCTTGGATCGGAAGAATCAATATTGTGAAAATGACTATATTACCCAAAGCAATCTACAGATTCAGTGCCATCCCTATCCAATTACCAGTGGCATTTTTTTTACAGAGCTAGACCAAATAATCTTAAAATCTGTATGGAGACACAAAAGACCTCGAAGAGCCAAAGCAGTCTTCAGGGAAAAAAACGGAGCTGGAGGAATCAGACTCCCTGACTTCAGACTATACTACAAAGCTACAGTAATCAAGACAATATGGTACTGGCACAGAAACAGAAATATAGATCAGTGGAACAGGATAGAAAGCCCAGAGATAAACCCATGCACCTATGGTCAACTAATCTGTGACAAAGAAGGCAAGAATATAAAATGGAGGAAAGACAGCCTCTTCAATAAGTGGTGCTGGGAAAACTGGACAGCTACATGTAAAAGAATGAAATCAGAACACTCCCTAACACCATACATAAAAATAAAGTCCAAATGGATTAAAGACCTAGATGTAAGGCCAGACACTCTAAAACTCCTAGAAGAAAACATAGGCAGAACCCTGTATGATATAAATCACAGCAGGATCCTTTTTGACCCACCTCCTAGAGAAATGGAAATAAAAACAAAACTAAACAAATGGGACCTAATGAAACTTCAAAGCTTTTGCACAGCAAAGGAAACCATAAACAAGACGAAAAGACAACCCTCATAATGGGAGAAAATATTTGCAAACGAAGCAACTGACAATGAGTTAATCTCTAAAGTATACAAGCAGCTCATGCAGCTCAATATCAAAAAAACAACCCAATCCAAAACTGGGCAGAAGACCTAACTAGACATTTCTCCAAGGAAGATATCCAGATTGGCAACAAACACATGAAAGGATGCTCAACATCACTAATCATTAGAGAAATGCAAATCAGAACTACAACGAGGTATCACCTCACACAGGTCAGAATGGCCATCATCAAAAGTCAACAATAATAAATGCTGGAGAGGGTGTGGAGAAAAGGGAACCCTCCTACTCTGTTGGTGGGAATGTAAATTGGTACAGCCACTATGGAGAACAGTATGGAGGTTCCTTAAAAAACTAAAAATAGAACTACCATATGACCGGCAATCCCACTACTGGGCATATACCCTGAGAAAACCATAATTCAGAAAGAGTCACGGGCTTCCCTGGTGGCGCAGTGGTTGAGAGTCTGCCTGCCAATGCAGGGGACACGGGTTCGTGTCCCGGTCCAGAGGATCCCACATGCCTCAGAGCGGCTGGGCCCGTGAGCCATGGCAGCTGGGGCTGTGCGTCCGGAGCCTGTGCTCCGCAACGGGAGAGGCCACAACAGTGAGAGGCCTGTGTACCGCAAAAAAAAAAAACAAAAAAAAGAGTCATGTACCACAATATTCATTGCAGCTCTATTTACAATTGCCAGGACATGGAAGCAACCTAAATGTCCATCGACAGATGAATGGATAAAGAAGATGTGGCACATATATACAATGGAATATTACTCAGCTATAAAAAGAAATGAAATTGAGTTATTTGTAGTGAGGTGGTTGGACCTAGAGTCTGTCATACAGAGTGAACTAAGTCAGAAAGAGAAAAACAAATACTGTATGCTAACACATATATATGGAATCTTAAAAAGAAAAATGGTTCTGAAGAACCTAGGGGCAGGACAGCCATAAAGACGCAGATGTAGAGAATGGACTTGAGGACACAGGGAGGAGGAAGGGCAAGCTGGGACGAAGTGAGAGAGTGGCATGGACATATATACACTACCAAATGTAAAATAGGTAGCTAGTGGGAAGCAGCCGCATAGCACAGAGAGATCACCTTGGTGCTTTGTGTCCACCTAGGGGGGTGGGATAGAGAGGGTGGGAGTGAAGGAGACGCAAGAGGGAAGAGATATGGGGATATATGTATACGTATAACTGATTCACTTTGTTATAAAGCAGACACTAACACACCACTGTAAAGCAATTATACTCCAATAAAGATGTTAAAAAAGAAAAAAAGAGGGAGGGGATATGGGGATATATGTATACGTATAGCTGGTTCACTTTGTTATGCAGCGGCAATTAACACAACAACGTAAAGCAATTATAGTCCAATACAGATGTTAAAAAAAAGAAAAAAGAAAACAAGGCTCTGCTCCATATGATGCTTCCCATTTTCTGAGCAAAGTTCTAGGGCTTCCCCATCGGCTACCAGACATCCTTCTAAAATGCCTTTTCTGTTTTGATGAGCCAGGGTCCCATTTTGTGGTTTGCCACCAAGAACCCTGACAAGTACAGAGATTATGGAAATTGTTAGATCATAGATGATTAGAGCCTGCAAAAGATGGGGGTGTCAGGTAAGAGAAGAGCTAATGGAGAGGAAAGAGATGTTCAGACTGAGTAAGACCAGAAGTCTAGGGTCGACTCTGAAATGTTTTACTTGTGACACTCCCAGAAGGTGTGTCAAATCTAGGGGGAGTTTAGTGAAGGGGCAGTGAGTTCATCTGGGGACTTGGGGAATCTGAGTTTTCTGGCGACATCCAGAAGGAGATGTTTCACAGATGGCTGTGCAAGTGTCATAGTCAAGGGAAGCGTCTGGGAGTGGGGGCAGAGAGAGAGAAAGAGAGAGAGAGAGAGAGAGAGAGAAAGATTGGCCCATGGATGTGGCTGAATTGGAGGGGAAATATATATTGAACAAGGGTTGAAGAGGCCAACAGCAGAATGCAGGAGGATGGTTCGCTTTATATAGTTCTCTATAGATAAACCTTAGGTAAACCACGAAAGGACAAGGAAGGTAAGAAAAGAAGGACACTGTTAAGAACTGCGGAATGATCAAGCAGAGCAAGTGCTGAAAAGGACTTTTGTGATGTGAATTAGTAAGCCAGTGATTACTTTTGAGAGAGGAGTTTTGGGAGAGTTCCTTAAAGGGGAAAAATCTCTCCCTCCTCCTGTGTCACGTAAATCCACTGCCTCTCCCCTGTCTCCTCTGGGTCTTCTCTCATTAACTGTATCCCAGTCCACTCCTGAATTTGTAACCTTTCCCACTCTGTTGGCTCCTCTGCAGTAAATGAACATAGCTAAAATACCCTTTCCACTCTTCTCCACTTGTAGAACTCCAGTTCCTCTCTGAAGACTCAGTGTTACCTCCACAGTGGATGTTGCCTTCGACCCAGGTAAGATCCAGACTCTACCCTTTCCTCTCTGCACTCACACGGCACCTTGTAAGCCTCCTCTTTTAGCTCTTACTCAGATAGATGGGTGGTATCTCTCTGTGTGTGCATCTTTTCCACCACGCTTGTGAGCAGGAACTGTGCCCTAGTCATATTATATTCCTAGTGCCAAGCATAGCGCAGAAAACTTCCAAGAATCCAGGATAATTTGTTGAAAGAATTGGGCTAAAAATTCTTGGCTATTTTAATTGGGCCATTTGGCTAAAAATGTCAAAAGCTGCATGAATGCTCCCTACTAGAATGTTTTCTTTTAGGTTTGTTTCTTGAATTATGGTTCTAAAACATATTTTAAGGTGGAACTTTTACTTCTCCATCAACTTTATAGAAGAATTAAACTTTGGGGAGAGAAAACAATCATGCCCAGGGAATTAGCGCACAGAAAAAAAAAGAGAATAAATCTCCTCGTTGCATGTGGCATAGTTAATATCAGATATAACATGTTGTAAACCAAAAGAAATGTTACCAAAAAATAAACGTTAAAATACAGATGAAAGGGAAGGAGTCTATTCCTCCTCAGGCAAGGCAGTCGCTTTGCATATTAATGAAACTTAAATGCCTCACAGTAAGAAAAATGATTGGAATGGATTGCAGTAGCTTAAAAATGAGTACACTTTAAACAGCTTCTGTGAGGAATATGTGATTATGGAGAATCAAAATGGCTAGTCCCACTCTGATGCTCCCAGAAGAGAGATGACTGCTGGCCCTTAATTAACAAAGCCACATGTGGAGCCCAGGAAACTGAAGACATAAAGAAAGTTGACAGGTTGACTTGCTGAAATTCGCAAAGATGTCAGTCTGGAAGGTGACAACTACAATTCTGGGGAGTGTGAGGGTTAGGGATGTGTATAAAATATTATAAACATCCAAGCCATTCTAGAATATTCATTGAAAGCGACCAAAAAATGGAAGGAAACGGGAAAAGACAAAGAGCTGCATAAAGACAGGTGAAAAGTTTAAAATATTTGATGGCTTGAGATGACTTCAGGGCTTGCGGCAAATTACTGTAAAACATGGCTTGGCAAAGATTTCCTGTAACGTGTTAGGCTTTGCAGGCCACACGGTCTTTGTTGCAATGGCTGACTCTGCAGTTGTAGTGCTAGTGCGTATGTAGCCACAGACAATGGGTAATTGATTGGGTGCAGCAGTGTTCCAGTAAAACTTTGTTTATGAAAACCCTTGGGGGCCAGATGTGGCTTGCAGTCTATAGTTTGCCAAGCCGTACTCTAAAAACACCAGTTTGTGACAAAACAGCACATTGCGCAAAAGCCGGTATGTAAATATGTGTGTGTGATCGATAGTTGTTGGTTCAATCATTGTTGTTCGGGTTTTTATTGTGCTTGGTATGTTTTTGTTGTGTTTGGTCCGGTACTTACATGAGGGTATGGCTGAGTGAGTTGGTTAAATCGAGGCATCAGTGTTATTTTCCAGCGTCCCAGGCGATTCCAAGGTGCAGCCACGTTTAACAAATAGGATGCTGAAGAATGCTGCGCAAAATTCAATGTGCATATTATTCATCACCTGGGGTCTTGTTAAAATGCAGATTCTGATTCGGGAGGTCTGTGGTAGAGCTTGGGATTGTGCATTTCTAACAAGCTGTCAGATGACACTGACCTGCCGGTCCAGGGACCACATTTTGAGTAGCAAGGTGTGCTTGCACTGGCTTTCAATACCTGGGATGTCGTGGTCCTGCCCCTGAGACTGATGTAATTGGTCCTGGAGGTGGCCTGGGCATTGAGAGCTCTAAAAACTCCCAGGTGGCTCTAAGGTGCAGCAAAGCTTGAGAACGTCTTTGCTAAATCAAGTGCGTGGTGACATAAATTTTCGTTATTATGTTATCAGTAGCCCTGTTGCCCGTTCTCCCCTTCCAATCCACCCATTCCTCTCCTTTTCAGGTCCAAACATCCAGAAGATGGGTGGGATCAGGATTAGCTTTTCATCCTTTCAGTCTTTCCCACCTCTGAGGAGTGGACTGTAGTTCAGGATGGAAAGAGGAGGGAGGCTCAGGCAACCTGGGTCGGGGAAGAATAAGCAAAACAATTGTTCTAGGGGCCGACTTAAAGGGGAGGCTGATTGAGACAAATGGGGAATTACCACAGAGGGTTGTCACAGCAAAACTCACCTCCAGGCTTGGGCCTGAGTTTGGGGCACTGAAAACAGCAATCTGCCCTCCCTGAAGCCTGGCAGCAACTGGGAGCCAAGCAGCTAGGAAGGATTTCTCCTTCTTGATATGCAGAGTGACACAGTTGGTCGAGATGCAAGAGAGCCCCCTAGTGGCCAAGTATAAATGTGAAATCCTTTCATCAACAAATCATAAACACCACAAATGAACTTAGAAGTAAGTGAATGATAATGATGGTAATGATGATAAATGGTGGCTTACAAATATATGTACTATATGTGCCAGGCACTGTTGTAAGTATTTAGAAAATATTAACTCATTTAATCTCAGCCACCCAATGGGGTTGATGCTTTTTAAAAATTTTAGTTGATTTACAATATGTTTCTGGTGTACAGCAGAGTGATTCAGTTATACATATATATCTGTTTTTCTTATTGTTTATTCCAAGATATGGGATATAGTTCCCTGTGCTATACAGGAGGACGTTGTTGTTTATCTGTATTGTATAGAGTAGCTTGAATCTGCTAATCCCAAACTCCTAATGTATACTGCCTCCCCCCTTCACCTTTGGTAACCATAAGTTTGTTTTCTATGTCTGTGAGTCTGTTTTTGTTTTGTAAATAAGTTCATTTGTATCATACTTTAGGTTCCATATATAAGTGATATCATATGGCATTTGTCTTTCTCTGTCTGACTTAACTTCACTTAGTATGATAATCTCTAGGTCCATCCGTGTTGCTGCAACTGGCATTATTTCATTCTTTTTTACGGCTGAGTAATAGTCCATAGTATATATATATACACCACATCTTCTTTATCCACTGATCTGTCGATGGCCACTTAGGTTGCTTCCATGTCTTGGCTGTTGTAAATAGTGCTGCTATGAACACTGAGGTGCATGTCTCTTTATGAATTATAGTTTTGTACAGATATATGCCCAGGAGTGGGATTGCTGGATCATGCTGTAGCTCTATTTTTCGTTCTTTAAGAAACCTCCAGACTGTTCTCCACAGTGGCTGCTTCAATTTACATTCCCACCAACAGTGTAGGAGTGTTCCCTTTTCTCCACACCCTCTCCAGCCTTTGTTCTTTGTAGATTGTCTGATGATGCCCATTCTAACTGGTGGGAGGTGATACCTCATTGTCCTTTTGATTTGCATTTCTCTAAGAATTAGTGGTGTTGAGCATCTTTTCATGTGCTTCTTGGCCATCTGTATGTCTTCTTTGGAGAAATGTCTTCTGCCCATTTTTTGATAGGGTTGTTTGTTGTTTTTGTTACTGACTTGTATGAGCTGTTTGTATATTTCGAATATTCAGCCCTTGTCAGTGGCATCATTCGCAAATATTTTCTGCAATGGGGTTGACACTTTTATTATCCCTGTTTTACATCTGAGGAAACTGAGGCACAGAGAAGTGAAATAACATGCCCAAGTTCCCCCAATTTAGTAAGTGGCTAAACTGGGATTTGAATCGAGTCACCCTGTGGTGAAGGATCCAAGACACCGAACTGCTTCTCCAAAACAGGAGAGTAAGAAGGATCTTCAGTCAATTTATAGCTGTAAACACTGATGAACAGCTGCTCAGCCTGTGCTTCCTCATATCTAGAGGAGAACAGGTTATATACATATATATATATATGTGTGTATATATATATGTATGTATGTATTGAGACTGTAACAGAGAGAGAGCAGGGACCTCAAAGCAGACAGAGAAAGAGTGAAAAAAACAAGTTTGACTAAAAAGAGTAAAGGGGGAAATACCATTCAACACCATTTTCTGGAAACTAAACTCAAAGGACCATAATCCTCATTTTTAAGAAAGTATTGAAGCAGAGTTATAGGGAAATGTAGAAAGAAATTACTCCTTAGCTACACTTGTTCATATTTCAGTAAATGTTAACAGGAATCTAGTTAACTCTAAAATGACGCAAGCTACTCATGTGTCTTTGAATATAGGGTACGAAGTCTGAAAATTTCTAACTCTGACCCTTGTAAACTATACACGACACAGAAGAAATTATATGTTTTGAGTATTTTTTTCTCAGACCTAGACAACCTTAGGGTTTACATGGGAACAGATTTCATCTGCTCAAATAGAGAATGGACCGAGAGAGGGGAAGAGTTGTAAAAGGGGAACGGAAAAAAACCCAAAAGCCAAACATAGAAAAGCAGGTCTGTCGTCTCCTTGGGAAATCCTTTTACTGGGAAATAATTGTCTTTCTACCTATAGTCAAGAAGGCAAGGTAATAGGCTAACACCTCTCCACATCTAGAAAGGAGAAACCAGAAACCACACTGAGATTAAGAACAGGCTGATTTTGAGATAAACTCTGAGCAGACACAGGTGGCCACAGTCTGGAATGAGGCAATGGTCCAAGCGGGACCAGCGGCTCTCTAGGTGTTCCAGTGTCTCATCCCATCCTCTGAGTGCTGGCTGCTCTGGGTTTGGGGCCGCCTGTGCCATCATCTCTCTACTTCCTTTCTAGTGAGCTTATCTACTCCATGACCTCAACCCATCTATGTATATATAGGCTAATATGTCCCATATGTATTTTTCCAAACCTGACATCCCCCCCTGAGCTCCAGTTTCATTTTTCTGGCTACCTGCATGACAGTTCCACTTGGGTATCTAATAGGCACCTCAGATTTTACATGACATGCCTTCCCAGCTCCTCGAGTCCCCCTGCAAATACGCCCAGCTTAATAAATAGCACGACCATCAGCCAGGGTGTTCAGATCCAAACTTGAGCCCTAGATTATTTTTGTCCTTTCCCATTCCTCACCTCTGGTCCATAAAGCAGATCCTGTAGACTCATCCAGTTCATCTGCAATTTGTCTGCATCTCTTCATTTCCTCTACCAACACGCAGTTCAAGCCACCATTGTTTCTCTGGGCCTGCTACAGTGATCTCTTAACTGCCCTTTCAGCTTCAACTCTCCTCATCCTCTACATTCTTCACAGCAGCCAGAGTCAGAGTAACGTGGCTTAACATTCAGAGAGCTTTATTCTACTTGATATTCAATATCACAAACTGACCTTCAGCCAGGACCTTATATTTTTCAGTCCTTCTGTTGAGTAATTTGGGGTTTGTGGTAACATGTTACCTTAATGGAAGAAAGAGTACAGTAAAAAGCCTACATTTGCATGTGTTGTAAGGGCAATATGCATGTCCAGCATGGTGACGAGGGAGTCACCCCTGTGTTTGTGTGCAGGCCAGCCTGAGGCTCAGTTACCATTATCACTGTTGCTCAGGGTGAGCTTGTCAAAGAGGGACCCTGCCAAGCTGGCTTCTGGGGTCTCCATCTTGCTTCCCAGAATCAACAGACACTAACATTTACATATTTTAGTAAACTCGAAGTTTCCAGGTAAAGTTTTAAGGACCCTTTATTTTAATCCCTGTCCCACCCCATTCCCTTCATTCTTCCTCCAGCAGCCACACTACTGTGATTTTTATACCGTGTTTTTATACTCCTGCTATTCGCAGGCACCTGCATTCAGCAGCGCCTCACCTCACCACCCCCCATATACCCACATTGTTTATAAGGGGAAGATGGATTTTGCACTTTCCAGGGCCCCATGGAATGCCTTCTCCCTCCCTCTGTGGAGATCCTGAGTGGCATGTGGGTGGGGCATGGGTGGGTGGAGAGCCTCCTGGATACCTGTTTTAAAAAGTGAGCGATTTGCACACAGGAACCAAGGAGAGACCTTTATTTCTTTAGGAACCAAATAAGTTTATTGGAAGAAGTGGCAAAACTGGAAGAAAAAAACTTAAGTGAACTTCTTCTGCCAGGGCACTATTGCTGTGTGCATGGCAGGCACGGTGACCAGCGCTCTGGTCACCCCGTGGCTCTGGGGAAGTCCAGTCCACGCTCAGTTCTTGTCGCTGTTGCCCAGGGTGAGCTTGTCAAAGAGGGACCCTGCCAGGTCGACGTCCGGGGCCCCCATCATGCTCAGGCTGGTGACATGACCCTCCAGCTCCCTGATGAACGCCACCTGCTGGCTGAGGTAGTGAGTTGCCAGGAAGCGGTGCAGGTGGGGGTCGCTCTTGTCGATGGCCAGCTGGTGCAGGTGGAGCAGGCTGCGGTTCATGAACTTTTCCAGGAACAAGGTGCACTTCATGGCCTTGAGGCCGCTCTTCCAGTTGACACTGACTGGGCTCCTGATGTCTTGGAAGTCGAGGCGGCCCCCGCGCTGGGTCTGCAGGCGAATCAGGCACCGGGCCCGCATGCTGTGCTCGCGGGAGCGGCGCAGGAAGAAGCGGGTGAAGTGCTTCAAGGCCACGTCGTCGTGGTCGAGGTAAACGGCCGTGGCCAGGCACACTAAGGAGGCGTGGAACTCCAGGTTGAAATGGCTGTTGATGGCGGCCTCGCAGTCGGGGTGGTAGCTCTGGCGCACCTGCGAGGGCGGCGCGGGCAGCAAGGTGGGCGGCAAGTGCATCGTGGCGGGCGTGAAGGCGAAGCCGCGGCGCCTGCGGTAGCTGCCTCGGAGCGAAGAGGGCAGCCGCTCTGGGGTGGACCGGAAATGGTGTTCGTTTTGGGAGTCAGGCGGTGGGCTCCTGGTCCTGTTACCGGGAGAGGTCCCGTGGTGTTGGCGGGGCACAAACGCTGCACCCACGTTGCGTCACAGGCTGGGTGAGGCAGGGTGACTTTGACGTACGCACCTGGTATCTATTACGTTTTTAACGTTGCAAAAATATTTCGGTTTCCAAGGGCTTTCTCTTGTTCTCCAGTTGCGCCCTCTTATAGCACGCTGTTCTCATTTTATAAACCCATTGTCTTCCTTAAAATTCTGAGAATATGAATTTGTAAGTTTTGGTAATGTTCTCTTCCGTTTCCTGTATTATAGTTGTTTTCTTCTCCAGAAATAGTTCTGTTTGTTCATCATGATCTTCTCTTTCACTTTCCTCCAGTATCTGGCAACCATTTGTCCATTCGTATTAGGGAGTAAAGGAGTCATGTGATCAGGCAAGGTAACTGGCATGGATCTGATCTACAGTTAGGACGCCCATTTCACTAACAGTCTTCTCCTGCGAATGGAGGGGCTCAGTGTGTCAGTTAGGGAGTCTTTTCTATTTGGGGTACATGGTGTGGAGCTTGTAGGTAAGATAGGGACCATCCCAAGTGCCCAAAGCTTGGCATTTTCTGACATTAGAAGACTTTCGTGTATCTCTTCTGTAGTAGATCGTGTCGTTCTCTTTTGTTTCTTCCTCTTCTGCTGAGCGGGTCTGCGGTTATCTCAAACCTGCTGTCGTATGGGTTCCCTTCCTGAGCCTTTGAATGACACAAGGAGACTATCACCCCATCGCCTGCACCACCACTGTGCACTGGATCTTGGTAAGAACAAAAAATAAAAATGTACTGTCTTAGGCCAGCAAGACTTGGGATATTTGTGACAGCAGTGAGCCTACCCTGACTAGTTACCCAAAGGAAGTTCTGGCTGACTACGGGTTATAAGCCATTGTAAGCTTGTAGCATTTCCTCTTGGTGGAAATGCAGATGCAAAAGTTAAACAGTCTAGATAGAGCCGAATCATCTTGCTCTTCTTTCTTTTGCTAAATTCATCAATAATATGTATCAGTCCTGCTCCCTTTTTCCCTCATGGAGAGTGGAATGAAAAATCCCTCAAAGACCCATGAAGCACAAGGAGTAAGTTTTTCCGTTTCCCTCAGTGCTGGGGAAGAAACCCAGGCTGGGCCTCAGGTGGCCGGCCTTAAGCCGACAACAGGAGGCGTAAGGGGTGGGAGTGGCTGACCCCTGAACCAGTCAGCTGTGGTGAGGGAGATGTGGGTCATGTAGGAACGGGGGGCGCCCCCGGAACCACATAACCGGAGGATGTGTTTGTGTGGGGCAGCTCCCCCGAAGAGGAGGATACTGGTCCAGAGCTGGCAGCGGAGCTAGGGAGATGGTCCAGGGATTGTACCAGTTAGCCTTCCCGATTGGAGTGTGAGGGCTGGAGGCTGCAGGGAGTCCCAGACCTGTGTGTGTCCTCTCCACCACACAGCACGCCGGGCGCTGAGCACCTCATTCCCTGAGCAGTTGTTCGCCTTTGGAAAAGAGTAGAGAGAGAGAAAGGGGCAACAACAGTGGGCTCAGAAAGGCCTGGAACAACGAGTTTGAGCCATCTGTGGGGGTGGAAAATGGCTTCAGCTCCCAAACGCAGCCTCGGGAGGCCCTGGGGCAGCGCTCTCCACGAAGGGCAGGGTTCGGGAGCCTGGCCGCAGTGAGCACCGGCTAACCAAGGGGACCAGGGCGCCATTCCCAGGGAAAGATTTGATGATCCTCACCAGGCCCGGTGATTCCCTGCCTTCTCACTAATCCTCGCGATTCTGTGAGGGAGGATTGTTTTTATCATGTCCCACACGAGGAAACTGAAGTCTGCGATATAAACTTCTTGAGCAAGGTGATGTGGAACCTGGAGTAAAGTCAGATCTGACTCTCAGCTACACCCCTGGTGACCTCAGTCAATAAAATGGGGTATACACAGGACACTGTCATGTGGATTCCTGAGGCCTCTCCCAGGTTTCCATAATGAGAGAACAAAGGTGCAGACAAACAGCTGTTCTGCCCTGTAGCAGCTCAGTTACCCGCCTGCCCCCCTCTCGGCACAGTCCTAACCTTGGCAAGGCCAGGTTTCCCGTACGCGGCCATGCAGGACAGTCTCTTCTTGCTCAGCTTCTACTAGGAAAGAAGTTTAAGTAAATTTTTGAAAATTTGTGGAGGACCACAGTTTGAGATGGAACAGAACTTTTCCTCAGCAGGCCGCCAAGCCCCTGACCATGGCCGGGACGAGGGCGTTGAACTTGGGCATCACTCCTGTCATGTGCCTCCTGGCCAACGCCTCCAGCGGGGTTGTTCTTGATTTACATTCCGCTGGTCTAATTGATAGGTGACATCTCCTCTGAAGTTTGTGATCTCTCATCCTCTTTCAATGGGGGCGGTCAATATTTCATCCTAGGGTTAGAACAGAGACTTGGCCTGCCTGTCCACGTAGACTAAAATCAGTTTTCTAGAGAATTATTTAGCACCTCTCTCCCAAACTCCTGTCCCTTGGTCGATTCTCCAAATAACCATTGACACGTGTGTATGCTTCTTCCCAACCAGACTGTACTTGGTGAGGTCTTGTGAAGATCACCACCCGTCTCCCTCTCTCCACAGTTTGATGCACGTAAATCCCCCCAAATTGCTTACTGGTTCTGTGTACCTGTTTGGTGTAAGTAAACCACACTTCTCAAATGTGGACGGTAAATCTTCACACCTGAGTTTTTAATCTGGGGGAAGGGGTGGGGCTGATATGTTCGAAAACCACCCATGTTCTGCACTTAGTGGCCAGCAATGGACTCAGACCCATTTCTTGGAGAAACGACCGCAAAGAGCGATGGGGATCATCCCTGGTCCTCCGTGCATTCCTGACCGTTACTTTATGATTGAGCACGTGTTGTTCAAAAATCCAGTACCTCAGTTGTACTTCTTCATGCAGAAGGAGTTCAAATGATTCCTCTGTCACGTGTGCGCAGAGACTGTGACTCTCTTGTGGAGAGTTGTAGTCTAGCTGTGGTCCTGTGGTTACTGACTGCTATCAGAGGATCCATTTGACCCAAGGAGGGGTGAGGAAGAACCCCTCCAGGAGGAAGGTAAACAACAGAAGTCTTGGGGGTGGGCTCAGCCTCTCAGTAGTGATGCTATTGTCCAGAAATGCCTGGGGCACTCACCTGGGCCATACTGCTTGAGGCAGCCCTCACAGTCATTTCCCCTTTGGGAGCCAGTATTGTGATTAGACCCGCCCTCCCCCCCACCCCCCACCCCCCACCCCCCACCCCCGCCACCTTGTGGTTCTTATTATGATTGCAAGACACACTTCAGTAACAGCCATCAGAGAACTTTGAAGAAAAAACATGGTTTATTACTCACAGGTCCCGGAGGATACATGGCATGCGTGGAGGCACACAACGAGGTCATGGGTAGAAAGAGTACGTGTGCAGGCCTGGGCTTCTTTGACTGGGGTCTAGCACGGGATGCCTAGGGGTTCACAGGTTCAGTCTTTATTGGTGAATTTAAAACATGAGCGGGAATTACAATGCCAGAAGGGAAAACCAAGTGGTCAGGTGGTCAGTTCCCTCAGTTGACCAGAGATCTCCGAAACAAAGGAGGCTTCTGGGGCGGGGCCGCCTGACTCTTCCTCTAGTCCTGTAGCTGGCAGTGTGTTTATTCAAGATAGCTGTCTTTGATGTGGGTGCCTAGGCAATCCGAAGCTTAAGGTCAGGCACTTGCATTACAATAAAAAAAATTAAAAAGAAATACTAACTCAGCTGCTTACAGTAGAATGCCCCCTGTGATGCTGAAGCATCTGAGTTAGTGGTGAGGACGTTAACAACCTTCAGTCACTTGTAGGCGGGGAGCTGTCTGGTTTGGAGCGCACATTGTGGCCTGCTTCCGTGGGGAAATATGATACAGTGCTGTCCTGCTGTCGGCGGGGGACAAACTCACAGTCTGGCGAGCCTCTTGGTATAGGGTAGGGTCAGCCAGCAAGGACCTAGCAAGTTCTGCAAAATCATATCATAGTAGGTCATCCCCCGATGCCACCGGGGCACTGCGTTTACTCCACTGTTTCTGGAAAGTCTTAGTCTCCATGGCAGCGTTCCGCAATATAAACTGGGAAGTCGGGCCATCTGGGTGAGCAGCTAGGTCTCCAGCTGGTGCCACGGCCCTGGGGTGTCATGTCTGGTATAGGACGCATAGGCATCTCCAGTGGTGAGCTCTTGGGCTGGGGCGGTATTGTCTGGGATGGTATCCTCTCCAGCAGTGAGTCTGTCTCACTCAGGGGTGAGGTCCTCTGGAGTGGTGGCCACCCAGGGGCGGGTGCATCCTCCCATGTGGCTGTGCAGTTGGCGTATTGATCATGGGCTGGGCATAGGCTAGCCTGATATAACTTAGAGGCTTCCCCGAGGACCGAGCTGCACGTCTGGTGCCTGCTGCTAGTGGAACAAATGGTTAAGAGCTCTCTGGGGTCATCAAGGGCACCTTTAGCAACAGAGTGGGATGCTGTCCTTGCCTTCCCGGAGGAGCTCATCCAAGCACATAAAGATTCTGGGCACATTTATATCCCAGGCTACGGGAGATCTTATGGGTGCTACTTAGGCATTCCTGGGCTCAAGCCGTGAGGGCAACCAGTGGACAAATCCTGGGAGCACAGTCCCTGTGCCCAGGTGGGTTTTATGTACGAGCAATCATAGGGCCAGTTAGCTTGTAGCAGTGTTTGATGTTGAAATTGGGCGAGTGTCATTTAGACATTGCTTCCAGCGGGCCCGTTGCCTATAAAGGGATGCGATCCCCTTGCCGCTCAGACTCAGTGGCACACTAGCCTGAGCCCTTCCAACAGGGCTCGCCAACATTCCCTGCTTTTCCACCCTGTGGTGCTACTGTGGGCCGCAGCAGTGTTTTGACAGCATTCTATCTGGGTGAGGGTTAGGCCCAAGGGCTCTACCAGTAACCCTATCGCCCAGGCGGTACAAAGCAATAAGAATAGCCATCAGCAGATGGAGCGCTGACGTTCGAATGAGCTGGGGTCAGGTTCCTTCTGGATGAGCTCTCTGTGTATTGCTTAATGGCTGAGCGCGGTTGCTTGTTGGGGGAAAGTACTGGGTCGCCTTGCCTGGCGTGGGGTCAGGCCACGACTTGTAGCTTGCTCGGCATGTTCTCATCCCCAAATGTGGCCTGCGTCCACCAAGCAGAGTTCCTTTCCCTCTTTCAGACACCCAAAGTGCGCCACTGGTTGGTCCCGGGGCGCTGACTTCTGCTTCCTCTAAATTAGCCGGGCGTTGTTTCATCAGCCAGCTCTTGTAGCCACTGTATTTGGTGAGAGCGGCCGGTGTGGAGGTGGCTGCTTTTGGAGAGTCGTCACCGTTGGCAGGATTTCCAAAGAGATGATCTCGCACTGACTTGGTGGGCTTGTGGCCTGTGGGGCATTCAGTGGTGAGGGGACCATATAGGACTCTCTGCCCTCGATCAGGCTATATCAGAGGGAAGCGGATGGTCAGATGATGAAAAAGAAAATCATAGCAGCATAGGGAAGTGGAGTCAGAGGTCAAAACGTAAAGGGCGTCGTGCTAGAGTGTGAAAGCTTGAGAACTGCCAGAAACGACCCGCGGTGGCATTTTGGAGGGTGTGTGATAATTGTGTAATCATTGGTATGAGGGGTATAAAGGCTCAGGGGGTGAGAATTAAGCAAGATGAGGGCCTGCGGCAAGAGTTGCATCCATTTCGAGAACCACTTGCTTGCAAATAATTTAAGTGGTGTCTCTTTAAGGAGGTCATTAAGATGCTTGATGAGGCCAGCCACCTGGGGGCGGGATCCTAGATGGAAGTTTGGAAGAATGTTGGGTGGGAGAGCCCACTGTTGAATGTCCTGAGAGGTACAGTGGGTGCCCTGGTCAGAGTCAGCAGTGTTTGGCCATCTGAAGGGAGCAGCATTGAAGGTAGTAAGGAAAGAGATTACCTGTTTTGAGGAGGAATTGTGGGCGGAGTTCACCAAGGGAAGCCTCGTGTTAAGTATCAGTGATGGTGATGGGTTATCTGGAAGCCCCAGCAGAGCGGGAGTATGGTCGGTCTCCCCGGGGGAGTGGGTCCCCGTTGTTCGGTTTGGGTGCAGAGAACGCGCTCATCTATCACCACCTTGGCTGCCGCTGAGGAGGGGGGCGTCCCCTGGCATGAGCACGAGTTGTTAAGGCACGAATTCCCCGATGACCTGAGGTTGTGCGGGTCCATTTCGCAAGCTGGGGAGAAGGGTCGGTACCCTGAGGCATCTACAGGGCAGAGAGTGGAGGGCTGAGTGAGGGGGTCTGACCGCAGTATTCCTAAAATGGCCTCAGGTGTGGAGTGGTTAGCGTGAGCAGAAACGTGAGAACTGATGTTAGGGATGGGGGATTCTCCTAGTTCCTTGCGTATCTTGGAGCCCCAGATGGCCTTGCCTTGTATGAGAAAATTGTCCCGTAGCCATTGGCCAGACCCAACTGCAAGGCTGTTAGCAACAGCCCGGGAGGCTGTGAAAGGCCCCTTTTTGTGGCCTCCTTAAGGGCTGGGTGAACAGCTACAGGTTCTGCCAGTTGGGCTGAGCCAGGAGTGTCCTCCTCGACTAGAAAGGTGCCCGAGGCCGGGTGGATGACGCAGCCCTCCAGCGAGCTGCATGGCATGCAGCGATGGCACTGCCCTTGGTGAAGAGCACTGACTCCCTGTCCATTTCAGACAGGTGGTCCCAAGGGGCTCCCCAAGTAGCCACAGGAGGAGAAAGTGGGGTGGGGTGGGGATGGGGGCTGTCACCTCTCGAGGCTCTCCGGCAAGGGGCTGAGCATGGGGGAAACCACATCCTCCTGTCATTTGGAAAGGCCTTTGACATCAGGTTTAGCCCTCCCCTGAAGGTACCATTTCCCTGTTACCAAGGAGGCATCAGTGGCCGTGCTGAGCTTTTCTCTTAAGAGGCATCTCTCACCCAGGGCACTTGAGGAACTTGTGTTCAGAGTGATACCAGGGGGGTGGCTGGCTAGGGGCTCAGTTCCTAAAAGAGGCCGAGAGGCTGCCGAAAGCTGGTGCCCAGGGGGCGTCTACGGGCCTGCCGCTGGGGTAGGTGCTTAGTCCACAACCCCATAGGAAGCCAGGTAGACTCCTGTTTGGTCCCGAGACTGCAGGAGGCCACTTGGCATGGAATGTGGAGCCAGTGGGGACTAAAGGTAAGACTTGCTGGACTGCGTGCTGGGCACCTTGCAAAGCACACTTGTCGGGCTTTGCCCCAGTGGAAGGTGGGTGACTTGTGTGCGATTGCGTATATGATAGGGCGGGATGAGGGATGTGTTGCCTCCAGAACGTGAAAAGGCCTGATATGTGTTGTGCTTGTCTGAGTGTCGTGGGTGGTTGAATGGTGAGTAATTGATGTTTGGCCGTTGGGGAAATTTCTCAGCCCTTAGAGGACTAGATGATGCCCAGAAACAAGACAGATGAGGCCGGGCCTTGGCTCTTGAGGTCCGGGTGGTGTGCGAAGGGATGCGAATCTGCTCGTACTGCTTTCTCAGAGGAACCCCTGAGCATAATGTCATCAGCGTAGTGCCAAAAGCGGCACTTTTCCAACTGTTAGGTGCTTAAGTCCTGGTGGCAGAGGTTATGTATGGTTGCAGGGCCGTTTCAGTATCCCACTGGGAAGCACGTAAATGTATAATCTGCCCCCTTCAAAAGTGAAGGCAAACGGAGCCTGGGATTCCTCCAAGGTGGGAACAGAATAGAAGATGTTAGTAGGTCAGTGAACACAGAGGACGCTCCTTGGGCCGACTGGACATCCTCAGTCAGTTCTATGTTATTAGGAATTGGAGCCTTACTGGGGAACCTGAGCCACTGAGGTTTTGATGGCCAACGGTCAGGTGCCTTTGGTTGGTGGCTGGCTTAAGTACTGGCCAAATGGGGCTACTGAACGGGGAGATGGTGGCTTCGTGACTCCAGTCTGCAGCACCTCTTTAATGACGTAGGCGTAGGCCTCCAGCGGCCTGTTTAAGTCCCTACTGGGGAAGGTTTACCGTCTTGACCAGGGGACGAAGAGTCCCTGGCGTCCATTTGGAGAGTCCCACCAGCAAGGCCAAGAACTTGGGCTTATTCCATGTGGCACGGTGTTGTGTCAGTGCCTCCATGCCTATAATAGGAAAGAACGAGCTGGGGGGCCACCACCAGAGGAAGCCATTTGAGGTGAAGGGTCCCAATAGTGATATCCGAGTAGCTTTGTGAAGCTTTGATTGTTTTACCAGCAGTGCCCTGTGGGTGGAAGGGCTTCCCTTTTGGGGATACAGAGGGATTGCCTAGAATGACAGTGACTTGGGTCCCCATGTCTAGTAGGGCCAAAAAGGACTGTGCATTTTTATTGTCCTAATGGACCACCAGAGTGGTACAGGGGTAATTGTCCCCAGGTGGTGGGACAAGCCCCTGGGAGCGGCTGATTTCCTAGGGTAGGAGCTTAAGTGGCTGCCAGTCCTGGAGGTTAGGGAAGGGGGCAGAGGGGGTAGCGGGGACGGGCTTGGGGCTAGAAGATGGCCGGCAGAAGAGGGCCGTAGCTGGGAGAATGTGAGTTTCGGGGCCTGGAGTTTAGGGAGTGGCTGTCCAGAGGTTAAGTAGCCAGGAACCCCAGGTTTTCCTAACTCCCAGTAGAGGTTTTGCCTGTGTATTCCCATAAGGGACAAAATTAAATCAGAGGTTTACTAGGAAGGGAGTGGGGAACCCTTCCCATTGAGGGACATTTGTTCGAGGGAGACCTTCCTGGGGCGGTGGTGACGGAGGGCCTTGAGTGTGACGTATTGGGGCATCTGGGCAGCAATCTCCTCTGTGTCTAGCAGCCATGTCAGTGCCCTCCAGTTGCCTGATGGATGGTTTCAGGAGTCCCCCCGAAATGTAGTAGCGCTGCCCTGTGATTAGGGGGGCGCCTTGTAAAAAAGAATTCTCTGGGCTTAGGGTCAGATGGGGCCTATTCAGGGTTGGAAATTCAGGGAGTCGTTTGGGTCACTGTGGTGATGGAAATGACAAAGCCATTGGATCATGCCAATTTTGCACAGCAGGAGGCACGGAGGACCCTCACGTGCATGAATGGTCAATGAAGGCCTTTTAAATTAGTGGTCTGACTGTCTCATTCGACCGTATGGCCTTGATCACGGCTGCTCTGGGGAGATCATTGAATTATTATGGCAGCAGTGACATTTTGGCGTGGGTACCGCAGGCAACGCACGACAGAGGCGATATGCAAAAGCACGTAGCAGCATGGCAGACCTCCAGCAAGCGGTGTTCCGTTCCCAGGTGGTGTTCCCCCCCTGGGCTGGTCAGCTAGTAAGCCAGTCGCAGCTAAGGGGTATTCCTCGTGATTAACTGCACAGGCAATCATGCAATCCTGCCAACAAGGCCAATTGTTTTGTGCTGGTCTCAACCTATCAGTAGTGATCTATTGGCTAGAAATGCCTAGGGGCACTCACCTGGGCCTGAGGTGAGCCCTCACAGACATTTCCCCTTTCAGAGCCAGTGGTGTGATTGGACCCGCCCTGGTGGTTCTTATGATGGCAACAACCATCAGGGAACTTTGAAAGAAAAGAAAAGAAAACCAAGGATTATTACTCACAAATCCTGAAGGATACATGGTACAGCTGGGGCCACTCAGCGAGGTTGCGGCAGAAAGGTAGTGGGCCTGGGGTTGTGTCTTTATTGGAGTCTAGGATGGGGTGCCTGGGGTTTCACAGGTTCACTCTTTGTTGGCGAATTTAAAACATAAGGGTGGGAATTAAAACTCGGGAAGGGAAAAACAAGTGGTCAAATGGTGAGTTATCTAAGTCGACCAGAGATCTCCAAAACAAAGGAAACTTCTGGGGCCGGGCCGCCTGGCTCTTCCTCTAGTCCTGTAGCCGGCAGTGTGTTTATTCAAGATAGCTGTCTTTGAAGTGGGTGCCTAGGCAATCCGAAGCTTCAGGTCAGGCACTTGCATTACAGAAACAAAACAAAACAAAACCCAACTGTCTGGTGCTTACACTATGTTTACATAAAGATGCCCTATCTTATTGTACATCCTCTAGGGCAGGGATTGGTTACGAAAATGGCTGAGGGAGCAAGAGTGTCCTTCAAATGCGTAAGTCTGCCATATGGTTTTTCTTCCAGTTTTACTGAGATATAATTGACATGTAGCACTGATAAGGTTAAGATGTACAGCAGAATGGTTTGACTTACATAGATCATGGAGTGATTGCCAGTATGAGTTAGCATCAATCATCACATATAGAAACATGTTTTTCCTCGTGATGAGAACGCTTAGGATTTACTCTTAACAACTTGCGTGTATACTATAGAGCAGTGTTAATTATATTCATCATGTTGTGTATTACATCCCCAGTACTTATTTGTCTTAAAGCTGGAAGTTTTCACTTTGTGACCGTCTTCATCCAATTTCCTCTCCCCACATGCCCCACCTCTGGTAACCACAAATCGAATCTCTTTCTCTGTGAGTTATTTTGCTTTGATTCCGTATACAGGTAAGATGATACAGTATTTGTCTTTCTCGGACTGATTTCACTTAGCACAATGCCCTCAAGGTCTATTCATGTTGTCACAAATGGCAGGATTTCCTCCTTCTTTATGGCTGAATAATATTCCGTTGTATATACGTATCCCATGTCTTTGTCCGTCTGCAGATGAAAGGATAACATTTAGGTTGTTTCCATGTCTTTGCTATTGCAAATAATGCTGCTCTGAACATGGGGCGTGGGGTAGGGACAGGTATCTCTTCAACATAGTGTTTTCACTTCCTTCTGATGTATTCCCAGAAGTGGAATTGCTGGATCATATGGTTGTTAATTTTTTTGAGGAATCTCCGTACTGTTTTCCATAGTGGCTGTGCCAGTTCGTAATTTCGCCATCAGTGCATAAGGGTTCCTTTTTCTCCATGTGCATGGTGGCATTCGTTATCTCTTGTCTTTTTGATGCTAGCCATTCTAACTGGTGTGAGGTGATATCGCATGTGGTTTTGATTTGCATTGCCCTAGTGCTGTTGAACATCTCTTCACGTAGCTGTTGGTCATTCATGTATCTTCTTTGGAAAAATGTCTATTCCAGTCCCTTGCCCATTTTTTAGTTGGATTGTTTGTTTGCTGTTGAGTTGTATGGGTTCTTTACATATTTTGGATATTAACCCCATATCAGATATTTGGTTTGCAAGAACTTTTTCCCATTCCATAGGTTGTCTTTTCATTTTGTTGGTCGTTTCTGTTGCTAAGCAGCTTTTTAGTTTGATGTAATCCCACTTATTTATTTTTTAAATTTTGTTTGCTTGCACTTTAGGTGTCATGTACAAAAAATTCATTGCCAATACCCATGTTAAGGAGCTTTTTACCTATGTTTACTTCCAGTAGTTTTATGGTTTCTGGGTTTACATTAAAGTCTTTAATCTATTTCCAGTTAATTTTTGTGAGTGGTGTAAGATAGGGGTCTCATTTCATTCTTTTACATGTGAAGATGCACTTTTCCCAGCCACAGTTATTGACGAGACCGTCTTTTCTCCACTGAGTATTGTTGCCTCCCTTGTCAAATATGACTTGACCATATACATTTGGGTTTATTTCTGGGTTCTTGATTCTGTTTCAGTGGTTGAGGTGTCTCTTTTTATGCCAGCACCGTACTATTTTGAAGAAAGTAGCTTTACAACATAGCTTGAATTCAGGAAGTGTGACGCCTCCTGGTTGGTTGTTTTTCAGGATTGCTTTGACTATTCAGGGTCCTTTTTGGGTCCATCTAAATTATAGGATTGTTGCTTCTATTTCTGTAAAAAATGCCATTGGACTCTTGGTATGGATTGCATTAAATCTATGGATGGCTTTGGGTAGTGTGGCAATTTTAACAACATTAATTCTTCCAATCTATGAACGAGGAGTCTCTTTCCCTTTATTTATGTCATCTTTGATTTTGTTCATCAATGTCTCATAGTTTTCAGTGTAGAGATGTTTTGCCTGCTTGGCTGTATTTTTTCCTAAGTAATTTATTGTTTTTGATGCTATTGTAAGTGGGATCATTTTCTTTGCTTCATTTTCAGATAATTCTTTGTTAGTGTATAGAAACGCTACTGATTTTTGCATGTTAAATTTGAATCCTACAACTTTATGGAATTTATTGATTAGATGGTAAGTTTTTGGTGGAGTCTTTAGGAATTTTTTTAGATATAAAATCATGTCTTCTGCAAATAGAGACAATTTTACTTTTTCCTTTAAAATTCGGATGCATTTTATTTGTTTTCCTTGCCTGATTGCTCTGGCTTAACCATCCAGTACGATGTTGAATAGAAGTGGTGAGAGTGGACACTCTTGTCTTATTTCTAATTTTAGAGGAAAGCTTTCAACCTTTCCACCTTTATTATTATATTAGCTGTTGGCTTGTCAACATTATGACCATGTTATGTTATTAAGTTGAGGTAAATTCTTTCAATACCTAATGTGTTAAGAGTTTTGTTTTAAATCATGAACAGATGTTGAATTTCATCAAATGCTTTTTCTGCGTCTATTGAGTTGATCATATGATTTTTATTTTTCATTCTATTAATGTGAGGTATCACACTGATTAATGTGGATGTGCTGAAACATCCCTGCATCTCAAGATAAATCCCACTTGATCATGGTGAATGGTCTTTTTAATATGCTGCTGAGTTGAGTTTGATAGTATTTTATTGAGAATTTTGAATCTGTATCTATCAGGTATATTGGCCTGTAATTTTCTTTATTGGTGGTGTCCTTTTCTGGCTTTTGTACCAGGGTAATGTTGGCCTCGTAAAATGAGTTTGCGAGTGTTCCCTCCTCTTTGATTTTTTTTGGAAGAGTTTGGGAAGTATTGGCGTTAATTGTTTATTTTTATTTCTTTTTTAGTTTTAAAAATTTTATTGGAGTATCGTTGATTTACAATGTTGTGTTTCGGGTGTACAGCAAAGTGATTCAGTTATACATGTACAGACACGTATTCTTTTTCAAATTCTTTTCCCATTTAGGTTATTGCAGAATATTGAGTGGAGTTCCCTGTGCTATACAGTAGGTCCTTGTTGCTTATCTTTTTAAAATATAGTAGTGTGTATGTCTGTGACCGCCAAACTCTCAGTTTATCCGTGATCCTCACCTTTCCCCTTTGGTAACAACAAGCTTGTGTTCTAGGTCTGTGAGTCTGTTTCTGCTTTATGCATAAGTTCATTTGTATCTTTTTTGTAGATTCCGCATATAAGCGACATCATCTGATATTTGTCTTTCTCTGTCTGACTTACTTCACTTATGAAGTAAGTATGAAGTATGATAATCCCCAGGGTCACCCATGTTGCTGCAAGTGGCATTATTTCATTCTTTTTAATGGCTGAGTAGTATTCCATCATAGATATATGTACCACATCTTCCTTATCCAGTCATCTGCTGATGTACATTTAGGTTGTTTCCATGTCTTGGCTATTGTAAATAGTGCCGCAGTGAACATTGGGGTGCATGTATCCTTTTGAAGCATGACTAACTTTACTGTTGTGTTTGGGTTCCTTATTCTTTTTTGTGTTTGTATCTATTGCCGATTTTCAGTTTGTGGTTACCATGAGGTTTTGACATAGCAGTCTATATACAGATAAGGTTGTTTTCAGTTGCCGGTCTTTGAATTTCAAATGCATTTCCAGTATCCTGCATTTGTACTCTCCTGTTCTCACGATTGCCGGTTTTGATATCACGTTTGTGTGTGGATGGTTTCGTACCTTTACTTTATGTTTGCCTTTACCGGTGAGCTTTCCGATTCGTAATTTTCTTGATTCTAGTTGTGGCCTTTTCTTCTCCTCCTAGAGAAGTTCCTTTAGGATTTCTTGTAAAGCTGGTTTTGTGGTGCTGAATTCTCTTAGCATTTGCTTGTCTGTAAAACTTTTGATTTCTCTGTCGAGTATGAACGAGAGCCTTGCTGGGTAGAGTATTCTTGGCTGTAGGTTTCCCCCTTGTATCACTTTAAATGTATTGTGCCACTCCTTTCTGGCCTGCTGAAAAATTAGCAGATAACTTTATGGGGATCCCCTTGTATGTTATTTGTTGCTCTTCTCTTGTTGCTTTTAATATTTTTTCTTTGTATTTACTTTTTGTCAGTTTGATGAACATGTGTCTCAGCATGCTCCCCCTTGTGCTTATCTTGCACGGGACTCCCTGCGCTTCCTGGGCTTGAGTGTGTTTCCTTTCTCATGTTAGGGACGTTTTGGGCTATATTCTCTTCAAATATTTTCTCAGCCCTTTTGTCTCTCTATCCTCCTTCTGGGACCCCTGTAATGGAAATGTTGGTGCGTTTAGTGTTGTCCCAGAGGTCTCTGAGAGTGTCCTCATTTCTCTTCATTCTGTTTTCTTTATTCTGTTCCATGGCAGTGATTTCCACCATTCAGTCTTCAAGCTCACTTATTCGTTCTTCTGCCTCAATTATTCTGCTACTGATTTCTTCTGATGTGGTTTCCTTTTTAGTTATTGTGTTCTTCATCTCTGTTGGTTTGTTCTTTAAATCTTCTAGTTCTTTGTTAAACATCTCTTGTATCTTCTCGATCGGTGCCTCCATTCTTTTTCCGAGACCTTGCATCGTCTTTGCTGTCATTACTCTAAATTCTTTTTCAGGTAGGTCGCCTATCTCCACTTCATTTAGTTGCTATTGTGGGTTTTTATCTTGTTCCTTCATCCTCCACATATTTCTCTGCTGTCTCATTTTGTCCGACTTTCTGTATTCGTGGTCTCCTTTCTGCTGGCTGCAGGATCATGGCTCCTCTTGCATCTGGTGTCTGCCCCCCGGTGGGTCAGGTTGGTCCTGAGGCTTGTGCAGGCTTCCCGGTTGGGAGGGACTGGTGCCTCCCCATTGGTAGGTGGAGCTTGTCCCTCTGGTGGGCAGGGCCGTGTCAAGGGGTGTGTTTTGAGGTGGCTGTGAGCTCAGGGCAACTTTAGGCAGCCTGTCTGCTGATGGGCAGGGTTGTGTTCCTGTGCTGCTGGTTGTTTGGCCTGAGGCGTTCCAGCACTGGAGCCTGTAGGCTGTTGGGTGGGGCCAGGTCTTGATGCCAAAATGGTGATCTCTGTGAGAGTTCACACCAATCAATATCCTGTGGGTCCTTTGCCACCTGTGTCCTTGCCCCCCCACCAAGTGAGCCGCAGCTGACCCCCACCTCCCTAGGTGATCCTCCAAGACTCATAGGTATGTCCAGCCCAGGCTCTTATGGAGTTACTGCCTTGTGCTGGGTCCTAGTGCATATGAAACGTTGTGTGCACCCTTCTGCAGTGGCATCTCTGTTTCCCCCAGTCCTGCACTCAAGCTCAGCTGGCCTTCGAAGGCAAACGCTGTGGGAGTTCCTCCTCCCGATGCCAGACCCTCAGGCTGGGGAGCCTGACGTGGGGCTCAGGACTCTCACTCTTGTGGGAGAACATCTGTGATATAATTATTTTCCCGTTTGCGGGTCACCCACACCTGCTGGGTATGGGATTTGATTATGTCATGAAAGTGCCCCTCCTACTGTCTTGTTGTGGCTTCTTCTTTGTCTTTGAATGTAAGGTATCTTTGTTGATAGGTTCCAGTCCTTTTTGTCAATGGCTGTTCAGCAGTTAGCTGTGGTCGTGGTGTTTGCATGAGAGGAGGTGAGCTCAAGTCCTTCTGCTCTGCCGTCTTTTCCAGAATCGAGGGGCTGCTTTCAGTTTGCATGCTTGCTGCCTCTTTCCTCCGTGTGTGCTGGCAGTTCTCCCCTTGATATGGGGTGTGCAGGTGCAGCAGCCCTTGCGTGCTCCCAGGATGGCGGGGGCAGGGCTTGGCACCTGCTCACAGGTCTCCTAGGGTCGGCTGCGGTCCATGCAGTCCCGGGACATCAGGCGTAGGGCTTGGCGCCTGCCTGTGGGTCTCCTAGGGGCAGCTGCTCTCTGCGCTGTCCCAGGACAGCAGGAGCAGCGCTTGGCACCTGCCTGTGGGTCTTGTGGTGATATCCTGTGCCCACTTCTGGAGCCCACAATGGCGTTGGTGACTCGCTCCTGCCCTGGGAGCTCCTGTAGTTGGTGTCCAGTTGCCTGGGAGTGCTCACAGGGAAAGAAGCTCTTATAGTGGTCCCACCCCTCTTCTCGTGTGCCCCCCAGTAATGGCACCTTGCCTCTCTGGCAGGCCCTGGCTTCTTCGGAGTACACCCTCAGTTGCCACAGTCCAGCCTCTTCAGGCTGTCTCCGCCTAGCCAACCCCAGTCCTGTCTCTGGGCCTGACCTCTGAAGCCTGAGCTTCAGCACCCAGCCCCCTCTGCAACAAGTGAGGCAGGGAGACTGCACTGAGCTTCTGGCCGAATCTTTTTAAATGTTATTCACGAATGTAAGTGCAAGCGTTTTGAGTTAATCACTTGCGTGATTTCTTATTTGAATAGTGCCCTAGTGTGATTCTTTCCTTAAACCGTTCTTAAAATAATAATACTCTTGAATGGTTATATTCGTACTAAGGGGTGATAATGGATGGTGTTTCTCAGATATTTTATACCTCAGCATTACTTCCTAGGTAAGTAGGTAACAGTAGAATATATGTTATCGCTAAGAGAAACCTAAAACTTAAAAACTAACTTTTCTAAGGGAAAATCAACAAACAAGCATGGACTGGGACCTCAAATTTCCACAAAGGAAATATGCATATGTATAAACAAAAGCCTTTCATCCAGTGTTCTGTTAACGAAGAATGTAAACTAAGTAGAAAGACAGAGTGAGAAACCTTCAGAGCAGATAGATTGTATTTTTTTAATGTGATTATAGGACCATAAAATGAAATGTTTGTGGTCAGTATTTGTATTAGTCAGTGTTCTGCAGAGAAACAGAACCAATAGGATTGATTGATTGATTGATTGTAAGAATTGGCTGACGCAGTTAAGGAGGCTGACAAGACCCAAGATCTGCAGTCAACAAGCTGGAGACGCAGGAGAGCCTGAGTAGAAAGAGAAGCCAGAGGAGCTGATGGGTCAGTTTAAGTCTGAAGGCAAGAAAAAAACTGATGTCCCAGATCGAAGGCAGTCAGACAGGAGGCGTTCCCTATTGCTCAAAGGAGGGTCAGCCTTTTTGTTCTTTTGAGGCCTTCAGCTTATCCGCACTAAGGAGGGCAATCTGCTTTACTCAGTCTACCAATTCAAGTTTTTTTTTCCCCTTGCGGTACGAGGGCCTGTCACTGTTGTGGCCTCTCCCGTTGCGGAGCACAGGCTCCGGATGCGCAGGCTCAGCGGCCATGGCTCACGGGCCCAGCCGCTCCCGGGCATGTGGGATCCTCCTGGACCAGGGCACGAACCCCTGTGCCCTGCATCGGCAGGCGGACTCTCAACCACTGTGCCACCAGGGAAGCCCTGAAGTTTATTTAAGGCAAGATTCTTTTTAAGTTTTATTGAGTGATAATTAGCATATCACATTGTATTAGTCCAAGGTGTATAATTTCATATGTGTATATATTACAAAATGATTGCCACAATAAATTTAGTTAACATTAATTACCTCACATAGTTATAAAATTTTTTCTCTTGTGATGAGAATTTTTAAGATCTGCTCTCTTAGCAACTTTCAACAATGCGATACAGTATTGTTAACTATATAGTCACCATTGCTGTACATTACATTTCTGGCACTTATAATTGGACATTTTTACCTTTTGACCACCTTCACCCATTTCCCCCACTGCCCATCCCCACCTCTGGCAACCACCAATCTCTTCTCTGTATATGTGATTTTTTTTTTTTGGATACCATTTATAAGTACTAGCATACAGTATGTGTCTCCCTCTAACTTATTTCACTAATAATATCGGCCTCAAGGTGTGTCCATGCTGTTGCAGTTGCAGGATTTCTTTCTTTTTTATGACTGAATAATATTCTATCATATATATGTACAGCATTATCTTTATCCATTCATCCAACGATGGACATTTGGGTCGTTTCCATGTCTTGGCTGTTGTTAATAATCTGCAGTGAACATGAAGGTTCAGATATCTTTTTGAGAGAATGATTTCATTTCCTTTGGATATATACACAGGAGTGGAATGCTATATTCCAATCTGTTATTTCTGTTTATGTCAGTAGTAGTTCATATTGTACTTCGTAGTTCCCAGTAGTATTTCTATGAATATATGGTAGTTTTATTTGTAATTTTTTGAGGAACCTCCATACTGTTTTTCATAGTGGCTGAAGCAAATTACATTCCAACCAACAGTGCACACGTGTTTCCTTTTCTCCACATCCTCACCATTACTTGTTATTTCTTGTCTTCTTGGTGATAGACATTCTAACAGGTGTGAGGTGATGTCTCCTTATGGTTTTGATTTGCATTTCCCTGATAATTAGTGATGTTGAACATCTTCACATGTATCTGTTGGCCGTTTGGATGGCTTCTTTGAAAAAATGTCTGTTCACTTCCTCTACCCATTTTCAAATCAGATTGCTGTTTGGGTTTTTGCTATTGAATTGTATGATTTCTTTATGCATTTTAGGTATTAACTCCTTATCTGATATATGATTTGCAATTATTTTATCCCATTTGTAGGTTGCCTTTTCATTTTGTTGATGGTTTCCTTTGCTGTGTAGAAGCTTTTTAGTTTGATGTAGTTCCACTTGTTTATTTTATATTTTGTTGACTCTGCTGTTGGTGTCAAATCTGAAAAATCATCACCAAGCGTGATGTTAGGGAGCTTACCTCCTATGTTTTCTCTTCTACTAATTTTATGGTTTCAGGTTTTATGTTCGAGTTTTTAATCCAGTTTGAGTTGATTTTTGTGTTTGTGTGTAAGATAAGGATCCAGTTTCATTCTTTTGCCTGTGGCTGTCCAGGTTTCCCAGTACCATTTATTGATGTGACTATCCTTTCCCTATTGTATATTTTTGCCTCTTTTGTCATAAATGAATTGACCATATATGTGTGGGATTTTTCCTGGTCTTTGTATTTTCTGTTCCATTGATCTGTTTGTTTTTATGCCAATACCATATTGTGTTGATTACTGTAGCTTTGTAATATAGTTTGAAATCAGGAAGTGCAGTATCTCCAGCTTTGTTCTACTTTCTCAAGATTTCTTTGGCTAGTTGGGTTATTTTGTGGTTCCATACAAATTTTAGGATTGTTTTTCTCTATCTGGGAATGATGCCATTGGAATTTTGATAGGGATTTTATTGAATCTGTAGAGTGTTTTGGATATTATGAACATTTTAATAATATTAACTTTTCCAATCCATGGGCACAGACTATCTGTCCATTTGTTTGTGTCTTCTGAAATTTCTTTCATCAGTGTTTTATAGTTTTCAATGTACAGAACATTCACCTCCTTGGCTAAATTTATTCCTATATAGTTATTATTTTTGTTGCAGTTATAAATGGAATTGTTTCCTTAATTTCTCTTTCTGATCGTTTGTTGTTCGTGTATAGATATGCAACTGATTTTTGTATATTCATTTTGTACCCTGCAACTTTAAATTTGTTTATCTGTTCCAACCGTTTTAGGGTGGAATCTGATTTCGTTGCCTTTTATCTTTTTTTTTTTGACTGATTGCTCTGGCTAGGACTCCCAGTACTTTGTTGAATGAAGGTGGTGAAAGTGGTCATCCTTGTGCAAATCAAACGTTAATCTCATCCCAAAACACCTTTACAGATACACGCGGAATAATGTTTGACCAAATATCAGGACACTCCATGGCCTAGTCAAATTGACACGTGAAATTAACCATCACAGTATTATTCATATTAAATGCAGAGTCAGCAAATAAAAACTCTAGTGTCATAATCTGTGAAAAGATTATGTTTTGTCTTTCAATTCCTTTCATCATTTAAAATCGTAAAAGAACTAAGAGTTCCACAACTGATATTAGTAAGTTCTTACTCGGTGTCGGTGATTACATCTTGTTCATTCATTCAGTATATTTCTATTGAGTACCCTTTTATGCCAGGTATTTTTTATAGGTACTATCACAAAACCTTGTTCTATAATCTCTTCATATTTGCATTGTTTTGGAGATAAGTGCTCTTCAGCCTTTCATGTTAATCCCTTGTTTTAAAATTAATACTGCAGGTGGCTCAATGATGCATTCATAAGAAAGTGGACCATACAGCAGCAGTTGGTGGCTTATCATCCTCTCCAAATATATATGTTTGATGTGCATGCATATATCTAAACAAATCATTTGATGAGGGGTAGTTCAAGTGATATGTACGAATCTAAAATGAATATTATCTGTCCCTGTGCTGTTCACTCTACATTATCTTATGATTACAGTTACTTTCTGAGTTAACTTTTATTATTATTACCCGTATTTTTCAGATAAAGAAATTGTGAATTACAGAGTATGTCACATGCTCGAGCACACATCTTATAAATAGCAGAGAGTGACACTCTGAACTGGATTCCTTTCTAGGTAGTTTGGAAAGTCTGGATGGACCATGAGGATTAGAACAAAGACTGTTTAACTTGTTTGAGCCAAGATTTCTCATAGTGGGGACTCAAAAACATGAATGAGAGACTGAGTAGCCTTTGAAAGTTTTAGTTTCATTATTTGTCCAAATTAAAACAGTGAGTGGGAGTGGAGGTTGATATATGTATTTAAACTATGTTTCCTTTAGAAGGAAGAAAATCAGTCACCCAGTCATGACAGATTGTTCTTAGAATTTTACTTTAATATGCAGAAACATAAAACTAGGTATAAAGCTCTGTAGGTTTAAAGTATGCTTTTATAACTGTAAAGCTAACAATTTGTAAAATGTATGTGTATATATATCTCATATCTCATATATATATGAGATATATATACCATATACATGAGATATATACATATATGTGTATATATATGTATATATGTGTACAGACGTATACATGGAAATATATCCGTGTGTATATATCTCTTGGAAGAGAGACTGAACGCCAAGACAAAACCTTGCATTCCTTTATAGGACGTGCAATGCAGATCTGTTTTGGAGTAACTGTTGGATTTGGGAAGGAAGGTGAGGCCAAAGGCAGCCCATTAGAAAGGGAAGAGGTTGTTGGAACTGGGAATTGAGGTGAAGAGAACTACTGACAGGACTTTAAGGGATAACACTCTTGCCTTTGAGTGTCTGTGTGGTAGAGTCCATGGCCTGGAGTAGAAGGGGAAAGCTGTACTAGAGCAGCTTCTGCTGGCAGGAATATTATTTTCTTATACGTGCGGCCATGGAAACATTGCTGAACATTCCTCAGATCTTAACTGTCAAGGACAAGACAACAGTAGTAATAACTGGAAATGTCAGTTCCATGTCCGCAGTAATCTTATTTACAATTGCATCCCCATTTCACGAGTTCTCTATCAATTATCCATGCTTTTCTTCCCCCCAAATCATCACGTTTTGCCTTAATCATGTGTATTCCTCAGTTATGCTGTAGAGAACAGCAATTTTCCCTATGTGGTCCTTCCGCCTTAATTCTCTTTTAATTTTCCACATCAACAATCCCTAAGTTTTGAAAAAAGACAATAGCATATAAATGAATTAAGGTGCAGAATTCCTCCAATTATGAAGATCAATTCCTGGGTCATTATTGATTGATAAATATATTGATCACATCAGTGTAAGTATTTTAATCCGTTTGTCTACAGAGGCTGCAGCTACAAGATGAAAAAACATAATCAGTTTATTCAGTTGTTACAAATGTAGGAGGGGGAAATGGAAATACGATTAAGAAGATTTTATGTAGAACCAAGTGTCCACTTCCTGTCTTTCCAAAGACACTGTTCTATAAACCATGGTATTGATTTTCCTAGCCAGGCTATTAAGCACGTTTGGTTAGATTACATTTTGAATTAAAGCAGTGCATTATAGTAAATGTCTTTATGGGACACTTCTTACAGAAGAGTGCTGTCGGGTCAAATGAACAAGAGAAAACAGGTAATAATATAATATTAGAACTCTTTTTAGAAAATAACATCTCAATTCCCGTTTTGTGGTAGGTTCAATAACATGTTAGAAAACCGCAGTATGTGTATGCGTGTATGGAACGCATACATTTGTATGTGCATATTAGCCTTTGATTGCTAATGTTAATGTTGCTAAAATTTGGACCTTCATGTGGATCGTGGTATGGTTATATATTAGCTAGGTAATGTAGACGTTAATGGGAACATGCCTCGTACCTGCTTGTATGTGCGTGCCTTCTGTGAAGTTGTAATTTTTTATAAAATATAAATGTTGTACTAGATGCCGTGGATCAAGTCAGCACTAGTAGAAAGCTAAGGTTACTGATTATTCTGCATTTTTCATATCTGTAATAGGAAGTGATTCAGGAAGTTTTTGGCTAGCTACTGAAAAGTAAGCTAAGATATTTAAATGTAATCTCTCAGTAAGTTCTATGTAATGAGCACTTCAGTCTTGGGAATTTAGATTATTCATGATCTATATTCTCAGTATACTGCTGCATTGCTTAAGGTACATAGGTGCAGAAATGAGTGCAATATGCATTCTTTACTCCCTTCTTAGGAGGAGGTGAAAGGTGTGGGGTTTTGTGTCAGATGGTCGTCCGTTGGAAGCCTGACTCCATGCTTTCCAAGCTATGTGAACTTGCCTATAGTGACCTACTCATCAGAAACATGGTACTAACGATATGAGATGTTATGAAGGTTAAATGAGATGATGCATTTATGATGATGCTAATATGACACAGCTCATTGATTGCAGTGAATCCACAGTAGCTATTATTTTAGGAACTAGACTGACCCTGCGAAAGTAGTCTACTCACTCTATAAAAGCTCACCTTGGGGCTTCCCTGGTGGCTCAGTGCTTGAGAATCTGCCTGCTAATGCAGGGGACACGGGTTCGAGCCCTGGTCTGGGAGGATCCCACAGGCCGCGGAGCAACTAGGCCCGTGAGCCACAACTAGCATGCCTGCACGTCTGGAGCCCGTGCTCCGCAACAAGAGAGGCCGCGATAGTGAGAGGCCCGTGCACGGCGATGAAGAGTGGCCCCCGCTTGCCACAGTTAGAGAAAGCCCTCGCACAGAAACGAAGACCCAACACAGCAAAAATAAATGAATTAATTAATAAACTCCTACCCCCAACATAAAAAAAAGCTCACCTTAATTGTTAAATTTTAGACTCTTCTGTTAAAATCCCAGAAGGCTAATATAATGCTTTTCTCCTTCCCTCTTATTTGGTTCTTTTTCTTTCTTAGCTAGTCACTGAAATCTACTTTAGGTTATTTCTGGTGGAAAGGTTAGCAGGTAATGCAGTTCCAAACTATGAATAGCTTTTGGAATTAATAAATCCCAAAGATGAGTGTGAGAAAGAGGAATTAATCTTCAAAAAGTAGCTTATGAAAAATATAAATTTATATAGCCTTTAGACATTTGTAATATTATAGCCCTGAGCTGGTGTTTAATTTCAAGTGTATCTGTCTTTTCATTCTAAGGAAATTGCAAACTTCCTAAGGTCAGGGACATTAGATCATGTCTATTTATTTCTATTGCAGAGCTTTCTCTACTTGGGGTGTAATAATAATAATGGTGCAAAGAGTAGTAGATCTTAATTTTAATGCTTTTATTTTAAATTATTTTAGTGTAGTAGTAAAGTAATAGATATCATTTAAAATTACTTCAAGAGTATAGACCTTTAGTCTATTGAATCCAGATCCATTAAATCCTGGTACTGGTATTCTGTAGTGTATTATGAAAAATATGATAGCTCACAAAGCTGAATATGTTTTTATTTAAGGATATGAAGGAAAGAATGCAAATATGCAATGTATAGTAGATTTGAGGGTTTTTTAAAATTTTATTGTCTTTTTTTTTTTTTTTTTTTTGGCCACACCACACGGCACGTGTGGGATCTCACTTCCCTGACCAGTGATCGAACCCGCATCCCCTGCAGTGGAAGCGTAGAGTCTTAACCACTGGACCACCAGGGAAGTCCGTTGAGTGATTTTTAGAAGTTAGTTACTTTCCCCACATGCTAGAAAGAAGGTCTGATTGGGGAAGAGGGGTGTGAAATCAGCAAGATGGTGGAATCAGAGGTTCCCGGCTTTAGTGTTCCTCAAGGAAATACAAACTAGCAACTCTCCACAGACAAGAAGGCCTCTGTGGGGAAAAAGAAAAAAAAAAAATCCCAGGAGCCAGAAGTGAGGCCGAAGCACTCCCCTGTGGACCACAAGGCAGCTTCACTTTGACCACGTAGCCCTTCCTGCAGGCCAGCACGCAGCCGCACCAAGAGGTTTCTCCAGTGGAGCAAAGAGACCCCAGCGTGAGCATCCGGGTTCCATCCTGGGGAGCTTCCCATGAGGTCCACATCCATCCTTCTCGAGGAACACTGGGAGAAAAGGGAGAGCTCAACCACCTGGTATCAGCTTGAAATAAAGGGGGCGGGGGCAGGGCTTCCGGCTTCCAGCATGGAGATTGTGATGGACTGTGTACCTGACGGCAGTGGTGCCCAATCAGAGAGCACAGCCAGCAGTTCCTTCCACCTGTGGTGTGGAGCCAGTAATCTCATCTGGCCAGGGAGCACGTGGGCAGCTCTAGCCAGATCGGGTCCCCAGCCAGCAGTCAGGCCCAGCCATGGAACTCGTCCTCTATCCCTGCTTAGGCAGGGTCGCAAGCCAGCAGCCCCATCCAACTGCAGAGCGCAGCCTCCAGGCTTGCCCAGCCAGGAACCCAAACAGTGACTCTGCAAAATCTTGGAACCCCGTGCACAGACTCGCCTGGCTTAGGAGCCCAGCATACAGCCCCCTGGATGGCTGAGCAGATTTCCCATTATGTAAGCTAGTGAACTATAAGAGTAGCTATTTCATTATCTTTCAGTTCTTCCATGTGCTATCAGTTTCTTCCTCACAATGCAAAGATTTGTTGGGTATGCTATAAATATTACAAATGGTGCTATAAATATTTTCCTTACTCAAAGGCCTGGTTTTTATCATACATACTGAAGATTCTTTAGTTGCTCTAATGATACATTGAAAAGAGAACAACATCCTTATCCTCTGCTTAAATGGTAAGAGGTCAGGAGAGCATGACATGGGTATCGCTGGCCATGATATCCAATTCTACTGGGTTTGTGATTTTTGCATCCTTCCAGAGTTGAATCTAATATATCCCTGCTCCTGCCACACAACTGACACAGCTGTGGTGGCTGTAACAGGCGAGATGGAAGAGCAGGGTACAACTGGTTCCAGAAAATGCAACTCCATCTTTATGTTTCCTTTCCTAGAGGCCCTGGTGCTGGGAATGTTCTTCCTCTACTTTCAGTGGTTGGGGTCCGAGGTTTCAAGGTGAATATTTCATTGTCCATGGTACTGCTGAGTGTCAGTGTGGAAATAATACACACAACTAGAAGACTTTGACCTCACACTTGACCTTAGATAATTCAGTTACCTGGAGTTTTCTCAGTTATAAAATGGAGATAATAAGTCTTTGGGGTTTCTCTGTGTTATAAACCTCAAAACAAACAAAAAGCCCCCCAAAGATTGTGAATGGGCATTTTGAAAACTTTAAGTAGCTACACTAACACAGTTATACATCAGGCTCTCCCTAATTTCTTCTTCTTCGAAAAACCATGGATTTTGAAGTCTCCCTGGTGTTAAGAAGGCTAAAATCTGTTCGCGTCTGTTTATACCTGTATGACAACTAATACCAATGTGGGTAATTGCTGCAGTGAAGGAACCCATATAATTTCTCCAAGGAAACTTTTATTTTCACCGATAAGCGATAGGAGGCCTCATTAGTGACTCTTATTTTGCAAGTGCACATTTTCATCTTAAGCAAAAGCTAGGATTGAGTGAGGTTTAGTTGAAGGCTATCACCCTGGATAAACACCATCAAAAAGTGTTGTTTTTTTTTCTTCTTGGCTTCTTTCCTGGGTACCTTTTTAGGACCCTTCTTCCTTACTCCCTCCTCTTTCCCAAATGTATGCTGAGTATCTGTTCTGTGATGTTGGCGGTATTAGGCACTTATATAAAGTAATCCTTTAATTTTCAGCAAAGTCTGAGTTTGCTAATATAGCCTCCATTGTATAGATGAGGAGACATGCTTCTTGAAGTACAAGGTCACATAACCAAAATATGGAAAAGAAGATATTCTAGTGTGTGTCTTCTGACTATAAATGGGTTGCTATTTCTATGACTTGTACATATTCTTGAATGCACTTTTAGAATTGAGGAAACTGTAGATAATTGATTCTACTTTGGGTTAAATGGGAGACTGAAATCTCCTTTCTTACCTGTCTTGCACATCACAGCTCTTCTACTGAACTACTGCCCATGGAGTCATTTCACACTACAGTTTGATGTACCTGATTTATTTATTTCAGAGATAAACTCATTCATTCATGCAGTTGAGTATTTGAGGGCCTGTTATTTAAGAGGGGGTGATTTGTGTTAGAATCCAATGGACAATGAGTAGATAATGAGCACATTGACTGGGACATATAGTATTAACCTTACATGCAAAGGAAATGACACGTAGCCCTTGTTTTGGATGTGACTGCAGTGGAAACTCTGAGAAAGGCATGTATTATAATACAAGAAACTCTGATAAATTGTATTTTATCAGTAAAAAGAAGGAAAACGAATGAGATCTTTTGAAGAGGAAGAGACCACTTCTGGTAGGGATTGTTTCACATTATGGGAACAGAAGATGAGGGTAGAACGGGTTTTCATTGTTAAAATGGGAGGGAAAAATTGTAGACTCTTAATCAATCCTATCATTTAGAAAAGCGTCTCCTCTATTAATTCATTCAGCAAATAGTTATTGAGCATCTACTTTGTGCTCTGCATTTTCTATGTAGTGAGAACTTAGAGGCTAATTTAAAATGTCTCTGTTTTCACAGAGGGTTAAGCCTAGACAAGAGAGGAAATACAGACATAAACATAGATATACATACCACATCTCGTAGAGATACATTTAAAGATAAAGCAGGGGAAGGTGGTAGAGAGTGATAGACGGTGATAATTGGGGTGTGGTAGTCTGAGAAGGACTCTCCAGAGTTGCGACATTTGAGCCATACCTGAATAAAGCAAACCGTATGAACATCTAGGAAAAGAACATTGCAGACAGAAGGAAGAGCAGATTCAAAAAGCTCTGAAATGGGGTATTTCTCATTCTCAATGGAGACTTTAGATTTTCTTCCAAGTGTAATGGGGAGCCTTCTGAGCATTGTAATTGGGGAGGAATGGGGCCTGATGTTGAGGTTTAAAAGGTGACTCTGGTTTACTGTGTGGAAAATATTGTAGAGTGTGAAAAGAATTGCAGTCGGAAAGCAAGGTAAGAGGCCCTTGCTATTGTGTGGCAAGATATGGTGGCTCAGAGAAGAGCAGTAAGGGTAGAGATGGTGAGAAGCGCTCCCTTTGGGAATATATCGTGAAGTTATATCCAACTTCAGCATGGAATTAGAGAAGTCAAGGCTAGCCTGAGCAATTGGCCGAGCGGTGATGCCATTTACCAAAATGGGGAATATGGCAAGAAGAGCAAATTCAGAAGTAGGAATTTATGTGTTCTTGTGATAATGCCTTTTCTTTCTTTCTTTCATTGAAGTATAGTTGATTTACAATGTTGTGTTAGTTTCAGGTGTACAGCAAAGTGATTCAGTTATACATACATATATTCTTTTTCAGACTCTTTTCCATTATAGGTTACTGCAAGATATTGAATATAGTTGCCTGTGCTATACCGTAGGTCCTTGTTGTTTATGTATTTTTTACTTTTAGTAGTGTATATCTGTTCATCCCTAACTCCTAATTAATCCCTACCCCCACCTATCCCCTTTGGTAGCCATAAATTTGCTTTCTATGCCTGTCAATCTACTTCGTTTTGTAAATAAGTTAATTTGTGTCATATTTTAGATTTCACATGTAAGTGGTAAAAAGATGTGGAATGAATACACACACACACACACACACACACACACACACACACACACACACAATGGAATATTACTCTGCCGTAAAAAAGAATGAAATAATGCCATTTTCAGCAACATGGATGGAAGTAGAGATTATCATACTAAGTGATGTAACTCAAACAGAAAGAGAAATATATGATATTGCTTATATGTGGAAGATAATGCTTTATTTTAAATTCCTATTATACATGCTAGTAGAGGAGTCATATGGGAAACTGATTATACAGATCTGGAGTTCACCACTGAAGATAAAAATTGGGGGGGGGGTCACAGCTAGAGGGGTGGGATAGGGAGGGTGGGAGGGAGATGCAAGAGGGAGGGGATATGGGAATATATGTATACATATAGCTGATTCACTTTTTTTTTACATGTTTATTGGAGTATAATTACTGTACAATGGTGTGTTAGTTTCTCCTTTATAAAAAAGTGAATCAGTTATGCATATGCATATATCCACATATCTCTTCCCTCTTGCATCTCCCTCCCTCCCACCCTCCCTATCTCACCCCTCTAGGTGGTCACAAAGCACCAAGCTGATCTCCCTGTGCTATGCAGCTGCTTCCCATTACCTAGCTGTCTTACATGTCGTAGTGTATATTTGTCCATGCCACTCTCTCACTTTCTCATAACTTGCCCTTCCCCCTCCCCATATCCTCAAGTCCGTTCTCTAGTAGGTCTGTGTCTTTATTCCCCTCTTACCCCTAGGTTCTTGATGAAATTTTTTTTTCTTAGATTCCATATATATGTGTTAGCATATGGTATTTGTCTTTCTCTTTCTGACTTCACTCTGTATGACCGACTCTAGGTCCATCCACCTCACTACAAATAACTCAATTTCGTTTCTTTTTATGCCTGAGTAATATTCCATTGTATATATATGCCACATCTTTTTTATTATTATTCTAAATTAGTTTTAATAAATCTGAATGCTTCTTTTTTTTTACATCTTTATTGGAGTATAATTGCTTTATAATGGTGTGTTGGTTTCTGCTTTATAACAATGTGAATCAGTTATACATATACATATATTCCCATATCTCTTCTCTCTTGCGTCTCCCTCCCTGCCACCCTCCCTATCCCACCCCTCCAGGCAGTCACAAAGAACCGAGCTGATCTCCCTGTGCTATGCGGCTGCTTCCCACTAGCTATCTACCTTACGTTTGGTAGTGTATATATGTCCATGCCTCTCTCTCGCTTTGTCACAGCTTACCCTTCCCACTCTCCATATCCTCAAGTCCATTCTTTAGTAGGTCTGTGTCTTTATTCCTGTCTTACCCCAAGGATCTTCATGACATTTTTTTTCTTAAATTCGATATATATGTGTTAGCATACGGTATTTGTCTTTCTCTTTCTGACTTACTTCACTCTGTATGACAAACTCTAGGTCCATTCACCTCATTACAAATAGCTCAATTTCGTTTCTTTTTATGGGTAATATACCATTGTATATATGTGCCTCATCTTTTTTATCCATTCATCCGATGATGGACACTTAGATTGTTTCCATCTCCTGGGTATTGTAAATAGAGCTGCAGTGAACATTTTGGTACATGACTCTTTTTGAATTATGGTTTTCTCAGGGTATATGCCCAGGAGTGGGATTGCTGGGTCATATGGTAGTTCTATTTGTAGTTTTTTAAGGAAGCTCAATACTGTTCTCCATAGTGGCTGTACCAATTCACATTCCCACCAGCAGTGCAAGAGTGTTCCCTTTTCTCCCATTCTGACCGGTGTGAGATGATACCTCATTGTAGTTTTGATTTGCATTTCTCTAATGATTAGCGATGTTGAGCATTCTTTCATGTGTTTCTTGGCAATCTGTATATCTTCTTTGGAGAAATGTCTATTTAGGTCTTCTTCCCATTTTTGGATTGGATTGTTTGTTTTTTTGGTATTGAGCTGCATGAGCTGCTTATAAATTTTGGAGATTAATCCTTTGTCAGTTGCTTCATTTGCAAATATTTTCTCCCATTCTGAGGATTGTCTTTTGGTCTTGTTTATGGTTTCCTTTGCTGTGCAAAGCTTTGACGTTTCATTAGGTCCCATTTGTTTGTTTTTGTTTTTATTTCCATTTCTCTAGGAGGTGGGTCCAAAGGATGTCGTTGTGATGTATGTCATAGTGTTCTGCCTCTGTTTTCCTCTAAGAGTTTCATAGTTTCTGGCCTTACATTTAGGTCTTTAATCCATCTTGAATTTATTTTTGTGTATGGTGTCAGGGAGTGTTCTAATCTCATACTTTTACATATACCTGTCGCGTTTTCCCAGCACCACTTATTGAAGAGGCTGTCCTTTCTCCACTGTATATTCCTGCCTCCTATATCAAAGATAAGGTGACCATATGTGTGTAGGTTTATCTCTGGGCTTTCTATCGTGTTCCATTGCTCTATAGTTCTGTTTTTGTGCCAGTACCATACTGTCTTGATTACTGTAGCTTTGTTGTATACTCCAAAGTCAGGGCGCCTGATTCCTCCAGGTCCGTTTTTCGTTCTGAAGATTGCTTTGGCTATTTGGGGTCTTTTTTGTTTCCATACAAATTGTGAAATTTTTTGTTCTAGTTCTGTGAAAAATGCCAGTGGTAGTTTGATAGGGATTGCATTGAATCTGTAGATTGCTTTGGGTGGTAGAGTCATTTTCACAATGTTGATTCTTCCAATCCAAGAACGTGGTATATCTCTGCATCTGTTTGTATCATCTTTAATTTCTTTCTTTAGTGTCTTATAATTTTCTGCATACAGGTCTTTTGTCTGCTTAGGTAGATTTATTCCTAGATATTTTATTCTTTTTGTTGCAGTGGTAAATGGGAGTGTTTTCTTGATTTCACTTTCAGATTTTTCGTCATTAGTGTATAGGAATGCCAGAGATTTCTGTGCATTAATTTTGTATCCTGCTACTTTACCAAATTCATTGATTAGCTCTAGTAGTTTTCTGGTAACATCTTTAGGATTCTCTATGTATGGTATCATGTCATCTGCAAACAGGGACAGCTTTACTTCTTCTTTTGTGATTAGGATTCCTTTTATTTCCTTTTCTTCTCTGATTGCTGTGGCTAAAACTTCCAAAACTATGTTGAATAAGAGTGGTGAGAGTGGGCAACCTTGTCTTGTTCCTGATCTTAGTGGAAATGCTTTCAGTTTTTCAGTATTGAGGATGATGTTGGCTGTGGGTTTGTTATACATGGCCTTTATTATGTTGAGGAAAGTTCCCTCTGTGCATAGTTTCTGCAGGGTTTTTTTAATCATAAATGGTGTTGAATTTTGTCAAAAGCTTTCTCTGCATCTATTGAGGTGATCATATGGTTTTTCTCCTTCAGTTTGTTAATATGGTGTATTATGTTGATTGATTTGCAGATATAGAAGAATCCTTGCATTCCTGGAATAAACCCCACTTGATCATGGTGTATGATCCTTTTAATGTGCTGTTGGATTCTGTTTGCTAGTATTTTGTTGAGGATTTTTGCATGTATGTTCATCAGTGATATTGGCCTCTAGTTTTCTTTCTTTGTGACATCCTTGTCTGGCTTTGGTGTCAGGGTGACGGTGGCCTCGTAGAAGGAGTTTGGGAGTGTTCCTCCCTCTGCTATATTTGGAAGAGTTTGAGAAGGATAGGTGTTAGCTCTTCTCTAAATGTTTGATAGAATTCACCTGTGAAGCCCTCTGGTCCTGGGCTTTTGTTTCCTGGGAGATTTTTAATCACAGTTTCAATTTCAGTGCTTGTGATTGTGATTGGTTTGTTCATATTTTCTATTTCTTCCTGATTCAGTCTTGGCAGGTTGTGCATTTCTAAGAATATGTCCATTTCCTCCATGTTATCCAGTATATTGGCATAGAGTTGCTTGCAGTAATCTCTCATGATTTTTTGTATTTCTGCAGTGTCAGTTGTTACTTCTCCTTTTTCATTTCTACTTCTGTTGATTTGAGTCTTCTCCTTTTCTTTCTTAATGAGTCTCACCAATGGTTTATCAATTTTGTTGATCTTCTCAAAGAACCAGCTTTTAGTTTTATTGATCTTTGCTATCGTTTCCTTCATTTCTTTTTCATTTATTTCTGATCTGATCTTTATGATTTCTTTCCTTCTGCTAACTTTGGGGTTTTTTTCTTCTTCTTTCTCTAATTGCTTTAGGTGCAAGGTTAGGTTGTTTATTCAAGATGTTTCCTGTTTCTTAAGTTGGCATTGCATTGCTCTAAACTTCTCTCTTAGAACTGCTTTTGCTGCAACCCACAGGTTTTGGGTCGTCGTGTCTCCATTGTCATTTGTTTCTAGGTATTTTTTGATGTCCTCTTTGATTTCTTCAGTGATCACTTCGTTATTAAGTAGTGTATTGTTTAGCCTCCATGTGTTTGTAGTTTTTTACAGATACTTTCCTGTAATAGATATCTAGTCTCATAGCGTTGTGGTCGGAAAAGATACTTGATACAATTTCAATTTTCTTAAATTTACCAAGCCTTGATTTGTGACCCAAGATATGATCTATCCTGGAGAATGTTCCATGAGCACTTGAGAAAAATATGTATTCTGTTGTTTTTGGATGGAATGTCCTATTAATATCAATTAAGTCCATCATGTTTAATGTATCATTTAAAGCTTGTGTTTCCTTATTTATTTTCATTTTGGATGATCTGTCCAGTGGTGAAAGTGGGGTGTTAAAGTCCCCTACTATGAATGTGTTACTGTCAACTTCCCCTTTTATGGCTGTTAGTATTTGCCTTATGTATTGAGGTGCATAAATATTTACAATTGTTATATCTTCTTCTTGGATCGATCCCTTGATCATTATGTAGTGTCCTTCTTTGTCTCTTCTAATAATTTTTATTTTAAAGTCTATTTTGTCTGATATGAGAATTGCTACTCCAGCTTTCTTTTGGTTTCCATTTGCATGGAATATCTTTTTCCATCCCCTTACTTTCAGTCTGTATGTGTCTCTAGGTCTGAAGTGGGGCTCTTGTAGACAGCGTATATATGGGTCTTGGTTTTGTATCCATTCGGCCAGTCTGTGTCTTTTGGTGGGAGCATTTAATCCATTTACATTTAAGGTAATTCTCGATATGTATGTTCCTATTCCCATTTTCTTAATTGTTTTGGGTTTGTTATTGTAGGTCTTTTCCTTGTCTTGTGTTTCTTGCCTAGAGAAGTTCCTTTAGCATTTGAGGTAAAGCTGGTTTGGTGGTGCTGAACTCTCTCAGCTTTTGCTTGTCTGTAAAGGTTTTAATTTCTCCATCAACTCTGAATGAGATCCTTGCTGGGTAGAGTAATCTTGGTTGTAGGTTTCTTCTCCTTTATCACTTTAAGTATGTCCTACCAGTACCTTCTGCTTACAGCGTTTCTGCTGAAAGATCCACTGTTAACCTTATGGGGATTCCCTTGTGTGTTATTTGTTGTTTTTCCCTTGCTGCTTTTAATATGTTTTCTTTGTATTTGATTTTTGACAGTTTGATTAATATGTGTCTTGGCGTGTTTCTCCTTGGATTTATCCTGTATGGGACTCTCTGTGCTTCCTGGACTTAACTATTTCCGTTCCCATATTAGGGAAGTTTTCAACTATAATCTCTTCAAATATTTTCTCAGTCCCTTTCTTTTTCTCTTCTTCTGGGACCCCTATAATTCAAATATTGGTGCGTTTAATGTTGTCCCAGAGGTCTCTGACACTGTCCTCAGTTCTTTTCATTCATTTTTCTTTCTTCTGCTCTGCAGTAGTTATTTCCACTATTTTATCTTCCAGGTCACTTATCCGTTCTTCTGCCTCAGTTTTTCTGCTATTGATCCATTCTAGAGTATTTTTAAGTTCATTTATTGTGTTGTTCATCGTTGCTTGTTTCATCTTTACTTCTTCTAGGTCCTTGTTAAATGTTTCTTGTATTTTCTCTATTTCCAAGATTTTGGATCATCTTTACGATCATTATTCTGAATTCTTTTTCAGGTAGACTGCCTGTTTCCTCTTCATTTGTTAGGTCTGGTGGGTTTTTATCTTGCTCCTTCATCTGCTGTGTGTTTTGCTGTCTTCTCATTTTGCTTATCTTACTGTGTTTGTGGTCTCCTTTTTGCAGGCTGCAGGTTCGTAGTTTCCGCTGTTTTTGGTGTCTGTCCCCAGTGGCTAAAGTTGGTTCAGTGGGTTGTGTAGGCTTCCTGGTGGAGGGGACTAGTGCCTGTGTTCTGGTGGATGAGGCTGGATCTTTCTGGTGGGCAGGTTCACGTCTGGTGGTGTGTTTTGGGGGTGTCTGTGGACTTATTATGATTTTAGGCAGCCTCTCTGCTAATGGGTGGGGTTGTGTTCCTGTCTTGCTAGTTGTTTGGCATAGGGTGTCCAGCACTATAGCTTGCGTTGTTGAGGGACGGTGGGTGCTGGTGTTGAGATGGAGATCTCTGGGAGATTTTTGCCATTTGATATTATGTGGAGCTGGGAGGTCTCTCGTGGACCAGTGTCCTGAAGTTGGCTCTCCCACCTCAGAGGCACAGCACTGACACCTGGCTGCAACACCAAGAGCCTTTCGTCCACACGGCTCAGAATAAAAGGGAGAAAAAGAAGAAAGAAAGAAAGAGAGAGAGAGGGAGGGAGGGAGGGAGGAAGGAAGAAAGAAAGGAAGGAAGGAAAGAAGGAGCAAGAAAGAAAAGAAAGAGGATAAAGTAAAATAAAATAAGGTAAAATAAAGTTATTAAAATAAAAAATAATTATTAAGAAAAAAGATTTTTTAAAAGAGAAAAAAAAAACAGACGGATAGAACGCTAGGACAAATGGTGAAAGCAAAGCTATGCACACAAAATCTCCCACAGAAGCATACACAAACACAGTCAGAAAAAGAGGAGAAGGGGAAAAAATAATAAATCTTGCTCTCAAAGTCCACCTCCTCAATTTGGGATGATTTGTTTTCTATTCAGGTATTCCATAGATGCAGGGCTCATCGAGTTGATTGTGGAGCTTTAATCCGCTGCTTCTGAGGCTGCTGGGAGAGATTTCCCTTTCTCTTCTTTGTTCGCACAGCTCCCAGGGTTCAGCTTGGGATTTGGCCCCGCCTTTGCATGTAGGTTGCCTGAGGGCGTCTGTCCTTCGCTCAGGGAGGACGGGGTTAAAGGAGCCGTTGATTCGGGGGCTCTGGCTCACTCAGGCGGGGGGCAGGGAGGGGTACGGAATGCGGGGCGAGCCTGCGGCGGCAGAGGCCAGCGTGACGTTGCACCAGCCTGAGGTGCGCCGTGCGTTCTCCCGGGGGAGTTGTCCCTGGATCCCGGGACCCTGGCAGTGGCGGGCTGCACAGGCTCCCGGGAGGGGAGGTGTGGAGAGTGAGCTGTGCTCGCACACAGGCTTCTTGGTGGTGGCAGCAGCAGCCTTAGCGTCTCATGCCCGTCTCTGGGGTCTGCGCTGTTAGCCGCGGCTTGCGCCCGTCTCTGGAGCTCCTTTAAGCAGCGCTCTTAATCCCCTCTCCTAGCGCACCAGGAAACAAAGAGGCAAGAAAAGATCTCTTGCCTCTTCGGCAGCTCCAGACTTCTCCCGGACTCCCTCCCTGCTAGCCGTGGCGCACTAACCCCTTCAGGCTGTGTTCACAGATATTTAATATGGCAAAGTGTTGGGATCCAGTGCACAAAGGAAAGGCGTTGCCTCAGTAGAAGAAAGAGTTCATCCTTTTGTCTCCGAGGGAATAGAGAATATGGGTACAGATGTCACTGGCCTGGTAGATGTGGTGATGGGAGGAAAAGACGGTTCTCTTATAATTTTTAAAATTTTATCCGTGAAGTATAAAGCAATGCTTTGAGAAGGAGAAATGGAAACTGGGTGTTGGACAATCGATGATAGAAATAAGATGATCATTGGAAAATGGGAAAATATATTGATGAGGGAAATGGGGCAGAACTTTCAGCTAGCGTTGAAGGCTCTTTTAGGATTCATGCCATATGTAAGCAGTCAGTGTGGTGTGTGTTTTTCTGTAGCCATATTTAACTGTTTGGGTGCAAGTACAAGAATGGCAGAGATTAAGATTTAACCAGGACTGGGGTTTTCTCAGAAGAATATAAGAGCGGGAGAGAGAGGCAAAGGAGTTAAAAGTAGACTCAAAGAAGGGATAGGAGAGGACGGTGGAGTCTAAGCTGGGAAAGTAAGGAACTGAAAGCAAGGCACGATGAATGCTGAAAGAGTGGTAAGGGTCACTGGATTGGAAACGTGTTGGAATTGAAGGATTGGAGGTTTGGGAATATGAAAAGGGGTGATCAAGTAGGTAAAAAGCAGGGATCGGAAGGTGGAATAACTGAAATTGAGATGTGAAGTTGGTGTAATTATTGCCCAGAACAAAGTCTAGAGTCTGACTGTAGGGATTGGTGTCTCTAGTGAGATGAGGACCAGACGAATGGAGCTAGTGCCAGGATTTGAATGGATCGTCTTTGTGAATATTTAAATCAAGAACGTGGATGAGAGTAGTCACAGGGAGCAAGTCAGGGATTCAGACACTAAGTAACCTCAGTGAAAGTGCGGAAGTGAGTGAAAAGGGAGTAGTTGATTGCAGTGAGGATGTTGGTGAATACTACAACCTGATGGCTGTGTTCCCTTCTCACGAGGGTGAAGTATATACACATACTTCCATTTACAGATAAATTCCTTCATTACTGGAAACAGAAGTGTGCTGCAAATCTTTCTAGCTACAACTTTCCTGTCCCAGACAATTTTACCTGTTCTTTTGGAAATGTAAAGAAGTTGCTTGATTTCTTATTTTACATTTATGAGTGCGTTTTAAGTTGCTATTCATGGAATGCAAAGATTAATCTTACTTGAATAGATATGTGTGGAGATTTGATGGTGCTGTGTAGTTTTGCTCGCGCAGACCTATTCTGCACACTAGATTTGCCAAGAACTTGAAGCTCCCTGCTATTCTGCACCTGTGTTATATGATATGGCAAGACTCTTTCACAGTGAATTTTTATGAATATGGTAAAAAATTTTAAGTATGCTCAGTTGGGAAGCATAACAAAAGAGCATAAGTAAAGTTTCACCTATAATTTTGGTAAATAGTTTTCAATCTGTTTTGGGGGCTTGATGCGATGCTAATAAGGGGGATAACCATTTCATTATTAAATGGGGCTACACATTATTTTGGCTACCGATTTCAAGTTTTGCTTAAGAAAGTAAATGTCATAATTAATTCATTATAATTTTAATACAAGTAGAACTCTGACTCCTTTTTCTCAGCACAGTTATTTTGAAATGTATCCCATTTTGTAGCTGACCTAACTAGATCATACTTTTAAAAAGTAATTTTTTTAATGGTCTTATTTTTACAAATAATTGATACAACGATGTAGTATTCACATTATAAAATGTGAGAAGAGTATATGTGAATATTGATTTCATAACTGATAAAATTTATATAATATTGATGAACCCAAGCAGAAGGTCACTGGGAAATATTTATAAGGATTAGGTGTTAAATGAAGAGATGTAGAATCAAAGTTGTACATACATGGTGGGAAGGACACTCACCATGAATTCTGATTGGTATTAAAATGAGAGGGAGAAATAGCCAAGTAAGTAGTAAATAGAAAACTGTCTAAACATCTTCTAGATAGAAGTAGAATATAGAAGTAGCTGTGTCAGCCTGAGTCCTAGACTAAACATGATGTGCAGCAGATACACAGCTAACCTGCGATGGGATTATAATGTGGGTAAGGAACAACCTTTTGCTGTAAGCTAAGAATCTGGGGTCATGTGTAAATACAGTATAACCCAGTCAGTCCTAACTGCTACAATCTACATCATTAAAAAAATGAACCAGTTACTAACATTTGGAAATTTTGAGAATTAGCAGAAAGATCCAGACTTCAGATTTCTGATGAAAAATCGGCAGGGGTGACACATTTGGCCAACCCGGCACACATTGGCTGGGGCTGTATAGCATCTATCCCTTAGAAATAGAAGCTAATGCTATAGTTTACCCCCAGCATCCTATACTCCCTATTTGTATCTTACACCCATCCATCTTTTTCTTCAGTTATCTACATTACCTGTCTGGCCCTAGTAAGCACTTGAGTTTGCCACTCTGGCTTTATATCAAATTTTCCCACCCCTCAGCAAGAAAATGCTAGAGGCAAAAAGAACAGAGGACTGAAGACAGAACTTTAGTTAATACCCACCTGCAGGGATGAGATAAAGAATCAGTGGGGAGCGATTTAATAACTGATTAGAAAAGGGAGAAGAAAACCAGAATTGGACAGTTACCAAAACAAAACACAAGGACGAGACGAGTCAAGAAGGGGGGCTGGTCAACCTCAGGGAAAACTACAGAGTTCAACAATAAAGACAGTGATGAGAGCAGGTCATATGTGACCTTTGAGAGAATAATTGCCGTGTTTTGATGATCATGGAAGACAGAAGATAGGAGCTTAAGGAGCAAAGGGCTGCTGAGAAAATGGAGGTGTTGAGATAAAAATTTTCACAAGTTTGGTATTGAATGGAAGGAGAAAAATAATTGATTTCTAAAATGGCAGCAGAATCAAAACAAACAAAAGTGTTTTTTTCCCACTTCTTGTTTTGGGGGACAATGGCAAGGGGCGACACATGTTTGAAAAGCATTGGCAGAAGAGCCAGTAAAAAGGAACCAGGTTATTGAGGGAACAAAGTTTGGGAGGTGGCTAAGAGTAATGGATAGAGAGCATGGGTGAAGCAGCTAGTTTTGGAAATAAAGGATAATAGACCTTCATCTAAGTCTGTTAGTGTGCAATATGGGGTCCTAATGAATCATCAGTAGTAACTCAGGAGAAAGCAGTATCTGGGTCCCATGGTGGGGGTGGGGTAATGGAAGAATGATGACCTTGTCTAGTATTATTAAGTCCATTTCACAAGTGGGGACATTTAGGCTCAGGGAAATTAAACAGCTTAAATTTTTTATTGAAGTATAGGTGATTTACATTATCTTATGTTCAGTTGTATAGCATAGTGATTCTGTATTTTGTAGATTATACTCCAGGATAGGTCATTACAAGATAATGGATATAATTCCTTGTGCTATGCAGTATATCTTTGTTGCTTGTCTATTTTATATATAGTAGTTTGTATCTGATAATTCTGTACCCCTATCTTGCCCCTCCCCCATTCCCTCTCACCTTTGGTAACCAACCACTAGTTGTTTTCTGTATCTGTGAGTGTGTTTCTGTCTTGCATGTATTTCCATTTGCATTACTTTGTAGATTCCATATTTAAGTGGTGTTATACAGTATTTGTCTTTCTCTGACTTACTTCACTAAGCGTAATATTCTCTAGGTCCATCTATGTTGCTGCAAGTGACAGTATTTCATTCTTTTTATGACTAATATTCCATTGTATATATACTACATCTTACTCCAGTAGTCTGTTGATGGGCACTTGGGTTGCTTCTTTTATTATAAATAGTGCTGCTATGAACATTGTGGTGCATGTATCTTTTCAAATTAGTGTTTTCGTTTTTTTTCTGGATATATACCCAGGAGTGGAATTGCTGGATCATATGGTAGTTCTATTTTTAGTTTCTTGAGGAACATCCATACTGTTTTCCACAGTGGCTGCACCAATTTTCATTCCCACCAATAGTGGGGATGAAACCAGTGAAAAGGATTCCTTTTTCTCCACATCCTCCCCAGCGTTTGTTATTTGTAGACTTTTTGATGGTGGTCATTCTGACTGGTGTGAGGTGATACCTCACTCTAGTTTTGATTTGCATTTCTCTAATAATTAGTGATGTTGAGCATCTGTTTATTAAATGGCTTAAAGTTATATAGTCAGTTACTGAAGGCAACCTGAATGTCAGGTGAAGGAGTTTTGACTTGAAGGCAGCAAGGAGTTACTGAAGGTTTTGAATAGGGTTGAGGTTGTGGGAGTTACGTGGATGGGGTAAGGAGATGATTGTATGACAGCACTGACACTTCAGCAATAGGAGTGGCAAGAGCCAAGATAGTAAGCCAGGTCAGCTATTCAGATATGAATAGATAAGAAGCATGGATACGATTGATAGCAATCAGACTGAAAAGGAAGGGATGGATGGAAGAAATATCAGGAGGACAATATTTCTAGAGCTTCATGACTAGCTGGAGATGGGGGACTAGAGAAATAAAAGAGATAAGGATGATTCCAAACATATTAGTTGGATTGTTAGTGGAACCGTTTACAAATAAGAAAATCAATGTTGGAGTGAAGAGCAGCTTGGATTAAGACTCGCTGGATGGCGATGTCACGACGCGTCCATAGTGGCGGCTGCGTCGACAATGGCGGCTGCGTCGACAATGGCGGCTGCCGTCAACAATGGCGACTGCGTCAGCGTGAGCGGGCCTCCGTTGTCAAGCGGTTTCCAGACGTTGCAGCGGGACCCGCAGTCATCTTAGAATCCGCCGGCGGGGAGGACAGAACTCCTGTGCCCGCTCCCGCCGCGTTGTGGATCGAGCGGCGGTGTCGAGACCCAGCGGGGCGAGCCAGCGTCACTTCGGCCTCTTCACTCTCCCGGACGCTGCACCTGGGCTAAGTCGGCAACATGAGCGGCAACAACTCGGATGAGAACGACGACGAGTTTGTCGTCACCAGAAATATGTTTCACCCTTGCACATTTCAAACGAATGTTCAAGAAGCCGCAACTGAAATGGAATTTGAAGAACCTACAGATGAAAAGAAGTTTGAAAAAACAGAAGATGGGGGAGAACTTGGAGACGATGCTTCTGAGAAAGATGCTAAAGAAAGTGGCCCTGAAAAAGAGGCTGAAGAAGGCTGTCCCCAAAAGGAATCTGAAGAGAGCTGCCTCGAAAGAGTGTTTGAGGAAGGCTGTCGCAAAAGGGCGCGTGAAGAAGACTTCCCCGACAGAGAGTCTGGAGAACGCAGCCCCGAGAAAGAGCATGAAGAGGGTAGTCCTAAAAAAGAGTCGAAAGAGAATGGTGCAGAAGGGGAGCCCAAAAAGAAGAGACTCAAAACAGATCCTGATGAGAACGGCCTTGAGGAAGAGAGTTCGGCGAAGGAACTTAATGCAAACATTCTTGAAAAAGAGGTAGAAGAAAATAACTCTGAAAAATCAGAATTCGAAGGTGAAAGCTCTGGGAAAATGTTTGATGAAGAAGGCTCTGAGACGGGGTTTAACGAAGAGTCAGATGAGAAGGAAGAAGATTCCGATGAGAGAGGGACTGTGGGTGATTCAGGGAATGTTAAGGAGGAAGGGCCCCTGTCCACAGGCAGCAGCTTTGTCCTCCGTAGTGATGATGACGTTTAATCCCTTAAACTTGCTTTGTAGGGTGATTCCGCTTTGCCTTTAATTTTTGCTCCAGGGTAATTACTAGTAGTGTTACATGAACGTGTGCATAGAGGTAGGATGCCCTCAGATCAATGCAGTGAAGTGTTCGTGATTATCTGTCCTGGCCGATTTTAAATATATGTGAACAAGACAACTGGATTCTTGTCTTTTGTCATATTTGTTAAGTGCATGCAGAATAATATTTTTTAAAGTATTCTGATTGAAGTTTTTGATATTCAGAAATCAAAAATAAGTTGTTAATATGCAGAAACAGAAAATTAGACCTGAGTTAAATTGCATTTTTCATTCTTGCTATTGCTTTATTCATACTAAAGTTTGGTTTTTCTAAGGACCTGAAAAATCCCTGTAGGAGTCTCCTTGCTTCAGCTTATGATGTTACCACTGATGTCCCCATTTCCCCTCTCTAAACCAGAACATGTTACTAAAACTTATGAAGTAAAGAACACTTTGGAGTTTTTCCCTGCCCGGTCCTCGCAAGTTGCTTTTATTTTTCTTTTCTACCCTCTTGCCATGAAAATTGAGTCTTAAACGTGCAAAAGTAAACTTCCCAAGGTCCACGGCTTCCATTATTGAAAATACAGAGGAAATCAGAATTCTCCCGTGTACTGTTTGGGCCCCTCTAGAAGCTGATTAAAGTTACAGGACCTTTGCCCAGAAAAATCTATGCATGCACTACACAATCTTTTGTATACAGTTTGGGGTGGTTCATGGATCCCCTGGAGTTTAAGAACTTTTGTCATGCATATTTCAGATGTTTGCTTTTGATTTTGTTCTAGAATCATGGTATCTAGTATCTGCTAAGTTGTGTAGTCCCAATAAAAATTTGGGTCTTTCTTGATTGTGCTTTCCGAATTCAGTATTGATGAATTGACTTCGGATGTAGCATTAAGAAGTTATTCTCATAAATTAGGAGAATTAAAATAAACTGCATTGGTGCTTTCTCATTAAAAAAAAGACTTGCTGGATGCTGGTGGTTGGATATGTAAGTAAAAATGTGCAGCTATTTTTAGAAAATGTAGTACTGGGACTTGGATGAAAGCAGTTTTGCAGGTTCAGGCTCAATAGTTTTCTATCTGTACAGAGCTGTTCACACACTCAGTATAGTAGGTCTGTAAGGAGACTTTAAATATCATCTATTCGGAGTCCCTCCTTTTACAGATGAGACCCATTGGTGAAGTAACTTGCCCAGTGTCCTGAGTGGCAATGACAAATCATATTTCCTGAGTCTCTGTTCCTTGCTCTTTACTGAACTTTAGAGGTTGCAAACTGGTAATGGACCACTGATAGTTGTGTTTGGCCAGTAGAGTAGATTGTATTATTGATCACAAATACTTGCCGCCTCTCTCTGGGAGAGGATGAAACTCCTCCTTCCCATTGAAGTCAGCCTTGGCCACGTGACTTGTTTTGGCAAATGAAATGTGTGCAGAGGTGATGTGCAGTATTCCGGAGAGGAACGATAAAGCATGAGTTAAGTACATAGTTTCAGTGCATGATTCACCAGGTTTTCTTTTTCTTCTGCTACGAGTTTGTTTATCAGTATTCTAGATAGAAGTAGAATATAGAAGTAGCTGTGTCAGCCTGAGTCCTAGACTAAACATGATGTGCAGCAGATACACAGCTAACCTGCGATGGGATTGTAATGTGGGTAAGGAACAACCTTTTGCTGTAAGCTAAGAATCTGGGGTCATGTGTAAATACAGTATAACCTAGTCAGTCCTAACTGCTACAATCTACATCATTAAAAAAAATGAACCAGTGACTAACATTTGGAAATTTTGAGAATTAGCAGAAAGATCCAGACTTCAGATTTCTGATGAAAAATCGGCAGGGGTGACACATTTGGCCAACGCGGCACACATTGGCTGGGGCTGTATAGCATCTACCCCTTAGAAATAGAAGCTAATGCTATAGTTTACCCCCAGCATCCTATACTCCCTGTTTGTATCTTACACCCATCCATCTTTTTCTTCAGTTATCTACATTACCTGTCTGGCCCTAGTAAGCACTTGAGTTTGCCACTCTGGCTTTATATCAAATTTTCCCACCCCTCAGCAAGAAAATGCTAGAGGCAAAAAGAACAGAGGACTGAAGACAGAACTTTAGTTAATACCCACCTGCAGGGATGAGATAAAGAATCAGTGGGGAGCGATTTAATAACTGATTAGAAAAGGGAGAAGAAAACCAGAATTGGACAGTTAACAAAACAAAACACGAGGAAGAGACGAGTCAAGAAGGGGGGCTGGTCAACCTCAGGGAAAACTACAGAGTTCAACAATAAAGACAGTGATGAGAGCAGGTCATACGTGACCTTTGAGAGAATAATTGCCGTGTTTTGATGATCATGGAAGACAGAAGATAGGAGCTTAAGGAGCAGAGGGCTGCTGAGAAAATGGAGGTGTTGAGATAAAAATGTTCACAAGTTTGGTATTGAATGGAAGGAGAAAAATAATTGATTTCTAAAGTGGCAGCGGAATCAAACCAAATGTGTTTTTTCCCCACTTCTTGTTCTGGGGGACAAGGGCAAGGGGCGACACATGTTTGAAAAGCATTGGCAGAAGAGCCAGTAAAAAGGAACCAAGTTATTGAGGGAACGAAGTTTGGGAGGTGGCTAAGAGTAATGGATAGAGAACATGGGTGAAGCAGCTAGTTTTGGAAATAAAGGATAATAGACCTTCATCTAAGTCTGTTAGTGTGCAATATGGGGTCCTAATGAATCATCAGTAGTAACTCAGAAGAAAGCAGTATCTGGGTCCCATGGTGGGGGTGGGGTAATGCAGGAATGATGACCTTGTCTAGTGGTTCAGAGAAGGTCTCTTCTCTCTGGTTACAGTCTCGAAGGAGCAGCAGACAGGCAGTGAAGGATCTGATGACTGAGAGACTGAAAGCCATTAGCGGCAGGAACCCGAGCCATGTGCCCAGATAGAATCTTGGTGCCTTTCCGGCCCCCTTTTCTGTCAGTTCTGCAATTGCACTAATAAGAAATGTCTCTTATCTCACATAGGTTAATGAGTTTGAGAAGGAAAAAAATACAGTTTATTATGATGGCAGGAAGGGCAATGCAAATGGCAACTGAGAAACTTGAAATGCAACTAAGGGCTTTGAACCTCATTTCAAGAGGCAACCGTACCACTCCTCAAATCTCACCCTCTGAAGAAGGAACATAGAATGACAAAATATGCTAACTTCAGTAATTTTCAGCCTGTGCTCCTAGACCCCCAGGAGAGCTTCTTAGTGGTCTGCATATTGGGCCCTTATACTATTAGTGTTTACAATATGTCAGTGTCTATATTTCTATTAATGACATAAAATAGGGATTTACTTATGTTACATTAGCATCTCATTATCATGCTTGGGTTTGGACCAAAACACAACAGCTGACCTATAGATCTTTCCTGTCACACAGCAGAGAGAGCGAAACCACTGTGCATCATGGTGTTCGTGGAGGCCACGCTGTCATTCCCACTACAACCACAATGAGAGTATTGCCAAGGAATGAATTTCTAGTGGAGTCTTAGTGGAGAATGAAAGCAAATAAGATAGTGGGTTTTTTTCCTGCCTTAACAAAAGCGTCAGTATTTATGCTGCTATAGCTGGTAAACTCTGTTTTGTGAAGGCACGTTGATGGGGAGGGTCCTTGGGATAGATTCTGATAGTAGGTGGCCCATAGGTTCATTTGCCTTGGAAGAGACTGGAGCATAGAAACAAAATGACACTCATTGCCCCATTCTTCTGGGGTTTCAGTTACTTTTCCATTACTTCAGCAGGTTCATTTTCTGAGTTTTGAATGGGGTCAGAATATAGAGTGGGGATTGATAGTGTGGTGGTGGGAAATGTGCTGCAGGAGGGAATGTGCAGGGAGGAGTGGGACCGATTCTTGGACGGTAGAATAAAAATCAAAGAGAATGAGTCGTTCTCAACTCTGTTTAATTTACCTTTGTTGTATCTTTCTTTGTCACTAGGCTACACTAGGCACAAAATTTAAGAATTAGTACAATGGGCAAGACTCATGGTCTGATCAGCTTATTCTTCCAACTATGACAATGACACTAAGGACATGCTATTACAGACCTTTCCTGACATCAACTGTTTTTCTTAATTACATGAATATTATAAACTATATACTGGTTCAAATAGGAGATTGAAAAATCCAGGGACCTCAAGGATGAGTAGGAGCTAGTCAGTGGTGGTGGGGTGAGGAGAAGAGGTGGTGTTCTGGACAGAGACAAAAGCATATGCAACTGCCCTGAGATGGCAGAAAGCAGAAGACGTCTGGGGATTTGAAAGAAGGTCAGTGGAGCCTGGTGAGCAAGTGGGAGGATGGTATCAGTGGAGACTGAAGAGATAGGCAAGAACTGGAAGCCTAAGAATATCCTTTGTGGGACACAGTGTCCTGAGTCGCACGAACGTTCACTGAAAGCAAGTTCATATTACTAGCGGTATTATACTAGAAAGTCTCCATATTCTCCAGCTTATGCTGTACTGTACAGTCACTCGTTTGAGCATTCATTCGACAAGCATATATTGAGTGTCTGCTGTATGCCATGTTCTTTGGGCCAGAGTTGTATACCTCCCAGACTTTTGTAAATTACAGGCTACCACTTACAATGTGGTCACTTTGTCAGTCCCGTCACGATAGAGTCAGATTTAGCTTCTTTTCATTATTATTATCTTGGGTATAGTATTGACGGTTTGGAGAACAGGGCCCAATGTCAGTGAGTTCTGCTGCCAGCAATCTGGAATACATCTTCCAAGGGTGTCCTTAAGCTCCTGGTGGGCAAGAGGAAGAGAGGGAAAAAAACTAGAGCTGTGTCTTTGTGCCACTGAAGCAGCATTTGGGGAGATGTTAGGCTTAGTTCTCACGACTCTTATCCTCAGTGCTATGAGCTTTGACGAGGAGCCTATAATTGTCATTTTGGAGACTGATGGATGCCACTTTTTTCTTTCTCTCTCTTTCTAGCTTTGCTTTATTTAGACTCTGTTTTTTTTTTTCACCTACTGCCTCTTTCCATTTTTTTCCATCTCTTTTAATCCATTATCCTAGCTGTCTCTCTGAGAATGAGTAACAGGAGTAAAGACTCTGCTCTCAGTAGCAGGGAAAGCAGAGTGACTCATATGGGCTAGCCCTGACCTAGGAATGAACCTTTACAGATATCTTCATCTTCATCCTCATTCACAAAGAGCGCTTATGCTGAAGAAATTAAGTCAGTGGCAAAAAAGTGGCTTTCTCATCTGGACACCAATTTAAGAAGCTTTCTCCACATACTCTGGCCTTCATTGATCTCACCTTTTTCTGTAGTGTATAGTTCATTGAATAAGAATCATAAGATTTAGTTCTTGATAATATATTGTATTGGGATAGTTTCTAATTCTTTAATAGATGATGATTTTGTTACCCTAACAGGATAGGACTGTAAACTCCCACAGGGAAGGGACTATGACCCTACTTAATTTCTGTCACCCTTAGAACTGAGCAAAATGGCAGGCATACAGTTTAGCCATTCAATGGTACTTGATTGAATTAATGAGACCCGTCATATTATTGTACATAGAGGAACACCTTTGGATTCCTACCTGCCTTTCTTTGATGGTTAGAGGGTAATAGAATTTTTGATAATAATTCTTCCATCGTCACCCTCCCTCATTTGTCTTTCTCTTTGTGCACCAGTAAGGAGGCATAGATTTAGATGAAACATCCATTTCTTCATGTCCAATTCTGTCCCTTTGTGTGGCAGTTTCCATTATACAAGTATGCCTTTGCCTTGTCTCTACATCAGGGCAAGTGAAAGCCACGTAACCAACATGAGTGGTTGTATCCCTTTTTTGTTCTTTTACCCTCTGAAGCAGCCCAGGAGGAAGAGAGGACAATAATGTAGGAGGACAATAACATGAGAAAGTTGGAATATGGTATAAATGAAGGGGACAGATGTCATTTGAGGCTACAAATTAATCCATCAGGTCTTTGGATTGTTGTAACTAAATGGCAAGAGCTGAGAGAGGAGCTGTGTGTGAAGATGAAGACATCCCTTGGTTTTGGCAGCCTGTGCTTCGTAAACCAAGATAAGAGATTGAGGTGCTGATATTCCCATTGAAAAAATTGCATGAGATTAGTAATGGAGAAAGAGAAAGGGCTTAGAAATCAAAGAAATGGGAAAGGAAATGTATTTGTTTCCTATGGCTGTTGTAACAAATTACAACAAACGTGGTGGCTTAAAAAAACACCCATTTATTACCTTACAGTTCTTGAAGCCAGAAGTCCAAAATGAGTCTCACTGGGAGAAAACAAGGTGTGTATAGGTCTGCATTCCTTTCTGGAGGCACTAGGAGAAAATCTATGTCTTTGCTTTTTCCAGCTTCTTGAGGCTGTCTGCATTCCTCGGCTTGTGGTGCCCTTCCATCTACAAAGCACCAAGTAACCATATGTGGACAAACTTGGGTGCTAAGTTGGTAGATGACATAGGAGACATGGGCCAGGAAACACTGAACGAGAGCCAATGCCCTTCTAAAGATGTAAAAACTGTTATGTAAATATTATCAGAAACAGATAGCTTAAGAGCCGAGTCATGCTATTTAAAATAATCTCATTATGATTTATAGTGCATATGAATACATCTTGCTTTGCACATGCAGTGTGTTTGCATTAGAGTTCTGTGACTTAAGATGTAGTATAAGATAAAGTCCGTGTAAGCAATTCTGTAAATGTTTTTACATTTAGCTTTCTAATGCCAAAGCTAATTGTTTAATATCTCCTGTGTCCTCTGCTTCATGTCCTCCTGTTTCATTCTGGGCCACTTGCCTCCCTCCCTCCCTCCATCCCTCCCTCCCCCTTTCCTATTTTTTCCTATTGTTTTTGGTTCCTATGCTTTTCATTTTGTCCTTCTACTGACATCATATAAGTTTTTAACTGAGCAATTAATAGAATAAATAGAGTCAAGTCCAGCATATATACATTTTGGAGGCAGAATTTCTGTTTTGGGAAACCCCTTCAAATTTAATCCCATGCTAGTTAGATTTCATGTTTATAGATAAAATTTTAATGGTTCCCTGTAGCCAATCTCCTAGAGCCCCTCTATGTTTTTACTCTTTCTGCACTTTGACATGTGACCTGCTTGGAAAAAAATAGGTTTTTTTGAGGATATTATATAACTTGTATGACTTTTCTCTGACATACTTTGGCCAGAGCTATGGATTTGATTTTCCCATGGACTGTAGTGTAACTCTAGTTCATTACTCCAGTCAGTGCTCTTTACCCTGGAGGTTATTTTACAGAAGTTGTTCAGAGGAACCCCCAAAAAAGTGACTAGATGTATCCTAGCTTTCCATGTCTGGTATTAGAGAAAGAATTCCTGAGTTTCCACCCTACTGATGGTGGGTCAATACTCTCATCTTTGTACATGCAGGAAGCCTCACAGCCAGCCCTGTAGGCAAAGAGTGTTTTCATTGTTCATCTTATTCTCTACTAGTCCTTCTTTCCCAGGATGGCCTCATGTCTCTCAGAATGGCTAACAAAGAAATATGGCTTTAAAACTGAGCATAGCTGCTAATGATTTTATGATCCTAAGGCAAAGTTGTCTTTGTACCATAAGAGCTTGGCTGCGATTTGATTGTCTGTGGTGTGGTGATGAGGAAATGGATGATGGCTGTTTACATCTGTCCATGTGGCAAACTCAACAAGGTTGAGTATAGCCTGGTGGTTAAATTTTTGGTCTCTGGACCCATGAAGAGTTGAATTAAGTTCTAACTCCAACACTTACTAGCTTTATGTTGTTAAACAAGTTACTTTACCTTTTTGAGCTTAACTTTCTACATATGTAGTAATGTATATCTTCGAAGGTTAACTGAATCACAGGGAGATTGTCATTGAAGGCTGTTTTCCCTAAGCAAGTGGGCAGCTGCCCATCCAAAACATCTAATAAATACAGAGACACATTGTACATCAAACTGAAATAGGGCAGCCAAGTGTAGTGGCTAAAAGGATGGATTCTGGAGCCTGATGCCTCGGATTCAAATCCAAGCTTTATCATTTAACAGATGTGTGGCTTCAGGCAACTTATTTCATCTTGTGGCTCCAGTCTTCTCATTTATAAAGTAGGAATAATGATAGTACATACCTCAAAAGCTTGGTGTGAGGATTAAATGAATTAATACAGCTATAACACTTAGCACAGTGCCTGGCACATACTAGGTGTTCAAGAAGGCTATCTCCTCTTATTATTGATACAAGTGTTGTTAACACTACTACTAATAAATAAATAAGTAAAGATGATAGATGTAGAGATTGAGATAAAGGATGATACCTTGGTCTCTAGCTTCAGCAACTGGTTCTGTAGTGGTACCATTTATTGAGATGGAGAAAACCGGGAGAGGAGTAGACTTGGGCATAAGTTTGGGGAATGGCAAAGTTTAGTTTTTGATGTGAATGTGAGGTGCCTGTGGAATAGGAATATAAAAGTTTCAAATTAGGCAGTTTTTCTACAGGTCTGGGGTTCACAGAATTATGGACCAGGGATATACTTTTGAGAGTAGTCAATATACTGTATTTTTAAGATTATGACAGTGGATGACATAACCTAGAGAGAGAATTTAGAAAGAGAAGGAATGAGGGTGTCCAGGATCAGTCTCTGGGGGTATGGATAATGAAGAACCAGTGAAGGAGATGAAGAGGTATGGCAAAAATAAAAGAAGGAAACCTACCTTTTACGTAGGTTTCAAGAAGGAGGGCATTGTCAACTGTATAAAGTGAGGGCAGAAATATCCATTGAATTGGACCCTTCTGAGAAGTTTGGTTATGAAGAAGCATAGACTAATGAGGATGATAGCTGGATGTGTCATCAAGGAAGGATCTCTTTTTTAAAATATCGAAAATTCTAGCACATGTTCATATGTCAGCAGAGGTGATCTGTTAGAGAAGGAGACATCAAGGAAGAGAAAACAGGAGGAGATAGAATCCAGAGCATAAATGGAGAGGTTGGCCTTTGACAGCGGCAAGAACACTGCCTTTATTTCTATGAGATAAAGCGCATAGCACAATGCTTGACATATAGTAACTGCTCAGTAATTAGTAGCTGTTATGCTTGTTGTTTTTGTTGTAAGCTCAAGAGCCATGCTGACTTGGACATGGAAAAGGCAGTTTGAGTATGCTCAGAGCCCAAGCCTTAGTGGAAGGAAAGCCTGGGTAAGGAGTTGGCATTTAGGGTGTGCTATTCTAAACAAAGACCCAAGAAATGTGAATTTTGAGATATAAATGCATTTGGCTAGGCTGCCCCACCTAACGTAGCCGTATTTTATATATCAGCGGAGGGTACGAGGCATCTCTGATTATGACATGGACGAAAGACAAGGTACTTTTATTTTATCAAGTATACTTCAAAGACGTGGCTCTGAAAAATGGGCAGATTGAGCTCCATTGAGATTCACTGATCAGCATCTCTCATAGTGCGTGTTGTCCCTGTGACACATGTAATTAGGGAGAAAGTGTTCCCATCCATTATATGTACCTCAGCAAAATGTGCTTCCATATGATGACATTAAGCAGTAAGTGCTTTGTGATTTATGCTGTTTCTATGATGTCATTGTCTGTGCTCTCACTACAATAAGCTGAAGGCATTTTAGCTATTATTCCTTTAGAGACAAGTACCTTTTGTTAAGGGCGGGTTTTTCCCAGCATCCTGAAATGCCTTTTGCCTAATCATCTCTGAGCATAAATGCAAGCTTTGTGATTTTTCAAAAATGCTTCAGAATATCCTATAAATGTGTGCTTTTTAATTCTTTCCTCAAGTGGTCTTTGTGCAACCAATAGAAGTCTAAATGTTTGATTGTTTTTTTCACCCTATGTTTTGTAGATTAAAAAAAGAGTTTGATTGGTATTAGATATGAAAGATAGAATACGCTTTAAAGCTTTCAAACTGTTCTTTGAGATCAGTATTAGAGAGAGAGGCTCTTTCAACAACTATCTGTCGTCCTGGTTAAAGTGTGTAAGAAGCTACCTGGCCAGGAAATGGGCTGCATTGGTTTTGAACCTGCCTTGTTATTGGTACCATCTGTCTGTTCTCCTAAATACTGAGCCTGGCCCTTTGGTTTCTGTGAATTTCCAGATTCCTGCATATTTGCCTTAGTCTCTAGGATTTAGGCCTTTCTAGTTCCCATATCTTTGTTTGGTCTGGCCTGTCATGCTTTGTCCTGTGTGTTTTCAGATGTGTGTGCTTGCCTGGTTTAATTCACTAACTTTTCTCAAATGCTGAATCAGGTATGCCTTCTGACTTTTGATCCCGGGACTGATCTCTGTCCTGGGGTACCAGCTTTTTACCCTGGCCTCCATGTTATACTGAAACTCCCAGGACCGGCATTGAGAGCTGAATAAATCACTGATCTGACCCAGTACAGCATTTCTGATTTTCATAGCAGTAGTCGTAGAATGTAAAGGATGCTGTGCTTGACGTTTGAATCTCTGGGGTTAAACTCTGGCACTGCCAGAAACTCACTAAATGTCTATGAGCAAATAGCTTAGCTTCTCTGAATTCAGTCTCTTCTTTTGTAAAATAGGAATAATTTTTGCTTCATTCACTTTTGTGAGGATAAATGAGAAATAAGATATCATATGTTGCAAAAAAACCCAATATGATAACTAGCACATGTCTGTTAAATCTGATATTTTCATACACAATTGTGTGTCATTAAGTAGTTTCTTTTTACAGGCAAGTACTTTGTTTTCAGAGCAAATACTAGCCCATAAGTAAAAAGTATCAGTGACAAAAATTTCCTGCTTAAAAGTCAGAAAGACATTACCACACAAGTTCATTTTAACAGTGATCCCAAGTTTCCCAATTAATTTATCTTCAATTCTTATGTATTCTGATCACCAATTGCATTATGTCCCTTCTGAAAACAATTCATAGGACAACTTGTAAATTTCTTGCAGAGAAACTGGATATTCAGAACTGAACAAAAACATGACAGTGATCATAAGAACAAATATTTGTGTATTTGGTGGGGAAGCTTTTTGTTATCCAAGAAATCATTTGAACTTTTGTCCATTTATAAGATGTGATTTGCTTCTTATGTTCAATGTGCCATTCATTAAAACAGCAACATACCATGGCATTTTAATCTATATATTTTTGGTGAAGTCATGCTCTTGAAATACAACTTCATGTGATTAAAATGATTGCTGTCACATCATCTAACCATAAAGAAGATGAGAAAGTAAATCAGCTCTTTTCGAGTACTAGGTGCATAGAGAGGTATTCAATATACAGCATTCTGTTCAAAGTTCAGGGAGGCAAATATCATTATTCCTGATTTACGGATGTGAAAACTGAAGCTCAGAGAATTTGAGTAACCTATGTTTATACAGCTAGTTCAGAGTGTAGCTGAGATTCGAACTCATGTCTTCTTTATTCCAGTTCCATGTGTCCTTTTCACTACTTGAGGTAAACTACTACTGTCTCCTGATGCCAGAATGGTAGGGAAGACCCCCTGTACTTGGAGCTGTTCAATGGTTAATCCGATTCCTGGCAGTGAACACATACAACTGAGTGTGAAAGGATAGGTTAGTAAGGGAACAGAGAACAGGCAAAGGCTGAATAGCTCACATTCAGAGGCATGTTGTATTCAGCTAATTCATAAACACTGCACATTGGACCTGCAGGTACGTAAAACTCAATGATTACAACCTCCCGTGTTCAAAAAAGGGAAGGTCAGTGTAGAGGAAGTATATCATATGTGGAATGAATCTGTAAGTCATTTTAGTGTCACGTCATTCCTGTTACTGTCTTACTAGGGGATGGCAGCAGTGTTTTTTACTCGATGTGTGCATGTGTGCAATTGTTTTCACTGGGAAATAAATCAGCGATGCTATAGTCTTATGACCCTAAGAGAATTGTATAGGTTTGTAATGCATCTATCATGCATCCTACAGATAACTTTGCCCAGGACAATTCAGCCATCAGTTTCATTCTTGTTGTTAACATATACGACATCCATACTGTTATAGTGTAGATCAGGTTTCGTATTTCAGCTCTTCCATTTTTGTTTAAGTGTCCATGATCAATTACTTAATGTCTCTGAATCTCAATTCCTTCTATCAAATAGGGCTAAGACTACGTTATAGATGTATAATAAAGAGGAAATGAGGAAAAATAGATGGACATATTCCCTTATATTCTGTTCAAATGTTACATGGAGATGAATGAAAGCCAGTTCCATTGCTGTTCATGACAACACTCTTGTAGTAGCTTAAGTTCCACTAGCTCTGCACTGCTCATGGAAGCTATTATGTGTGTATGTGTGTGTTTTGTTTCCACATCTAGACTGCTTTGCTCTTGAGGACAGGGCAAGTGTCTAATAACATTTTTGTATCTCTAGAGCCTTTCATAAATATTTAATACATGGCGGTTGCTCATAATGATTACAAAGTGTGTGCCTACAACAACAGTATTCAGATCGCCTTTCTTTGTTGTCCACATTCCATTCCATAAACCACCAAAGCTGATGCAGAGATGGAGCTCCTTTAGGCCTGCTCATTCATTCATTCATTCGTTCATTTATTTATGTATTTATTTATTTATTTCCATAGCTCTTTGCAGTGACTATCCTAGAAAAGTTATATAGTTATATTTCGAAGATATATTATTTTGAAGATAATTACTAAAATTTTAAACTATTTTTACTAGGTAGTTTTTCTGCAATTAATGAAAGCTACAGGTGGGAGTGACTTTCGTTATGTCATGTGGTTTGACTAATAGCCTTTTACTGCAAGAGTAGTTTATTGAAGACATTTTTTTCCCAAAGATGGAAATTCCTATTTAAATAGCTAAAATTAAAGATTCTTAGTAGACACGGTATTTTAAAACTAGCTAACTAACAATTATCAAGTAGTAATTATGTGTCAGATTCTATACTAAGTCGTCTGTGCACATTAAATTATTTCATCCTGATAATAACTCTGTGAGGTAGAATATTGCTGTGATCCACATTTTACAGATAAAGAAACTAAGGCACAGAGAGGTTAAGTAACTTTCCCAAGCTCACACAGCTAACATGGGCAGAGATTCACATATAGGTGATCCAATTCCAGAATCTGCTCCTAGTTTGAAAATTGTGCTGCCTCTTACTATACCTTGGTACTAGGTTTTTAAGTGAAATGAACTCTGGCTGTCATTATCATTGATGCTGAAATATTATGCATTTATTCCAGTTCTTGGTCTCATTCATAGACCTTAATTAGGATTTTTCCTTTATAATTTGCTTTGCTTCTCTTAGCTGGGAATCCAAAACTTTTGTTTTGTTTTGTTTTTCCCAACTTTGCATCAGAATCCATTGCAGGGATGTGGAATGTTCTCATCACAAGAAAAAACTGTGAATATGTGTGGTGACAGATGTTAACTGAGCTTAACTACGGTGATCACTTTGCAGTATATACAAATATCGAGTTATTATCTTGTACACCTCAAACTAATATAATGTTATGCTAATGATACCTCAATAAAAAAGTTTATTGCAGTTACCTTTCTTCATGGGCTGCCTAATTAAAATATTCCACTTTCACAGTTCCTATATTTTAAAGATATGTTTATAAATATACTTATATATTTATCCATCCACATTTTCTGATATTTTCTTGCTATTCTGCCTATGTGAAATTGAAGCTCACAGGTGTCTGTCTCATGGACACTTGACATTGACGTGCAGTTAGATATGCAGTCAAAAGAGAGCAATTTTAAATTGTTTTCTTCAAGAGTATCTCTTTGCCTGTCTGCCTGTATAGGAATCTGTCTGCTGTGTTCAGTGTTATTTGACATTTCTATACAATGTGTTAGCCTTTTATAGCCTTGGCTACATACTGCTTTAGAAACGCACTTGTCATATGAATTTAAAAACCAACAGATATGTATGCCTCCCAGACAAAAGATATTTTGAGGATACATGTAAAGCATTTTCATCATAACGTTTGAGTGAGTCCTTTGGTTTCCAGATACTAAAACATTAAACATGTCTGTTCAACTCCAGTTGCCTTTTATTAATCATTATGATGTTTTCAAAAATATTATTTAAAGGTAGCTAATATCTAATTTTAGGTTCCACATATAAGTGATATCATATGACATTTGTCTTTCTCTGTCTGACTTAACTTCACTTAGTATGATAATCTCTAGGTCCATCCGTGTTGCTGCAAATGGCATTATTTCATTCTTTTTTATGGCTGAGTAATAGGCCATTGTGTATATATATATATATATATATATATATACCACATCTTCTTGATCCACTCATCTGTCGATGGCCACTTAGGTTTGCTTCCATGTCTTGGCTGTTGTAAATAGTGCTGCTATGAACACTGGTGTGCATGTATCTTTACAAACTTTAGTTTTGTACAGATATATGCCCAGGAGTGGGATTGCTGGATCATGCTGTAGCTCTATTTTTCGTTCTTTAAGAAACCTCCAGACTGTTCTCCACAGTGGCTGCATCAATTTACATTCCCACCAACAGTTTAGGAGTGTTCCCTTTTCTCCACACCCTCTCCAGCCTTTGTTCTTTGTAGATTGTCTGATGATGCCCATTCTAACTGGTGGGAGGTGAGACCTCATTGTCCTTTTGATTTGCATTTCTCTAAGAATTAGTGATGTTGAGCATCTTTTCATGTGCTTCTTGGCCATCTGTATGTCTTCTTTGGAGAAATGTCTTCTGCCCATTTTTTGATAGGGTTGTTTGTTGTTTTTGTTACTGACTTGTATGAGCTGTTTGTATATTTTGAATATTCAGCCCTTGTCAGTGGCATCATTCGCAAATATTTTCTCCAATGGGGTTGACACTTTTATTATCCCTGTTTTACATCTGAGGAAACTGAGGCGCAGAGAAGTGAAATAACATGCCCAAGTTCCCCCAATTTCATAAGTGGCTAAACTGGGATTTGAATCGAGTCACCCTGTGGTGAAGGATCCAAGACACCGAACTGCTTCTCCAAAACAGGAGAGTAAGAAGGATCTTCAGTCAATTTATAGCTGTAAACACTGATGAACAGCTGCTCAGCCTGTGCTTCCTCATATCTAGAGGAGAACAGTTTATATGTATATATATATATATATATATATATATATATATATATATATATAAACATATATATATATACACGTATATATATGTATATATATGTGTGTGTGTATATATATATATATATATATGCATGTATGTATGTATTGAGACTGTATCAGAGAGAGAGCAGGGACCTCAAAGCAGACAGAGAAAGAGTGAAAAAAACAAGTTTGACTAAAAAGAGTAAAGGGGGAAATACCATTCAACACCATTTTCTGGAAACTAAACTCAAAGGACCATAATCCTCATTTTTAAGAAAGTATTGAAGCAGAGTTATAGGGAAATGTAGAAAGAAATTACTCCTTAGCTACACTTGTTCATATTTCAGTAAATGTTAAAAGCAATCTAGATAACTCTAAAATGACGCAAGCTACTCATGTGTCTTTGAATATAGGATACGAACTCTGAAAATTTCTAACTGTGACCCTTGTAAACTATACACGACACAGAAGAAATTATATGTGTTGAGTATTTTTTCTCAGACCTAGACACCCTTAGCGTTTACATGGGAACAGATTTCATCTGCTCAAATAGAGAATGGACTGAGAGAGGGGAAGAGTTGTAAAAGGGGAACGGAAAAAAAAACAAAAGCCAAACATAGAAAAGCAGGTCTGTCGTTTCCTTGGGAAATCCTTTTACTGGGAAATAATTGTCTTTCTACCTATAGTCAAGAAGACAAGGTAATAGGCTAACGCCTCTCTACGTCTAGAAAGGAGAAACCAGAGACCACGCTGAGATTAAGAACAGGCTGATTTTGAGATAAACTCTGAGCAGACACAGGTGGCCACAGTCTGGAATGAGGCAATGGTCCAAGCGGGACCAGCGGCTCTCTAGGTGTTCCAGTGTCTCATCCCATCCTCTGAGTGCTGGCTGCTCTGGGTTTGGGGCCGCCTGTGCCATCATCTCTCTACTTCCTTTCTGGTGAGCTTATCTACTCCTTGACCTCAACCCGTCTATGTATATATAGGCTAATATGTCCCATATGTTTTTTTCCAAACCTGACATCCCCCCCTGAGCTCCAGTTGCATTTTTCTGGCTACCTGCATGACAGTTCCACTTGGGTATCTAATAGGCACCTCAGATTATACATGACATGCCTTCCCAGCACCTCGAGTCCCCCTGCAAATACGCCCAGCTTAATAAATAGCACGACCAGCAGCCAGGGTGTTCAGATCCAAACTTGAGCCTAGATTATTTTTGTCCTTTCCCATTCCTCACCTCTGGTCCATAAAGCAGATCCTGTAGACTCATCCAGTTCATCTGCAATTTGTCTGCATCTCTTCATTTCCTCTACCAACACGCAGTTCAAGCCACCATTGTCTCTCTGGGCCTGCTACAGTGATCTCTTAACTGCCCTTTCAGCTTCAACTCTCCTCATCCTCTACATTCTTCACAGCAGCCAGAGTCAGAGTAACGTGGCTTAGCATTCAGAGAGCTTTATTCTACTTGATATTCAATATCACAAACTGACCTTCAGCCAGGACCTTATATTTTTCAGTCCTTCTGTTGAGTAATTTGGGGTTTGTGGTAACATGTTACCTTAATGGAAGAAAGAGTACAGTAAAAAGCCTACATTTGCATGTGTTGTAAGGGCAATATGCATGTCCAGCATGGTGACGAGGGAGTCACCCCTGTGTTTGTGTGCAGGCCAGCCTGAGGCTCAGTTACCATTATCACTGTTGCTCAGGGTGAGCTTGTCAAAGAGGGACCCTGCCAAGCTGGCTTCTGGGGTCTCCATCTTGCTTCCCAGAATCAACAGACACTAACATTTACATATTTTAGTAAACTCGAAGTTTCCAGGTAAAGTTTTAAGGACCCTTTATTTTAATCCCTGTCCCACCCCATTCCCTTCATTCTTCCTCCAGCAGCCACACTACTGTGATTTTTATACCGTGTTTTTATACTCCTGCTATTCGCAGGCACCCGCATTCAGCAGCGCCTCACCTCACCACCCCCCATATACCCACATTGTTTATAAGGGGAAGATGGATTTTGCACTTTCCAGGGCCCCATGGAATGCCTTCTCCCTCCCTCTGTGGAGATCCTGAGTGGCATGTGGGTGGGGCATGGGTGGGTGGAGAGCCTCCTGGGTACCTGTTTTAAAAAGTGAGCGATTTGCACACAGGAACCAAGGAGAGACCTTTTATTTCTTTGGGAACCAAATAACTTTATTGGAAGAAGTGGCAAAACTGGAAGAAAAAAACTTAAGTGAACTTCTTCTGCCAGGGCACTATTGCCGTGTGCATGGCAGGCACGGTGACCAGCGCTCTGGTCACCCCGTGGCTCTGGGGAAGTCCAGTCCACGCTCAGTTCTTGTCGCTGTCGCCCAGGGTGAGCTTGTCAAAGAGGGACCCTGCCAGGTCGACGTCCGGAGCCCCCATCATGCTCAGGGTGGTGATATGACCCTCCAGCTCGCTGATGAACGCCACCTGCTGGCTGAGGTAGTGAGTTGCCAGGAAGCGGTGCAGGTTGGGGTCCCTCTTGTCGATGGCCAGCTGGTGCAGGTGGCGCAGGCTGCGATTCACGAACTTCTCCAAGAACAAGGTGCACTTCATGGCCTTGAGGCCGCTCTTCCACTCGATACTGACTGGTCTCCCGATGTCTTGGAAGTGGATGCGGCTCCCGCGCTGGTTCTGCAGGCGCATCAGGCGCCGGGCCCAACCGCTGTGCTGGAGGGAGCGGCGCACGAAGAACCAGCTGAAGTGCTTCAAGCCAACGTCGCAGTGGTCGAGGTAAACGGCTGCGGTCAGGCACATTAAGGAGGCGTGGAACTCCAGGTTGAAATGGCTGTTGATGGCGGCCTCGCAGTCGGGGTGGTAGCTCTGGCGCACCTGCGAGGGCGGCGCGGGCAGCATGGCGGACGGCAAGGGCATCGTGGCGGGCGTGAAGGCCAAGGTGAAGGTGAAGCCGCGGGGCCTGCGGTAGCTGCCTCGGAGCGAAGAGGGCGGCCGCTCTGCGGTGGACCGGAAATGGCGTTCGTTATGGGAGTCAGGCGGTGGGCTCGCGGTCCTGTTACCGGAAGAGGTCGCGTGGCGTTGGCGGGGCACAAACGCTGCACCCACGTTCCATCACAGCCTGGGTGAGGCAGGGTGACTTTGACCTAAGCACCTGGTATCTATTACGTTTTTAACGTTGCAAAAATATTTCTGTTTCCAAGGGCTTTCTCTTGTTCTCCAGTTGCGCCCTCTTATAGCACGCTGTTCTCATTTTATAAACCCATTGTCTTCCTTAAAATTCTGAGAATATGAATTTGTAAGTTTTGGTAATGTTCTCTTCCGTTTCCTGTATTATAGTTGTTTTCTTCTCCAGAAATAGTTCTGTTTGTTCATCACGATCTTCTCTTTCACTTTCCTCAAGTATCTGGCAACCATTTGTCCATTCGTATTTGGGAGTAAAGGAGTCATGTGATCAGCCAAGGTAACTGGCATGGATCTGATCTACAGTTGGGACGCCATTTCACTAACAGTCTTCTGCTGTGAATGGAGGGGCTCAGTGTGTCAGTTAGGGAGTCTTTTCTATTTGGGGTACATGGTGTGGAGCTTGTAGGTAAGATAGGGACCATCCCAAGTGCCCAAAGCTTGGCATTTTCTGCCATTAGAAGACTTTCGTGTATCTCTTCTGTAATAGATCGTGTCGTTCTCTTTTGTTTCTTCCTCTTCTGCTGAGCGGGTCTGCGGTTATCTCAAACCAGTTGTCATATGGGTTCCCTTCCTGAGCCTTTGAATGACACAAGGAGACTATCACCCCATCGCCTGCAGCACCACTGTGCACTGGATCTTGGTAAGAACAAAAAATAAAAATGTACTGTCTTAGGCCAGCAAGACTTGGGATATTTGTGACAGCAGTGAGCCTACCCTGACTAGTTACCCAAAGGAAGTTCTGGCTGACTACGGATTATAAGCCATTGTAAGCTTGTAGCATTTCCTCTTGGTGGAAATGCAGATGCAAAAGTTAAAAAGTCTAGATAGAGCCGAATCATCATGCTCTTCTTTCTTTTGCTAAATTCATCAATAATATGTATCAGTCCTGCTCCCTTTTTCCCTCATGGAGAGTGGAATGAAAAATCCCTCAAAGACCCATGAAGCACAAGGAGTAAGTTTTTCCGTTTCCCTCAGTGCTGGGGAAGAAACCCAGGCTGGTCCTCAGGTGGCCGACCTTAAGCCGACAACAGGAGGCGTAAGGGGTGGGACTGGCTGACCCCTGAACCAGTCAGCTGTGGTGAGGGAGATGTGGGTCACGTAGGAACGGGGGGCGCCCCCGGAACCACATAACCGGAGGATGTGTTTGTGTGGGGCAGCTCCCCCGAAGAGGAGGATACTGGTCCAGAGCTGGCAGCGGAGCTAGGGAGATGGTCCAGGGATTGTACCAGTTAGCCTTCCCGATTGGAGTGTGAGGGCTGGAGGCTGCAGGGAGTCCCAGACCTGTGTGTGTCCTCTCCACCACACAGCACGCCGGGCGCTGAGCACCTCATTCCCTGAGCAGTTGTTCGCCTTTGGAAAAGAGTAGAGAGAGAGAAAGGGGCAACAACAGTGGGCTCAGAAAGGCCTGGAACAACGAGTTTGAGCCATCTGTGGGGGTGGAAAATGGCTTCAGCTCCCAAACGCAGCCTCGGGAGGCCCTGGGGCAGCGCTCTCCACGAAGGGCAGGGTTCGGGAGCCTGGCCGCAGTGAGCACCGGCTAACCAAGGGGACCAGGGCGCCATTCCCAGGGAAAGATTTGATGATCCTCACCAGGCCCGGTGATTCCCTGCCTTCTCACTAATCCTCGCGATTCTGTGAGGGAGGATTGTTTTTATCATGTCCCACACGAGGAAACTGAAGTCTGCGATATAAACTTCTTGAGCAAGGTGATGTGGAACCTGGAGTAAAGTCAGATCTGACTCTCAGCTACACCCCTGGTGACCTCAGTCAATAAAATGGGGTATACACAGGACACTGTCATGTGGATTCCTGAGGCCTCTCCCAGGTTTCCATAATGAGAGAACAAAGGTGCAGACAAACAGCTGTTCTGCCCTGTAGCAGCTCAGTTACCCGCCTGCCCCCCTCTCGGCACAGTCCTAACCTTGGCAAGGCCAGGTTTCCCGTACGCGGCCATGCAGGACAGTCTCTTCTTGCTCAGCTTCTACTAGGAAAGAAGTTTAAGTAAATTTTTGAAAATTTGTGGAGGACCACAGTTTGAGATGGAACAGAACTTTTCCTCAGCAGGCCGCCAAGCCCCTGACCATGGCCGGGACGAGGGCGTTGAACTTGGGCATCACTCCTGTCATGTGCCTCCTGGCCAACGCCTCCAGCGGGGTTGTTCTTGATTTACATTCCGCTGGTCTAATTGATAGGTGACATCTCCTCTGAAGTTTGTGATCTCTCATCCTCTTTCAATGGGGGCGGTCAATATTTCATCCTAGGGTTAGAACAGAGACTTGGCCTGCCTGTCCACGTAGACTAAAATCAGTTTTCTAGAGAATTATTTAGCACCTCTCTCCCAAACTCCTGTCCCTTGGTCGATTCTCCAAATAACCATTGACACGTGTGTATGCTTCTTCCCAACCAGACTGTACTTGGTGAGGTCTTGTGAAGATCACCACCCGTCTCCCTCTCTCCACAGTTTGATGCACGTAAATCCCCCCAAATTGCTTACTGGTTCTGTGTACCTGTTTGGTGTAAGTAAACCACACTTCTCAAATGTGGACGGTAAATCTTCACACCTGAGTTTTTAATCTGGGGGAAGGGGTGGGGCTGATATGTTCGAAAACCACCCATGTTCTGCACTTAGTGGCCAGCAATGGACTCAGACCCATTTCTTGGAGAAACGACCGCAAAGAGCGATGGGGATCATCCCTGGTCCTCCGTGCATTCCTGACCGTTACTTTATGATTGAGCACGTGTTGTTCAAAAATCCAGTACCTCAGTTGTACTTCTTCATGCAGAAGGAGTTCAAATGATTCCTCTGTCACGTGTGCGCAGAGACTGTGACTCTCTTGTGGAGAGTTGTAGTCTAGCTGTGGTCCTGTGGTTACTGACTGCTATCAGAGGATCCATTTGACCCAAGGAGGGGTGAGGAAGAACCCCTCCAGGAGGAAGGTAAACAACAGAAGTCTTGGGGGTGGGCTCAGCCTCTCAGTAGTGATGCTATTGTCCAGAAATGCCTGGGGCACTCACCTGGGCCATACTGCTTGAGGCAGCCCTCACAGTCATTTCCCCTTTGGGAGCCAGTATTGTGATTAGACCCGCCCTCCCCCCCACCCCCCACCCCCCACCCCCCACCCCCCACCCCCGCCACCTTGTGGTTCTTATTATGATTGCAAGACACACTTCAGTAACAGCCATCAGAGAACTTTGAAGAAAAAACATGGTTTATTACTCACAGGTCCCGGAGGATACATGGCATGCGTGGAGGCACACAACGAGGTCATGGGTAGAAAGAGTACGTGTGCAGGCCTGGGCTTCTTTGACTGGGGTCTAGCACGGGATGCCTAGGGGTTCACAGGTTCAGTCTTTATTGGTGAATTTAAAACATGAGCGGGAATTACAATGCCAGAAGGGAAAACCAAGTGGTCAGGTGGTCAGTTCCCTCAGTTGACCAGAGATCTCCGAAACAAAGGAGGCTTCTGGGGCGGGGCCGCCTGACTCTTCCTCTAGTCCTGTAGCTGGCAGTGTGTTTATTCAAGATAGCTGTCTTTGATGTGGGTGCCTAGGCAATCCGAAGCTTAAGGTCAGGCACTTGCATTACAATAAAAAAAATTAAAAAGAAATACTAACTCAGCTGCTTACAGTAGAATGCCCCCTGTGATGCTGAAGCATCTGAGTTAGTGGTGAGGACGTTAACAACCTTCAGTCACTTGTAGGCGGGGAGCTGTCTGGTTTGGAGCGCACATTGTGGCCTGCTTCCGTGGGGAAATATGATACAGTGCTGTCCTGCTGTCGGCGGGGGACAAACTCACAGTCTGGCGAGCCTCTTGGTATAGGGTAGGGTCAGCCAGCAAGGACCTAGCAAGTTCTGCAAAATCATATCATAGTAGGTCATCCCCCGATGCCACCGGGGCACTGCGTTTACTCCACTGTTTCTGGAAAGTCTTAGTCTCCATGGCAGCGTTCCGCAATATAAACTGGGAAGTCGGGCCATCTGGGTGAGCAGCTAGGTCTCCAGCTGGTGCCACGGCCCTGGGGTGTCATGTCTGGTATAGGACGCATAGGCATCTCCAGTGGTGAGCTCTTGGGCTGGGGCGGTATTGTCTGGGATGGTATCCTCTCCAGCAGTGAGTCTGTCTCACTCAGGGGTGAGGTCCTCTGGAGTGGTGGCCACCCAGGGGCGGGTGCATCCTCCCATGTGGCTGTGCAGTTGGCGTATTGATCATGGGCTGGGCATAGGCTAGCCTGATATAACTTAGAGGCTTCCCCGAGGACCGAGCTGCACGTCTGGTGCCTGCTGCTAGTGGAACAAATGGTTAAGAGCTCTCTGGGGTCATCAAGGGCACCTTTAGCAACAGAGTGGGATGCTGTCCTTGCCTTCCCGGAGGAGCTCATCCAAGCACATAAAGATTCTGGGCACATTTATATCCCAGGCTACGGGAGATCTTATGGGTGCTACTTAGGCATTCCTGGGCTCAAGCCGTGAGGGCAACCAGTGGACAAATCCTGGGAGCACAGTCCCTGTGCCCAGGTGGGTTTTATGTACGAGCAATCATAGGGCCAGTTAGCTTGTAGCAGTGTTTGATGTTGAAATTGGGCGAGTGTCATTTAGACATTGCTTCCAGCGGGCCCGTTGCCTATAAAGGGATGCGATCCCCTTGCCGCTCAGACTCAGTGGCACACTAGCCTGAGCCCTTCCAACAGGGCTCGCCAACATTCCCTGCTTTTCCACCCTGTGGTGCTACTGTGGGCCGCAGCAGTGTTTTGACAGCATTCTATCTGGGTGAGGGTTAGGCCCAAGGGCTCTACCAGTAACCCTATCGCCCAGGCGGTACAAAGCAATAAGAATAGCCATCAGCAGATGGAGCGCTGACGTTCGAATGAGCTGGGGTCAGGTTCCTTCTGGATGAGCTCTCTGTGTATTGCTTAATGGCTGAGCGCGGTTGCTTGTTGGGGGAAAGTACTGGGTCGCCTTGCCTGGCGTGGGGTCAGGCCACGACTTGTAGCTTGCTCGGCATGTTCTCATCCCCAAATGTGGCCTGCGTCCACCAAGCAGAGTTCCTTTCCCTCTTTCAGACACCCAAAGTGCGCCACTGGTTGGTCCCGGGGCGCTGACTTCTGCTTCCTCTAAATTAGCCGGGCGTTGTTTCATCAGCCAGCTCTTGTAGCCACTGTATTTGGTGAGAGCGGCCGGTGTGGAGGTGGCTGCTTTTGGAGAGTCGTCACCGTTGGCAGGATTTCCAAAGAGATGATCTCGCACTGACTTGGTGGGCTTGTGGCCTGTGGGGCATTCAGTGGTGAGGGGACCATATAGGACTCTCTGCCCTCGATCAGGCTATATCAGAGGGAAGCGGATGGTCAGATGATGAAAAAGAAAATCATAGCAGCATAGGGAAGTGGAGTCAGAGGTCAAAACGTAAAGGGCGTCGTGCTAGAGTGTGAAAGCTTGAGAACTGCCAGAAACGACCCGCGGTGGCATTTTGGAGGGTGTGTGATAATTGTGTAATCATTGGTATGAGGGGTATAAAGGCTCAGGGGGTGAGAATTAAGCAAGATGAGGGCCTGCGGCAAGAGTTGCATCCATTTCGAGAACCACTTGCTTGCAAATAATTTAAGTGGTGTCTCTTTAAGGAGGTCATTAAGATGCTTGATGAGGCCAGCCACCTGGGGGCGGGATCCTAGATGGAAGTTTGGAAGAATGTTGGGTGGGAGAGCCCACTGTTGAATGTCCTGAGAGGTACAGTGGGTGCCCTGGTCAGAGTCAGCAGTGTTTGGCCATCTGAAGGGAGCAGCATTGAAGGTAGTAAGGAAAGAGATTACCTGTTTTGAGGAGGAATTGTGGGCGGAGTTCACCAAGGGAAGCCTCGTGTTAAGTATCAGTGATGGTGATGGGTTATCTGGAAGCCCCAGCAGAGCGGGAGTATGGTCGGTCTCCCCGGGGGAGTGGGTCCCCGTTGTTCGGTTTGGGTGCAGAGAACGCGCTCATCTATCACCACCTTGGCTGCCGCTGAGGAGGGGGGCGTCCCCTGGCATGAGCACGAGTTGTTAAGGCACGAATTCCCCGATGACCTGAGGTTGTGCGGGTCCATTTCGCAAGCTGGGGAGAAGGGTCGGTACCCTGAGGCATCTACAGGGCAGAGAGTGGAGGGCTGAGTGAGGGGGTCTGACCGCAGTATTCCTCTAAATGGCCTGGGGTGTGGAGCGGTTAGCGTGAGCAGAAACGTGAGAACTGATGATAGGGATGGGGAATTCTCCTAGTTCCTTGCGTATCTTGGAGCCCCAGATGGCCTTGCCTTGTATGAGAAAATTGTCCCGTAGCCATTGGCCAGACCCAACTGCAAGGCTGTTAGCAACAGCCCGGGAGGCTGTGAAAGGCCCCTTTTTGTGGCCTCCTTAAGGGCTGGGTGAACAGCTACAGGTTCTGCCAGTTGGGCTGAGCCAGGAGTGTCCTCCTCGACTAGAAAGGTGCCCGAGGCCGGGTGGATGACGCAGCCCTCCAGCGAGCTGCATGGCATGCAGCGATGGCACTGCCCTCGGTGAAGAGCACTGACTCCCTGTCCATTTCAGACAGGTGGTCCCAAGGGGCTCCCCAAGTAGCCACAGGAGGAGAAAGCGGGGTGGGGTGGGGATGGGGGCTGTCACTTCTCGAGGCTCTCCGGCAAGGGGCTGAGCATGGGGGAAACCACATCCTCCTGTCATTTGGAAAGGCCTTTGACATCAGGTTTAGCCCTCCCCTGAAGGTACCATTTCCCTGTTACCAAGGAGGCATCAGTGGCCGTGCTGAGCTTTTCTCTTAAGAGGCATCTCTCACCCAGGGCACTTGAGGAACTTGTGTTCAGAGTGATACCTGGTGGGGGCTGGCTAGGGGCTCAGTTCCTAAAAGAGGCCGAGAGGCTGCCGAAAGCTGGTGCCCAGGGGAGTCTACGGGCCTGCCGCTGGGGTAGGTGCTTAGTCCACAACCCCATAGGAAGCCAGGTAGACTCCTGTTTGGTCCCGAGACTGCAGGAGGCCACTTGACATGGAATGTGGAGCCAGTGGGGACTAAAGGTAAGACTTGCTGGACTGCGTGCTGGGCACCTTGCAAAGCACGCTTGTCGGGCTTTGCCCCAGTGGAAGGTGGGTGACTTGTGTGCAATTGCGTATACGATAGGGCGGGATGAGGGATGTGTTGCCTCCAGAACAGGAAAAGGCCTGATATGTGTTGTGCTTGTCTGAGTGTCGTGGGTGGTTGAATGGTGAGTAATTGATGTTTGACTGTTGGGGAAATTTCTCAGCCCTTAGAGGACTAGATGATGCCCAGAAACAAGACAGATGAGGCCGGGCCTTGGCTCTTGAGGTCCGGGTGGTGTGCGAAGGGATGCGAATCTGCTCGTACTGCTTTCTCAGAGGAACCCCTGAGCATAATGTCATCAGCGTAGTGCCAAAAGCGGCACTTTTCCAACTGTTAGGTGCTTAAGTCCTGGTGGCAGAGGTTATGTATGGTTGCAGGGCCGTTTCAGTATCCCACTGGGAAGCACGTAAATGTATAATCTGCCCCCTTCAAAAGTGAAGGCAAACGGAGCCTGGGATTCCTCCAAGGTGGGAACAGAATAGAAGATGTTAGTAGGTCAGTGAACACAGAGGACGCTCCTTGGGCCGACTGGACATCCTCAGTCAGTTCTATGTTATTAGGAATTGGAGCCTTACTGGGGAACCTGAGCCACTGAGGTTTTGATGGCCAACGGTCAGGTGCCTTTGGTTGGTGGCTGGCTTAAGTACTGGCCAAATGGGGCTACTGAACGGGGAGATGGTGGCTTCGTGACTCCAGTCTGCAGCACCTCTTTAATGACGTAGGCGTAGGTCTCCAGCGGCCTGTTTAAGTCCCTACTGGGGAAGGTTTACCGTCTTGACCAGGGGACGAAGAGTCCCTGGCGTCCATTTGGAGAGTCCCACCAGCAAGGCCAAGAACTTGGGCTTATTCCATGTGGCACGGTGTTGTGTCAGTGCCTCCATGCCTATAATAGGAAAGAACGAGCTGGGGGGCCACCACCAGAGGAAGCCATTTGAGGTGAAGGGTCCCAATAGTGATATCCGAGTAGCTTTGTGAAGCTTTGATTGTTTTACCAGCAGTGCCCTGTGGGTGGAAGGGCTTCCCTTTTGGGGATACAGAGGGATTGCCTAGAATGACAGTGACTTGGGTCCCCATGTCTAGTAGGGCCAAAAAGGACTGTGCATTTTTATTGTCCTAATGGACCACCAGAGTGGTACAGGGGTAATTGTCCCCAGGTGGTGGGACAAGCCCCTGGGAGCGGCTGATTTCCTAGGGTAGGAGCTTAAGTGGCTGCCAGTCCTGGAGGTTAGGGAAGGGGGCAGAGGGGGTAGCGGGGACGGGCTTGGGGCTAGAAGATGGCCGGCAGAAGAGGGCCGTAGCTGGGAGAATGTGAGTTTCGGGGCCTGGAGTTTAGGGAGTGGCTGTCCAGAGGTTAAGTAGCCAGGAACCCCAGGTTTTCCTAACTCCCAGTAGAGGTTTTGCCTGTGTATTCCCATAAGGGACAAAATTAAATCAGAGGTTTATTAGGAAGGGAGTGGGGAACCCTTCCCATTGAGGGACATTTGTTCGAGGGAGACCTTCCTGGGGCGGTGGTGACGGAGGGCCTTGAGTGTGACGTATTGGGGCATCTGGGCAGCAATCTCCTCTGTGTCTAGCAGCCATGTCAGTGCCCTCCAGTTGCCTGATGGATGGTTTCAGGAGTCCCCCCGAAATGTAGTAGCGCTGCCCTGTGATTAGGGGGGTGCCTTGTAAAAAAGAATTCTCTGGGCTTAGGGTCAGATGGGGCCTATTCAGGGTTGGAAATTCAGGGAGTCGTTTGGGTCACTGTGGTGATGGAAATGACAAAGCCATTGGATCATGCCAATTTTGCCCAGCAGGAGGCACGGAGGACCCTCACGTGCATGAATGGTCAATGAAGGCCTTTTAAATTAGTGGTCTGACTGTCTCATTCGACCGTATGGCCTTGATCACGGCTGCTCTGGGGAGATCATTGAATTATTATGGCAGCAGTGACATTTTGGCGTGGGTACCGCAGGCAACGCACGACAGAGGCGATATGCAAAAGCACGTAGCAGCATGGCAGACCTCCAGCAAGCGGTGTTCCGTTCCCAGGTGGTGTTCCCCCCCTGGGCTGGTCAGCTAGTAAGCCAGTCGCAGCTAAGGGGTATTCCTCGTGATTAACTGCACAGGCAATCATGCAATCCTGCCAACAAGGCCAATTGTTTTGTGCTGGTCTCAACCTATCAGTAGTGATCTATTGGCTAGAAATGCCTAGGGGCACTCACCTGGGCCTGAGGTGAGCCCTCACAGACATTTCCCCTTTCAGAGCCAGTGGTGTGATTGGACCCGCCCTGGTGGTTCTTATGATGGCAACAACCATCAGGGAACTTTGAAAGAAAAGAAAAGAAAACCAAGGATTATTACTCACAAATCCTGAAGGATACATGGTACAGCTGGGGCCACTCAGCGAGGTTGCGGCAGAAAGGTAGTGGGCCTGGGGTTGTGTCTTTATTGGAGTCTAGGATGGGGTGCCTGGGGTTTCACAGGTTCACTCTTTGTTGGCGAATTTAAAACATAAGGGTGGGAATTAAAACTCGGGAAGGGAAAAACAAGTGGTCAAATGGTGAGTTATCTAAGTCGACCAGAGATCTCCAAAACAAAGGAAACTTCTGGGGCCGGGCCGCCTGGCTCTTCCTCTAGTCCTGTAGCCGGCAGTGTGTTTATTCAAGATAGCTGTCTTTGAAGTGGGTGCCTAGGCAATCCGAAGCTTCAGGTCAGGCACTTGCATTACAGAAACAAAACAAAACAAAACCCAACTGTCTGGTGCTTACACTATGTTTACATAAAGATGCCCTATCTTATTGTACATCCTCTAGGGCAGGGATTGGTTACGAAAATGGCTGAGGGAGCAAGAGTGTCCTTCAAATGCGTAAGTCTGCCATATGGTTTTTCTTCCAGTTTTACTGAGATATAATTGACATGTAGCACTGATAAGGTTAAGATGTACAGCAGAATGGTTTGACTTACATAGATCATGGAGTGATTGCCAGTATGAGTTAGCATCAATCATCACATATAGAAACATGTTTTTCCTCGTGATGAGAACGCTTAGGATTTACTCTTAACAACTTGCGTGTATACTATAGAGCAGTGTTAATTATATTCATCATGTTGTGTATTACATCCCCAGTACTTATTTGTCTTAAAGCTGGAAGTTTTCACTTTGTGACCGTCTTCATCCAATTTCCTCTCCCCACATGCCCCACCTCTGGTAACCACAAATCGAATCTCTTTCTCTGTGAGTTATTTTGCTTTGATTCCGTATACAGGTAAGATGATACAGTATTTGTCTTTCTCGGACTGATTTCACTTAGCACAATGCCCTCAAGGTCTATTCATGTTGTCACAAATGGCAGGATTTCCTCCTTCTTTATGGCTGAATAATATTCCGTTGTATATACGTATCCCATGTCTTTGTCCGTCTGCAGATGAAAGGATAACATTTAGGTTGTTTCCATGTCTTTGCTATTGCAAATAATGCTGCTCTGAACATGGGGCGTGGGGTAGGGACAGGTATCTCTTCAACATAGTGTTTTCACTTCCTTCTGATGTATTCCCAGAAGTGGAATTGCTGGATCATATGGTTGTTAATTTTTTTGAGGAATCTCCGTACTGTTTTCCATAGTGGCTGTGCCAGTTCGTAATTTCGCCATCAGTGCATAAGGGTTCCTTTTTCTCCATGTGCATGGTGGCATTCGTTATCTCTTGTCTTTTTGATGCTAGCCATTCTAACTGGTGTGAGGTGATATCGCATGTGGTTTTGATTTGCATTGCCCTAGTGCTGTTGAACATCTCTTCACGTAGCTGTTGGTCATTCATGTATCTTCTTTGGAAAAATGTCTATTCCAGTCCCTTGCCCATTTTTTAGTTGGATTGTTTGTTTGCTATTGAGTTGTATGTGTTCTTTACATATTTTGGATATTAACCCCATATCAGATATTTGGTTTGCAAGAATTTTTTCCCATTCCATAGGTTGTCTTTTCATTTTGTTGGTCGTTTCTGTTGCTAAGCAGCTTTTTAGTTTGATGTAATCCCACTTATTTATTTTTTTAATTTTGTTTGCTTGCGCTTTAGGTGTCATGTACAAAAAATTCATTGCCAATACCCATGTTAAGGAGCTTTTTACCTATGTTTACTTCCAGTAGTTTTATGGTTTCTGGGTTTACATTAAAGTCTTTAATCTATTTCCAGTTAATTTTTGTGAGTGGTGTAAGATAGGGGTCTCATTTCATTCTTTTACATGTGAAGATGCACTTTTCCCAGCCACAGTTATTGACGAGACCGTCTTTTCTCCACTGAGTATTGTTGCCTCCCTTGTCAAATATGACTTGACCATATACATTTGGGTTTATTTCTGGGTTCTTGATTCTGTTTCAGTGGTTGAGGTGTCTCTTTTTATGCCAGCACCGTACTATTTTGAAGAAAGTAGCTTTACAACATAGCTTGAATTCAGGAAGTGTGACACCTCCTGGTTGGTTGTTTTCCAGGATTGCTTTGACTATTCAGGGTCCTTTTTGGGTCCATCTAAATTATAGGATTGTTGCTTCTATTTCTGTAAAAAATGCCATTGGACTCTTGGTATGGATTGCATTAAATCTATGGATGGCTTTGGGTAGTGTGGCAATTTTAACATTAATTCTTCCAATCTATGAACGAGGAGTCTCTTTCCCTTTATTTATGTCATCTTTGATTTTGTTCATCAATGTCTCATAGTTTTCAGTGTAGAGATGTTTTGCCTGCTTGGCTGTATTTTTTCCTAAGTAATTTATTGTTTTTGATGCTATTGTAAGTGGGATCGTTTTCTTTGCTTCATTTTCAGATAATTCTTTGTTAGTGTATAGAAACGCTACTGATTTTTGCATGTTAAATTTGAATCCTACAACTTTATGGAATTTATTGATTAGATGGTAAGTTTTTGGTGGAGTCTTTAGGAATTTTTTTAGATATAAAATCATGTCTTCTGCAAATAGAGACAATTTTACTTTTTCCTTTAAAATTCGGATGCATTTTATTTGTTTTCCTTGCCTGATTGCTCTGGCTTAACCATCCAGTACGATGTTGAATAGAAGTGGTGAGAGTGGACACTCTTGTCTTATTTCTAATTTTAGAGGAAAGCTTTCAACCTTTCCACCTTTATTATTATATTAGCTGTTGGCTTGTCAACATTATGACCATGTTATGTTATTAAGTTGAGGTAAATTCTTTCAATACCTAATGTGTTAAGAGTTTTGTTTTAAATCATGAACAGATGTTGAATTTCATCAAATGCTTTTTCTGCGTCTATTGAGTTGATCATATGATTTTTATTTTTCATTCTATTAATGTGAGGTATCACACTGATTAATGTGGATGTGCTGAAACATCCCTGCATCTCAAGATAAATCCCACTTGATCATGGTGAATGGTCTTTTTAATATGCTGCTGAGTTGAGTTTGATAGTATTTTATTGAGAATTTTGAATCTGTATCTATCAGGTATATTGGCCTGTAATTTTCTTTATTGGTGGTGTCCTTTTCTGGCTTTTGTACCAGGGTAATGTTGGCCTCGTAAAATGAGTTTGCGAGTGTTCCCTCCTCTTTGATTTTTTTTGGAAGAGTTTGGGAAGTATTGGCGTTAATTGTTTATTTTTATTTCTTTTTTAGTTTTAAAAATTTTATTGGAGTATAGTTGATTTACAATGTTGTGTTTCGGGTGTACAGCAAAGTGATTCAGTTATACATGTACAGACACGTATTCTTTTTCAAATTCTTTTCCCATTTAGGTTATTGCAGAATATTGAGTGGAGTTCCCTGTGCTATACAGTAGGTCCTTGTTGCTTATCTTTTTAAAATATAGTAGTGTGTATGTCTGTGACCGCCAAACTCTCAGTTTATCCGTGATCCTCACCTTTCCCCTTTGGTGAGTCTGTTTCTGCTTTATGCATAAGTTCATTTGTATCTTTTTTGTAGATTCCGCATATAAGCGACATCATCTGATATTTGTCTTTCTCTGTCTGACTTACTTCACTTATGAAGTAAGTATGAAGTATGATAATCCCCAGGGTCACCCATGTTGCTGCAAGTGGCATTATTTCATTCTTTTTAATGGCTGAGTAGTATTCCATCATAGATATATGTACCACATCTTCCTTATCCAGTCATCTGCTGATGTACATTTAGGTTGTTTCCATGTCTTGGCTATTGTAAATAGTGCCGCAGTGAACATTGGGGTGCATGTATCCTTTTGAAGCATGACTAACTTTACTGTTGTGTTTGGGTTCCTTATTCTTTTTTGTGTTTGTATCTATTGCCGATTTTCAGTTTGTGGTTACCATGAGGTTTTGACATAGCAGTCTATATACAGATAAGGTTGTTTTCAGTTGCCGGTCTTTGAATTTCAAATGCATTTCCAGTATCCTGCATTTGTACTCTCCTGTTCTCACGATTGCCGGTTTTGATATCACGTTTGTGTGTGGATGGTTTCGTACCTTTACTTTATGTTCGCCTTTACCGGTGAGCTTTCCGATTCGTAATTTTCTTGATTCTAGTTGTGGCCTTTTCTTCTCCTCCTAGAGAAGTTCCTTTAGGATTTCTTGTAAAGCTGGTTTTGTGGTGCTGAATTCTCTTAGCATTTGCTTGTCTGTAAAGCTTTTGATTTCTCTGTCGAGTATGAACGAGAGCCTTGCTGGGTAGAGTATTCTTGGCTGTAGGTTTCCCCCTTGTATCACTTTAAATGTATTGTGCCACTCCTTTCTGGCCTGCTGAAAAATTAGCAGATAACTTTATGGGGATCCCCTTGTATGTTATTTGTTGCTCTTCTCTTGTTGCTTTTAATATTTTTTCTTTGTATTTACTTTTTGTCAGTTTGATGAACATGTGTCTCAGCATGCTCCCCCTTGTGCTTATCTTGCACGGGACTCCCTGCGCTTCCTGGGCTTGAGTGTGTTTCCTTTCTCATGTTAGGGATGTTTTGGGCTATATTCTCTTCAAATATTTTCTCAGCCCTTTTGTCTCTCTATCCTCCTTCTGGGACCCCTGTAATGGAAATGTTGGTGCGTTTAGTGTTGTCCCAGAGGTCTCTGAGAGTGTCCTCATTTCTCTTCATTCTGTTTTCTTTATTCTGTTCCATGGCAGTGATTTCCACCATTCAGTCTTCAAGCTCACTTATTCGTTCTTCTGCCTCAATTATTCTGCTACTGATTTCTTCTGATGTGGTTTCCTTTTTAGTTATTGTGTTCTTCATCTCTGTTGGTTTGTTCTTTAAATCTTCTAGTTCTTTGTTAAACATCTCTTGTATCTTCTCGATCGGTGCCTCCATTCTTTTTCCGAGACCTTGCATCGTCTTTGCTGTCATTACTCTAAATTCTTTTTCAGGTAGGTCGCCTATCTCCACTTCATTTAGTTGCTATTGTGGGTTTTTATCTTGTTCCTTCATCCTCCACATATTTCTCTGCTGTCTCATTTTGTCCGACTTTCTGTATTCGTGGTCTCCTTTCTGCTGGCTGCAGGATCATGGCTCCTCTTGCATCTGGTGTCTGCCCCCCGGTGGGTCAGGTTGGTCCTGAGGCTTGTGCAGGCTTCCCGGTTGGGAGGGACTGGTGCCTCCCCATTGGTAGGTGGAGCTTGTCCCTCTGGTGGGCAGGGCCGTGTCAAGGGGTGTGTTTTGAGGTGGCTGTGAGCTCAGGGCAACTTTAGGCAGCCTGTCTGCTGATGGGCAGGGTTGTGTTCCTGTGCTGCTGGTTGTTTGGCCTGAGGCGTTCCAGCACTGGAGCCTGTAGGCTGTTGGGTGGGGCCAGGTCTTGATGCCAAAATGGTGATCTCTGTGAGAGTTCACACCAATCAGTATCCTCTGTGTCCTTTGCCACCTGTGTCCTTGCCCCCCCTCCAAGTGAGCCGCAGCTGACCCCCACCTCCCTAGGTGATCCTCCAAGACTCATAGGTATGTCCAGCCCAGGCTCTTATGGAGTTACTGCCTTGTGCTGGGTCCTAGTGCATATGAAACGTTGTGTGCACCCTTCTGCAGTGGCATCTCTGTTTCCCCCAGTCCTGCACTCAAGCTCAGCTGGCCTTCGAAGGCAAACGCTGTGGGAGTTCCTCCTCCCGATGCCAGACCCTCAGGCTGGGGAGCCTGACGTGGGGCTCAGGACTCTCACTCTTGTGGGAGAACATCTGTGATATAATTATTTTCCCGTTTGCGGGTCACCCACACCTGGTGGGTATGGGATTTGATTATGTCATGAAAGTGCCCCTCCTACTGTCTTGTTGTGGCTTCTTCTTTGTCTTTGAATGTGAGGTATCTTTGTTGATAGGTTCCAGTCCTTTTTGTCAATGGTTGTTCAGCAGTTAGCTGTGGTCGTGGTGTTTGCATGAGAGGAGGTGAGCTCAAGTCCTTCTGCTCTGCCGTCTTTTCCAGAATCGAGGGGCTGCTTTCAGTTTGCATGCTTGCTGCCTCTTTCCTCCGTGTGTGCTGGCAGTTCTCCCCTTGATATGGGGTGTGCAGGTGCAGCAGCCCTTGCGTGCTCCCAGGATGGCGGGGGCAGGGCTTGGCACCTGCTCACAGGTCTCCTAGGGTCGGCTGCGGTCCATGCAGTCCCGGGACATCAGGCGTAGGGCTTGGCGCCTGCCTGTGGGTCTCCTAGGGGCAGCTGCTCTCTGCGCTGTCCCAGGGCAGCAGGAGCAGCGCTTGGCACCTGCCTGTGGGTCTTGTGGTGATATCCTGTGCCCACTTCTGGAGCCCACAATGGCGTTGGTGACTCGCTCCTGCCCTGGGAGCTCCTGTAGTTGGTGTCTCGTTGCCTGGGAGTGCTCACAGGGAAAGAAGCTCTTATAGTGGTCCCACCCCTCTTCTCGTGTGCCCCCCAGTAATGGCACCTTGCCTCTCTGGCAGGCCCTGGCTTCTTCGGAGTACACCCTCAGTTGCCACAGTCCAGCCTCTTCAGGCTGTCTCCGCACAGCCAACCCCAGTCCTGTCTCTGGGCCTGACCTCTGAAGCCTGAGCTGCAGCACCCAGCCCCCACCTGCAACAAGTGAGTCAGGGAGACTGCACTGAGCTTCTGGCCGAATCCTTTTAAATGTTATTCACGAATGTAAGTGCAAGCGTTTTGAGTTAATCACTTGCGTGATTTCTTATTTGAATAGTGCCCTAGTGTGATTCTTTTCTTAAACTGTTCTTTTGTGGTATCATTGGTTATATTTACTGTCACGGAGCTCTATTGGAAGTTAGCTCTCCTCAGTGACTTCAGCACCCATACTAATGACACTTCTGGTAGCCTCTTCACTGGATTCCTGGACCTTATTAACTCCAGTGATCTCCACTTTTCTTTTTCTGTTTCTGGTCACGTTCACACTTGTCTGACAGCAGAGCACCACCTCCAAAGTCTCAGTGAATCTTGCCACCTCTCCAGCTTTCACTCGTTTTGAACTTGGTCTTGGCTCCCTTTGTTGTCTCTCATCTCTTAATCTTTCAGCACAGCCCTAGAATCACAGCCCCTTTCACCTGATTTACCAATTTCCTTCCTCTTGGGTAGGTGCAGACTTCTGTTTTTTCTGTCAGAAAACAAAAGGCTTGGATGCAGTCTTAGAGAAAGCTCTTAACCATGTGGATGTATTCATCCTCTCCAACCTCATTTGTCCTTTCACTGCCACTCAGCCAGCATTTTTTTAACCCCTCAGTTATGTTGTATGGAATGAGCCACAGTGGTAGGAAATACCATTGATCTCAAATTATCTTTCATTCATTCATTCAACAAATATTTATTGAATATTTATTATCCTTACAACTTTACTCCACAGATTTTTAAAATAATAATACTCTTGAATGGTTATATTCGTACTAAGGGGTGATAATGGATGGTGTTTCTCAGATATTTTATACCTCAGCATTACTTCCTAGGTAAGTAGGTAACAGTAGAATATATGTTATCGCTAAGAGAAACCTAAAACTTAAAAACTAACTTTTCTAAGGGAAAATCAACAAACAAGCATGGACTGGGACCTCAAATTTCCACAAAGGAAATATGCATATGTATAAACAAAAGCCTTTCATCCAGTGTTCTGTTAACGAAGAATGTAAACTAAGTAGAAAGACAGAGTGAGAAACCTTCAGAGCAGATAGATTGTATTTTTTTAATGTGATTATAGGACCATAAAATGAAATGTTTGTGGTCAGTATTTGTATTAGTCAGTGTTCTGCAGAGAAACAGAACCAATAGGATTGATTGATTGATTGTAAGAATTGGCTGACGCAATTAAGGAGGCTGACAAGACCCAAGATCTGCAGTCAACAAGCTGGAGACGCAGGAGAGCCTGAGTAGAAAGAGAAGCCAGAGAAGCTGATGGGTCAGTTTAAGTCTGAAGTCAAGAAAAAAACTGATGTCCCAGATCGAAGGCAGTCAGACAGGAGGCGTTCCCTGTTGCTCAAAGGAGGGTCAGCCTTTTTGTTCTTTTGAGGCCTTCAGCTTATCCACACTAAGGAGGGCAATCTGCTTTACTCAGTCTACCAATTCAAGTTTTTTTTTTTTTTTTTTTTTCCCCCTTGCGGTACGAGGGCCTGTCACTGTTGTGGCCTCTCCCGTTGCGGAGCACAGGCTCCGGATGCGCAGGCTCAGCGGCCATGGCTCACGGGCCCAGCCGCTCCGGGGCATGTGGGATCCTCCTGGACCAGGGCACGAACCCCTGTGCCCTGCATTGGCAGGCGGACTCTCAACCACTGTGCCACCAGGGAAGCCCTGAAGTTTATTTAAGGCAAGATTCTTTTTAAGTTTTATTGAGTGATAATTAGCATATCACATTGTATTAGTCCAAGGTGTATAATTTCATATGTGTATATATTACAAAATGATTGCCACAATAAATTTAGTTAACATTAATTACCTCACATAGTTATAAAATTTTTTCGCTTGTGATGAGAATTTTTAAGATCTGCTCTCTTAGCAACTTTCAACAATGCGATACAGTATTGTTAACTATATAGTCACCATTGCTGTACATTACATTCCTGGCACTTATAATTGGACATTTTTACCTTTTGACCACCTTCACCCATTTCCCCCACTGCCCATCCCCACCTCTGGCAACCACCAATCTCTTCTCTGTATATGTGATTTTTTTTTTTTTGGATACCATTTATAAGTACTAGCATACAGTATGTGTCTCCCTCTAACTTATTTCAGTAAGCATATCGGCCTCAAGGTGCGTCCATGCTGTTGCAGTTGCAGGATTTCTTTCTTTTTTATGACTGAATAATATTCTATCGTATATATGTACAGCATTTTCTTTATCCATTCATCCAACGATGGACATTTGGGTCGTTTCCATGTCTTGGCTGTTGTTAATAATCTGCAGTGAACATGAAGGTTCAGATATCTTTTCGAGAGAATGATTTCATTTCCTTTGGATATATACACAGGAGTGGAATGCTATATTCCAATCTGTTATTTCTGTTTATGTCAGTAGTAGTTCATATTGTACTTTGTAGTTCCCAGTAGTATTTCTATGAATATATGGTAGTTTTATTTGTAATTTTTTGAGCAACCTCCATACTGTTTTTCATAGTGGCTGAAGCAAATTACATTCCAACCAACAGTGCACACGTGTTTCCTTTTCTCCACATCCTCACCATTACTTGTTATTTCTTGTCTTCTTGGTGATAGACATTCTAACAGGTGTGAGGTGATGTCTCCTTGTGGTTTTGATTTGCATTTCCCTGATAATTAGTGATGTTGAACATCTTCACATGTATCTGTTGGCCGTTTGGATGGCTTCTTTGAAAAAATGTCTGTTCACTTCCTCTACCCATTTTCAAATCAGATTGCTGTTTGGGTTTTTGCTATTGAGTTGTATGATTTCTTTATGCATTTTAGGTATTAACTCCTTATCTGATATATGATTTGCAAATATTTTATCCCATTTGTAGGTTGCCTTTTCATTTTGTTGATGGTTTCCTTTGCTGTGTAGAAGCTTTTTAGTTTGATGTAGTTCCACTTGTTTATTTTATATTTTGTTGACTCTGCTGTTGGTGTCAAATCTGAAAAATCATCACCAAGCGTGATGTTAGGGAGCTTACCTCCTATGTTTTCTCTTCTACTAATTTTATGGTTTCAGGTTTTATGTTCGAGTTTTTAATCCAGTTTGAGTTGATTGTTGTGTTTGTGTGTAAGATAAGGATCCAGTTTCATTCTTTTGCCTGTGGCTGTCCAGGTTTCCCAGTACCATTTATTGATGTGACTATCCTTTCCCTATTGTATATTTTTGCCTCTTTTGTCATAAATGAATTGACCGTATATGTGTGGGATTTTTCCTGGTCTTTGTATTTTCTGTTCCATTGATCTGTTTGTTTTTATGCCAATACCATATTGTGTTGATTACTGTAGCTTTGTAATATAGTTTGAAATCAGGAAGTGCAGTATCTCCAGCTTTGTTCTACTTTCTCAAGATTTCTTTGGCTAGTTGGGTTATTTTGTGGTTCCATACAAATTTTAGGATTGTTTTTCTCTATCTGGGAATGATGCCATTGGAATTTTGATAGGGATTTTATTGAATCTGTAGAGTGTTTTGGATATTATGAACATTTTAATAATATTAACTTTTCCAATCCATGGGCACAGACTATCTGTCCATTTGTTTGTGTCTTCTGCAATTTCTTTCATCAGTGTTTTATAGTTTTCAATGTACAGAACATTCACCTCCTTGGCTAAATTTATTCCTATGTAGTTATTATTTTTGTTGCAGTTATAAATGGGATTGTTTCCTTAATTTCTCTTTCTGATCGTTTGTTGTTCGTGTATAGATATGCAACTGATTTTTGTATATTCATTTTGTACCCTGCAACTTTAAATTTGTTTATCTGTTCCAACCGTTTTAGGGTGGAATCTGATTTCGTTGCCTTTTATCTTTTTTTTTTTGACTGATTGCTCTGGCTAGGACTCCCAGTACTTTGTTGAATGAAGGTGGTGAAAGTGGTCATCCTTGTGCAAATCAAACGTTAATCTCATCCCAAAACACCTTTACGGATACACGCGGAATAATGTTTGACCAAATATCAGGACACTCCATGGCCTAGTCAAATTGACACGTGAAATTAACCATCACAGTATTATTCATATTAAATGCAGAGTCAGCAAATAAAAACTCTAGTGTCATAATCTGTGAAAAGATTATGTTTTGTCTTTCAATTCCTTTCATCATTTAAAATCGTAAAAGAACTAAGAGTTCCACAACTGATATTAGTAAGTTCTTACTCGGTGTCGGTGATTACATCTTGTTCATTCATTCAGTATATTTCTATTGAGTACCCTTTTATGCCAGGTATTTTTTATAGGTACTATCACAAAACCTTGTTCTATAATCTCTTCATATTTGCATTGTTTTGGAGATAAGTGCTCTTCAGCCTTTCATGTTAATCCCTTGTTTTAAAATTAATACTGCAGGTGGCTCAATGATGCATTCATAAGAAAGTGGACCATACAGCAGCAGTTGGTGGCTTATCATCCTCTCCAAATATATATGTTTGATGTGCATGCATATATCTAAACAAATCATTTAATGAGGGGTAGTTCAAGTGATATGTACGAATCTAAAATGAATATTATCTGTCCCTGTGCTGTTCACTCTACATTATCTTATGATTACAGTTACTTTCTGAGTTAACTTTTATTATTATTACCCGTATTTTTCAGATAAAGAAATTGTGAATTACAGAGTATGTCACATGCTCGAGCACACATCTTATAAATAGCAGAGAGTGACACTCTGAACTGGATTCCTTTCTAGGTAGTTTGGAAAGTCTGGCTGGACCATGAGGATTAGAACAAAGACTGTTTAACTTGTTTGAGCCAAGATTTCTCATAGTAGGGACTCAAAAACATGAATGAGAGACTGAGTAGCCTTTGAAAGTTTTAGTTTCATTATTTGTCCAAATTAAAACAGTGAGTGGGAGTGGAGGTTGATATATGTATTTAAACTATGTTTCCTTTAGAAGGAAGAAAATCAGTCACCCAGTCATGACAGATTGTTCTTAGAATTTTACTTTAATATGCAGAAACATAAAACTAGGTATAAAGCTCTGTAGGTTTAAAGTATGCTTTTATAACTGTAAAGCTAACAATTTGTAAAATGTATGTGTATATATATCTCATATCTCATATATATATGAGATATATATACCATATACATGAGATATATACATATATGTGTATATATATGTATATATGTGTACAGACGTATACATGGAAATATATCCGTGTGTATATATCTCTTGGAAGAGAGACTGAACGCCAAGACAAAACCTCGCATTCCTTTATAGGACGTGCAATGCAGATCTGTTTTGGAGTAACTGTTGGATTTGGGAAGGAAGGTGAGGCCAAAGGCAGCCCATTAAAAAGGGAAGAGGCTGTCGGAACTGGGAATTGAGGTGAAGAGAACTCCTCTCAGGATTTTAAGGGATAACACTCTTGCCTTTGAGTGTCTGTGTGGTAGAGTCCGTGGCCTGGAGTAGAAGGGGAAAGCTGTACTAGAGCAGCTTCTGCTGGCAGGAATATTATTTTCTTATACGTGCGGCCATGGAAACATTGCTGAACATTCCTCAGATCTTAACTGTCAAGGACAAGACAACAGTAGTAATAACTGGAAATGTCAGTTCCATGTCCGCAGTAATCTATTTACAATTGCTTCCCCATTTCACGAGTTCTCTATCAATTATCCATGCTTTTCTTCCCCCCAAATCATCACGTTTTGCCTTAATCATGTGTATTCCTCAGTTATGCTGTAGAGAACAGCAATTTTCCCTATGTGGCCCCTCCGCCTTAATTCTCTTTTAATTTTCCACATCAACAATCCCTAAGTTTTGAAAAAAGACAATAGCATATAAATGAATTAAGGTGCAGAATTCCTCCAATTATGAAGATCAATTCCTGGGTCATTATTGATTGATAAATATATTGATCACATCAGTGTAAGTATTTTAATCCGTTTGTCTACAGAGGCTGCAGCTACAAGATGAAAAAACATAATCAGTTTATTCAGTTGTTACAAATGTAGGAGGGGGAAATGGAAATACGATTAAGAAGATTTTATGTAGAACCAAGTGTCCACTTCCTGTCTTTCCAAAGACACTGTTCTATAAACCATGGTATTGATTTTCCTAGCCAGGCTATTAAGCACGTTTGGTTAGATTACATTTTGAATTAAAGCAGTGCATTATAGTAAATGTCTTTATGGGACACTTCTTACAGAAGAGTGCTGTCGGGTCAAATGAACAAGAGAAAACAGGTAATAATATAATATTAGAACTCTTTTTAGAAAATAACATCTCAATTCCCGTTTTGTGGTAGGTTCAATAACATGTTAGAAAACCGCAGTATGTGTATGCGTGTATGGAACGCATACATTTGTATGTGCATATTAGCCTTTGATTGCTAATGTTAATGTTGCTAAAATTTGGACCTTCATGTGGATCGTGGTATGGATATATATTAGCTAGGTAATGTAGACGTTAATGGGAACATGCCTCGTACCTGCTTGTATGTGCGTGCCTTCTGTGAAGTTGTAATTTTTAAAAAAATATAAATGTTGTACTAGATGCCGTGGATCAAGTCAGCACTAGTAGAAAGCTAAGGTTACTGATTATTCTGCATTTTTCATATCTGTAATAGGAAGTGATTCAGGAAGTTTTTGGCTAGCTACTGAAAAGTAAGCTAAGATATTTAAACGTAATCTCTCAGTAAGTTCTATGTAATGAGCACTTCAGTCTTGGGAATTTAGATTATTCATGATCTATATTCTCAGTATACTGCTGCATTGCTTAAGGTACATAGGTGCAGAAATGAGTGCAATATGCATTCTTTACTCCCTTCTTAGGAGGAGGTGAAAGGTGTGGGGTTTTGTGTCAGATGGTCGTCCGTTGGAAGCCTGACTCCATGCCTTCCAAGCTATGTGAACTTGCCTATAGTGACCTACTCATCAGAAACATGGTACTAACGATATGAGATGTTATGAAGGTTAAATGAGATGATGCATTTATGATGATGCTAATATGACACAGCTCATTGATTGCAGTGAATCCACAGTAGCTATTATTTTAGGAACTAGACTGACCCTGCGAAAGTAGTCTACTCACTCTATAAAAGCTCACCTTGGGGCTTCCCTGGTGGCTCAGTGCTTGAGAATCTGCCTGCTAATGCAGGGGACACGGGTTCGAGCCCTGGTCTGGGAGGATCCCACAGGCCGCGGAGCAACTAGGCCCGTGAGCCACAACTAGCGTGCCTGCGCGTCTGGAGCCCGTGCTCCGCAACAAGAGAGGCCGCGATAGTGAGAGGCCCGTGCACGGCGATGAAGAGTGGCCCCTGCTTGCCACAGTTAGAGAAAGCCCTCGCACAGAAACGAAGACCCAACACAGCAAAAATAAATGAATTAATTAATAAACTCCTACCCCCAACATAAAAAAAAGCTCACCTTAATTGTTAAATTTTAGACTCTTCTGTTAAAATCCCAGAAGGCTAATATAATGCTTTTCTCCTTCCCTCTTATTTGGTTCTTTTTCTTTCTTAGCTAGTCACTGAAATCTACTTTAGGTTATTTCTGGTGGAAAGGTTAGCAGGTAATGCAGTTCCAAACTATGAATAGCTTTTGGAATTAATAAATCCCAAAGATGAGTGTGAGAAAGAGGAATTAATCTTCAAAAAGTAGCTTATGAAAAATATAAATTTATATAGCCTTTAGACATTTGTAATATTATAGCCCTGAGCTGGTGTTTAATTTCAAGTGTATCTGTCTTTTCATTCTAAGGAAATTGCAAACTTCCTAAGGTCAGGGACATTAGATCATGTCTATTTATTTCTATTGCAGAGCTTTCTCTACTTGGGGTGTAATAATAATAATGGTGCAAAGAGTAGTAGATCTTAATTTTAATGCTTTTATTTTAAATTATTTTAGTGTAGTAGTAAAGTAATAGATATCATTTAAAATTACTTCAAGAGTATAGACCTTTAGTCTATTGAATCCAGATCCATTAAATCCTGGTACTGGTATTCTGTAGTGTATTATGAAAAATATGATAGCTCACAAAGCTGAATATGTTTTTATTTAAGGATATGAAGGAAAGAATGCAAATATGCAATGTATAGTAGATTTGAGGGTTTTTTAAAATTTTATTGTCTTTTTTTTTTTTTTTTTTTTTGGCCACACCACACGGCACGTGTGGGATCTCACTTCCCTGACCAGTGATCGAACCCGCATCCCCTGCAGTGGAAGCGTAGAGTCTTAACCACTGGACCACCAGGGAAGTCCGTTGAGTGATTTTTAGAAGTTAGTTACTTTCCCCACATGCTAGAAAGAAGGTCTGATTGGGGAAGAGGGGTGTGAAATCAGCAAGATGGTGGAATCAGAGGTTCCCGGCTTTAGTGTTCCTCAAGGAAATACAAACTAGCAACTCTCCACAGACAAGAAGGCCTCTGTGGGGAAAAAGAAAAAAAAAAAATCCCAGGAGCCAGAAGTGAGGCCGAAGCACCCCCCTGTGGACCACAAGGCAGCTTCACTTTGACCACGTAGCCCTTCCTGCAGGCCAGCACGCAGCCGCACCAAGAGGTTTCTCCAGTGGAGCAAAGAGACCCCAGCGTGAGCATCCGGGTTCCATCCTGGGGAGCTTCCCATGAGGTCCACATCCATCCTTCTCGAGGAACACTGGGAGAAAAGGGAGAGCTCAACCACCTGGTATCAGCTTGAAATAAAGGGGGCGGGGGCAGGGCTTCCGGCTTCCAGCATGGAGATTGTGATGGACTGTGTACCTGACGGCAGTGGTGCCCAATCAGAGAGCACAGCCAGCAGTTCCTTCCACCTGTGGTGTGGAGCCAGTAATCTCATCTGGCCAGGGAGCACGTGGGCAGCTCTAGCCAGATCGGGTCCCCAGCCAGCAGTCAGGCCCAGCCATGGAACTCGTCCTCTATCCCTGCTTAGGCAGGGTCGCAAGCCAGCAGCCCCATCCAACTGCAGAGCGCAGCCTCCAGGCTTGCCCAGCCAGGAACCCAAACAGTGACTCTGCAAAATCTTGGAACCCCGTGCACAGACTCGCCTGGCTTAGGAGCCCAGCATACAGCCCCCTGGATGGCTGAGCAGATTTCCCATTATGTAAGCTAGTGAACTATAAGAGTAGCTATTTCATTATCTTTCAGTTCTTCCATGTGCTATCAGTTTCTTCCTCACAATGCAAAGATTTGTTGGGTATGCTATAAATATTACAAATGGTGCTATAAATATTTTCCTTACTCAAAGGCCTGGTTTTTATCATACATACTGAAGATTCTTTAGTTGCTCTAATGATACATTGAAAAGAGAACAACATCCTTATCCTCTGCTTAAATGGTAAGAGGTCAGGAGAGCATGACATGGGTATCGCTGGCCATGATATCCAATTCTACTGGGTTTGTGATTTTTGCATCCTTCCAGAGTTGAATCTAATATATCCCTGCTCCTGCCACACAACTGACACAGCTGTGGTGGCTGTAACAGGCGAGATGGAAGAGCAGGGTACAACTGGTTCCAGAAAATGCAACTCCATCTTTATGTTTCCTTTCCTAGAGGCCCTGGTGCTGGGAATGTTCTTCCTCTACTTTCAGTGGTTGGGGTCCGAGGTTTCAAGGTGAATATTTCATTGTCCATGGTACTGCTGAGTGTCAGTGTGGAAATAATACACACAACTAGAAGACTTTGACCTCACACTTGACCTTAGATAATTCAGTTACCTGGAGTTTTCTCAGTTATAAAATGGAGATAATAAGTCTTTGGGGTTTCTCTGTGTTATAAACCTCAAAACAAACAAAAAGCCCCCCAAAGATTGTGAATGGGCATTTTGAAAACTTTAAGTAGCTACACTAACACAGTTATACATCAGGCTCTCCCTAATTTCTTCTTCTTCGAAAAACCATGGATTTTGAAGTCTCCCTGGTGTTAAGAAGGCTAAAATCTGTTCGCGTCTGTTTATACCTGTATGACAACTAATACCAATGTGGGTAATTGCTGCAGTGAAGGAACCCATATAATTTCTCCAAGGAAACTTTTATTTTCACCGATAAGCGATAGGAGGCCTCATTAGTGACTCTTATTTTGCAAGTGCACATTTTCATCTTAAGCAAAAGCTAGGATTGAGTGAGGTTTAGTTGAAGGCTATCACCCTGGATAAACACCATCAAAAAGTGTTGTTTTTTTTTCTTCTTGGCTTCTTTCCTGGGTACCTTTTTAGGACCCTTCTTCCTTACTCCCTCCTCTTTCCCAAATGTATGCTGAGTATCTGTTCTGTGATGTTGGCGGTATTAGGCACTTATATAAAGTAATCCTTTAATTTTCAGCAAAGTCTGAGTTTGCTAATATAGCCTCCATTGTATAGATGAGGAGACATGCTTCTTGAAGTACAAGGTCACATAACCAAAATATGGAAAAGAAGATATTCTAGTGTGTGTCTTCTGACTATAAATGGGTTGCTATTTCTATGACTTGTACATATTCTTGAATGCACTTTTAGAATTGAGGAAACTGTAGATAATTGATTCTACTTTGGGTTAAATGGGAGACTGAAATCTCCTTTCTTACCTGTCTTGCACATCACAGCTCTTCTACTGAACTACTGCCCATGGAGTCATTTCACACTACAGTTTGATGTACCTGATTTATTTATTTCAGAGATAAACTCATTCATTCATGCAGTTGAGTATTTGAGGGCCTGTTATTTAAGAGGGGGTGATTTGTGTTAGAATCCAATGGACAATGAGTAGATAATGAGCACATTGACTGGGACATATAGTATTAACCTTACATGCAAAGGAAATGACACGTAGCCCTTGTTTTGGATGTGACTGCAGTGGAAACTCTGAGAAAGGCATGTATTATAATACAAGAAACTCTGATAAATTGTATTTTATCAGTAAAAAGAAGGAAAACGAATGAGATCTTTTGAAGAGGAAGAGACCACTTCTGGTAGGGATTGTTTCACATTATGGGAACAGAAGATGAGGGTAGAACGGGTTTTCATTGTTAAAATGGGAGGGAAAAATTGTAGACTCTTAATCAATCCTATCATTTAGAAAAGCGTCTCCTCTATTAATTCATTCAGCAAATAGTTATTGAGCATCTACTTTGTGCTCTGCATTTTCTATGTAGTGAGAACTTAGAGGCTAATTTAAAATGTCTCTGTTTTCACAGAGGGTTAAGCCTAGACAAGAGAGGAAATACAGACATAAACATAGATATACATACCACATCTCGTAGAGATACATTTAAAGATAAAGCAGGGGAAGGTGGTAGAGAGTGATAGACGGTGATAATTGGGGTGTGGTAGTCTGAGAAGGACTCTCCAGAGTTGCGACATTTGAGCCATACCTGAATAAAGCAAACCGTATGAACATCTAGGAAAAGAACATTGCAGACAGAAGGAAGAGCAGATTCAAAAAGCTCTGAAATGGGGTATTTCTCATTCTCAATGGAGACTTTAGATTTTCTTCCAAGTGTAATGGGGAGCCTTCTGAGCATTGTAATTGGGGAGGAATGGGGCCTGATGTTGAGGTTTAAAAGGTGACTCTGGTTTACTGTGTGGAAAATATTGTAGAGTGTGAAAAGAATTGCAGTCGGAAAGCAAGGTAAGAGGCCCTTGCTATTGTGTGGCAAGATATGGTGGCTCAGAGAAGAGCAGTAAGGGTAGAGATGGTGAGAAGCGCTCCCTTTGGGAATATATCGTGAAGTTATATCCAACTTCAGCATGGAATTAGAGAAGTCAAGGCTAGCCTGAGCAATTGGCCGAGCGGTGATGCCATTTACCAAAATGGGGAATATGGCAAGAAGAGCAAATTTAGAAGTAGGAATTTATGTGTTCTTGTGATAATGCCTTTTCTTTCTTTCTTTCATTGAAGTATAGTTGATTTACAATGTTGTGTTAGTTTCAGGTGTACAGCAAAGTGATTCAGTTATACATACATATATTCTTTTTCAGACTCTTTTCCATTATAGGTTACTGCAAGATATTGAATATAGTTGCCTGTGCTATACCGTAGGTCCTTGTTGTTTATGTATTTTTTACTTTTAGTAGTGTATATCTGTTCATCCCTAACTCCTAATTAATCCCTACCCCCACCTATCCCCTTTGGTAGCCATAAATTTGCTTTCTATGCCTGTCAATCTACTTCGTTTTGTAAATAAGTTAATTTGTGTCATATTTTAGATTTCACATGTAAGTGGTAAAAAGATGTGGAATGAATACACACACACACACACACACACACACACACACACACACACAATGGAATATTACTCTGCCGTAAAAAAGAATGAAATAATGCCATTTTCAGCAACATGGATGGAAGTAGAGATTATCATACTAAGTGATGTAACTCAAACAGAAAGAGAAATATATGATATTGCTTATATGTGGAAGATAATGCTTTATTTTAAATTCCTATTATACATGCTAGTAGAGGAGTCATATGGGAAACTGATTATACAGATCTGGAGTTCACCACTGAAGATAAAAATTGGGGGGGGGGTCACAGCTAGAGGGGTGGGATAGGGAGGGTGGGAGGGAGATGCAAGAGGGAGGGGATATGGGAATATATGTATACATATAGCTGATTCACTTTTTTTTTACATGTTTATTGGAGTATAATTACTGTACAATGGTGTGTTAGTTTCTCCTTTATAAAAAAGTGAATCAGTTATGCATATGCATATATCCACATATCTCTTCCCTCTTGCATCTCCCTCCCTCCCACCCTCCCTATCTCACCCCTCTAGGTGGTCACAAAGCACCAAGCTGATCTCCCTGTGCTATGCAGCTGCTTCCCATTACCTAGCTGTCTTACATGTCGTAGTGTATATTTGTCCATGCCACTCTCTCACTTTCTCATAACTTGCCCTTCCCCCTCCCCATATCCTCAAGTCCGTTCTCTAGTAGGTCTGTGTCTTTATTCCCCTCTTACCCCTAGGTTCTTGATGAAATTTTTTTTTCTTAGATTCCATATATATGTGTTAGCATATGGTATTTGTCTTTCTCTTTCTGACTTCACTCTGTATGACCGACTCTAGGTCCATCCACCTCACTACAAATAACTCAATTTCGTTTCTTTTTATGCCTGAGTAATATTCCATTGTATATATATGCCACATCTTTTTTATTATTATTCTAAATTAGTTTTAATAAATCTGAATGCTTCTTTTTTTTTACATCTTTATTGGAGTATAATTGCTTTATAATGGTGTGTTGGTTTCTGCTTTATAACAATGTGAATCAGTTATACATATACATATATTCCCATATCTCTTCTCTCTTGCGTCTCCCTCCCTGCCACCCTCCCTATCCCACCCCTCCAGGCAGTCACAAAGAACCGAGCTGATCTCCCTGTGCTATGCGGCTGCTTCCCACTAGCTATCTACCTTACGTTTGGTAGTGTATATATGTCCATGCCTCTCTCTCGCTTTGTCACAGCTTACCCTTCCCACTCTCCATATCCTCAAGTCCATTCTTTAGTAGGTCTGTGTCTTTATTCCTGTCTTACCCCAAGGATCTTCATGACATTTTTTTTCTTAAATTCGATATATATGTGTTAGCATACGGTATTTGTCTTTCTCTTTCTGACTTACTTCACTCTGTATGACAAACTCTAGGTCCATTCACCTCATTACAAATAGCTCAATTTCGTTTCTTTTTATGGGTAATATACCATTGTATATATGTGCCTCATCTTTTTTATCCATTCATCCGATGATGGACACTTAGATTGTTTCCATCTCCTGGGTATTGTAAATAGAGCTGCAGTGAACATTTTGGTACATGACTCTTTTTGAATTATGATTTTCTCAGGGTATATGCCCAGGAGTGGGATTGCTGGGTCATATGGTAGTTCTATTTGTAGTTTTTTAAGGAAGCTCAATACTGTTCTCCATAGTGGCTGTACCAATTCACATTCCCACCAGCAGTGCAAGAGTGTTCCCTTTTCTCCCATTCTGACCGGTGTGAGATGATACCTCATTGTAGTTTTGATTTGCATTTCTCTAATGATTAGCGATGTTGAGCATTCTTTCATGTGTTTCTTGGCAATCTGTATATCTTCTTTGGAGAAATGTCTATTTAGGTCTTCTTCCCATTTTTGGATTGGATTGTTTGTTTTTTTGGTATTGAGCTGCATGAGCTGCTTATAAATTTTGGAGATTAATCCTTTGTCAGTTGCTTCATTTGCAAATATTTTCTCCCATTCTGAGGATTGTCTTTTGGTCTTGTTTATGGTTTCCTTTGCTGTGCAAAGCTTTGACGTTTCATTAGGTCCCATTTGTTTGTTTTTGTTTTTATTTCCATTTCTCTAGGAGGTGGGTCCAAAGGATGTCGTTGTGATGTATGTCATAGTGTTCTGCCTCTGTTTTCCTCTAAGAGTTTCATAGTTTCTGGCCTTACATTTAGGTCTTTAATCCATCTTGAATTTATTTTTGTGTATGGTGTCAGGGAGTGTTCTAATCTCATACTTTTACATATACCTGTCGCGTTTTCCCAGCACCACTTATTGAAGAGGCTGTCCTTTCTCCACTGTATATTCCTGCCTCCTATATCAAAGATAAGGTGACCATATGTGTGTAGGTTTATCTCTGGGCTTTCTATCGTGTTCCATTGCTCTATAGTTCTGTTTTTGTGCCAGTACCATACTGTCTTGATTACTGTAGCTTTGTTGTATACTCCAAAGTCAGGGCGCCTGATTCCTCCAGGTCCGTTTTTCGTTCTGAAGATTGCTTTGGCTATTTGGGGTCTTTTTTGTTTCCATACAAATTGTGAAATTTTTTGTTCTAGTTCTGTGAAAAATGCCAGTGGTAGTTTGATAGGGATTGCATTGAATCTGTAGATTGCTTTGGGTGGTAGAGTCATTTTCACAATGTTGATTCTTCCAATCCAAGAACGTGGTATATCTCTGCATCTGTTTGTATCATCTTTAATTTCTTTCTTTAGTGTCTTATAATTTTCTGCATACAGGTCTTTTGTCTGCTTAGGTAGATTTATTCCTAGATATTTTATTCTTTTTGTTGCAGTGGTAAATGGGAGTGTTTTCTTGATTTCACTTTCAGATTTTTCGTCATTAGTGTATAGGAATGCCAGAGATTTCTGTGCATTAATTTTGTATCCTGCTACTTTACCAAATTCATTGATTAGCTCTAGTAGTTTTCTGGTAACATCTTTAGGATTCTCTATGTATGGTATCATGTCATCTGCAAACAGGGACAGCTTTACTTCTTCTTTTGTGATTAGGATTCCTTTTATTTCCTTTTCTTCTCTGATTGCTGTGGCTAAAACTTCCAAAACTATGTTGAATAAGAGTGGTGAGAGTGGGCAACCTTGTCTTGTTCCTGATCTTAGTGGAAATGCTTTCAGTTTTTCAGTATTGAGGATGATGTTGGCTGTGGGTTTGTTATACATGGCCTTTATTATGTTGAGGAAAGTTCCCTCTGTGCATAGTTTCTGCAGGGTTTTTTTAATCATAAATGGTGTTGAATTTTGTCAAAAGCTTTCTCTGCATCTATTGAGGTGATCATATGGTTTTTCTCCTTCAGTTTGTTAATATGGTGTATTATGTTGATTGATTTGCAGATATAGAAGAATCCTTGCATTCCTGGAATAAACCCCACTTGATCATGGTGTATGATCCTTTTAATGTGCTGTTGGATTCTGTTTGCTAGTATTTTGTTGAGGATTTTTGCATGTATGTTCATCAGTGATATTGGCCTCTAGTTTTCTTTCTTTGTGACATCCTTGTCTGGCTTTGGTGTCAGGGTGACGGTGGCCTCGTAGAAGGAGTTTGGGAGTGTTCCTCCCTCTGCTATATTTGGAAGAGTTTGAGAAGGATAGGTGTTAGCTCTTCTCTAAATGTTTGATAGAATTCACCTGTGAAGCCCTCTGGTCCTGGGCTTTTGTTTCCTGGGAGATTTTTAATCACAGTTTCAATTTCAGTGCTTGTGATTGTGATTGGTTTGTTCATATTTTCTATTTCTTCCTGATTCAGTCTTGGCAGGTTGTGCATTTCTAAGAATATGTCCATTTCCTCCATGTTATCCAGTATATTGGCATAGAGTTGCTTGCAGTAATCTCTCATGATTTTTTGTATTTCTGCAGTGTCAGTTGTTACTTCTCCTTTTTCATTTCTACTTCTGTTGATTTGAGTCTTCTCCTTTTCTTTCTTAATGAGTCTCACCAATGGTTTATCAATTTTGTTGATCTTCTCAAAGAACCAGCTTTTAGTTTTATTGATCTTTGCTATCGTTTCCTTCATTTCTTTTTCATTTATTTCTGATCTGATCTTTATGATTTCTTTCCTTCTGCTAACTTTGGGGTTTTTTTCTTCTTCTTTCTCTAATTGCTTTAGGTGCAAGGTTAGGTTGTTTATTCAAGATGTTTCCTGTTTCTTAAGTTGGCATTGCATTGCTCTAAACTTCTCTCTTAGAACTGCTTTTGCTGCAACCCACAGGTTTTGGGTCGTCGTGTCTCCATTGTCATTTGTTTCTAGGTATTTTTTGATGTCCTCTTTGATTTCTTCAGTGATCACTTCGTTATTAAGTAGTGTATTGTTTAGCCTCCATGTGTTTGTAGTTTTTTACAGATACTTTCCTGTAATAGATATCTAGTCTCATAGCGTTGTGGTCGGAAAAGATACTTGATACAATTTCAATTTTCTTAAATTTACCAAGCCTTGATTTGTGACCCAAGATATGATCTATCCTGGAGAATGTTCCATGAGCACTTGAGAAAAATATGTATTCTGTTGTTTTTGGATGGAATGTCCTATTAATATCAATTAAGTCCATCATGTTTAATGTATCATTTAAAGCTTGTGTTTCCTTATTTATTTTCATTTTGGATGATCTGTCCAGTGGTGAAAGTGGGGTGTTAAAGTCCCCTACTATGAATGTGTTACTGTCAACTTCCCCTTTTATGGCTGTTAGTATTTGCCTTATGTATTGAGGTGCATAAATATTTACAATTGTTATATCTTCTTCTTGGATCGATCCCTTGATCATTATGTAGTGTCCTTCTTTGTCTCTTCTAATAATTTTTATTTTAAAGTCTATTTTGTCTGATATGAGAATTGCTACTCCAGCTTTCTTTTGGTTTCCATTTGCATGGAATATCTTTTTCCATCCCCTTACTTTCAGTCTGTATGTGTCTCTAGGTCTGAAGTGGGGCTCTTGTAGACAGCGTATATATGGGTCTTGGTTTTGTATCCATTCGGCCAGTCTGTGTCTTTTGGTGGGAGCATTTAATCCATTTACATTTAAGGTAATTCTCGATATGTATGTTCCTATTCCCATTTTCTTAATTGTTTTGGGTTTGTTATTGTAGGTCTTTTCCTTGTCTTGTGTTTCTTGCCTAGAGAAGTTCCTTTAGCATTTGAGGTAAAGCTGGTTTGGTGGTGCTGAACTCTCTCAGCTTTTGCTTGTCTGTAAAGGTTTTAATTTCTCCATCAACTCTGAATGAGATCCTTGCTGGGTAGAGTAATCTTGGTTGTAGGTTTCTTCTCCTTTATCACTTTAAGTATGTCCTACCAGTACCTTCTGCTTACAGCGTTTCTGCTGAAAGATCCACTGTTAACCTTATGGGGATTCCCTTGTGTGTTATTTGTTGTTTTTCCCTTGCTGCTTTTAATATGTTTTCTTTGTATTTGATTTTTGACAGTTTGATTAATATGTGTCTTGGCGTGTTTCTCCTTGGATTTATCCTGTATGGGACTCTCTGTGCTTCCTGGACTTAACTATTTCCGTTCCCATATTAGGGAAGTTTTCAACTATAATCTCTTCAAATATTTTCTCAGTCCCTTTCTTTTTCTCTTCTTCTGGGACCCCTATAATTCAAATATTGGTGCGTTTAATGTTGTCCCAGAGGTCTCTGACACTGTCCTCAGTTCTTTTCATTCATTTTTCTTTCTTCTGCTCTGCAGTAGTTATTTCCACTATTTTATCTTCCAGGTCACTTATCCGTTCTTCTGCCTCAGTTTTTCTGCTATTGATCCATTCTAGAGTATTTTTAAGTTCATTTATTGTGTTGTTCATCGTTGCTTGTTTCATCTTTACTTCTTCTAGGTCCTTGTTAAATGTTTCTTGTATTTTCTCTATTTCCAAGATTTTGGATCATCTTTACGATCATTATTCTGAATTCTTTTTCAGGTAGACTGCCTGTTTCCTCTTCATTTGTTAGGTCTGGTGGGTTTTTATCTTGCTCCTTCATCTGCTGTGTGTTTTGCTGTCTTCTCATTTTGCTTATCTTACTGTGTTTGTGGTCTCCTTTTTGCAGGCTGCAGGTTCGTAGTTTCCGCTGTTTTTGGTGTCTGTCCCCAGTGGCTAAAGTTGGTTCAGTGGGTTGTGTAGGCTTCCTGGTGGAGGGGACTAGTGCCTGTGTTCTGGTGGATGAGGCTGGATCTTTCTGGTGGGCAGGTTCACGTCTGGTGGTGTGTTTTGGGGGTGTCTGTGGACTTATTATGATTTTAGGCAGCCTCTCTGCTAATGGGTGGGGTTGTGTTCCTGTCTTGCTAGTTGTTTGGCATAGGGTGTCCAGCACTATAGCTTGCGTTGTTGAGGGACGGTGGGTGCTGGTGTTGAGATGGAGATCTCTGGGAGATTTTTGCCATTTGATATTATGTGGAGCTGGGAGGTCTCTCGTGGACCAGTGTCCTGAAGTTGGCTCTCCCACCTCAGAGGCACAGCACTGACACCTGGCTGCAACACCAAGAGCCTTTCGTCCACACGGCTCAGAATAAAAGGGAGAAAAAGAAGAAAGAAAGAAAGAGAGAGAGAGGGAGGGAGGGAGGGAGGAAGGAAGAAAGAAAGGAAGGAAGGAATGAAGGAGCAAGAAAGAAAAGAAAGAGGATAAAGTAAAATAAAATAAGGTAAAATAAAGTTATTAAAATAAAAAATAATTATTAAGAAAAAAGATTTTTTAAAAGAGAAAAAAAAAACAGACGGATAGAACGCTAGGACAAATGGTGAAAGCAAAGCTATGCACACAAAATCTCCCACAGAAGCATACACAAACACAGTCAGAAAAAGAGGAGAAGGGGAAAAAATAATAAATCTTGCTCTCAAAGTCCACCTCCTCAATTTGGGATGATTTGTTTTCTATTCAGGTATTCCATAGATGCAGGGCTCATCGAGTTGATTGTGGAGCTTTAATCCGCTGCTTCTGAGGCTGCTGGGAGAGATTTCCCTTTCTCTTCTTTGTTCGCACAGCTCCCAGGGTTCAGCTTGGGATTTGGCCCCGCCTTTGCATGTAGGTTGCCTGAGGGCGTCTGTCCTTCGCTCAGGGAGGACGGGGTTAAAGGAGCCGTTGATTCGGGGGCTCTGGCTCACTCAGGCGGGGGGCAGGGAGGGGTACGGAATGCGGGGCGAGCCTGCGGCGGCAGAGGCCAGCGTGACGTTGCACCAGCCTGAGGTGCGCCGTGCGTTCTCCCGGGGGAGTTGTCCCTGGATCCCGGGACCCTGGCAGTGGCGGGCTGCACAGGCTCCCGGGAGGGGAGGTGTGGAGAGTGAGCTGTGCTCGCACACAGGCTTCTTGGTGGTGGCAGCAGCAGCCTTAGCGTCTCATGCCCGTCTCTGGGGTCTGCGCTGTTAGCCGCGGCTTGCGCCCGTCTCTGGAGCTCCTTTAAGCAGCGCTCTTAATCCCCTCTCCTAGCGCACCAGGAAACAAAGAGGCAAGAAAAGATCTCTTGCCTCTTCGGCAGCTCCAGACTTCTCCCGGACTCCCTCCCTGCTAGCCGTGGCGCACTAACCCCTTCAGGCTGTGTTCACAGATATTTAATATGGCAAAGTGTTGGGATCCAGTGCACAAAGGAAAGGCGTTGCCTCAGTAGAAGAAAGAGTTCATCCTTTTGTCTCCGAGGGAATAGAGAATATGGGTACAGATGTCACTGGCCTGGTAGATGTGGTGATGGGAGGAAAAGACGGTTCTCTTATAATTTTTAAAATTTTATCCGTGAAGTATAAAGCAATGCTTTGAGAAGGAGAAATGGAAACTGGGTGTTGGACAATCGATGATAGAAATAAGATGATCATTGGAAAATGGGAAAATATATTGATGAGGGAAATGGGGCAGAACTTTCAGCTAGCGTTGAAGGCTCTTTTAGGATTCATGCCATATGTAAGCAGTCAGTGTGGTGTGTGTTTTTCTGTAGCCATATTTAACTGTTTGGGTGCAAGTACAAGAATGGCAGAGATTAAGATTTAACCAGGACTGGGGTTTTCTCAGAAGAATATAAGAGCGGGAGAGAGAGGCAAAGGAGTTAAAAGTAGACTCAAAGAAGGGATAGGAGAGGACGGTGGAGTCTAAGCTGGGAAAGTAAGGAACTGAAAGCAAGGCACGATGAATGCTGAAAGAGTGGTAAGGGTCACTGGATTGGAAACGTGTTGGAATTGAAGGATTGGAGGTTTGGGAATATGAAAAGGGGTGATCAAGTAGGTAAAAAGCAGGGATCGGAAGGTGGAATAACTGAAATTGAGATGTGAAGTTGGTGTAATTATTGCCCAGAACAAAGTCTAGAGTCTGACTGTAGGGATTGGTGTCTCTAGTGAGATGAGGACCAGACGAATGGAGCTAGTGCCAGGATTTGAATGGATCGTCTTTGTGAATATTTAAATCAAGAACGTGGATGAGAGTAGTCACAGGGAGCAAGTCAGGGATTCAGACACTAAGTAACCTCAGTGAAAGTGCGGAAGTGAGTGAAAAGGGAGTAGTTGATTGCAGTGAGGATGTTGGTGAATACTACAACCTGATGGCTGTGTTCCCTTCTCACGAGGGTGAAGTATATACACATACTTCCATTTACAGATAAATTCCTTCATTACTGGAAACAGAAGTGTGCTGCAAATCTTTCTAGCTACAACTTTCCTGTCCCAGACAATTTTACCTGTTCTTTTGGAAATGTAAAGAAGTTGCTTGATTTCTTATTTTACATTTATGAGTGCGTTTTAAGTCGCTATTCATGGAATGCAAAGATTAATCTTACTTGAATAGATATGTGTGGAGATTTGATGGTGCTGTGTAGTTTTGCTCGCGCAGACCTATTCTGCACACTAGATTTGCCAAGAACTTGAAGCTCCCTGCTATTCTGCACCTGTGTTATATGATATGGCAAGACTCTTTCACAGTGAATTTTTATGAATATGGTAAAAAATTTTAAGTATGCTCAGTTGGGAAGCATAACAAAAGAGCATAAGTAAAGTTTCACCTATAATTTTGGTAAATAGTTTTCAATCTGTTTTGGGGGCTTGATGCGATGCTAATAAGGGGGATAACCATTTCATTATTAAATGGGGCTACACATTATTTTGGCTACCGATTTCAAGTTTTGCTTAAGAAAGTAAATGTCATAATTAATTCATTATAATTTTAATACAAGTAGAACTCTGACTCCTTTTTCTCAGCACAGTTATTTTGAAATGTATCCCATTTTGTAGCTGACCTAACTAGATCATACTTTTAAAAAGTAATTTTTTTAATGGTCTTATTTTTACAAATAATTGATACAACGATGTAGTATTCACATTATAAAATGTGAGAAGAGTATATGTGAATATTGATTTCATAACTGATAAAATTTATATAATATTGATGAACCCAAGCAGAAGGTCACTGGGAAATATTTATAAGGATTAGGTGTTAAATGAAGAGATGTAGAATCAAAGTTGTACATACATGGTGGGAAGGACACTCACCATGAATTCTGATTGGTATTAAAATGAGAGAGAGAAATAGCCAAGTAAGTAGTAAATAGAAAACTGTCTAAACATCTTCCCGTGCATCATCTCCATTTTGGCTGATTTTTATTACTTTGTGTATAGGAGTCTTAATAGAATCATATTTCCATCCCTTCCTGAGGACCAGCCTCTCAAGGATGTCTGGTATCCTGTAGCCCTTGCTTAGAATGACACCTTTAAATGCTATTTGTTCCATAAAGATCTTCAAGAGTGTCGTGTTCAGGAAGCTCCTTTCTAAAACTCCCATCTTCAAGTAAGACGTTGGGGTCAATTGAAGGTTCGTCATTTACTAGCTTTTTCCACAACTTGGGCTTCAGGTACAATGCACCATACCTCATCTCCACCGAGTTGGGTTTTTAAGGATTCTGTGGTTTCTGGGGTTTCCTCTCCCAGTTTCCTTCCTCTCCGGGTAATTTTTATCTTCTCCATTTTCTCTATCCCGATGCTGTACTTTACCTTTGAAGGGACCTGGGTTACTTTCCTCATGTAGACTGTATCCTGGGCTGGTGGCCACTCACAGCCAACCTCACACAGTTTCGTGATGAGCTCTTCATCAATGCCCAAGTTTCCAAAAGCAGCAGCCCATTGGAAGGATTTACGAATTGCTTTCGGTACTTCTCTGTGAACAGGAGGATCAGTGAGTGAATCCTCTCTGCTTGACTTCTTGTCTTCGTGATGCAAAGTGGCTGGATGTGACACAGGAGCCTTCTTTGGAGGTTCCAGGTAGACCTTGCCAGGACGTTTTTTACGAAGCTTTGTGGGGGACTTCGTTCTTTTCCTGGGGCCCTGACAATAAGCCCGTGTGTCCTCCAGCTTCCCGTCAGGATCGAGCACTTCCAGCACCTTTAATAAGAGGTCTGCAGGTAGATTTTCCTCCAGATTCGGGTAGAGAGCCAAGGGATGCTTGGTTAGCTGGGGTTCGATGTTCTCCACGAATGCCTTCTGTGCTAGCTGGGCTGGCGAGAGCGTGGAAAACGGGTTTGCTTCCTCGGGCAGCTTTTTCTGACCCTTTTTGGGGGCATGCTGGGGAACTCTGTGAACAATCCAGGGGAGGAAGCCCTCCTTAGGGCTGCGAGTGATCAGATCTTCACAAGGTGGCCAACCCTTCCGGAAGTCATCCAGCAGCTCTTTCACAAATATCCACCGCCGGCTGTCCAGGGAGGTGGGGAACTTTGGGAGCACGTTCTTGTGCTTTGCAAAACACTTGGAGAGTAACTTGTCTTTGTACCAGGGCTTGCAGGTCACGTCCAGGGGCATCGGTTCCAGTGGCCCCGGTCCTAGCAGCCACTTCTTGTCCGCCATGGTTCCCCTGGCCTCTGGGGGGGACCACCGCTTCAATAGTTTGCTGTTCCGGCCTCTCCGGTTGCTAGGAGACCGTGTAGCCAGCTGCAGCCAGGTTCTTCCCGGAGGTGGGTCAACGCAGGCGCCCTGTGAAGCCTGCATTTCTCCCAGGATGGGCGGTGGGTGAAAGCACATTCCTTTCTGTTGTAGATACTGTTCTGTTGTATGGACATAGTGCCATTTATTTATCCGTTCACCTTTTGATGGACATTTGGGTTGTTTACAGTTTGAGGCTATTAAGAATAGAGCTGCCACAAATATTTGTGTTCCTGGTTTTGTATGTCCATGTACATATTTTCATTTCACTTGGGTAAACTTTAGCTATGAGTGGCGTGGTGGGAGCAGATGATGTTTTATGTTTTAGACCACCACCAAACTTTTCCAAAGTGGTTGTACTAATTAATATTCCTTCTAGTTGTATATGAGAATGGCGCTCTGTCTACATACTCCCTAACACTCGGTAAGGTTAGTCATTTTCGTTGTGGCTGCTCTAATAGGTGTGTAGTGGCATCTCATTGTGGTTTTAATTTGCATTTCCCTAAGGACCACTGGTGTTGAACATCTGTTCCTGTGCTTATTTGCCATTCATATCGATCCTTTGGTGAAGAATCTGTTCAAACTTTTGCACTTCTTAAAATTGTTCTGCTTGACATCTCTTGTTTTGAGGATTCTTTGTGTATTCTGGATGCAATATGATTTGTAAATCTTTTTCTCCATCTGTGGTTTGTCTTTCCATTGTCTTCACACCGTCTTTCTAAGGGCAGTGTTTACATTTGATGAAGCCCAGTATATCAGTGTGTTCTTTTATGGATTGTCGTTTTGTGTTGTATATAAGAAAACTGCCTATTCATAGGTCATGAAGACTTTTTTCATTCTGCTAAAATTTGTATAATCTTAGCTTTTCCATTGAGATCTGTCATCTGTTTCAATTTAACTTTTTAGGTGATGAATGATATGGATCAAAGTTACTATTTTTAGTTTTATTTTTTGCCTGTGGATATCCAGTAGTTCCAGAATTTTATGGGAAAGAGGAGCTTTTCTCCACTGAATTACTTTTGTCGCTTTGTGAGTGTAAGTTGTCCCTATTTTTGTGGGTCCATTTCTAGACACGCGTTTCAGTTTCATTGAATCTTCTGTCTTTACACCAGTTCTGCTCTGTGTTGATTATATTTTACAGTAAGTTTAAAATTAGGCTGTATTCGTCCTCCAACTTCTTTATTCTTTTACAAAGTTGTCTTGACTCTTGTAGGTCTTTTGAATTTCTATAGGAATTTTAGAATCAATGTCTTAAAAAAAACCTGTGGGGATTTTGATTAGGATTTTATGGCATCTACAAATAAGTTTTGAGATAATTGACAGCTTAACAATATTGAGTTTCCTGACCCATGACAAAGGTACATCTCTTCATTTATGTATGTATTCTTTCATTTATCTGAGCAATATTTTTTAGTTGTCAGTGTATAGGTCTTTCACATCTTTTTTCTGTTCAGCCTCTCTGAACTTTCATCTCTTTTTGCCTTTAATTTCTACTATGGAAAGATACAAAGTTTGTTCTTGCTGAACTATCAAGAAAGCTCTTATTACTTAAACAATTAAATGGAAAGAGCATGACAGTGAAAATTTATATTATTTCCAGACTTGCAAAAGAAACCACAACCAAGATGATGTGTTGTGTAAAGTACGTACAACTTTAATAAAAGAAACAAAACAGCCACTATAACTTATAATTGGAAGCGTACTAGAATAATGACAAACCAAAAGTTTTATGAGTTTTAGGAGTTAAAGAATTACGTCATTGGAACTCAGCTTTAAACTATCAGGAGAGGCACAAATTATTTCCTGTAATAATGCACTAATATTTGGTATAAGGAAAGATATCAAAGGATAAAGTATCGTTCCTGATTTCACGAAGGAGAAACATTTCACAGTGGTACCTTGGTATCCACCTGGGATTAGTTCCAGGACTCCCCTCGGATACCAAAATCCACAGATGTCCAAGTCCCTTATATAAAATGGTGCAGTATTTACGTATAACCAGTGTACATTCCTGTGTACTTTAAATCATCTCTAGATTACTTATAATACCTCCTGCAAAGTAAATGCTATGTAAATACTTGCCAGCGCGCCGCAAATTCATGTTTTGCCTTTGGGGATTTTTTGGAATTTTCTTTTTCCAAATATTTTCCATCTGCAGTTGGTTGAGTCCATGGATGCAGAACCCAAAGACATGGAGGGCCGACTGTACTACACCATTTCATATAAAGGACTTGAGCAGCCACGGATTTTGGTATCTGCGGGGGTCCTGGAACCAGTCTCCTTCAGCTACTGGAGGACAGACGGCCGTATTCTTCTGGACTCTATTCTTTCTAGCTCGTCTCCTCTGCTGCACACTGATGTAGATTCTTCCTTTTTAAAATAACAGCTTTACTGAGATATAATTTACACATTAACAATTCACTCATTCAAAGTGTACAATTTAATGGATTTTAGTGTGTTAACAGAATTATGCAACCATCAAAACAATCAGTTTTGACACATAGTCATGAACCTCAAAGGAACGCCATACCCATTAGCAGTCACCTCGTCCATCCCCCAGCCACCTCAGCCCTTGATAGCCACTAATCTACCTTCTGTCTCTTTAGATTTACCTATTCTGGAAATTTTATATGAATGGAATCATAGAAAATGTGGTCATTTTTGACTGGCTTCTTTCCTTTAGCATACTGTTCTCAAGTTTCATCCATGGTGAAGCATGTATATGTACTTCATTTCTTTTTATTGCCAAATACTAATCAATTATGTAGATATACCATATGTAACTTATCCATTCGTCTGTTGATGAGCATTTGGGTTTTTCCACTTTTTTGTTGTTATGAATAATGTTGCTATGAATCTTCATGTACAGAGTTTTTCTCTATTCAGTCTTTTGAAATTTATTAATCTTTTTTCCCCCGCTTTAGTGAGGTATAATTGACAATTTAAAATTTCATATTTTTAAGGTATACAACTTGATAATCTGATAACCATATACATAGTGAAACAATCACCACAGTCAAGCTAATTAACATATTCATCACCTCAGATAGTTACCATCTTTTGTTGTGGGTATTGAGAACACTTAAGATCTACCCTCTCAGAAAATTTCAAACATACAGTATTGTTAACTATATTCACTGTGGTATACATTAGATCTCCAGAATTTATTCATCTTAACTGACTGAAAATTAGTACCCCTTGACCAACAACCTTCCCATCTCCCCCTCCCCCCAGCCTCTGACAGCCTACTCTCCTACTACTATTCTCTGCTTCAAGGAGTTTGACTCTTTTAGATTCAACATATAAGTGAAATCATGCAGTATTTGTTTTTCTGCATCTGGATTATTTCACTTAGCATGATGCCCTCCAGATTCATCCATGTTAAAGGCAGGATTTTCTTCTCTTTCAAGGCAGAGTAATATTTGTGTGTGTGTGTGTGTGTGTGTGTGTGTGTGTGTGTGTGTACCTCATATTTTCTTCATCTGTTCATCTCCGAACACATATTTAATTTGTTTCCATATCTTGGCTATTGTGAATAATGCTGCAGTGAACGTTGGAGTGAGTATATCTCAATATACTGATTTCATTTCCTTTGGATGTATACCCCAAAATGAGATTGCTGGATCATCAGGTAGTTCTATTTTTAATATTTTGAGGAATCTCCATACTGTTTTAAAGAATGGCTATCCCATATTCTTGGATTGGAAGAATCAACATTGTGAAAATGACTCTACTATCCAAAGCAGTCTGCAGATTCAGTGCAATCCCTATCAAACTCCCAATGGCATTTTTCAGAGAACTAAAACAAAAAATTTCACAATTTGTAGAGAAACACAAAAGAACCCGAATAGCCAAAGCAATCTTGAGAAAGAAAAACGGAGCTGGAGGAATCAGGCTCCCTGACTTCAGACTATTCTACAAAGCTACAGTAATCAAGACAGTATGGTACTGGCACAAAAACAGAAATGTAGATCAATGGAACAGGATAGAAAGACCAAGGGTAAACCCACGCACATATGGTCACCTTATTTTTGGTAAAGGAGGCAGGAATGTACAGTGGAGAAAGGACAGCCTCTTCAATAAGTTGTGCTGGGAAAACTGGACAGGTACAGGTAAAAGAATGAAATTAGAACACTCCCTAACACCATACACAAAAATAAGTTCAAAATGGATTAAAGGCCTAAATGTAAGGCCAGACAGTATAAAACTCTTAGAGGAAAACATAGGCAGAACACTCTATGACATAAATCACAGCAAGATCCTTTTTGATCCACCTCCTAGAGAAATGGAAAGAAAAAACAAAAATAAACAAATGGGACCTAATGAGACTTAAAAGCTTTGGCACAGCACGGGAGACCATAAACAAGACGAAAAGACCACCCTCAGAATGGGAGCAAATATTTGCAAATGAAGCAACTGACCAAGGATTAATCTCCAAAATTTATAAGCAGCACATGCAGCTCCATATCAAATAAACAAACAACCCAGTCCAAAAATGGGCAGATGTCCTAAGTAGACATTTCTCCAAAGAAGATATACAGATTGCCAAGAAACACATGAAAGAATGCTCAACATCGCTAATCATTAGAGAAATGCAAATCAAAACTACAATGAGGTATCACCTCACACCGGTCAGAATGGCCATCATCAAAAAATCTACAAACAATAAATGCTGGAGCGGGGGTGGAGCAAAGGGAACCCTCCTGCACTGTTGGCGGGAATGTAAATTGATACAGCCACTATGGAGAACAGTATGGAGGTTCCTTAAAAAGCTAAAAATAGAACTACCATATGACCCAGCAATCCCACTACTGGGCATATACCCTGAGAAAACCATAATTCAAAAAGAGTCATGTACCACAATATTCACTGCAGCTCTATTTACAATAGCCAGGACATGGAAGCAACCTGAGTGTCCATCGACAGATGAATGGATAAAGAAGATGTGGCACATATATACAATGGAATATTAATCAGCCATAAGAAGAAACGAAATTGAGTTATTTGTAGTGAGGTGGATGGACCCAGTGTCTGTCATACAGAGTGAGGTAAGTCAGAAAGAGAAAAACAAATACCATATTGCTAACACATATATGGATCTAAAAAAACCAAAAAAGTCCTGAAGAACCTAGAGTCAGGACAGGAATAAAGACGCAGATGTAGAGAATGGACCTGAGGACACGGGGAGGGGGAAGGGTAAGCTGGGGCGAAGTGAGAGAGTGGCATGGACTTATATATACTACCAAATGTAAAATAGATAGCTAGTGGGAAGCAGCCACATAGCACAGGGAGATCAGCTCGGTGCTTTATGACCACCTAGAGGGGTGGGATAGGGAGGGTGGGAGGGAGGGAGATGCAAGAGGGAAGAGATATGGGGATATATGTATATGTATAGCTGATTCACTTGGTTATAAAGTAGAAACTAACACACCATTGTAAAGCAATTATACTCCAATAAAGATGTTAAAAAAAAAAAAGAATGGCTATCCCAATTTACATTCTCACCAGCAATGCACAAGGGTTCCATTTTCTCTACATCCTCAACAACACTTATCTTTTGTCTTTTTGATAATAGCTATTCTGAAAGGTGTGAGATGGTATCTCATTGTGGTTTGATTTGCATTTCCCTGATGATTAGTGAGGTCAAGCACCCTTTCCTACGTTTTGGCCATTTGTATCTCTTGTTTGTAGAAATTTAGGTCTTTTGCCCATTTTTAAATTGAGGGCTGTTTTTTTTATGGCTATTGAGTTGTATGACTTACTTATAAATATTGGCTATTAAGCCTTATGAGATATACGGTTTGAAAATATTTCCCCCCATTCTGCAGATCGCCTTTTCACTGTGTTGATTGTTCCTTTTGCTTTGCAGAAGCTTTTGCTTTTGATACAATTTCACTTGTCCACTTTTGCTTTTGTTGCCTGTGCTTTTACTGACCTGTCCACAAAATAATTGCCCAGATCAACGTCAAGAAGCTTTTTCCCCATGTTTTCTTCTGGTAGTTTTACAGTTTCAGGTTTAAAGTTTAAATCTTAATCCATCTTGAGTTGTTTTTTTTTAATATGGGGTGAGATAATTTCATTCTTCTGCATGTAGATATCCAGTTTTCCCAGCACCATTTATTGAAGAGAGTATCTTTTCCCCGTTGGGTGTTCTTAGCAGCCTTGTCAAAGATCAGTTGACCATAGATGTATGGATTTATTTCTGGGCTCTCTTCTGTTCCTTTGGTCTCTATGTCTGTTTTTAATGCCAATATCATGCTATTTTGATTACTGTAGCCTTGCAATATATTTTGAAATCAGGAAGTGTGGTTCTTATTTCTCAGGATTGCTTTGGCTATTTGGGGTTTTAAATTTGTTAAGATTTGTTTTGCGACCTAACGTGATCTATCCTGGAGAAGGTTCTGTATACACTCGGGAAGAATGTGTGTTCTTCTACTCTTGGATGCTAACTACTGTATATGTCTGTTATGTCAGTTTGGTCTATAGTGTTCTCAAGTCAGCTGTTTCCTTCTTGATTTTCTGTCTGGATGTTCTATTTACTATCATAAGTAGAAGTCTCCTACTTTTGAAGTCTCCTACTATTATTGTCCTGCTGTCAGTTTCTGCCTTTAGATCTGTCAATATTTTTTCCAACTTAATTGATGTATGATTGACAAATAAAAATTTTGTATATTTAAGACATACAACATGAAGATCTATCAATATCTGCTTTATGTATTTAGCTGTGTATATATTTATAAATGTTATATCACCCTGTTGAATTGACCCTTTTATCATTATGCAATGACCTTCTTTGTCTCCAAAGACAGTTTTAGACTCAAAGTCTGTCTTGTCTGATGTAAGTGTAGTTACCCTTGCCAGGCTGGAGAGGCTGAGCCAAGCTGGCCAGGGCTAATATGAGAGCATCCCTTTGGGGACCCACCCTGTAACCCCACCTTTTAAAACTACGGTGCTGCTCCACCAGGGTCAAGGACAGGAACTTGGCACTCTCCATGCTCCTACTGCACTCCACCTGGCACCAGCGTCACATGCAAAAAAAAAAAAAAAAAAAGCCAGTGCCTAGAATTGACTCTCCTTTTCTCTCCTGTAGCAACCTAAACATATGTCCAATAAATACATATCCATGTCAACCAACTCTTGTGGGAATAATAAGTTGACATGAGCAAGAGCTAATACATGAGTTTCATGCTAAGGAGGCTTGGGAGGCTAATAGGCTTTTCTGGGATTTTTTTTTTTTTTTTTTTTATTTTACTAATATGTTGACCTGCACCTGTGAATCCATACAGCTCACGTATGCCACAGAATCTAACAGGAGGAAGGACGTGCAATGCAAAAAAATAAACAATGGAGGAGGAAAAAACGAGGCTGTCAGAGGAGATATGAGTGTGGATTTATCACAGTATTTTTGGGTGGCTATCAGTGGATCAGCTCAGAATTCAGTTCGAGATTTGGTATCTGGGCATTGTCCTATGTAGGCCCTCCTTACTTAGCTATCAGAGCTTGTAGCACTCCAAACAAGCTCACGATCGAAAAGATTTCAAAAAACAGCTTGTATATGTTGATAAGAAATGCTTTTCGTGCTCCCTTTTTTAAAAGTAGGTACATTTAAAGAATAATAGACAATCTAGAGCTGTTTCCTTAACCTCTGGGGTCCTTTTCTCAGGTGTAAAATGAAGTGGTTGAAGCAGATTATCTGACTTTGTGGACCCAGATAGTTTCTTTTTTTTTTTCATTTGGGTTTTTTTTTTAATTGAAGTATAGTTGCTGTACAGTATTACGTATGTTATAGTTGTACAATATAGTGAGTCACAATTTTTAATGGACCAAGATAATTTAAATCAGGAAGATTTTTTCATAAATATCTGAAAAATCTGGGTGTGAGGAGAATATTAAAGTATCATCTTAATGATCTCTAACCAGAAACAAAGAGCTTTACCCTTTCATTCAGAACAAAATGAAGTTCTTCTACCTTGGAGATAAGCAGACTTTTTAGGAGCTTGGATCAATGCATTTAGAAAATAATTTACTCCTCTGTATTAAAGAGTTCCTGGTTTCCAGGCAGGGGTGCAGCTGCCTCCCAAGATATAAGCCTTTTGCCCCATTGTCACCCAAGATTAGTGCTCTAAGGAAAGAGTTGTTTACTCTCCTTTTAAACAGTCACCTTATTGTTTCTTTCTTTCTTTTTTCTGATCCAAACAGTAATTGAATGAGGCACTCATTTATCTGCAGTTTAATTGTCCTTACCATCTTGCCTCCAAGAGTTTTAAATGTTCAAGTGGGTTACTGAAATAGCACTTTCTGTTAGGGATAAAGGTTACATTGACTGCCCCCTCCCTCTCAGAACATATTAACTCTATGTATTAAGGACTGGCTGGATTGGAGGTTTTTTTCCTAGTCAACACCAAGAATGGCATGGATCAGTGAACACCTCGATAGGCTTGATAGCAAAAGTATTATACAGCCCTTAATATATATTTTAATATTTATCAACTATTACTTGTCAGTGTTGTGTCCCAGTATCTCTGTGATTCTTTCACTTACCCATGTAAATGGACTAACCAAATTCAACGGAGAATTTGAACAAAAAGCGCTTTTTATTGAAATATAATAGATGTACAATATTATTTAAGTTACAGGTGTACAATATAGTGATTCACAATTTTTAACGGTAATATTCCATCTATAGTTATTATAGAATATTGGCTATATTCCCTCTGTACAATATATCCTTGTAGCTTCTTTTATACATAATAGTTTGTACCTGCTACTCCCCTATCCCTATGTTACTCCTCCCCCACTTCCCTGTCCCCACTGGTAAACACTAGTGTCACTAGTGTGTTCTCTATATCTGTGAGTCTGCTTCTGTTTTGTGATGTTCACTGATTTGTTGTATTTTTTTAGACTCTACATATAAGTACTATCATATAGTATGTGTCTTTGTCTGACATTTCACTTAGCACACCCTCTGAGTCCATCCATGTTGCCCCAGATGGCAAACTTTCATTCTTTTTTATGGCTGAGTAACATTCCATTGTATGAGTGTATGTATGTGTATACACACACACACACACACACACAGACACACACACACACACACACACACTACATCTTTTTTTTTTTTTTTCTGTTAGATTTTTTTTTTTTTAACATCTTTATTGGGGTATAATTGCTTTACAATGGTGTGTTAGTTTCTGCTTTATAACAAAGTGAATCAGTCATACATAAACATATGTTCCCATATGTCTTCCCTGTTGCGTCTCCCTCCCTCCCACCCTCCCTATCCCACCCCTCCAGGCTGTCACAAAGCACCAAGCCAATATCCCTGTGCCATGCGGCTGCTTCCCACTAGCTATCTACCTTACTACGTTTGTTAGTGTGTATATGCCCATGACTCTCTCTCGCCCTGTCACAGCTCACCCTTCCCCCTCCCCATAACCTCAAGTCCGTTCTCTAGGAGGTCTGCGTCTTTATTCCTGCTTTACCCCTAGGTTCTTCATGACATTTTTTTTCTTAAATTCCATATATATGTGTTAGCATACGGTATTTGTCTTTTTCTTTCTGACTTACTTCACTCTGTATGACAGACTCTAGGTCTATCCACCTCATTACAAATAGCTCAATTTCGTTTCTTTTTATGGCTGAGTAATATTCCATTGTATATATGTGCCACATCTTCTTTATCCATTCATCCGATGACGGGCACGTAGGTTGTTTCCATCTCCGGGCTATTGTAAATAGAGCTGCAATGAACATTTTGGTACATGACTCTTTTTGAATTTTGGTTTTCTCAGGGTATATGCCCAGTAGTGGGATTGCTGGGTCATATGGTAGTTCTATTTGTAGTTTTTTAAGGAACCTCCATACTGTTCTCCATAGTGGCTGAACCAATTCACATTCCCACCAGCAGTGCAAGAGTGTTCCCTTTTCTCCACACCCTCTCCAGCATTTATTGTTTCTAGATTTTTTGATGATGGCCATTCTGACTGGTGTGAGATGATATCTCATTGTAGTTTTGATTTGCATTTCTCTAATGATTAATGATGTTGAGCATTCTTTCATGTGTTTGTTGGCAGTCTGTATATCTTCTTTGGAGAAATGTCTATTTAGGTCTTCTGCCCATTTTTGGATTGAGTTGTTTGTTTTCTTGTTATTGAGCTGCATGAGCTGCTTGTAAATTTTGGAGATTAATCCTTTGTCGGTTGCTTCATTTGCAAATATTTTCTCCCATTCTGAGGGTTGTCTTTTGGTCCTGTTTATGGTTTCCTTTGCTGTGCAAAAGCTTTGAAGTTTCATTAGGTCCCATTTGTTTATTTTTGTTTTTATTTCCATTACTCTAGGAGGTGGGTCAGAAAGGATCTTGCTGTGATTTATGTCATAGAGTGTTCTGCCTATGTTTTCCTCTAAGAGTTTGATAGTTTCTGGCCTTACATTTAGGTCTTTAATCCATTTTGAGCTTATTTTTGTGTATGGTGTTAGGGAGTGATCTAATCTCATACTTTTACATGTACCTGTCCAGTTTTCCCAGCACCACTTATTGAAGAGGCTGTCCTTTCTCCATTGTACATTACTGCCACCTTTATCAAAGATAAGGTGTCCATATGTGCATGGGTTTATCTCTGGGCTTTCTATCCTGTTCCATTGATCTATCTTTCTGTTTTTGTGCCAGTACCATACCGTCTTGATAACTGTAGCTTTGTAGTATAGTCTGAAGTCAGGGAGCCTGATTCCTCCAGTTCCTTCTTTCGTTCTCAAGATTGCTTTGGCTATTCGGGGTCTTTTGTGTTTCCATACAAATTGTGAAATTTTTTGTTCTAGTTCTGTGAAAAATGCCAGTGGTAGTTTGATAGGGATTGCATAGAATCTATAGATTGCTTTGGGTAGTAGAGTCATTTTCACAATGTTGATTCTTCCAATCCAAGAACATGGTATATCTCTCCATCTATTTGTATCATCTTTAATTTCTTTCATCAGTGTCTTATAATTTTCTGCATACAGGTCTTTTGTCTCCTTAGGTAGGTTTATTCCTAGATATTTTATTTTTTGTTGCAATGGTAAATGGGAGTGTTTTCTTGATTTCACTTTCAGATTTTTCATCATTAGTATATAGGAATGCCAGAGATTTCTGTGCATTAATTTTGTATCCTGCCACTTTACCAAATTCATTGATTAGCTCTAGTAATTTTCTGGTAGCATCTTTAGGGTTCTCTATGTATAGGATCATGTCATCTGCAAACAGTGACAGCTTTACTTCTTCTTTTGTGATTAGGATTCCTTTTATTTCCTTTTCTTCTCTGATTGCTGTGGCTAAAACTTCCAAAACAATGTTGAATAATAGTGGTGAGAGTGGGCAACCTTGTCTTGTTCCTGATCTTAGTGGAAATGCTTTCAGTTTTTCACCATTGAGGATGATGTTTGCTGTGGGCTTGTCATATATGGCCTTTATTATGTTGAGGAAAGTTCCCTCTATGCCTACTTTCTGGAGGGTTTTTATCATAAATGGGTGTTGAATTTTGTCAAAAGCTTTCTCTGCATCTATTGAGATGATCATATGGTTTTTCTCCTTCAATTTGTTAATATGGTTTATCACATTGATAGATTTGCATATATTGAAGAATCCTTGCATTCCTGGAATAAACCCCACTTGATCATGGTGTATGATCCTTTTAATGTGCTGTTGGATTCTGTTTGCTAGTATTTTGTTGAGGATTTTTGCATCTATGTTCATCAGTGATATTGGCCTGTAGTTTTCTTTCTTTGTGACATCCTTGTCTGGTTTTGGTATCAAGGTGATGGTGGCCTCGTAGAAGGAGTTTGGGAGTGGTCCTCCCTCTGCTATATTTTGGAAGAGTTTGAGAAGGATAGGTGTTAGCTCTTCTCTAAATGTTTGATAGAATTCGCCTGTGAAGCCATCTGGTCCTGGGCTTTTCTTTGTTGGAAGGTTTTTAATCACAGTTTCAATTTCAGTGCTTGTGATTGGTCTGTTCATATTTTCTATTTCTTCCTGATTCAGTCTTGGCAGGTTGTGCATTTCTAAGAATTTGTCCATTTCTTCCAGATTGTCCATTTTATTGGCATAGAGTTGCTTGTAGTAATCTCTCATGATCTCTTTTATCTCTGCAGTGTCAGTTGTTACCTCTCCTTTTTCATTTCTAATTCTGTTGATTTGAGTCTTCTCCCTTTTTTTCTTGATGAGTCTGGCTAGTGGTTTATCTATTTTGTTTATCTTCTCAAAGAACCAGCTTTTAGTTTTATTGATCTTTGCTATTGTTTCCTTCATTGCTTTTTCATTTATTTCTGATCTGATTTTTATGATTTCTTTCCTTCTGCTAGCTTTGGGGTTTTTTTGTTCTTCTTTCTCTAATTGCTTGAGGTGCAAGGTTAGGTTGTTTATTCGAGATGTTTCCTGCTTCTTAAGGTGGGCTTGTATTGCTATAAACTTCCCCCTTAGAACTGCTTTTGCTGCATCCCACAGGTTTTGGGTCGTTGTGTCTCCATTGTCATTTGTTTCTAGGTATTTTTTGATTTCCTCTTTGATTTCTTCAGTGATATCTTCATTATTAAGTAGTGTATTGTTTAGCCTCCATGTGTTTGTATTTTTTACAGATCTTTTCCTGTAATTGATATCTAGTCTCATGGCGTTGTGGTCAGAAAAGATACTTGATACAATTTTAATTTTCTTAAATTTACCAAGGCTTGATTTGTGACCTAAGATATGATCTATCCTGGAGAATGTTCCATGAGCACTTGAGAAAAATGTATATTCTGTTGTTTTTGGATGGAGTGTCCTATAAATATCAATTAAGTCCATCTTGTTTAATGTATCATTTAAAGCTTGTGTTTCCTTATTTATTTTCATTTTGGATGATCTGTCCATGGGTGAAAGTGCGGTGTTTAAGTCCCCTACTATGAATGTGTTACTGTCGATTTCCCCTTTTATGGCTGTTAGTATTTGCCTTATGTATTGAGGTGCTCCTATGTTGGGTGCATAAATATTTACAATTGTTATATCTTCTTCTTGGATCGATCCCTTGATCATTATGTAGTGTCCTTCTTTGTCTCTTTTAGTAGTCCTTATTTTAAAGTCTATTTTGTCTGATATGAGAATTGCTACTCCAGCTTTCTTTTGGTTTCCATTTGCATGGAATATCTTTTTCCATCCCCTTACTTTCAGTCTGTATGTGTCTCTAGGTCTGAAGTGGGTCTCTTGTAGACAGCATATATAAGGGTCTTGTTTTTGTATCCATTCAGCTAATCTGTGTCTTTTGGTGGGAGCATTTAGTCCATTTACATTTAAGGTAATTATCGATATGTATGTTCCTATTCCCATTTTCTAAATTGTTTTGGGTTCGTTATTGTAGGTCTTTTCCTTCTCTTGTGTTTCTTGCCTAGAAAAGATCCTTTAGCATTTGTTGTAAAGCTGGTTTGGTGGTGCTGAACTCTCTCAGCTTTTGCTTGTCTGTAAAGGTTTTAATTTCTCCATCAAATCTGAATGAGATCCTTGCTGGGTAGAGTAGTCTTGGCTGCATGTTTTTCTCCTTCATCACTTTCAGTATGTCCTGCCACTCCCTTCTGGCTTGTAGGGTTTCTGCTGAGAGATCAGCTGTTAACCTTATGGGGATTCCCTTATGTGTTATTTGTTGTTTTTCCCTTGCTGCTTTTAATATGCTTTCTTTGTATTTAATTTTTGACAGTTTGATTAATATGTGTCTTGGCGTATTTCTCCTTGTATTTATCCTGTATGGGACTCTCTGTGCTTCCTGGACTTGATTAACTATTTCCTTTCTCATGTTAGGGAAGTTTTCAACTATAATCTCTTCAAATATTTTCTCAGTCCCTTTCTTTTTCTCTTCTTCTTCTGGAACCCCTATAATTCGAATGTTGGTGCGTTTAATGTTGTCCCAGAGGTCTCTGAGACTGTCCTCAGTTCTTTTCATTCTTTTTTCTTTATTCTGCTCTGCAGTAGTTATTTCCACTATTTTATCTTCCAGGTCACTTATCCGTTCTTCTGCCTCAGTTATTCTGCTATTGATCCCATCTAGAGTACTTTTAATTTCATTTATTGTGTTGTTCATCGTTGCTTGTTTCATCTTTAGTTCTTCTAGGTCCTTGTTAACTGATTCTTGCATTTTGTCCAATCTATTGTCCATTCTATCTCCAAGATTTCGGATCAACCTTACTATCATTATTCTGAATTCTCTTTCAGGTAGACTGCCTATTTCCTCTTCATTTGTTAGGTCTGGTGCATTTTTATCTTGCTCCTTTATCTGCTGTGTGTTTTTCTGTCTTCTCATTTTGCTTATCTTACTGTGTTGGGGGTCTCCTTTTTGCAGGCTGCAGGTTCGTAGTTCCTCCTGTTTTTGATGTCTGTCTCCAGTGGCTAAGGTTGGTTCAGTGGGTTGTGTAGGCTTCCTGGTGGAGGGGACTGGTGCCTGTGTTGTGGTGGATGAGGCTGGATCTTGTCTCTCTAGTGGGCAGGTTCACGTCTGGTGGTGTGTTTGGGGGTGTCTGTGGCCTTATTATGATTTTAGGCAGCCTCTCTGCTAATGGGTGAGGTTGTGTTCCTGTCTTGCTAGTTGTTTGGCATAGGTTTTCCAGCACTGTGGCTTGCTGGTCGTTGAGTGAAGCTGGGTGCTGGTGTTAAGATGGAGGTCTCTGGGAGATTTTCGCCGTTTGATATTATGTGGAGCTGGGAGGTCTCTTGTTGATCAGTGTCCTGAAGTTGGCTCTCCTACCTCAGAGGCAGAGCCCTGCCTCCTGGCTGGAGCACCAAAAGCTTTTCATCCACACGGCTCAGGATAAAAGGGAGAAAAAGTAGAGGGAATTAGTAGAAGTATGAGGAAAGAAAGAAGGAAAGGAGGGTAGGAAGGAAGAAAGAAAGAAAGAAAGAAGCAAAGAAGGAAAGAAAGGAGGGAGGGAGGGAGGGAGGAAGGAAGGAAGGAGGGAAAGAAGGAAAAAAGACAGAAAGAAAGAAGATACAGTAAAAATAATATAAAGTATAATAAAGTTATTGAATTAAAAAATTCTTATTTAGAAAAAAAAAAGGGACGGAGAGAACCTTAGGACAAATGTTGGAAGCAAAGCTATACAGACAAAATCTTACACAGAAGCATACACATACACCCTCACTAAAAGAGGTAAATGGGGAAAAATCCTAAATCTTGCTGTCAGAGACCACCTCCTCAATTTGGGATGATTCGTTGTCTAAAGGAGGGAAGGAAGGACGGAAAGAAAGAACGAAGGTAAAGTATAATATTGTTATTAAAATTAATTATTAAGAAAAAAAAATTTAAAAAAAACATGGACGGATTAGAACCCTAGGACAAATGGTGGAAGCAAGACTATACAGACAAGATCTCACACAGAAGCATACACATACACATTCACAAAAAGAGGAAAGGGGAAAAAATCATAGATCTTGCTCCTAAAGTCCACTTCCTTAATTTGGGATGATTGGTTGTCTATTCAGGTATTCCATAGATGCAGGGTACATCAAGTTGATTGTGGAGCTTTAATCCGCTGCTTCTGAGGCTGCTGGGAGAGATTTCCCTTTCTCTTTGTTCTCACAGCTCCCAGGGCTAAGCTTTGGATTTGGCCCTGCCACTGCGTGTAGATCGCTGGAGGGCGTCTGTTTTTTGCTCAGACAGGATGGGGTTAAAAGAGCCGCTGATTTGGGGGCTCTGGCGCACTCAGGCCGGCGGGGACGGAGGGGCACAGAGTGCGGGGCGGGCCTGCGGTGGCAAAGGCCGGCGTGACTTTGCACCAGCCTGAGGCGCGCTGTGCGCTGTCCCGGGGAAGTTGTCCCTGGATCCCGGGAACCTGGCAGTGGCGGGCTGCACAGGCTCCGCGGAAGAGGGGTGTGGAGAGTGACCTGTGCTCGCACACAGGCCCCTCGGTGGCGGCAGCAGCAGCCTTAACGTCTCCCGCCCGCCTCTGGGGTCCGCGCTTTTAGCCGCGGCTTGCGCCCGTCTCTGGATTCCGCGCTTTCAGCCGCGGCTCGCGCCCGTCTCTGGATTCCGCGCTTTCAGCCGCGGCTCGCGCCCGTCTCTGGATTCAGCGCTTTCAGCCGCGGCTCGCGCCCGTCTCTGGATTCAGCGCTTTCAGCTGCGGCTCGCGCCCGTCTCTGGGGTTCGCGCTTTTAGCCGCGGCTCGCGCCCGTCTCTGGAGTTCCTTTAAGCAGCGTTCTTAAACCCCTCTCCTCACGCCCCAGGAAACAAAGAGGGAAGGAAAAGTCTCCTGCCTCTTCGGCAGGTGCAGGCTTTTCCCCGGACTCCCTCCCGGCTAGCTGTGGTGCACTAACCCCTTCAGGCTATGTTCAAGCCGCCAACCCCAGTCCTCTCCCTGCGCTCCGGCCTCAGCTCGCAGCCCCGCCCGCCCCGGCGGGTGAGCAGACAAGCCTCTCGGGCTGGTGAGTGCCGGTCGGCACCGATCCTCTGTGTGGGAACCTCTCCGCTTTGCCCTACGCACTCCTGTTGCTGTGCTCTCCTCCGTGGCTCCGAAGCTTCCCCCCTCCGCCACCCGCAGTCTCTGCCCGCGAAGGGGCTTCCTAGTGTGTGGAAACTTTTCCTCCTTCACAGCTCCCTCCCACTGGTGCAGGTGCCGTCCCTATTCTTTTGTCTCTGTTTTTTCTTTTGCCCTACCCATGTACGTGGGGAGTTTCTTGCCTTTTGGGAGGTCTGAGGTCTTCTGCCAGCCTTCAGTAGGTGTTCTGTAGGAGTTGTTCCACGTGTATATGTATTTCTGGTGTATCTGTGGGGAGGAAGGTGATCTCCGCGTCTTACTCTTCCGCCATCTTCCGCCTTCCTTCCACACTACATCTTCTTTATCCGTTCATCTGTTGATGGACACTTAGGTTGCTTCCATATCTTGGCAATTGTAAATAGATCTGCTATGAACATTGGGATGTATGTATCTTTTCGAATTAGTGGTTTTGGTTTTGGTTTTTTTTTTTTTTTTTTTTTTTTTTTTTACCATATGTCCCAGCAATTCCCAGTGGAATTGCTGGGTCATATGGTAGTTCTATTTTCAGTTTTCTGAGAAACCTCCATACTGTTTTCCACAGTAGTTCACCAATTTAAATTCCCTCCCACAGTGTACAAGAGTTCCCTTTTCTCCACATCCTTGACAACATTTGTTATTTGTGTTCTTTTTGATGACAGCCATTCTGACAGGCGTGAGGTGGTATCTCACTGTGGTTTTGATTTTCATGTCCCTGATGAGTAGTGCTGTTGAGCATCTTTTCCTATTGGCCATCTGCATTTCCTCTTTGGAAAAATGCCTATTCAGGTCTTCTGCCTGGTTTTTTTGTTTGTTTGTTTATTTTGGTTTTGTTTTTCAATTTTTTGCCTGTGTGGCATGTGGGATCTTAGCTCCCCAACCAGGGGTCGAACCCACGTCCCCTGCATTGGAAGCGTAGAGTCTTAACCACTGGACCACCAGGGAAGTCCCTTCTGTCTGTTTTTTAGTTGGTTTTTTTAAAATGTTGAGTTGTATGAGCTATTTATATATTTTAGATATTAACCCCTTATCAGTCATATGATTTGCAAATATTTTCTCATTCAGTAGGTTGTCTTTTTGTTTTGTCGATGGTTTCCTTTGCTATGCAAAAGCTTTTAAGTTTAATTAGGTCCCTTTTTTTTTTTAGTTTTATTTCCTTAGGTTTAGGAGACAGATAAAAAAATATTGCTATGGGGCTTCCTTGGTGGTGCAGTGGTTGAGAGTCCGCCTGCTGATGCAGGGGACACGGGTTCGTGCACCGGTCCAGGAGGATACCGCATGCCGCGGAGCAGCTAGGCCCGTGAGCCATGGCCGCTGAGCCTGCGCGTCCGGAGCCTGTGCTCCGCAATGGGAGAGGCCACAACAGTACGGTCCGCGTACCGCAAAAATAAATAAATAAATAAATATTGCTGTGATTTATGTCAGAGAGGGTAAGCAAGAAGGACTTTGAATTATCACCAGTAGAATGGTAGACTACATTTTAACATTATGAAACTGTCTTTAAAAGCAAGAAGATAAGATCTAATTAATTATCAAACACTAATAAATGTTTCTTTTTTTTTTAAATAATTTATTTATTTTTGGCTGTGTTGGGTCTTCGTTGCTGTGCACAGGCTTTCTCTAGTTGTGGCGAGCGGGGGCTACTCTTTGTTGCAGTGCGCGGGTTTCTCATTGCAGTGGCTTCTCTTGTTGTGGAGCACGGGCTCTAGGCATGTGGGCTTCAGTAGTTGTGGCTCACGGGCTCTAGAGCACAGGCTCAGTAGTTGTGGCACACGGACCTGGTTGCTCTGCGGCATGTGGGATCTTCCCGGACCAGGGATGGAACCCATGTCCCCTGCATTGGCAGGCGGATTGTTAACCACTGCACCACCAGTGGAGTCCCAATGTTTCTGTTTTTAAATACACTCCTGGGTTCCTGGTCCCCGCTGACCCCCTAGCCTGGCATTGCTGCCCAGATCTTTATTTCCTTAGAGAGTGAGTAAAGATGGGGGCTAGAAGGAATCCTAACAGATCCTGAGGAAGAAAACCAGTGAATGTTCTTTCTGGTTTTGCCACTGGTATGCAGAGTGCATGCATTTTATACACATAGAAAAGTGCCTGGAGGCTTCACTTAGAGTCATTCTATGTCTGATTGCTTTCTAAAGGAATCTGTGTAGCTACATTCACAGATTCACTTTTTTGTTACCTGAAAGGAGAAAATGAATGCAATAGTGTAATTAAGAGCTCACATGTTAGGTGTGAAAAGAAAAAGTGCCGATGGTGATATTTGATTTGTTGCATGTGTTAGAGAATGTTTGATTTTATTTCTGAGAATAGAGTTTAAATAATAAGGTTGGTCATTTCATTTCATAATTATGTGATTTTTACATGGGATTGGACATCTACATTAAGAATCTCAATGCATTTTTTTTTTTTTTTTTTTTTTTTTGCGGTACGCGGGCCTCTCACTGTTGTGGCCTCTCCCGTTGCGGAGCACAGGCTCCAGACGCGCAGGCTCAGCGGCCATGGCTCACGGGCCCAGCCGCTCCGCGGCATGTGGGATCTTCCCGGACCAGGGCTCAAACCCGTGTCCCCTGCATCGGCAGGCAGACTCTCAACCACTGCGCCACCAGGGAAGCCCTCAAAGCATTTTAAAAAATATATTTTCTTGGCCGCTGCGCCACACAGCACGTGCAGTCTTCGCTCCCCGACCAGGGATCAAACCTACGCCCCTTGCATTGGAAGCACGGAGTCTTAACCACTGGACCACCAGGGAAGTCCCTCAAAACATTTTAAAAAGTAGGTTCATTGGCTCATTCATATTGGGGAACGAATTAGGGACAACCAGTTGTCAACCATCACCTGCAAAAAATGTTCACATAAAAATAGCAAAAATTGGGAATTCCCTGGCGCCCCAGTGGTTAGGACTCAGTGCTTTCACTGCCGAGGGCGTGAGTTCAGTCCTTGGTTGGGGAACTAAGATCCCACAAGGCACACAGCAAGGCCGGGGGAAAAACAAAAAAAAAAGCAGAAATTGTAGAAGAGGGAAAAGACTAAAGAAAATACAGAGTGACTACGGAGGGGACAAAGATGTAAAAAACTGGGGTATTGTGTGATGTTGGGACAATGCAAATCACTGGACTTCTGTATTACATTTATTTTATCACAGGTCCCTTGGTGAAGAAAATCTTTGCACATGGTCACTTCTATCTCAGTGTGTCTTCTTCAGACAGTGACCACCAGGCAACTCTTTAAAGGAGCAGTTGCACAAATTAGTTGCATTCAAGGACTTTCATTTCTTCAGTTTAGCCCAAGGCTCTTAATCTCAGCAACAAAGTATATCTGAGACTGGTGCACTCAAGGAGTGTGTCATCTCAAGACAAAAACGCAGAGTGCCATTCATCCATTGCTTTCTGTGCCACTGCCCACCTTCTACGCCTTAATACCTTTGATCTATGGCCAGGGCTCCTTATCTGGTTGACTTCCCTTTAGTCTCTTTCTCACCCCTCCAATAAATCCTCCATACTGACTCTAATTGTGCATCTTTCCAGAACCAAGACCCAGCATGGCGTTCTTCCTTCATTGGATTTCTGCAGTGCAGCTAGAAAAAAACCCAGCTTCTCAGCTGGCCGTTTAAAACCTTCCCCAGCCTTCTCCTGACCTGCCTTTTCTACTTTGTCTTCTTTACTCCCTGCGTTCTATACAACTCCATGCTGTTGTAGCTACTGTTTCTGAATGCATCCTGCTCTCATCCACTTTCTGGGTCAAGCTCAAGCTTGCTTCTCAGCCTTGCTGCTAACCCCATCCCTTTACTGCCATTCTGACAATGGAGTCCTATCCATCCTCCGTGACCTTGTTCAAATAATTCCCTAGAGAATCCTCCTAGATGTCTGCAGTTGGAAGCAACCTACCTTTTGCTTATGTTCCCAGAACACTTTGCACCTTTTTCAGAAAACTCTTCAGCAGCTGGCCTTTTTAGTCAATTACTACCACTGCCTCCCTTTCACTAGATGATGAGTGCCTTTGGGGCAAAGCCTGTGTTGTAGTCATCATTGTGTCCCTGATAGTACCTAGCACAGTATGAACATTTGATGGGGATTCAGGAAACATTTGGTGACAACCTAAGATAAGATTACAGCAAGAATATCACACAAGTAATATCCAGGAGGTAATACTGAACATCCTGTTAGTTTTAATGGTAACTTTATCTCTGGCCCTATTTGTAAGACTGTTAGGCAATAAAGAACTTGCTAGATAAAACATTTCTATCCCCTTTACTGAAGATTGTCGTTCTATCCATTTATGCTAAATCTTTATTAGGGGGGTCAAAGTCAAATAGCAGAAACAGTTGAGATTGGCATTTTAAATAGAATTTGGTGTTACCCAGGTGTAACGAAAATTTCTAGTATATGATTATTGAAAGTCAGTTCTCCTACCATTGTGTAATATATTTTTTAGCGCATTGGTCAAGTGTTCTTCCCTGTTTGTTTTTAGAACCCTCTCCCTCCCGTACCATGGCAAACAGACCAGAGAGAGTTAGTAAAGAGTACTGATAACTATCACTTAGGTATATATCTTTTTATCATGTTCTGAGCACTATACTGTATTTTAGGTTATTTAAACCTTCTAAAATCTCTTCAAGGAAGGATTTGTTTCCTTTCTGTGAATGATGAATATTAGGCTCAAAGAGCTTAAAATTTCTTGTCTCAGATCTAACAGTCAGCAAATGGCAGAACCAGGTTCCAATCCAGATTTTCTGACTCAGAATAGCCTACTCGACCTTGGACGAGAGAAAGAAGAAGAGTTGGTCTATAGAAATATCATTTGCAGTCCATCCCCAGACCCAGCCAATATTCCCAGAATGTATCTAACCTCGAAAAAATCCGTGTAATGACTAGATTTCCCTGTATAACCAAGCTTATCTATTTGTGTTTCAGCAATACCTGTATTACACTGAAAACTATCTGTGACCATTTTCCAAGATTAGTGTGGTTTGTTCTCTGAAAGAAAAACTTATACCAGAGCTTATTAGAGCTCCAAAATGGGGAAGATGGAGCTAATGCAAGTCTTGTTGTAAATTATCTAATTATCTTGACCTTCAAGAAAAGTTCAGAAGGAGCTTCCTTCATTCTCTCTTTCTATTATTTTACATTTTCACCGTTTTCTCAATACCAAAGAAATGTTTCTGAGGAGCTCCACTCCCGAGAACAGCCTGTCCGGGTCCTTTAGCTCCATCTTCTCCTGTATTCAGAGCCATCCCTATCTTTGCCTTCATGATCCTCAAATTCAGTATTTCTTAGCGAGCCTTTAATTTGCTCTCTTTTTGTTCTTCTCCTCACGGGACCAGCAGGTCATTAGATGCCCTCTCTGTGTGTCTGCCAACCTAGCTGTACTTCCCAAGTCAAAATTGGGCTGTGTGGTTTGACAAATACAAGCATGCTCTTCGAGGTAAGGGAAATGGACATTAAAATTGAGATTGTCCCAAACCCTTTGGATGTATGGCCCCATACCTATCTATGTATATTTTGTGTTCCTTTATTCTGTAGCTGTAACTTACCTTCACATGAGAGCAGAGGAGAGGGACTTGGATACCCCCGTTCCTGACTAGATACGCGATTTAATGCTGTTACTTCTTCTTATTCACAACACCTCTCCACAGATTCCCTTGGAAAATAGAGACTGGCTAATTTAGAAGTGTTTCACGGATATGTCATCGCCCTGTTTAGAGTGATCTTACTCCAAATTCTTGCACATAGCATTCAATAAGTATTGTTGAATGAATGAATGAGCGAATTGAAGTGAAACTGAGTTTATTTTAACTGTAGCCCACAGGTACTCTTTGTGGTTAATGTCCTTCCGTTGTCCATTCTCTGATTCTTGGCATGTGCCGCAAAGGCGAGGCAAAAGCTAACCCAGACTCTGAATTTTCCTGATAGTGTCTCTGATAAGGTTGGGCTACTTGGTGACATTAGTGACATGTAAAAATCTCAAATGTTTCTGATGTGCATATCTCTCCCTCATCACCACAGATGATTCAGCCCCACTTTTATTTGATCGAGACCCCGTGGATGTTGGGGGTTTCCCCACTATGCATCTTTATCGCCGCAGACTTACACCAAGACTCAAGGTGCTTTTGTTTTATGACTTAAATCTGTAATATCCAGATCCTGACATATTTTTCTCTGCACTAAGTGAACTCAGACTTGCCCCGAAACTCAAGATGTGACCCTAGAAATGCAAAAGGGGCCTTTATGAGAGGCAAAAACACATCTTCATGCTGCTGCCTGCACATCAAATTCATTAGCTTGTTCCCGAGTCTAAAAGGAGGGTAAATGCTGAAGGTAGATGATTCACTGTGAAGTGTAGAGTTAATTAAAGTCGTTGGCAGATGTTATATGACAACAGGGGACTCTATGGAGTCTTAGTACCTCCTCAGTACCTTTCATATGTCTTGTGGTTGGGTGACCAGACATGATGCAGCCTAAACTTGAGTTGTCTCTTGCTCCTTTTCATTTCTTCCAGTGGTCATGCAAGATTGTTAATGTTGTTTTCAAAGAAATTCTAGATCGGTTACTTATGCCACTGAATTAAACTAGCTGGAGATCATGATCCTTTTGCTTTCCCTTGTCAGTGATGTTACGACCGGGCCCGAGGCTCACAGTTTTCAATGTTCGCCGTCTCAGGACGTCTTTATTCCACGTTCCTTCCTTAGGTCTTTGTGTGAGTCTCACGTGATGGTGAGGAGACGGCCAAGATGAAGGGAAGCCGAAGGGGGTCAGGAGTGGTCATTCTGAGCTAAGCAAGGAGCATAAACAAAGGTGTCAGAGAGGAACAGCACAGGATGCTTGGGAAACCGCAAACAGTTGCGCGAGCTCTGTAATAAGGCAGGAAATGGGAGGAGATGAAGCTGGACAGGTCGGCAAGGCCAGGTGGGGAATGACAAGACCGGGTGGGGAGGGACAAGGACGCGGTGCGGTGCTGTGTGGGGGCCTCCTCATGTAGTACAGGGAGCCTCCCGGGGGTGAGCCAGGAGCGATGCTGTTAGACTTACACTTACATGTGTGACTTGGGCAGCTGGGCGGAGGTTGGGGGGACTTTGAAAAGCACAGGCCTGGAAGAAGGAAGTCAGATGGGGAGGGAGCATGGAAGCCCAGGAAAGAGATGATAAGGGCCCACAGGAGGGTATTAGAAATGGGGAGGATGGGCTGAATCTGAGGGATATTTGAGGGGAGGGGAGGGGCGGGGTGTTTGGCTGGCTGGTTGGGCGGATCTGGGGAGGGAAGGAATGAACCCCAGTTCTGGCGGGTGCAGGGCGAGACCACGGTTGTTGGCAGCTGGGACTGACAACTCAGGAAGAGCAGCAGCAGGGTCGTCCTTCAGTTCAGCAGGATTTACAGAGGGCCTTCCTCAAGGTCAGGTAGCTGGAAGATGGTGAATGGGGTGCAGGAGACGTTGAGTTTGCGGTTCTGGTGGCATACCCACGGACAAATGTCTGACGGTGGGAAATGGAACTTTGAAGCTGGAAGGAGGGGTGTGGGCCAGAGATAACAGATCTGTGAGTCCCCAGCTCATAACTGGTAGTCGAAACTGAGAGTCAATTTATCTACCCAGGGAGCACGTGGCAGAAGGGGAACAATGGGCTTGGTAAAACTCTAGAAGATGTAAACATTAAACTGTTCATAGAATTCCCTTTATCGTTTAATAGGTAATCCATGCACATTATATGAAATCCAAAGGGTCGGAAAGGCACGTAGAGAAAAGTGAGTCTTTCTCCAACCTCATCCCCTGGCTGTAGTGCTCCCAGCGCTGGGGGCTGCCACCTTTATTGGTTTCTTGTGTACCGTTTGAAAGATATTCTCTACATATGCACATATTTGCAAATATGTTTGTGGTTGTTGGGGTTATTTCACACAGTGCCGTCTAGTGTTCAGTCTGGTCGCGCTGCGGTCCTGGGGACCCACCCATGTGCAGATGTCTAACAGTCGGTGAGAAATAGACCTTTGAGGCTTGCAGGAGAGGTGTCAGCCAGAGATAACAGCTTTATAAGGCATCAGCTCACAGGTGGTAGTTGAAACCCTGAGATTGGATTATCTAGTCACGGAGTGCTTATTTCCTCCTAGAAATGCAACAGAGAGGGGAAGAGAGGAGTGAGCGATAGAAAGAAAAAGGGGGAGAGAAAGGGTGTGAACCTGAGGAGAAGTGAAGAAGGGGAGGGACGTTATTGCTTTTAAGAAAATAAATTATTAGAGGAAAAAAAGAGAACAGTTCAAGTTGTGTTTTGTTCCAGATAGCTAACGGGGTGGGGGAAATAAAGCATTATGATAAAATGGACAGCATAGGGCTTTTGGAAGAGGTGGAGGGACAGACACCACAGAGACACCCTTTCTCTGCTTGTTTAATTTCCTTAAGACTTACATTCTGGGAAGTCTCGCGAAGCCTTCAAACCTAGAGGCCTCTCAGTAGTATGCACTGAAAATACATGGGACGTTTTCCTTTTAAAAGCATTCTAGCAACACCCTCCTCCTTTTGAATGAACCGGCCTCATGATGTCAGAAGCGGCACACTCCAGCTCGGAGGTTCTGGGCAGTGGCTTGCTGGCCTCTAGTGGCCAGGAAGGAGCCTCGCCGCTCCCGGCTCCGCCTGGCTTCACTGTGACTTCAGCGAGGAGAGGGGGATGTGGACAGGGGTTTATGCTAATAAGGGTCTTAGTTACTAACCACGTGGAGGGCTTCTTGGGAATACTGGAGACGATTGGCTTCTTCATGCAAACCCCCATTTACCTGGATAACAAACTTGCTTTGGCCCAGAACAGATTATGGAGGCAGCATTTAGGCCCAGACTCGAATTCCTTGTTTCTAAGACGTAGAAAATATTCTAAAGATAATGCTTTCCAGTTTCTCTGGTGAAAGGTGCAAAAGTAGATGGCAGGTAAGATAGGTTTGGAGCAGACTCGTGAGCATGTGAGGAAGCAGATCAAATGGAAATAACGAAAACCAAACAAGTGTGTAGACTCTAAAGGAGGATGTACATAGACAGCATTATTTTGAGGAAAACTCAGTGATCATGTGGCCTCCGTAATAGTTTCTTGAGCAACCTTTGCAACTTCTCCAAGCTTCAGCTTGCCCATCTGGGAATAGCGGTACGTCCCACGTGTATGCGTTGCCAAGATTACACGAGTCAGAACGTGAAGGGCTTACTTTACCTTTCACTGTGCAGCAGTGACACTTATTAAGTTTTAATAAATTTAGCTATTATTATTATTTTACTGTTTTAGTATTATTATTCTCTAGGAGATACAGTCCCATCTTCAGTTTTAGGACAGACCGGGAGAATCTTGCCCTAAATTGAAATTCTGCTTGACAGTTTATACAGGTCTTCAAGTACATGTTGATCCCACTTAATTAAGGCAGCGCCTAAAATTCCTCATAAACTTCTCCTCAAATAGATGGAATGCTCCTTCTTCTAAGGGGAAAGATGTACTTGAATGGCCTCTTTTGTTTTTTTTTCCCGCGGTACGCGGGCGTCTCACTGTTGTGGCCTCTCCCATTGCGGAGCACAGGCTCCGGACGCGCAGGCTCAGCGGCCATGGCTCGCGGGCCCAGCTGCTCCGCGGCATGTGGGATCTTCCCGGATCGGGGCACGAACCCGTGTCCCCTGCATCGGCAGGCAGATTCTCAACCGCTGAGCCACCAGGGAAGCCCTGATAGTACTTTTTGTTATTTATTTTTATTATCCCACTAGACTATAAAGAAAATGGTTGTTTAGAAAACTCCGTTTTTAATAACTCAGTTTTAATAAATTCTCAAATACATAGGCACTTTAAAGGAAAAACTTTTCATCTAACTTATATCATTATTTGTGGCGGTAAAGAGTGGGTTATCAATTGTTAGAAAAGAGAAAAGCCCTACCTGAAACATTCCACGATGAATGTTGACGCTAATCCAAGGTTCCCTGTCAGCCATTCTGTAGGGTTCCATTGATCACTTAGGAGCACGAAAGCGAGTGTCTGGATACTGTTTCGAATGTGACTGCCTTTCGGGACTTCCGTGGTGGTCCAGTGGTTAAGACTCCGCCCTTCCAATGCAGGGGGCGCGGGTTCGCTCCCCGGTTGGGGAACTAGGGTCCTGCATGCTGTGTGGCGTGGCCGAAAAATAAAAAGTAATTTAAAAAAAGAATGTTACTGCCTCTCAACTTTAAATAAACCTCGTCAATTACCTTTATTTTTCCAGAAGGAATTAACTTCTAGTTTTCAACTAGCTTGGCATTTTCATCTTCATTTCTAATATTTCCGGTATTCTCCAGCACAAGGGTCCTCACTTTTCTCCACGTATCTTCAGAATAGAACTCCTGTCTGTCCTCATGACTCAGCTTCGAACCACACGTCATCATATCCCAAAGACAGATTCATTCCTAGTTAGACACAAATCAAAAGTTTGTGAGTGATTTGACACTTATAATGTCCTTTATTATTTTGAATAAGTACATTATCACCAGGTACACCAAAAAACTGATATTGACATTACTTGTTTGCATTCAAGGCCGCGGAACCAAGAGTAGGATGAAAACTGGAAGTGGAGAGAACGGGAGAGGATGACATCTTCCTGACTTGGCTAAGGAGCCAGACTTGGAGGAGTCGCAAGAAATCCGTCTGTCTTTGACTGCTGTGTCACTTTCCATGTATCTCCCAGTGCCCTAAGCCAGAGTTTCTTGCTCCCCGACGCACACTCCCCTGCCCCCCTCCCAATCAGAAGTCCTCTATTCTCAGTCTCTGTGGTCTTTGCTCCTTGTACCTGATCACACTCATGGGTTGGACAGTGCTTGCTACATTGTGCAGTTCATCTGTGGTGCTTTAATCTTCAGGCCTTTAGAAGAAAAGCAAAAACTTGTGGATAATGATGCCATCATGGATCTTTGTTTGAACATGGGCAATTCCTTGTGCCACAGTGTTGGTTTTGGCAGCCAAATGTGTCTGATTCTTCTTCAGACTGTGAGTAAATCTGGAGATTTTACAGGGCTGCTAGCTCACGAAGTGTTTCATGTTAGACTTGTGGAGTCCTCGCTCACGTAACTTCCTGGTTACCCTAGACAAGCAAATCTGCGCTCCCCGTGACTTTCATGACAACAAAGGGAAGGTTCTTCTAGTATGGCAGAGGCCCCAGGGACAATTCTACTGGTGATTTTAAGTTTTCCAAACACTGCTGAGTTTTCCTTATTATTCTCTTGGCCTTCTCTCTGAGTGGTGAGGTTACGCTAGAAGTGGAGCTTCTTAATCATAACATCACTACCTCATTAGCAGAAAGAAATCAGGCCCAAAGAGCATAAGTCCTAGAAAGTTGTTTGCAAGCAGCCTCAGTAGTGGTGCTGCTGTCCTTGCCTGTCAGTGTAGAAGCCCAGCCGGAGAAGGCCTGGCCGGGACAGTAAATTAAACAAGGAGGCCCCTGGGCTGAGGTGGCTCGGAGGCCACTGTGGAAGTGAACTGAAGTCTAAGCCTGCATATGCCTCAAGGCTACTAAATTGAAACCTAAGGGCAACCAATCACAACAGGCCAGCTAGGCTTTAAGCTGTAACCCATCGAAGCATTTCCTTTCTTTGCTTCCACACTTCTCTGTATAATCTTTCAGCAGAGCACCCCTAACAACTGCCGGTTTGGCACTGTGCCATTGGAATCAATGTTTGCTCGGATAAGCTCTTAAAATTTTTAATATACCTCAGTTTATCATTTGACAACACCAAACGCTGAACACCTTCAGACAGGGACATTTATTTCCTCCCGAACATTCAGTTCAGTGAGCAGATTTGATTTCTGCTACGGTAGAATTCTGGCAAACAGGGAAAATAATCATCTTCTGTTTTCAATCTTTCTATGTTTTGCATTATATTTTTGATGTACCAGGGCATAAAAGGCTTCCGACAGTAATAGGGACATTCCATGAGGTGGCAGTAATTTCACTGAAGCAAGTGCATTGAAATTCACTTGAGGTTTTTCTCATTATCAAATTCTATGCCAAATGAATATTCCATAAATCCAAATGGATTACCAGTGGGATATACACTTGTTATAGAACAACATTACATATTTGGTCTACATCAGAAATAGTAAGCCTTGTTTGCCATTGAAAATGTCTTTATATGTTCCTTTTTAAACTTTTTAAACCATTTTTAATTGAAGTATATTTAATTTACAATGTTGTGTTAGTTTCAAGTGTACAGTAAAGTGATTCAGTTATTCATATATATATATATATATACATATTCTTGTTCAGATTCTTTTCCCTTCTAGGTTATTACAAGATATTGAGTATAGTTCCCTGTGCTGTACAGTCGGTCCTTGTTCGTTATCTCTTTGATACATAGTAGTATATGTATTTTAATCCCAACCTCCTAATTTATCCTGCCCCCCCACCCCCCCATCCCCTTTGGTAACCATAAGTTTGTTTTCCATATCTGTGAGTTTATTTCTGTATTGTAAATAAGTTCATTTGTATCATTTTTGTAGATTCCACGTATAAGTGATATCATATGATAGTTGTCTTTCTTTGTCTGACTTCCTTAACATGATAATCTCTAGGTCCATCCATGTTGCTGCAAATGGCATTATTTCATTCTTTTTTGTGGCTGAGTAGTGTTCCATTGTGTGTGTGTGTGTATGTATATATATACATACACACATACACACGTACCACATCTTCTTTATCCATTCCTCTGTTGATGAACATGTATTTTGCTTCTCTGTCTTGGCTGTTGTAAATAGTGCTGCTCTGAACATTGGGTGCATGTATCTTTTCAAATTAGAGTTTTGTCTGGATATATGCCCAGGAGTGGGATTGCTGGATCATATGGCAACTCTATTTTCAGTTTTTCTGAGGAACCTCTATACTGTTTTCCATAGTGGCTGCACCACTTTACATTCCCACCCACAGTGCAACAGGGTTCCCTTTTCTCCACACCCTCTCCAGCATTTATTGTTTGTAGATTTTTTAATGATGGCCATTCTGACTGGTGTGAGGTGATACCTCATTGTGGTTTTGATTTGCATTTCTCTAATAATTAGTGATGTTGAGCATCTTTTCATGTGCCTGTTGGCCATCTGTATGTCTTCTTTGGAGAAATGTCTGTTTAGGTCTATTCTTCCTGAGAGGCGCGTCTTAACTATCTAGGGCCCATTTTTCCAAAGCACAATGCTGTTGCATACTTAATAGACTCCAGCATAGTGTAAACATAACCTTTGTATGCATGAGGAAACCAAAAAATGTGTGTGACTGACTTTATTGCAATATTGGCTTTATTGCAGAGGTCTGGAACTGAACCTGCAGCATCTTCGAGGTACACCTGTGTTTGTAAAAAAGACTGCAGTAATATCCTCCCACTGTCCATACCCATGAGCACTTCCCTCCCACACTGGCTCTGTGCTTGCCCGCGTGACTTACTTTGGTTAATGGGGCAATAGCCAATGTGACATAAACGGAGACTTGAAAAGTGCTTGCCCTCTTTTGCTGCTCTTGGGAACCCTGTAATCACCACCATGCAACAGGCCCAGACTAGCCTGCTGGATGATGAGGGACACATGGCCAAGTCATCCCCTGCCTCACCTGACAGAGAGCCAACAATCAGACACGTGAAGGAGGCCATCTGGAACTAACCAGAGAAAGAAAATTTAAGATAAGATCTGAAGCCTACTAGGAGTTAGCCAGCAAGTCTCTCTGTGCCAACCAGTGCCCAATATCAAGCCAGGAACTGCCTCTCAAAGAAGGTGGGCTGGTGCCAGACACGTAACAAGACCCTCCTCAGGAGGATAATAGTTACGTATAATGCCTGCACTAAAAGATCCTGGTAGATAACCTTTGATCAAGTGGTCACCTGGCAGTCATGTGTGTAATACTCGTGTGATAAACTGTATTCAACATTTGAAGCTATAGTAAAATGATAGCCCAAAATTAACTTAAATTTGAGATACTTTATTCTTTAATAAAAACACAGGATCATACTATACAGAATTTAAATATGCGTGAATCTGAACAATTTCTTTTATCACAGTGAGCATGCAAGTGTCTACAAGATGAGCACTCTTAAAATTAGGGCCAGATGATAGCTCCAGTTAGCTGGTTCCAAGTTTCTTTTAACTCTTAATGTCTTGGAATAGAATCTCGAGTGAAGAAGTCCTATATTTGGCAATATCTCAACACACTTATTTCTATCTCAAGAGACCTAGTTACTACTACAGATGTGAATAATTCTAAACAGCAATACATGATTTACTTAGCTTCTGTACTTGTAAACTGGGAAAGGGAAGAAAAACAAAAAGTGTGGAATCATTTTAACATCATTAATTGTTGACTCTTAGTAAAAGTTACATATGGCCAGAAATATACATGGGATACAAGAACAGTAAGAAAAAGTCCTGCATCTTATTCCACTTAATCATCACACATGTAACAAATAATTGTAACTTTTATTGATATTTCATAAAACCAACTTTCACTCCCTTTTAAGTCCTCAACCTCATTTTCTTTTTTTAAGGAAACTTTATTTATTTATATATAAACATCTTTATTGGTGTATAATTGCTTTCCAATGGTGTGTTAGTTTCTGCTATATAACAGAGTGAATCAGCTCTACCTATACATATATCCCCATATCCCCTCCCTCTTAAGCCTCCCTCCCACCTCCCCCATCCCGCCCTTCTAGGTGGACACAAAGCACCGAGCTGATCTCCCTGTGCTATGCGGCTGCTTCCCATTAGCTATCTATTTTACATTTGGTAGTGTATATATGGAACTTTACTTTTATTTATTTATTTATTTTTGGCTGCGTTGGGTCTTCGTTGCTGCACGCAGGCTTTCTCTAGTTGTGGCGAGCAGGGGCTACTCTTCGTTGCGGTGCGCGGGCTTCACGTTGCGGTCGGTGGCTTTTCCTGTTGCAAAGCATGGGCTCTAGGCGCGCGGGCTGCAGTAGTTGTGGCTCGCGGGCTCTAGAGCGCAGGCTCAGTAGTTGTGGCGCACGGGCTTAGTTGCTCCACGGCATGTGGGATCTTCCCGGACCAGGGCTCGAACCTGTGTCCCCTGCATTGGCAGGCAGATTCTTAACCACTGCGCCACCAGGGAAGCCATCAACTTTATTTTCAATCCCTGCTGTTAGCTTCATGCTTGGGACTTGCGAGATTAAAAATTTTATAACCATAATCGTTTCAGAAGGAATTGTGATTAATTTTGGTAGATTGTATAGTGGATTACCACCATCTTTATTTCCTCTCCCCTACCGTTTAATTCAGTTAGGCCGTAAAGCTTGTGAAGGATATGTTTGCTATTTCGTTTTTGGCCTCTTCAGCACTTACCACAGTGTTTGGTAGGAGCTTAGTAAATGATTGTTGAATACTCAGAGGAAGTGCCTAATCCGTCCCTTCTTCTCCCTGACTTCCTCTTAGTCCTCAGTAAATTTTGGCGAATATGACTAAGACATGCTCAGAATCTGCGAGGGGGTTTAAGTCGGGATGCTTTAATGTCTCTGCACTTTGTCTCCATATTTTACTGCCTGTAATTCCATGACTAGTGATACTCCCCTAGAGATCTGGACAGTATGCTTTCTTCTTTCCATTTCTCACGCTCTCTCTGTGAATCCATCCTACGCATCAGGGCCAGGGCTGAATAACGTGTGTATCTTTACCTGGGTCAGTTTTGCAAATGTAAGGAATTTGTTGCTTCAGTGATGTGGACAAATCAATTCAGGTGGTTTCATGCACACATTCAAAACTGTGCCCATGTAATCATTGGAAAGAGTTAGCAAGGAAGGAGGCAAGCCTGGGAGAGATGGAATGCACTTACATTTTTCATTTCCCTCTGCATAAATACGTGTCATAAATACATTTTCTAAAATTTCTCTCGAGACTTCCTCTTTCACTGGATTGTTTAGAAGTGTGGTGTTTAATTTCCAAAAGATTGGAGATTTTCCTTTCTGTTAATGATTTCCAGTTTAATTCCATTACGATCAGAGATTTTAATTCTTTAAAATGTGTTCATGTTTTATTTATGACCCAGGATGTGGCCTATCTTAGTGAGTATTCCCTGTGTGCTTGAGAGGAATGGGTATTCTGTTGTTGTTGGGTAGAATGTTCTGTAGATGTCAGGTGGATCCCATTTGCTGATGTTGTTCGGTTCTTTCATACACTTGCTGATTTTTTATCTGGTAGTTCCATCAGTTACTGAAAGAGAGGTGTTGAAATTGTCAGCTATAATGTGGATTTGCCTAGTTCTCTTTCAGTCATGTCAGTTTTGGTTTTGTGTGTTTTGCAGCTCTGTTGTTTGGGGTGTACATGTATGTGGGATTGCTACATGCTCCTGGTAGACTCATCTTTTTATCATTATATAATGTCCCACTTTATCCCCGGTGATGTTTTTTCCCCTGAAGTCTACTTTATCTGATATTAGTAGGTCACCTCTGCTTTCTTTTGAATGGTGTTTGTATGATACATCATTTTGCATCCTTTTATTTTTAACCTACCTATATCATTATATTTGAAGTGAATTTCTTGTAGACAGCATGTATTTGGGTTTGGGGAAACTTTAATTATTGTTTATTCTGCTCTTCCTTCCTGTTCATAATCTCTCAATCTCCTGTTTTCCCATTGTACTTTATTTGTATTTACGGTATAGCAGTTTATCACATTTTGTCTTATGTACGTATTCGAATGTGATTATAGAAGCAGTTTCTTATGTATTTGAATGCGATTATAGAAGCAGTTTCTTATATCTTTGATCCCCCATATGGAAGACAGGCAAATTTTGGTGGCTTGAGTTCAATATAGTACTATTTTTAAATTTGCTGTGCTCTATTACCTGGTTTTCTTTCATTGAAGTGCAGTTGACTTCCAATGTTGTGTTAGTTTCTGGTGTACAGCAAAGTGATTCAGTTATACATATATATACACATTCTTTTTCATATTCATTTCCATTATGGTTTATCACAGGATATTGAATATAGTTCCGTGTGCTATACATCAGGACCTTGTTGTTTCTCTCTCTTACCTGTTAATGGTAAACTTAAAGTGTAAAATCCATGAAAGAAATGAGATTTTACATTTTGAAAAATCTCATCCTTCGTTTACTTTAGGAAGGCATATTGATGTTTGGTTGCTACACATAAAAATGCTTATGTAAAAGATTTAAAACTTTATTTTTAATTCCATCAAAGGGAAATATTATATCAGAGAGTCATAGTCTCAAATTCTGAAATCTGGGAAATCTAAATTTAAGAAAATACAAACTCGAGTGTATTTGACATGAGAACTTCTTGGGTGAATTAACGTAAGATGGTTAGAGGATGAAGAACTGTGGTGAAGGAGGGGAGTAGGTGGGAAGAAGCAAGTGAAAACTCCTTTCATTGCCAGTTCATACCCATTCTCTGCAACAAATCAAATATTCTTACTCCCTAATTTAATGTCAATGCTAACATTGCCCCTCATATATATATATATATATTTTTTTTTTTTAAATCTTTTTTGGAGTATAGTTGATTTACAAGGCTATGTTAGTTTCAGGTGTACAGCCCTCATATGTTAATAATAGCAAAATATAGGGATTTCTGTTGGCTCATAAAATAATAGCCTCATTGATGAGAACTAATAATTTTCGCAGAAGTGTTTTAGTAACATGTAGAGACTATGGTAACATCAGGGAACATTTTGCTTTTCCTTCAAGGGTTGCAAACTCCACCGCCCACCTGGGTCAGGGAGGTCATTTAAATGTGTGAAATGGGTCAAGGGTTTACCAAGGAATGTTGAGGACTGTGGTAAAGTAGCAAGCGCACGCCCCATATAAAGGCATTCCATTTAAAACATTTTAAAAATTTTATGAAGGACATACAAAACACGTCTCCTGGCCAAGCCACCTTTGTGCGACCTCCAGTTAAATTACTTAGCCATTTCAATGGAGAAGAAAACTAGTCTGTCTTTATCACGTTCAGGGTGCCTTTACCTCACATGTAACTTTCTCGTTTCGGAGTCATGTGGAATCTCTGAATATGGAATCATCATATGGGGACATTTTACAGTATGTAGTGACTATAAGACATGATGCTATGCCTCAGGAATTTCTGACCCCTAGAATCTTAAAATCAATAGGCAGATTAAAAAAATCAGGGTCCCAACAAGGTCTAAATAGTCATTTTTACTTTAAAACTTATTTTGTATATGAACATATATAATCTTTCTTTAAAATTAAGAATGGGACTTCCCTGGCGGTCCAGTGGTTAAGACTCCATGCTCCCCCTGCAGGGGGTGCACGTTTGATCCCTGATCGGAGAACTAAGATCCCACATGCTGCGTGATGCGGTCAAAAAAAAAAAAAAAAAACTTAGGCTAAAACAGCAAATAATTAAAACACTTAGCAAAAAAAAAGAATAACAATTATTTTTAAAAATTAAATTAAGAATGGCATCAATGATCAATGATTCAATATATATTTTGCTCTAGATCAGAGGCCAGCAAAATTTTTCTGTAAAGGTTCAGATAGTAAATATTTTAGGCTTGCAGGCCACACGATCTCTGTCGCGAGTAGTAAATTCTCTCATGATAGTACAAATGTAGCCACAGACAATATATGTGTGTGACTGTGTTCCAATAAAAGTTACTTATGGACTTTGTGATATTTTCACAGAAAAAAATTGGGGTACTAGTTTTTTAAAAACAAATGGGTAAAACCATTACTAGTTACCCAAACCTTTAATGCTCAGCCAAAGTTGAGTTGATATGAACCTTGTTTCTGCACTCGAAGTTAGCTCCATTTACTATCAAAATCCCACAGGGTATTTTCCAGTTGTTTTGGAAAGAAGGCAATATCATGTCTCAGAGCCAGCCCAGTGGCGTACAATGACCAGGCAGTGGGAGTGTCTGCCCACATGGGAAGGCTTATGACTTGCACTGTTTTGCTGTGCCTAGTGATAATAAAATGCAGACAGATTTTAGTCAGGTTTATTTTTTATTATTCTTGAAATTGTCTGTAGTCAGTGAACCCTATTGTTGGCTGTACTCATTGCCTACACCAAGGGGCAGACCGCTTCCACTGGCCCATCCTTGGAATGCCACATGGGGCCAGCCTACATGACGTTTGCCCACATGGTATCATTGGAGGGCTGTAGGAAAGCCTCAGACAAGTCTACCATAAAACAGCTGAAATTCTGCCATTCATAACAGAAATAATAATGATAGAAGTGGAGAATTAGCATTCATTGACTGTCTACCATGTGCCAGAAATTATGTGTTAAATGCTTTATTTATATTTGAAAGATGAGCGAATGGAGTTTCTGAGAGGCGAAATAACTTATCCAAGGCCACAGAGGGGGCCAGATTCGGGGGGATTCGGGACTGGGTGCAGGGAGTGAGTAGGGTGGAGAAGACGATGTGAGAAACCTCAGGAAAGAGGATGCATAAAGTCATGAGAAGAAACGGTTCTGAAGAACCTAGGGGCAGGACAGGAATAAAGACGCAGATGTAGAGAATGGACTTGAGGACACGGGGAGGGGGAAGGGTAAGCTGGGACGAAGTGAGAGAGTGCCATGGACATATATACACTACCAAATGTAAAATAGATGGCTAGTGGGAAGCAGCCACATAGCACAGGGAGATCAACTCGGTGCTTTGTGACCACCTAGAGGGGTGGGATAGGGAGGGTGGGAGGGAGACGCAAGAGGGAGGAGATATGGGGATATATGTATATGTATAGCTGATTCACTTTGTTATACAGCATAAACTAACACACCATTGTAAAGCAATTATACTCCCATAAAGATGTTAAAAAAAGAGAGAAATGTATGTGAACAAACAGCTCATGAGATGGGAACTTGAAGTGGCTATTAAAAATTGGGGGAAAAAAGAAAAGAAAAAGAGTCGTGAGAAGAGAGAGTTGCATGAGGAAAATATGAAAGGGTAGGGTTGAAATGAACGAGTGTGTCACAAGTTTCCCATGGCTGCCTTTGTTCCCCGGTGTGTCCTTTCTCCTCATCTTGAGCAGTGTATTTACAGCTAACAATATGCAGAATGCTTCCAGATTGCTGCTATCACAGGAGCCAGGGGTTTTCTGTGTCCGCTGAGCCTGCGGAATGCTCACTTGTTCAGTTTGTCAGCTATGCTGCAAACAAAGACTATGAACCATGTGACCAATCGTCATATAGAATTGCTCGAAAAGAAAACTTACTCCATACACATTTATAAAGAAGCTCAAATAATCATTCAAGCCTTCTTCCTAGCACTTTGACATAATATTAAAAAACAACAACACTGACGCAACATTCACAAGCATCAGCATATTGTAGAAGAATTAATTACCATAGTTTGATTGTTATATAAGATCACCTTTTCTAACCCCTAAAAACTATTTAACACCTTTTGAAAAGTGAGGTGATTGTGTAAGATGTAAAGGTAGTTTTGGTCTCATAGAAAGATTTCAGCACTTAACAGGCTCAGGGCCTTCCTCGTTCAAAAGAGGTGTGTCTTATTTTGGCAACCCAGATCTTTTTCCTATGACTCTGTAAACATTTTAGGTATGGCCATAGCTGTCATGTAGTAAAAGACCTCAACTAAGATGAATACTAAAAGCACCTCTAGTGAGAAAAAGAAAAAGAAAAGAATAGAAAAAATAAGATGAAAGCATGTCTACAATTGGTAAAAAGGGAAGGGAGAGACAGGGAAGTTATCATCATATTCACTGAAATTGAAAGTAAATGTAAAATGGATAGAAAGTTTTAACGTTAGGAGACTAAAAGTGGTCCTGCAACTTCAGTGTGCATCTCTATCACCTGGAGGGATTGTTAAAACACAGATCACAAGTCCTCACCCTGAAAGTCTCTGATTCAGGAGGTCTGAGGTGAGGCCCGATAATCTGCATTTTTAGCAAGTTTCCAGGTAATGCTGATGATGCAGGTGTGGGGACCACCCTTTAAGACCTGTTGGACCAGAGCAATGCTGCTTACTCTTTTCAAACTAACTACTCCTGATAGCAGAGGAGAGCAGGCCACCATGGGCTGCATGTGTGAATCCTGTATCTGCCATTCACCAATTGTATGACCTTGGCCTCGGTACTTGACTGCTCTGTGAATTTTGCATTCTACTCTGTGACATGTCCCTGTTTTTTTTCATATAAGAATGACACCCCCTTAAATCTTTTGAGTAAAATGTTAAGTTCTAGGGTAAGGCACTGATCTGCAAACCCCACAGCACGCTACAGTCACCAAGGGGACTCGAAAAAATACTGATGGCTGGTACCCATCCCCAGAGACTCTAACGTATTAAGTATAAGGTTAGCTTGGGAAGAGGCATTTTAAGAAAGTGGTTGGTGTAGTTATAACAGTACATGGTATAGATCAGTGAAAATATATAAGCCGAGGCTGCATGCATCTACATGGAGAAATAAACCCTCAAAAAAGCAACAGGAAATAGTCACATTATAACACAATAATACTTCTGTAAGGATCAAACACATTTAAAACAACTCCACATACATAGATGGTAAAAGAGTGAGAACGTGGACAGGAAACATAACGTACACCCCCAAGGTAATATTTACCTCTTGTTAGGAAGGGGCTTGGAGGATGCCACTGAAGCGGCATACAAAAGAAACTTCTGGTGCAAAAATAGTTAATTACTTTTAAAAAAGGAACGGGAGCAAGTGTGACAAAATGTTAACATCTAATACATCTAGGTGGGAGTTAGATGAGTAATTTTTATATCATTATATACATTTCTGTTGTGTATTTGCAAGTCATAGAAAGGGAAGCTACATCTTCTATGCTCAGGGAGTGTGTCAGTTGTGGACCCTGCTGTGTGGTACTGGAAAAGACAAAGGGGAATCTATTGCACTGAGAGAAATCTCAAAAATACTTGACACGGGGCCCTTTTATTCAAGGAGAGTCTTGTAGGATGAGAGCTGTCAGAACACATTTGGGAAGCACTGCTTTATTGAATGGTGGACACCATCATCCAACGTTCGGTGTCATATGTCACCCCCGATGAGTGAAGACACAGACTTAAGCTTGTAAAGGATGGACTGTCATAGTCATGCTTGAGCTCCCACCCCTGCTTGATAGTAGGAATCAGGCAATTTAGATCTGCAAGTAGTTCAGAGTCGGGAGGTACGTCCCGGGTCCTCAGTGTTGCACCCAGGTTCAGAGATTCACTAGGATTCTTGGAAAAGGATTCTTGGGAATCAGCATATAGTTGCAGTCGGGGCTGAGATTTATCACAGCCATGTCGTAAGGATACAGAGCCAGATCCTACGGGGACAAACACAGGCGGAGTCTGGAGGAATCCATGTGTACGCCTCCCATGAGGGGCCACACACAACATCCTCTTCCCCCAGAAATTAAAATGCAGCATCATGTGTGCAATGCTTTTGCCCAGGGAAGCCCTTTGAGACTCAGTTTAGGGTTGTTTTTTGTTTTTTACTGGAGGCTGGTCACTTAGGCACCCTCTGCCTATCATGTAGCAGAAGTCCAGACTTCCAGAAGGAAAGTAGGTGTCAGAATAAAAGACGATGTTTGTATTCGGTCCAGCCACAGTAAAAAATCGTATCAATTAGGGAGTATTAAGTACCCCCCGCCCCGAAATCGAAGCTCCCAGACACCAGCCAAGGGCCAAGTTTGCAAACAGGCCTTTCTGAGGGTAGCAGTCTCAGGACTGCTATGTTCTTGTGTCTGCAGAGGACAGTTGGCGGAAATCTCAGATACTACCATCACTAGTATTAAGGAAACCTACAGGATAGAATGATGGGGTGAAACCAGCAAGGTGAAGCCTATTAAGGGAAAACAAGAGCTTTGCCTTAAAGTCCAAAAGATCAATTCTGAGTACTGGCTGGAGGAGACCCAGCTTGACAGCAGTTAATATGAAAACCCCCCAGGGGGGGTTGCTGCTCAATATCAATTAACAGTGTTAACTGAGCCATTGGAAAAACTAATTGAAACTTATTCTAAATTAATGGGCGTGTCAGGTCCAGATCAATGGATGTAGAACTCCCATGGTATTCTGAAACGACCAAACATCATTTGGAAAATGTATGCACTTCTAAGGCTTTTATTCTAATACATGGATGAATAAATAAAAGATGTGCAGTAGGTAGTGTGGGCTGCTAGAGTGACACATGTATGAGCAGCTTTACCTTTTTTTTTTTTTTTTTTTTTGGCGGTACGTGGGCCTCTCACTGCTGTGGCCTCTCCCGTTGCGGAGCACAGGCTCCGGACGTGCAGGCTCAGCGGCCATGGCTCCGCGGCATGTGGGATCTTCCCAGACCGGCGCACGAACCCGTGTCCCCTGCATCGGCAGGCGGACTCTCAACCACTGCGCCTCCAGGGAAGCCCAGCCTTATCATTTTTGAAATGAGGTTTTGAACATTTTGAAATGAGTCTGGGAGATTCTCTTTTGCTCCATTTGGCAGAACTGAGACCATGGAGGCAGCTTTAGGAAACAGATACGGAGACAATATAAAAAAGGAATGAGGGCAGCCCAGCTATGGAATTGGCTGACTTGGGCAAGAATGTCTTCCCCAATAATGGAAATGTACACACAGCTGGATGAACATGTGTCTCTAGACTGGAGGAGACATTGAAACTGAAGATCTGTAGAGTCTCTTTCTACTCTACAATGCTTGACCCTGTGGTCCTATTAATTTAGACGTTTCCACTGTGCCCGTGGCTCAGAGGCTGCTGAATGGACGGTCAAAGGAAGAACAGGAGTCATGACCTTTGTCCGGTGTCTCAGTCTCATTTTGAGTGTTGCTGCAGGAACCCCGGGGATGCTCCCAAGCCCTGGGGGCTCATTTCATAACATTGCCTCATACAGGCAGGCCCTAAAAGTTTTGGAGACAAAACTTTTCACTGGCAAGATTCATGCTTGAAATTCTACCTCGAGAATTAATCTGCTAAGGATTCTGTGACAGACATCAAGACACTACCTCAGTGAAGGACTCTGTTAAATTTGAGATGCAATTTCAGTATACACCAGGAAGTTCCTTAGTCCCAACTGACCAGAGCTCCTCACGTTATACCATTAAGCATTCATTTTTCTGCATCTTACTAATATGTCAACTTTCACAAAACACCCACTAAAAATAAATACCCCTGGGTGAAGTAGTGCTTTAGCTAATCTCATGTAAATCAGGGTTCTCTAAATGCTTCATATTATGTAAAAAATATTGATTTCTATCAGGAAAAATTCAGTTGTATCAGTAAAAAAAAAAAAAAAAAAAAAAATGTGTCCCCACCATGCCTATATCTATTTTATTTCCTCATATACTTGACTCCCTGGACTCAGTCTCATTCAAACTTACTTCCTTGAAACAACCAGAACCCTAGTCACAGCCAGCTCTCTGCCTGCCCTGCAGCTGTACCCTGCTAGTGCCTTTGGCTGGAGTAAAACTCACCGCCACGCAGAGGGGTCTCTCTTGAAATTCATAGTGCAAACCTCACGTGGGCCCTTAGTGCAGCTGGGCCATCAGACTGTTCTTCCCCAATCTAGTCACTCTCCCGGAAGTTTATCTCAGACTTGAGTGTGCTGTCAATCACCGGGGGTCTTGATAAATACACTTTCTGATCTTGCCATTGAGTATGAGAGCCTGTGTTTCTAACAGGCCTCCAGGTAAGGTGCAACGCTGGTGACCCTCGAGTAGCAAAGTCCTAGATGACTATTTCATACTTTATTATCTCTCTTCAAGCTTCTAACACTTGCTCCCCGACCCCTACAACCAGCTAGTGACCTGCTTCTTACCGTACCGAGAAAGTGGTAGGAATCAGAGGAGGGCATCACAGACTCCGTCACCTCACCTACTGTCCTGCCAGCACCTGGACCCACGCATTCTGCCTTCCCGTCTGTTAACAGACATCTCAGACATACGTTGCTCAAGAGTGAACTTCTGATGTTGTCCCTACTATCTCTTCTACCAAGTTCCATGCGCCCATCTCTGCCGGGCGCATCTCTGTCATTTCTCCAGTTGCTGAAATCAAAAGCCTTGAAGTAATCCTTTCTCATGTTTCTTTCCTTCATACCCTATATCCAATCCTATTTGCTTTACCTTCAAAACACATCCATAGTCTGACCACTTCTCACTACCTGTACTGTTACCACCCCCTCCAAGATACCTGGATCACCATAATCATCTGGTAAATGGCCTCCCTGCTTCTAACCTTGCCCCATTAGGGTCTATTTAAAACTAAGCAGTGAGAGTGATCTTATTAAACTTACCATATGTTATTGAATCTAAGATGCCATCAATTGTAGGAAGCAGCCTTATTTTATGTATAAGTAAGTAAAGTAAGGGACATTGCCATGAAGTAAACTATGACGCTTTGCCTTAATAATAATCTTGTGCAAAACATCACTTAGTCTCACCAGAATCTGTCTGCTTTGAAGATACTTCACAATTCCAGGATACTTGACACTTTTTACTGCATGCAGATTCATTCATTGCTTGATGGAATGGCAGGCAATCCTTTCGGATGTATATCATGAACAAAAGAAAACCCAAGTCCATCTACTCATTGATACATTTTTAAAGCACTTACTTGGTAATTGTTTTGCAAGAAGTTATGGACTTTCAGTCATTCCTCCAACGATGAACATTCATTTCACTAGTATCCAATTTTTACGCTGCTGCTGTGTTTCCCTGACTTTCTGTTGCACCTTAACTTTTTGTTCCAGTACCAAATCATCATATAATCTTTTGGAAGGCACTTGAAAAAGCAATTAGACTCAACATGGGTAGTACGGATAATGCACAGAACTCGCCTAAAGGGAGGAAACTGAGAACTTCCCTGAACAAGTTCCTCTGTGCAGGCAATGACAACTATGCCTGAACTGCCACTTGCCAGACAAGTATTCGAATACAATTTCTACAAGGCTAATCCCGATAACCCCAGGGATAAAACGTAGGGAAAAAGTGATAAAATTCAGTACATCAGATCATGTCCCTCCTATACTCGAAACTATCAAAGGCTGTCTATTGCATTTACCAGCATCTGTACCGTACCCTACAGAGTGTTATGCGTGGGCTCCCTGGCCCCCACCACAAGCACTTGGGTCTTTGCCCTAGAGGGGGTTTGTCGTTAGAGTAACCAGGTGGGTGTTTGGAATCTAGCCACGAGGATACTGAGTTGACGATATATTTAGTTTGGACTTCTGCGCTGTATTTCAGTGGTTCACAGTCCTACCTAGAGGTAAGCTACTGCTAGCTTTCCCACGTACGAAATGGCTTCCAGAAATTCTCCTCATGTCCGCTGTGCTGACTCACCTGTGTTAGGACATGAGGATGCAAGGCCAAAGGCTGTTTGGTAACATAACCACGTGCTCTGGCTCCTGGCACCGGGAAGAAGGGACGGACTGGCAGAGAAACAATTACCGGAATGCATGGTGCCAGAAGCTAGACCATGGGAAACTCTTCTAAGCACTAGCATATAAAATTGTAGGCAGAGTGGTTTACTCACATCAATGCTTGTCGAAACAGAAGTTCATTCCTATCAGGAACATACATGAAACTGCAGCCGTAAACGCCACCCCATACTTCAGGATTCTCAGTGTGTGTGCTGTTTGTCGGATTTTAGGGGTGGTAATATACTGCAGTTTCCTTTGTCATTCTACATAAATCTTTGATTTTGTGCCTCATTTTGTATTTGTGCCTTTGAATTCTTTTTTTTTCTAATACTTTTATTGGAGTATGATTGCTTTACAATGGTGTGTTAGTTTCTGCTGTATAACAAAGTGAATCAGCTCTACATATACATATATCCCCATATCTCCTCCCTCTTGTGTCTCCCTCCCTCCCAGCCTCCCTATCCCACCCCTCTAGGTGGTCACAAAGCACCGAGCTGATCTCCTTGTGCTATGCAGCTGCTTCCCACTAGCCATCTATTTTACGATTGGTAGTGTGTATATGTCCATGCCACTCTCTCACTTTGTCACAGCTTACCCTTCCCCCTCCCCGAGTCCTCAAGTCCATTCTCACCATCTGTGTCTCTATTCCTCTCCTGCCCCTAGGTTCTTCAGAACCATTTTGGTTTTTTCCTTAGATTCCATATATATGTGTTAGCATACGGTATTTGTTGTTCTCTTTCTGACTTACTTCACTCTGTATGACAGACACTGGGTCCATCCACCTCACTACAGATAACTCAATTTCGTTTCTTTTTATGGTTGAGTAATATTCCATTGTATGTATGTGCCACATCTTCTTTATCCATTCATCTGTCGATGGACACTTAGGTTGCTTCCATGTCCTGGCTATGTAGATAGAGCTGCAGTGAACATTGTGGTACATGACTCTTTTTGAATTACGGTTTTCTCAGGGTATATGTCCACTAGTGGGATTGCTGGGTCATATGGTAGTTCTATTTCTAGTTTTTTAAGGAACCTCCATACTGTTCTCCATAGTGCCTGTATCAATGTACATTCCCACCAACAGTACAAAAGGGCTCCCTTTTCTCCACATGCTCTCCAGCATTTATTATTTGTAGACTTTTTGATGATGGCCATTCTGACTGGTGTGAGGTGATAACTCATTGTGTTTTGATTTGCATTTCTCTAATGATTAGTGATGTTGAGCGTCTTGTGTTTGTCGGCCATCTGTATGTCTTCTTTGGAGAAATGTCTGTTTAGGTCTCCTGCCCATTTTTGGATTGGGTTGTTTGTTTTTTTGATATTGAGCTGCATGAGTTGCTTGTATATTTTGGAGATTAATCCTTTGTCAGTTGCTTCCTTTGCAAATATTTTCTCCCATTCGGAGGGTTGTCTTTTCGTCTTGTTTATAGTTCCCTTTGCTGTGCAAAAGCTTTTAAGTCTCATTAGGTACCCTTTGTTTATTTGTGTTTTTATTTCCATTTCTCTAGGAGGCGGGTCAGAAAGGATCCTGCTGTGATTTATGTCATAGAGTGTTCTGCCTATATTTTCCTCTAAGAGTTTGATAGTGTCTGGCCTTACATTTCGGTCTTTAATCCATTTAGAGTTTATTGTCGTGTATGCTGTTAGGGAGTGTTCTCATTTCATTCTTTTACATGCAGCTGTCCAGTTTTCCCAGCAGCACTTATTGATGAGGCTGTCTTTTCTCCATTGTATATTCTTGCCTCCTTTATCAAAGATAAGGTGACCATATGTATATGGGTTTATCTCTGGGCTTTCTATCCTGTTCCATTGATCTATATTTCTGTTTTTGTGCAAGTACCATACTGTCTTGATTACTGTAGCTCTGTAGTATAGTCTGAAGTCAGGGAGCCTGATGCCTCCAGCTCCATTTTTCTTTTTCAAGATTGCTTTGCCTATTCGGGGTCTTATGTGTTTCCATACAAATTGTGGAATTTTTTGTTCTAGTTCTGTGAAAAATGCCATTAGTAGTTTTATAGGGATTGCATTGAATCTGTAGATTGCTTTGGGTAGTAGAGTCATTTTCACAGTGTTGATTCTTCCAATCCAAGAACATAGTGTATCTCTCCATCTGTTTGTATCATCTTTAATTTCTTTCATCAGAGTCTTATAGTTTTCTGCATACAGGTCTTTTGTCTACTTAGGGAGGTTTATTCCTATGTATTTTATTCTTTTCATTGCAGTGGTAAATGGGAGTGTTTCCTTAATTTCTCTTTCAGATTTTTCAGCATTTGTGTATCGGAATGCCGGAGATTTCTGTGCATTAATTTTGTATCCTGCTACTTTAGCAAATTCATGGTTTAGCTCTAGTAGTTTTCTGGTAGCATCTTTAGGATTCTCTATGTATAGTATCATGTCATCTGCAAACAGTGACAGCTTTACTTCTTCTTTTCCGATATGGATTCCTTTTATTTCCTTTTCTTCTCTGATTGCTGTGGCTAAAAATTCCAAAACTATGTTGAATAATAGTGGTGAGAGTGGGAAACCTTGTCTTGTTCCTGATGTTAGGGGAAATGGTTTCAGTTTTTCACCATTGAGAACGATGTTGGCTGTGGGTTTGTCATATATGGCCTTTATTATGTTGAGGAAAGTTCCCTCTATGCCTACTTTCTGGAGGGTTTTTATCATAAATGGTTGTTGAATTTTGTCGAAAGCTTTGTCTGCATCTATTGAGATGATCATATGGTTTTTATCCTTCAATTTGTTAATATGGTGTATCACGTTGATTGATTTGCGTATATTGAAGAATCCTTGCATTCCTGGGATAAACCCCACTGGACCATAGTGTATGATCCTTTTAATGTGCTGCTGGACTCTGTTTGCTAGTATTTTGTTGGGGAGTTTTGCATCTATGTTCCTCAGTGATATTGGCCTGTAGTTTTCTTTCTTTGAGACACCTTTGTCTCGTTTAGGTATCAGAGTGATGGTGGCCTCATAGAATGAGTTTGGGAGTGTTCCTCCCTCTGAATATTTTGGAAGAGTTTGAGAAGGATAGGTGTTAGCTCTTCTCTAAATGTTTGATAGAATTCGCCCGTGAAGCCATCTGGTCCTGGGCTTCTGTTTGTTGGAAGATTTTTAATCACAGTTTCAATCTGAGTGCTTGTGATTGGTTTGTTTATATTTTCTGTTTCTTCTTGGTTCAGTCTCAGAAGGTTGTGCTTTTTTAAGAATGTGTCCATTTCTTCCAGGTTGTCCATTTTATTGGCATAGAGTTGCTTGTAGTAATCTCTCATGATCCTTTGTATTTCTGCACTGTCAGTTGTTACTTCTCCTTTTTCATTTCTAATTCCATTGATTTGAGTCTTCTCCCTTTTTCTCTTGTTGAGTCTGGTTAACGGTTTATCAATTTTGTGTATCTTCTCAAAGAACCAGCTTTTAGTCTTATTGATCTTTGCTATCGTTTCCTTCATTTCTTTTTCATTGATTACTGATCTGATCTTTATGATTTCTTTCCTTCTGCTAAATTTGGGTTTTTTTTATTCTTCTTTTTCTAATTGCTTTAGGTGCAAGGTTAGGTTGTTTATTTGAGATGTTTCCTGTTTCTTAAGGTAGGATTGTATTGCTGTAAACTTCCCTCTTAGAACTGCTTTTGCTGCATTCCATAGGTTTTGGGTCGTCATGTCTCCATTGTCATTTGTTTCTAGGTATTTTTTGATTTCCTCTTTGGTTTCTTCATGATCTCTTGGTCATTCAGTAGCGTATTTTTTAGCCTCCATGTGTTTGTATTTTTCCTGGAGTTGATATCTAGTCTCGTAGCGTTGTGGTCAGAAAAGATAGTTGATGTGAACAACCAAACCAAAAAAGAAATCCACCAATGATAACAAGCACTAAAATCTATACTAAGAAAAAAAAAAAGGACATACAGAACCCTAGGACACATAGTAAAAGCAAAGCTATACAGTCAAAGTCACACAAAGAAGCATACACTTACATACTCACAAAAAGAGAAAAAGGAAAAAATATATATATATAAAAGGAAGAGAGCAACAAAAGCAATAAACAAATGTACCAGTGATAATAAGCTCTACATACTAAATACAATAAACATAAAACCAGAAACAAATTAGATGCAGAAAGCAAACCTCAAGTCTGCAGTTGCTCCCAACGTCTACTGCCTCAATCTGGGGATGATTCATTGTCTATTCAGGTATTCCACAGATGCAGGGTACATCAAGTTGATTGTAGAGATTTAATCCGCTACTTCTGAGGCTGCTGGGAGAGAGTTCCCTTTCTCGTCTTTGTTCGCACAGCTCCTGGGGTTCAGCTTTGTATTAGCCCCGCCTCTGCGTGTAGGTCACCTGTGGGCATCTTTTGGGAAGTCTGAGGTCTTCTGCCCACATTCAGTAGGTGTTCTGTAGGAGCTGTTCCACACATAGGTGTATTTTTGATGTATTTGTGGGGAGGAAGGTGATCTCCATGTCTTACTCCTCCACCATCTTGAAGGTCCCTTCCAATTCTTTCTTTTAATTGTGCAAGATTCAGGCCCCATGAAACCTATATCTGTCCGTGCTCTGACATCTATACCATTACCCTTGGGCCCCTGTCCCCACACACTTGCCCTGAGCTCCTGCCGTGCTGGCCTTCTCACCATTCCTCAGACAATTCCATCATTCCCTGGTCTCTGCACTGGTCCCCCTGCCTGGAGCCTTCTTCCTCCAAACATCCACATTGCTTGCTTCTTCCCCTTTCAGCAGTTTTTCTCAAAATTGACATTTACAGGGAAACTATATTCAATATCCTGAGATAAACTATAATGGAAAAGAGTATTTTAAAAATGTCTATGTATAACTGAATCACTTTACTGTACATCAGAAACTAACAAAACATTGTAAGTCAACTATACTTCAGTGAAGAAGAAAGAAAAAATAAAATTCACCTTCTCCGTAAGGCGTTCCCTGTCCTGTCCTCTCCTTTGAATATGAAGTCCATATCTGTACACACTCCTGAAATTTCTTATTCCGCTTTCGTTGTCTCCTTTCTGTAGCATCTTTCACACTCTAAAGTAGATAGATTGATAATGATTGATCAAGCAATAGATAGATGATAGACACTATCAGCAAACAATCAGGTTATTATGCTTCAAGCTAATTGCCTGCCCCTCCACAAGAATGTACTCAATAAATATTTGTTAAATGAATGAAACGCTCCTTACATCAAAACCTGTGAATCATTTACTTAGGTCTCACACACACACACACACACACACACACACACACACACACACACACACACACAAAACGGTCTTCTAAACCAAATGGATAACAACTTCTAGGACCTTAAGTGAAATGAAAATCAAGATGGAGTCACTATTGCTAAGAGAGCTCTCTAAAATAGAGCTGGGAGGCCATTAAGGAAGTGTGACTTATGCATGTCTCAGCCTGGATGGAATCTGATCTTTGGACCTGATGAAGCCTCCCAGAACACCGGCCAGAAACTCAAGATACTTATCTGACCGTGACCCTAAAGTAACTCGTGACAGTCTATCTATTATCGGACCCTTACCCTAAAACAACTTGTGTTCCTTAAGGACAGATATTTTCTGACTCGAGTCAGAGTCAGTCACCGTTCTTTCTCTCCAGGCAACTTTTAACCAACCATCGTGTGGCTTTTTGTCTCTATAAGCCCCTGACTCTTTCTCTTCCCCAGAGCATTCTTTAGGGGTTACTGGAATGTGGGGATCTCCCAAATTGCAATTCTTAGGATCCCAGATAAACACTTTTCTTATCTGCAGCTTCCTGCATTATTATTTTTTTTTGGTTGACACCCTTTACTGTGCCTTGTAGAAATTTAATATCAACATGATACTCTGTGCCCCAGAATGTGAAAGTGTGGAGAAAATGTGACTCTTTGATTGAAAAGGCCCAGGGAAATATTGTAGGGTTTAGTTGTAGTTGGTGGATGCATAGTCTTCTTTTTGGATTGTGTGAGGATTTTTCTTTTAAGACCATTTTTTTAGAGCAGTTTTAGGTTTGCAGAAAAATTGAGGAAGGTACAGACTTTTCCCATATACCCCCTGCCCAGAGGTTGCAGGTTCTTACTACAGAAAAAGGACAGGATGATTTTTATAGTTGAATGACTGCAGGACAAAAGACAAAAGCTGCCTTTGAAATAAAGCTTCTCAGACGCATGGCTCTCGGTTCAGGAAACCAGAGAATTCTATGGTGGTCATTATGTAGAACAGTGAGGAAAATGAGTACAGCGGAAAATGTGGAATGCTGTGAGCATTGGATACAAGCCAAACGTTTGAAATGATTGTTTATTAACTTCTTTTCTGCCTGAATTTGTTTAGCTTTTTTTTTTTTCTTCTCTTCTCGCCTGAGAAGTGAGGATCATTTTTCCACACCTGCATGATAGGGTAGCATCCAGGGCTCCATTTCCATCACAGTGCAGGAGGGGATGGCGGCAGGATCCTGACAGATCTTAATTTCGCTTCTGTCTCAGAACTTCACGTTTCAGGAAAAATCTTCCTCCTTGTCAACAACAAATTAAGTTAGTGTTCATAGCTATGTTTCTTGTGTTTCCCCTGGCTGTGGGCGGCTTCGAGCAACTTCTGTCACTGTGTGAGAGGCTGAATGAGAGGTCACGCTTCTCCTTCTCGCTGAAACAAAAGAAGGATTCAGTCACTATGTTTTCTGCTTGGCTTAGCACATACCCTGGGATGCTTACATATTTTGCATGGCGATTCTAGGGAAATGTTAATTTCAAGAGCAGGTATCCCCCATGAGGATCAGTTGTCAGGGTGGTTAACCACGTTTGTTCTTCATGTATATTTTACAAACGTATTTGTAACTTTGGTTCATGTCTGATACTGAGCCTTGCCAGTTGTCAGAGAGCTGTAGCTTTCTGTTCACAGCATGATGAACTGGCAGGAGGGGGCCTCCAATGGGAGCTGATGGCTTGTGGGGGCCGAGGGAGGGGCCACACGTGCCAGGGCCTATGAGGGCTTATGAGGTTTGTTACTTTGTTATCCAAGTGAATAAGACACTAGTCTTACTGCCTTTGTCCTGGCGCCCACACAGCAGGCCGAGGGACCCTGTTGAAACCGGAATCAGATCATGTCACTCCGCGGCTTCGCACGTTCCCCTGGGTTCTCATTTCACTCAGAGGAAAGACAGAGTCTTCACAATGGCCCCCAAAGCCCTCCTCGATCGGACCCATGCCCGCCTCTTACCTCTCCAGCCTCTTCTATTATTCTCCACCCCCCTTGCTCCATCCACTTGGACCACACCGGTCTTCTTGCTGGGCCTAGGACACACCAAGCCCATACCCTCCTCTGGTCCCTTGCATTTGCTGTCTCTCCTGCCTGGAATTCTCTTCCCCCAGATTTCCTCAAGGCACCCTCCCTCATCTTCCACAAATCTCTGCTTAGAAGTCATCTTCTCACGGAGGCTTACCCTGACTGCTACATTTTAATTAGCACCCTCCAGACACTGCACGCACACATATATACCTAACTTTTCTCTGGTTTCATTGTCCCATAGCCCTCTGTCATCATGTAACATTCTAGATTATCTTTCTTGGTTGTTGTATCGTCTGTCTTTCCTACTGTGTACAACGTAAGCTCCAAGAAGGCATTGATTTTTACCTTGATATGATATTCACTGCTCTAGTCCAAGCCCCTGGAATAGCACTTGGAATATAGCCAGGTTGAGCATCCATTACTGGTTTGCCAGGACCGTTCCGGTTATGCCTGAGGTCCTGGTGTGATTATTAACGGCACTCCCTTCGCTGTGCAAAGTGTTAATGATTAGATTTATGGTCACTGTACACAGAGGAGAGGCTCAGTAACTATATCTTTATTTATTTTTTTTTTCATTTCAGTTTATGGACAATGTATCTGCTATGTTTTTTTGGTTATTTTTGTGTTTTTTTTTGTTTGTTCTGGGGGGTGGTACGCGGGCCTCTCACTGTTGTGGCCTCTCCCGTTGCGGAGCACAGGCTCCGGACATGCAGGCTCATCGGCCATGGCTCACGGGCCTAGCCACTCCGCGGCATGTGGGCTCTTCCCGGACCGGGGCACGAAACCGTGTCCCCTGCATCGGCAGGCGGACTCTCAACCACTGCGCCACCAGGGAAGCCCTCAGTAACTATATCTTAATTGAGAGGCTGCTCCCTCAGGGGTAGAACCTTTTCTAGTTGTGGTTCAGGCAAATAGTCAGGACTGGGGGAAAAAATCAGAGCGCTCACCAGGATAAAGCAGCTGAGGCTCACAAATGGTGGTATAGAAGAGCAGCTGGCAGCTGGACGGTCAGTCTTTGGGCTACAGTCCATCAGTCTCTGATATTCAGGAGCAGGGTACCAGTTTCCTACAAAGAGCACAGTGGAGTCACTGCTCCTGCCAGAAGCCTTGGGGACTAGAAAGTTGACCAGAGCAGAAATGTCGAATAGCATCCAAAACAGAAATCTAGCTTTAGAAACTGGGGTAGCAGCCAGGTAATCACACGCTCAGTTAAAAGCGCAGCTAATGAAAAGGATCCTCGGGACTTCCCCGGCGGTCCAGCGGTTAAGACTTCGTCTTCCCACGCAGGGGGTGGGGCGTCGATCCCTGGTCGGGGAGCTAGGATCCCACATGCCTCGTGGTCAAAAAACATAAAACAGAAGCAACATTGTAACAAATTCAATAAAGACTTTATTTTACTTTTTTAGTATTTATTTACTTATTTAATTTTATTTATTTTTGGCTGCATTGGGTCTTCGTCGCTGCACATGGGCTCTCCTGTAGTTGAAACGAGCGGGTGCTATTCTTCGTTGCGATGCGTGGGCTTCTCATTGCGGTGGCTTCTCGTTGCGGAGCATGGGCTCTAGTCACGTGGGCTTCAGTAGCCGTGGCACGCGGGCTCAGTAGCTGTGGCATGCGGGCTCAGTAGCTGTGGCATGCGGGCTCAGTAGTTGTGGCTCGTGGGCCCTAGAGCGCAGGCTCAGTAGTTGTGGCGCACGGGCTTGGTTGCTCCGTGGCATGTGGCATCTTCCCGGACCAGGGCTGGAACCCCTGTCTCCTGCACTGGTGGGCGGATTCTTAACCACTGCGCCACCAGGGAAGCCCTCAATAAAGACTTTTCAAATGGTCCACATCAAAAAAAAAAAAAAAAAGAAAGAAAAACAGGATCCTTAATGCTTTACTCTCTTGAATGAATTCTGTGAAGCCTTTACGTATATTCAGAATCATCCTTTTCTTAATGAAGACTGTGGCTCCCCTTCTATTTGCCTTGTTAATCTGTGACTTTCCCTTGCTTCAAAATATATTCTTGAATATCTTTTTAAATATATCTTTCACGTTGATTTCTCTTATTCCCTGTATTAGTTTTCTATTGCTGACCTAGCAGCCAGCCACAAGCTTTTAGCAGCTCAAAACAACACAAATTTATCATCTCACGGTTCTGCAGGTCAAAAATATGGGTTGGATCAGCGGGTTTTTCTACTCTAGGTCCCACAAAGCTGAAATCAAGGCATTGGCTGGCCTGGGCACTTACGTGGAGGCTCTGAGAGCTATTCCCCTGCTAGGCACATTCAGGTTTTTAGCGGGATTCAGTTCCATGCTGCTTGAGGACTGACACCCCCATTTCCTTGCCGGCTGTTGTCTGGGAGTCATTTACAGCTCCTGGAAGCTGCCCACATTCCTTGGTTTGTGGTCCCTTTTTACCTTCAAAGCCAGCAAGAGGTGGTCGACTTCCTCTCCCAATTGGAATCGCCCTGACCTGTTCCTCCCTAGCATCTCTCCTCCATTCTCCTCTGCTGCTGCATCTCTCTGACTGACTTCTCAGCCTTCCTCTTTTGTTTCTCTGGATTCATTTGTTTCGAATGGGCCCACATAGATAACCCAGAATATTCTCCCTATTATAAGGTTAACTGATTAATCGCTGTTCATCAGTTATTGATGAACTGGTAATTGTAATAAACTGTAATAACTGTAAGAAACAGATGAATTACATCTGCAAAGCCCCTTCACGGCAGTACCTAGCTTAGTACTGGGTTGAATAAGCAGGAAAGGGGACTCTTGGGGGAGTCACCTTTAAGAATTCTGCCTGTCACACTCCTCCTGCTTTTGAAAATGTATATTTGAATCTCTCTTCAAAATGTTTACTGTCAGGCACTTGAGGTGTTTTTACTTGTGAGTATGAGGGCCTCCCTGCCCTGCAGCTCCCCAAATGATGCCTGCGAAGGTGGTAAAATGGGTGGGCAGAATCTTGGGCTGGACTTAAAAAAGTAGACTCATTTGGTGAGAACTGATTTGAGAGAGACCTCCGGCTTCTGGCTGGTACTCAGTAGCTTCATTCCTTCCTACCAGCAGAGTGTTCAGTAAATAGCAAAATTCGATGTCAACAATATGTCTCCAAGTCTCTGATTTCCCAGGCAGGGGAAATGGGTAGGAGGATGTGCACAGGGCTTAGAAAACTCCAGCACGGGAGCATAATTATCAAAACGGTGCACCCGGGAAGTGGAGGTGGGAGGATCCCACGGAACTGAGGCCCACCAGATAGATGTGAATTGTGACAAGGGACATGTGGGTGATGATTCTGAAACTGCCGCAGTAACTCCTCTCTGGAGCTAGGATAGGTCAAAGGCGGTGGTTCTCCAAGTGTGAGTCCTAGACCAATCAGCGTCACCTGGGAACTTGTTAGAAGCGTCAGTTCTTGGGCCCCATTCCCTACCTATTGAATCAGAAACGCTAGGGATAGGGCCCAGGTGTCCGTGTTTTAACATGCCCTCCAGGTGATTCTGATGCAGGCTGGAAGGAGTCCAACAGTGATTTCAAAGGGATTCCAAGAGGTTCCCCTTTCTGAAGATTAGGCTGCTCTCAAGATAATGGAGAGAAAGGAAAGGGGTTTGCTCCCTGGTTGGGGTCCCCTTCTGTTTAGCCATCACACTGCACAAGAAACGGAAAGAGACACATTATCTGCGGGAGGTAAGCGTGTAAGGTTAAAATATCACGGACACTCTCAGTTACCTTTCATGCATAACACCGTGTTAGTGATTTTCTGAGAAGACGTGAGCACAGAATTACTTCCTCTAGAAATGTATACGCAAGACGCAGTTCCTTAACATCATATTTGAACATTCCTCTAGAACGGGAGTTTTTGTTGCCCGGAACCTCTGGGAACATTTTCCAACTTCAGTAATCTAGGGCTATACTTAGTGTCCAGGGGAAAGAATATTTAAAATTTGAAAAACATTCCCCAAGAGATTCTGATCAAGTTCAGCGTTTCCTGGTCCTGGTGAAAGCCACGGAGGAAAGAGTGTTCACGTCACGGTTCCAGCCTGAGCTGAAGGTATTCCTAAGTCGTTCAACTGAAGCCCTTGAGGTCTGTCAGCTTTTCACTCACGACCCAGGGTGTGGAGGGCCCTGTTACCAATTTGGCTGCTAGATGGCTGGTGCTGAATAAAAGTAAGGGTCTAAACAGCAACAGTGAGCCCTGGCTCTCTACAGTGAGCTTCTCCTTTGATTGAACTTGGATGTGGGGCTGGCAAGTTGCCCAGACCATCAGCGAGTGAAAGAATTTATTGTGAGTAAATGCTTGAGGCGGAGGGAGTGGAAAAGGTCAAGGACACGGTTGAACTCAGACATCAGCTTGGCTTCATAAAGAGAGGCGTGGGCCGTGTTAAAGGAATTGAGGCTTTTGTCCTCTTTTTCTTTCTTTGCTAAATGCTGATTGACTCCCTTTTCACTGAGACGGTATGCTTTGGCTTTTGTTTTCCTCTGTTTTGTTTTCTGGTTGGCCTGGAAGCTTCATGACCAAAAGAAATGGCTTTTCTTGATGTTTTGTCTTCAAGTTTTGACATACCCCAGTAGCAACTCCTGAAACTTGTTCCTTGAGAGCTGCCTGCCCCCCAGCTCTGCCATTTCCAAACTCTGTAAGCTGGGGCAAGTCACTTAGCGCCTCAGCGTCTCATCTGCAACATACAGATATAGTAGTTCTTACCTCACTGGGTGACTTTAAGGGCTGAGTGGTTCATAAATGCCAAGTGCTTACAACCACACCTCACACAGAATAGGCGCACAGCAAGTATGAAAATTCTTATTGCTGTCGTGGTGGCTGTTTGCCCTGCCCTAGGTCTCTTACTTCTCACACTTCCCATCCTTCACCCAGTATGTACCACGTGCCTGGTGGCCATAACTAGGGGAGAAGACAGACGCCATGGATTGGGGGTGAAATAGTTCCCCAAAGGCCACATCCCATCTGCATTCATAGTACCTCCTTGTCTTCTCTGACTGACCGAGGGTTCCTGAATGAAATGGTAGGAGAGTGAAAGAATAGCAAAGAATTACTTTAATGACCTGAAAATGTGGCCTTTTAGCATCTAGAAATGTAAACAGTAGAAACTAGCACAGACAAATTTTAAATCATTCCAACATAACGTACAGACCGTGTCAGTCAGAATAGGCAACGTCTTGTGCAGGGAAGCCCGGCATTGTAAGAATGTATGACAACAAGGGCTTATTCCTTGCTCACATAACCAGTCTGTCCTGGGGAAGCTGGGTCCCTCCTGCATAGCTCTCTTCTCTGGCCGACTTGGGCTGTAAGGGCAGCCAGCATCTGGAGGGTTGCTGTATTGTCACCATGGCACATGAAGAAGGTCACGAGGGACTTCCCTGGGGGTCCAGTGGATAAGACTCCGGGCTCTCAACGCAGGGGGCCCGGGTTTGATCCCACATGCTGCAACTAAGAGCCCACATGCATGCTGCAACTAAAGATCCCGCACGCGTGCTGCAACTAAAGATCCCGCCCGCCACGTGGAGGATCCCATGTGCCGCACTAAGGCCCGGTGCAGCCAAATAAATAAATAGATAAAAGAAATATTAAAAAGAAAAAAAGAAAAGTAAAGCTTAAAATAGGATAAACAAGAAAAAGAAAACAGTCACGAGGCAAATCATGTACTCGCTCTTAAAGCTGCAGCCCAGAAATCAGCCACTTCTCCTCACATTCCTTTGGCTTAAAGCAAGTCAGCTGTCTATGCTTAACTTCCACAGGGTACATTTAATCTTTGAAGCAATATCCTAAAAACTATAAACATTGTAAACTATTGCTTCAAAAGAAATAATGAAAAATATTTCATATTAAACAGTATAAGGACACAAATGAACCTGAAGTGAATCATCTCAACCCCAAGTGCAAATTATATCAAGTCAGTTTTTTCAGTCTTAGCTCCCTTTGTTTTTGGCCGCACTGTGTGGCACGCGGGATCTCAGTTCTTCGACCAGGGATCAAACCCGTGCCCCTGCATTGGGAGCATGGAGTCTTAACCACTGGACCACCAGGGAAGTCCTTCATGTAATATTTACATGATTAGTATACTTTTTCAAAACCATCACCATAAGCAGAATGATACAATTTTCAAACACTTCAGTTGTCTAAGAAAGAACTGCATAAAAAGATCAGTCTCATTCCGATTTTAGGACAATAGAGAGATAAGTGGAATTTTTCTCCCTGACGTATTTGTATTATCCTACATTTGTAGATGTATAATTCCTAAAGTGTATTTTTCTGTAATGCCTTTTGTTCCTGGTGTTCAGTGTATGCATATATGTATTCCAATTGCTTCAATTCAAAGAAACTACTTAAAATTTAACTAAGGAAATACATCTTTGAGAAAGTCTATCAAGTTTACTAGGTTGTAAGCATGGACTATAGTCTTTTTCCTTTTAAGTTAACCTTGGTAATTCCAGCTGTATAGTTCAGTGTTTGCATTTAAAGCCAACTCTGAATTATCCACAGCCATGAAATGAGAATAATAATAAACAGTATCTTAAGTTACTGTTTTATATACTTATTTAATCCCTTCAATGCTCAGAAGGAGGTGCTATTATCCCCCCCGCCCCCATTTTACAATTTTAGAGATTGAGGAGAGGCTAAGAGACTTAACCAGGGTGACACAGTAAGTGGCAGAGAGAACATGCAAATCCTAGTCTCCCTGGGCACCGGAGTCGGTGCTCTTAATACCACTCTATGCTCAGGCGCTGACCAAGCCCCCCCAAAGTGAAATAAGATCATTTTGATTATCCAACTGAACTTATCCACATGGAATCCCTGAATATATAAAACAAAAACAGGATTACTTAGGGCCAGATAAAAAGACATCCCAGTGAGTTAAGAGTAGGTATAATTTACCCAAAAGCATAACGATCACCTACCCACACAGGTAGAATGAGTCCAATACAACGATGTCTATGTTTAAAGTATATAAGTAGGGAGTAGCAGGCTTTTGTAGGCTAAACGGATGAAAAAACAGTTGTGCTTAGAGATAAGCAGCCGAATTCTTAATATTAAAGGAAAAACAACTCTTTAAAAAATTGGGTTAAACTGGTAGGTATGTCAAAGGCTTCTTTAGTGAAAGTAGAGATGAACAGCAAAGAATGTGCAATAGCTTCAACTCACCTATTAACACGTGAACCTCCAGGCCTGCCAAGAGACTTAGAGTGGCCAAACGTGTCATAATAGGCTTTTAGTTTTCAACAGGATCAGAGAGAAATCACATTTTAACTCCGATTAATTCCAACATCCTGTTAATTGAATACCTTGACAAGCTGGTTAATGAGACCGTGGACGGAAGAATGTAAGAGCACTTGTTTTTTTATTGTGGCTTTTCAGTTTACATTTCCTTCATAAAGAAAAGCTGATAAATTACACTGGAACATCTATATTTGTAACCAGAAAATAAATTGCTATTACAGTAACTTTGCTGCGGTAGGCAGGCTACAGTATAAAGGGAATTTATTTTTAGGTAGATTGCTGGTGTTCAAAAATGTTCTATTTGCAAGGCTAGCTTGGTTAGCTACTATGCAGAAAAGAGTTAAGATAACATGCCTGAGACTGCTTTCGGAAGAATGGTCTGTTAGTAAGGTTGGCCCTTGCCTGGCATCTGGGAACTTGGGTTTTGGGAGGGTTCCCACCAGTCCCAGAACTGCTAAGGGTGACTCACTGTGTCTAAGTGGTTTGTGCAGTGTAGTGCCTGCTGAACTCTGCTTTCCTTCTGGGGGGAGTTTTGATATATGATTGACAGAGGGGACCTACGTGACCAGCCCCCAATGAAAGCCCAAATGCTAAGTCTCCAATGGGCGTCCCAGGGCAGTAACATCACACACGTGTTGCTGCATTTTTGTTGCTGGGGGAAGAGTGCGCTCTGAGTGGCCCCTCATGGGAGGAATGAAACCAAGTAGGACCGTGTGGGCCCTCCCTGGTAGAAAAGCGCCTCTGTGTCCCCCGTTTCTTGTCTGTAGAAAAAGGCTTTAGTCTCCTAGACCCTTCGTGAGTTCCAAAGAGCAGACTCCAACATTTGCTCATTGGGGAAGTGAGGGAATGCAGAAACAAAGGAGGAGCAATCAAGCAAGAAAAGTAATGACAGCTTAAACAGTAGTTCAGCAATAAAACAGAGTCTTAGTTCCTCCTCAAGAGATCCACATAATAATCTGACGTACATCTTTGAGTTGTTCGGCACAAACTAAGACTCCCCACCCAGGCGGAGGATGGTGACTACACGCTGACCACAAGCAAGTAGACCTGAGACTGACTGGAACCAGAAGTTTGGTGACTGATTAAGATTACCGAAACATCACCCTGTTACCTCACCACCAACCAATCAGAAGAAAGTCTTGCATCCTGCAGCCCTCCCCCCAAACGTTACCTTCAGAAACCCTCCCCTGAAGCCACCAAGGAGTTCTGGTCTTTTGAGCATGAGCTGCCCATTCTCCTTGCTTGGTGTCCCGCAAATAAATGCTGTACTTTCCTTTACCACACCTGGTGTCAGTAGACTGGCTTTGCTGCTCGGTGGGCACACGGACCCAAATTTGGTTTAGTAACTGGAAGAGAGTAAAAGGAAGCCTGCATGTGGATTCCTCTAGATCCTGCTCGTGTCTTTTTCCCTCGTGATCTGGCTGTATATCCATACTGTATCGCCGTAATACATCTTAGCCATGTGTGCCGCTATATGCTGAGTCCCGTGAGTCCTTCTAGTGAATCTGAAGGTGGGGATGGTCTTGGAAACCCTTCAGCACAGCTACTTTCTACAGGCATTTTACATCCACAGGCTTTAGTTTGAAAAGCAGTGCTATGTACATGTGTTTCATCAGAAGCTTGTAGAAAGACGATGTCTTGCCCCTGTTCTGACCAGATAAATAAAACTCCAAATATATTTGCAATCTTTGATTTCAATACATCAGCCCACAACAAACATTTTACACAGTAAGAAGCTCTGGAAGAGAATCAGGAAGGCAGTGAATGCACACAGCAGAAACAATAGTTCACTTTTAAAGAAAAGTAAGCAGAAATGTCATTGTTCCTTTAGCCTTGGGGCACAATTATTCTTTGTTCTGAGAATTGTAAAAAGAATAAAATCCAAGAAGCCATATGAAGATCTCCTGTGGACTTTTAAAAATATCAGCCAAGGGAGAAAGTGGGCAGAGATAGAGGGATCATGTTATTAACAAATGTTGTCTTTTTTGTTTGTTTGTTATTTTGTAATGCTTTTGTCTTCTTTTAAAATTTTTTTGCGCTTTGTGAATGTTGTCTTTTAAAATTACAATAACATTACCTTCACTACAATATCAGTATGTGTTTTATCTACTCTTCTTTTTAGGTACTGGGGGGCTGTGAAATATTTGTGAACAAAGGAAGAAAAAAACATTCACACTGTATGTTTTGAAACGGAATTGAAAACAAAAGAAAAGAACAAAGCAGAGCATTCACTGAGATCATCACATGAAAAGAGAAGATGCCTGACAGGATTAAAATGCCAGTGCCTGGCATCAGGTAAAATTAAAATGTCAATTTCATAATAAATATGTCATGAAGAGATCCTGTCACACAGTATGAAATGTTCGAAGACGACAGTGCGGTGCAATGTACATCTTCTAAGCATCACTGTGGTTTTTTTCCTCATCCTTTAAAGCAATATGATTTTTCAGAATGCATAAAATACAATGTTAGGACAGCGTTTAACACGTTTCATATAGTTTCCCAGGGCACTTCCAGAATATGAGTAATAATTTAAGGAAGATATTTCATCTATTGAGCGTATGGTTTGACACTCTCTTCCTTTCCTCTTCGATTCCTGTAACATTTATGCGTCTTTAGCATCGGCCTCCCGTGTTTTTCCGCTTGCCACCCACTGACTACTTTGTAATTAAGTTTATTTTTTCCTCCACAAACTGAAGATTTCTTAATGGAAGAAATGGTAAAAGACTGGCCTTAAAGGGCAATGGGTTTTGCCAGAAAGTTGCAGGAGGATAAGGTTAAAAAGAAGAAAGATAGTGAGAGTAATGAATAGTTTGAGGACTAGAGATGGCATGGAGTTACTGGAATTGCAATGTGAAGCCTATTGAAATGATCTGTCGTTAAAATAGAAGTGATGTGACAAATAGCTATGTCTATCAAAGAACTTTAATATTGTCTCAAAAAGGATTATTTTCCAATACTCTCAGTCCAGTTAGAATAGATAAATCATTTGTAACAAAGATATTTTTATTTCTGTTACATTCCTCATAATAAAGGTGAGTAGATTTGGCTTCACAAAATTATTTCTAAGACCGTAAACTCCTTTAAGGAAGGGAAGTGAATCCATTATTCCTTACTTGTATTTTTCTCCCCACACCCTCAGGCTCTTCTCAATGCTTAGTTCATAAAAGGAATTTGGAGAAAAGTGGAGGGGGTGATGGGGGCAGGTTGCTCCTTTTGTTGATAGGTCGACTTGAAGAAAAATGCACAATATAAGAGTTGTGAGTTTGGTGTTTGTTTTTAACTTTTTATTTTATACTGGGGTATAGTTGATTAACGATGTTGTATTAGTTTCAGGTGTACAACAGAGTGATTCAGTTATACATATTACATGTATCTGTTCTTTTTCAAATTTTTTTTCCCAATGAGGTTGTTACAAAATATTGAGCAGAGTTCCCTGTGCTACACAGCAGGTCCTTGTTGGGTATCCATTTTAAATACAGCAGTGTGTACATGTCAAGACCTTGCTGGGGACTATTGCCCAGGAGACAGCCTCTCAGTAGTTCCGAGGGAACTGCTCTGAAGAGGAAGAGGAAGAAGCCTAGTTTATATATGATTTTTGGCTAGGGAATCTATGCAGTCAAGCATGCATCTTGGTAGAAGATTACTGCTGTTCACAAAGAACAGGTATCTCAGGTTAATGATTTTAGTGCTTTTCTATGTATGGGTCTAACTATCTAAGGGGCTTGTTTTCTCCAAAGCACAGAGTGCCTCATCCTGACTTTCATCCTGAATGGTTCTCAGGGTACACTGTCAGTCAGTAACGACTTAGAGCTGGGTGCTGAGCAATGCTCTTTGCTCTTCTTTGTTTACAGCTATGTTATAAAAAATTAATTTTACTTTGTAATTCATAATTGAGAGGTGGACTGCAGCTCTATCTGATTTCAGTTCTAGAATTTCCACTGGGTTCTATTTATAGTTGATACTTCTTTGCTGAGAGTCCCTGTCTGTATATTCATTGTGAGGGTACTTTTATTTACTTCCCCTGAGCATAATTAAAATAGCTCCTTTAATATCCTTGCCTAATAATTTGGACAACTGCGTCATCTTAGGGTTGATCTCTGTTGATTAACTTTTCTCCTAAACACTGGGCCACGTTCTCCTGTTTTGTTGTATAATTTTGGATTTTTCCCTGGATATTGTGAATGTTATGTCGTGGAGACTCTGGATTCTGCTCTAGTCTCCTGAAGAGTTGATTTTGATATTTTGCTTGTTTGTTTGTTTTTAAATCGGGTATGTCATTTGGTTGGTTTCAGACTTCATGGTCTGAATCTCCTGAGGTGGCAACATCTCAGATTTCAGCTCTCTTAGATTTAGCTGTGTTAATTTGAGCCTACCCTAGCACCTGTGCAGATCAGGGGTCAGCCACAGAATTGAGCGAAATTTGTAGAGAGAAATCGATGCACCCCCCTCTCTTGTCTCCTTTCCATTGTCACCCCCTTGCTTTCCAGTGGCTGTGGTTGCCCTGGATTCTATCCTCTATTTCTTCAGGCCAGAAATTCTGCAGATTCTCTGAGTTTTAGCTAGAAAATCTCCAGGTAGAGATATCTTTGTTTTTTCCTCAGTCTAACGGATGGAAAACTGGTACTGTGCTCTGTTCCTTCTTCCGAGTTTCAAATTCCCTCCAAGATCTACTGTTTTTGTTTATTCTCCTATGCCTCCCAGTCACTGTTTGTTTCATATTATTTTTGGTATTTTTTTTCCCAGCATCTTAAATTGTTTCCTGTGGCAGGGTTGGATCTAGTAGAGCTACTCAGCTGTACTGATAGCAAAACTGATAGCTCTGTGTGATTTCAAATATGACAACTATAAAATGAACTTTGTGACTGTAAAATTTTCTATGGTGTTTTCGCTAGTGGGATGTTATAATAAAAATAATCGGCCTAGCTATTAAAAGTGAGCCTACCAAATATAACTTTTCTATGAGCTATTTAAATATTTTAAAAATAGAATTTTCAAAAGATAGTAAAATAAAAAGTAAACAGAACTATAGTTACTTAGAAATTCATATTATAAATTAAGGATATTTGAAGGAAGGATAAGTGGCATTACAGAAGACATAAGGTGAGAAGTAAACACAAAGGCTGTGACCTCGATTCTAAGTCATTATAGATAAAGACATTGGACTTCAGTATAGGTTTTCTCCCTCAAAGTCTGATGTGGGTTGGCAGGGGCTCTCGTCCATTTAGTGACTCAGGGATCCAGCGTCGCACCATCTTGTGATGTTGCCATGTAAACACGTGGCTTGCATGACCTCTGCTGTAGGGAGAGAAAGAGCCAGAGAGTTGCTTGCACACAGGCTTTTTATAGCCGGACTTGGAAACGGCGTGCCATTTTTGTCTACATTCCATTGGCAAGAACTCAGTGAAATGCTCCCAGTCCATCTGCAGGGGAGGTTGGGAATGTTGTCTTTCTGTGTGTCCAAGAAGAGGAAGTGGTACGGTGAACACACGGCACCGTATGTGCAACGCTCTCCTTGTAATCGAGGCTACAAGAGGGAAAAAAAAAGATACGGTTTTTAGTCCACATTTCTCTTCTTAATGGGAAAGAAAGTTGCTACTTCTTGCATATTACAAGAATACTGATAGGATCAAGATTACCTCAGAAAAGTATTTATGCAGTTGATCCAAAAGGAGCAGAGAGGCCCACTTACAGTAAAGAGAGACATCTGTAGTTATAGACAGACTGGTATTTGCGTACGAGGGCGGTGTTTTATAAGATGTTCTTTCTGCTCCCTTTTCTCAGTAGTTTTAGCAGCCTGCTCTATATTATAAGGGCAATACGGAGTCTGTAGTTCTTGTACAATAAAAGATATAGGATATGTAGCTTTTATATACAAGAAGGTAATATGCAGCCTATATGGAGGGTAGGAGCACTGAGAGCTCGCCACTGAGGTTGGTGCAGCTGGGCTCCCTTCATGCTGATTGTCCTTCAACCCCAGGGAGGCTGGTGGGCTGGGCTTTGACCTTTCTCTCCTGGGGCTCTCTGCCCTGACATGTGGGAGTGGCCTACGTGTAATCCATTCAGGAATCCCAAAGCTTGAAAAGTTCTCCATTGATTACTGATTCTCCCTTCAAAAGTATTCCCTACGTCAGATTTGGGACTTACCGTGCATGGTTTGTTTTATTGTTACAGTTGGGTTTTAATTTTGTTTTAACTTAGAATATCTTAGCTGATCTTTCATAGTTTCTCTGGTGGGGTTCTTTGTATTGTAACGAACTTTAACCTCTTTCCTGTTTTACTAAGTAAATGTTTAACACACTTCTTTTTAGCTCCTTTCATACCTATATACAGAGAGGGAGAGAAGTGGAGCGAGAAACCAAAAGATATAGGAATAGATGGCAATTTCTGTATCCGATACAGGATTTTTGTGCAGAAATGATCAAAAACTATTTTCTGAAAGAGCCAGTATCTCTGTCACAATCATTTTATGAAGAAATTATTTTATTATTTTAATACTGTACATAATATTTTCTGGAATTTATATTTCTAGAATTATAATACATTAATATATTATTGTATATTAATATATTATATATCATATTTTCTAGAATTTATACAATATAAAGTATACAAAAAATGCCCCAAAAAATCAAAAAGAAAAAAATCGCTCACAGTCCCATCATTCATTCACTGTTTACAATTTAGAAAATGTGTGCACTGAAAACTTGATGATATTTGTAAGGAGATAGAGGGCAAATCCGTTACAAAATCATGAACAGCTGGTTAGCTGAGGAGGCAGTCTGTAGAAATGGAGAGAATGGAAGATTTGAGACAGTGATATTAGAAGAGCATGAAGCAACTAAATGAATAAGAGGCGTCAGAGAGGAAAAATTTTTCCTCTACCCTTCTGAGTTCTTCTTGCCGGTCTAAGAATTAATCTGACATGAGACAGATTGACAGCAGAAAATCAAACAAAAATTTAGTAACATGTAGACGTGGGAGAGACCCAGGAAAACTGAGTAACTTGCCAGAATGTCTGAAGCCCTCACCTTAAATACCATCTTCAGCTAAAGACAAAAGAGGATGTTGGGGGCAGTGGTTTGGAACTTCAACGGGGAGGAAGGCAATTCACACAGAGATGGAAAAGCAAATGTTCGCTAAACAAATGTTTGCTGGGCCTTGCAGAGATGATGCAGAAACAGAGTGGACCCTGATCTCTAGGCCCTGCTGAGTTTCCCCAATACATCTAGCCTGTGTTCTTTAGATACCTCTAGTGATAGCTCTATTCTGGGAACAGGACTTCTGTCTAAATTCTTTTAGGCAGTGAGGTGGAAGGTCAGAGATTCTTCCTGAGTCTTTTGGGTCTTGATGGTTTTCAGCTTGAAATAATCCGCATGTCAAAGAGACACATTTTGGTGTGGCGAATTTTGTTCCCCTATAGAGTAAAAGTGTTATAAAGGTATAGTGTTAGGGCTTCCCCGGTGGCGCAGTGGTTGAGAGTCCGCCTGCCGATGCAGGGGACACGGGTTCGTGCCCCGGTCCGGGAAGATCCCACATGCCGCGGAGCGGCTGGGCCCGTGAGCCATGGCCGCTGAGCCTGCGTGTCCGGAGCCTGTGCTCCGCATCGGGAGAGGCCACAACATTGAGAGGCCCGCGTACCGCAAAAAAAAAAAAAAAAAAGGGAGGGGCTAAAAAAATTCAACGGGACTATAGGAATTACTAACATGATCCTTTGTATTTCTGCAGTGTCAGTTGTTACTTCTCCTTTCTCATTTCTAATTCTATTGATTTGAGTCTTTTCCCTTTTTTTCTTGATGAGTCTGGCTAATGGTTTATCCATTTTGCTTAACTTCTCAAAGAACCAGCTTTTAGTTTAATTGATCTTTGCTATCGTTCCTTCATTTCTTTTTCATTTATTTCTGATCTGATCTTTATGATTTCTTTCCTTCTGCTAACTTTGGGGATTTTTTTGTTCTTTCTCTGATTGCTTTAGGTGTAAGGTTAGGTTGTTCATTTTAGATGCTTCTTGCTTCTTAAGGTAGGCTTGTATAGGTATAAACTTCCCTCTTAGAAATGCTTTTGCTGCATCCCATAGGTTTTGGGTCATTGTGTTTTCATTGTCATTTGTTTCTTGGGTTTTTTTGTTGTTGGTTTTTGCGGTACGCGGGCCTCTCACTGTTGCCTCTCTTGTTGTGGAGCACAGGCTCTGGACACGCAGGCTCAGCAGCCATGGCTTACGGGCTCAGCCACTCCGCGGCATGTGGATCCGCCCCGACCAGGGCACAAACCCGTGTCCCCTGCAACGGCAGGCGGACTCTCATCCACTGCGCCACCAGGGAAGCCCTGTTTCTAGGTATTTTTTGATTTCCTCTTTAATTTCTTCAGTGATCTCTTGGTTATTAAGTAGTGTGTTGTTTAGCCCCCATGTGTTTGTATTTCTTACAGATTTTTCCTGTAATTGATATCTAGTCTCATAGCGTTGTGGTCGGAAAAGATACTTGATATGATTTCAATTTTCTTAATTTTACCAAGGCTTGATTTGTGACCCAAGATATGATCTATCCTGGAGAATGTTCCATGAATATTTGAGAAGAAAGTGTATTCTGTTATTTTTGCATGGAATGGCCTATAAATATCAATTAAGTCCATCTTGTTTAATGTATCATTTAAAGCTTGTGTTTCCGTATTTATTTTCATTTTGGATGATCTGTCCATTGGTGAAAGTGGGGTGTTTAAGTCCCCTACTATGAATGTGTTACTGTCGATTTCCCCTTTTATGGCTGTTAGTATTTGCTTTATATATTGAGGTGCTCCTATGTTGGGTGCATAAATATTTACAATTGTTATATCTTCTTTTTGGATAGATCCCTTCATTATGTAGTGTCCTTCTTTGTCTCTTGTAATAGTCTTTATTTTAAAGTCTATTTTGTCTGATATGAGAATTGCTACTCCAGCTTTCTTTGATTTCCATTTGCATGGAATATCTTTTTCCATCCCCTCACTTTCAGTCTGTATGTGTCTCTAGGTCTGAAGTGGGTCTCTTGTGGACAGCATATATATGGGTCTTATTTTTGTATCCATTCAGCCAGTCTGTGTCTTTTGGTGGGAGCATTTAATCCATTTACATTTAAGGTAATTATCGATATGTATGTTCCTATTCCCATTTTCTTAATTGTTTTGGGTTTGTTATTGTAGGTCTTTTCCTTCTCTTGTGTTTCCTGCCTAGAGAAGTTCCTTTAGCATTTGAGGTAAAGCTGGTTTGGTGGTGCTGAACTCTCTCAGCTTTTGCTTGTCTGTAAAGGTTTTAATTTCTCCATCAAATATGAATGAGATCCTTGGTGGGTAGAGTGATCTTGGTTGTAGGTTTTTCTCTTTCATCACTTTAAATATGTCCTGACACTCCCTTCTAGCTTGCAGAGTTTCTTCTGAAAGATCAGCTGTTAACCTTATGGGGATTCTGTTTTGTGTTACTTGTTGTTTTTCCCTTACTGCTTTTAATATTGGTTCTTTGTATTTAATTTTTGGTAGTTTGATTAATATGTGTCTTGGCGTGTTTCTCCTTGGATTTATCCTGTACGGGACTCTCTGTGCTTCCTGGACTTGATTAACTATTTCCTTTCCCATATTAGGGAAGTTTTCAACTATAATCTCTTCAAATATTTTCTCAGTCCCTTTCTTTATCTCTCCTTCTTCTGGGACCCCTATAATTCGAATGTTGCTGTGTTTAATATTGTCCCAGAGGTCTCTGAGAGTGTCCTCAATTCTTTTTATTCTTTTTTCTTTCTTCTGCTCTGCAGTAGTTATTTCCACTATTTTATCTTCCAGGTCACTTATCTGTTCTTCTACCTCAGTTATTCTGCTATTGATCCCTTCTAGAAAATTTTTTATTTCATTTATTGTGTTGTTCATCTGTGTTTGTTTGCTCTTTGGTTCTTCTAGTTCCTTGTTAAATGTTCGTTGTATTTTCTCCATTCTATTTCCAAGATTTTGGATCATCTTTACTATCATTATTCTGAATTCTTTTTCAGGTAGACTGCCTATTTCCTCTTTGCCTTGCTCCTTCATCTGCTGTGTGTTTCTCTATCTTCTCATTTTGCTTAACTTACCATGTTTGGGGTCTCCTTTTCGTAGGCTGCAGGTTCGTAGTTTCCGTTGTTTTTGGTGTCTTTCCCCAGTGGCTCAGGTTGGTTCAGTGTGTTGTGTAGGCTTCCTGGTGGAGGGGGCTAGTGCCTGTGTTCTGGTGGATGAGGCTGGATGTTGTCTTTCTGATGGGGAGGTCCACTTCTGGTGGTGTGTTTTGGGGTGTCTGTGGCTGTTATGATTTTAGGCAGCCTCTGTGCTAATGGATGGAGTTGTGTTCCTGTCTTGCTAGTTGTTTGGCATAGGGTGTCCTGCCCTGTAGCTTGCTGGTCATTGAGTGGACCTGGGTCTTGGCGTTGAGATGGAGATCTCTGGGAGATTTTCACTGTTTGATATTACGTGGAGCTGGGAGGTCTTTTTTCGGCCAGTGTCCTGAAGTTGGCTCTCCCACCTCAGAGGCACAGCCCTAACGCCTGGCTGGAGCACCAAGAGCCTGTCCTCCACATGGTTCAGAATAAAGGGAGAAAAAAAAAGAAAGAAGAAGATCAAGTCAAATCAAATAAAGTAAAGTAAAATAAAGTTATTAAAATAAAAAATAATTATTAAGAAAAAAATTTTTTTCAAGTAATAAAACCAAAAATGGACAGACAGGACCCTAGGACAAATGATAAAAGCAAAGCTATACAGACAAAACCACACACAGAAGCATACACATACACACTCACAAAGAGAAAAGAAGGGGGGAAATATATATATATCGTTGCTCCCAAAGTCCACCTCCTCAGTTTGGGATGATTCGTTGTCTCTTCAGGTATTCCACAGATGCAGGGTACATGAAGTTGATTGTGGAGCTGTAATCTGCTGCTCCTGAAGCTGCTGGGAGAAATTTCCCTTTCTCTTCTTTGTTCACACAGCTTCCGGTGTTCAGCTTTGGATTTGGCCCCGCCTCTGTGTGTAGGTCGCCTGAGGGCGTCTGTTCTTTGCTCAGACAGGACGGGGTTAAAGGAGCAGCTGATTCGGGGTCTCTGGCTCACTCAGGGTTGGGGGAGGGAGGGGTACGGATTTGGGGTGAGCCTGCAGCGGCAGAGGTCAACGCAACGTTGGACCAGCCTGAGGCGTGCCGTGCGTTCTTCCAGGGAAGTTGTCCGTGGATCATGGGACCCTGGCAGTGGCAGGTTGCACAGGCTCCCGGGAGGGGAGGTGTCGAGAGTTAGCTGTGCTCACACACAGGCTTCTTGGTGGCAGCAGCAGCAGCCTTAGCATCTCATGCCCGTCTGTGTGGTCCGCGCTGATAGCCACAGCTCGCACCCGTCTCTGGAGCTCCTTTAAGCGGCGCTCTTAATCCCCTCTCCTCGTGTACCAGGAAAGAACGAGGCAAGAAAAAGTCTCTTGTCTCTTCGGCAGCTCCATACTTTTTCCCAGACTCCCTCCCAGCTAGCTATGGCGCACTAACCCCTTTAGGCTGTGTTCATGCCGCCAACCCCAATCCTCTCCCTGGGATCTGACCGAAGACTGAGCCTCAGCTCCCAGCCCCCGCCCGTCCCGGGGGGTGAGCAGACAAGCCTCTCGGGCTGGTGAGTGCTGGTCGGCACCGATCCTCTGTGCGGGAATGTCTCCGCTTTGCCCTCTGCACCGCTGTTGCTGTGCTCTCCTCCGCGGCTCTGAAGCTTCCCCCCTCCGCCACCCGCAGTCTCCGCCCGCGAAGGGGCTCCTAGTGTGTGGAAACCTTTCCTCCTTCACAGCTCCCTCCCAGTGGTGCATGTCCCATCCCTATCCTTTTGTCTCTATTTATTCTTTTTTCTTTTGCTTTACCCAGGTACGTGGTGAGTTTCTTGCCTTTTGGGAGGTCTGAGGTCTTCTGCCAGCGTTCAGTAGGTGTTCTGTAGGAATTGTTCCACATGTAGATGTATTTCTGATGTATTTGTTGGGAGGAAGGTGACCTCTGTGTCTTACTCTTCTGCCATCTTTAAGCTCCTCTCCGGATCTTTTTTTTTAATCCATTCATTTATTTTATGTCTTGTGATTGGAGAATTTAATCCATTTATATTTAAAGTAATTATTGATAGGTAAAGACTTGCTATTATCATTTTTAAAATTGTTTTCTGGCTGTTATGTAGATCCATTGTTCCTGCTGTCTTTGTGTGTGTGTGTGTTTTGATGTCTTTTGGTATCTGTATGCTTTGAATTCTTTATCATGTTCTTTTGTGTAACTCTAAAGGTTTTTTTCCTTGTGCTCACCATGAGGCTCACATAAAATAGCTTAAAATTATAACACCCTGTGTTACACTGATAACAACTTAACTTCACCTGAATTTCTAAGCTTTACATTTTTACTTCTCCTTCCCCTCACATTTTTGGTTACTGATATTACAGTTTACATATTATTGTATAACTAATAACAGATTATTATAGTTCTGGTAACTTTTACATTTGGTTTTTAACTTTTAAACTAGAGCTGTAAGTGAATTATGCACCACTATTATCATTAAAGAATCTAACTTTGAGTATATATTTACCATGATCAGTGAGTTTTACTCTACCTTCTTACATTTTTATGATGTTTATTATTGTCCTTTTACTTTCACTCAAAGAACTCCCTTTAGCATTTCTTGTAAGGCATGTCTAGTGGTGAGGAACTCCCTCAGCTTTTGTTTGTTTGAGAAAGGCTTTATCCCTCCTTCATTTCTGAAGGACAGCTTTGCTGGGTATAGGAATCTTGGTTAACAGGTTTTTATTTTTCCTTACAATATTTTGAATATATCATGCTATTCTCTCCTGACCTGAAACGTTTCTGTTGAGAAATCCATTGACTGTGTTATGGGGGTTCCCTTGTACATAACTTCTCTTCTTTTGTGCTTTCAAAATTCCGCCTTTGTGTTTGACATTTGACAACTTAATTATAATGTATTTTGGAGTAGCTGTCTTTGAGTTCAACCTATTTGGGATCCTTTAAAGACTCATGGATCTGGATGTCCATTTCTCTCTCCTGGTTTGGGAATTTTTTTCAGCCATTATTGCTTGAAATATACTTTCTGGCCCTTTGTCTTTTTCTTCCCCTTCTGGAATCCTATAATGTGGATATTGTTTCTTTTCATTGTGTCCCATATGTCCCATCAACTTTCTTTACTCTTTTTCTTCTTTTTTCTCCTCTGACTGGATAATTTCAATACTCCTGTCTTCTCAGCCACTGATTCCTTCTTTGGTATGGTTGAGTCTGCTTTTGAAGCTCCCTACTGAATTCTTCAGTTTATTCATTATATTTTTTAGCTCTAGGATTTTTTAATTTTTGTTTTTGATGGTTTTTATTTCTTTGAAGTTTTGTTTTTGTTCATTTATTGTTTTACTGATTTCATTGAGTTTTCTGTGTCTTCTTGTAGTTCACTAAACTTCTTTAAAAGGATTATTCTGAATTCTTTGTCTGACAGTTCGTAATTTATATTTCTTTACAGTTAGTAATTGGAGTTTTCTTAGTTTCCTTTGGTTTCATATTTACTTGGTTTTTTATGATCTTTGATTCCTTACATTGGTATCTGCACATTTGAGTAAGTGGTTTCCTCTTCCAGACTTAACAGGTTTGCTTTGTCAGAGACAGTTCTTCACCAGTCAGCTGTTGGGTTCCTGTACATGTCTGCTGGTAACATCCTTGGGCCACTGGGGCTTGCTGGGTCTATTTTGGGGTGAGGCCACTACATGAGCTCCAAGGTTGGGGGTGTGTGTGTTGCTGGCTGAGAACTGTTGGATAGAACTGTTGGCTTTGTACCCTGCCCACATGAGGTTGTAGGATGGGCTCCACAGTTGCCTGAGTTTTCTCGTCAGGCTTCCTAGATGGTGGGGACTGGGTACTATACTGACTAAGCAATAAGGTGGAGCTATTAATTAATATTAAAGGATAGCAACTCTGGAAATCAGATTCTTCCCCCTCCTCAGGGTTTGTTTTTGCTACTTGTTTTAGTTGTTGTTTGTTGTTTTAGTAACATTTTAAACTCATTTTGTAAAGTCTGTATTCTTTGTCATATGTGGTTGAAGTCGTATGTGGCTGAAGTCTGTACTCTTTGTCATGTGATAGAAGTCTCGTTTCTGTTATTGTAGTGGTCAGCTAGTGACTTGACAGAGTTCCCTAAATGCCCCTCCCCCCAAAAAAGTGTCCTAGTTTTGGCAGATGGGCTCTTTGTGTTGGAGGAAACCTTCAACTGTCAGCCAAATAATATACAACTCTATCATAAACTACACTTCTTGCTTATGGAGAACCTGAAGGTCAGACAAAGGCGAGAGTTTAAAGCCTCTCAATTTTCTTAAAATTTATTTATTTATTTATTTTTGGCTGTGGTTGGGTCTTTGTTGCTGTGCGCGGGCTTTTTTTAGTTGTGGTGAGTGGGGGCTACTCTTTGTTGCAGTGTGCGGGCTTCTCATTGCGGTGGCTTCTCTTGTTGCGGAGCACAGGCTCTAGGCGTGCGGGCTTCAGTAGTTGTGGCACGTGGGCTCAGTAGTTGTGGCTCACAGGCTCTAGAGCACAGGCTCAGTAGTTGTGGCTCGCAGGCTGTAGAGCACAGGCTCAGTAGTTGTGGCACATGGGCTTAGTTGCTCCGCAGCATGAGGGATCTTCCCGGACCACTTGAACCCGTGTCCCCTGCATTGGCAGGCGGATTCTTAACCACTGAGCCACCAGGGAAGCCCCAGCCTCTCAGATTTTTTAGAGCGTGTACCCAGCTTTGGATATGTGCTTGGCCTTCTATTAATAGATTCCTAAGACTATGTGGGAGTTTTTCAAAGTCCTTATTCTCTTCATTCCCTAGCCTTTCCTCTCAAGTTTTTCATTTTGTCTGTTGTTTATCCCAACTGTTACTCCTTGTCCAGCAGGTAGCAGCTAATGCTTTTACGTTTTAAGTAGTTTTGAATGTCCCCACCCCACCCTGGTAGCTGCCTCCACCTTGGGAAAGTTCTAAGTGAGGTGAAATAAACATCAGCCCTTTGAGCTGGTACTTCAGGAAGCCAAAATAAAGGGCTAAACAACCAACGTCATTTCTTTGAGAATAAGGTTCATTTTTCTCCTTCTGGTACTAGGAACCTATACCTGGAATGTGAGCTGTTGTCTTCCAAGATGCCACTGAGAAGGGAAGCAGGGGCAGGGTAAGTGAAAGTTTTTTTCTTGATTGGTTGCTATCAACTTTATTTCCAGAGTTCTAATGAAGTTGATTCTGACAGTTTTTGGCAGTTTATTTGCTGCTTTTGTGGAAGAACAGGCTTTCGGAGTACCCTGTCCATGCTATTTTCACTGACATTACTGTATGCTTATTTTAAAATGTGGTTTGTGGATACAATCAAACTATCATTTCCACAAATGCAAACGGACTGAGTATTGAAAATGTAGCAAAAAGTATGGTGATGATGGAAATGATGTAACCAAAGAATCAGGACTATTAACATTGCATGGTGCTCTCCTCTGACAAAATTTTGATAGTGTTTGTTGGTGGCCAGTGCAGTATGCTAGGAACAGTTGGACCAGAAGGAACATTTTGAACCCTAAGCTGTGTGTTAGTGGAGGAGATTCTGTAGATTGCTTTTTTGCGTGTGTGGAAAAATGAGGGACTAAGAAATTGGACATCAATAGGAGATGTTATAGTGGTTTTCCAAGGAGATGTTATAGTGGTTTTCCAGTTATGTTCATCAAATTCGAATGTTTGCAGAGGGAACTTGGACTGACTTGAAGTAAGGGGGATTGACAAGGAAGGTCACAGATGGTGAGGTTCCAAGCTTCCCACTTCAGTAGTCAACCACAATAGTCTCATCTGTTTAATATATTAGGGCTCTATGAAAAAAAAATTTCAAACTTAGTTTCCATTGTTAAAAACTTATAAAAATCACAACATAGCCTGCTATAAAGGACTACATGATAAAGATGACTGATTATAAATACCATAGAACTTTGGGCAAAAAGAATCTCTGTGAGATGGGGTAGAATTAGGGTTGCACTAAATTAGAAGATTAGGAAGTTATCCCAGTCTAATCCCCAGGGAGAAGGGCTATAGACACCATTGCCTTCTAATCCCATTAGTGTCTAACACAAGGTAGGTACTTTTGTAAATATCTATCATCTGAGCTATGGAAGGAAATAAGGTTGGATAAGCCTGTGGGGCCAGATTATAGCAGGTTTTGATCTGAAGGAAAAAAATGTAGCGGATAAAGTAAATAAAATTTCTGAGAACAAAATGTTATCATACAAAGTTTAAGGAAATGGCATGTGATAAGAATTTTAGGACGAAGACAAGCATTAAGGGGACCAGCCAGAAAGGTACTGATCGTTTGGTCAATTTATAGTATTAGAAGAGTCCTCACTTTTAGGTATTTGGTGTATTTGTGGAAGGGAGTTAAAAGCATTAAACATAATTTTGGCCCTCAAAGAGCTTCAGGTATGTAGAAAAGGCTTAGAATGAATAGGTGATTTCAAGGAGGGCCAAGAGATGGAAGAGCAGCTCTGGAACTTCTAGCTTGAAGTTTTTGGAAATTCTTTAAAAAAGGAAAAGGGGTGGGGCTTCCGTGGTGGCGCAGTGGTTGAGAGTCCACCTGCCGACGCAGGGGACACGGGTTCGTGCCCCGGTCTGGGAAGATCCCACATGCTGCGGAGCGGCTGGGCCCGTGAGCCATGGCCACTGAGCCTGCACGTCCGGAGCCTGTGCTCCGCAACAGTGAGAGGCCCGCGTACTGCAAAAAAAAAAAAAGGAAAAGGGTCAAGTCCATATGGCCACAGCAAAGTATGAAATTTTAAAAACTGATCTTTTATGATCAAAGTGAGAATAGTGTTCTCTTTAAGGAGGGGGCGGGGTAAGAGGGAGCCTTCTCAGGTCCTGGAAATGTCTTGATCCAGGTGTTGGGTTTCATGGATGTGTTAAGATGTAAGTTATGTAATTTTTAGAAATGGCTATATGTTTTTAAAAGTACCTTCTATGACATTTTGGACAATTCTCTGAAAACTTATGCTTATAAAATGTATATTTAGACTTATAATTTATACTTAAAATTCTTCCTTGGATATAAGTAAACAGTTTAAATTTTTTTATACCATAAAGCTCAAGTCATATTTACATTTGCTTGGTTAATGACATGGCACATCAGCTTTTAGTCTTTGAGGTAACTGCACTTAGGGAGATGCCCTGTGGTCACATGTTTCTATCCTTTGCTTTCCTTTCTCATTTTCTCCTGTCAAATGCAAGCTATTCTGCTAAGGAGGAAAAACCCAGCTCCTTTGTATCTGCAGACAACACTAGTCCGAATAATTGACAAACCACAGTATAGCGGGGAACTCAATGTATCCCTTTGGAGCAAGTGTTCCCATTCTGTATCATTCCAGCATCATTCACAACTAGTACAGATGGTTCTTTCTTATGCTGAAAACAGCCTGAAGTTTTCACCAGGTAATTTTTGATTTCTTTACTGACCAATATTCCCTAAATTCATAAGAAAAAATGTAATAATTTTACCATGTTAAAAAGATCACAATTAATAAGAGCTTGTTTGTCACCTAACCATATAATATAGTTAACACATGGCAGAAGAAATTGCTTGGGTTTAAAAATAGCTTTATTTAGCATACCAAAAACACAGAAACATAAGAAAAAACTTACCTAGAATAAACATAAAAATAGTTAAATACCATAATTTAATGTAAACCAAGTGTTTAAAAATGTGTAATATTATAAAATACATGCTATTTACACAGAACCAAGTTAAAGCTACCTCCACAGTTATCCTATCAGATCATCAATCTTGAAGTCATCAGTAACAGTGAATCAAACACAGCATCTGTATTTGTACTGGTCAATAGGAAAACAAGAAATCATTTAATTTACTTTAAACAGATACAGTTCATTGTAACATTCAAAGCAGGGAGGCAGAAAAGTGCCAGTTCTAGGATTCCAGACACAAGCAGTGCATGTGGAGGCCTGGAAACGGGTCCACTGGAAGGCCCAGAAGCCCATTCTTTCATTTAAATGCACATTGGTTGATTCAGTTTAGTTACTACTTAAGGAAGGTACTAAATATATCTGTAAAAATAAACCTTTATTAAAAATAATCAAAGGTGAATGTAATAATCAGGTAATAAGAAAGGCCAAAGCATAAAAAATATGTTATTCCAGATAAGCCCCTTTAATTATAACAAATGTTAAGAAACGCAGTTTATAAAACCAGATGGGGTAGCAAAAGGGTTTCTAAAAATGTCAAACCCAAACCAATATCAGACAAAACAAAGTAACCGAAGAGACTGTTTCTTGAAGAAAGTATTTTGTTTATCTTAACAATTTACTTCTTCTGTCATTATCACCTGAATGCTGCCAGGAGACCTGTGGCTGATGCCAGTTATCACTGTGGAGTAATGTGGTCTGTGACCAGCAGTCTAAAAAGCTGTAGTCATTGATCAGTTTAATCATTTGGCTTTTCCTTCAAGGATCAACATTCATTCTTATACTGAAATTCGGGTATCTCTAAGAGGCAGCATTAAGTCCAATACCAGGAGTTTAGAATGTAAAATAAAATTGCAAGAATACATACTTAGTAATAGAACATCCTGCTTCTTTGTCTAATCCTGTAATTCTCAAACTTTTGGTCTCCAGACCCTTTTATACTCAACATTCGTTGGGGATCTGGACACCAAAGAGCTTTTGTTTATGGAGTTTATATCTACCAGTATTTGCCATCTAAGAAAGTAAAACTGAAAAAAGTTTTAAGTATTCATTTAAAAAGTAAAAAGTCCATTACATGCTAACATAAATAACACTTTAAAGAAAATAGTTGTATTTTCTAAAACAAAAAAAAAAATTCATGGGAAGATGGCTTTTACATTTTTAACTACTTTTTGAGAGAGAGTGGAAAGACAGCTAATGTCTTGGTTATTATTATGAGACTACTTTTGATCCCACAGATCCCCTCAAAGGTTCTCAAGGACACCCAGGGGTTCACTGGCCACACTTGGAAAACTGCTGGTTTAATCTAAGGCCTGTTATTAATGACAAAAAAGTCCACACAAAAGGAGCCTTACTTTTGCTTTAAAAATAAACCAAAATACATACCTACACACATGCACACAAATCACTGCCTCCAACACTCCCACTCTCAGCTTTAAATAGAAGCCACAGATCACCATGTACTCATGACCAAATTCAAAATAATATTGTCATTTCTGCTGAGACCAGGTTCAAGATTTATTCATTTTTAGTCCATGAAAGCTATAAAACCTATTATCTAAACACAGACATCTTAGTTCCCTTTCCAACATTTGCTTAATCCTGTTTGTGCTGTGCTGGCAGTCGTCATTCGGTAGGCCCCAGCATCGGTAGAGACCAGAGAATGACAGGTGTTTAACTAAGAGCCCACACACTCAGATTAGGAACACGTTAGCCATTTATGGAGCCGCCTACTCCACTTCCTCACTATGTGAAAACTCAGATACATTTTAGGGAAACGGGGAGAAAATTCTCCCTTCATAGGAGCAGTGAGAACGATGCTATGACCTTTCACCTAGAGAGCTCTTCACGTCTTACAAATGACTTTCATGCACACCATCTCATTAGATACTTTTTAAGCCCCAGGAGAAAGGCAGGGCAAAGGATACTATTGCTGTTTCAAGGGGAGGAATTTGAGGGTCAGATGTGGGTCTTTGCCAAGGTAGACTGGCAAGTGTATGGCAGAGCGGAATTCAAATTCAGGTCATCTGACTCCTTAGTTCAGGGTCCTCCTTCCTTGGGTTTGGGGGAGTCTGGCTGGGCTGGAGATGGAGGCAGCACGGTATGACACTTCCAAAACCTGCATTCCTTCTGCCTGCTCAACCATTTTATCCAACACTACGCAGTTATGGGAGTGGCACAGACATTTCCCTGACCGATATAATGAATTTTCCATCAGTGCATGTATAACTTTTATTTTTTCCTTTCTGAGCCAGTTTATGTTGGCAGTTCATTCGCAGCCTGTTCCCCCTGCTCCAAGGGAAAAGTAAAAATCCTGCAGTTAAAAAAAATTCTGATGAAAATACAAAATGAAATAGCAACAATGAGGTCTGTGTGCAGGTAGAACTAGATTTATTGTGCACCTGGCACAGCACAGACTTTGCAATCTTCCTCCACCAACTGGAGAACAATATAAAAATCACATTCTTAATTTAATGGAAAATTGCCTCCTAATCATCTTGAGACAAAGGCTTCACCCTATATAAAAACATTAAGAAAATAATTTCAGGACTTGTAACTAAATTCTTAGGTGCTTGAAGATTCTGTGGTGGTAGGAGAAGGAGTAGAGTAAAGGGCAATGAAACAACGAGAAACAAATACTGTCGCCAATGGGCAAAGGAGAAATCTGCATCTGTTCCCTATCAATCATTAATACGTGTATCTACTTGAGAAATTATTCTTTTGCCAGGATATCCACTCCATCAAGATGTTAATACAAATAGCATGACACATGCAAAGATACTGAGCAAATACTGTTTAATTTTTGTGGGGGAGGCAGTCATCCCTCCTATGAAACCAGCCAAATGCCACTAAGGACCCATGATTTTCTTGCTGTCCACTGAAATAAGCAAGGTATTGTTTATTGTGCCTTCCTTCTCTGTCGCCTTCTGAGCTGTTCCTAAAGTCAAGATTGACTACATGCATTTTTTTTCCCTTTTAAGGTAGTTGAAGAAGGTTAACAAAAGCCTGTACGAATCAGAAAACATGCTAAGTTCATCTTATTTTCAAAATTCAACAGCATGTTGCTACCTGTTACACAAGTTGTTGGTGCCTTCGCCCCCACCCCGGTTTTGGTGAGTAATGTTCTAACTTTACAGGTGATTTAGATAGATGTTAATGACTTTTTAAGACAGTTGCCCGTACACTGGGCTGATGCACACACTCACATATGTGCATGTACATATATACATAAACATATGCGTACACACATGTACATCTCCTCACACGAAGACCTTCACTAGTATTTTTCCCTCTTAACATATTTCCATTAGCAAAAATGAGCATGGATAATGAATTTATAGTAGGAAACAAAACTAATGAAAATCAAATCAGAGGATGTGAAGTGGTATGCTGTCAGAATCCAATAAGTCAAATGCACATTTATGTAGTGGTAAAGTGCTAGAAAGTTCTTTCATTAGTATTTTAAAAATGATTATAATAAAAAGAAGTGTGCAGTTTCATTTGATGGTGGTGACCACAGGCACCATAGCAATGGCACTGGCTGAGTTGGAGTTGATGATGTCCTCATACTCTGGGGGTGGATCTAAATGAGGTTCTGTTTCACTCCTCCGCAGGTTCACCTGACCAGTGGCTTCCTCGTAGGTCGGTGGGGGATCGCAGTTGGACAGGCGAGTGGAGACGGAATCTGAGCGCCCAACTACATATTCCAGAAAGCCTGGCGACAATCCGCTGCTATCAAAGACTTCATCTGGTGGAGGAGGCGGAGTGATAATATTGAGGTGCTGAGGGAAAGGAATATGGCCTTCAGTCACTGTCTGTCTGCGAGTTTTGTTTCTTAGGAAGCATCTCCAGATTAGGAAAATGACAAGGAGGATAATGAAGAGGCCAAAGATTAATGGAAAGGTAAGGTAAAACTGAAACCAGTCACTTCCTCTGTTACTCTCTCCTTGTTGTGCTTTTGTGTAAGTGTTCCAAAACTCCTTCTGAAAATACAAGACGAAATGAATTGAAAATCAGTGTAATCAAAAGATAGGAGATAGCAAATGAACACATATCTGGGTTCTGTTAACATGATGAAAACAAAACCCAAAACCAGACTCGCTGGTTCAGATGACCTACAGCCTATATTTTCCCTGACAAGAAGTTACAAATCATGGTGCTCACTCCGGATCCTCCCCTACAATAGTCAGTCAGAACCAAAAGTCTTCAAGACTTGGTGTTATTTGTATTTTCAGTTATGACATATTAGAAGGGGAAAGAAAGCATAAGGGATTTTCCTCTTTCCAAATATAGAACATAATCTTCCCTTTAAAATATAAGTTAAATACCATTTTCCATGTCCAATTACAAGGTTTTCATTCAGGCATCCCATCATCATTGTGCTATTTCTGGCTGTTGTAGGCTCTTAGTGTTCAAATGCTTCACAGATGAATGCCTTGTTTTCTTAATGGTTCTGTTTGGGATCCTCTTCTACCAGATATTCCTCCCCAGCCCCAAAGTACACAGCTCTAATGCATCTAAGTAAGTTCCTAGCCTATAAACATTCAATGAGTAGTAGTGATTATAATGAATTCTTGTATATCATAATCAAGCCTCTGCTTCAAATTGACTGATTAACCTATATCCCAAACCTTGGTACAGACACCACCCCCAGTGCTACTGACTTTGTTTTCAAGGCTTAAACTTAGCCAATAATAGCTTTTTTTTTTTTAACAATATTTGCAGGCACTACAGGTCACTGATATTATTTAAATATCTGGCAGAAAGTAAGACGGTGGGCACTATAAAGCTGCTTGTTTTATAGTACTATATTTTATTAGTCATAAAGGCTTTTAAAATTCTCTGGGTATAACAAATGACCCACAGTCATCAGTGTTCCACCCCTGAACTCAATCTCCTATAAGGTACATTATTATTCCAACATTCTGTGATTCTAAGATAAAATTTCAATGTCATAAGAAATATGGTATTTACTAAAGGCTATGTACAGATGAAAATACACAAGGTGCACTATTAAAACAAGCCAAGAGTAGAGACAGTATAATCCCAAATCATACAGCATTTATTTTAGGACAATACCCCAAACTGGAAATTATATTTTTATTAGTGAAACAATCACTTGATAATCACAAGTTGAAAACTCATGAAACACAGATACATGAAGTTTTTTTTAAACAATAAAACTGTACACTATTATCTTTTTGTATAACTGTTACTTTTAGGATTGCCAACTTTACTACAGAAAATATATACTACATAAAAATTTACTAATGCAGAAACATCTAAAAAAGAAAACCAATCACCTGCAATTAATTACATTGCAAAGATATAATCACTATTAACATTTTTGGTTTACATCTACTCTTACTTCCAACTCACATTCGAATCCTTACACACATACACATTCTTTAGAAATCTGGAATCAAACTACTAAACCACAATAAACTTTTTAATAATGTACTTACAGAGACCTACCAAGTATCTGATTTGTAGTCGATTTTCTTTACCTATATAGATGAGGATCCCTCCTCTCTTCCTAATCTCTCAGATCACCATCTCCTTCCCCCACCCCGCATTTAATCTTAACCACAAAACACAATAAGTATGTGATTTCAGATAATTATCTAATGTTAATCTTAGATAAACACAATAAAATGTGGATTTTTAATCTTGTCCAGTCACTTTGGGATAATCAAGCATCAATGATGCACATGAAAATGTTTTTTTTTTCATGCTTGGCTTGTGTGATTCAATTTCTGAGGTTTCTTCCGCATGCTCAGAAATAAATCTACAGACTAGTAATTTTTTTCTTTGGGAGAAAAAAAACTTTAAAACAAAGTCACACTTGTAGTTTCCAGGGTTAAAAATAAAGCTTAGACAAAAATGGAATTACAACACCGATTTTTACTTTACCTATAGCAACTCAATTCTTAAGCCACACCCAATAATGAAGGTATAATTATCATCCCTACTTGCAGATGAGGAAATGGAGGCTCAGAGATGTTACCGAATAATAAAACCAAGGTCATTTAACACACAGATGTTGAGGCTGGGATTTAGAATGCCACAGGCCTGGCATCAGAGCAAACCAAAAAGCAATCTGCCCTGATGTATAAGGTATTTTAAACCTGGACACTTTCCTAGAAAATTCAATCTTCTCATCATGTTAAATGTGGAGTTGAAAGCAAGTTACACTGATCTGAATAAAAGGTACTGACAGATTTATTTCTTGGGAAACTAGCCTTACTTTGTCTTTGAGGCAAGAGAATTGGAGAAATAGTCATGTGAAATCAAGTAAAATACTATAAATGCCATTCAAACAAGTAAAATAGTATAACTGTCCTTCAAACAAGTAAACCCAGTTTATGTGTTTCTGAGCTCTTTAGATTCTTCTCTGTCTCACTGAAAACAGCCAGAAGATATTCAGAAAGAGCAAATAAGTGATTTCAAGACTTGGTAAAAATCCTTAATCTTTACTGCAGAAGGTATTCATATGGATTAAGACTTGCCGACCAGGTGAGTGGCAAGCAGCCTGCTTTATGAAGACGGTATTATTGATCTCCAATGTGAGGTAACAGGTTTTGTTGTTACTGATGCTTCTGTTTTGTTCCTTCTTTCCATGATGGCTTTTACTTTTGTCATTTCTTAACCCTGGTCTGGATCTTTCAGATTACATGTAAGGATCAAATTTAACTTGCATGGAAAATAATAATTTATAACTAAATATAATATAATAATGATACACTATATTACAATGTGATATTATAACTAATAAAAATATATAAAAAAAGACTTGGTAAAACAGTGCTTTAGAGGGAATGAACATTTGTTTAATGAAGAAAAAATTTTAATGAAAAAGATTAAAGGGATTCAGTAGTTTTAGATAAGGCTAAAATGATACAGATAATAAATGTAATCAGAAGGGACCAGACAGGTCTGACAATCATTTCAGATATGCATCCCTGGGCTAAATCCCACTTGCTGGTGGTGTATGATCCTTTTAATGTATTGTTGAATTCAGTTTGCCAGTATTTTGTTGAGGATTTTTGCATCTATGTTCATCAGTGACACTGGCCTGTAATTTTCTTTTTCTGTAGGATCTTTGTCTGGTTTTGCTATGACGGTGATGGTGGCCTCACAGAATGAGTTTGGGAGTGTTCCTTCCTCTGCAATTTTTTGGAAGAGTTGGAGAAGGGTAGGTGTTAACTCTTCTCTAAATGTTTGATAGAATTTGACTGTGAAGCCATCTGGTCCTGGGCTTTTGTTTCTTGGGAGTTTTTAAATCACAGTTTCAATTTCAGTACTTATGATTGGTCTGTTCTTATTTTCTACCTCTTCCTGGTTCAGTCATGGGAGATTGTGCCTTTCTAAGAATCTGTCCATCTTATTGGCATAGAGTTGCTTGTAGTAATCTTTCATGATCCTTTGTATTTCTGTGGCATGTGCTGTAACTTCTCCTTTTTCATTTCTAATTTTATTGATTTGAGCCCTCTCCCTTTTTTTCTTGATGAATCTGGCTAAAGGTTTATCAGTTTTGTTTATCTTCTCAAAGAACCAGTTTTAGTTTCCTTGATCTTTTCTTGTTGTCTTCATCTCTATTTCATTTATTTCTACTCTGATCTTTATGATTTCTTTCCTTCTACTAACTTTGGGTTTTGTTTCTTCTTTCTCTATTTGCTTTAGGTGTAAGGTTAGGTTGTTTATTTGAGATTTTTCCTGTTTCCTGAGGTAAGACTGTATTGCTATAAACTTCCCTCTTAGAACTGCTTTTGCTACGTCCCATAGGTTTTGGATTGTCATGCTTTCATTTTCATTAGTCTCTAGGTATTGATTTCTTCAGTGATCCATTGGTTATTTAGTAGCATATTTTGTAGCCTCCATGTGCTTGTGTTTTTTTTACACATTTTTCCTTGTAGTTGATTTCTAATCTCATAGCATTGTGGTTGGAAAAATGCTTGATATGATTTCAATTTTCTTAATTGTAAACCAAGGTTTGCTTTGTGGCCCAGCATGTGATCTATTCTGGAGAATGTTCCATGTGCACTTGACAAGAATGTGTATTCTGCTGCTTTTGGATGGAATGCTCTATAAATTTCAGTTAAGTCCATCTGGTCTAGTGTGTCATTTAAGGCCTGTGTATGTCTATTGATGAAAGTGGGGTGTTAAAGTCCCCCACTACTATTGTGTTACTGTCGATTTCCCCTTTTATGGCTGTTAGTATTTGCCTTATATATTGAGGTGCTCCTCTGTTGGGTGCCTAAATATTTACAATTGTTATATCTTCTTGTTGGATTGATCCCTTGATCATTATGTAGTGTCCTTCTTTGTCTCTTGTAGTAGTCTTTATTTTAAAGTCTATTTTGTCTGATATGAGAATTGCTACTCCAGCTTTCTTTTGATTTCCATTTGCATGGAATACCTTTTTCCATCCCCTCACTTTCAGTCTGTATGTGTCTCTACGTCTGAGGTGGGGCTCTTGTAGACAGCATATATACGGGTCTTGTTTTTGGATCCATTCATTCAGCTAGTCTGTGTCTTTTGGTTGGAGCATTTAGTCCTTTACATTTAAGGTAATTATCAATATGTATGTTCTTATTGCCATTTTGTTTTGGATTTTGTGGTGAAGGTCTTTTTTCTTCCCTTCCTCTTTTGGTCTCTCCTCTTGTGATTTGATGACTATCTATCTTCAGTTTTGTGTTAGGATTCCTTTTTCTTTTTGTGTGTGTGTATCTATCTATTGTACATTTTTGGTTTGTGGTTCCCATGAGGTTTTGATATAGCAGTCTATATATAAACAACAAGATTGTTTTAAAAGTTACTGGTCTTTAATTTCCGATGCATTTCCAATATCCTGCATTTGTACTCTCCTCTTCTCATGATTGCTGGTTGAGAGACAGCCAAGAGCTAGAGCAGGGTTGAATGATAAGGTTCATCTCCTACATGAGGCTACTCCTTCAAGACAGAGAGGTGGTTGTTTCATCTACTATATAGAAACCAATACAAAGAGTCAAGGAAAGTGAAGAAACAGAGGAATATGTTGCACATGAAACAAGATAAAAACCTCAGAAAAAAAATCCTTAATGAAACTGAGGTAAGTGACTTAGTTATCATCTGATAAAGAGTTCAAAATAAATAATGGTCATAAAGATGTTGCTGTACTCAGGAACATCAGGAAAGGAATGGATAAACTCAGTGATAACTTCAAAAGGAAGTCACAAAGCTGAAGGATACAATAACTGTACTGAAGAATACACTAGTGGGGTTCAACAGCAGACTAGATGAAGCAAAAAAGGTCAGTGAACTCGAAGACAGGGCAGTGGAACTCACCCAGTCAGAGCAGCAAAAAGAAAAAAAGAATGAAGATGATAGCTTAAGGGACTGTGGGGACAACATCAAGCTGACTTAACATTCACATTTTAGGGAGGTGCCAGGAGGCGGAAAGGGACAGAAAGATATTTTGAAGAAATAATGGCTCAAACTTCCCTAACCTGGGGAAGGAAACAGACATCCAGATTGGGAAGCCTAGGGAGTTCCAAACTAACAAGATGAACCCAAAGAGACGCACACCAAGACACATTATAATTAAAAGTTAAGGAGAGACTTCTAAGAGCAGCAAGAGAAAAACAATTTGTAACATACAAGGGAACCCCCGTAAGACCATCAGCAGGTTTTTTAGGTGAAATGCTGCAGGCCAGAAGGGAGTGGCATGATACAGTCAAAGTGCTGAAAGAAAAACTTCCAACCAAGAATACTCTCCCCATCTAAGTATTGATAGTTAGTTGGAGACAGAAAGAGTTTTCTGGACAAGCAAAAGGTAAAGGAGTTCATCATGTTAAAGGAATTTCTTTAAGCTGAACAAAAAGGGGTACTAGTAACAAGAAAACATATGAAAGGATAAATCTCACTGGTAAATATATAGTAAAATGGTGGCTTAAAGCGAGTATGAATGTTAAAGGACAAAAGTAGTAAAAATAACTACAGACATAGTTGACCCTTGAACAACACGGGTTAAGTGTGCTGACCCTCCACCCACTTGAAAATTCGCATATACCAGTTCCACATCCGTGGAGTCAACCAACTGTACGTTGTGTAGTACTATAGTACATATTTTGTAGTACTGTAGTACATATTTAGTGAAAACAAATCCATGTGTAAGTGGACCTGGGCAGTTCAAACCCATGTTATTCAAGGGTCAACGGTATGTAAGGGGGGATATACGAGATAAAGAGATGTAAAATGTGATATGAAAAACATAACGTGGCAGGGGGAGGAGTAAGAATGTAGAACTTCAGAATGTGTTCAAAGTTAAAATATATAGACTGTTGTTATAAGTTGCTATATGTAAGCCTCATGGTAGACACAAAGCAAAAACCCTATAGTAAGACACACAAGATAAAGCAAAAGAAATCTAAGCATACTACTAAAAATCATCAAATCACAAAGGAAAAGAACAGAAGAAATGAGAACTATAAAATGGTAAGAAAAGAATTAACAAAACAGCAGTAAGTATATACCTATAATTACCTATAATTCATTAACAAAACAAAAATAAGTATATACCTATAATTCATTACTTTAAATGTAAATGAACTAATAAAGTCTGTAATCAAAAGGCATTAAAAAAAAAGACGACCTATCTATCTATATGCTGCCTTCAAGAGACTCACCTTGCATGTAAGGACACGGAGACTGAAAGTGAAGGGATGGAAAAAGATACTCCATGCAAACAGGAACCAAAAGAAAGCTGGGGTAGCTATACTTACACCAGACAAAATAGACTTTAAAACAAAGACTGTAATAAGAGAGAAAGAAGCGCATTACATAAAGGGGTCAGTCCAACAGGAGTATGTACCATTTGTAAATATGCACCCAACATAGGAGCACCTCAATATATAAAGCAAAGATTAACAGCCCTAAAGGGAGAAATAGCAGTACAATGATAGTAGGGGACTTTTATACCTCACTTTCATCAATGGATAGGTCAACCAGACAGAACATCAATAAGGAAACATCAGCCTTAAATGAGTGATACATTAGAACAGATGGACTTGAGAGAGATACAGATCATTCCATCCAAAAGCAATAGAATACACATTCTTGTTAAGTGCACATATAATTTCTTCCAGTATAGTTCATATGTTAGGACACAAAACAAACCTTAATATATTACGAAGATTGAAAGCTGCTATCAAGCATCTTTTCCAACCACAGTGGGATGAAACTAGAAGTCCGTTACAAGAAGGAAACTGGAAAATTCAGAAATTAAACAACATGTGAACAACCCATGGGTCAACGAAGAAATCACAGAGAAAAAAAATTCCTGGGACAAATGAAATGGTAATAAAACATACCAAAACATACGGGATGCAGCAAAAGCAGTTCTAAAGGGAAGTTCATTGCAATAAATTCCTACATCAAGAAACAAAAATTGTAAAAAACCTAATTTTATACCTCAGTGAACTCAAAGAAGGAAAAGCGAAGGCCAAAGTTAGTAGAAGGAAGGAAATAACAAAGGTCAGAGTGGAAATATATGAACTAACTAGGGACTAAAAAGACAATAGAAAAATCAGTGAAACTGAGAGCTGGTTCTTTGAAAAGCTAAACAAAGTTGACAAGCCTTTAGACTCACCAAGAAAAAGGGAGGACTAAAATAAAATCAGAAATGAAACAGGACACATAACAACCGATACCACAGAAACACAAAGTATGTAAGAGACTACTATGAACAATTACCTGCCAACAAATTTGACAACCTAGAAGAAATGGATAAATTCCTAGAAATGTACAAACACCAAGACAGGATCATAAAGAAATAGAAAATCTGAACAGACCAATTACCAGTAATTAAATTAGAGATTATTAAACAAAAAACCTGCCAGCAAAAGACAGGACCAGACAGTTTCACTGGTGAATTATACAACACATTCAAAGAAGAGTTAGTACCAATCCTTCTCAAAGGCTTCCAAAAAAAGGAGAGGGAACACTTCCAAACTCATTTTACAAGGTGAGCATAACCCTGACTCCAAAACCAGACGAGGATGCTACAAGAAAAGAAAGTTACAGGCCAATATCCCTGATGAACACAGATGCAAAAATCCTCAACAAAATACGAGCAAACTGATTTCAACAATATATGAAAAGGATCACACACCATGATCTAACCAACTCAGGTAGGTAACCCCATCTGAGAAAGGGCACTGCTTACCTGAGGTCTGTTGAGCTGCTATGTGCTTTCACATACTGCCTCTGTTGCATGTTGCTTGCACATCATGGCTGCTATAATAACTCAACAGTATACCCAGAGCAGTGTGATCAAGGGCATGTGGTCTAATAAGGTGATTAGACCACTAATTGTAGAGGCTTTAATTGACTATGAATGTGTGTGAGGGTACTCCACACCTCAAGGCCAAGGAGAACTTAGGAAGGTGGACTTCATCACCAGGCTATTGTCACTGACCAAGGAGAGGCTCTGGGCTAAAGGCAGGATGAAAGGGTTCCTATAGGTAAGGAAGATAGGAGACTTCTGAAAATTGAGTTGGTGGGTCACGCTTGGACTGTGAGCCTTAACCCAGAACAGTGAAGTAGCCTCCTGACAGGAAACTGATGGCACCACAAAAGGGAAAATACAACAGAGGCCTGCAGTCTCTGTGTCACTGCTTCACTCACTACTATTGCTTTTCACCTCCCAGACCTGATGAGATAAGCATCCCGGCCATGATGTTGCTAAACAATTAATGGACAAATATTTATAAATGTCCTGTCCTGAGCACCTGGTGCCAGCACCTCCTAACAACTCTAAGGAGGTGTACCAGCTCCTTGATAAATGTAAAACGCCATGGAAGCTTCCAGGGCATTCCTCAGTGCCAGCATACCAACACGCCAAGACTGTGCTATTATGCTCCAGAGGCTCAGAGGCTTTTTCCAAAGGCCTTGTGCGTATCATGCTAGTGGAGGCACACCCTGGAAAGGAAAGCAGCTGCCCACGAAAAGGGCTCACAGTGATGTCATTCAAAATTTTCCAATAATTCTTAAGATTGAGGCAATAGGAAAAAATCAAGAAGTGCAACAGAAACAGATCAGAAACTATACCTTAACTAAATTCAAACCTTTCCTAAAGATTTTATGCAGCAGGAAGAAGAAGGGGAAGCTAAATGGCCATTGCAGGTTTTCGTTTTTTTGGGGGGGGGAACAAACTCTGAATTGCTACTCATGGCTGCCAAAACGTGTTAACTGGTTGGTATCTCTGAAGATCCTAAAATCTATAACCTGCCCCTCTCCTGTGATACCACAGATCCTGAGCCCCTCAGCTTTCCCCTGAATGAGGCAGAATGGAGAAACATGCCTCATGAGACATTCCTGCCACCAAAAGAAAAGCTGACGAGCTTATCGGGGCCTCTATTGAGGAGGAGGAGGGAGAAGAGAAGGCAAAGTTTCCTAGAGCCACCGATACCTGTACCAGAGCCGTCCCTCTCCTTACTTGGATATTTATTGCCTAGCACCATCCCCATCCTTCCACCACAGTGATCACTGCTAAGCATCACAGTGAATGGAAAACATTAAGACGAGAACCATCTCCTGCTGCACAAAATTGGCACAGTCCAATGGGTTGATGGTTTCCATGACCACAGTGACCCAAATGACCCCTTCTTCATTTCCAACCCTGAATGGGCCCCCTTGGACCCTGAGTCCAGAGAATTCTTTTTACAGGGTGTATTCCCCTAATTATTGGGGGGGGGGTGTGGCACTACCTTTTATTGGGATTCCTGAAATGATCCAAAGGGCACTAAATCTCCTAGGAGAAAACTTACAATCTTTCTCTCTGTCCCTTGAAGATGTAAATCTTAGCTCCTGGGGAGATTCTATTTCAAAGACATGGTAACTAAAACACTGCTCATAATCACCTAAGACTGAAGAAAAAGAGGGTGGGGGGGGATGCTTTTAATAATGCAACTGCCTTCAAAGCCCTGTTGCACAAAATCTACTCCATAGCCTCCATAATATTACTTGTCAAGGACAAATACAAATCTTTAAAGTCTTCTCCGAAAATATTAGTAAAAAGCTTTAGCCGCTGGAGCAGGTAATCCTAACTTGTTCCATCTGCCAGACACAATTTGGATTCAATCATTATTTATACACAAGTGAGTTTTGTATTGTTGTATCTTATTCATGGCTAAAATTTGGAATGGAAGCTATAAGGTCTCTGTGGGTCTATGTATGTCTATGGATGCATGTTATGTATATATGTGACCTTTTATCTACCTCTGGGTTATATTGCCAAAATTAATTTGTTTAAAAAAATCTCTATAACATCACCTCACACTGGTCAGAATGACCATCAAAAATTGTACAACAGAAAAGACGAACCAAGATGGCGGAGTAGAAGGACGTGCTCTCACTCCCTCTTGTGAGAACGCCAGAGTCATGGCTAGCTGCTGGACAATCATCAACAGGGGGACACTGGAGCCCACCAGAAAGGGTACCCCCACATCCAAAGACAAAGGAGAAGCCACAATGAGATGGTAGGAAGGGCACAATCACAGTAAAATCAAATCCCGTAACTGCTGAGTGGGTGACTCACAGACTGGAGAACACTTATGCCACAGAAGTCCACCCACTGGAGTGAAGGTTCTGAGCCCCACGTCAGGCTTCACAACCTGAGGGTCCAGCAACAGGAGGAGGAATTCCTAGAGAATCAGACTTTGAAGCCTAGTGGGATTTGATTGCAGGACTTCGACAGGACTGGAGGAAACAGAGACTCCACTCTTAGAGAGCACACACAAAGTAGTGTGCGCATCGGGACCCAGGGGAGGAGCAGTGACCCCAGGGGAGACTGAGCCACACCTACCTGCTAGTGTTGGAGGGTCTCCTGAAGAGGCGGGGGGTGGCTGTGGCTCACTGTGGGGACAAGGACACTGGCAGCAGAAGGTCTGGGAAGTACTCCTTGGCATGAGCCCTTCCGGGGTCTGTCATTGGCCCCACCAAAGAGCCCACGTAGGCTCCAGTATTGGCTCGCCTCAGGCCAAACAACCAACAGGGAGGGAACCCAGCCCCACCCATCAGCAGACAAGCAAATTAAAGTTTTACTGAGCTCTGCCCACCAGAGCAACACTCAGCTCTACCCACCACCAGTCCCATCAGGAAACGTACACAAGCCTCTTAGATAGCCTCACCCACCAGAGGGCAGACAGCAGAAGCAAGAAGAACTACAATCCTGCAGCCTGTGGAACAAAAAACACATTCACAGAAAGACAGACAAGATGAAAAGGCAGAGGACTATGTACCAGATGAAGAAACAAGAGAAAACCCCAGAAAAACAACTGAATGAAGTGGAGATAGGCAACCTTCCAGAAAAAGAATTCAGAATAATGATAGTGAAGATGATCCAGGACCTTGGAAAAAGAATGGAGACAAAGATCAAGAAGATGCAAGAAATGTTTAAGAAAGACCTACAAGAATCAAAGAACAAACAAACAGAGATGAACAATACAATAACTGAAATGAAAACTACACTAGAAGGAATCAATAGCAAAATAACTGAGGCAGAAGAACGGATAAGTGACCTGGAAGACAGAATGGTGGAATTCACTGCTGCAGAAAAGAATAAAGAATAAAGACTGAAAAGAAATGATCCCCCATGCCGCGGAGCAACTAAGCCCGTGCACCACAACTATTGAGCCTGCGCTCTAGAGCCCACGAGCCACAACTGCTGAAGCCCGTGCGCCCTAGAGCCCGTGCTCCGCAACAAGAGAAGCCACCGCGATGAGAAGCCCGCTCACCGCAACGAAGGGTAGCCCTCGCTTGCCGCAACTAGAGAAAGCCCGCGCGCAGAAACGAAGACCCAACTCAGCCAAAAATTTAAAAAACTGTAGATTCTGATTCAGTAAGTCTGGGGCAGTGCTTAAGACTAATGAGTTTCTAACAGGCTCTCAGGTGAGGTTGCTGCTGCTGCTCTACAGACCACACTTTAAGTAGCAAGGTGCTCATGCTGGTTTGACTGCCTGGGATGCCTAGGTCCCGCCCCCAGAGACTGATATAATTGGTCTGGGATGTACCCTGGAGGTAATTCTAACGTGCAACAAAGCTTGAGAACCCCCATGGCGAAGTGTGTGGTTATTTATCAATTTTAGTTATTATTTTGTTAGTAGCTCTAATGTGATCCTGTTTGCCTACTCCTCAGCCCCCCATTTGTGCCCACCCATTCCTCTCCTTTTCAGATCCCAACCTCCAGATGACAGGGGGATTACGATTAACGATTAGCACTTCATCCTTTTGCTCTTTTCCATCTCTGAGAACTGAGAGGTAGTTCAGGATGGAAAACACAGACTTGGGCAACCTGGAATTGGGAAGAATAAGCAAAAAGTGTTCTACGGGGTGATTTAAAAGGGAAGCTCATTGAGACAGAATGGGGAGGATTACTAGGGAAAACTGTCATAGCAAAATTCGCTTGTAGTCTTGGGCCTGAGTTTGGGTTAGTGAAAATAGCGATCTACCCTCCTGAATCCTGGCAACACCTGACAACTAAGCAGCTACAAAGAGTTTTTCCTTCTAAATATGCAGGTAACGAATGTTGGTCAAAATGCAAGAGACCCACCAGTGGCAAAGTACAGACATGAAATCTTCTCCCCAAAGCATAAACAGCACAAAAAAACTTAGAAGTGGGTGGACAATGAGGATGGTGATGATAAACGATGACTAACACATAATGTACCTACTATATACCAGACACTGTTCAAAATGATTTACATATAGCTCATTTAATTGCAAAAACCCAATGGGATTGACACTTTTATTATCTCTATTTTACGTGTGAGGAAACTGAGGCACAGAGAAGTTAAATAACTTGGCCAACTTTACCCAAGATAAGTAAGTGGATAAACTGGGATTTGAAGCCAGGTAATCTGAGCTTAAGAAATCGGTACAGCAAACTGCCTCTCCAAGTCAGGAAAATAAGGATCCTCAGTCAATTTACAGTTATAAACACAGCTGCTTACACTGTGCTTCCTCATATCTAGAGGAGTACAGTTACTAGGTAGGATCTGAGTCGAGGTCAGAGAGAGGAGGGGTCCTTCAAGCAAGCAGAGAAAGAAAGAAAGTAAAAACTGTGACCAACTTTGACTAAGAAGAGGTAAATGCCAATAGCATTTTCTGGAAACTGAACTCACAGGGCCATAATTTTCATTTTTTAAAAAAGTGTTAAAATGCAGTGATGAATTGTGGATGGTAATTACTATGTAGATAAACTTATTCACGTTTTATTAGATGTTCAAAGCAATCTGCTAGCTTTAAAAAGACTCACACTATTCCTGTAACCTTGAATACTGCATACAAAAATCTGTAATTTTCAACTTTTATCTTTGTAACACACAGGCGGCTCAGAAGAAACAAAATATTTTGAGAATTTTTTCCCCACACATGGACAACCTTAGACTTTACATGGGTACAGATTTCATCTGGTCAAACACAGTGGACTGAGTGAGAGACTGAGGTTTTGAAAGGGAACAGAAAAAAAAAAGACATATGGAAAAAGGAGATCATTTCCTTGGGGAATCTTCTTTTAACTAGGAAACAATTTCTTTCTATCCATAGCCCTGAAGACAACGTAAAGAGCTAACTCTTTTTCACATCCTGAAAGGAGAAACCAGAAGCCAGGCTGATTTGGGGCCACTGGGTGTGGACACAGGTGGTCACAGTCTGGAATGAGGTAATGGTCCAGGTGGGGCCAGCAGCTCTCTAATGTTAGCTGCCCTGGGTGTGTGGCAGGCTGCGCCATGCTCTCTCCCCACTCCCTTTCTGGTAAGCTTCTCCAGTACATTGACCTCAACTCAACATCATCTGTAGCTGATGCCTCCCATATGTATATTCCAAAACAAGACCTCCTCCTGAGCTCCAGATTCATTTTTCTGGCTACCTGCATGACAATTCCACTTGGATGTCTAAAATATGCATCTCAGATTTTGTTTAGATGACATACCTTCCCCACCCTTCCACCTCCAATGTATCCCCAGCAAAAGTCCCCAGATTAATAAACAGCACTACCATCAACCCAGGTGCTCAAGTCCAAATCTCTGAATCTAGATTTTCTCCATTTCTTATTTCTCACTTTCAAATCGATGAACAAATCCTATCAGCTTATCCAAAATCCATGTGAATCTGTCTATATCTCATTTCCTTAGCCACCCCTGTCGTTCCAACTACCATGGTCTTTCACCTGTACCTCTGCAATACCTCTTACCTGGTCCTCTTGCTTCAACTCTTCCCCAAACCCAACATCCTTCAGAACAGCCAGAATCATTTGCCTGCTTAAACCCCTTTACAGCCTTGCATTTGCACTTGGAATATAATTTGGACTACTCTAATACTGCTTACAAGACCCTACATCTCCACCTTACCTTGTACAACTCTACCTCAATTCATTATGGTTCAGTGACATACACCTCCTCCTTTCTGATACCCTAACACCTAAAATGTCTTCCCTTGGCTATTATATGCTGACTCTCACTTATCCTTTGGCCTTCAATATAACATCAACCCACAGAAGTATCCCTGATCACCTTATTCAAAATAATAATAATGTCTCCTCCAGCAAAAGCTATTCTCTATCACAGTAAACTAAATACTTATCTATGGTTTTAATCCCAATTGAAATTAATCATATTTATTTACTTATTTATTTTTAGGCTTTAAGTTCCTTTAAGACAAGGGCCTTTGTCTGACCATGCTATATCCTCATTGATGAGTATAGTGCGTGATACACAGTAGGCATGCAATAAATACTTGTTAAATGAACAATGAACAAAAAGAAATGAATGAAATTAGGGCAATTATATTCTCACTCAATATCATATACAATTAAAAATTAGCAAAAAGTGGTAATCCCAACATCTGTTTTAAATTTTATAAACACCTTTCTAAATTTCTTGAGTTAAAGGGAAAATAAAATTTGATATTCTAAGCTATTTAGAAACTAAAAGCAGTAAGAGAATTACATATTAAAATATGTTAGGATGGCCAAAATGGTATGTAGTGGCAATTAATATCTTGAAATCTAAGGAAGAATCTTGATAGATTACTAAGTATAATAAATAAGATTATCTATTTTTACTTTTCATTTATTCAACAGATATTTACAAGGCATCTATTACAAGTGATTTATTATTGTGGTAGAAAACATGTAACACGATATCTACCCTCTTAATTAAAATTTAAGTGTACAATACAGTATCTTTAACTATAATCCCAATATTGTGTAGCACGATATCTAGAACTTTTTTATTGTGCATAACTGAAACTCTATACACATTGAACAGCAAATTCCCAGTTTTCCCTGCCCCCCAGCACCTGGAAATCTCCATCCAACCTTCTTTTTATGAGCCTGATTACTTTGTATATCTTCTATTAGTGGAATAATGCAGTATGTTTCCTTCTGTGATTGGCTTATTTCACTTATCATAGTGTCCTCAAGGTTCATACATATTGGAGCATATGAGAGGATTTCTTTCTTTCCTATTTGTATTTTCTTCACTGCTGCTTCCTTATGCATTCATTGGAGTCCATTGTGGTTCCATGTGAAATTTTTTTTTTAATAAATTTATTTACTCATTTATGGCTGCGTTGGGTCTTCGTTGCTGTGCGTGGGCTTTCTCTAGTTGTGGCGAGCGGGGGCCACTCCTCGTTGCGGTGCATGGGCTTCTCATTGCAGTGGCTTCTCCTGTTGCAGAGCACAGGCTCTAGGCGTGCGGGCTTCAGTAGTTGTGGCACGTGGGCTCAGTAGCTGTGGCTTGCGGGCTCCAGAGCACAGGCTCAGTAGCTGTGGTGCACGGGCTTAGTTGCTCCGCAGCATGTGAGATCCTCCCGGACCAGGACCTGAACCTGTGTCCCCTGCACTAGCAGGTGGGTTCCCAACCACTGCACCACCAGGGAAGCCCCCATGTGAATTTAAGAAAAAATAATACTAATCCTTCTCAAACTCTTCCAAGAAACTGAAGAGGAGGAAACACTTCTAAACTCATTTTATGTGGCCAGTATTACACTACCTCCAAAGTCAGAAAATGAAATTACAAGAAAAGGAAACTACAGGCCAATATCTCTGATGAATATAGATGCAAAAAACCTCAACAAAATACTAGGCAAACAAAATTCAACAGCACATTAAAGGGATCAGATATCATGACCAAGTGGGATTTATCCCTGGGATACAAGGATAGTTGAATGTATGAAAATCAATCAATGTGACACAAAACATTGCTGAAAGAAATTTAAAAAGAAACAAATAAATGAAAAGACATACCATTTCATGGATTAGAAGACTTAATATTGTTAAAATATCCATACTACCCAAAGCAATCCACAGATTCAATGCAATCCCTATCAAAATCCCAAAGGCATTTTTTTTTCACAGAAATAAACGTATCTATCTTAACAAAAAGAAAGCAAATCCAGATAATGTTAATGGGAATTCTACTAAACCTCCTAAGAACAAAACACCTATGATACGAAAACTCTTCCAGAGCATATAAACATGGAGAAAACTTCCCAATTTGTTTTACAAGGGCAGAATGATCCTAACACCAAAGCAGGACAGGGATGTTACTCACACATATTTTTTAAAAATCTACATGTTAAAGTATGAACACAGATGAAAAATCATAAGTAGAAATATTAGCAAGAGTAATGTCAGCATCATGGTGAAATAAGAGATTTATTGTTTTCGTCCCCCCTCAACAACAATTTGGCATCCATTCATGGACAACAGTGCCTTGTGGGAGCTGTGGGATGATGCAGCTCCATATGCTAAATGTCCCAGAAGGGAGGCTCAACCACCCACATGCTGGGTAAAGGGCATATTGACTTGGTCCCAGGTATGGCTCCTGGGGTAGCCTGTGAACCAGTTCCAGCTTCTCTTGGCCACAGTCCAGGAGCCCCTGGAAAACACTGTCTTAGACAATCACCCACAGATGTGAGAACCTTTGTGGAAGTCCAGGTTTCCAGAGGAAAAGTTCCAACACACCATTGGAAAAAATAATACAAATTTCAGACACATTGGAGAGGAATACTGAATTGTGAGCTTCATGACTGGGGGTCAAGAAGAAGCTGAGAGAGTGGCAGACAGGCCTCTTAGAGGGCATTAAAGGGACATGGATCCTAATAATTGTGTCTTGGACTCCATCAAGAAGCCTGCGCACAAACACTGGTTATGCCTTGCTCATGGATGACCCCAATTGACCTGTGGGTACCCTCAGTACTCAGCATGCCTCCTCTACACACACACACACCCACACTTTGGTCAGCTCCCTGTGTGTGCTCCCAGTGGTGGTGGCAGGGTGAGCTTTGGAAAATGGCTAGTAAGCACGTGCAGAAAATCACCCAAATCTGCAGGCTAGGGAAACACCACAAACTTGAGATTTAGTGCCACTTTTTGGAAAACAAAAGTGAGACTGTCATCACCTGTACTGGTGCAGCGCAAGAACAAGAGAAGGCATAAGAAAAACCTTAAGGGGCTTCCCTGGTGGCACAGTGGTTGAGAGTCCGCCTGCCGATGCAGGGGACATGGGTTTGTGCCCCGGTCCGGGAAGATCCCACATGCCGCGGAGCGGCTGGACCAGTGAGCCATGGCCGCTGAGCCTGCGTGTCCGGAGCCGGTGCTCCGCAGCGGGAGAGGCCACAACAGTGAGAGGCCTGCATACCGCAAAAAAAAAAAAAAAAAAAAAAAAAAAAAAAAAAAAAAAAAAAAGAAAGAAAAAGCTTAAGACTTCTGCCACAAGAGGGAGGAAGAAGTATGGAGCAGCTATATCAATAGAAGGTCTGAGAAAGCCTCAGAATCACTACCAGGGCTCAGAGCAGGTATTTCTCTCCTGAAGGCAATTAGTAAAGACTGTAGGAGATGACTACTGCTTCAAATGAAAAGACAGCAATGCAAAACTTCAAGGAACATGAAAAACATCAAGGAAACATGACATGACCAAAGGATCACAATAATCATCAGTAACCAATCCCAAAGACACAAACCTGTGTTAGATACAAAAAAAAGATTATAATAAAAGGAATCAAAGCATTCCACTACAAAAAGTCATCAAATCAAGACAGCAAGAGAGGCAAAAAAAGGAACAAAGGATGTACAAAACAGTCAGAAAACAATGAACAAAATGGCAATAGTAAGTCCTTACCTATAAATAATTATTTTAAACATAAAAGGATTAAATTCTCTAATCAAGAGACATAGGATGGCTGAATGGATTAAAAAAACAAGATCCAGTGATAAGTTGCCTACAAGATAATTACGTTAGCTTTAAGGACATACATATATAGAGAGTGTAGGGGTGGAAAAAGGTATTTCTAGCAAATATAACCAAAAGAAAGCAGAAGTAGCTATGCATCTATCACACAAAATAGACTTAAAGCTAAATATGGCAAAAGACACAAAGTCATTATGATAAAGGAGTCAATTCATCAAGAAGATATAACAAGTGTAAATATTTAGGCACCCAACACAGAATGCCTAAGTAATATAAAGCAAACACTAAGAGATGTAAAAGGAGAAATAAATAGCAATACAATAATAGTTGGGGCCTTTAATACTCTACTCTCAACACAGATCATCCAGACAGAAAATCAACGAGGAAAGGTTGGACTTTACTGTACTTTAGGTCAAAGGGGTCAAATAGATATATACAGATCATCCCATCCAACAGCAGGAGAACACACACATTCTTCTCAAGCACAGGAGAAACATTCTCCAGTGTAGATCACATGATAAGTCTCAGAAAAAGTCTTAGCAAATTTAAGAAGACTGAAATCATACCAAGTAGCTTTCCTGAGCACAATGGTATGAAACTAGAAGTCAGCAATGGAAGGAAAGCTGGAAAAATCACCAATATGTGGAAATTAAAAAAACATACTCCTGAACAACCAAAGGGTCACAGAACAATTCAAAAGGGAAATAGAATATTATCTTGAGGCAAACAAAAGTGGAAACAGCATATGAAAACAAATGGGATGCACAAACAACAGTTCTAAGAGGGAAATGCATAGTGACAAATGCATACATCAAGAAAAAAATTAATGAAATTGACAACCTTTGGCTAGACTAAGAAAAAAAAAGACTCAAAATCAGAAATGAAAGAGGAGACATTACAACTGATACCACAGAAATACAAAGGATCATAAGAGATCCTATAAACAACTATACAACAACAAATTGGAACCTAGAAGAAATGGATAAATTCTGAGAAACATGCAACTACCAAGACTTTTATCAGGAAGAAACAGAAAATCTGAACAGAACAATAATGAGTAGGGTAATTGAATCACTAATGAAAAAGCTCTCCCAAAGAAAAGCCAGGACCAGATCGTTTCCCTGGTGAATTCTACCAAACATTTAAAGAAGAATTAACACCAATCCTTCTCAAACACTTCCAAAAAATTGGAGAGGAGGGAACACTCCAAAAATCATCTTACAAGGCTAGCATTACCCTAATACCAAAGCCAGGTAAGGACACTACAAGAAAAAAAACTACAGGTCAATATCCCTGTTCAGTATAGATGCAAATATCCTCAACATAACCTTTGCAAACTGAACTGAGCAGCACATTAAAAAGGTCACGTTCTATGATCAAGTGGGATTTATCACTGGGATGGAAGGATAGTTTAACATATGCAAATCAAAAACTGATCCACTACATTAATAGAATGGAAGATAAAAATCATATGATCACCTTGATGAATAAAAATAATTTAACAAAATACATTCTTTCATGATAAAAATTCTTAAATTGGGTATAGAGAGAAGACACCTCAACATAATACAAGCCATATAGAGCAAGTCCACAGCTAACATCATCCACAATGATGAAAAGTTGAAAGCTTTTCCTCTAAGATCAGGAACAAGACAAGAATCCCACTTTCACCACTCCTATTCAACATAGTACTGGAAGTCCCAGCCATAGCAATCAGGCAAGAAAGAGAAATAAAAGGAAACCATATTGGAAAGGAAGAAGTCAGAATGTCTTTGCAGATGATATGATTATATATATAGAAAGGCCTAAAGACTCCACCAAAAACCTGTTATAACTAATCAAGGAATTCAGGAAAGTTGCAGGATACAAAATTAACGTAAACAGTTGTATTTTCTATACACTAACAAGACATCTGAAAAATAAAGAAAACAATCTTATTCACAATAAAATCAAAAGCAATAAAATATTTAAGAATAAACTGAACTGGGCTTCCCTGGTGGCACAGTGGTTGAGAGTCCGCCTGCCGATGCAGGGGACACGGGTTCGTGCCCTGGTCCGGGAGGATATATATATAATATATATATATTACATATATATATACACACACACACACACACATACACAATGGAGTATTATTCAGCCATGGGAAAGAAGGAAATCCTGATGTTAACAACTAGAATGAACTAGAATTACTGAGAAGTAATAAACATTAACACTTGCATAATTTAGTAAGCTAACATACTTCAGATAAAGTTGAAGACTCCATTTATTTAACCCCTGCCCAATCCCGTTTTTCACTTCTTCCTGGGAGGCAACCACTATGATGCATTACAGAACATGTTTTTATCCACATTTTTACCATACACATGCACCCACAGACACCAGAGCCCCAAACCGCCCCTCTCACCTCACCCCACATAACCACACTGTTTATAAGGGGAAAGTAGAGGTTTTCTAAGGACAACTGCATGTCCTGCGTAGGGGACCAGAGGAAGTCACCCTCACATCTATGGGGAAGACAGGCTAAGGCTCAGTTTCCCTTAACACTGTAGCGCAGGGTGAGCTTTTCAAAGAGGGACTCTGCCGTGTTGGCTTCCAGGGCCCCCCATCTTGCTAATCCAGAATTAACCATTAACATTTCAAATAAAGTGAAGACCCCCTTTATTTCAACCCCTGCCCAATCTCATTCCCTTCACTCTTTCCCCTGATCAACCCCAATCATGATTTTCAGGGCATGTTTTTATACTTCAACTATGTAGAGACATCCACATTCACCAGGGCCCCAGGCCACCCCCACATTGTTTATTAGGGGAAGACGGATTTTGTGTTTTCCAGGGTCCCATGGAACACCTTCTCCCTCCCTCTGTGGAGATCCTGAGCTACATGTGGACCGGTTATGGGTAGCTGGAGAGACTCCTGGATACTTGTTTTAAAACTTTAAAGGTAAGAGAGTTGCACACACGAATCAACCGGGCAATTGTTCTTATTTGATCTCTTCTACCCTTGATCCTTTTCCCTTTCAGTGGACTCCGTAGTAGGGATAAAGAGAAAAATGTCATTTACTACCCTAGAAGAGCTATTTACTCTACTGTAAATACAGTGGAGGCTGGTAAAAGCGTGTTGATAATAAGACATATTAGCTTAGGTTCTCTTGGTAGCAAATAACAAAAACTAAATCAAAGTTGGATATATGAAACCCAAGGGCAGAAATACAGCCAGGCTCAGGAAAGGTCTAGGAAGCAGCTATATCATTTCCAGTAATGTGATCACCGAACTGCTTTTCAACAAAGGGTGTCTTCCTAAGCAAACATTCAGAATGTAGTCTAGAGATTCAAAATGAACTCTGCTGCTGGTTGGAATTAAAATACACACACACACACACACACACACACACACACGCATGCATATACACATACGATACAAAGGAAAGAAAACATATATAAGTGGATGTTTTGTTATTACAACATGCATGCCAGGCATTGGTGACCATGGGAAGTCACCCCCGTTGTTTCTGAGCAAGACAGCCTAACACTCATTTTTCCATTATCACTGTTGCCCAGAGTGAACTTGTCAAAGAGATACTCCACCATTCAGACTTCCAAACCCCTCCACCCCCCATCTTGCTACTCATACTTAACCATTAGTATCTGCATAATTTAATGAACATGAACATTTCAGGTGAAACTGAAGACTCCCTTTATTTTAATCCCTGCGCAATCCTATTCCCTTCACTTCTTCCCCAGAGGCAACTGCAATCATGATTTTCAGGCTATGGTTCTATACTTTTACTATGCACATGCACCCACATTCACCAAGGACCCCTACCTCACCCCACCCCACCCCAGTCTACCCCCATATACCCACATTATTTATAAGGGGAAGACTGCTTTTGTGTTTTCCAGGGCCCCATGGAACACCTTCTCCCTCCCAGTGGAGATCCTGAGCTGCATATGGTTGGGGTATGGCTGTGTTCAGAGACTCCTGGATACCTGTTTTAAAACTTAAAAAATGAGATTTGCCCACATGAATCAACCAGAGACCTTTATTTATTTATGAACCAATAACTTTATTGGAAGAAACGGAAAAACTGGAATAAAAAAACTTAAGTGATAAAGTCCAGGAAAAGAGTCCTGCACTTGTTGCAAAAAAAAAAAAAAAAAAAAAAAAAAATCGAATTTCTTCTGCAAGGGCACTATTGCCGTGTGCATGGCAGGCACGGTGACCAGCGCTCTGGTCACCCCGTGGCTCTGGGGAAGTCCAGTCCACGCTCAGTTCTTGTCGCTGTCGCCCAGGGTGAGCTTGTCAAAGAGGGACCCTGCCAGGTCGACGTCCGGGGCCCCCATCATGCTCAGGCTGGTGACATGACCCTCCAGCTCGCTGATGAACGCCACCTGCTGGCGGAGGTAGTGAGTTGCCAGGAAGTGGCGCAGGTGGGGGTCGCTCATGTCGATGGCCAGCTGGTGCAGGTGGAGCAGGCTCTGGTTCACGAGCTTCTCCAGGAACAAGGCGCACTTCATGGCCTTGAGGCCACTCTTCCACTCGTCACTGTCTGGCTTCCTGATGTCTTGGAAGTGGAGGCGGCCCCCACGCTGGTTCTGTAGACCCATCAGGCCCTGGGCCCGCCCGCTGTGCTTGTGGGAGCGGTGCAGGAAGAACCGGGTGAAGTGCTTCAAGGCCACGTCGTCGCGGTCGAGGTAAAAGGCCAGGGCCAGGCACACGAAAGAGGCGTGGAACTCCAGGGTGAAATGGCTGTTGACAGCGGCCTCGCAGTCGCGGTGGTAGTTCTGGCGCACCTGAGAGGGCGGCGTGGGCAGCGTGGCGAGCGTGAAGGCAAGGCCGCGGAGCCTGCGGTAGCTGCCTCGGAGCGGTCCCATGTGGTCGAAGAGGGCGGCCGCTTTGGGATGGACGGAAAGGGCGGCCCATTACCCGGGTTTGGGAGGGGGAAAGGAGGTTCCGGTTCCGTTACGGGGTGGGGGGGATTGGGAGGGTTGATGTGCACGGAGGGCGGGGCACGAAACCTGTGTTCCAGGTTTCATCCAGGCCTGGGTGAGGTAGGCCGACTGCGCTGAGCATCTGGCATCTATTAATCTTTAAATTTTGCAATAATATTTTTATCTTCCAAGGACTTTCTCTTGTTCTCTAATTGCTCCTTCTTACAGCACCCTGCTCTCATTTTTTAAACCCACTATCTTCCTTAAAATTCTGAGAATATGAATTTGGATTTATTCTGTTTCCTGTATTATATTTGCTTTTTCTGCAGAAATAGTTGTGTTTGTTCATCATGATCTTCTCTTTTACTTTCCTCAATGTCTGGCAAGCCTTTTTGTTCATTTAAACTTAGGAAGAAAGGACTCATTTGATTAGCCTCGGTAATTAGCACGGATAAGCTCTGGAGTTCGGACATCCATTTCACTTATAGTCTCCTCCTTGGAATGGGAGGGCAGAGCGTGTCAATTATTCAGTGGCCTCCTTTGCGGGAACATGGCATGGAGCTTTCAGGTAGGCTAGAGACCCTCACTGTTGCCAAAAGAAAGATGTAATTTCTCACATCAGAAGACAAATGTTTTTCCCTTCGAGGTAGCTGTGTCCTGATGTTTCCCTTCTGTGCAGGTCTACAGGTATCTTAAGCTCATTCACTGTCTTTGGAGTGCAGTTTTGGGAGATTAAAGGTGGTCATATGGCACAGGTGCTTATGCCCAATGGAAGCAGGGGTGGGGGAGGCTCAGGGCAGGATGAAACATGTACCGTTCATAGAGTAGGTCTTTCATCTCACTGCTGACCTAGGACTCTGTACAATGCTTCAGTTTTGGTGACTGTTCCTGAAGTGTGTCTGAATGGCCTCAGTTTTCTACCGCAGATGTTTCAAATTCTCTGAATTAACTAATTGACTGTATCTAATTGACTGTATCTGCCATTTCCTATCTTCCAAGAATTCCTCATATATCCTCATATATCTGGTGTGCTAATGATACCCTTTAGGGTATGTGGTGTGTGTGTGTGTCTGTGTGTGTGTATGCGCGCATGCGTGCGCGTAGATGTTTTTGGTGTGTTTAACCACTACCATGATTCAATTATCATTTTTTAAAAATTTCTAAAACTGTAAAGAATTTTCTGAATAGGTAATATAGTCACATGGTTCAAAGCCACACTGGTCTCCTTTCTGCAGGCAACCAGTATGGTATTACTTCTTATAAATCAGGAGGAGAAAAGCAAAAGAGGAAGAAATAATACTCATGAAACAGAAGAGAAGAAACTTTTAAATATATTCTTTAGAAGCACATTCTTCTCAAGTACACATAGAATATTTACCAAGATAAATCATATTCTGGGCCATAACCAAGTCTCAATAAATTTCAAAGGATTCAAATCACACACGATTAAAAAAGAAAAAAACATGTAAAATCAAAAATCTAGCCATCGCCCTTAAGGAACAAGAAAAAGAAGAGCAATAAACACCCAGATCAAGCATAAGTCAGGAACAATCAAGAAAGGAAAATTCAGTGAAATAGAAAATAAACAAAAAATAGAGAAAATAAATAAAACCAAACACAGACTCTTTAGGATTAAAGAAATTTCTAGACTGACAGATCAGGAAAAAAGAGAGAAGGCAAATTACCAATATCAAGAATGAGGGGGCTTCCCTGGTGGCGCAGTGGTTAAGAATCCGCCTGCCAGTGCAGGGGACACGGGTTCGAGCCCTGGTCTGGGAAGATCCCACATGCCAAGGAGCAACTAAGCCCGGGTGCCACAGCTACTGAAGCCCACGCACCTAGAGCCCTTGCTCTGCAACAAGAGAGGCCACCACAATGAGAAGCACGTGCACTGCAGCGAAGAGTGGCCCCTGCTTGCTTGCAACTAGAGGAAGCCCTCATGCAGCAACGAAGACCCAACGCAGCCAAAAATAGATTAAATAAATAAATAAATAAATTTAAATAAATAAAATAAAAAACAAAAATTAAAAAAAAAAGAATGAGGGAGAAGACATTACTACAGATTATGGAAAGGGAACAGTATTGCTGTGATTAGTCATGGCAATGACTAGACTAGACCAGAATCATGATTAGACTATGATTCACCTCTAGCACCTGGGTATGTTATTACTCCCCCAAATTGGGGTTCTCTTAGCAAGGAAGAAGGGGGTAAAATGGTTCTTAGATCAACTATCTGCCACACAGATTGCAACTTAGAATACATTAATTCAGGCAATTACTTTCTTTTCTCACCAAGAATGTTGGTGGTAGGACAATTCAGACCAAACAGCAATGAGCACAGGATTTCTAGTATAATGGAAATGAGTAATACAACAGGTGGTGGAGTGGAAAAGGCAAAGAGAATGGCATATACTGGAACAAAGTATCTCTTTATAGTAAGTTGAAGAGACATTACAATTCTTAGTAAATAATTATTTATCTCAGTTTCGTCTAAAGTTTACCCTGGATACTTTTTCTTTTTGTTTTTTTTAAGTATAGTTGATTTACAGTGTTGTGTTAGTTTCTGGATTTTAATATTTTAAAATACAAAATAGCAAAATGGAACAGTTTTAATGAAAAACTAATATAAATTCTAGATTTGTGGGGAAATTCTAGATTTGTGGGGGATTATTGTTCTTACTACTTTATCTCATTTTAGTTATTAGTATGTACCTGGATCTTTATAATGTAATCTGTCTTTCAAAGTAATAAAAATAAATCTCTATAGAATTGAAAAGTTTCACTAACTTTAAATAGAATTCTTTATCATCTCTTCTACCTCTTCAGACATTACTCTAGAATTATAATGAAACCTCATCAGTTTATTTAGCTTAAAGACAGCTCTCTTGAAAATGATCTCACCATTAAACCAAACAAGTTCAAAACTGTCCAAGAGTTCAGGTTGCCACTTCTCAGATAGTAACAGGAAATTTCAGCCAACCTCTGTATTCTTTCCCAGTTGGCCCTATTATATTGCAAGTTCTATTAGGTTTTCTTTTTCTTTTCTTCCTGCCTTGTGCTCCACCTATGTCAGCTACATGGTATGATGCTCCGGAGTACTTGATTAGGAATCAAAAGCCACGAGTTCCAACTCCAGTCAGAAATCAGGCGCATCATTGGTCTTTTTGGCACTCACAATATTGGTCTACAGATGCAAAGAATGTCACCTGCTTTGCCTGTTCTAATGCATTTTAAAACAGTAAAAATAAAAATACAGCTAAGAGTATGAACCAGCCACCAGTTTTTCCATTTCGATCATATCTGGGCTTGAATAAGCATATTGTGATGTGCCTTTACTAATGGCCTAATAAGAACTGGCATAAGAAGCCTAGAGGTAAATTGTTCCACTGTGAAACCCCAGCATAACCATCACCCATTAAATTAGGAGGGAACTGTGTTCAACGCAGAGGGAGGGGAAGGCAGGGCAGGGAGACCTGGGTCCTACTTGGGGCTGGACCAATCAATATCTTGCTGTGGGGAAATGAGCAAACAGACAACTTCTCTGAGGCTGTTATTTCCTTCTTTGTGAAATGAAGAGCTTGACCTATTTGGTTTTCCTGGACCCTATCAGTTATAACAATGACTGGAGCCTATTCCATGAGTCCTTTCTTCAATAATAGAATGGAAAGAAAAATCAGGCTTTAGTCTATTCATGATGAGCAGTGATTGGTATCAAATACTAGCTTTGGGAATGGGGTAATATTTTAACATTCAGATAGTAATGCTATGTTAAGTTATGACAGTGCAACCCTCTGAAGCATACAATTCAAGAAAAGGCGGAGCCCTCTTTGCTCTGCAGGTGGCTGTCTGTGCACTAGGGGAAGAGATGCCCTGTTTCAGCTTGATGGTACTTAAGACCTATGGCTGACAATATAGGGCTATTGCAAAGTTCTAATTTCCTTTGCCACGGATTTTACTGTACCTTGCAAGTGGCTAAACTGAATCTTTTTTTAATCAATAGTCACTTTATTTATTTATTTATTACATCTTTATTGGAGTATAATTGCTTTACAATGGTGTGTTAGTTTCTGCTGTATAACAAAGTGAATCAGCTATACGTATACATATATCCCCCCATATCGTCTCCCTCTTGTGTCTTCCTCCCACCCTCCCTATCCCACTAAACTGAATCTTATTTTTACAGTTGCTGATATTCCAACCATGAGAACCATGCTCAGAAGTCTTGCCTTGGGGGAGCTGCACCCTAACACTAGAGGAACTGTGCCCTAACGCTGGGGGAAAGGACCAGTTACCACCCCCAATATTAAATCAGCAGCCACCCACTGTAACAGAGATTGATTTACAGTAGTGGCCCCATCCAGATGGGAATCTCTGAGGAGTGCGCAGGGGTGGTGATTGGCTGCTGTATTTTATCAAATATACCATGAATTGAAAAGCACACTTTTTTTCTGTATTAAAAAAGAAAAAAACATGCTTTCAAACACATGTCATTGATTGTAAGCTGCAGCACCTCAATTTCACAGAAGTTAAAATGTGAATAAATGATTAGAGAATTGATGAAATATGGTAAAACATATTGGGTTTTGTCATCCACTTGCCTTAGTATATTTATCAAAGTAACTACTTTTTAAAATTATTCATAACTGTTTAAACTTTTTGGTAATTTATTTGTGGCCCTAATGGTCCACAGTATTATGCATAAATATGGAAAACATTAATTTAAAAAAACTGGCATTTTCTGTTGGATATTGTATCATTTTACAACACTTCAGCCTCATCCTAGAATGGGTGGTTTCTGACTTTTTTCTTCTTTCTTTTACTTCTTTGGAGAGAGAGGTTTAATGTATTAGGCTAAGGAATATAATTCCTTGGGTAACAAGTAAACCCCTGTTCTCTGAATTCATAGCTAACCTCCTCCTAGCATGCCATGGGAGGCATGTGACACCATCTTTCAGATGAAATAATAGGTGCGTTAAACATTTACCAAGCAAAGTTGCTGATTTAGGGTTCTACTCAAATCCCAGTTTGAATGTGAAAGTTCCATTCTCATCAATTCCACTGACTGAACGCCACTCATTATTGGATAGCATGAGCCGTTTCTAACAGTGACAGTACTGCCTAGCAAGCAATCAGGCACTCCAAAGCAGTGGCATGGTGGCTGATGGGGCCACTAGGATCACCACTGCACATGCTAGGTTGGTTGGTCACACTTTCATAAATTCAAAGTTACTGTTTAGACCCTAAGACCCTGAACTACTAAGGGGAGCTCTAAGAAAGCCACATGTAGGGTACTTGCAAGAGGAGAACACTAACAACCATTCCCCAAGTGGACATCTGCTTAAGCAGTGGAATGGCCGATGTGCCCCACTCCTGCCCCCTGTGCCCACAGGGTGGATATGAGGAAAAGCAAAGTGGGGAACAGGGCCAGCAATAGAGCAGACTACTTCCAAGGATTAAAATGAGGGTGTAAGTACTTCCCATAAGTTAGGTGGATACTGTGCAAAACTTGAGCTATGTTGCTGCTACTCTGCCCCAGAGGGCTGTTTGCCAGGCAGACGGCCTCAACAACGAGGAAGTGAGGTGTGCATACCAGGATAGGAGCCAGCTGGGGAAGGGTGCAAAAGAGGCCAGTGCAGAGTCATGAGTCCTATTCTTGGAACTGTGTTGTGGGGAGGCTTCTTCTAGGAGCCCTTGAAGAACACTGTGCATCTCCCACCCAACTTATAATTAGGCCCACCAAAGAATTAGTGACAGCCAAGAGGGGGTGACAGCAATACCAGTTAAGTTAGAGACATCTGTCCCCTTTCCCCTTCCTTCTCCCAGGTCCTCAAAATACCAGAGGAGAGAGAAATGGGAAGGGGCAAGGGTTAAAGAGTAGATCATGACCGTTTCCTTCCTCCACGATCTTCAGGTCAAGGTCTAGCAGAAGCTGAAGGAGCAGAGGAGGAAAAGGTGAGCGCCTAAAGCGAATCCAACAGTCAACTTTCAAGTGGAAGAGAATGGATAGGAATTTTTATGTCCCAAAGTGCCTAGAAAGGTAAGAAATTTGCCTGTCTTCAAGGAATAAGAGTCTACACTGTCAAACTAGAGTGGTCATGCAAGGCAGGGTCTTTTCAGACACCTGATTCATCACTTATGTGACCTTAAACTCTGGTGTGATATTCCCATGGAACCCTTGAATTTCTACCAGCTCTATTAGGAGAACTCCTTCTGGGCAAACTAATTCTAATGAGTATTGATGAGCTCTGAAATTCCACATGTGTCTTGAGAGTAATCAGGGGGTAAATAGCAGCATATTTGGAGGTTAAACAGGGCATCACTAACTGGACATTGCTGCCTAAGATACGCAGAGTTATATTAAATCTATGGTACAGATGATTCTACAAATGACAAAAAAAATGGACCCCTCAGCCCCACCAGTACCCAGTCTCTGAGGGGAAGTCTGTAAAAAGATTAACTGGCATTAAGACAGGAAACGTGCTGAGGTAACTTCAGGTCAAGGTTAACAGACTGCTGGCATGGGCAGGAGAGACCCACACTGGAGCAAGTCCACTGCTTTGTTAATATGCAGGCTGAAACCCTCCAAATTAAGTTACTACCATAACCTGAAAAGAATAACTGAAACTACATAGGATTTATAATCTACAAAAGGGCCCAACTGCCAGAGAATAAAATTCACCACAAATTTAAAAACAACATCGACAATATAATCAATAAAAACTTACCTTAAATGATCATATAATGGACAACATGCTGTCAGACCTTCCCGATCTTTCTGGTAGCTCAGAATACCAATTCCACAAAATAACAGACTTTGGTCCTGTTTAACTTACTCTCAAGAGATCCCAAAGGAAACAGTGACAGGGCTTCCCTGGTGGCGCAGTGGTTGAGAGTCCGCCTGCCGATGCAGGGGACGCGGGTTCGTGCCCCGGTCCGGGAAGATCCCACATGCCACGGAGCAGCTGGGGCCGTGAGCCATGGCCGCTGAGCCTGTGCGTCCGGAGCCTGTGCTCCGCAACGGGAGAGGCCACAACAGTGAGAGGCCCGCGTATCGCACAAAAAAAAGAAAAAAAGAAAAGAAAAGAAACAGTGACAAAGCCCATGGGAGCCCCAGGAAATACCCCTTGTGGCTAAAAGGGAACTTCATATTTGGCTCCTCCAAGAGGGTCTGGGATGGGTCCAGGGAAGGTGTGGAAAGATTTGGACGGAAATGCATAGAGTATGACTGGGAGACAGCCACACTGATGCCCCCTGTTTGGCCCCTATATGTCTATGCCCAGACTCGACTCTCTACCTTCCTAAATTCCCTCAGCTCTCAAAGGGCAAAGCTCTGAATCAGTAGCTCAAGGGCCATCAGTGGATCATGAGAAGCTAAGTGAAATAGGAGTTCCCCTAACAATGTCAAAGAATCCAAGTTTCTGCCTGCAGGTGTGACGAGTAATCTCCAGGGAACTAGTGACCAACTGTTAAATACCTCAGACACTGAGCACTTCTTGTTAATCACCATCTTCACCCAAAAATGTCTACATGCTACGTACGTCCTGCCGTGGGCTCTGAATTCAGAGATCCCCTATGTAGCTTTTGTAGCATATCCTAGTATGAAGGGGCACTGCATATCTCTTTTTTCAATTTCTCTTTTAATAATTTCCACACAAGACAAATTTAAGGCAACACTTTGGAATGAGAGGTATTATCCAAAAAGGAATAGCTGGACTTAGACTAAAATCCTTGGACCCAGTTTCTAAATTGCAGACACAGCTTGGGGGAGGAGTGGAGCATGGAGTGCACAGGGCATGGGACAGCCCCAGACAGGACAATCGTCCGCACCCCCACAAGTACTACCCGCTGCAAAGCTTTTTGAGTATTCCAACTAAGCAGTTTTAGTTAAACCATTTGCTTTACAATCTAACAAAATGTAATCGGCTGATCACCTACATTAGAATCCCCAGGACTGCTCATGAAAGCAGATTCCCTGGTCCTATGGAGACCTGTGGACCCTGGACTGTGCATTCTTAAAATAATTTTTTTTCTTATTTTGGAGTAATTTTAGATTTACAGCAAAATCGCAAAGATAGTACAGAGCATCCCTCTGTACCCCTCACCCAGTATCCCCTCATGTTAGCATCTTACATTAGGATGGCACATTTGTTATAATTAATTAACTAATATTGGTCCATTATTATTAACAATGGATTTGGATTTCACTGGTTTTCCCACTAATGACCTTTTTGTTCCAGAATCCAATCCACATTGCACTTAATTGTCATATATCTTTAGTCTCATCTGTTCTGTGACAGTTTCTCAGTCTTTTCTTCTTTTTCATGACCTTGACAGTTTTGAGGGGTCAGTAGTTTGTAGAATATATCTCAATTTGGATGTCTTTGGTAATTTTCTCATAATTCCATTGGGGTTATTGCTTTGGGGGGAAAATATCACAGAGGTGAAGTCCCTTCTCATAACATGCTATACATGACTTATCACTGGTTATGCTAACTTTGATCACCCTGTCAAGGTAGTGGTTTGCCAGCTTTCTCCACTGGCAAAGTAAGTGGAGAAGTAAGGTATTTCCCTCCACTTTCCGTACTCTAATCTTTGGAAGCAGATCATTAAGACCAAGCAACCCTCAAGAGAGGCAGAGAATTAAGCTCTGCCTCCTGGAGAGGGGGGTATTTACATACACAGTTTGGAATTCTTGTGTACTGTAGATTTGTCTCTCTCACCTATTTATTCATTTATTTATATCATTATGGACTCAAGCATTTATTATATGCTTTAGGTTATAATCCAATACTACATCACTTATTTTGTTATTCAAATAGTTCTGCCTTTGGCCGTTGAGAACTCCTTCAGATTGGCTCCTGTGCCTCTTGGACATGCTCTCATTTGCTCTTTGAGTACTTCCTTACTTTCTGTTACTACAGTACACTTCAGCTCATCTTGTATTCTCCCTGCTCCAGCCCTCGAATCAGCCATTTCCCCCAAAGAGTCCTGATTTCTTTTGCTGTGGTATAGTATGAGAGACCCAGATCTGGGCATTGAGGGGGACTGTGCAGTTTCGAGAAGCAACCAAGCCGATTCTTAATGCACTCTTCAAGTTTGAGGACAGCCATTTTGGAAAGTCAAGCACAAATAAACAACTTGTCAAGAAAAGTTCTGAAATAGTTGTTTTAAAGAATTACTACTATTTGGTTCATGTTAGTTCAAGATTAAAACTTCCAAAATGCAAAGTACCCTGGGGGACCTGTAGAGAGGAAAAGAGAGAAAACAATGGTAGAGATCGAATAATGATTCTAAAATAAAGTGATTATAATTCAGCACCTAAAAATTAGAATAAAATATATTTATCAAAGGCGTTCTCTGTGCCAGGCACTAAGCTAAGCGCACAGCTCCAAACATAATGCTGAGGGTGTAACTTCTCCTTTTTTAAAGGTACAGAAAATTGAGGCCTAGAAAGGTGAAATGTTTGCACAAAGCAATACAGTCAGTAGGTGGCAGAGCTGAGACACCAAATCAGGTCCATGTAATCTTCCAAGCAGAGGATTTGTGCAGGGCATTCTGTTAAGTACTGCTTATGTGAGTACACAGGCTGTTTCTCCCAGATCTCAAATGCCAGGAGGGAGGGTCAGCTTATTCACTGTTGTATGTCCTGTGTCTGTTATACAGTAGGCACTCAGCAGATAACATCCGAATAAATCTGACCAAATTTCTACATTGGTGAAGAGGAGGACCATGAGGTATAACACATTTTCTTCTATTGTATCTTATAATTAGACTTATGTTCCAAATTAGGTAAGAAATTACCAAAAAAGAATTTTTACTGAAAGCATACTTCTAACTTCACACAGTTCAGATTTGGGGATGATGAAAATTAAGTATGAGTAAAACTGTCCTGAGTGATAAATTTTAGTAAACAAAAAGATAGTTAGTATGTACTCTAAGACTAGAAAGCAAATGTCAAAAGTCATAATTTTCTTCACTGCCTGGATTAATCAAGTGAACTTCAAAGACAATACTATGTTATTCAAATGCTTCTTAACACAGAGCAGATCCTTCTTAACAAATAACAAACAATATTCTGAAATAGATGTTCTGAAATAGATCAAGGATCAGAATACCATTTCTATTACACTTACTAGACCAAAATCCCCTGATTACACCTTTTTGTAAATGGTATGGTTTCAATGGCATAAGCAAACTCAGATGACAGGCCGTAAACCATAAAGAAGGAAAGAAACCTAACACCAACATAATAAAAAATACGTTTTAAATTAAGTCCACATCTATCAGCTAACTTGTGAACAAGTTTCCGATCACTACTTCTATGAATTAAATGTACTTCATAACATGCCAATCCATTCGTTCATTCCTTCATCAAATATTTATTTAATTCCCATTATGTGCCAGCACTGTCTCAGATGCTAAAGACCACAGCTATGAACAAAACAGAAGAGAAACACTGCTGTCACAGAGCTAACAGTTCTGGGGGGAGAGCACCACTAAACAAATACAACAAATAGATGTCAAATGGTGGTAAGTGCTGAGAAGAAAAATAATTCCCAGAAGGGGCAAGAGGTTGCAATTTAAAGTAGGATACTTCCTCACTGAGAAAGTGAACTCGACAGGGAGTGATGAGGGAGCTCAGAAACATCCATGTGGAATAGGGAAGAGCAAGTGCCAAAGCCCTGAGGCAGGACATGTGCTATGTGTGTGTAAGGAGCCACAAGGAATCCGCAGAAAAGTGATTAAGGGGTGATGTGTCATAGGAGATGGGATAAAGAAGTACCTGCAGCCATAGTGGAGGTGTGGAGGGGAAAGGGATGAGGACTGATCGTTTAGTGCCTTGTGGGTGACTCTGAGCACTTGGATGTGTACTGAGGAAGACAGGAAGCCGTTACAGAGAAGACACTTTAAAGGATCACTCTAGCCTGCTCTTTTGAGAATGACCTATGAGGAGGGGGCCAAGAAATCATACGACAGAGTGATGGTGGCTTGGATGTAAAGTGGTAACAAGTAGAGAGGCTGAGAGGTGGCTCTATTCTGAATATACTTTCATGTTAGAACCAACACTGTTGGCAGATGGAGTGAGGATATGAAAAAGGGAGAAGAGCGGCTGGGCCCGTGAGCCATGGCTGCTGAGCCTGCGCGTCCGGAGCCTGTGCTCCGTAACGGGAGAGGCCACAACAGTGAGAGGCCCGCGTACCACAAAAAAAAAAAAAAAAAAAAAAAAAAAAAGGGAAGGAGATTTCACAGAAGAGAATATATAAATGGAAAATAAGAAAGGCTCCTCAGAGAAACAGCCAATTCCAAGACTGGGGTAGAGAAAGTACAAGATTATCCTGGACACCTTGTTGGGCCAAAAAGTAAAAAAGTGCTAGAAAAACTGATAGGGACATGTCAAAGAGACAGAGAAGCCAGTTTGAAGAAACTTCCATTAACCAAATTTGAGACATTTTGATCAATTTACCCTGAAGATATACTTCCAATAATGCAAACCTTGGCAACAAGGTTTGGGGCTTAGCAAAGAGATGGATGGATGCGTTACTACTGCATACTGAGATCAGAAAGGCTGTGGCAGAAGCAGATTTGGAGGGAAGGGACACAAATTTGTCTACGTAGAAATGTATCCAATTCCAAGAGGAGATGTTGAGTAGGCAGTTAGTCACCCAGGTCTGCAGTTGAAGGTAACCCTCCAGGATATAAATTTGGGAGTTATTAGCATTTCAAGCCACAAACTAGGAAAGCTCACCAGGGGAGTGAGTACAGACAGAGCAGTTTCAAGAAATGAGCTGATTGCTGAAGGGAGATGTAGGGTGAAGAGAGTTTTTTTCCCTAAGAGGTGTGTAGGCTAATGAGAAAGATTCTATAGAGAGGAAGAGGTGATGCTGGAGAGGGCGGAGAATTGCTTGAGCAATTGCTGAAAGAGTTTCTTCTTCTATTTGCTTCGAAGATTGCTGAAATGCAGCATCCTGTCTCTGAGGGCAGGAAAGGATACAGAGAAGCAATGATACGCATAAGGGCCAGAGAAGGAAGCAATAAAAACATCATCATTCACCTTGAAAGCAATAAAAGAGGTCGGTAAGGTAGTAAGGTATACGATTAACACATAAAAATCAATAGCCTACAAAACACATACCTGACAATGGATTTGTATCTAGAAAATACAGAAAACTCTCAAAACTCAAAAATACAAGAAAACAATCCAATTAGAAAATAACCAAAAGACAGGAAAGGGGGCTTCCCTGGTGGCGCAGTGGTTGAGAGTCCGCCTGCCGATGCAGGGGACGCGGGTTCGTGCCCCGGTCCGGGAAGATCCCACATGCCGCGGAGCAGCTGGGGCCGTGAGCCATGGCCGCTGAGCCTGCGCGTCCGGAGCCTGTGCTCCGCAACGGGAGAGGCCACAACAGTGAGAGGCCCGCGTACAGCAAAAAAAAAAAAAAAAAAGGGAAAGGAGATTTCACAGAAGAGAATATATAAATGGAAAATAAGCATATGAAAAGATGTTCAACATTACTGGCCATTAAGGAAATGGAAATTAAAACCACAATGTGGTATCACTACACGTCTATCAGAATGACTACAAAAGGAAACACAGTAACAGCACCAAGTGCTGGCAAGTATGAAGAGAAACTGGATCACTCAAACACTGCTGGTGGGAATTTAAAACAGTAATTTATACAATGACAACTTAGTCTGTCAGTATCCTAAAGAACTATACATATACTTAGCATACAACAATTATACCCCAGAGAAATAAAAACTTATGTTCACACAAAAACATGTACACAAATATTCATAGCAGCTTTATGTAAAATAGCCCCAAACTGGAAACAACCCAGATGTCCCTCAACGAGTGAATCGTTCAACAAACTGTGATACATCCATACCATGGATAATAAAAAATAATGAACTATTGATATACACACAACTTAGGTGAACTCAAGAGCATTATGTTGAGTGTAAAAAGGCAATATTAAAAGGTTCCATATATATGATTCCATTTATATAACATTCTTGCAATGACAGAATTACAGAGGTGGGGAACAGATTAGTGATTACCACAGGTTAGAGATGGTGGTGGTGTGGGGGGGTGCGACTATTAAGGGAGATTTTGTACAAATGAAAGAATTCTGCATCTTAACTGTAGTGGTGGTTACAGGAGTCTACACAAGTGATAAAATGGCACAGAACTATACACACGGATTGTACCAATGTCAGTTTCCTGGTTTTGATACTGTACTACAATTATGTAAGATGTAATGACTGAGGGAAACTGGGTAGAGGCTACATGGAACCTCTCTGTATTATCTTTGCAATTTTCTGAGAATCTATAATTATCTCAAAAGTTTTTAAAAATCTAATGCATCCTTATAAGTATAACTTGGACCACAGGATTTCTCAGAACTCAAGTCAAAATAAATATATGGTTTATTAATTTTAAAAAATCAATAACCTAGTACATGAGTGTTCATAGCAGCTTCATTTGTAATAACCCCACACAGGAAACAACCCAAATGTCCATATACATATAATGATATACTACTCAGCAATAAAAATGAATAACTATTGATATGTGCACTATGGACATCTGAACATAATCATGCAGAGTAAAAGAAGTCAGACAAAACAGTGCATAATGTATGATTTCACTTACAGAAAACTCTAGAAAATATAAACTAATCTACAGTGACAGAAGTCAGATGAATCATTGCCTTGGGGTGCTCTTGATCATGGGGAGAGGTGGGAAGGAGGAATTACAATGGGGCAAGAAGGACCTTTTGGGAATGATGAATCTGTTCACTATCTTGACTGTGGTAATGGTTTCATAGGTGTATGCATATGTTAAAACTTACCAAGTTGTATAATTTATATATGTGTGGTTAATTGTATGTCAATTATAACTCAATAAGGTTTAAAAAAATCAGTAGCTTACACATTCACAAATAATAACCAATTAGAATATATCATGGAAAAGAACCCATGTACAATAGCAACAAAGAAATAGTTAGGAACCAACCTAAGAACTGTGCAAAACTTATATGATGAAAACAATAAAACATTCCTGAAAGAGAGAAATACTGATTTCAACAAATAGAAAGAAATCTCTTCTTGTAGAGGGTGATTTAATACCTTAAAGATGTTAGTTCTCCCTAAATTAATTTACAAACTGAAAGAAATCCCAATAAAAATACTGACAAATGATTTTTTTCTGTGCTAGAAAAATACATACTAAAATTTATATGGAAAAATAGGCATGTAAGAATAGCTCACAAAACACTGAAAAAGAAGAGCTTATAAGGAGAACTAGTTCTAATTTATACTAAGTATACTAAAAATCTTCTATAAATAAAACAGTATGTCACTGGCATTTGAGCAGAAGGATGGACCAATGGACTAGAATATAAAATCCTGAAATTGACTAGGCACATAATTAAATCACTGGGGCAAAGAAGGATTTCATAATAAATTGTGTTTGGACAACTGGATAGCTATGTGAAAACAAATCAGATCCATAACTCACACCACACCCAAGAATAAACTGTAAGTGAATCAGAGATCTAAATGTAAAAACTCAAATATGTTAGAAGAGATTGGGTGAATTCCTCTATAACCAGGGCATAAGAGGATGGTTTTCTACTATGATTAAAAATCTGGATTTAATAAAATATTTCTTTAATTTATGGCTACAATGAAAATGAAAAAAAAAAAACTGCATGATAAAAATCCATAAGCAAAGTCAAAATATAAATGACAACTGTAAGCAAATATTTGAAATATATCACCAATAAAAGCTATAGTATCTCTAATATACTTATTAAAAATTCAGGGAAAAAAGACCATAAATCTGATACAAAAATGGGCAAAAGGCAAAGACAATTCACAAGACAGATATAAAAATGGCCCATAAACACATGGCAAAATACACAGCTTCACTCATAAGAGAAATGTAAATTGAAACAACACCAAGATACCACGTCACACCCAAAAGATTAAAAAGAATGTCAACGCTTTTAAAATACACTCTGCTGGTCAGACTGTGAGGAAATAGGCACTCTCAAATATCTGGTGGGAATGTAAAATAGTACAAGCTTTACAGAGGGTACTCTGGCAATATCTAACAAAAGTACATATGCATCAATCCTTGACGAGCAATTCACTTCTAAGAATTTACCCTGAAGATACACTTCCAATAATGCAAAATTATTTACTACAGCATTATCTGTAATTGCAAAAATACTGGAAACTACTTAATGCCTAAATACAGTAGACTGGTTGAATAAACTGTGACACATCCTTACTAGGAAGTACTATACAGATTTTTAAAAATAGGATAATCTCTGTGAATACATAAGGAGTGACTTCCAGAATGGATAGATGGATGGATGAATATAAATGTTTTCCCCCTCCCTATTACGATATGGGTATTAAAATTCTGAAACCACTGTATGTGTGTTGTAGAACTGGGCAAATGAGTTAATATATTGATGTTACTGAAAGTCAGGGAAGAATATCTACAAAGAATATCTACATCGCACCTACCAATACAGAATGGGGAAAACAAAGAAGAACCCTGAGGGGTATTGGAATCGGAGATCAGCAGGATGAATATGCAAGTCCATACACCACACACATGCACACACACACATTTATGTGCATACATGTGTGTAATTATTTTCCTAGCTCTGTTGCTGGAAGGCCCAGAAGCAATGATACTCTGATAGCAATGAGAACACTCTAGTTCCCAGATCTTGGTTTCTAAATATTATTCCTAACTATAAGTAAGAAAGGCTCCTCAGAGAAACAGCCAATTCCAAGACTGGGGCAGAGAAAGTACAAGATTATCCTGAACACCTTGTTGGGCCAAAAAGTAAAAAAGTGCCAGAAAAACTGATAGGGACATGTCAAAGAGACAGAGAAGCCAGTTTGAAGAAACTTCCATTAACCAAATTTGAGACATTTTGATCAAAACACTGACAGTTGGGCTTCCCTGGTGGCGCAGTGGCTGAGAGTCTGCCTGCCGATGCAGGGGACACGGGTTCGTGCCCCGGTCCGGGAAGATCCCACATGCCGCGGAGCAGCTGGGCCCGTGAGCCATGGCCGCTGAGCCTGCACATCCAGAGCCTGTGCTCCGCAACGGGAGAGGCCACAACAGTGAGAGGCCCGCGTACCGGAAAAAAAAACAAAAAACAAAAAACAAAAAAACACTGACAGCAATGAATTATAACTCACTGAATAAAATGATCTATGAAAGATAGATAAAGGGAAAGTTCCTGCCCATAGTGGAATGCCAACTAACAAACGTACACAGAATGATTGAGTCAGAAATTCACCATTTAGCGTTATATTAAACTAGAATTTAATTGATTCAGTCAAGAACTATCAACAGCAGACATTAAAACTAGAGGGTAAGGTTGGAACTCATTTGAAAATACAAAATAAGGGAAACAATACATAAAAAAGCTGTGGACTGATTGCACTCAAGATCAACTCTAGGAACGAGTGGAAGGAGAAATTCTGAAAAGGAAAAATAAAGTTGATTTCTACTTGTATCTCACAAATCTTAGGACTTTTAATAAACCCGTTATACATATTGCTATGATAATCTGAACTTAAACTTAGCTGAGAGGGGAAATGTATGTGAGAGCAAAATGCCGTGTAAGGTGGGCAGAAATCATGTCTGACTAATGTGTACGATCCACAGCCAGTGTATATTTACAAAGTTTATTTAAGTCCTGACATATTCCATAGTTCAATCTCAAAGTATTATACTTCATGTAGTACTAAGAATGCTGTTCGATGATTGTAAAAATACTAGTACCTGGAGAAAAGCCTAATGACATTTAAATATGCTTGTTTTTAATAATGTTCTGGATTCAGAAGGGAAATTCAGGCTCAAAATTCTATATGCAATAAAAAGATTACACACTAAAAAACCCCACAAAAACTAGTAGGTAGAAGTTTGGTGGAGAACAGAATATTTACACAGTCTCAAAGTATCTTCCCACTAAAGTTCTTACCATTCCTTTAAAGGAGAATGATAAAGCAGGATGAAAAGCCATTAGCTTTATGAAAACCACAGTAGAATATCTAAAATTTGTATTTTTTGGAAAATCACAATATCAAAAACTAAGTTCCATTTAAGTACATGAACTAGTTTTTTATTAAAACCTGCATGCTACAAAGCACCATTTATACGATAATCCTATTGTTCTTATTAAAAATTTATACTAAAAATAGGCTAGAATGATAAATACCAAAAGTATAAAACTGATGGTGCTAAGAATTCAAGTGATTTTATTCATTTTATGTTTTACTACATTTTCAATTTCTCTACAATGAACATATATTAAGAAGAAGAAAAAATGTGTAAAAAAAACCCTGCAAGAAGTAAGCAGATACAGAAGAAAAAAGCTGGAAAGAAACTAAAAAGCCAACAGTGCTTTGTGATTGCATAATGGCATCATGGGTGATGTATTCGTTTCCCTGTTTTTAACTGTGGGACTTAAGATTTAAAAGCCATGATGCTCACAACTTATCACTTTATAAACTGATTTTACCTTTGCTGTGCACACTGGAATCTAGCAATGCTGCCTCTCTGATAATCTCTCCTTGAACTCCTTCCTCTTACGCCCTGGATCCTTCTCTACCTAACAAGAGAACAAATCCTCTTTCTTTAAAACTTCTGCATCCACTGCTCCTGAGATTATTTGATGTCCCTTTATCACAGCTAACATCATTTGTTTCGCATGTAGTGTTATTTTCATGGTTAGCGTACAGGAATGGATCTTTATATAATGGCAACCACTGGTAATGTCATTTCCTACCATAAAGCAGTTCCAGAGAATGTATACCACTGCCTTGTGCTTTCTCATCCCTGTTCTCCTTGCATAGCAATTGGTCTAGAGTAAGGAGAGGTGAAGAGGTATCTTGTCAGAGTGGGTAGGGGAGTTCTGATATGTCTCTTCTTTTGTAGAAGTAAAACGTTTTATTATTTTTTATAACATCTTTATTGGAGTATACTTGCTTTACAGTGGTGTGTTAGTTTCTGCTTTATAACAAAGTGAATCAGCTATAGGTATACACATATCTATCCCCATATCTCCTCCCTCTTGTGCCTCCCTCCCACCCCTCTAGGTGGTCACAAAGCACTGAGCTGATCCCCCTGTGCTATGTGGCTGCTTCCCACTAGCTATCTATTTTACATTTGGTAGTGTATATATGTCAGTGCCACTCTCTCACTTTGTCCCAGCTTACCCTTTCCCCTCCCTGAGTCCTCAAGTCCATTCTCTACATCTGCGTCTTTATTCCTGTCCTGCTCCTAGGTTCTTCAGAACCATTTTTTTTAGATTCCATATATATGTGTTAGCATACGGTATTTGTTTTTCTCTTTCTGACTTACTTCACTCTGTACGACAGACTCTAGGTCCATCCACCTCACTACAAATAACTCAATTTTGTTTCTTTTCATGGCTGAGTAATATTTCATTGTATATATGTGCCACATCTTCTTTATCCATTCATCTGTCGATGGACACTTAGGTTGCTTCCATGTCCTGGCTATTGTAAACAGAGCTGCAATGAACATTGTGGTACATGACTCTTTTTGAGTTATGGTTTTCTCAGGGTATATGCCCAGTAATGGGGTGGCTGGGTCGTAGGGTAGTTCTATTTTTAGTTTTTAAGGAAGCTCCATACTGTTCTCCATAGTGGCTGTATCAATTTACATATCCACCAACAGTGCAAGAGGGTTCCCTTTTCTCCACACCCTCTCCAGCGTGAATTCTTTGTAGATTTTTTGATGATGGCCATTCTGACTGGTGTGAGGTGATACCTCATCTTAGTTTTGGTTTGCATTTCTCTAATGATTAGTGATGTTGAACATTCTTTCATGTGTTTGTTGGCAATCTGTATATCTCCTTTGGAGAAATGTGTATTTAGGTCTTCTGCCCATTTTTGGATTGGGTTGTTTGTTGTTTTAATATTGAGCTGCATGAGCTGCTTGTAAATTTCGGAGATTAATCCTTTGTCAGTTGCTTCCTTTGCAAATATTTTCTCCCATTCTGAGGGTAATCTTTTGGTCTTGTTTATGGTTTCCTTTGTTGTGCAAAAGCTTTGAAGTTTCATTAGGTCCCATTTGTTTATTTTTGTTTTTATTTCCATTTCTCTAGGAGGTGAGTCAAAAAGGATCTTGCTGTGATTTATGTCATAGAGTGTTCTGCCTATGTTTTCCTCTAAGAGTTTTATGGTGTCTGGCCTTACATTTAGGTCTTTAATCCATTTAGAGTTTCTTTTCGTGTATCGTGTTAGGGAGTGTTCCAGTTTCATTCTTCTACCTGTAGCTGTCCAGTTTTCCCAGCACCACTTATTGAAGAGACTGTCTTTTCTCCATTGTATATCCTTGCCTCCTTCATCATAGATTAGTTGACCATAGGTGCGTGGGTTTATCTCTGGGCTTTCTATCCTGTTCCATTGATCTATATTTCTGTTTTTGTGTCAGTACCATACTGTCTTGATTACTGTAGCTTCGTAGTATAGTGTGAAGACCAGGAGCCTGATTCCTCCATCTCCATTTTTCTTTCTCAAGATTGCTTTGGGTATTTGGGGTCTTTTGTGTTTCCATACAAATTGTGAGTTTTTTTGTTCTAGTTCTGTGAAAAATGCCATTGGTAGTTTGATAGGGATTGCACTGAATCTGTAGATTGCTTTGGGTAGTATAGTCAACTTCACAATACTGTTTTTTCCAATCCAAGAACATGGTATGTCTCTCCATCTGTTTGTATCATTTTTAATTTCTTTCATTAGCGTCTTATAGTTTTCTGCATACAGGTCTTTTATTCAACATAGTTTTGTAAGTTTTAGCCACAGCAATCAGAGAAGAAAAAGAAATAAAAGAAATCCAAATCGGAAAAGAAGTAGTAAAGGTGTCACTGTTTGCAGATGACATGATACTATACATAGAGAATCCTAAAGAGGCTACCAGAAAACTACTAGAGCTAATCAATGAATGTGGTAAAGTAGCAGGATACAAAATTAATGCACAGAAATCTCTTGCATTCCTATACACTAATGATGAACAATCTGAAAGAGAAATTAAGGACACACTCCCATTTACCATTGCAACAGAAAGAATAAAATACCTAGGAATAAACCTACCTAATGAGTAAAACATTTTAAAACAGCATCACTATCTGTTAGCTTCCTCTGCACTTTCTCCCAGATGAAGCACGGTATGGTCATAATGGTATCTATAACTTTCCCGAACAAAGCCTTGTGTAAATCATGCTTCCCCCTTGCTCAGATGATCGATCTCAACTCAGCAGGGTCCTATGGCAATGGAGCCCTCAAAGACAGACCAGCACACAGGGAAGTGAAACTAGACCTCCGACCTGCAGAGTCGGGTGGCTTAGTTAGAGGCCCCGTTCAGAGTTAGTTCTTTGGGAGGGTAGTTTTTAAATGATAGCAGTGCACACAATTTGGGAATGCAGGTTTCAAATATACATCACAAAGGTAGGCAAATCTGTGAACATTTAAAAAAGATTGCCGATATACTTACAGTTTTTTCGTTATTTTCAAAAGCTTCTCTTGCTTCTTCAAATGTGCAGACTTCTTCTTTGCATTCACGTTCAATATTGCCCTGCCTTATCTCTTCAAAAAGTCCATTAGCTCTTGGGTAGCGTTTTAATACTGAATTGGCTTTTTCTCCTGTGAGGAAAACTAAAAAGAGATATAATAATAAGCATAAAACTGTAATTTAAAAAAATGTGGAAAGTTAATAAACAAGATGAAATCTGCTGGATACTCTTTAGAAAACATAGCCAACACCCTAAACCTCTTTCTCTAGGTCAGCAAAGTGACATTCAGCTCTCAACCACCAATCTGCTGTCTTCCTCATCATGTGAATGTGTCCTTTCAGTAGCAGTTGCCCTGGGCAGGGACAACGACATGATTAACGATGTTATATCCAGACTTTAGCACATTTCTGCCAACCATGGGTGTTTAAATATAGCAATAATGATACCAGTACTTGTGCTCATTACTGTAAGAGGAAGCCCCCAGGCGTTCTGCTGTTGGACAGCAGCAATGAGATCAAAATCCAGTCTATGGACTATCAGTCTTTGTCCCCCTAACTAAAAAATAATAAAATTCCAATCGACCTAATAGAAACCCAGAGAACACTTACTTGTACGAAAGGAAGAGTTGACAAAATAATATCAAGAAATTAAGACAAATTTGGCCATAATTCATTCCAAGAGATATTAGTAATAATTTTGTTCTAAATGCACTTAAATATATTTTGACACTTTAATATATTTAACCCCATTTCAGTGTCCTTCAGAAAAAGAAAATTGTTCTGCATGACTTATAGGGGCATTTCATATAAACATTCAAAATGCACATTTATGATACCCAGTAAAATAAGGCAATGGTTATATGCATACTCATGGGGAATTATTTTTTTTTACGTACAGATTCATTTTAAACTATACTTCAATTACATTTTTCTAAAACTGTCCTGCTTGTTTGGAGAGATAAATAGAATGCTACCAGAATTTAATCTTTGCTAATGTAAAGAAATTACAAAATTCCCTAATCTTAAAGACCTCTGACATGAGAGAAGGCACATTACAGATCCTTCAAGATGTATTTTTTTTTAAAAAAAAAGTCTACATTTTGCAAAAAACATTTTGAAGTAAAATGAAAACCGGTAAATGCTCTTTTAAAAATGGCCACAATAGCAATGAATTTAAGGTTTACCTCATTTTAGAAATGTGTATTTCACGTCATAGAAGATACAGATTCATTACTTAGGATTCTTTAAAGTATCCAAATTGATACCAATTAGATGGCTACATTGAAAACTACAGTAGGCCTTCCATAAGTGTTTCCTTCCTTCTGTACTTCAGAAGGGTAACCATCGATAAAAATTAATCACACAGTCATAAAATATCATTAGAAGAAATCTTAAAAAATAAAAGGATGCTATTGAGTGGGAGAGTAATAGTAGAATTTTCTATCAGTGCTTTTCACAGTTTAGCAGCATCAGAATCCCATGCTGGACTTATCACACATATTGCTGGGCCTACCTCCCAGAGTCTCTGATTCCATAGGTCTCGGGTAGGGCCAAGAAGCTGCATTTCTAGTAAGATCCCAGGTAACACTGGTGCTGCTGGTCCCACTCCCACAGTTTGAAACCACTACTCAAATGGGAGCTACTTAGAAAACTAGTTCTGAGGAAGGTGTTTATGGAATGCTGGGATTAACAAATTTAAAAAAGATCTTTTACTGCATGACTTTTCAGGACCCTTAATATGCACTTAATATATATTTTAAATCTCCAGAAAATGAACATGACACAGGCATGTGTCATATTTATTTGACTGTGGAGCCCTTTTTCAAGGAACATTTCACTGAATTAACAACTTCCTAGCCATTGGTTTTATTTATGCCATGACAAACAATTCTCTTCCATATAATAGGCCAACTAATTCATGAAGACAGTAACTGATTTCTCTCGAGGCTTCTCTTTTCTAGGATAAACATGTCTAGTTCCTTCATCTGTTGGTCATATAAAATGGATAGGAGTCTCCGTACCGTCTTTACCTCATGAAATATTGTATTCTACACTCAGTGTGGTCTGACAAGTAAAAAACTGATCAGGGCTATTGGCTTCCTTGTTTCTAAACACAACAGATATGTCAATAAAGTCTAACGCATCTTTGGCTTTTGGGACAGTTTTCTTGAAAATAAACCAATCAGTAATAATGTATTTTAAGCTTTTAAGAGGAAAAAAGAAACCTAAATTATCCTAAGAGAAAATGTTATATACACTATCTCCATAAAGGGGTGAAGGAAAGCAGCTAACTCTTGAAACCAGAAAGCAGGCTAATTCAGAAGGTTAAGCAACTATAAGGTAATATAGCAAGACACAGCCCTTCTTATTCCAGCCGAATCAAATTACCAAGAGCATTCCACAAACACCTTCTGTGTATTTTCTTGTACTGGGAGGCAACATGATATAATACAGAGAACTCTAGATGGAATAAGCTGGCAAGTAGATTTTATCTCACCTGCCAAATGTGCTCAATTAGAAGATACCACCTAGAGTAAGAGTCTGACCAGTAGGAAAGATATTGTTACAGATTAGTTCCATTTGCCATATATTAGGCAATAGGAAGTTGTGGCAGAGTATTTGCTGTTCCTCATCAAGGTAATTTGGAAATCTCATGGGTGATACCAGAATTGGGATTCTTTCTATGTGGAAACAAAATAAAGAGAAAGGTGGCAGCTTGGACCTATAGGATAAGATCAGGCTATTTCTTCCTAAAACACTGGGCAGTTTCCACAATGCTAGGGCTTGTGTTTGGACTTAATGTTTGAAACTAAAGTTGATTACTTCCCTCTACCTCCTTCTCATCAAAATGTGTGAGTTGGGCTTCCCTGGTGGCGCAGTGGTTGAGAGTCCGCCTGCCGATGCAGGGAACGTGGGTTCGTGCCCCCGGTCCAGGAAGATCCCACATGTCGCGGAGCGGCTGGGCCCGTGAGCCATGGCCGCTGAGCCTGCGCGTCCGGAGCCTGTGCTCCGCAACGGGAGAGGCCACAACAGTGAGAGGCCCATGTACCGCCAAAAAAAAAAAAAAAAAAAAAGTGTGAGTTACCCCACAGCTGTCCAGAATCATGTGTATGCCTTCATCAGACATTACATGATGTGGCAAGTATACAGACTGTAAATTTACTTTGAGAACACAACACTAAGGTATTAATCAAACATGTTCTTTTCTCATTAAAGGACATAAAGAAAAACCTAAGCTGTTTTCTTTAGATTCAGTTAGGAAACACCCTTACTAAAGAAAATATTTAAACTCTAAGTCTGGTAAACACATAAACGACCACAAAATAAGTATATTAATTCAAAAAACGTAACTACTTTTTCATAATTTCAAAATAAATAGCTCTCACCCATGCTTTCTCTTCAAAAGAAAAGAATAAAGATAAATGAAATAAGATAGCTTCTCAAGTAACTCTCTAAATTACTGCCTTAAACCGAAATATGTAGTCATGTTACATATTTTTAATGCATTGCAGCATACTAAAACTGACATTTTAATGCCAAAAATCTTTATCTAGGCAAAATCATGTCCGTACATTTGCTGAAAAACAGCAGATGGTAAGGCCTGAAAATTAACAGCCCACATGGAAAATCTCTACTCCACTTATCTAATCAGTTCTCTAATCTTGGGTCTGGATTCATTGAAACAGTCATTATTTAAAGTTGCAAATGTTTACATTTTTCTTTTAAGTGAACAAAATTCCTTCTTTAGGACATATTTACTGAACACAGACTATGTACAATGAGATCATGACAAGTCACAAAGATGAGTAGGAGACTGCCTTTGACCTCAAGGTTCTTCAGTGCAAGAGATAATGAAGATAAAAGAGATACAAAAACAGCTCTAACACAAGATGAACAAGGTAGATGCTCTTTGAGGTCAGCAGGCAGGCGTACTTCTACTGGGTAAGTGTGTTTCGGGATGGGAGAGGGACCTGGAGAAGGGCAAGTAAAAAGTATATTTGGGCTGGCCTTTTAAAAATTGGCAGGATTGGGGCATGCAAAGATGGTGAGGAAAGACATCCTAGGAAGACAAAATAGTGAGTGAGGGCCTGAAATCGAATAAACCTATGGCCATAAATGAGGAATATGAGCTGGTCAGTAGGGCCAGAGTACACGATTCAAAAGAGGAAGAGAGGGAGATGAAACCGGAAAGGGGCCTGATAGCCATGTCATGGAGGCATTTAATGTTAGGCTAAGATATTTAAACTATTCGACAGCATTCAAGAGTTTAAACCGATACTTCGTGGAGAATAACCTAGAAAAATGTATAAGTACAACAGATTTGGGGGTAGGATGAAGAGAAAATGGACGGATAAAGGCAGGAAAAAGGCTACTTACAACAGACCAGGTTAAGAAATAATGAGATCATGCATTAGCATGGTGGCAATAGGAAGGGAAAGAAAGGGACAGATGTGAAATATGGGTGATCTCTTTGGCCACTACACCCATCATGTACCTTATTCCTCAGTCAAACCAAATCTTACCATCCTTCATATAGGTTCTTTTATGCCTCCATAATTCTGTACCTAATATTTCCTCTACCTAGCAAACTCCTATTCCATTCAGATGTAAAATCCTCTAAAAACCTTCCCCAGATTGTACTCCCCACTTCGTTAGACAGAGCTGCTATAGACTCTCAGTATTTACGTATACTTCAATTATAGCAATTAACTAAACTATATTGTAATTTTATTATAATTTTTGGTATGCCTATCTGGTTCCCCCTCAAGACTTGAGGGCAGGGCCCATGTATTATTTATATTTTGATCCAACATCTGTCTTTCATAATACCTAGTAAAGACCTTGGTACAGTACGTGCTTCAATAAGCGTGGAATAAAGGAAAAGGCAGAATGGGAGAAACTTGATATCTGAATGACTAGAAGCTGGGAAGCCATGGACCATGCCTCTAATTATGAGGCAGCATCGCAAACTTAATATATGATTATGAAATCAATACATTTACTGCAAAGTTTCTAGTGAGACAGCATTTGAATATCCTTTTGCAAGAGAAACTACCTTTTGAAATTTGTACAGTACTTCTGTTTGGGCTCCGCTTGGAGCACGTTTTTTGTTGTTCTAAAAGAACCATTGATTTGCCGTAATACTTATGTAGAGGGAGAGTAGCTGGACAACTACTGTTGTGGGAAGAGGGCACAGCCAGATGCTTTTTGGCTTGGCAAGGAACTAGCAGCTTGGCTCTCCAGGGTGCTGCAGTGAATTCATGAAGAATGTGCAGGATATTTTACATTTTTGGAGAAATGCATTGATACTTAACATCTGTTGGATACCACACAAACTATGAGCTTAAGGTAATTCACATTTTCATTATTAGATAGTTCTACATTCCTTTCCTTTGTGAAACTGGATTTTCGGCTATGATTTTTTTAAAAAAAAGTGCTGTGTTTGACAAGAAGTGAGGTTTGAGAAGTGCGGTGCCCAACAGGTACACACATCCAATTAGTAACTGCATGGCTATTTTAAGATAGAAATATCGAAACAAAGCAAGTCACATGAGTTTTTTTGGTTTCCTAGTGCATTTATAAAAGTTACGTTTACACTATACTATAGACTATTAAGTATGCAATAGCATTATGCCTTTAAAAAGCAATGTGCATACCTTAATTAGAAAATACTTTATTGCTAAAAATGCTATTACCTGACAACACAGGGTTGCCACAAACCTTCAATTTGTAAAAAAACACAATATTTGCAAAGTGCAATAAAAGGAGGTATGCCTCGGGCTTCCCTGGTGACGCAGTGGTTGAAAGTCTGCCTGCCGATGCAGGGGACACGGGTTCGTGCCCTGGTCCGGGAAGATCCCACATGCCACAGAGCGGCTGGGCCCGTGAGCCATGGCCGCTGAGCCTGTGCATCTGGAGCTTGTGCTCTGCGACGGGACAGGCCACAACAGTGAGAGGCCCGCGTACCGCAAAAAAAAAAAAAAAGAGGTATGTCTGTATTATTTTTTCAAATGGCTACCAAGCTGTCAGGATATAAATACCTATTAAGTTGTTTGGACCTAATTACTTAATAAATGGAACTATTAGGCATTTCTTTTGGCCTACGGCTGCTGTGAAAAAGTCTCTGCAATAACTAAGGGCACCTTAAACTCAGAAAGTTTGGGAACCTCTGACCTAGGGGTTCTAGAGGCTGATGGAGTCCTGCCACTGCTCTCCCAAATACATCTGACACACCATGCTTGAATGGGCTAGGAAGTTCCTTCTCTGAGGAAGGAAACTGAAACCCCTTTTGAAAGTTTACAGTTACTGAAACCTGTCACATGGGTTACTGTGGCCCTGATAAGAGCTAGCAGGAAAAGAATACAGTACAGTTCCCCCCCATCCAGTCAAACCCTTCAATTGTAGGTTATCCTAAGGTCTCCCTCAATTAGCCACTCCGGTTCTGTGAGCTTGCCTGGGAAAGAGGCCAGGGAGATGAAAATGAAACAACAGGGTCACTAGGTAGCCGGAACACCGGGCAATCGGGCCTCCTGTGTTATGGAGCAAGCACAGGTGAGTGAAATGCTGGGTAGAAAGGTGCCCTACTCTTTTCCTGGCACTGCTGGCAATTACTACCAGCCAAGCAAAGGCAACCTATGCCACAGTTCACAAAGTGACTCCTCTACTGTCCTTGGAATTGTCCTGGGTACCAGAAAGCCTGGTTTGAGTGCCCTGGTTTTAATGTAAGACTATACGCCGGCAACAATAGCAAGAACATGAAGATCAAGAGAGAATGGGGACTTCCTACAAATGCACCTAGCATTCCAGTATCTTTCTTCAGTGCAGGAGGCAGGGCATACTCCTCTGTTTGTGGGAGAGGGTGAGCTTCATGTCCTACTACTCCGCCATCTTGATTGCTCCTCCCAGGGCGTACTCCTCTAGACCTAAGGTGCAACCCTAGAGTTCTTCAATTTCCCATGGGAATAGGGTTGGTCAGGGAAGGAAGACAGACATTCTCATATTTCCAGGGGCTGTGGCTATTTAATCTGAGTAACAAATGTGATCTCATTGGTATTCCAAGCTTGTTAAATGGTACACATCAGTTATGCATTTAGACAGTAAGAAAAAGTTGTTAAAGCAAACAGCTATGTGAGGAAAGCAAAAACCCTACACTTCCCTTCCTCATCCATAAAATTGGAATAACAGCACCGACGTCATAGTTATAAATGAGGTAATGGACATAAAGTGCTTTGCTCAGAGCTTGGCAAAAAATGGAGCTCAATAAACAAGAGTGTGATTTGCTGTCACCATGACAGCTGTCATGGTGGCAGTTACTCCATTAAAGGAAAAACAAGAGATTTACCAAGATGATAAAAAAAATACACTTAGAAAATAAAGAATAAATGATAAAGGATAGGGTTAGCTTTCAGTCAGTCTGTATGTTTAACTCCAGGGATGCCTAGAAGTTTGGTCCCCTTGGTCAAGATTGGGATGAAATGTACTAGCTTTATAAAGTGCTGTTTAAAGCCCTTGGGGGCACTCTGTACTAGCTTGTCTACACTGTTTATTGAAAATGTATAGATTGATGGTTTGCACTGATGGTATGCAGCCTAATTTCATCTGTATGACCATTGGGTATCAAAGATTCTCAGTAAACATGTGCCTTGGCTTCCCTGAGTCCAAGGTTATCTTGCATGTATCTCGACTGTTCACAATTAGAAGAAAAAGCATGCCCTGTGTGACTAAAAATGGCCTTAGGAGCCATCTTTCTCCTGCTGCACCATACCTTTAGACATTATTAAAGCCTTATGAGAGTCTCATAGGTCCTTTCAATTAGCTAATGTTGAGTAGTGCCTACTTTGATGAGTCATAAATATTTTGAGGATATCATGAGATTTAAAAATTTCAGAAGTTCTTCAGAATGTAAATTAAGGACTATCTCTGGTCCTTATTTAGAAGGACTTGATTTTGTAAGAAACTCATAAGCAAGTATCCTTTACCATACCTTATATGTTTACTTTTATTAACTTCAACTTTGATTAAATGTATGCTGATAGTCTATCATCATGAGAATTTTAATAATAGATCACAAAGAAGCTCTTAAGAAGGACAGATTAAGAAATGAGAATCATACACATGACAGATATATATGTTCAGTGAATCATGAATGAGTAGCTATAACAAAATATACTAAATAAATTATTTTCCATTGATACTTGGGTTATTTGATAGTTCAGGTAGCTATTCAATATTTGACATAATCACTGTGGATATTAAGGACAGTAAGACATTATTTATGTAGAAGTCACTCAAATAAATCCAGTCTCATAAACTTAGAAATAAAAGATGACCAAGGTCATGCATTATAACTTATCTTATGTTTTACCTACAGGGGAGCCTCAGCTCCCTTAGACTAATCAAGGATCAATTTACTCAACCCTCATCCACGAGCCTGGCTATAAGACTTGAAAGCCTCATTGCACATTAAAGCTGAGAAGTAGAAGGGACTAGGGGTGGGCTGAACTAGATCAACACACTGACAGCAACAAGAAGTGAAAGCTGATGAATCTGAAGACAAGAGGAAAGACAGACAGAAGGCCCTTTGAGGGTTATTTAGAGTAGGTCCTAACCCTGCTCACACTAACAGCTCCCAAAGCTGTAGGCATCAATGATTATGTTTATGATGGTGAACCTGAGTCACCAAGAAAGGACCACATGATGTTCACGATATTGTTTAAGAAGGCAGTAAGGTATATGATCTATTTTAGAACTATTTCCATAAAAATAGTTTTTAAAAAGTTTTTTTTAACAATTAAAAAAGGTGAGCATGAGCAGTCTGCAAAATGTATTTATTCAAGTGGAAACTTCATTCCTAGACAGTGCTGTGTAAATGTTGGTGTGCCACAGACTGAAACTATAATGAGTCCACATGCTAACCAGGAAGCTGTTTCTTTTCTGAATAAATCTGATATCTTGTTTAGTTGTGAATTTCTCATAAAAGACTGCATAAGATGCTAAGCTATCCACTTATTTGAGCCTTCTGTTAGTCATATGAAAACTGCCTTTTGAGGCTATCTTGTTGAAGTCTGAGAAAGCCAATATCCGTTCACCACTTTCACTAACCCTTTATTGAAACAAATGAAACTGCAGGCAAAGAGAAGAGTATGGTAGGGTGAAAAGGTCCCGAATTTGTAGTCAGGTATGCGGATTCCTGTCCAGCTCTGGCACTAACCTGGCTGCATGATTCTGCATTTGTTGCTTAATTTATCTGGGCCTGTCTCCTAATTTGTGAACCTAAGGTGTTATATGTATATGATTTCTTAGGTCCTTTGAGTTGTAACTGTGAAGTTCTATACTTGGAAAGATTTTTGTTAAGTGGGAGTAGTGTATCACATCCAAATTCTTTGGGGATATGAACACACTATTTTTCAGCCAAGCAACCACCATCCCACAAACCAACCAAAAAAAACAAACAAACAAGAAGCAAAAATCAACAAGAAGCGCACTAAATCCTGTGCTCAGATTTATATACTATAAAAGAAAATCTTATGAAGTGTCATACTCATAATTCTTTGTTTTCTTGCTTCTAAGCCATTTTGATACCATCATTTACTCAGTTGTGCGTGCATACGATGCCTTCAAGGTTTTTTTCCTGCTGAAATGGGTATTAAATAGGCATTTCTTATCAGACTGATGGATATAACTTTCCCTAGAAAAACAAAGTCTCACTAGAATTCTAAAGTGACATTTCACCTCCTAAAAACCAATATTATGCAAAATAAAAAGATCCTATTTGGATTATCTTCCTATTAGTTAGGGAGGTAGAAAAATCAGATTATTTCCCAATTGTATTTCACCACTGTAACCTATTTGTGGAAATTAAAGGTTAATTTTTTCATAGCAGGTAGGTTTATAATTCAGAATTTGTTGTACAGTGGTGCTCATGTGCCCAAACAGGTTGTCACAAACTTACAGCTTAGTTAGAATGGCATGTAGTATATGTATTCACAGGAATTAGGAAGCTGAAACCCACTCAAGGACTGAGATATTTGAAAAATAATGTGAAGTTACAGGACTGAGCTAGTTAGAGTGGGGAGTCTCAGGGTTTGAGAGAAGAAGTAATTAATATCTTTAATATCCTGAACCTGCTTCTTAAGGACAATGTAGTGGTTATGATCACGAACTAAAACTTTAAAGAAAGATATCTTTGTGCTACCGGAGGTATGCAATGAAACGCCAGATGATAACAGGCAGGTTTCCTGGAATAACTGTGGAGAAAATGCCAGAAATGGATTTCTATGAGAGAGAAGACAAAACAGGTAATGTACGTCTATAAAGCCAATATTTTTTTAAAACAAAACAAATATGGTTCCCCCCTGCCGACTGGGTCTTGCTAACTCAATATGGTTTTCTTAAAAGCTAAATTTTACATCAAATATTCAGATGTCTCTTGTCTAACAATTTTACGCTTTGTAAGGAATAATGAGATACAGAGAAAAGATCTAATAGATTCTCCCATAAAGGAAGGTAAAAGGCCAAATTTTCTTTGAAGGAGTTTTACAATTCATAACGCCTTATCAAAAGGAATTCTTAATGAAATAAGGATGACAGCAATCAAGTTAATAGCAATTGCAATAACTGGTTTAAATGTATGGTATGGTACTCTAACACATGATATTTATAGACTAGGGGCTGTGCCTTACCCACAGGAAACAAACATGGAATTAGAAAATGGTCTAGTAGGTCTAATAGGTATTTCTCTTATCACTAGTGCCTCAACTGTTATCAACAAGAATATCATTAGTCTTAGAGTTTATAGTTGTCAGGACCATAAAACTTTGTTTTTAGCTTATGGATCTGATTTACACTGATTACAGTTCTGTCCCATATGGAAGAAAATAGAAACAACTATAACAATCACCATTTAAATGGGGGGAAGGCATGTAGAGAGACTCAGCAAATGTGAAATATAGTTTTAAATACATAGCTCTATGTTATAATCAATGCTTCACAATCTGTCAACATAGACAGTATGGTATTATCTATGTGATAGTTAGCTGTAATCTAGATGTAAGGAGTGAATAGATGTTAGGAGTGAATAATTGTCCTAATAGAACACATACTACATTTAATCAAAAAGCCACATTTCAGAGGTGGTTGTTCAGACAGCATTCAAAGATAGTATTCAGCTATCTTTCTCTTCTGTGCACAAACAGCAGAGCATGGTGGATTTCAGAAATGGCGTCTCATTGACAAATTAGTGCCTTTGTTAATTAGCACATGGATTTCAGAAATGACTTTTCGCTGGTGAAATCAATGTTATTTATATGTGAATTTGCTCTAGAAATGATAGAATTCAAACTTTTGCTTGCTCTGTCTGAAGGGGAGGTACTACATACCAGGAGCTCTCTTTTCCTCCCCTTCTCTCATAGTGGCTCCTCAGGGACCCCTTTAGAAAACCTGGCGCTTCACTGAGCAACACTGGAAACCACTGATCCATCTCAATCCCTTCATTTTACACTGAAATCCAGAGGTTAAGTGACTTATCCAAGGACACAGCCGCTTGATTATAGGACCAGGACTGTACCTTGGTTTCTAGAACCATAATGGAAGAAAATTTCACATACTGCGGTATGGGAAAGTCATTCTGGCTTATATATGATTTAACTCGAAGTTTATGCTAACTAAAACAGCCTGTTTGTGGCCTATCAAACATGCATTGTACAGCTGCCTTAATCCTTAAAGAAAAGGGTGCACTGGCCAGAAGTAAAAAATGTCCATGTTAAAAATAAAGGTGAAATGCCTCCCTTCCTGGGTCGCCAATGCTGGTATGCCTTCAGTGATAAGACTCCCTTCCCAGGTGCCAAGGCCATACTGAGTCCCTGTGTATATGCTGATTTGTTGTGGCTGTTGTTTTGAAATCTTGAAGGAATGGATCCCTGACTTCTTTGATGTTCTTTGTTCTGACAAGATATAAAACTGTGCTGAAAACCATGCTTCTTCAGACTAGTTCCTCAGAGTTACCTGAGCTGCTGTCTACTGGGCTACAGTTCTTAGTTTGGCTCAAATAAAACTTCTTTCTATTCCTATCATAGATCAGTTTATTGATTATTTCTGTTGACAACCATATGCATTTGTCCCTCGGTAGCCATGGGGGATTCATTCCAGAACCCCCTATGGATACCAAATTCTGCAGATGCTCAAGTCCCTTATGTGAAATGGCGTAGTATTTGCATATAACCTATGCACATCCTCTCATATACTATAAATCATCTCTACATTACTTATAATAACTAATACAATGTGATACATAAATAGTTGGAAACATAATGTAAATTCTATGTAAATAGTTGCTGGCATGCAGCAAATTCAAGTTTCACTTTTTTGAACTTTCTGGAATTTTTACTTTTTTCCAATATTTTTGATCCATGGTTGGTTGAATCCATGTATGTGGAACCTGTGGATACCTGCAGACACAGAGGGCCAACTCTAGTGCTCTCCTTTAGACCGGAATTACTTCTATGAAAATCATAATATGTTAATTATGGCTTATCTCTAAAGATTTCCTTCCCTTTATTCTAAATCAGTGGTTTTCAATCTTGGGAGACATCGCACCCCAGGGAACATTTGGCAGTGTCTGGATACATTTTTGATTCTCACAACTTGGGGGGTAGGTGCCACTGGCATGTAGTGGGGAGACGCCCCACAACAAAGACTGACCTGGCCCCAAATGTCAATAGTCACTCCTACATGTATGCCCCAAAGAATTGAGAACAGATACTCAAACAAAAACTTGTACATCAAGGTTCACGGTAGCACTATTTAGAATAGCCAAAGGGTGGAAACAACACAAACGTCCACCAACTGATGAATGACTAATCACATTGTAGTATATTCACACAATGGGATATTATTCAGCCATAAAAAGGAATAAGGTACTAATACAACATGGATAAACCTAAAAACCATTATGCTAGACACAACAAAAGGGCACATATTGTATTATTCCATTTAAATGAAATATCCAGGATAGGTAAATCCATAGAGCTAGAAATCAGATCACAGGTTGCCAGGGCCTGGGAAGGGAGAAACAGAGACTGTTTAATGGGTAGAGGGTCTCCCTTGGAGGTGATGGAAATATTTTGGTACAAGATAGTTGTACAACACTGTGACTGTACAAATGCCACTAAACTGCACACTTTAAAATGGTCAATTCTATGTTATGTGAATTGTTTTGCCTACATTATGTGTTTTGCCTCAATTTTTTTAAAAAAATGTCAATAGTGCTAAGGTTGAGAAACCATTCTAAACTTACGTACCAAAGTTATTTTCTTCTTGAATAGGTAAAAGGCAAAGAGGATTCCATCAAAGACAAAAAGCATCAAGCACTATAATGAGTTTAAAAAAAAAAAAAAAAAGCAGCCTGACCCCTAAATAGTAAGCTCATTTTTTTTCTGATGGAAAAAACTTGCCAGGAAAAAATAATGGCTGTTGTCAACCCCAAGCAGATTTGTTTTACTGTTATAAAATTATGAAGCTAGACAAGGGTTTACGATAAATTGGTGACATCATCTGAACTGCAGAGGCATGAATATGCTACCATAATAGAAAGACTCTCAGATTTAATATAGGCCAGAAAATGAAATAACTGTCTTTAAATGTGTGCCTTCACTTGAACTGTAAACTGGGAGCTGTCAAATAAAATTTGGCACTACATTACGAGACAGTCACTTTACAAGGCTTGTCAGTTTGAACACTCACTCATTCCCTGTTTGAAAACATGGAGCTGTATGCTCAGAATGAAAGTTTAGGATTGGCCTCAACTGAACAGTAGTTCAGCAGTGACTCAAAGAGCTTAGAAATTTACTGTGGTAGCTATAAACCATCTTTCCTTCCATTAAGTCTTAGTAAGTGGAGGGGACATGTTTGGGTTCTTTGAACTAAAGGAGCCAAGTACATCCAGTGACCCAAAGGAATGATGCTGCTATGTTTTAATAATAATAAAAAGAGTGTAACTGGTAGCACTGTCTCTGTTTCTCTACAGCACAACAATATATTCATGTATACTAGGACATCAAGGGCATGTTACTATTAAGCATGGAAAATGAAGATGGAAACTGACTTTGCAGATTAAGAATTTATAGACCTAGGGTTACCTACTAGGCTAGGTAAAAGCTATCTCCAAAGATTAAATACTGAAAGAGGAGAAACAGAAAAAATGCTAAGGTATCTTTTATATTTTTATGTTAATTATTCTTCACAAATAAGACCTGTCTGCCTGCTATCATTCAGCTATTCCAGATATTGTTTTCTACACAACAAAGCAAAATTAATCAGTTTGAAGATTCATGGCTAAATATTATTCCTATTTTGTAAAAGACGAGTAGGAACATCTTGTGGTTTGCTATTATTGAGGAAACATGATGAATTTCTTCCAGAAGCTTTGTTATTAAGGTAAAGACAGTGAAATTAGCCATCATAACTGCATATTAGAGTAATAAATACCATAAATTGCTGCTATAGCACTTAAAATATGCAGGAAGTGTGTTCTGACAGAAAAAAATCAGATGGAAAATAGGTGTGATTCAAAGTCAAATTCTACTCAAACATTGTAACAAAAACAACAACCCCCAAATTTTTTAGCAAGACATCTCCCAAGAAATTGCTTTGTGGAATACTGAGACTTTTGTCATTTTATCGTGAATGTACCAGTTATTCGGGGCGGGGAGGGTAGGGGTAGGGGCGGGGATGAGAAGGTAGGATAAAGTTTTACTTTCCATCTGAAGACGATTATTGATATATACTCTCTAGTATTATGTATATAATATTTGGTAAGCCTATATATACATATTTGCAAAATCCTTACATTCTCTTCTTTGTGAAAATGCTAATTCTCTACTAAAATCTTACACATAGTTTTATTTATACATGCTATTGTTTTTTTGTAACAGCATCTCCCCTTGTCGTCTACATGCTGTTCTGGTATTCCATGCTGTATTTTATTCTTTGTGTTATGAAGAACCACAAATATAAAAACCTATCAATCAAGAAGGTTGACTTTCACCACAGAAGTGGTGTCTTAGGCCCCTTACTTTGGGCACCTCCCACTGTGGGCTGTGTACAGCAAGCTTCTGAGTTGAATTATCCTGTTATCTAGCTTGGTGACTGCCAATTACTGCTGCTGCCTTTGAATTACTGCAGCCACGGACCACCGCTGCTCAGAGGATTTTTTTTTTTTTTTTTTGCAGTACGCGGGCCTCTCCCTGTTGTGGCCTCTCCCGTTGCAGAGCACAGGCTCAGCAGCCATGGCTCACGGGCCCAGCCGCCCCACGGCATGTGGGATCTTCCTGGACTGGGGAACAAGCCCGTGTCCCCTGCATCGGCAGGCAGACTCTCAACCACTGCGCCACCAGGGAAGCCCTGCTCAGAGGATTTTGATATTTGAGGCACTCTACCATCTGACACACGTGTTTTAGCTGTTACCATAAATGTTGATGAACACTGAGCCATTTCTCTTTTCCTATCTGCCCACTCCCCCATGCTGTGAGAAACATATGAATATCATCGTAGTTCTAAGAAAATATTCTCTTCCATACCTTTCACAGCATCAGATAGCTCCTAAGTTTTTAATCAACTTTATACACTGCTGATGACTAGGGTGTTCAGAATACAATTTGTTGGAAGAAAATAAAAACTGGATATGACATAAGGAAACTCAGGTTTGTCTTCTGACTCTTCATTTATAAACTGTGGACTTTAGATAAGACTTTCTCTCATGACCCTCAGTTTTATAATATATAAAATGAAGGTAATAATACGTATTTACATTGTAGGGTTCTCTTACAACTCAAATAAGATAATGAAGGAGAAATATGTACGAGTTATGAAATGCTCTACAGATACTTGTTAATATCAAAATAATTATATATTCATAAAAGTCCTAAATACTAAATTCTAGCTAAATACTAAATCCCTATATAGTAAATGGGATTTCAATGCCACATACCAAGGACACAATTTGTAAGAATTTGTTTATGAATTTTTTCATATCACATAAATAAAAGAATGATTCCTCTAACATATTTATAAATAATTTCTTCATCCAGTATCAAAGAATACTAAAAGAAATTCACCTCAATTTCATTTTAATTTTTCATCTATACTGTATGGTTTCCCAGCTGTGTTCTTTGTTTTCATGGCTCCTTAATTAATGAGGCTAGTGCCATGTCTTTGTGATATTTTCCTCTGCTGTCCCTTTGTATGACACATTGAGCTATGTTTGTGAGACTCTTTGCCAAATCCACTAAAAACTCCATTGTACACTGCCAGAAAAGGAAAAAAAGAGCCCACAGAAGCACCTTTTTTTTCACTAAGCATCCTTTTTTTCAGCAATTAACAAGTATAATCAGACAAACTAAGTAAAGCTTAGAGTGTAAAGGATAGATTCTTTGAGATTCAGGATTTTAAGGATGTTTTTAAAGTGCTTAACACAGTCAAAATGCTGCTATTACACACTTCCATGTGTTTGTAAAAGTAGTATTTCTTTTGAAGCACTTCCCTTATCTCATCTCCAGGTTGGAAACATGCCCATCTTTGCAGATTACAGTACCATGCCCTGTCCTTTAGCAAGAACTCTATTAATTACCTGACCATTTAAACAAATACTTGGTGGGGCGCCTTTTAAAGCAAGCACCGAATGATCTCCCTGCTAATAACCTGATGACCATTCTGAAAAGGAAGAATGAAAACAAGAAGTAATATGTTGCCCTGTCTCAGTGCAGCTTTCTTCACCATATGGCCATGATGAAATCCAATCATCACAACATTCTCCAAATTCACTTGAAGCTTGGAGAAAGTGAGGATCAAACCATGATGAGTCACTCTGGAAGGTTCTGTTGACAGCTGACTTGGAGTTAGGACGTGGTATGGATTAGTCCCAGAACTTTGACCAGTTTTTTTTATTTAGTCATTTTTTAAAAATTTCTAAACTTTCAGAGATTGGTATCTTTTGTGAAGGTTGGGAAAGAACCAGAGTACCCAGGAAAGCACTGGAGAAAACACACAAAAGCTGGCTCATCAAGGTTCAGGAAGATATTTTCTATCTATAATCCTTGGGGCTGCCTACCAGGGCCCATACTGACATGGGGCGAGAAAGATGCCTAGAGCATAAACATAAGGAAGCACTCTCTGTCACTTGCACAACCCTGGTCCCAGCCCTGCTGCCTACAGAGGCATCTGATCAAATAACTTCATTTTAACTACTGAAAGACATAACCAATGAAGATATACAGTAAGGACAGCAACGAGCACATCACTGCACTCTTCCATTATACTTCAGAGTTCTCAACACGCTTTCATATATATTATCACATTATGACAACCACAATCTCCTGAGGCTAATAGTGCAGAATGTTTTTAATCCCACCTCAGAGATGAACAAACAAGTTTAGGGGAACAGTAGGATTTGATCAAGACAGTAGAGGTGGAACTTGAATTCAGGTCTTTGACCTATGTCCAGTACTCTTCTCATTATACTTCCCCAATACCAAGTCTTCCTCTGAGGTCCTTTATAGCATCAGATTTTTATGGTCTACATTGATTAGAATTATTTATGAAGTCACTGCAGTGGCTGGTTATTAACAACTTAAGAAAGAAATGACCTTAAATTTGTCTATTGTTCACTGCCCATATAACAGCCTTATGAGAAAGGAAAAATAAAAAGAATTCATCTAATGCTTCTTAATGCCAGGCTTAAACATTTTAGGGGCAACCAAAGCCATTTATAAGTCAACCTCACAGATGAATTTTTTACTATTATCACTGGTTGCACAGTACAATCATATTTTTGTTTATGTTATTATCAGCAAGGCTCAGAAACCATTAGCAGCATATGGGTTACTTTGCTAAGAGTTGTAAAGAAGCTGGGATTAGGGCAGGTTTATATAATATCAAGTTTGAGCCTTCTCTCCCTGTACTGGAAGATGTCCAGAAAAGAGCAGGGGAAACAAAAGACCCTTTCCAGTGAGCAACAGGTGATCTGTTGGTCTTTTTCTGCACAGCCCTGCTTCAAACAAAACCTTTCTAACACTAACCAGAAATATGATTTAGGTGTCCACAAAAAAAACAAAAAAGAACAAAAAAAAAACAAAATACAAGCTTTGAGTTGCAAATCTAATTTCCTGGATATAGTGGATTAATGTGGAGAGAATCTAAGTTATTTAAAAGTAAAGAGAAACTTACTTCTCCCCATGTTTTCCTGTGGTCTCTGGTAGGTCCTTTGATGATGACTCCCTGTAAAAAACACAGCACACACACACAGTCAGATTCAAGTTCCATTAAAACTTATGTTGTCAACATGAGCATTTCATTCCAGTGCATTCCAATCTTACCCCCTTACCTAAATAAAACGGATATCTAACCTCAGAGGACAGAAACACAGTATTCTGGAAGCACGGGCTCTACATCAGCTTACTATGACCTTGTTTATCTGGCATTAGTTTCTGCCCTTGCCAAATAAAAGTCATCAAATTGGTCACATGGTTTATCTCTTAGGAAGGCAGTGATATCAGTAAAAAATGGTGGACAAAAATGCCAAAAGGCCCAATTTTAATAACAAGGCTAGCATGTTATTAGTTTGCCTATCCCTGGTTTCTCTTCAATGTCACTCTGTGACAAATCCAATACCATTTATAGTGTAACATTTTCCTGAATGGTGTCAAACAGCAGTACCTCTAATCAAATTATCCCTGCAGCAAAGCAGCCCACAGAGTTACTACCAATAAACAGTATGAATCAATAACTATGAGCTACTGACAACAGAAACTCTGGAGGAAAAAAATACATATTGCAAATGCAGGTGTGCATGGAGGAGCAGCAATTTATACTATAATGCTTTATTTTCTCACAGGGTTTAATCACAGAACTACCACACATCTATTTTTCACCTGCCACATTCCCAGTATGGAGCTAAGCACCAGAGAGGCAAAATTATAAGACATAATTTATCAATACGTTAAGGAATATATAATCTACTTGAAGTCAAGCATGAAGAGGAGAGTGATGTCATCAAGATGGTCACATAGATCATTCCCAACTTCAGTCTCCCTCACAAGAAGACCACCTAGCAACTATGCATAGAAAAGACTCCATTGTGAAGATGTTAGAACCTGAGGGTAAGGCTGAAGCACCCTGCTGGACAACAGAGACTGAGAAGGAGCATATTAGAAGGGTGAGAGGACTGGATATACCCTGACCACATCACCCTCCTCCCTGTGGGGAGAAGTGGGAATATGGATTCCATAACGGGAAAAGAGAGCCCGAGGTGGACAACCAGCATATGGGACACTTCCAGGAGGCCCACTCAGGTCTTGCCTCATGGAGATCATCAGAGGAATCTGCTAGGCTTGACTACTGGGGATCAGAGAGAGATGGAGAAGGGGGGCGGAGCTTACAGCAAACACTGCTCAGGCTCTGGAAAACGGCATTCCTGCTCATATCAGTGCCTGAGCAAAGATTTCCAGCCAGCAACTCTGGCCATCTGCAGAGCTGAGCCAGTGGCCCCTTCTGGCTAGGGAGCTCAGTTGGTAGTTCTACCTGATTTGGACCCACAATCAATGGGCCAGACTGGAAATGGAGCCTGTTCTACCATCCAGCCCATGAAGGCAAGCAAATACTCAGCCTTGCCCAAGTGCTGAGCATAGCCTCCAGTCTCTCCTTCCAGGAAGCCTGGCCAGGGAATAGAGCAGCCACAAGCCCATCGTATAGCCCCACTTGGTCAGGCAGCCAAACCAGCAGCCCTGCCCAACTGGTGAGAATAGCCACTGGCCCTGCAAAACCAGAGAGCTGGAACAGTGACCCTGGGTGACAAGGGAACCCAGCCTATGGGACTGCTAGACAGGGAGAGCCCACCCTACAATCCCACTCAGCCATGGATCCCAGCCTTACAACCCTGATAAGCAGAGAAGCCCAGTCTACGGCCCTGCCCAATTGCTGAACACAGTCTGCGGCCTTGCCCAGGCAGGAAGCCCAGCCAGTAATCCTGCCCAACCAAGAAGCATAGCCTGTGATCCCACCCAACAAGGAAGCTCAGCCTAGCGGCAGAGCACAGTCTACTGATCAGGAACACCAGAATGCAGCCCTGCTCAACTTCAGGGCACAGTCTGCGGCCCCACCTATTCGCAGAGCACAGCCTAAGGCCACGTCGAACCAATACGTCCTGCCTGGGGCCCTACTTAAACATAAAATCCAGCCAGCGGTACCACTTGGTCGTGGAGCACAGTCTGAGACTCCACACAACAAGGGGTGATTGCTAAACCCAACCCACAGCCCTGCTCAATCATGGAATCCAACCAGTGGCACCACCCTAGCAGTGAACACAGCCTGGGACTTTACCCAACTGGAGGTGATTGCAGAAGCCAGCTAGTGGCCCCATCTGACTGCTGAACAAAACCAGTAGCCCCACCCAAACAGGGAGATGGTTACCCAGTGGTCCTGCTTGAACATGGAGCCCAGCCAATAGGCCTACCCAACTGTGGAGCCCAGCCAGTGGCATCCCCCCAACCTCAGAGCACAAGCAATGGCCTCATCTAACTAGAGACCCCAACAGCAAGCCCTGCTGACTGTGAAGGCTACCAGCTGACCTGTCCAGTAGCCTCAAGCAATCATGACTGGTGAAGGTCTTTCCCTACAGAAGTGAACGTGTAAAGTCTGGAGGAAACTGTTTAAACAATGCAAGGAATCAAGGATCACGAAGAAAATAGGTAAACATAACATGACACCACCCAAAGAAACTAATAAAGCTCCAATAACTGACCCTAATGTAACAGAGGTCTATAAGCTGTCTGAGAGAGAATTCAGAATAATCCTCTTAAAGAACTTCAGTGAACTACAAGAGCACATAGACATCTAAAGAAAATTAGGAAAACAGTACACAAACAAAACAAAAAGTTCAAGAAAGAAAGGGAAACTATCAAAAAAAAAAAGAAATCTTAGAGCTGAAGAATACAATGGCTGAAGAATTCAATAGAACAAAATGGCAATACCTATCAAAAATTACTTTAAACATAAATGGATTAAATTCTCCAATCAAAAGACAGAATGGCTGAATGGATAAAAAACAAGATCCCAATGGCATGCTGTCTACAAGAGATTCAACTTTAGTTTAAAGGACACATATAGGATGAAGTGATAGATATTCCAAGCAAGTGGTAACTGAAAGAAAGCAGGGATAGCTATACAAATATCAGACAAGGTAGACTTTAAGCTAAATATAGTCATGAGAGACAAAGAAGGTCATTATATAATGAAAACGGGGTCAATTAATCAAGAAGATATGACAATTGTAAATGTTTTAGCACCCAACACTGGAGCACCTAAATATATAAAGCAAATACTAACATAAATAAAATGAGAAATAGCAATATAATAACACCAGTTTACTTTAATATCCCACTCTCAGCAACGGACAGATCATCCAGACAGAGAATCAATCAGGAAACAGTGGATTTAAATAACACTATAAACTAAATGGATAAAACAGACACATATAGAACATTCCATCCAACAGCAACAGAATACACATTCTTCTCAAGTACAGAGAAAATTTTTCTAGGATTGATCATATGGTAGGCCACAAAATAAGTCTCAACAAATTCAAGAAGACAAATTTTATCAAGCATCTTTTACAAACACTATGTTATGAAGGCAGAAATCAATAACTGTTAGAAAGCCAGAAATTTTTCAAATACATGGAAATTAAACAACACACTCCTGACCAACCAATGGACCAAAGAAGAAATCAAAAGGTAAATAAAACAATTTTGAGACATACAAAAATGGAGAAGAACTTCAAGATGGCGAAAGAGTAAGAGGCAGAGATCACCTTCCTCCTCACAGATACATAAGAAATACATCTACACGTGGAACAACTCCTACAGAACACCTACCGAACGCTGGCAGAAGACCTCAGACCTCCCAAAAAGGCAAGAAACTCCCCACGTACCTGGGTAGGGCAAAAGAAAAAAAGAAAAAAACAGAGACAAAAGGTTAGGGACGGGACCTGCACCTGTGGGAGGGAGCTGTGAAAGAGGAAAGGTTTCCACACACTAGGAAGCCCCTTCGCGGGCAGAGAGCAGAGCGGGGTGGTGGGGAGGGTGGGGAGGAGCTTCGGAGCCACGGAGGAGAGCGCAGCAACAGGGGTGCGGATGGCAAAGAGGAGAGGTTCCGGCAAAGAGGAGAGGTTCCCGCACAGAGGATCGGTGCCGACCAGCACTCACCAGCCTGAGAGGCTTGTCTGCTTACCCGCTGGGGTGGGCGGGGGCTGGGAGCTGAGGCTCCAGCTTTGGAGGTCGGGGCCCAGGGAGAGGACTGGGGTTGGCTGCGTGAACACAGCCTGAAGGAGGCTAGTGCACCACAGCTAGCTGGGAGGGAGTCTGGGAAAATGTCTGGAGCTGCAAAGAAGCAAGAGTTTTACTTGCCTATATGTTTCACGGTGCGTGAGGAGAAGGGATTCAGAGCACCGCTTACAGGAGCTCCAGAGACGGGCACAAGCTGCGGCTATCAGCGCAGACTCCAGAGACGGGCATGAAACGTTAAGGCTGCTGCTGCAGCCACCAAGAAGCCTGTGTGCAATCACAGCTCACTCTCCACACCTCCCCTCCTGGGAGCCTGTGCAGCCCGCCACTGCCAGGGTCCCGGGATCCAGGGACAACTTCCCCAGGAGAATGCACGGCGCGTCTCAGGCTTGTGCGACGTCAATGCTGGCCTCTGCAGCTGCAGGCTCGCCCAGCACTCCGTACCCCTCCCTCCCCCCGGCCTGAGTGAGCCAGAGCCCCCGAATCACCTGCTCCTTTAACCCCTTCCTGTCTGAGTGAAGAACAGACGCCCTCAGGCGACCAACACGCAGAGGCGGGGCCAAATCCACAGCTGACCCCCAGGAGCTGTGCGAACAAAGAAGAGAAAGGGAAATCTCTCCCAGCAGCCTCAGGAGCAGCATATTAAATCTCCACAATCAACTTGATGTACCCTGCATCTGTGGAATACGTGAATAGACAACGAATCATCCCAAATAGAGACGGTGGACTTTGGGAGCAACTATATATATATATATATATATATTTTTTTTTTTTTCCTTTTTCTCCTTCTGTGAGTGTGTATGTGTATGCTTTTGTGTGTGATTTTCTCTGTACAGCTTTGCTCTTACCATTTGTCCTAGGGTTCTTTCTGTCCCTTTTTTTAAAAAAATTTTTTAGTATAGTTCTTAGCACTTGTTATTATTGCTGGATGTGTTTTTTGGTTTGGTTGCTCTCTTCTTTCTTTCTTTCTTTTTTCCTCCCTTTTATTCTGAGCTGTGTGGAAGACAGGCTCTCGGTGCTCTGGCTGGGTGTCAGGCCTGTGCCTCTGAGGTGGCAGAGCCGAGTTCAGTACATTGGTCCACCAGAGACCTCCCAGCTCCACGTAATATCAAACGGCGAAAATCTACCAGAGATCTCCATCTCAACACCAACACCCACCTTCACTCATGACCAGCAAGCTCCAGTGCTGGACACCCTATGCCAAACAACTGGCAAGACAGGAACACAACCCCACCCATTACCAGAGAGGATACCTAAAATCATAATAAGGTCACAGACACCCCAAAACACCTGTCCACCAGAAAGACAAGATCCAGCCTCATCCACCAGAACACAGGCACTAGTCCCCTCCACCAGGAAGCCTACACAACCTACTAAACCAACCTTACCCACTGGGAGCAGACACCAAAAACAACGGGAACTACGAACCTGCAGCCTGCAAAAAGGAGACCCCAAACACAGTAAGTTAAACAAAATGAGAAAACAGAGAAACACACAGCAGACGAAGAAGCAAGGTAAAACCCCACCAGACCTAACAAATGAAGAGGAAATAGGCAGTCTACCTGAAAAAGAATTCAGAGTAATGACAGTAAATATGATCCAATATCTTGGAAATAGAATGGAGAAAATACAAGAAACGTTTAAGAAGGACCCAGAAGAACTAAAGAGCAAACAAACAATGATGAACAACACAATAAGTGAAATTAAACTTTCTCTTGAAGGAATCAATAGCAGGATAACAGAGGCAGAAGAACGGATAAGTGACCTGGAAGATAAAATAGTGAAAATAATTACTGCACAGCAGAATAAAGAAAAAGAATGAAAAGAATTGAGGACAGTCTCAGAGACCTCTGGAACAACATTAAACACACCAACATTCGAATTATAGGAGTCCCAGGAGAAGAAGAGAAAAAGAGAGGGACTGAGAAAATATGTGAAGACATTGTAGTTGAAAACTTCCCTAATACGGGAAAGGAAATAGTTAATCAAGTCCAGGAAGCACAGAGAGTCCCAAACAGGATAAACCCAAGGAGAAACACGACAAGACACAAATTAATCAAACTATCGAAAATTAAATACAAAGAAAAAATATCAAAACCAGCAAGGGAAAAACAACAAATGACATACAAGGAAAGCCCCATAAGATGAACAGCTTATCTTTCACCAGAAACTCTGCAACCCAGAAGGGAGTGGCAGGACATATGTAAAGCGATCAAAGGGAAAAAACTACAACCAAGATTACTCTACCCAGCAAGGATCTCATTCAGATTTGATGCAGAAATTAAAACCTTTACAGACAAGCAAAAGCTGAGAGAGTTCAGCACCACCAAACCAGCTTTACAACAAATGCTAAAGGAATTTCTCTAGGCAGGATACACAAGAGAAGGAAAAGACCTACAATAACGAACCCAAAACAACTAAGAAAATGGCAATAGGAACATACATATCGAGAATTACCTTAAATGTAAACGGATTAAATGCTCCCACCAAAAGACACAGATTGGCTAAATGGATAGAAAAACAAGACCCATATATATGCTGTCTACAAGAGCCCCACTTCAGACCTAGAGACACATACAGACTGAAAGTAAGGGGATGGAAAAAGATATTCCATGCAAACGGAAATCAAAAGAAAGCTGGAGTAGCAATTCTCATATCAGACAAACTAGACTTTAAAATAAAGACTATTATAAGAGACAAAGAAGGACACTACATAATGATCAAGGGATCGATCCAAGAAGAAGATATAACAATTGTAAATATTTATGCACCCAACATAGGAGCACCTCAATACATAAGGCAAATACTGAAAGCCATAAAAGGGGAAGTCGACAGTAACACATTCATAGTAGGGGACTTTAAGACCCCACTTTCACCAATGGACAGATCATCCAAAGGAAAACAAATAAGGAAACACAAGCTTTAAATGATACATTAAACAAGATGGACTTGTTATTTATAGGACATTCCATCCAAAAACTACAGAATACACTTTCTTCTCAAGTGCTCGTGGAACATTCTCCAGGAGAGATCATATCTTGGGTCACAAATCAAGCCTTGATAAATTAAAGAAAAGTGAAATTGTATCAAGTATCTTTTCTGACAACAATGCTATGTGACTAAATATCAAGTACAGGAAAAAATCTGTAAAAAATACAAACACATGGAGGCTAAACAATAGACTACATAATAACCAAAAAATTACTGAAGGAATCAAAGAGGAAATCAAAAAAAATACCTAGAAACAAATGACAATGAAAACACGACAACCCAAAACCTATGGGATGCAGCAAAAGCAGTTCTAAGAGGAAAGTTTAGAGCAATCCAATCCTCCCTCAAGAAACAAGAAACATCTCAAATAAACAACCTAACCTTACACCTAAAGCAATTAGAGAAAGAAGAACAAAAAACCCACAAAGTTAGCAGAAGAAAAGAAATCATAAAGATCAGCTCAGAAATAAATGAAAAAGAAATGAAGGAAACAATAGCAAAGATCAATAAAACTAAAAGCTGGTTTTTTGAGAAGATAAAATTGATAAACCATTAGCCAGACTCATCAAGGGAAAAAGGTAGAAAACTCAAATCAAGAGAATCAGAAATGAAAAAGAAGTAACAACTGACATTGCAGAAATACAATGGATCATGAGAGATTACTACACGCAACTGTATGCCAATAAAATGGACAACCTGGAAGAAATGGACAAATTCTTAGAAAAAGGCAACCTTCTGAGATTGAACCAGGAAGAAACAGAAAACACAAACAGACCAATCACAGGCACTGACATTGAAACTGTGATTAAAAACCTTCCAAAAAACAAAAGCCCAGGACAAGATGGCTTCACAGGTGAATTCTATCAAACATTTAGAGAAGGGCTAACTCCTATCCTTCTCAAACTATTCCAAAATATAGCAGAGGAAGGAACACTCCCAAACTCATTCTATGAGGCCACCATCACCCTGATACTAAAACCAGACAAAGATGTCACAAAGAAAGAAAACTACAGGCCAATATCACTGATGAACATAGATGCAAAAATCCTCAACAAAATACTAGCAAACAGAATCCAACAGCACATTAAAAGGATCATACACCATGATCAAGTGGGGTTTATTCCAGGAATGCAAGGATTCTTCAATATATGCAAATCAATCAATGTGATACACCATATTAACAAACTGAGGAATAAAAACCATACGATCATCTCAATAGATGCAGAAAAAGCTTTTGACAAAATTCAACACCCATTTATGATAAAAACCCTCTTGAAGGTAGGCATAGAGGGAACTTACCTCAACATAATAAAGGCCATATATGACAAACCCACAGCCAACAATGGTGAAAACCTGAAAGCATTTCCACTAAGATCAGGAACAAGACAAGGTTGCCCACTCTCACCACTCTTATTCAACACAGTTTTGGAAGTTTTAGCCACAGCAATCAGAGAAGAAAAGGAAATAAAAGATATCCGAATTGGAAAAGAAGAAGTAAAACTGTCACTGTTTGCAGATGACATGATACTGTACATAGAGAATCCTAAAGATGCTACCAGAAAACTACTAGAGCTAATCAATGAATTTGGTAAAGTAGCAGGATACAAAATTAAGGCACAGAACCCTCTTGCATTCCTATACACTAATGATGAAAAATCTGAAAGAGGAATTAAGGAAACACTCCCATTTACCACCGCAACAAAAAGAATAAAAGACCAAGGAATAAACCTACCTAAGGAGACAAAACACCTGTATGCAGAAAACTATAAGACACTGATGAAAGAAAATAAAGATGATACAAGCAGATGGAGAGATATACCATGTTCTTGGATTGGAAGAATTAACACTGTGAAAATGACTACACTACGCAAAGCAAACTACAGATTCAATGCAATCCCTATCAAACTACCAATGGCATTTTTCACAGAACTAAAACAAAAAATTTCACAATTTGTATGGAAACACAAAAGACCCCAAATAGCCAAAGCAATCTTCAGAACGAAAAACGGACCTGGAGGAATCAGGCTCCCAGACTTCAGACTATACTACAAAGCTACAGTAATCTAGACAGTATGGTACTGGCACAAAAACAGAAATATAGATCAATGGAACAGGATAGAAAGCCCAGAGATAAACCCACGCACATATGGTCACCTTATTTTGATAAAGGAGGCAAGAATATACAATGGAGAAAAGACAGCCTCTTCAATAAGTGGTGCTGGGAATACTGGACAGCTATATGTAAAAGAATGAAATTAGAACACTCCCTAACACCATACACAAAAATGAGTTCAAAATGGATTAAAGGCCTAAATGTAAGGCCAGACAGTATAAAACTCTTAGAGGAAAACATAGGCAGAACCCTCTATGATATAAATCACAGCAGGATCCTTTTTGACCCACCTCCTAGAGAAATGGAAATAGAAACAAAAATAAACAAATGGGACCTAATGAAACTTAAAAGCTTCTGCACAGCAAATGAAACCATAAACAATACCAAAAGACAACCCTCAGAATGGGAGAAAATATTTGCAAATGAAGCAACTGACAAAGGATTAATCTCCAAAATTTACAAGCAGCTCATGCAGTTCAATACCAAAAATGCAAACAACCCAATCCCAAAATGGGCAGAAGACCTAAACAGACATTTCTCCAAAGAAGATATACAGATTGCCAACAGACACATGAAAGAATGCTCAACATCATTAATCATTAGAGAAGCGCAAATCAAAACTGCAATGAGGTACCACCTCACATCAGTCAGAATGGCCATGATCAAACTATCTACAAACAGTAAATGCTGGAGAGGGTGTGGAGAAAAGGGAACCCTCTTGCACTGCTGGTGGGCATGTACATTGATACAGCCACTATGGAGAACAGTATGGAGGTTCCTTAAAAAACTAAAAACAGAACTACCATATGACCCAGCAATCCCACTACTGGGCATATACCCTAAGAAAACCATAATTCAAAAAGAGTCAAGTACCGCAGTGCTCTTTGCAGCTCTATTTACAATAGCCAGGACATGGAAGCAACCTAAGTGACCACTGACAGATGAATGGATAAAGAGGATGTGGCACATATATACAATGGAATATTACTCAGCCATATAAAGAATCAAAATTGAGTTATTTGTAGTGAGGTTGATGGACCTAGAGTGTGTCATACAGAGTGAAGTAAGTCAGAAAGAGGAAGACAAATACTGTATGCTTACATATATATATGGAATCTAAAAAAGAAAAAAAAATGGTCATGCAGAACCTAGGGAGGATAATGGGAATAAAGTGATAAAGGGAATAAAGATGCACACCTACTAGAGAATGGACTTGAGGACACGGGGAGGGGGAAGGGTAAGCTGGGACAAAGTGAGAGAGTGGCATGTACACATATACACTATCAAATGTAAAACCGATAGCTAGTGGGAAGCAGCCGCATAGCACAAGGAGATCAGCTCGGTGCTTTGTCACCACCTAGAGCAGTGGGATAGGGAGGGTAGGAGGGAGGGAGACACAAGAGGGAAGAGATATGGGGATATATGTATATGTATAGCTGATTCACTTTGTTATAAAGCAGAAACTAACATACCATTTTAAAGCAATTATACTCCAATAAATATGTTAAAAAAAAGGTACTAAAAATAAATGAAACCAAAAAAAACCCAAGAAAAATGAAAACAAAAATAGAAACACAACACAATAAAACCAATGTGATGCAACAAAGCATCTCACTGCTTTTGAGAGGAATGAGTTCTAAGAGGAAGTTTATAGCAGTAAACTTTTAAGAGAAAAGAAGGATCTCAAAAGAACAACCGAACTTTACCCCTCAAGGAATTAGTAAAAGAAGAACAAACTAAGCCCAAAATTAGAGGCAGGAAATACTAAATATCAGAGCAGAAATGAATGAAATAAAGAATAGGAAAACAATAGAAAAGATTAACGAAACTAAAAGTTGGTTCACTGAAAAGATGAACGAAATTTACAAATTTTTAGCTAGACCAAGGAAAAAAAAAAGGACCCAAATAAATAAGGTCAGAAATAAAAGAGGAGACATTACAATTAATACCACAAAAATACAAAGGATCATGAGACTACTATGAATAATTATACACCAACAAATTAAACAACCTAGAAGTACTAGCATAGGGAAAAAACAAAACAAAACAGAAAGACCCAAAGAAAAGAATCCAGAATCCAGAAATAAACCCAAGCATATAAGGTCAACTAATATTTGACAAGGGAGGCAAGAACACTCAATGGGGAAAAGACAGTCTCTTCAATAAACGATTCTGGGAAAACTAGATATTCACATGCAAAAAAATGAAAGTGGACCACCTACCTTACGCCATCGACAAAAATTAACTTGAAATGAATTAAAGACTTAAATGTAAGACTTGAACTCATAAAAGTCCTAGAAGAAAACAAAGGGAAACAACACAGGCAAGAAAAAGCACAAATAAATGAGACTACACCAAAGTAAAAAGCTTCTGCATAGCAAAAGAAATGATCAACAAAATGAAGAGGTAACCAAAGGAATGGGAGAGTTTATTTGCAAACCACATATCCAATAAAGGGTTAATATCCAAAATATACAATGAACTTACACAACTCAAAAGCCGAAAAACAACCAAATTTTAAAATGGGCAATGAATCTAAGTAGATATTTTTCGAAAGAGAACATATAAATGGCCAACAGGGATATGAAAAGGTGCTCAACGTCACTAATCATGAGAGAAATGCAAATCAAAACCACAATGATACATCACACCTCACACCTGTTACTATGTCTATTATCAAAGACAAGAGATAATAAATGCTAGTGAGAACATGGAAAAAGGGGAATCCTTGGACACTGTTGGTGGGAATGTAACCTAGTACAGCCACTGTGGAAAGGAGTATGGAAGTTCCTCAAGAAAATAAAAAAAACAGAAATACCATGTGATCCAGCAATTCCTCTTTGGGGTATATAGCTGAAGGAAATGAAATCACTATCTGGAAGAGATTTCTGTACCACTATATTCACTGCAGCATCATTTACAATAGTCAAGACATGGAAACACCTAAATGCCTACCAACAGATGAATGGATAAACACACACACACACACACACACACACACACACAAATATTATTCAGCCATAAAACAGGAAATTCTGCCACTTGTGACAAGATGGATGAATCTTAACGCATTAGGCTAAGTGAAATAAGTCAGATACTGAAAGACAAATACTGTATAATCTCACTTATATGTGGAATCCGAAGAGAACCAAACTCATAAAAATAGAGAGTAGCCTGGTGGTTGCCAGGAGTGGGGGCAGGGAGTGGTGGTGAGAATGGGTGAAGATGGTCAAAAGGTACAAACTTCCAATTTTAAGATGAGTAAGTTCTGGGGATGTAATATAGAGCATGATGATTATAGTTATCAATACTTACTGTATATTTGAAAGATGCTAAGCAAGTAGACCTTAAAAGTTCTCAACACACCACACAAAAAATTATAACTATGTGAGGTGATGGATCTGCTAACTAACCTTACTGTGGTGATGGATATGTTAAGTAACATTATTGTGGCAATCATTTCACAATATATCTATGTATCAAATCATCACATTGTACACCTTAAACTTATACAATGTTATATATCAATTATATCTCAAATAAAACTGGGAAAGAAAGAAATAAAGCATATATGAAATAGAGACAATCAGGGAATAAATATGCGACTGAAACCTGAGACAATCAGGGAATAAATATGCGACTGAAACCTAGAGACAATCAGGGAATAAATATGCGACTGAAACCTGAGAACTAGTTGAGATAGAAAATTTTCTATCTCAAGTTCTTTGCAAAAGGAGGGAGCAGAACTAGATGAGTGTTTCCCAAATTGATGTCCACAGGATGTTAAAAGGTGCATTATTCAGAAATAGGGCTCTGATCAAATAAATGTAAGACATGCTGTCTTAAGGTTAAACAGGTTTCTTTATTATAAAACTTTTCAGAGCCTTAAAAATGCTAATAAGCAATGTGACAAAAGTATAGTCTCTCAATGTATTTGGCTATACAGTCCTTTTTGTGAGCAATCAGTATTTCTTAGGAGTTCTATTCTTGGGAGCTCAGTTTGGGAAACTGGACAAGATAACTGCTAAAACCTCTCGCAGCTCTGAAATTGCATTACTTTCTAACAAGGCATTAATTGTATGGAACAAAATTAACATAAGGTGAATCAAGAAAGAAGTCAAGGGGGCTTGATTCTCAGAGAATTTTGGAGCCAAAAGGAACTTGAGAAATCATCTAATGATTTCTCATCACCTCACCTTTTTTTTTTTTTGCGGAACACGGGCCTCACTGTTGTGGCCTCTCCCACCGCGGAGCACAGGCTCCAGATGCGCAGGCTCAGTGGCCACGGCTCACGGGCCCAGCCGCTCCGCAGCATGTGGGATCTTCCCGGACCGGGGCACGAACCCGTGTCCCCTGCATCGGCAGGCGGACTCTCAACCACTGCACCACCAGGGAAGCCCACCTCACCTTTTATTTAAAGCAACAGACTCACTCTCAAAAAATCTTATGCAGAACACTAATATATAAAATGGGTTAGGGCCAAAGTTTTCAGGTTGAATTGAAGTGGAGGGCTGTAGTCCCACTCACTGGGATTTCTCCTTAAGGTAGCCTAGAAACACCTCGTCGGAAAGCAAGAGTTTAGTGAGCCCTGACCCTTTGGATGAAGCTATTCTGGGAAGGCTTTAGGAAAGAGCTGGAACTCTCATACATATTCACAGGAAGGTCCTTCACCCTTCCCAGTATCATCTCAATTTTCACTGTCACCCCTCCAAATCAGATAAGTAAAATAAGCATTAAGTAAAGAGAATTATAAAACCTTTTTGACTCCAAGAAAAACCACAAGAAAGTCAATACACTAAAATGCAATCCCTATACAAACAAGATGCTATGAAAGAGCTAAGCCAGGGAGTCACATGGCTAAATTTGGATTTTAAGAAGTTGTCTGTAGTGGCAGCAGGGAAAGGAGATTTGACTGGCAAGGCTTCTTGTATTTTATTTCTTGTTTCTTCTTTAATATTTAATAGTCTTTTTGAAAAGAATCAAGCCATTCTCAGTTGTGTTAGGGGAAGCACAAAGGAAAGGGCTGTCAGGCATAGGCCAGGATTTTCAAGAGGACTTGCCTCTCCAGAGGTCAACATGGTGGAGAGAACAGGCTTCAGAGGCAGCTCTCTTCCAGGCGAAGACAAAACCAAGGAGGTAAAGATCAATATTACCCGTCAGCTGACTCACCTAGTGTTCCAGTAGTAAACTTGCAAAGATCCGAATCTTGTTTTAAAGAAGACAGTTTCCTTACAGAGGTATGGAGTTTAAGGCCTACTGCCAATATTGCCCCCAAAACCCTGTATTCCCCCAGTCCCAGGTTATTACCCTGCTTCTTCTCCTGTTGCCAGGGTTTAGCTTTTTCTTTCTACTCTGATTCCCTCTTGCTTTATTCTCTTCTTTCGGCTGCTGTGTGTGTGTGTATATATCTAAGTCTGTATACCTCTCTAAGCAGCAGTATTCATCAATCTTGACTCTTAGTCAGATCCTCATCCCAAACTAAATATCACTTCTAAAGTAATGGCAACACACTTAAAAACAACAACAAAGCAGCTTTTAGCCAGACATTAGGAAATCTAAATGAAAATCACTGTTCCGTGGACTTACCCAGCCTGGCATTAAACATTCTCGACAAGCAGGTTCCACCTTCATCATCAGTAGTCACCCTACATTGCAGCCAAGTGGCCTCTACTCATCCCTTAAGTATGCTTTAAACTGTTCCAGCTCTACTCCTCTGTGCTTTTTCTCTGCAATGTACATACCTACTAAGATTCCATTCATCCTTCACTATCAGTAGTGTGGCCTTTCCTCATCACATGAACAGGAAGTAATCTTTGTTTCCTTTGAACTCTCATACAATATGGAACTTAGGTGCTATGTCATACAGATGTGCATACCTTACAGTATCCATCAGACTGTCCAGTTTTCAGAGGGTAAGCAATTTGTCTTCAACATCTGTGCCTAGGTTGTACAGGACACCAGATCATTCCCAATGAGGGCTCTAGGGGCCAGACTTAGAGGAGGCTCTCATACCTGGTATATTCAGGACACACTGTTTGCCCTTAGTATAGAGCAATGCATCAAACTCCAGTCATTTACATACCACCTTAATCAATTTTATGATTTTTGCTAAATGCATTTATTGTCTACACTTACTGTTTCCTTCAATTAAGCCATTTTTTTAAACTTCAGTATCCACTTTAGCCTTGTCCTGTAAAATACTATGTGAAATCACGGGTTCAAAACGTTATCTTTTTCTAATGCATATAAAAATGCATAACTATTAAAGTTCTAGAACTTTTTCAAGGTTCCCTCTAGTTATCTTGCATATCACAAGCAGTACACTTTGTGGAACACCGTTCACTCCTGTCTTCAGTCAATTAAAAAAATACTGGGGGTCTTTTACTTGCCAGGCACTGTTCTATTCTTTAAAAGGGCATTTGTTCTCAACTGGAGACAATTTTCTCCCCAAAAGACGTTTAGCAATGTCTAGAGATATTTTTGCTGGTCACAACTGAGGAGGGGTGCTACTAACCTCTAGTGGGTTGAGGCCAGGGATACTGGTAAACATCCTACAATTCACAGAACAGTCCCCTACAACAAAGAATTACCTGGTCCAAGATATCAACAGTGTCAAAGTTGAGAAACCCTGCTTCAGAGAAACATGGTAAACAAAAGAGAGACAAATTCTCTGCTTTTTTGGAGCTTACAATCCAGTAACAACGTTACGGATGCTACTGTCTTCCAGTACATTCAAGTAACATTTATCAGTCTACAGGTTTTTAGGATTTCTTCTCTGTGGTGTGAATTTCTTATATACGGAAGGCATGCTGGTACTGAGCAAATTTCCAGAACGGTGGCCTCTTAAATAATGGCAGGTTACGTACATCTCGACAAAAGCTCCCCCACCAGGTCAGAGTGTGGGCTTTGCCACCACATGTACCAGGGTTTGAGGCCTGCCTTGCCAATCACTAGCTATGTGGCCTTGTGCAAGTTATTTAACTCTCTAAGTCTCAGTTTCTCCATCCATAATGGAGTTATTATTGGTAGCCCTGATTTCACAGACTTTGAGGGAAGATTAAATGAGAACAGCTAGAACAGTTCTTGATAACAATAAATAAACAGTGAGCAGGACCTGTGAGGACCATAACAAAGACTTCCTTTTCCCAAAATGTCTTGGTTCAATGTAGTTCTGGTGGTCAATCTGGTTCACTACATTAAGTGTAAATATTACTACTTAAGACAGAGGGTAGAATAATATATATTTTATGACCTGAATTTTTAAAAATAAAATTTGATTTTACAGTTTTAGCTTCAGTTGCATGTCCTATTTAAGTTTGCAATGTGTGCCCTCAGTTCTTTAAGAGCCTCCTTCGCCGTTTTTGACGTCCTTACACGCTTGCCTCTCTCCTCCCAGCCTTTCAGTGACAATCACAGCCTGGAAACTCCTAATCCCAGTAGTGATTCTTCTTCCAGTAATCCTCTGAGATTCAATTATACCTAGCTCTTTATTAGTTCTGAAACACTGCAGGGTACATTTTAATTTGTAGAGAAGCACTTCAATGATGGTTTTATTTTTTAGCCACAGGGCTCTCTCATGGTTGATTAGGTAGGTCAATCGCTTCATTGTCCTCCACTGTGGAAGACACAGATATGCACTTGCATTAATTTCTGGCCACCTTACTAAAGGCTTTGCCAGTCCTAGTCTCCTGCTCTTCCCCAAGCCCCAAAGTCCTTCCAATTTTTAAGAGTAAGAGGGCCTAAGGGCCCTGTGGCATACTCCAGAGACAGATGAAGTCCATTGTCTCCTAATGGTGTCTCTTAAAGCCCCAGCTCTCTTCAGCTGCCTAAGGGCCCTTCTGTGAGAGATGGGTTTATTCTACTAGGTTTCTCAGAGCTTCCTCTCTGTACCTTCTCCACTTCCACATCCTTCAAATAATGAAGATTCAACTGGTATATGATGAATATCTACAACAGTTAAGACCATTTCACATACATCATCTTATCAGTGCTCACAACAACCTTATGAGATAGGTACAACAATATATCTTGATAACTGATAAAACTAAATTTCAAAGAAATTGACTCACTCATGTTCACATCATCAGTAAGCGGGGCATCCCAGAATTGTTTTTAACTCATCAACACATCTGCATCAAAACTGCTCGGAAATGTACAGCTCAATGACTTCACAAACACACCTGTCTAACTGGCATCCAGATTAAGATTCAGAACACATTCCACAGGGTTTTAACCTAGGGGTTCTGACACCAAGTCTAGCGCTCTTTAAATCATGTATGTAGTCATTCAACAAATATTTACTTACTGCTTACTAAACGTCAGATATTTGGTAAGCACTGCAGACTTGATGGTGAATAAGACAGACTTGATCCCTGCCTTAATAGAGCTTAGAATCTATAGGGGGCCATAATAGTTAAAAAACAAAACAAACAAAAAAAACCCCATACATTGGGACTTCATTGGTGGTGCAGTGGATAAGAGTTCACATGCCACAACTAAGGAGCCCTCGAGCCACAACTAAGGAGCCCACCTGCTGCAACTAAGACCCAGCACAACCAAATAAATAAATAATAAAATAAATAAATATTACAAAAAAAACCCTATACATAAAGGAACTTATGTTATTAAGGGAATTTAAAGAAGCTCAGGGGCTTCCCTGGTGGCGCAGTGGTTGAGAGTCTGCGTGCAGATGCAGGGAACACGGGTTCGTGCCCCGGTCCGGGAGGATCCCGCATGCCGCGGAGCGGCTGGGCCCGTGAGCCATGGCCGCTGAGCCTGCGTGTCCACAGCCTGAGCTCCACAACGGAAGAGGCCACAACAGTGACAAGCCCGTGTACCGCAAAAAAATAAAAATAAAAATAAAAATAAAAAAAAAATAAAGAAGCTCAGTATGGCTTCAGCATGGCAAGCAAGAGAGAAGAGGTTGGAGAAAGCGATAAACAGTCAAATCATACAAGGATTTACTGGTTGAAAAATAGTTTGGATTCTAAATGTAGTGGAACACCGCTAAACAATACCCCTGCATTCATAAAACAACCTATTCCTAAAGAGCTTGCTTAATTCTTCAACTACTCTAACCTTTGGGTACTTACTCCACGCCACTCACTTCACTAGGCCTGTCGACCTCAATGTATAAATATAATAACTGACATAAAGGCTTTGTTTCGGCCTGTTCTCCAGTTATCCTCAGATTTGGGTAGAGTAATACATAGCCAATTCAGCACAATCATTTCTTCAATTCAGCAAATATATCCTATGTGACTACTCAAATAAATATTGTGTTTCTACCACATGCCTAGGTACTGGGGAGACAGCAGTAAATAAAAAAGACAAAAATCCCTGCCCTCATGAAAGTTACAACCTAGATGGAAACCTGTGCTTGTTTATTGAAACAAGCAAAACATATAGCATACTAAATCGTGATAAACAGTGGTGCATACAAAGGATAAAAAAATAAAGCAGGAAAGGAAGACGGGATTAAAATGACTATCTGTGTAAACAAGCACTTCTTTTTGAATACTTGTCTTTTAGTAGTTTATCAATGACACAACTGTTGGTGGTGTATACCAGGGGTCAGCAAACTTTTTCCGTAAAGGGCCAGAGAGTAAGTATTTCGAGCTTTGCAGGCCAATTGGTCTCTGCTACAATGATTCGATTTTGTTGTAGCACAAAAGCAAGCACAGAAATGCATTTGTGTGTGTCTGTGTTCTAATAAAACTTTATTTATGGATACTGAAATTAGAACTCTGTATCATTTTTCACGTGTCATGAAATTTCCTTTTAAAATTTTTCAACTGTTTAAAAATGTAAAAACGATTCTCAGTTCACGGGCCACACAAAACAGGAAGCAAGCCATTATTTGCCAACCCCAGGATTATACTGTGAAATGGCTTACTGAATTTCCATAAATCAACAAGTCAAAAGACATACAAGTAGGCCCAGGATAAATATTATTGAAATATAAAGATCTAGCACTATCAATAACAACAGTTAGAAAATTCTCTAATAACTTTTAAGTTAGAGATATAAATTTTATATGATAGTGGGACTTATATTTCAAGTACAGAATAAAATATTAAAGACAATGGTGTAGCTATCTAAATAAATCATGCTAATGCTATAGAAGTACCTCAGTGAATAAAAAGAAGTCATCACAACTTACATCAAGTAATCTAGATGCCCTATAAATCACTTGATGAAGTCATCGGTATTTCCTAACAGAAACCATTTATTTCATCCACAGTAATGTTTCAATTATCACTTCCACCCCAATAAAATACAAAGCCATATATCCAGCCTTGACCTTTCCCCTAACTTCCATAATTCCAAACGCCTCAGAAAAATCTACACCTGGATATCGTGCCACCACCTGAAACATCACAGATCTAAAACCAAGTATTTTCTCCACCACATATATAAAGTAGCTTCCCCTCTAAATTCCATAACTATATTATTGATATCATCATTATCTCATTCAACCCAAGTGTTGTGGGATTGACATTTTAAGGTATTTAAAGTTTTATTTCTCCCAAGAGTTCATTTTTTTCCTTTTCTTTCACCCTTACCTACTACTGCCTCCACAAGTAGCTAAGTCATTCTGTTCTCACTGCTTCAAATGAAAGATAAGCTTGGGTCAGAAAAAGAGAAAAAAAAATTCCTAACTTTGTCTTCCAAGGTACAGCAGACAATATGACTGAAGAATGTAACGAGAGCATGGGTTCCCCCTCCGATCTCATCCATTCATTCCCCCATCCCAGGCTAGAAAGGCTCCCTTAGGTTAAAGGGAAAAGTCAGTGGGCCATATGACAGAAGGGCCAGATCTGCAGGGACCAAACAGGTGAGTAACGCTGGGCCATTTTAGTGAGGAGCATTACTTGAATGCCCAAGAGTCCCTTAGGAGTGGTTTTAGCATCAAAAGACCACAAGTGCAAGCATATGGACAGAATCTTTCCTGGTGGTGCACGGTGAGGGCTTCTCTCGGATGGTGCTCATCTCCTTGCTGACGACCTCCCTGCTAGAAGGATGCCTAACTATGTCTGAGGCTTTATTCAGTCCCCATCCAATGTGCCATGTAGATAGCCCACTCTGCAACTCCCCTGGACCATAAATCCTGAAGAACAGAGCCCCGATCACTCCTTGGAGGTGACGGTGGTAATGGTGGTTACGGTGATCAGGGCAAGCCCAGTACTCTGAATTAGCAAGATGAGGAAAGTGGGGGTGGAGGGGTAGGCACCTGTAACTGCTAACCTGATTTCTTACACCATAAATGAGTTTTGCATGTTTTTTGATCTTCATTTAAATGGAATCATAGTGTATACTTTGGGAGTTAGCTTCTTCCACTCAACTTCATGTTTGTGAACATCTATACTGTTGCATGTGGTTGTAGTACATTCATCCTCACTACCCACTCCCTATTAGTTATACATTCCTATTTATTTATTCATTCTATCACTGATGGAAATTTGGGTTGTTTCCAGTTTAGGGGAAGTAGTAAAACACACCCCTGTTACATGGTTTACAGCAGTGGCAGTATCCTCGGCTCAATCTAACATAAACAATCAGTAAGACATATTCACTCTTCCTTTGCTGTATCTCTAATACCTGATCCCAGTCTTTCCACACTCACTTCTTCAAAACATAATCTTATTTCTTCAAGTTGATAGTAAGCCTCCCAAGGACAAAAAATATCTTAATTCTTTGGATCTTTCACAGGATATATACTTAGTATATATTCAAGGAATAATTATTGTACATGTATAACCACTACTATCAAAGTGACCACTAACAACATTTAAGGTAGAAATGCAAGTGGCATTCTGACATCTTGACTCATAAGGTCTTGGGATTTTTAAAGCATCCTATTTTGGGTATCTCTCAGCAAATTAAATGTCCCTAAGACATCACCTAAATACCAAAAGAGCCTGGCATTAAATACATACCTTTCCTCATCTTTAGTAAGGAGCTCAGAGGGAGGTGATACAGAAGAAATAGGAGTGAAAGGAAGAAGTAGGTGCCAGTAATATATTTGAAGGTAGGACACTATCAACTCACAGCTTTAATATCATCAGGAGAAACTGAGAACCCAGGCTTTTAGCATAGCAACCCACGAGAACAATAACAACAGAAGACAATAACATAGTGCTTTGTCATCAGATCATTATGTATACTAATTCCTTTAATCTTTGTTATCTTATGAGTTAGGTATAGTACTAGCATTAGCAAGAGAGGTACAGATAAGGAATCTGATGCAGAATAATTAAGCAATTTGTCAAAGGTCATACAGTGTGCAAAGTGGCAGAGCTCAAATTCTAACCCAGGCAATCTGGCTTACGTGCTCTTGACTGGGAGAGGGGGATTTCTTCCTCCAAATGGGGTGAGAGTTCTACAATTTAAACAAAAAATCAGATTGAGCTACCTGTGAGCATACCTAAGTGTGGATTTTAAAGATGCTTTACATATGTAAATAAAACTTTTCAGCCATTAAAAAGAATGAGAGGAGGGATTATGATAAAGAGACAGGAGGAAACTTTTTGGGGTGAGAAGTTACTCATTATCTTGATTGTGATGACAGTTTCATGGGTGTATACATGCACAAAAAATTATCCAGTTGTACACTTTAATTATGTGCATGTATGTCAACTGTATGTCGATTATACCTCAGTAAAACTATATGCAAAAATGATGAAATAGATCTACAGATGAGCCAGTCATAAAAAAATGGATGCCCACAATGTATTGAGTGGAGAAAAAAATTATGACAGTATTCATTATAATTCATTAAATACATTTAAACGTGTAAAAACATTATACACACATATAGGTATATAAATAAATAAATGAGCAAATAAATGTTATCTGTGGGGTTTTCCTTTTTCCCAGTCTGTGGTAATATAAGGAGCTTTCAGTGAGGCCTCTGTCAACAGGTAGGTGACTGAGCCACCTTGAAGCAGATCCTCCAGCCCCATTCGAGGTGTCACATGACTGCAGGTCCCAGCTGACTTGTTGTTAGCAACCTTGTGAAAGACCCTGAGCTAAAACCACCCAGCTTAGCTACTGCTGGATCATTAACTCTCAGAAACTGTGGGAGATAATTATTATTTTAAACTGCTAAGTTTGGGGGTAATTTGTTATGTAGCAGTAGATAAATAATACAGTACTTATTATTCGTTTATATAAAATATTATTAAAATAAAGCATACATACATAAAAGTGTACAAATCGTAAGTATATTCCTTGTTGAATTTTCATAAAGTGAGCACAACCCATGTAACCAGTGCCCAGACCAGAACACCAAACAGAATACTGGCACCCGAGAAGCCCCCCCAACCCCCCCTCCTGTCTAGTCACTACCTCACAGCAAGGGTAGCCACCAGCCTGATTTCTTACATCATAGATGAAGTTTGAGTGTTTTTGAACTTCATATAAGTAGAATCACAGTGTATACTCTTCTGGATCTAGCTTCTTCTGCTCAACATAATGTTTACAAGATTCATCCATATTGTTCCATGTAGTTATGGTTCATTCATTCTCACTACCAATTCCATGATAGGTATATATCCCCGTTAATGTATTCATTTTACTACTGATGGACATTTGGGTTTTCTCAAGTTTAGGTCTACTACAAATAGTGCTATGAACATTCTTGTACCTGTTTTTTTATGAATGTATGTAATTGATTCTGCGCCTATGCCTAAAAATGGAATTAATGGGTTCATAGGCATGCCTATATTCAGCTCCACTCATTACCCGATCAACACTCTTCCAGTGTGGTTGGACCAATACACACTATCAGCAGCACTAGAGCAGAGTTCCAGTTACTCCACATTTTCACAGACTCTTGGTATTGTCTTTTTCATCTTTCCTACTCTGGTGGGTGTTAATGGTATCATATCATATTTTCCTGATGAGTGATGAAGCTGAACACCTTTTTGAACATTACTTGGCCATTTGGACATCTTATGTGAAGTGCCTGATTCAAATCTTTTGCCCATTTAAGCAAATATTACTTTTAAGATGAGCAAAATGCCATAATTTTCTAAACTAATAGGTTCTCTGTGGTATTGTGAAAACAAGTAACTTTGAGCAACAGCAGGAATATGGTTAGGTACCTCTTCTAAATCTAGAAATGTTTTGAAAAGAGAAGCAAGAAAAGCAGTAAGTCAGAAAGAACCTTCAACGTGGAAATGAGACAAAAAGGGAGAGGCTACTATGGAGATGATGCATGTGGGTAGGATTTGCTTCGTTTTGGCAGATGGGAAGTGCAGCACACACAGGACATAACTCAAGAACCATGTTAGCCATAGTCACTGTCCAGAAAAGCTTTTCTGAGGAAAACAAGGGGCACAGATGGGCTTTACCCCTATTATATAGTGCTATATAATTCAGAGCAGTTCAGTGCTAGTAGGGAAAACAGTAAATATCTGCAAGTGGAAAAGTGTATCACCTACAAGTGTGGTCCCATTACATTACACTTCTCAGAGAGAAAAAATGGTAATTTACATATATCTTTGAATAGCCAATAAATACATACTCACCTTCCTTTAACCTCACAGGCCCACATTAGGTTTCACTTTCTTTTTCTCTTTTATGAGTTACCAGAATGCACTATGGCATTAGCTGCTTATTTTTAGTTTACTGATTAAATTTTAATACAACTCTTCAGATAGCAGAACAATCAGTTAAAGAAGGTTAATACTGCTGGACAAGATCAATGCATAATGGACACCATGTGTGAGTGAAAAAGTAGAAGAACAAACAATGTGGCTTTGGTTGTATCACCTTAGGCAAACCACAGCACAAAATCTTAGCCCTAAATGCAACAATACTGGTGCTTTAAATGTGATCATATAAGTAATTCAGGTTTACAATTTTTTTAAATAAATGAGGTCAGATATACTAAATAACTTCAAGAGCTCAACATTTACAATTCAACCAGAAAAAAAATCCGTTCTCACATTTTTTAACATTCCCACTATCCTACTGTGTATGCACATGACAAAAATGGCACTGAAATATCATAACAAATAGTATATCGAACAAATCTGATATACCTCTAAGGCTTTAGAAGGAAGAGCTCTTTCTATGACATGTAATAAGTTGCATCACTATTTAACAAAGCGTATCATTGTAGTGAATATGTTCAAGGATATTACAGTAAAGCTACTGGGAGAACCAAAATTTAATGGTTTGACATAGTCCATTAAACATTAAAACATTAACCTCAATTCTAAAGAAGGTTTATTTTGCAGGATGACTTTCCTAAATAAGTAACATTTATACCTTCTTCAATAAAAACTATTTCTGAGTAAAGGTCCATTTCCTATAAGCATCATTCAAATTTTTTTAAAGGAAATTTGTCTCAAGAACAAAATTAAGTTCATAATGCGACCCAACAATAAGAATCACATTCTATAAAGGCTCGTGTCAGGTAAAACTAAAAAAATGTTTTTTTCCTTTGCAAACTAGTATCTTCTCCTGCAGAAGTAGCCCACACAAACTCACAAGGATAGATTTCTAGGAGAAGCTATTATACTGATGCCACTGGGCAGCACTGACCACATAGGTTAAAAAAAATAAAAATCTCAAGATGATGCGGAATGTTAGGCTTGAATTGTCTGTTGCTATTATTTTTAAATTCTACCACTCAATCTAATTGAACTGGAGAGCTATGAATTCCCAGACAAAAAGCAGAAGAGAAATGAAACCAAGGTCCTGGAGAATCCACAAACTAGAAAATGAGCTTAATCACATTTGACTACAAATCACCAATCCCCAAAGGGAGATTTAATTTCATAATCATGCCCTATTTTGTTTAATGCTGGCAGGGATCATGTATATCTTGTTTGATTCTATATCCTCACACTCATCACTCTACTTGACACACACTAGACATGCAAAATTTACTGAATAAAAAATTTATTGAAAAAATAAAATATTGTATTTTAACAAATTGAGCTCATATGATACTCCATTTTGTGTCCAACTTTTTTCATTCATACATAATAATCTTCCCATGAAATAAAATATTTCATAAACATGATTCTTGATGGCTACATTATATTCATGTACCATAATTTAATCATTCCCTAAATGTTCTACTATTCAGAAATAAACTTTGTCCCAGAGATAAACCCACGCACATATCGTCACCTTATCTTTGATAAAGGAGGCAAGAATATACAGTGGAGAAAAGACAGCCTCTTCAATAAGTGGTGCTGGGAAAACTGGACAGGTACATGTAAAAGTATGAGATTAGAACACTCCCTAACATCATACACAAAAATAAGTTCAAAATGGATTAAAAACCTAAATGTAAGGCCAGAAACTATCAAACTCTTAGAGGAAAATATAGGCATAACACTCTATGACATAAATCACAGCAAGATCCTTTTGGACCCACCTCCTAGAGAAATGGAAATAAAAACAAAAATAAAGAAACGGGACCTAATGAAACTTAAAAGCTTCTGCACAGCAAAGGAAACCATAAACAATACCAAAAGACAACCCTCAGAATGGGAGAAAATATTTGCAAATGAAGCAACTGACAAAGGATTAATCTCCAAAATTTACAAGCAGCTCATGCAGCTCAATAACAAACAAAAAAACCAATCTAAAAATGGGCAGAAGACCTAAACAGACATTTCTCCAAAGAAGATATACAGATTGCCAGCAAACACATGAAAGAATGCTCAACATCATTAATCATTAGAGAAATGCCAATCAAAACTACAATGAGGGCTTCCCTGGTGGCACAGTGGTTGAGAGTCCGCCTGCCAATGCAGGGGACACGGGTTGGTGCCCCGGTCCGGGAAGATCCCACATGGCGCAGAGCGGCTGGGCCCGTGAGCCATGGCCGCTGAGCCTGTGCGTCCGGAGCCTGTGCTCCACAACAGGAGAGGCCACAGCAGTGAGAGGCCCGTGTACCGAAAAAAACAAACAAAACAAAATAAAACAAAACAAAAAAACTACAATGAGATATCATCTCACACCAGTCAGAATGGCCATCATCAAAAAATCTAGAAACAATAAATGCTGGAGAGGGTGTGGAGAAAAGGGAACCCTCTTGCACTGTTGGTGGGAATGTAAATTGGTACAGCCACTATGGAGAACAGTATGGAGGTTCCTTAAAAAACTACAAATAGAACTACCATACGACCCAGAAATCCCACTACTGGGCATATACCCTGAGAAAACCATAATTCAAAAAGTGTCATGTACCACAGTGTTCACTGCAGCTCTATTTACAATAGCCAGGACATGGAAGCAACCTAAGTGTCCATCAACAGATGAATGGATAAAGAAGATGTGGCACATATATACAATGGATTATTACTCAGCCATAAAAGAAACAAAATTGAGTTATTTGTAGTGAGGTGGATGGACCTAGAGTCTGTCGTACAGAGTGAAGTAAGTCAGAAAGAGAAAAACAAATACCGTATGCTAACACATATATATGGAATCTAAGAAAAAAAAAAAAAGGTCATGAAGAACCTAGGGGTAAGACGGGAATAAAGACACAAACCTACTAGAGAATGGACTTGAGGATATGGGGAGGGGGAAGGGTAAGCTGTGACAAAGTGAGAGTAGCATGGACATATATACACTACCAAACGTAAAATAGATAGCTAGTGGGAAGCAGCCGCATAGCACAGGGAGATCAGCTGGGTGCTTTGTGACCACCTAGAGGGGTGGGATAGGGAGGGTGGGAGGGAGGGAGACACCAGAGTGAAGAGATATGGGAACATATGTATATGTATAACTGATTCACTTTGTTATAATGCAGAAACTAACACACCATTGTAAAGCAATTATACTCCAATAAAGATGTTAAAAAAAAAGACAAAAAAAAAGAAACTCTGTTACATTCATACAATAAAAATTTATGCAGCCATTAAGAACTGATTCTATTTTTTGCTGTCATAAATAATGTAGCAGTGTATATTTTAAAATATAAACTGTTATTCTCATTTCTGATTACTGCCTTGGGACAGATAAATGGGAGAAACTGGATTTAGATATCTAGAGATAGAGCTATCTTATCCTTTGTGGCAAACCAGCATATATTACTAGGAAAATCAGAGGGAGTTATCAACTCTTCACACATGTGTAAATTAATTTAATCAGCTTGCTTCTTAATACCTAGCTGAAATAGACTACAAAAATTGGAGTTTTCCCATGCTAAAACAGAGATGATATGGCAATGAAAGAGTTGGATCAGATAGGGTGGGTATGGGAGAATTGATCTTTTTTTTTTTTTTTTTTGAGGTACGCGGGCCTCTCACTGCTGTGGCCTCTCCCGTTGCGGAGCACAGGCTCCGGACGCGCAGGCTCAGCGGCCATGGCTCACGGTCCCAGCCGCTCTGCAGCATGTGGAATCTTCCCAGACCGGGGCACGACCCCGTGTCCCCTGCATCGGCAGGTGGACTCTCAACCACTGAACCAGCAGGGAAGCCCGGGAGAATTGATCTTGATCAAGGAATGTGCACTGTGCTACTCCTTTGTTCTTGTTACTTGGTGAATTGTGAGAAATATCTGGAACTGGGTTTCCTCTTCTATATAAGGCTTCCTGGTGAAATGAACTGAGACTTGAGAAGCTTGACAGGAAAGGGCAGATATAACTTGTGCATACCTTGAGGTATTCACTGCAGGGGTTATTGTAGGCATATGATCATTTGTTGCTTTACCTCTCATGCTATCTTATCTAAAAGTTCAATTGTTATATACTTCAGTAGATCACCTACGTTGGCATCCTACATCACCACCAAGTCATAATAAATAACAGACACCATTTCAACACATTAAACTTAACATTTCAGTATCAAATTAATTTTATTTACTCATACCCTACCTAGTTCTGGAAAGAATTAAAGATGATCTATATAAAATCAGATAATAAAAGAAGATAAAATAAAATTAAAAAACAAAAAGCATTTGAGGAAAATGTGACAAAGGGAAAAATCAAGAATAGAAGAGTTTCAGGATAATATAGCCTCAAGAGAGAGAACAAAGATTTGTATACAAAGAACTTGCTGAAAGGTTCTGTGTCTTTGTTAAAGAAAGAGATAAACCTCTTAGTAGCTAATGCCAAGAGAAAAACACTATTAGTTACATAAGCCATGGCATCCCTACGATAAAAACAAACCAATTGCCTAGAAGGCTTATCACTTATGATTTTGAGATTAGAGAGAAAAATTATCCCAAGTGTCATATTGTAATGAACAATATCTTCAACATCCATATGGTAAATACTATAAGGTTTTGTTTTGTTTTGTCTTGAACTTTTTGGCTGCACCACATGGCATGTGGTATCTTAGTTTCCCGACCAGGGATTGAACCGGTACCCCCTTGCAACAGAAGCACAGAGTCTCAAGTGCTGGAGCGCCAGGGAAGTCCCTAGTATAAGGCACTTTACAACACAATTTCAATAGTTTCTTTGTTATAAGTAGGCCAATGGCAAGATAGCACAGAAGCAGTGTACTCTACATTTGTATAATATATTTAGAAATGGACCCACTCAAATGGCTTCCTAAAACTTCCTAGATACAATCAAAAACACACCAGGCCCAGAGGAATGCCCATGCCAAAGGAAACTCACTGCACCTGGCTGATTCTGACAAATATCCTGATGGCCACTCTATAAACAAATCCTAAATGATCTGACTCACTCTGCTGGCCCTTAGCCAAAAAAGAGTGACAGCCCTGGAAAAAATGCCGATAAGCAAACCCAAGGGCCAAGAGAATTCAGAATATCATTCTACACTAAATAATTAAGGATGAGGGACTATAGTTCATCTGGGGGTAGCCTTGGGTCCCTCAGAATTACTACACCTCGGAAATACATTGTGAATGCCTGTCAAGTGAGTTTACCAAATCAGTACAGCCCTGGGACCAACTGGCCAAAACAAAAGAGGATGTTTGTTACAATATAATCATGGCTGAAAAGCAACCCCCAAATCTATACTAGAGTCCAACTGTCTGGGGACAACGCACTAAGTATTCTGGTATTGGGTGGGGGAACATTTTTCTGGACTACTGTCATGTCAGTACTCAATTTTCAGGTAGCTGCAAATTTCTCTATAAATCCTTTATTTCCCTTAGTTACATACCTTTTCATCAGAGTTGAGGTTGAGGGAGCAGAGGGTACAGAGGGGGTTCTGTCTGAAGATTTTTTTTGCCCTTCCAACACTGCGTCAAGAAGAATCTTTATATCATTTTACTTGATCTGCACATTAGAAACCCTATGAATTCAGTAAGGTGAATAATATCATATTTGTCTTACAGATGAGGAAACCAAGGCTTGGTTTGGTTGTAACCAAACTCTGCAGAGTTGCTGCTTGGTAGACCCTGTAGCACATCCTAGATCTGCTTCTCACTCTAATGCTGTCCCCACTATAGTAGTGAACCAAGAATGGAAAATTTTCAGCTCTCAGCTTAATTCCATATGTCCTACAGTGGATTTTCGAATACTAAAACTGACATTTTTGCGACTTGCAATTAAAAGCAACAAACACAACTACATGCAAAGCTGCATCAGAGGTCTGAAGACAAGGGTGACATTCTAGGCTGAGTACTGGTCCCTGTTAATTGTTTTTCCACTCCAACAAGAATCCTACAAATCAAGTCAAGCCAGCTGTCTACAAATACTATATACTTTCCCACTTCCAAGCCTTTGTTCATACCGTTCCCCTTCATTTAAATATGATGTCCCTTCCTTTTGGCATATTTGAATACAAAAGTCATTATTAATGACAGTATAATTTCCTGCCTCCTTAGAAATGCATCTCTATCAGCCCAGCAGGACATAATCTCTATAGCATTCAAATCTGTAGTACTCATTTGTCAAATATTACTCTCTCTTGTTTGTTCACCAATTTTCTGTGTATTATCTCCCCCAGATCACAAGCTGCTTGAGGGATGAAGCCATCACTTGGCCTTTCTGCACCCAGGTGACACAGAGAAAAAACACGCAACAACTGATGGCTAAGACACCAAGACCCCTGAACAGCCTAAACAAACCAGCTGCCGACTTCACTTTCTTTCATTATAAACTCAACCAATCTTTTAATTTTCCATTTTCCCCTTTACCTTTCTTTCTCTACTTTAACTGTTCATAACACAAAACCAAATTTTATGTTTTACCATTGCACTGACTACCGATTCTTGCATGACATGTATGGGAAATATTTTCTACTCAATGATATATACATAGGGCAGACAACTTGGAACACACATAAATTTTCATCACTACTTCATAATCCACTGTATGAATAGTTATCATTTATGTAACCAATGCTTTACTGGTGTTCATTTAGGATGGTTCTGTTTCTTTATTATAAATAATGTTGATATGTACCCACCTATATTTTTATGCACATCTTATTGTTTTCTGAGATTCCTAGGTTGATTGATACATATTGCTAACTTGCCCTCCAGAAAGTTTAAAGCAATTTCATTTTTACCACCAGTATACGAGAATGCTTGTTTACAGAAAGTGGCTGTCTCAGGTTGGCTTTAGGGAGGTTGACAGTGAAGGAAGGAGGGAGGAAGAAAGAGAACCAGATTAGGGAGGATTAGGCCTTTAAAAAAAGATTCGAAATAAATAAAATAGTAGACATGGAAGTTTTCATCATACTGGCTTCTCTACTTTTCAGTATGCCTAACCTTTTATAATTAAAAAAAACTTTTAAAGACTATTTCTCACACTTGTCAACAATGAGTATGAGCATTTTGTTTTTCAAATTTGTGAATTCTATAGATGAAAAATGGTATCTCATTGCTTTAGTTTACAATTCCTTGATCACAATCAGGTTGAACAGATTATATATAATGTATATATGAGCTAGCTGTATTTCTTCTTTTATAAACCTATAGCTTTTGGTTAAAATTTTGTGCTCTCTGCTCTTTTGGGGCATTTATGCTCTGTTTTTAATTGCAAAAGCATGGATGAAGAACATTTTCTCTCAAAAATAAAACTTCTACCCAAAAGAACTACCTTCTAAGTAGGATCTTTACATGTGTGGCCCTTATTTGATCTCTTCCTCCTTATATATGTGGCCTTCGAAGGAAAAAAATTTGTCCACTACCAAAATGGATATAAATTTCCTAGAAGCAACTTAAAAACTGCTTCAGAAAACCTCCAGAAAACCTCCTGCCTTTCCTAGAACAACCAAAGGGAAGGACTGTGGAGGAAAGCTTGGTCTCTGAGTAAAGGGATTTGTCTAATAGATATGACTGTAGTGTTTCCCTGCTGCTGCCGTAAGTAAGGACAAGGGAATTTATGGCTGAAAAAAACATATATTTGGATAAAGAAAGAGACATTACAATTCACAACTATCTAGAGAACACAATAAGGAATGCAAATAAAGTCACGAATCACAGGAAGGAGTGCCCTAAGAAGGCAGTAGAGAATAGGAGTGGGGGCAGCAGCAGCAAGGAGTAGAGGGTCCTAAGGGTTCCCAGATGCCCTCAGCTTCATTCCAACCAGTTTAAAGAGGACACCCAGAAACTATGTGTTGATACAGAAATTAAATATACTCACACTACAAATAAGGGGACCCATCAAGTGCTGCATCCCCTCCCTCTGTCAAATGCAATTCATAAAAGGAAAAAGGAATTGAAGGACATCTAGAAATCACAGAACCCTAGGAAGCAGAGAGACTATTTATGGAGTCCATCACTTACAGGGAAATGGTTTCCATACTGCTGGGGCCAAGTTCCTAGAACCACATTCTCTTGTACTACTGCTTATTTCCATCTCTGACCATAACCTTCATCTTGAAAATGGCCAAAGTAAGTTTAATTTGAAACCAAGAGCCAGACCACACTTTTAAAATAGATGCAAAGAATCTGAAGAAATAGCAAAGAAACAGATTTTGTTCTTGAGATTTAAAATGGTAAGCGTACTACTAAAATATGCTCAATATGTGACATAATTGGTTGGACATGTGCCAGGACATTTTTAAGGGAGACCCCAATCATCAACAGGAAACTGTAGGCTACCTACACAAATGCCATCCACAATGCCTTTGCCCCCCAGCCTTTCTGTAGGAGGAGGGCTGGAAAAGTTCTCAGACTCCCTTGTAACTAAGGGTGTACATGTGACCCAGTTCTAGCCAATGTGATGTAAGGGAAGAGTCTTGTTTTCAAGAGGACATACCTCTGCAAACCCTTCTGCCATTTGCCCTCTTTCTTCCTGCATGGAATACGGATGTGAGGTGTGGAGTATAGCCATCGTACAATAATGCGAATGAGAACCACATGCTAAACTTAATGGGTTGGAAAAACAGAAAGGTATGTGTCCTTGAAGACATCCACCCTGAACTGCTTACCTCCAAACTAATTTTGTGAGATAACTACACTCTTATCTAAGCCTCTATTAATTGCATGTCTGCTAATTGCAGCCAAACTCATTCCTACTAATATACCAAGGGTAAACAAACAAACTGTAATTGAGCTCCTCACTGTGGTATAAAGAGGCAGATACACATCAAAAATGAAATTAAAATGTCATAGATGCTATAAAGGAAGTAAAGGATACATTAAGGGAAGAATGGTCAGGTTAGTGGTAACCAGAAAAGATATGAAGTCTTCACAGACCAGGCAACACTTGAGAGTCCTGAAAAATGACTTGTTTGCCAGGGGCAGGAGGGAAAGTCTACGCGTCAAGCAACCTAGGACACTGCAACACAATAGACTTCCCATTCTTCTAACAAAAATGTAACAGGATCTACCACAGCCAAGCATCGTGCCAGGAGTCTGATTACCAAAATAACATAAAACCTGCCTTCATGTTGCTTAGTCTAATTGACTTTTGTCAAGGCTATCTCAATAAAACAAGTAGTCACAACTTGGTGGCTGCATAACTGTATCACAGATATACTGCTGTGTTTCGCCTATAAGAAGTCTGGTTTTCCAAGTCTTCCAAACTAAAACCTACACTTTGTTCCTTATCACCGAGGAATTGCCTCCCTCCTAGAACAAAGGGAAAGACATCGTGTTGTCACTTGTTTTCATTAAAAATCTCAGTGCAATTATGAAGCTGGCAAATATCCCCAGGAGATCAAATCAGTCTATTTTGTAACTCACAGCTTCAAAGCCTCTGGAGACTATCAGGATACAAGTACTAAAGAAAATTACCTCATCATCTATTCACTTCCTTGGAAACTGCTTCTGAAATGTCTGCAACGTCTTGCTTTAGCTACCAAGGAACACCAATCTTAAGGAAGGTTCCTCCCACATACCAATTTATTGATAGCTACTAATTTGAGGAGAAAATTCTCTTTGGAAAAGCATTTCACCAAACTTCATAATAAGCATTATAGGATTCTAACACCTCATGCAGTTTATTCTAAAACAGATTTTCTTCCTGTCCTTCTTATCACACAGACACTGTGAAACACAAGGAAAGTCCCGTGAAAATACAGCCCCTTACCACCCGTTGAACTGAAGCATTCATCTACCTCAGAGATGGGTAGGACAAAGGGACATAAAATGATGTGGTCTGGTACAGAACCAATAGGAAGGTAACTGGATGCTCAGAAGAATCAAATATAAATTCATTAAATTATAAGCGAATCTTTCAGAATCTGGAAAAAAACTGAATCCTGCTGGCAACATGCATGAATATTCATAAAAACATTCTTTGGCCTTACCTTGTTATTCTGGTCTATAATTGTTTTCACATTTTGAGTGCTCACTCATTCAATTCAGGCCTCAAAGCAGCTTTGGGGCACTGGATTTCAACCCCAGAAAAGGGGTGCATACAGGGGGATCCATAGCTACAGGTCACTAGAGCCAACAGCAAGATAGCTACCACAGCCCCTTCAAAGTCCTAAGCCTTCTCAGGGTCCACCAATCTACCTACAGCACTAAGTAAATGGAGACTTAGGGCAGAGACTTGAATGAGTTTCTGAGTTATGATGCTGAATACCTGGATTAATCTTAGGAAATAGCTCCATACTGCATCTCTTTTACAGTAACCACACTGACAAGTCAATGCCAAATCTCTCATTTTAGTGACAGGCCAACATGGCTGCTTTGATCTCATTCCCATTCAATAGTGAGTAGCACCTACAGTACAGCCTGTGATTTACCATAATGCTATCAAGACCCCACATAATCTCTTACATGTGAATTTACAAGAGGATAATGAGCCAAAAGTATTGTGAGTTGTATTTTGATGAATTTTATACTTTGTATGTGTGCAGACATACATGCAGAAGACTTTAACCCCATCATTAGAGAAACCTTAATTCTTTGCTCTTCTATCATTGTAAATTCCTTGATGATTTCTATAAGACTCCTAATTACTGTATGCATTCTTAAGGTGTTCAAGTTAATAATCTCATTTACTCTGGCTGTCACATAAGGTAGAAACTACAAAACGAACTTTATTTAATTATCTAGCTCACTATTCCCTACAGTCCTTCAGCAAATGAGTTAGAAGAAATAACCATTACAGGGACTTCCTCCCAAACGCATTTACATAGCACTATATAACAAAGTATATCATGGACAAAGTGATCTTATTTAAAATGGCTTGAAATATATCAGCTGCATATCTACATGAGTACAAGAAGAAAAAATATACAAATATATTTCTTTAATTTTCTTACTTCTGAGATAATCAAAATGCTCACTCTTAGTTAATTTATTAATGGTGAGTAATTTATTATGGTGAAATAACATTTACTGAATACCTACTACAAGCATTGTACTAAGCAGAGTAGAATCTAGCATTTGACTTAAAACAGCTCTAAATAGGTTTTTTAAAAATCTCCAGGCTTGGTGAAAAGTTATTCTATTTTCAATACAACTTAGTGAGGTGGGATCATATAGGTTGCTCATAGCCCTTAAAGGATTCTGCTTATCTCTAAAATGTCTCTGCCCCCTACTCCCTTTTGTATGGAAAACAAGAGGCTAGGACATCACAGGATTCTGTCACTAAAGGAGCACATGGTCTTGGATTCTAAGAGGTTATTCAGTAAATTGGTTTTTTGCCCTCATGGAAATATTCCTCAAAACTTTCCATTTCTGGATATGATAAACTCAGAACCTATAGGACTCTCTCCGTCCCCCGCACATATACACACAAAAAACAACCACAAAACCTAGGTATCATAGAAAGAAATGAACTTAAGGTACTGGACAGTGAGCAAAAGCATACAGACTCTCACAGGGAACTCACAACTGCTGGGAGGAATAGAGACAGGGAACTATATCAATAAGTTTTACTCACCATGGCTTTTAGCCTGGGGCTAAGTGCAGCATTTGTGATGAACAGCAGCTAGTGGAGGACAGGGCACACATAGAAAAAACCCGACATAATCCTGGTGGTAGGGAACCAGAAAAGGTGAGTTGGGAAAATGCTGAAGAAGTGAGGGAATCCCAGAAGGAAGACAGCCAGAGAGGGAAGCCCCAAGCTCTGTATTCAATTACATCCGTAATTGAATCCTAACTATGGTGGTATGGAATAAATGCAAAACAAAAGAACAAATTTTGAACTAAGACTATAACTGCCACCCAGAAGGTGCTGATGAGTGAAGAGAAGCAGACAGACACTGGCAGATTGTGCACTCAGTTGAAGGAGAGGAGATGATGTGCCTTTTAGTCTGGATTTAGGTGAAGCCCAAGTGCTCACAGCAGAAGTATAAGCATGTGTGAAAAACCCAATCATTCAGACCTGAAAAACCAGATAAAAAGAATCCAGGAAATCATGAGCATTGAAAAGAAAGACCCAAAGAGTAGATCCCTAATCCCTGATTACCCACATCTCTGACTAAACCCTGAACAACACTTGCACAGGCTAGACTATTAACAGCCCATCCAAAAACAGCAGATCTGAACAAAGACAAGAGCTACTACACAGGAGTTAGCTGTTCAAGCCCAGCCAAGAAAACTGGCTGCTAAGATAAAGAAATAGTACTTATTGGATAAAAATAACATAGTCCAGAATTTCCTCAATTTAACATCATAACATCCAAGATATAATCCCAAAGTAGCCAGCATACAAAGAATCAAGAAAATATCGCACACGCACACACACAAAATATAACACATTATCAGGAGAAAAGAAAATCATTCTGGTCCAACTCCAAGATGAACCAGAACTAACAGACAAGGATGTTAAAGTGGCTATCCTCAATGAAATACAAGAAGACAATGTTTTCAATTCATAAAAACCTGACTTCTGACCTTGGTATAGAAGGACTTTGGAATTTATCACTCCCATTCTCACAACAAGAAAAAAGGTGAACAAACTGAAAGTCAACAACTCTTTCTAGATCCAGCAGAGCACTGAGCTCACAGGGCAAAACACTGCCCCCAAAACTGTAGAGACCGACAGGTGCATACAGAAAATCCAACTTACCAAAGCAGAGGCCCAGGAACAGAAAACTCCAGAACCAGTACCAGAGTAGAAAACCTAAACTGTAGTTGATTGCTAGAAGCTCAGTGGGGACAAGTTTGAGAGTTAAAAACTTCAGGGGGGCTTGATCTTAGGGGGACCCTCATACTTTTTTGAGTTTTACCACCAGGAGCCCTGCCAAGTTCTCACAGTGAAGATCAGAGAAAACTTCCCTCAGGCTTCCAGAAGTGGGAGGGGAAAGCAGCCGCTTTGTAATATGCCCAGAACATTCTCTACCTCTTAACAAGGTCTGCCCTCAAGGGAAGCTATTTAACAGAGCCCAATCAACCTTGGGGAAGTGAAATACTCAAATTGGCTCAAAATACCCAAATACCCAGTTGGTTCTAACCCCCTTTAGCCTTCCACATGGGGGAAGGAAATCACCCAATTCCAGCCCCCATCTAGCCTTCCTATTTCACCTAAGGGTGAAAAACAAATGCTGAGAAGCAGTCGTGAAGGTCACAGCCCAGGGGTACAGGCTCACTAAAAGACTGAGACCCAGTGTTAGGATTATAAAACACTTCCTCTCTCCCCACACCTTCCCACTACATCAGTAGAACTCTTGTATAATGACAGGGGAATAAAACTGAGCGAATAGCTCATCCCAGACCTTATTTAAGAACAAGTCCCTAGGAGAACCTGAAGACAATAGGGGAGTGAAAAACAAAGACACCAGCGGAAGGTTTATCCTCTGTCACCTACAGCTACAGTACATACTACACAGTCTAACTTCTAGCCAGATAAACATCAAACTTCACACTAAAGGCCTATTTACCTCAGCTCCTATTACTCAGTACATGATGTCCAGTTTTCAACAAAAAATTTCAAAGCATAATAAAACAAAACAATCTAGTTAGATGAGACAAAGAAAGCATGAGAACTAGACTCAATTATGGCAGAGATGTTGGAATGATCAATTGATGAAAACTTCAGCAGAGAAATTGGAAGTCTCAGCAGAGAAACAGAAACAATAAAAATGAAATTTTAGAACAACAAAAAAATATAATTTCTGAAAAAAAATCACTAGATTGACTAACATCCAAATGGATATGACAGAGGAATGAGTAAGTGAACTTAAAGACAAATCAACAGAAATTACAGAAGGTGAAGAATAGAGAGAAAAAATTAAACAAAATGAACAGAAGCTAAGAGACCTGTTAAATGATATTATACAGTCATAAATAAATGCAAATAGAATACCAGATGAAGAGGAGAGAGAAAAAATATTTGTAGAAATAATGGATAAAAATTTCCCAAAATTGATGAAAGAAATTCGCAGATACAAAATACATGAATCAAAGTAGGATAAACACAGAGAAACCCAGCCACGGTACATAATAAACCATTGTAAGGCAAAGATAAAGAGCAAACCTTGAAAGCAGCCAGAGAAAAATGACATATCACCAACAAGAGAACAATGATCTGATTAATGCTTAACTTCTCATCAGAAACCATGGAAGACAGAAAGACTGGAACATCTTTAAAGTCTTGGGGGGGCGGGGAAGAAATGTTAACCCAGAATTCTGTATCCAGCAAACATATCCCTGAAGAGTGAAAACAAAATAAAGATACTTTCAGATAAAAGAAAACTAAAAGCATTTGTCACTGGCAGATCACTATAAGAAGTGCATTTGCTGGCAGCAGACTTGCACTGTAAGAAATGCTAGAAGTTATTTAGATGTAAGGCAAATGATACTAGATGGAATTGGGACACTCAAAAATGAATAAAGAGCATCAGAAGTGATAAATGGAGGAATAAATACAGAGGACTATATTTTGCTTTTTTCCTCTGAATTTCTTTATAAATCAAATAACTGTCTAAAACTAAAATGGTAAGTGTCTTGTGGAGTGTGTGTGTGTGTGTGCATGTGTGTGTTTACATGTAACAACTATAACAAAAAGGATAGAGGTGTGGATCTGTAAGTTTGTGAGTTTTCGATGTTTTACTTGAAGTAGTACAGTATTAACTAATGTACTAAGTAGTACATTATTAACTAATTAAGTGGACTGTGAAAAGTTATTTTTGTATATTATAATCCCTAGGGCAGCCGCTATAAAAATAGTACGAAAAAGAATAGCTAAAATATCAAAAGACAAAATAAAAGAGAATTCTGAAAACATATTCAAATCCTCTACAAACAAGGCAGGATGAAGAGAGGAAGGAAAAACAGAGATGTGTAGAAAATAAAAAATATTAGGCCTAAGCCCAATCATGTCAATAATTACATTAAAGATCATTGAACTAAACTCTCCAATTAAGAAGCAGAAATTGTCAGAAGGCAAAAATAAAACAAACTACACAAGTCTACACTGTTTACAAGACACTCATTTTAAATATAAATACACAGACAGGTTAAAAATGAGCAGATGAAAAACATACCTTGCAAAGAGTAATAAGCAAAAGGCTGGAATGGCCATTAACATCACAAGACAAATTTCAAAACCAAATGTATTACCAGAAATAAAGGAGAATGATAATAGAGTCAATAATGATAAAAGAGTCAATTCAACAGAAAGGGACCAACCCAAATGTGTATGCATCCCATAACAGAGTTTCAAAATATATGAAACAAGAATTGACAGAATTAAAGGGAGAAACAGACAATTCTCCAATCATAGTTGATGACTTTAACACTCCTGTCTCAGCAATGGATTGAACTAGAAAAAAAAAGAACAATCAGCAAAGCCATAGAAGACATGCACAACATTATTAGCCACTTTGACCTAATATATATTTATAGACTGATATACCCCAAAATGGCAAAATACACATTCTTTTCAGATTTACATGGGATAGTTACCAGGAGAGATCATATTCTAGGTTATAAAACAAGCCTCAATAATTTTTTTCTTAAAAAAACCAAACCTGAAATCATATGGAGTATGTTCTCTGACCACAAAAGAATCAAATTAGAATACCATTTTAGGGCACACAGGACCACCCTCAAGTTTGTGATTCACCACGGAAGAGTCAACAGTAGGTTATATTCATGGCTAAGATTTATCACAGTCTAGGGTACAGAGTAAAAGCAGGAGGAAAAAGATATGCATTGGGTAGAATCCAGAGAGGTTACAGACCTTTTTATACATACTCTCTCTAGAAGCAAACTATAGGGATATATGCAAAATACCTCTGACCAGGGAAGAGCAGAAAGAGCAACTGAGTCTCAGCTTTCATGGCTTGTAAGAAAGGCTGGTCATACAGGCATATCCTGCTACTTGACCGCCATGGTAACTGAAACTCAGGACCCCAACAATGAAACTAGGTACACTTCATCAATCTGGATGTTTGTACAAAGCAGTTCCGACAAACAGGTACAGCACGGTCTATTGCTCCTGGTGTTCAAAACTAAATCAACCATTAACATAAAAACATGCGGAGGGCCACATTCCCAGGGGTTAACCAAGAGTCAATCATGGTTCCAGGTTCCCTTAGAGACATGAAGGAGTCAGCAACCAGACCCCCTGTGTTAACATTGTCCTCACAAATACCAATATGTAAACCAGGAAAACACTACATATTTGGAAAGTAAACAATAAAACTCTAAATAATCACTGGATCAAAACATAAATTACATATATGCTAACTTCTCTTATGAAAGGGATCTGATAAGTTGAAGGAGGATCACTGTATTAGAATAAAAATTATAGTAGTATGTAGTGAAATGTATGTGACTGCATTTGGATAAAAAGCTTTCAACAAAGGGAAACACACAAAAAATCAATTACAAGAGAAATTAGACAATATTTTGAACTAAATGGTAATGAAAATACAACATAAAATCTGTGGAATGCAGTTAAAGTTGTGCTTAGAAGGAAAGTTATAGCCTTAAATGTCTATATTAAAAAAGATCATAATGCAAAATCAACAAGTACTATATAGAAAAATTTTCAAAAATATATAAGTAGAAATTACCCTCCATGTTGTCTTCCATTTTTCCCAGATCTAATGCCAGAATAGAAATGTTTGTAGGTGCTTGTAGGGTGAAACATTTGGTTTCTTTGGAAACCAAAATATCACAAAATCTATGAGCAAGAGGGAACCACCTCCTGAGTAGGAATGTACCATTTAAAGTACACCCTAACCCTAACCCTGGTAGTCCAGTGGTAGAGAATCCACCTTCCAATGCAGGGGACGCGGGTTCAATCCCTCATCGGGGAACTAACGTCTCACATGCCACGGGGCAACTAAGGCCACGTGCCACAACTACTGAGCTCGTGCACCTCAACTAGAGCCCGCGTGCCTCAAACTACAGAGCCCACGCGCCCTGGAACCCGCATGCCACAACTACAGAGAGAGAACCTGCATGCCACAACTAGAGAAAAGCCTGCATGCCGCAATGAAGAGCCTGCTCGCTGCAATGAAAACATCCTGCGTGCTGCAATGAAGATCCCACATGCCGCAACTAAGACCCGACGCAGCCAAAAAAATAAAAAAATAAAGTACACCATTCTGAGTAGGCCCAAACACTGTGATTATTCTCTGTTTCCTACCACTCTTAGAGAGATGTAGAGGCTGGGGGCGGGGGGAGGGAGGGAGGCGGGAGGCAGGTGTTAGGGGTCAGCTTTAGAATTTGTGTGGTCCTTCCAGTTGTATAAAAAGACTTTCTGATGAGCAGATTTTAGTATTTTTGTTGGCCTGGCAATGTGAGAAAAGGGTAATTCCAATAGGGGCCTCACTCTGCCCAGAGACGAGTACAAAGGCTCAAAGGGTAACCCATGGTACATATAGGAGCCGAGTGTTTGGCCAGTGAGAGCCCCACTGCCCCACTGCGTCACACAGTCAAACATTCCCAAAGCAGCAACTCAATGGCTCACAGGGCCACAAGTATTACTAGTACAGCTATTAGGTTGGCTTGCCACACTTCCACAGGTTAGTCTGGTAAGGAGACAATGAGCTCAAATGGATTCAGAAAATTTATTACTCAAACACACAGCAAAAGCAAAATCAGCACGGTGTCAGTGTACCAAGCCCTTAATCCCACATGCTGACATCAAACAGGAAGGGCCAGATGACAGATGTTCAAGCGATGTGTCATGCTGCTGTCAAGGAGCCACCTCTAAACTAAATCCAAGCAGTTTTACAGACTTACAGAGACACCTCAAGGGTACAAGGTACAAGGTGGAGACCCCTGCACTCAGCTGAACGAGGAGATGGATGAGAAATGGACTTATGACAGTTTCCCACAAGGTACGTTAGGAGAAACCACCTGGTGACAGCTCCTCACCAAGCTGCTTATCTCCCCTTGCTCCGGGAGGAACCACAGGGCATTTCGCCAAGACTTGAGTCAGACTGTGGTGAAGCATTGCCCACGTGCCCTGAATGAAGACGTGCAAGGTGGGCAGGGTGCTGCACAGAGAAGCTTTTCCACAATATGTTGATTTTATGTGCTTTTACTACAGTGATATTCAATGCCAAGAATTCTGAAGCACTCACTAAGAAGTGATACTGAGCATTTCAGCTGGGCCCTGAATTAAATGAAAGAAAGTCATGGAGGAGGACAGTAAGTGTGAAGTTTTTAACAGAATATCTTCTGTCATCTACCCATACAGGCTAATGGAATTAACCACTCCAAATACAAACACCCTTGAAGCAGGGGGCCTATTTGTGGGAGATATGTGTAGTGCACAATGAAGGAAGCTGTGTACCAGCTATATGACTTCCTTAACCACTCACTCTTGGTCCTACAGAAGGATACTCTCAGGGTCTTGTAATACTCTGTGGTGTGGAATTAATGCTGCTACTTCTGGTCAAAAAGAATAAGGTCAGATCAAAGGCTGTGGTTCTAAAACAACCAGCGCACTATAATCAGCAATATCTACCCCAGACAGTGTGAGAACCTTAGGCTATAAACAAACCCATCTCAGAGCTCTCTGAGACAGTCTGCCTTAGTCCTGGCTAGCTGGGGAACCTACAACAAAATGAGTTTGGGTTTTTTTTTTTTTTTTTTTGAGCCAATGAATTAGACAAGCTTTATGTTGATTAAAGACCAGACAAGATGCTAAGCGGTGAACCAAAATCAAAACAAACACTGATGCACAGTTTTGCTAAGAGAACTCTCTCTCTAGTAAGTTTAGAAAATGAACACTATGGTTATATACCCTTAAAATAAACAGTGAACTTAATCATTATAGGTAGCTTAAAAATATTGATTGTGATCAGTGATCACACACTGCATGAAACAACTAACAAATTATTTAATATTCTCATTTTTTTAAGAAATGTAGAGAACAAAGGTATTTAATTATGTTTGTGTCCCAACCACTTACTGACAAATTTTCATCTTACAGTGAAATAACATATACTATAAAAATGATAATAACATCAAACAACTTTCACCTTTCACCAGACAATCTAACACTACATTTACCTTTTTTCTAACATTTTTATTGGAGCATAATTGCTTTACAATGGTGTGTTAGTTTCTGCTTTATAACAAAGTGAATCAATTATACATATACATATATCCCCATATCTCCTCCCTCTTGCGTCTCCCTCCCTCCCACCCTCCCTATCCCACCCCTCTAGGTGGTCACAAAGCACCGAGCTGATCTCCCTGTGCTATGTGGCTGCTTCCCACTAGCTATCTATCTTACATTTGGTAGTGTATATATGTCCATATATATACTACCACTCTCTCACTTCAACAAAATGAGTTTGAATTACGTTTCTTCAAATACAGATATGGACAGACAGACAGCAAATGGTCACATAGCAACTAAGATTTACCTATGCCAAAGTGGAGGCTAGATTTGCATTAACTTTTGGTCATCTTATAGTAAACATTTTGTAATAAAAAGAATAAAATACTCCTTATAAATTTCTCTTTAATATGACTAAATGTAGGAAGGAAATGCTTAAGATTTCTTTGCCAACATTATACACAGACAGCGACTGACTTGATTAAGGCTGTTTGAAGACATTTCATATACAGTTTTAGACAAATGGGTCCCACACAAATGTGATGAAGGAAAAAAGAGAAGCAAAACCACATGCCATTGTAGTAATGTAACAGGACAAAACATAACACTATCAGCTGAAGTCCAGTGACTCTAGCACAAGAAAGGGAAACCATGAATAGGCCCAGAGAAATAGCTAAGAGTTAACCGCACTGTGTCACTGGGCAGGCCTGCTGTGAGGACTGCAAGTAACAGGAAAAATAACTCACAAAACAACTTATGGTCTATTATCCAGCCAGGAAAGAAGCAGACAATGGGGGAAATGTCTACACAAACCTTGAGAGAGTTCTGTGGATGTGATAATCAAAGTACATTCTCTCACACATCATGCTTGAGAAAGGAATGTAATGAGAAAGAGGCCTCACTCTCCTGTCATCCCTGCTTGCATCGGCAAGGAGGAATAGAAGGTCAGTGGCACAGAAAAGCACCAAAAGACAAAACTTGTTTGGAGGGGGTGATGTAGACCACTGTTAGCCCCTTAAGGTAGGGGGTCTTAAATCTAGGTCAACACTGACTTCTCCAAAGCAGTGGCTAAGGGAACCCCATGTGGTCACATTCGTGATTATACTGAGGCTGCTTCTTACCCAGAGGTCTCTGTCCTGAATACAGAGTTTCCTCCCCTTTAACAATACAAGACACAAAGGAGAAGCAGCAGATATACACACGGGGTAGTGGGCAGGGCGGGAAAGTTCTATGACATTTTAGTTTAAGGTAGACAGTCATTTACATGACCCTGGATCGTCAAGGAAAAATTCTGCCTAAAAAATTCTGATATAGCTGTGGGAATTGTCAGTGTGCAGAATGTAACTGGTTATGAGAATTAATGGCATTATCCAAGGGCAAGGGCCAAAGTCAAGGAAGGAGTTTTAAGGAGTGAATAAGTGAGAGGTCGAGTAAGATGAAGTAGGTAAATGAAGCCTTCTACTGGAAGTGGAGCTCATCATAGGATATCAACTACTCTTTGAGGGATACAAAGGAAAAAAACATCCATTAAAACCCATCTTTTCTTCACCAGAAGACTAGATCTATCACTCAAATACTTATATTCATCATCATGTTTTAATAGAAGGGTGCACTGGATAATCTCATTAATTCAACAATATCTGAATAATCTCATTAATTCAAGTATTTTTGAGCACCTACCGCATGCCTGCCACTGTGTTAAGCACAAAGAGATTGCCCTTTCTAACAAATTTACATAGTATCCTCTCATTCATTCATTTATCAATTCATTCAACAATCATTAAGCACCTAATGCTTGCTAGACCATAATGTTTGATGCCTGAAATGCATGCATAGTAAGTGTTCAATATATATTTTCTCTTCCTGAACACAAGAGTTTTACTGTATAAAGCTGAAAATGGAAAGAGGCAGCCCAAAAGCATGCTTCATGCACTGGGGCCTCCTGAAAAAAGCTCCAAGCTTTAGTGTCAGAGAGCTGGACTGGAATTCCAGCTCTACCACATACCCCAAAGTGACCTTGAGCTCTTAACCTCTCTGAACTGCAGTGTCCTCAGTATACAGTGGGGGTAAATGTCATATCCCCTGCAAGGCAACAAAAATAATAAAAGTAAAATGTCTGGTACAACACAGAGGGGTTGTCATTGCTGTTATTATCACTATTAAGGAAGATAATCTGTGTGGTCAGGAGTTGCTTGAGAGATGAGAAGAAAAAATAATGTGGGCAACCTTCTGAATAATGAACTCACTATACTCCCATGAAGGACAGGGTTGCTAAGAGTGTGCTTGGGTCCCAGAGGAAAAAACAAAATCCCATTCTAAGTAGGATTTACCCCAGTGCCCTTCCTGGTCTTCTGAAGGCCCTGATTATCTTCCTCCTCTTATCAGCCCTGATGAAGTACACTAGAGGCCACCCAATCTAGTGGCAAGGAGTCGCGGGGTGTTCAGAATCCTGATTCCCAACACTAACCAGGCAGAGACCAAGTAGTCAAAGACAACAGTGATGCTCTGACCCCTGGCTAATGAGGCTGAGATTCTGGCAGAGAACTAGCACCAGTTCATTAGTTAAGAACTGAAATGCAAATGAGGAATCAGACAGAAAAACAGAAGCCAGCTGCGGAGCACAGGCTCCGGCCACGTAGGCTCAGCGGCCATGGCTCACGGGCCCAGCCGCTCCGCGGCATGTGGGATCTTCCCGGACCGGGGCACGAACCCGTGTCCCCTGCATCGGCAGGAGGACTCTCAACCACTGCGCCACCAGGGAAGCCCTATACAACCTTTTAAGAAAGTAAAGAGGTCAGACTTTAGGGGTGGGTGGGGCTTTCTAGAAGCACTGTGAAGGGTGGTACCTGTAGGCTGGAGGCTTTCAGTATCTGTGGATGGGCAGATCTGCATTAAGCACTGGTAAGAAATGACTGAGGAGACCAGTAAAAAGGATATGATTGTAGTGTTAGGAAAGAAGTAATGAACCCTGAACAAGGACAACAGAGTGGGGATGGACTATTGAAAACTTTGCAAAGGTCAATTTTGTAAACTAGGTGAACATTCAGAGTTGAGAAAATGAAATATAAAAAGATGCTAATAATAAATATTAATATCTACCATTTGCATTTTAAGTTAAAGGAACTTTAAAATACAAGGAACACTAAATTTTGTATAGTTCATATTAATGCAAAATAAAACACTTGTATTTTCAGACTAACTGCTTATGAGCCTAAAGAAAGAATTTTATTTTTACTCCTCTATATAATAATATTTTCTTGACAAATCCTAGGGAAAATATGAGTGAGATACTGAAGTATGATAAAATTACACAGGAAAGTAAATATACTCTTGCCAAAATCATTATTCTGGTCCCATGAGTAATACTAACACAGAGGAAAAAACTAGGACTATATTCCATTAACTTTTTTTCTGCAGTGACAGCAAATTTTAAACTAGGCATGTGTTTCTAACTTTGCCAGCTTTCTCCCTGAAGCAAATGTGTCAGAGAGGATTACTGTGGCAAGTTAGTCATATGAATTTTTTTTTTTTTTTACAAAATGGTAACACATAACATTAGAAACCAAACCACAAAGAACAGGCTCTCTAGAGCCAGACTGGAGCACATACACAGAACATACAGTGCTTTGAGTAACAAGGTTTTGTCACTCAAAAAGGAGGAGTTTGGTTACCTAGGATTCCAGGAAATAACACATATCTTCTAAGACACAAAGAAGGGAAAAAACAGAATGCAAGGAACTTATTCCAAGGCAGGAATATAAAAAGAGAATACATTTTCCTAAAGAAATCCTAGATTTTAAATTCTGAGGCACTGAAAAAAACGTACCTAAGAAGCTCAAATTGTTATTTAAATTCTGGCCCATTTAACTGCCAAGACTTTCAAGAAGATAATGAATGCTATCAAAACTTCATCATAAGTATGTGAATGAGCTTGAAAAGAAGCATACCAGCTGTTTCCATGCAATAATAGAGAAAGCAAAGCAACCACTGAGCATCTTTAAGAGCTCTAATTATCTCTGCCTTGTGGAACTTTATTCGACTCTCACTTCATTATGCTCAATAACATTCTTGAGAAATATTTATGTTTCTGCTTTACAAAGGGTAAAGCATACCCCTTTCACAGCAAAGATGTTCAATAAATGCTAAATAAAAGTTTGACAAACGTTGTATAAAGCCATTTCTTTAAGATACTCTAAAAGTCAACTTGCACTGACAATATTATTTCAAGGTTTTCAGGATAACCCAATCACTTTGCCATTGTAGGAAAGGTATTGCAATACCAAGAGGTTGTCTTCTAAACCCCGTGAAAAGGGAGAAAAATCAAAACAAAACCAGAGTCAGATATGGCAGGAATGCTGGAATTATCAGACCAGGAATTTTAAAATACTAAGAATAACATGCTATAGGCTTTAATGGAAAAAGTAAACAACATGCAAGAAAAGATGGACAATGTAAGCAGAGAGATGGATATTCTAAGAAAGTATCAAAAAGAAATGCTACCAATCAAAAACGCTGTAACTGAAATAAAGAATGCCTTTGATGGGCTCATTAGTAGAATGGACACAGGTGAGTAAAGAATCTCTAAGCTTGAAAATATGACAATAAAAACTTACCAAAACTGAAAAGAATATCCAAGAACTCTGAGACAACTACTAAAGATGTAACATATGTGTAATGAGAATACCAGAAAGAGGAAACAGAGAAAAGAACAGAAGCAATATCTGAAGCAATAGTGAGTGAGAATTTCCCCAATAAGTGTCCGATACCAAACCACAGATCCAGGAAGCTCAGAGAACACCAAGCAGGATAAATGCTTAAAAACAAAACAAAACAAAGAAACAGGGCTTCCCTGGTGGCACAGTGGTTAAGAATCCGCCTGCCAATGCAAGGTACATGGGTTCAAGCCCTGGTCCAGGAAGATCCCACATGCTGCGGAGCAACTAAGCCCGTGCGCCACAGCTACTGAGCCTGTGCTCTAGAGCCTGCGAGCCACAACTGCTGAGGCCACGTGCCTACAGCCCATGCTCCGCAACAAGAGGAGCCACCGCAATGAGAAGCCCGCGCACAACAACGAAGAGTAGCCCCCACTTGCTGCAACTAGAGAAAGCCCGTGTGCAGCAACGAAGACCCAACACAGCCAAGAAATAAATTAATTAAACCAAAAATAAAAAGTTTAAAAAATACAAAAACAAAGAAACAAACAAAAATCTATGTCTAGGCATGTTATATTCAAATTGCAGAAAATCAAAGACAAAAAAATCTGGAAAGAAGCCAAAGGGGGACAAAAAAAAACTTACCTATAGAGGAACAAAGGTAAGTTGATCCTTGAATAACCTGGTTTTGAACTGCCTGGGCTCACTTATATGCAGATATTTTTCAATAGTAAATACTGAAGTACTACACGGCCCATGGTTGGTTGATTTTGCAGATGCAGAGGATGCAGATGCAGAGGGATGGCTGTAAGTTATACTCACTTGGATTAACCCCCACATTGTGCAAGGCTTAACTGTACATCTGACTCTCCCTCAGAAACGAAGCAAACAAGAAGGGAGTGAAGAGAAGTATTTACAGTGTTGAGATTAAAAAAATCCACCAATTCAGAATTCTGTACCCTGAGAAATTATCTTTCAAAAGGGAAGGAGAAATAAAGACTTTCTCAGACAAACAAAAACTGAGGAAACTTTTAGACAGATCTGTCTGACAAGATATGTTAAAAGAAGTTCTTCAGAGAGAAGGAAAATAATATGGGTCAGAAATAAGGATCTACATAAAGAAAGGAAGACCATCAAAAAATGAATAACTAAAGGTAATATAAAAACATTTATTTTTCTTATTCTTAAATGATCTAAAAGATAACAATTTGTTGAAAATAATAGCAACAATGTATTCAATTATGAATGCTTATATATGTAATATGCTTTTGTATAAGTGAAATGAATGATAACAAATGATACAAGGAATAGGAGGGAGGAATTTGGAATATTTTGTTATTATACGGTACTTGTATTACCCATGAAGTGATACAGTATTATTTGAAAGAGGAATTGGATTAGCTGGAAATGTATATTTAGCCAATGCTAGGGAAACCATTAAAAGTTTTTTCAAAAAGGCATAATTGATACGCTAACAAATGACAGAAAATGGAATCATATAAAGTGCTCAGTTAAAACCACAGAAAGCCAGAAAAAGTATGAAAGACAAAAACAGGAACAAAGAACAAGGGCAACAAATAGAAAACAGTGACAAATATGGTAGTTATTAATCCAACTATATCAATAATCCCTTTAAAATGTCAATGATCTAAATATACCAATGAAAAGACAGATTGCCAGAGAGGATGAAAAAAACAAAACCCAAATATATGTTGTCTACAACAGGAGTCCCCAACTCCCAGGCCGCAGACCAAAACGGGTCTGTGGCCTGTTAGGAACCAGGTCACACAGCAGGAGGTGAGTGGTGGGCAAGTGAGCGAAGCTGCATCTTCCGCTCCCCGTCACTCGCATTACCACCTGAACCGTCATCCTGCTCCCACCCCTGTCCGTGGAAAAATTGCCTTCCACGAAACCGGTCCCTGATACCAAAAAGGTTGGGGACTGCTGGTCTACAAGAAACTCATTTTATTATTTTTTTTTAACTTTTTACTTTATACTAGAGTATAGCTGATTAACAATGTTGTGACAGTTTGAGGTGCACAGCAAAGTGACTCAGCCATACATATGCATGTATCCATTCTCCCCCAAACTCCCCTCCCATCCAGGCTGCAACACTAAGCAGAGTTCCCTGTGCTATACAGAAGGTCCTTGTTGGTTATCTATTTTAAAAACAGCAGTGTGTACCTGTCAATCCCAAACTCCCTAACTAACCCTTCCCCCAACTCTTCCCCACGGGGAACCATACATTGTTTCTCTAAGTCTGTGAGTCTGTTTCTGTTTTGTAAATAAGTTCATGTGTATTATTTCTTTTTAGATTCCACATATATGCGATATCACAGGATGTTTCTTTCTCTGACTTACTTCACTCAGTATGACAACCTCTAGGTCCATCCACGTTGCTGCAAATGGCATTATTCAGAAACCCATTTTAAATATAAAGACATATATACATGAAAAGTAAAAGCATAGACAAAGATACACCATGCTAGTAATTAATCAAAAGAAAGCAGAAGCAGCTGTATCAATTTCAGACAGAACTACTTCAGGGCAAGGAAAGTTTTCAGCAATAAGAGGATAATACCATAACATAATGATAAAGGGGTCGATCCTCCAAGAAGACATAACAATCCTCAATGTGCATGCACATAACAACAAAGTGTTAAAATATATTTGGCAAAACCTGACAGAACTGGGCTTCCCTGGTGGCGCAGTGGTTGAGAGTCTGCCTGCCGATGCAGGGGACACGGGTTCGTGCCCCGGTCCAGGAGGATCCCGCGTGCCGCGGAGCGGCTGGGCCCGTAAGCCATGGCCACTGGGCCTGCGCGTCCGGAGCCTGTGCTCCACGACGGGAGAGGCCACAGCGGTGAGAGGCCCACGTACCGCAAAAAACAAAACAAAACAAAAAAAACCTGACAGAACTGCAAGGAAAAGTAGATGAATCCCCTATTATAGTTGCAGACTTTAACATTCCTCTAACAGAAATGGACAAATCCAGCAGGCAGAAATTCAGTAAGTACACAGTCAATCCCTACAGCACCATCAATCAATTGGATATAACAGATATCTAAAGACTACTTCATCCACCAACAGCAGAGTTCACAATTTTCTCTAGCTTGATGGAATATGCACTAAAACAAACCACATTCTGGAACATAAAACACAACCTTAACAAATTTAAAAGAATAGAAATCATACAGTGTCTGCTCTCAGACCACAATGGAATTACACTAGAGATCAGTTAACAGTAAAATAACTGCAAAATCCCAAAATATATGCTGATTAAACAACTCACTTCTAAACAACACATGGGTCAATGAAGAACTCTCAAAATAAATTTTAAAATATTTTGAACTAAATGAAAAAGAAAATGCAACTTACCAGACACTATGGAACGCAGTGAAAGCAGTGCTTAGAGAGAAATTTATAGCATTGAATGCATATATTAAAAAAGAAGAAAGATCTAAAATTAACAATCTAAGGTTCCACCTTAGGAAGCCAGAAAAGAGCAAATTAAATTCAAAGTAAGCAAAAGAAGAGAAATAATAAAAATTAGAGCAGATAGGGCTTCCCTGGTGGCGCAGTGGTTGAGAGTCCGCCTGCCGATGCAGGGGACACGGGTTCGTGCCCCGGTCCAGGAAGATCCCACATGCCGCGGAGCGGCTGCACCCGTGAGCCATGGCCGCTGAGCCTGCGCGTGTCCGGAGCCTGTGCTCCGCAACGGAAGAGGCCACAACAGTGAGAGGCCCGCGTACCACAAAAAAAAAAAAAAAAGAAAGAAAGAAAATTAGAGCAGATATCAGTGAAATTGAAAACAAGAAATCAACAGAGAAAGTAAAACCTAAACCTGATTCTTTGAAAAGATCTTTAAAATTGGTAAACTTCTAGCCAAGCTAAGAAAAAAAAAGACGAATTGCAATATTAGAAATGAAATAAAAGACATCACAACAGATTGCATGGAGACATTAAAATGTTAATAAAAGATTAGTATGAACAAATCCATGCCCACAAATTTTATAACCTAGATTAAACAAACCAATTCCCTGAAAGAGTCAATCTGCCAAAACTTACACAAGAATAGACAGCATGAATAGGCCTATATATATTAAAGAAATTAAATCAAAAATTAATAACCTTCCAAAACAGAAAGCAACAGGCCCAGATGGGCTCACTTGAGAATTCTATCAAACCCCTAAGGAGAAATTATACCAATTTTCTACAATCTCTTCCAGAAGACAGAAACCAAACTAAGGGAATACTTCCTAACTCATGAGGCCAGAATTAACCTAATACCAAAACCAAAGACATTACATGGAAAGAAAACTACAGACTAGTACCTCTCATGAACATACATGCAAAAATCCTCAAGAAAAGATTAGCAAATCAAATGCAACAATGTATAAAAAAGATTACACACCATAACCAAGAGAGATTTATCCCATGTATGCAAGGCTGATTCAACATTTGAAGATCAATTAATGTAATCCATCACATCAATGGGCTAAAGAAGAAAAATAACATGATCTTATCAGTAGATGCAGAAAAAGGACTTGACAAAATCCAACACCTATTCATGATTAAGAACTCTCAGAAAATTAAGAATAGAGGGGAACTTCCTCAATGTGTTAAGGATATCTACAAACAACATACAGCTAATATCATACTTAATAAGGAGACACTCAAAGCTTTCCAACTAAGATAAGGAACAAAGAAATAATGTGCCCTTTCACCACTCCTTTCCAAGTTATACAGACTGGTAAGTAAGAAATCAAATGTTCACAGATGGCATTATTATCAATGTAGAAAATCCAAAAGAATCAACAACAACAACAATAAAACTCGTGGAACTAATAAGCAATGATAGAAATGTTGCAAGATACAACATTAATATGCAAAAGTTAATCAATTTCCTATATACCAGCAATAAATAAGTGGAATTTGAAATTAAAAATATATTACCATTTACATTAGCACTCCCCCCACCAAAATGAATTACTTATGTATAAATCTAAAAAATCTGTACAAAATCTGTATGAGGAAAATTACTCATAATTGTGACAAAAGATATCAAAGAACTAAATAAATGGAGAATTATTCCATATTCATGGATAGAAAGACTCAATAGTGTCAAAATGTCAGTTTTTCCCAAGTTGATCAACAGATTCAACATAATCTCAGTGAAAATCTAGCAAGTTATTTTGTGGATATCAACAAACTTATTCCAAAATTTATATGGAGAAGCAAAAGACCTAAAAGAGTCAACTCAATACTGAAGCAGAACAAAGTCAAAAGACTGACTTGACCCCATTTACAGAATTACAATAAAGGTACAGTAATCAAGAGACTGTGGTATTGAGAAAGAACACAAATAGATCAATGAAAAAAACAGGGAGCCCAGAAAAAAGACCCAAATAAATATAGTCAACTGATTGTTAACAAAGGAGCAAAGGCAACATAACGGGGCAAAGGTAGTCTTTTCACCAAATGGTGCTATAACAACTGAACATCCACCTACAAAGAAAAAAAAAGAATCTAGATGCAGACTTTACACCCTTCACAAAATTTAACTCAAAATGATCAAAGACCAAATGTAAAATACAAAACAAAACCCCTGGAAGATAACATAGGAGAAAACCTAATTGGCCTTGGATATGGCAATGACTTTGAGATACAACACTAAAGGCATGATGTGTGGAAGAAATAAACTGATAAGCTGGATTTCATTAAAATTAAAAACTTCTGCTCTGTGAAAGACAATGTTAAAAGGATGAGAAGACAAGCCACAGTCTGAGAGGAAATACTTGGAAAATAGATACCTGAAAAAGGAGTGTTATCAAAAAAATACCAAAAAACTCTTAAAACGCAATATGAAAATTAACAAACTGATTTAAAAATGGGCAGTGACAGCTTTACTTCTTGTTTTCTGATTTAGATTCCTTTTATTTCTTTTTCTTCCCTGATTGCTGTGGCTAAAACTCCCAAAACTATGTTGAATAACAGTGGTGAGAGTGGGCAACCTTGTCTTCTTCCTGATCTTAGCGGAAATGGTTTCAGTATTTCACCACTGAGAATGATGCTGGCTGAGGGTTTGTCATATATGACCTTTATTATGTTGAGGAAACTTCCCTCTATGCTTACTTTCTGCAGGGTTTTTATCATAAATGGGTGTTGAATTTTGTTGAAAGCTTTCTCTGCATCCATTGAGATGATCATATGGTTTTTCTCCTTCAATTTGTTAATATGATGTATCACATTGATTGATTTGCATATACTGAAGAATCCTTGCATTCCTGGAATAAACCCCACTTGATCATGGTGTATGATCCTTTAAATGTGCTGCTGGATTCTGTTTGCTAGTATTTTGTTGAGGATTTTTGCATCTATGTTCATCAGTGATATTGGCCTGTAGTTTTCTTTCTTTGTGACATCCTTGTCTGGTTTTAGTATCAGGGTGATGGTGGCCTCATAGAATGAGTTTGGAAGTGTTCCTCCCTCTGCTAGATTTTGGAAGAGTTTGAGAGGATAGGTGTTAGCTCTTCTCTAAATGTTTGATAGAATTCGCCTGTGAAGCCATCTGGTCCTAGGCTTCAGTTTGTTGGAAGTTTTTTAATCACAGTTGCAATTTCAGTGTTTCTGACTGGTCTATTCATATTTTCTATTTCTTCCCGATTCGGTCTTGGCAGGTTGTGCATTTCTAAGAATTTATCCATTTCTTCCAGGTTGTCCATTTTATTGGCATAGAGTTGCTTGTAGTAATCTCTTATGATCTTTTGTATGTCTGCAGTGTCAGTTGCAACTTCTCCTTTTTCATTTCTAATTCTATTGACTTGAGTCTTCTCCCTTTTTTTCTTGATGAGTCTGGCTAATGGTTTATCAATTTTGTTTATCTTCTCAAAGAACCAGCTTTTAGTTTTATTGATCTTTGCTATCGTTTCCTTCATTTCTTTTTCATTTATTTCTGATCTGATTTTTATGATTTCCTTCCTTCTGCTAACTTTGGGGGGTTTTTGTTCTTCTTTCTCTAATTGCTTTAGGTGCAAGATTAGGTTGTTTATTTGAGATTATTTCCTGCTTCTTAAGGTAGGATTGTATTGCTATAAACTTCCCTCTTAGAACTGCTTTTGCTGCATCCCATTGGTTTTGGGTCGTCATGTGTCCATTGTCATTTGTTTCTAGGTATTTTTTGATTTCCTCATTGATTTCTTCAGTGATCGCTTCATTATTAAGTAGTGTATTGCTTAGCCTCCATGTGTTTGTATTTTTTACAGATGTGTTCGTGTAATTGATATCTAGTCTCATAGCGTTGTGGTCGGAAAAGATACTTGATACAATTTCAATTTTCTTAAATTTATCAAGGCTTGATGTATGACCCAAGATATAACCTATCCTGGAGAATGTCCCATGAGCACTTGAGAAAAATGTGTATTCTGTTGTTCCTGGATGGAATGTCCTAAAAATATCAATTAAGTCCACCTTGTTTAATGTATCATTTAAAGCTTGTGTTTCCTGGAGGACGAGGGCAAGATGGCGGAAGAGTAAGATGCGGAGATCACCTTCCTCCCCACAGATACACCAGAAATACATCTACACATGGAACAATTCCTACAGAACACCTACTGAACGCTGGCAGAAGACCTCAGACCTCCCAAAAGGCAAGAAAGTCCCCACGTACCTGGGTAGGGCAAAAGAAAAAAGAAACAGAGACAAAAAGATAGGGACGGAACCTGCACCAGTGGGAGGGAGCTGTGAAGGAGGAAAGGTTTCCACACACTAGGAAGCCCCTTCGCGGGCGGAGACTGCGGGTGGCGGAGAGGGACGCTTCGGAGCCAGAGCCACGGAGGAGAGCACAGCAACAGGTGTGCGGAGGGCAAAGGGCGGAGAGATTCCTGCACAGAGGATCGGCGCCGACGGGCACTCACCAGCCCAAGAGGCTTGTCTGCTCACCCTCCGGGACGGGGCGGGGCGGCTGGGAGCTGAGGCTCGGGCTTCGGTTTGATAGCAGCGAGAAGACTGGGGTTGGCGGCGTGAACACAGCCTGAGGGGGTTAGTGCACCACAGCTAGCAGGGAGGGAGTCTGAGAGAAGTCTGGAGCTGCCGAAGAGGCAAGAAACTTTTTCTTACCTCTTTGTTTCCTGGTGTGCTAGGAGAGGGGATTAAGAGCACTGCTTAAAGGAGCTCCAGAGATGGGCGCGAGCCATGGCTAAAAGAGTGGACCCCAGAGACAGGCATGAGACACTAAGGCTGCTGCTGTCGCTGCCAAGAAGCCTGTGTGAGAGCACAGGTCACTATCCACACCCCCCTTCTGGGGAACCTGTGCAGCTCGCCACTGCCAGGGTCCCAGGATCCAGGGACAAATTCCCCGGGAGAATGCACAGCACGCCTCAGGCTGGTGCAACGTCACGCTGTCCTCTGCCGCTGTAGGCTCACCCTGCCCTCCGTACCCCTCCCTCCGCCCGGCCTGAGTGAGCCAGAGACCCCGAAGCAGCTGTTCCTTTAACCCCGTCCTGTCTGAAAGAAGAACAGACGCCGTCCGGCGACCTAGACACAGAAGCGGGGCCAAATCCAAAGCTGAGCCCCAGGAGCTGTGAGAACAAAGAAGAGAAAGGGAAATCTCTCCCAGCAGCCTCAGAAGTAGCGGATTAAATCTCCACAATCAACCTGAGGTACCCTGCATCTGCGGAATACATGAAAAGACAACGAATCATCCCAAATTGAGGAGGTGGACTTTGAGAGCAAGATTTATTATTTTTTCCCCTTTTCCTCTTTTTGTCAGTGTGTAGGTGTATGCTTCTGTGTGAGATTTTGTCTGTATAGCTTTGCTTCCACCATTTGTCCTAGGGTTCTATCCGTCCATGTTTTTTCTTAAAAAATTTTTTTATTAATAATTACTTTTCATTTTAATAACTTTATTTTTTATTTTACTTTATTTTATTTTATCTTCTTTCTTTCTTTCTTTCCTTCCCTCCTTCCTTCCTTCCTTCCTTCCTCCCTCCCTATCCCCCTCCCTTCCTCCCTCCCTTTCTTTCTTTTTCTTTCTTTCTTCCGTCCTTCCGTCCTTCCTTCCTTCCATCTTTCCTTTCTTTCTTTCTTTCTACTTCTTCTCTCTTTTATTTTGAGCCATGTGGATGAAAGGTTCTTGGTGCCGCAGCCAGGAGTCAGTGCTGTGCCTCTGAGGTGGGAGAGCCAACTTCAGGACACTGGTCCACAAAAGACCTCCAGGCTCCACATAATATCAAACGGCAAAAATCTCCCAGAGATCTCCATCTCAACACCAGCAACCACCTTCACTCAACGATAAGTAAGCTACAGTGCTGGACACCCTATGCCAAACAACTAGCAAGACAGGAACACAACCCCACCTATTAGCAGAGAGGCTGCCTAAAATCATAATAAGGCCACAGACACCCCAAAACACACCACCAGACATGGACCTGCCCACCAGAAAGACAAGACCCAGCCTCATCCACCAGAACACAGGCACTAGCCCCCTCCACCAGGAAGCCTACACAACCCACTGAACCAACTTTAGCCACTGGCGGCAGACACCAAAAACAATGGGAACTACGAATCTGCAGCCTACAAAAAGGAGACCCCAAACACAGTAAGATAAGCAAAATGAGAAGACAGAAAAACACACAGCAGATGAAGGAGCAAGATAAAAACCCACCAGACCTAACAAATGAAGAGGAAACAGGCAGTCTACCTGAAAAAGAATTCAGAATAATGATAGTAAAGATAATCCAAAATCTTGGAAATAGGACAAAATGGAAGAAACATTTAACAAGGACCTAGAAGAACTAAAGATGAAACAAGCAACGACGAAAAACACAATAAAAAAAATTAAAAATACTCTAGAAGGGATCAATAGCAGAATAACTGAGGCAGAAGAACGGATAAGTGACCTGGAAGATAAAACAGTGGAAATAACTACTGCAGAGCAGAATAAAGAAAAAAGAATGAAAAGAACTGAGGACAATCTCAGAGACCTCTGGGACAACATTAAATGCACCAACATTCGAATTATAGGGGTCCCAGAAGAAGAAGAGAAAAAGAGAGGGACTGAGAAAATATTTGAAGAGATTATAGTTGAAAACTTCCCTAATATGGGAAAGGAAATAGTTAATCAAGTCCAGGAAGCACAGAGAGTCCCATACAAGATAAATCCAAGGCGAAATACGCCAAGACACATATTATTCAAACTGTCAAAAATGAAATACAAAGAAAACATATTAAAAGCAGCAAGGGAAAAACAACAAACAACACACAAGGGAATCCCCATAAGGTTAACAGCTGATCTTTCAGCAGAAGCTCTGCAAGCCAGAAGGGAGTGGCAGGACATATTTAAAGTGATGAAGGAGAAGAACCTGCAACCAAGATTACTCTACCCAGCAAGGATCTCATTCAGATTTGATGGAGAAATTAAAACCTTTACAGACAAGCAAAAGCTGAGAGTTCAGCACCACCAAACCAGCTTTACAACAACTGCTAAAGGAACTTCTCTAGGCAGGATACACAAGAGAAGGAAAAGACCTACAATAACGAACCCAAAACAACTAAGAAAATGGGAATACGAACATACATATTGATAATTACCTTAAATGTAAACGGACTAAATGCTCCTACCAAAAGACACAGATTGGCTGAATGGATACAAAAACAAGACCCATATATATGCTGTCTACAAGAGACCCACTTCAGGCCTAGAGACACATACAGACTGAAAGTAAGGGGATGGAAAAAGATATTCCATGCAAATGGAAATCAAAAGAAAGCTGGAGCAGCAATTCTCATATCAGAAAAAACAGACTTTAAAATAAAGACTATTACAAGAGACAAAGAAGGACACTACATAATGATCAAGGGATCGATCCAAGAAGAAGATATAATAATTGTAAATATTTATGAACCCAACATAGGAGCACCTCAATACATAAGGCAAATACTAACAGCCATAAAAGGGGAAATCGATAGTAACACATTCATAGTAGGAGACTTTAACACCCTACTTTCACCAATGGACAGATCATCCAAAATGAAAATAAATAAGGAAATAGAAGCTTTAAATGATACATTAAACAAGATGGACTTAACTGATATTTATAGGACATTCCATCCAAAAACAACAGAATGCACATTTTTCTCAAGTGGTCATGGAACATTCTGCAGGATAGATCATATCTTGGGTCACAAGTCAAGCCTTGGTAAATTTAAGAAAACTGAAATTGTATCAAGTATCTTTTCCGACCACAATGCTCTGAGACTAGATACTAATTACAGGAAAAGAACTGTAAAAAATACAAAATACATTGAGGCTAAACAATACACTACTTAATAACGAAGTGATCACTGAAGAAATCAAAAAGGATATCAAAACAAACCTAGAAACAAATGACAAAGGAGACACGACGACCCAAAACCTATGGGATGCAGCAAAAGCAGTTCTAAGAGGGAAGTTTATAGCAATACAATCCTACCTTAAGAAACAGGAAACAGCTCAAATAAACAACCTAACCTTGCACCTAAAGCAATTAGAGAAAGAAGAACAAAAAAACCCCAAAGTTAGCAGAAGGAAAGAAATCATAAAGATCAGATCAGAAATAAATGAAAAAGAAATGAAGGAAATGATAGCAAAGATCAATAAAACTAAAAGCTGGTTCTTTGAGAAGATAAACAAAATTGATATACCATTAGCCAGACTCATCAAGAAAAAAAGGGAGAAGACTCAAGTCAATAGAATTAGAAATGAAAAAGGAGAAGTAACAACTGACACTGCAGAAATACAAAGGATCATGAGAGATTACTACAAGCAACTCTATGCCAATAAAACGGACAACCTGGAAGAAAGGACAAATTCTTAGAAATGCACAACCAGCCAAGACTGAATCGGGAAGAAATAGAAAATATGAATAGACCAGTCAGAAGCACTGAAATTGCAACTGTGATTAAAAAACTTCCAACAAACTGAAGCCTAGGACCAGATGGCTTCACAGGCAAATTCTCCCAAACATTTAGAGAAGAGCTAACACCTATCCTTCTCAAACTCTTCCAAAATCTAGCAGAGGGAGGAACACTCCCAAACTCATTCTACGAGGCCACCATCATGATGATACCAAAACCAGACAAGGATGTCACAAAGAAAGAAAACTACAGGCCAATATCACTGATGAACAAGATGCAAAAATCCTCAACAAAATACTAGCAAACAGAATCCAACAGCACATTAAAAGGATCATACACCATGATCAAGTGGGGTTTATTCCAGGAATGCAAGGATTCTTCAATATACGCAAATCAATCAACGTGATACACCATATTAACAAATTGAAGGAGAAAAACCATATGACCATCTCAATAGATGCAGACAAAGCTTTTGACAAAATTCAACACCCATTTATGATAAAAAACTCTGCAGAAAGTAGGCATAGAGGGAACTTTCCTCAACATAATAAAGGCCATATATGACAAACCCACAGCCAACATCGTCCTCAATGATGAAAACCTGAAAGCATTTCCACTAAGATCAGGAACAAGACAAGGTTGCCCACTCTCACCACTGTTATTCAACATAGTTTTGGAAGTTTTAGCCACAGCAATCAGAGAAGAAAAGGAAAGAAAAGGAATCCAAATCGGAAAAGAAAAAGTAAAGCTGTCACTGTTTGCAGATGACATGATACTATACATAGAGAATCCTAAAAATTCTACCAGAAAACTACTAGATCTAATCAATGAATTTGGTAAAGTAGCAGGATACAAAATTAATGCACAATCTCTGGCATTCCTATACACTAATGATGTAAAATCTGAAAGTGAAAACAAGAAAACACTCCCATTTACTACTGCAACAAAAAGAATAAAATATCTAGGAATAAACCTAAGGAGACAAAAGACCTGTATGCAGAAAATTATAAGACACTGATGAAGGAAATTAAAGATGATACAACTAGATGGAGAGATATACCATGTTCTTGGATTGGAAGAATCAACACTGTGAAAATGACTCTACTACCCAAAGCAATCTACAGATTCAATGCAATCCCTATCAAGCTACCACTGACATTTTTCACAGAACTAGAACAAAAAATTTCACAATTTGTATGGAAACACAAAAGACCCCGAATAGCCAAAGCAATCTTGAGAACAAAAAAACGGAGCTGGAGGAATCAGGCTCCCTGACTTCAGACTATACTACAAAGCTACAGTAATCAAGAGAGTATGGTACTGGCACAAAAACAGAAAGATCAATGGAACAGGATAGAAAGCCCAGAGATAAATCCACGCACATATGGTCACCTTATCTTTGATAAAGGAGGCAGGAATGTACAGTGGAGAAAGGACAGCCTCTTCAATAAGTGGTGCTGGGAAAACTGGACAGGTATATGTAAAAGTATGAGATTAGATCACTCCGTAACACCATACACAAAAATAAGCTCAACATGGATTAAAGACCTAAATGTAAGGCCAGAAACTATCAAACTCTTAGAGGAAAACAGCCCAGAACACTCTATGAAATAAAGCACAGCAAGATCCTTTTTGACACACCTCCTAGAGAAATGAAATAAAAAAGAAAATAAACAAATGGGACCTAATGAAACTTAAAATCTTTTGCACAGCAAAGGAAACCATGAACAAGACCAAAAGACAACCCTCAGAATGGGAAAAAAATATTTGCAAATGAAGGAACTGACAAAGGATTAATCTCGAAAATTTATAAGCAGCTCATGCAGCTCAATATCAAAAAAACAAACAACCCAATCCAAAAATGGGCAGAAGACCTAAACAGACATTTCTCCAAAGAAGATATACAGACTGGCAACAAGCACATGAAAGAATGCACAACATCATTAATCATTAGAGAAATGCAAATCAAATTGCAATGAGATATCATCTCACACCAGTCAGAATGGCCATCATCAAAAAATCCAGAAACAATTAATGCTGGAGAGGGTGTGGAGAAAAGGGAACACTCTTGCACTGCTGGTGGGAATGTGAATTGGTACAGCCACTATGGAGAACAGTATGGAGGTTCCTTAAAAAACTACAAATAGAACTACCATATGACCCAGCAATCCCACTAGTGGGCATATACCCTGAGAAAACCATAACTCAAAAAGAGTCATGTACCAAAATGTTCATTGCAGCTCTATTTACAATAGCCCAGAGATGGAAACAACCTACGTGCCCATCATCAGATGAATGGATAAAGAAGATGTGGCACATACATACAATGGAATAATTCTCAGCCATAAAAAGAAACGAAATTAAGCTATTTGTAGTCAGGTGGATGGATCTAGAGTCTGTCATACAGAGTGAAGCAAGTCAGAAAGAGAAAGACAAATACCATACGCTAACACATATATATGGAATTTAAGGAAAAAAATGTCATTTAGAACCTAGGGGTAAGAGAGGAATAAAGACACAGACCTAGTAGAGAATGGACTTGAGGATATGGGGAGGGGGAAGGGCAAGCTGTGACGGAGTGAGAGAGTGGCATGGACATATATACACTACCAAACGTAAAAAAGATAGCTAGTGGGAAGCAGCCTCATAGCACAGGGAGATCAGCTTGGTGCTTTGTGACCACCTAGAGGGGTGGGATAGGGAGAGTGGGAGGGAGGGAGACACCAGAGTGAAGAGATATGGGAACATATGTATATGTATAACTAATTCACTTTGTTATAAAGCAGAAACTAACACACTATTGTAAAGCAATTATACTCCTATAAAGATGTTAAAAAAATAAATAAATAAAAATAAAAAATGGGCAAAAGATCTGGACACCTGAAAAAGAAAATATACAGATGGCAAGTAAGCATATGAAACGATGTTTAATATCTTATATCATTGGTGAATTCCAAATTAAAGCAATGAGATATTACTACACACCTATTTGAATGACCAAAACCCAAAACACTGAAAAAACCAAATGCTAGTGAAAATGTGGAGCAACAGGAATTCTCATCCATTGTAGGTGGAGATGTAAAATGGTACAGCCACTTTGTAATACAAACTGGCAGTTTCTTACAAAGTTAAACATACTCTTATCATATGATCCAGCAATTGTGTCCACAAAAAAAGCCTACACATAGATGTTTACAGCAGCTTTATTCACAGTTGCCAAAACTGGGAAGCAACCAAGATGTCTTTCAGTAAATTAACGGATAAATTGTGATATATCCAGACAACTGAATATTATTCAGCACTGAAAAGAAATGAGCTATCAAGCCATGAAAAGACATGGAGGAAAGTAACGCATATTGCTACATGAAAGAAGCCAATGTAAAAAGTTCACATACTGTGGAATTCCAACAATTGACATTCTAGAAAAGGTAAATCTATGGAAACAGTAAGAAGACCAGGGTTGCCAGGAATCAACAGGCAGAGCACAGAGGATTTTTAGGGCAGCAAAACTATTCTGTATGATGTTACAATGGTAGATGCATATCATTAAACATTTATCCAAACCCACACAATGTACAACACCAAGAGTGAACTCTAATGTAAACTATGGACTTTAGGTGATAATGATGTGTCAGTGCAGGTTCACTGCTTATAACAAAGGTACCACTATGTTGCAGGATGTTCATAGTGGAAGAGTTCGTGTGTGTTTGTGGGTATATGGGAACTCTGTATTTTCTGCTCAATTTTGCTGTGAACCTAAAATGCTCTAAAAACCAGTTCATTAATGTTTTTAAAGCAAAGGAGTAACCCTTTCTCTTTCCTTGTAATGATTTGTTCCATTCCCAGAGCTTCCTGTCCACCCATGCCACTCTCCTGAATTCCACCTGGATATCAAACAGTCATCTCAGACTCAGCATGCCTAGTACTGAATCCTTGGTCTTCCTTCTCTCAAATTTTCTTCTCCAACAATCTTCCATATCTCACTAAATAGCTACTCCATCCTTCTAGTTGTTCAGATCAAAATCCTCGGCGTCATCCCTGACTCTCATGCTTCGTCACATTCCCCTTCCAATTCCACTTCCAATAAATGAGCAGGAAATCTGATCACTTATCATACCTCCAGCATTATACTGTCTTGGTCCGAGCCACCACAACCTCTCCTCAAATTGGTCTCTTCTGTTCTTGCTCCCCTTATAATCTATTCTCCACAAAGCACTCAGATTGATCCTTGCAAAAAACAAATCAGATCACATCATTTCACTCTTCAAACGTTTCATGGCTTTCCTTCTCACTCAATAACCTTACAATGTCCTCTCACAAGGAGCTGAATAGCCCTACATGCTCTTCCCACCCTCCAACACACCTTCTTACTTATCTGACTCTGTTTCTTATTATTCATCCCCACTCATTCATGCTACTCTAACCACAAGGACTGTTTTGTGATTCCTAGCAAAAAGGTCTCAAAAAGGTACCACCTCAGGACCTCTATACTTGCTGTTCTCTGTGCCCAGAAAGCTCTTCCTCCAAATAAATGGTTTTCTCATCTCTTACAAGTCTTTGCTGACAGCGAAGTCTTCCCTGATCACCACCCTCCAATAGACTCTATTCAACTACTGGTGAATACCTATAGATGCTCCACTATTCACTTTCCCTACTTTGTATTTCTCCAAAGAATGCAACACTTTATAACTTTACATACATACACATATATACATATACGTGTATGTATATATATATATATATACACACACACACACACACACACACACAGGGAGAGAGAGAGAGAGACAGCACACACATGCACACTTATATTTTATTTATTTATTTTGTTTATTATCTTCCTCCCTCAAATAGGATGTGAGCTCCTTGAGGACAGAAATTTCCAATAAAATACAAATATTTTATTCACTGCTGTATCCTTAGTTCTTAGAACAATGCCTGGCAACTGAGAGGTACACAAACATTTGTTGAATAATAATCATATAAATACTTACGATATGTCATCTTATGGCAAGGGCTGGGGCAAGAGCGTTACAGCACAGCAAGTCTAGACTTAATTTCAAAAAATTCTTCTAAATGAGAAAAGCTGTGAAAAAACACAACTGTGTAACCATTAGAGGGAGCTGGAGTAGCTGAACTGACTAGTTTATTTACCAGCATTACTAACCTTGAAAAATCCATAGAGTTCATGGACTATTTAAGTTCCACTGAACAGTAGTGTGCAAACAACCTCCCTTAAGGAGTGTTCCTTCAACTTCTCCCCTCTCTACTTTTAGATTTATGTTTCTTCACTCATTCTTTTCCCCTCTATTCTCTTGGTGCCCGATTCTATTCCCTCCTGCCCTCTGGCTCCAGTTCTCTATTTCATCAATTATATCCCCTTAGCATTACACCTTCAAACACTCCAGCAGGCTTTTTACCTCTTTTTACACATTCCTGTTTTCTTGATCCCTTAAAATTCTCAAACTCCAGTGTTTTTCTTCCCTTCTCACTTCATCAACAATTTACCAAAAACTAGGTTTATTTTCACTGCTTCTACTTCCTGACCATCTTTGTTCAAAGAAGTGGTTCTTAACCAGGGTGTACTTGAAAATCTCCTGGAATTTTTTCATGCCCAGGTTCCACACACTGAAATTCTGACTTGATGAGTTTGTACTGGGGGGAAGGGCACTAAACATAAGTATGCTGGTGAAAACAACTCCCTAACAGAGTCTACTGCACACCCCAGATTAAGAACCATTACCTCAAATACCTGCCATATGTTTTTTCTGGTCATAATAATGATAATATTCCACCAACTGAGGAGTATAATTAAATCAACCCTCTGTATCTGACACACATGAAAAACAAACAAAAAGGCTCCTGGTCACCAAATCCAACTGTGTTCTCTTAGTTTTATCCTTTCCAAACTTTACAAGATATTTGATACCACCAGCTTTTAAGTATGCTCCTCTCTTCGATAACTTTTTGGTCTTTTATTTTTTTGGTCTCCCTTCCTCCCTGCCAATTTGTCTTAATCCATCTAGATCAGTGCCTCTCAATGTGATCCAAGGGTCAGCAGCATCACTATCATTTGGAAACTTGTAAGAAATGAAAACTCCTCAGGCCCCATCCCAGACATCAGAAACTCCAGGGATGGGGCCCAGAAATCTAGGCATTCTTGTGATTATTATGCATGCTGATGTTTGGGAACCACTGTGCTAAGCCACCTGTTTTAGAAATATGGGAGGAATCTACAATCACAGAACTGAAGCTCCAACAGAGTAGATGTCAATACATCCATATTTTGAAGTTAACTGCTAGTGAAATTATAGTACTTGTCATAAGAAATGGCAATTAGGAATAACGATAGCTACCATTATTAGGGCAATTAGTATGTGCTAGATATTATGGTAAGCTGTTAATACACTTGATCTCACTTATCAGGTGTTATAATTATCATTTTTACAGATGAGGAAACTGACACTTAGAGAAAGATTTTTAACATCTTGCCTCCAAATTTCACGCCCTTGACCACCATATTATTGTCTCCTGCAAAGAGTGGGAAAGGAGTCTTGGACAGAATCCTAAGAAGACTCAGTGGAAGTGACTGAGGTTGACTGGTCAAAGAATGAGAGGAAAAACCAGAAATAAGGGAGGAAGTCCAGGTGAGGAAAGTTTTAAGTAGGAAGCCTTAATCACAGTAGTTGGGATTTTTTTTGTTTTTTCAGTGAATCTACAGACCACAGAGGATGTAGAACTTTTTTAGAAAATGTTTTATGGTGGCTACTCATTCTCTCTGATTCCCAAGTTTTACTGACAAAAACCAGACACTAACTTGCAGTGTTTTGAGGGGAACAGTGGTTAATATTATATATATTTTTAAAAAGTGACATGAAGAAAAAGTTTTCTTCATGTGGAGAGGGGATAAATTGAGGGGAGAAACCTTACAAGTTTACTAAGAGCCAGAATAGGTTTTCTGCTTTGCAGGCACAGAAGCCTAGAGTAACCAAGTAGTCAATCCTGACTCATTTTTAAAACTAAAGTATCAATTTTCTTCACTTATAAGCTGAGTAAACATTTGCTCACGGTATTCTCTGCGATGGGTAAATCCATCTAGCAGACGAAAGCTAGGTGTAGGGGTGATGAGCTTGAGTGGTGAGGGGCAAGAGGAAGATAATCCCTGTTATGAGCCGGAGGTGACTAGAAGGCCAGTGGTGCTGGTGCAGTGAAGAGAACTGGCTGGCAGAAAATAGGACAAGCCTATTGAGGGCACTCTGAAGTGAAGAGACTCATTAGCCAAATACTCAAATCACCTTTTAGGAGGAGTATAATGCAATTGACTAGTCTCTCTAATTGGTCTAATAGGTTACAGCTTCTTTAGTTACATTAGCTTTCATAAGATACCATCTGGCCCGCTTAATTCGCTTACAAATTTCCTAAATTCCAGCAGCAACCTATTTGTGTCTTTCTACAAATGATTAATCTTCCTTTCATGTTGACTTTTCACTTGTTTCAGTGTCAGAAGTTGACCTTTTAAAAGAATTGGCCTTTTTCTGATGTCTATTTTGTCAATATCCGCAAAGCTTTTTCACCTCTTTTAGAAGGATAATCCACAGACTAATACATGGGAACATATTTCCATACTTGTTTCTTATCCATATTCCAAATAATGTTGTTCAAATACTAAATATAATTTCAGCATTTTGAATTTCTTCCATTACCCCATGAACTTTATGTGATACAAATTACTATCTTTCCAACAGCACTTATTAACATCTAAGTGTATTCATTAGGCACTTAGTACCTACCCAGCAGCCCTAGGTACTGGGATAACACAGAAGACTGACGTTCCAGTAGCAAGAGAGAAATAAGGCCAGTAGTATCAGTTTAGCAGAAAAGGGGGGTGACTAATTCATTCTGATGGATCTGGCAATTTTTCCAAGTGGTGAATTAGGCTGAGTCTGAAGGGATGAATAGGAGTTCATTAGCTACTGGAAAAGGGAAGTATCCCTAGCACCTCCCTCCCCAAATCTGGTAATGTTAGTGGCATTTAACTTAAAATAACAGTAAAAGAAAGAATAAAATGACAATAACACAAGAAGAAATCGTGCTCACTTCATGATTTGGGGGTTGGAGGGGGTACTCAGCCTTTAAACACACTTCAGATCTGAAAGTAAATGTTTATAAAACAGGATTCACAATCGAGGGAAAGGGGTGGAGGAGGAAGAAGTTCAGTTTGTTTTATTGTATTAAGTTAAACAAATGAGTAAAAATATCAACATCTATGCTTGGGAACACATACTACTTTCCATAAAGATCCTAAGCTTGAAAATGAAAGCCTCAGAATCTTATCTAAAATTACAATATTTGCCCTGGTGTTTTTTTTTTTTTTTTGCGGTACGCGGGCCTCTCACTGTTGCGGCCTCTCCCGTTGCGGAGCACTGGCTCCGGACGCGCAGGCTCAGCGGCCATGGCTCACGGGCCCAGCCGCTCCGCGGCATGTGGGATCTTCCCGGACCGGGGCACGAACCCGGTCCCTTGCATCGGCAGGCGGACTCTCAACCACTGCGCCACCAGGGAAGCCCCTGCCCTGGTGTTTTATATCCCCAATACCAAACAATCAACCACACCCTAACCAACTTCCACTTACTCTAACTTTCACATCTCCACATCCTTCAAAGTTTGGCTTAATTTATAGTATAACTATCTCAAAGCATTAATTTAGTTCTAAGTTTTGGCACTCCACCTCTTCATCCTTCCGTTCAATTATTTCCTCTTAAATTCCATTAATTCCGCCTTTCTCCTTAAGGGACACTTAGAAAATACATCAACAGCACAATTACAAAACCAATGGCTGCAGCCAGTCTGCACACACACACTCATTTCCACTCACATCCTTCTCGAGGCTGTTTCTACCACTGATCAAAATCAGCGGACCAGGAAGGAGGAAAAAGCTGAGCCAGGAGGGTTGCTCCCTTCCTTCCACTCCCCCCAAGCCTGCCCCCCCCGCTCCCCATTCCCCCAGGGCCGCACCGCGACCTCGTGCGCCCCCCCTCCACCGACCCGCCCCCGCTGTCACCAGCCACTGCCTAGAAAACAGTCATAGCCTTTGTTAAAACGTCCATGAGCACAATGTACCAGAAGACGGACACATTCCCGGGGGCGGGGTGAAGAAAGTCACACGAATGCCACTCCCTCCTTGGCACAAGCTTGGGGCGACAGCCCACCTCCTCCAAATCCTCTCCCCCCGCGACGCGGAATGTTCCTGGCAACTCTGCACTCCGAGACGGCAGCGCGGGGGAAGGGACAGGCCCGGGACGCCCGCCGCTCAGGGGCACCAAGCGAGGGTACTGAACTTGAAGCTGGGACACCCTCCAGCGCTCTTGGCGAGGCTCCCGGTTCTGCCAAGCCTGAGTCCGGACTTCCAGCCTCTGGAGCCCTTTCCTTACTCCTCACACATACCCTCTCCCGCTCCCGCCACCACGCACTCAGCTCCCCACGCAGCCGGGGCCGGACACTGTCCGGCAGCGAGGCCAGCCCCGCTGCCGCACGTCTGGTAGGTTTCTCCTTATGGGGCCGACGTCTCCCCGGGCCGCCACCCGCACACGTTCCGAACCCTCCCCGGACGCCCGCCCGAACCACGTTCCCCGGCTGCGAGCCCCGCGCCGCCACCGCACTCACCGCGCGTCCCGCGCCACTACTCCGCGCTCCTGCCGGCAGCCAACCGCGCTTGCGCCTTCCCACCGCCGCCGAGCCCAGGAGGAGCCAGGAGCCGACGGGAAGGGCGGTGGGAAGCGGCGGGGGCGGGGCCCGGGCGGAGTTAGGAAGGGGAGGGGCGGGGCCAGGCAGGGTGGGAAACAGAGGGGCGGGGCCTCCGCCGCCTAGGTTCGGAAGACTTAGTGCTCAGGGCACCGCGTTAGAGCTTTCCACTCTTGAGATCTGTTATAAATAACACTGGCAAGAGAAGTCGTCGAGGCCCCTGGGTGCACCCCACGCACATTCACACTCCAGAAAGCCCAGCATGGCGCGGGGCCAAGCTAGCCAGCCCCCCTGCGTCAGCACGCCTCTCCCTGGACCCACCCTAGATCCTCGCGAGCCTTTCACCCTTTTACATGCCTACCTCCCCACACACTATTCCGCCCACTGGCCTCTCTCCTCATTGCGCGGTGTCCTCAGCCCATGGTAAGCGGCATGGAAATTTCTCACCCACAAAGCGCCTGTGCAGGGCACCCTAGTTAACATGTCTCTGCTGTGTGAGCCCAGAACGTGGTTGGTGACTTTCCAACCGTTGCCCACTGTTACAGTTCAGCCCTTTCCCTGAGAACAAACTCTTCTGCTGTTCTGGCCTTTTGCTGACAACATCTGCTTTTTCTTAAAAAAAACAAAACAAAAAAAAGTCTTGAACAAACCTACCCAAATATCTTGGGGAGAAGAACACATGTTGTCAAATAAGACCCATTATTGACCCTGCTTTTTTAGGGAGCTACCTCAGAATTTGAGCCTTCTTAAAAGCCCCTCTGAGAAACAGAATATTCAGCCTGTGTTGTCCTGTGAATTTTGCTCTATTGGTTTCAGGTTTTCTGGCAGTTAGCATTTTAAGAAGCCTAACTTGATTATTATTCCATGCTGCATGCGTGCTTAGTTTTAAGTTCTGTACTTTTCTGTTTAAAATCTGGTAAGCTGTGGTATCTCACATGCCTTCAGATCAGCTATTAAAACAAACACACCTGAGTGAATCCAAAGTGAATTGGCCTGTGGGCCTGAAGTGATTTATTCCAAATTACTTTTCCTTTCTTCTTTTTACTTTAGTTATGATGGAACTAAGAAACATTTGGCTTATTAAGAATAATAGAATTGCCACAGGGCCACATCAATAGTCCTTCCCAGCAAGTATTCTGACCGAAAAGGGAAAGGAACATTTTTGGGGAGAGACTGGTCACTGCCCTTAGAGATCTGAATATCCTGAAATTCTTCCCATTAACCTTTGTGATTCTTCCGTTTGTGTATTTTACAAACCAGACTTTCTGAACTCATTTCTGTTTTGCTTTTGTCAAATAAGCATAGGGGGACTGCAGTAAGAACAGACTGCAAGAGGGTATGTATACTGGTAAATGTAGACAGACTCTGTAGGCTGAATAAATCTGTAAGTGCCTGGAAGTAGGACCTTGTCCTAGTTACTTCACTGGTAAAATGTTTTACATACAGAAGGTGCTAAAAGAAAAAACAACAATAACACTGTGTTAATAAAGATAATTTTTGCATCTTTAATAGATGCAGATATATGTTTGTTCACTTTCATTTGATTACGGATTTATTTTCTATTTTATATCTGAATTTGTCTGAATATTTTTTTTGTCTGAATATTTTGATTGAAGTGACGAAAACTAAAATGCAGTAGCTTAGGCAAAAAGAGAAAGTTATTGTGTAACCCAAGTTGTGAAAGGGAAGTCTATGATTGGCCTTAAGAATAAATGGAACCAGTAACTGAATGCTTCAAATTCCAGATTAGGCTCTCAACCCTGCCTCTCTTGGAAGGGTTCACTCTTCAGAACCTCCAAGTCATGTTCTGTACACTTGGAACCATGGCTTCGGACAAATTGTGGGCTCACATCTACCAAGCTGTCAGCAGACAGAAAGTACCTCTCTTCCCGAAGTTTCAATTTTTAGAACACCAGATAAAGAGCATGACTGGGTGAGGCTGAGTCATATAACCATTCTTGGAGAGAAAGTGCAGGTGGGACATAAGAATGGTACCCCCCAGTAGAAACTCAAAGTTGGAGGAAAAAAATGAAGAGAAAATTTCTAAATGAAAACAGAAGGTAGAAGGAGATGCTGTCTTCAGAAGAGAAGCGCTAGAGAGACCGAAAAAAAAAAAAAGTTCAATGTTCACCATGGAACAACTGTATTTAAGGAATACAGCCTTGGAATTATCTTTGATCTCTCTCTCTCTTATTCAAGTACTAACCAGTCTTCTCAATAATGTCTCTGTATTGGTTTTCCATGGCTGCTGTTAAAAAAATCACCACAAACTTCATGGCTTAAAACAACACAAATGTATTACAGCTCTAGAGGTCAGAAGTCTGAAAAGTGTCACACTGGGCTAAAATCAAGGCGCCAGATGGGTTGAGTTCCTTTATGGAGGTTCTAAGGGAGAATGATTTTTCTTGACTTTTCCACTTTCCAGACACCACCCACACACCCTGGATAATGGCCCTTTCCTTTCCATTGCTGTAAAGCCAGCAATGACATTCCTCTCTCACACTGACAATTCTGCTTACCTCTTCCACATTTGAGGACCTTTGTGATTATATCAGTCCCACCCAGATAATCCAAAACAATCTCCTTATTTTAAGGTCAGTTTTTTAGCAACCTCAATTCCATCTGAAACTTTAATGCCCCTTTGCCATTTAACATAATATTTCCACAGGTTCTGGCTACTAGCACATGGACATGGTGGGGGCATTATTAACCCTACCATAGTCTTTATTTTCATAAAAATAATAGAGCCTAAGGCATTGGTTCCCAAACTGGGACACTTCTAACAGATACTGATGTCTGGATACCACCCCGAGATCTAATGATTTAATTGGCCTGGAGTCCACTGGCCCTTAAACACACACACACACACACACACACACACACACACACACACACACACACACACACACGATTGGATCAGGATGGACCCTCTCACCCATGCTGGCCCAATCAGAGAACTTGCCTGGAGATTTAGAACTTGCCTGGGGATTAGAAAGGGGAAATTAGTAACACTGGGTGTTTGGAGCTATAATATCAATTTAGGACCTATGGCATCAGGAGAAAGATAAAAAACAAGTCAAGAAAGGGAAGAGACACAAAGAGAAAGGAGGTAAACAGAGTGGAGCCAAGCCTGGAGTCTCAGTGGCTGTCCACCTCCTGCTTACAGTGGCATTCTTACCCTTGGCTGCTATGAGGCACCCCTGCATTCTCATAAGAAAATCTTATTTTGCTGAAGCTAGCTCACATTGGTTTCTCTTGCATAAACCCCCAAATGTTCTCATTAATACATGATGTGAGCTTAATTTTCCCCCAATTGCTTATTTATGAGATGTCTCTTGTTTAAGAAATGAAGCAAATTTCAGAACCAAACTGTCAGAGTTGGTATTCAAGAGCTGTCTACTTCACTAGTACCCCACCTCCTGGTTACCCTCCTTCCTCTTAATAGTTACTCAAAGGCCCAGAAGGGGACTCACAAGTTATCTCAGCCTTTTTCTCATTCAATAGTCCAGTCTCCACAAGACACACCAGGTGGATGTAGTTCTAGTTCTCTGCTTGACTGCTGGCAAGTAAATGACTTGCAAATCAAATCTCCGGCCTCCCCTTCTCCTAATCTTCAGTTCTATAGTTAAAACTGACTAAGGGATCTTTCCTCCTCAACTGATAAGAAATGAAACTCAGTTTTTCTTCCAAATCCTGCTTTTGTCCTGCAATTTCTTTCCTTGTTAATGAAACCCCTACGCACCCCATCACACATTAGAAATGGGAAAGTCACATGCAAAGTAAATTAGTTATTGCTATTCCCCTTGCTCTCCTAGTACCAGCAACCCCCTCTTCTTTATGCCTGAATCTTTCACTTCACCCAGACCTCTGAGGCAGGGGAACAATGTAGCTCTGGCATTAATTACAAAGCCTGACACATACAAGGTTAGAAAAAATTCTTGTGGGAAATAAAGAAGGAACACAAGGAAATAAGATTCCATGCTGTCTTCTGCTCATGACTTGCCAGATCCTTTTTTCATCCCTTAATCATTTCACTCATTAGTTCTCCAATTTCCAATCTAATAGTTTGCACCCAGCACTTGCTTCAAGAATTGGCTTAAACACTCATGTCCAGAATAAGCGGAGGGGTGCATACCCTGTTGTGCCCCTACTCTGGTAAATCCTTTCCTTTAGGACTTTTCATCACTTATGTGGTTAATCCCTACTGATGATATAATTTAGTTTTTCCTGACTTTGTTGTATTGTTCCATGTATTTACATTTCTAACTCCCATGTGGTTGGGAAACTGCAAGAAAGCAGAGTTTAATTTTTGTATTTCTTTTGTATCATCTCAAACAATCTTGGTAAACATACAGGTAGCATGGAAGACCATATGATGGGCCATAAAACTAAGGTCAATAAACTTAAGAGGACTGAAATGAAACAGAGTATGCACTCTGACTACAATGAGATTAAATTAGAAATAAGTACAATAGGGACTTCCCTGGTGGTCCAGTGACTAAGACTGGCACGCCCAATGCAGGGGGCACGGGTTCAATCCCTGGTCAGGGAACTAGTTCCCACATGCTGCAACTAAGAGTTCGCACGCCACAACTAAAGACCCTGCATTGCCGCAACTAACAGATCCCGCATGCCACAACGAAGATCCCGCACAAGGCAACTAACCGCAACTAAGACCTGGCACAGCCAAATAAATTAATTAATTGAAAATAATAAAAAATAAAATTATCAAAACATTAAAAAAAGAAATAAGTACAATAGATATTTAGACAAAATCCATATATTTGGAAATAAAATAATAGAAAAAGTCAATCATGTTTTATATGCTAGCACACAATTAGAAAATAAAACTGGAAACAGTTTAATTTATGATAACATCAGAAACTATAAAGTGGTTAAGAATAAATTTCACAAAGGATATGCAAGACCTCTTTATTATTAACTACAAAAAACTGCTGATAGAAATTCAGAAAGACCTAACTAAATGGAAAGATACACCATGTTCATGTACTGGAAAACTCAATGTTAAGACATATTTCTCCCAGTTTTGATTTTAGACTCATCACATTCCCAATCATAATCCCAGCAGACCTAAAAAATAATCACACTGAATATAAAAGGAATATAGGAAAATAAAGCCATATAGGAATGTAAAGGAAGAATACAAATTATCCAAAGCAATTTTGAAAAAGAAAAGCAAACTTAGAGGACTTACAATAACTGACTTTTAAGACCTACTATAACGTCATAGACAGCCTGGCATACAGACCAATAGAAATATCAATAGATTAAATAGAGAGCACAGAAGTGTCCCACTTATATGGTCATTTGATTACTGACAAAGTAGCCAAGGCAATCTGTTAGGGACAGGAGAGCCTTTTCCATGAATAATGCTGGAATAACGGGGTACCCATATGCAAAGATATTGAAACTTGATTCCTACCTCACACAATAAAAACTTAATTTGAGATAGAACATAGACCTAAATGTACAAAGTAAAACTATCAATCTTGTATGTGGGGGACTTCCCTGGTGGCACAGTGGTTAAGAATCCACCTGCCAATGCAGGGGACACGGGTTCGAGCCCTGGTCCGGGAAGATCCCACATGCCATGGAGCAACTAAGCCCGTGCGCCACAACTACTGAGCCTTCGCTCTAGAGCCCGCGAGCAACAACTACTGAGCCTGCAAGCCACTACTACTGAAGCCCACGCACCTAGAGCCCATGCTCCGCAACAAGAGAAGCCACTGCAATAAGAAGCCTGCCGCACCACAATGAAGAGTAGCCCCCGCTTGCCCCAACTAGAGAAAGCCTGCGTGCAGCAACGAAGACCCAATGCAGCCAAAAATAAATTAGTTAAGTAATATTAAAAAATAAAATAAAATAAATCATTTATGTGGAAACAGAATATTTTTGTGACTTGGAGGTAGGCAAAGATTTCTAAGAACAAAGAAAGCAATAACCATAAACAAAAATAATGATGAATTAGACTTCATGAAAATTTAAAACTTTTGTTCATCAAATGGTATCATTTAGAAAATTAATGAAAAACCTTCAGACTGGGAGAAAACTCTGCATAACATATATCTCATAAAATACTGCCATCAATATACAAACAGAATTTCTGAAACTCAATAATAAAAAGAAAAAAGCAATTTAAAAATGAACAAAAAAGTTGAGTAGAGATCTCACAAAGGAAGAGATACAAATGGTCAATGAGCACATGACAATGCGCCCAACATCATCAATCATCAGGGAAATGCAAAATAAAACCACAATTAGCTCACAAAACATACCCACCAGTTTGGCTAAAATTGAAAAGATCAACACCACCAAATGTTAGTGAACATATGGAGCAATCGGAACATTCATACATTGTCGGTGGGAGTGAAACAACATACAACTACTTTGGACAAAGATCTGGCAGCTTCTTCTAAAATTAGACATATGCCTACTCTATAACCAAACAACTCCCCTCATCAGTATTTACTCAAGAGAAATGATAACAAATGTGTACAAAAAAGACTAGTATGAAAAGGTTCTTAACAGCTTTATTTACAGTAGTCTGAAATTGGAAACAGAGTTGCCCATAAGTAAGACAATGAATAAACAAACTGAGATCTTCACACAAGGAGGTATAACACAGCAAAAAAAAAAAAAAAAAGAAAAATAAATGAACTACTGAAACAAGTAACAATGTGGATGAATCTGAAAAAAAAGTGCTGAGTGAAGAAAGCCTTACATGAAAGACTATGTAGGAACAAAATGAAAAGACAACCCACAGAATGGGAGAAAATATTTGCAAATGAAGTGACCAACAAGAGATTAATCTCCAAAATATACAAACAGCTCATGCAGCTCATTATCAAAAAAACAGGGCTTCCCTGGTGGCACAGTCGTTGAGAGTCCGCCTGCCAATGCAGGGGACACGGGTTCGTGCCCTGGTCTGGGAAGATCCCACATGCCGCAGAGCGGCTGGGCCCGTGAACCATGGCCGCTGAGCCTGCGTGTCCGGAGCCTGTGCTCCGCAACGGGAGAGGCCACAACAGTGAGAGGCCCGCGTACCGCAAAAGACAAACAAACAAACAAACAACCCAATCCAAAAATGGGCAGAAGACCTAAATAGACATTTCTCCAAAGAAGACATACAGATGGCCAACAAACACATGAAAAGATGCTCAACATCACTAATCATTAGAGAAATGCAAATCAAAACTAAAATGAGGTATCACCTCACACAGGTCAGAATGGCCATCATCAAAAAATCTACAAACAATAAATGCTGAAGAGGGTGTGGAGAAAGGGAACCCTCTTGCACTGTTGGTGGGAATGTAAATTGATACAGCCACTATGGAGAACAGCATGGAGGTTCCTTAAAAAACTAAAAATAGAACTACTAGATGACCCAGCAATCCCACTACTGGGCATATATCCTGAGAAAACCGTAATTCAACAAGAGTCATGTACCACAGTGTTCATTACAGCACTATTTACAATAGCCAGGACATGGAAGCAACCTAAGTGTCCATCGACAGATGAATGGATAAAGAAGATGTGGCACATATATACAATGGAATATTACTCAGCCATAAAAAGAAACGAAATTGAGTTATTTGTAGTGAGGTAGATGGACCTAGAGTCTGTCATACAGAGTGAAGTAAATCAGAAAGAGGAAAACAAATACTGTATGCTAACACATATATATATGGAATCTAAAAAAAAAATGGTCACAAGGAACCTAAGCGCAAGATGGGAATAAAGATGCAGACCTACTAGAGAATGGACTTGAGGACATGGGGAGGGGGAAGGGTAAGCTGGGACAAAGTGACAGAGTGGCATGGACATATATACACTACCAAATGCAAAACCGATAGCTAGTGGGAAGCAGCCGCATAACACAGGGGGATAAGGTCTGTGCTTTGTGACCACCTAGAGAGGTGGGATAGGGAGAGTGGGAGGGAGGGAGATTCAAGAGGGAACAGATATGGGGATATATGTATATGTATAGCTGATTCACTTTGTTATAAAGCAGAAACTAACATACCATTGTAAAGCAATTATACTCCAATAAAGGTGTTAACAAAAACAAAACTAAAAATAGAGCTACCATATGATCCAGTAATCCCACTCCTGGGCATATATCCATATAAAAACATAGTTTGAAAGGATACATGACACCAATTTTCATTTCAGTACTGTCTACAATAGCTAATACATGGAAGCAACCTAAATGTCCATCGACAGATGAATGGATAAAGAAGATGTGGTACATATATACAATGGAATATTACTCAGCCATTAAAAAGAATGAAATAATGCCATTTGCAGCAACATGGATGGACCTGGAGATTATCATACTGAGTGAAGTAAGTCAGACAGAGAAAGACAAATATCATATGATATTGCTTACATGTGGAATCTAAAAACACGGTACAAACGTACCTATTTACAAAACAGAAATAGTCACAGATGTAGAAAACAAACTTATGGTTACCACGGGGGAAGGGGGGCGTGGATCAATTGGGAGACTGGGATTGACATATATACACTACTATATATAAAATAGAAAACTAATAAGAACCTATTGTATAGCACAGGGAACTCTACTCAATACTCTGTAATGACCTATAGGGGAATAAGATCTAAAAAAAGAGTGAATACATGTATAACTGATTCACTTTGCTGTATGCTGTACAGCAGAAACCAACACAACACTGTAAATCAACTATACTCCACTAAAAATTAATTTAAAACATACAAAACCAAAACCAAAACCGAACCAAAAAAAAAAGGAAAGAAAGAATGTGTATGATACCATTTACATGAATTTCTAGAGCAGGCTAAACTCATCTATGGTGGAAAAAAAAGACAATGGTATTTCCCTGTGGGGTGTTGGGAGATTCACTGGGAAGTGGTACGCAGGCATGAGAAAATTTATGGGATGATATTAACATACTGTATTCTGGGTGCACAGATCTGTGCATCTGTGGAACCTCACCGAATGGCACACTCAAGACATCTGCATTATATTGTATCGAAATTTTACCTCAAAAGAAAAAAATACAACCAAATATTAAACTCTAATGAATTCTAATGTATTTTAGGGGGAATATACTGATATGTACGATCTACTTTCAAATGTGTTGAAAATCATTTGGACTGATGCAAGGATGAAGTAATGGATAGATGGACAGATAAAAGCAAGTAAAGTTAAATGTTATTTGTAGAATCTCTTTGGTGAGTGTTCACTGTACAATCCTTCCCACTTGTCTGTATCATTGAAAAATTTTATAGTAAAATATTGGAAAAATACTCAGCAAAATGTGATATAATTAGGAGATGTTAAATAAACATTTTTTTCTATCCATATTTACTGAGTCTCATCAGAATACAGGAATTTCTTTTGGCTACAGAATACAAAAGTTAGTTACATAATAATTATGACTGCCATGTATGTGCAGCTTAACTTATTTAAATCTTTAGATAATCCAGGGAGCCAATATTTACATTTTTTAAAAGGTCTTAAAGCACATTGGAAATTCCAACGTATATCTACAGAATTCAATCTGTCTGTCCATACATGTCTGTAAAAATATATATGAAAGAATATCCTCTGGTTTACTGTCATGATGGAGAGAGTATGGCTTTTCATTTCTAATGTCCATGGCTCATTTTGTTTACAACTTTCATTGTATCACAGAGTAATCCAAAAGCATAGTCTATCATCCTCCTGAATTCACTAAAAGGTAAGGTTATGTAAAAAACATATTTCATTTTCAATGAATGTTTTATATATCTCACTAATGTTAAATGTCTATTTTAAATAATCCTTCATCACATTCAAGAAATGAGGTGATTCTCTGTTCATTATAATTGGGCTACAGAACCTCTTGGAAAATACTTGGCAATACGGATACAATGCCTATCCTCAAAGAACCTGAAAACTAAAAGAGAATGCTGTTTTTGCATCTAACATGTGCTTGCAATATCAAAAATATGACTTCAAAAGTACGAATTTTAATTCAATACAAAATATAAATGAAATTTTATGGTTAGGCACCTCAGCATTTTAAATGCCAACTTTATCGGTACACCTGGGAACACAGGAATGAATATTTACTTAGTTGCCTCTAAAAATAAAATAAATCAACTTTCAAATATATATTTTAAAGTCCTTTACTATAATTTGTAATTTGCTATTTCAATTTAACTACTCAAGAATTTGGTAAAAAAATTTCAAGAAAAAATATAAAGATTTAAATCACAAAACATTAAATGATGTAAGGTATAAAAACAGGAAAAGTCTGTATTCTAATAAAATATATTGAGGGTGTGTATATTATGGGAACTCTCTTTGGCAGCCATTCAGGTATGCCTCTCAGATCTTCCTTCAAGAAAGAAAATTCTTGCTCAGCTACAAACAGTAGGCTTAGCGGGCAGCCTCCAGCTATATCACCTTCAGGATGCGCCTCAACTTCGGAGGTGGGGGCAGAGGCGATGCATGCTTGATGGGCAATCCCCACCATGTGAATGAGCATGGTGGGTCACTGGTACCTGGCCCTTCCTGCCCAATGTGGGACTCCTCTAAGGAGCAATCTTTGGTCTGGAGCTCCCTCTCGGGTTGGCTGAAACTTGATCACATCTGCATTTTGGTCTGAAGCTCCTCGCTTTCCTTTCAGAAGTGTCAAATCAGCATCTCAGGATCAAGGTTTTCTCTGCCCAAGCCTTCCCCCGCCATTTACTTTTCAGAGATGTTACTTCTCCATCCTTCCCCCAAACCTCTTTTTATCCTGATTGTCTCAGAGTTGACTTCCTGGAGGTCCCAAACAGGCACTCTCTAAGCCCTAAGTGCATTAAATTTGGATCATCTTTTTGGTGACTAAACAGTTCTCAATTGTTGGAAAAGGATACTATTAATATGGCATTGTCGATACTGGAATAAAAGCTAAAATAATTACTATAAATATAAATTGTACTTCTGCATACTCTTTTATTCCCCAGGCTAACTGTCTAGTTTCTGGTTAAAAAGAATGAGTACTACACAGAGGGCATTCAAAGACCCTGGATCTTCATGCAAAAGAGCAAGATCTGTTATGAGAGGTTTGACTAGGGTGTGGTCACCCAGGACTATGCCTTAGGGTACCAGCATTTCTTTAGAGGCTGAAAAATTGTAAATAATTAAAAAAAAAATAGCTCCCTTTCAATGAGCTAACGCCACCGATTCTGACACTCACTCCTTCCTGCCAGTCTCTCTAACCACCTCCCAGACAAGTGAATAAGTAAATTCCAGCTAATATTTGTTGAGTACTTGTATGCTGGCCACAGTGCTATGCTCTTTACATATGTTTATTCCATGGAATCATCACTTCTACCTACTACAGTTTAGTTCTATGATTATCCCTGTTTTGCAAATAGCCAATCCAAGGCTAGGGAAGGTTAAGCACTGGGCCCAAGGTCATGGCTGCTAAGGGTCAAGGACTAGATTAGAATCCAATAAGTGTGTGATCCTAATTCACTCAGCTCTGAGAGGTTAAGTGTCTTCACCTAAATACAGAATGGAGCTGGGACTAGAATTCAGGTCTTCTGAAACCTCATTTGGTGCTCTTGCCTCTAAATCATGAGTATCCCTTTTAAGGCTAAGAGTTACGATTCTTAATCTAAGATGTTCGATTGAATTCTGAAATCCTATAGTCAAACATATATCCAGCTTTCAGACAGAAAAATCGATACAACGTTCAGTGATTTTGTATTTGCTCTCTGTTTGGTCTGAGTGTTTGTTGGCCATTTTGTCTTCAGCTCTAATATGTCTTTTGTTTCATCACAATCTGAGCTGATTTTCTTAATCTATTATCACCGGGAGAAGAGGGGCCGAGTCTCTTTTTACCTTTGGGAAGAAGCCCAACAGAGCCCTACCTTAATAAATATTACTGCATGATATTTGCTTCCTTCTGATTTGTCTTCCCTTTGGATCAATGGCTGTAGACTTTGGGGTATCTTTTCCCAATCTGACCCCCAAAATAGGGAACATTTTTCTCCAAATAATTACAAATTTTCCATATAAGACATTTGAGAAAAGCCCAATTGCTAATTACTAAAACATTGATATGATTCTATCAGAAGCAACCTGGGATTCCATTGCCCTCTTCACTTGAGCCCTTTATAGCCTAACCAGAAGTAGTTACTATTATGATCCTGGATAAGAAAAAGGAAATTCTGTTTATTTTGTCGGGAGGTAGTGATTAATTTCCCTCATTTCTCGTGCGTAGACCCCTCTGGGTGACCTAGGCCAATACAATAGGCTAGGTCTCAGGATACGTCTGACACCATTTACTTCAATATGATTTTTTAAGGTAAGATAACAAGAGAGAGGCAACATTGAAATGTTTGAAAGCAAGGTGCAACGGGAATCCTGCACCAGCTACAGAAGGCAACCTCAGCTTGAAAAGACCTTGGCCCTTGTTTTATATAAGATGAATGTTGCATAGGGACAGAAGGGTGGAGCTGGACTGGTACAGGATGCCATGGGCCACAGGCACATGGCATTACTGTTTTAAACTCTTAATCTTTAAAAAACTATGGAAGGAAGGGTTGAGTGAAGTGATACTTATCTGTCACGGGAGCTTTGTATTTTCATAGGATCTGGGTCTTATTTTTGTGTTTGTAAGCTAATAATTTGCAGAAAAATAAACCAGCTTGTAGGACAATTCCCTCATCAAAAGCAATTAGGGGGCTTCCCCGGTGGCGCAGTAGTTGAGAGTCCGCCTGCCGATGCAGGGGACACAGGTTCGTGCCCCGGTCCGGGAGGATCCCACATGCCGCGGAGCGGCTGGGCCCGTGAGCCATGGCCGCTGAGCCTGCGCGTCCGGAGCCAGTGCTCCGCAACGGGAGAGGCCGCAACAGTGAGAGGCCCGCATACCGCACAAAAAAAAAAAAAAAAAAAAAAAGCAATTAGGATTGGAATTGGTTTGGTAAAGTGGAGAATTGAAAACTTCATTTTAACATAAAGCTATATGTACATTTATTTATCAGTCTTTTGACTTAAAGCCCAGGGGCCTTCTTTGAGTATGGCTCCATCAATAGATGGTCCCCGTAGTCAATCTTGAATAAACCATATACATAGTAGCAGTAACAGTATTAACAATAACATGTGAAAATTTACAATGTGTCATGTACTTTTAGTCCTCCCCATACCTTTTTGAGGTAGCACTTACTATCATCCTCATTTCACATTTGAGGTTAAGAAACTTTTTTTTTTTTTTTGCAGTATGCGGGCCTCTCACTGTTGTGGCCTCTCCCGTTGCGGAGCACAGGCTCCGGACACGCAGGCTCAGCGGCCATGGCTCACGGGCCCAGCCGCTCCGCGGCATGTGGGATCTTCCCGGACCGGGGCACGAACCCGTGTCCCCTGCATCGGCAGGCGGACTCTCAACCACTGCGCCACCGGGGAAGCCCTAACACTATACCTTTATAACACTTTTACTCTATAGGGGAACAAAATTCGCCACACCAAAATGTGTCTCTTTGACATGCGGATTATTTCAAGCTGAAAACCATCAAGACCCAAAAGACTCAGGAAGAATCTCTGACCTTCCACCTCACTGCCTAAAAGAATTTAGACAGAAGTCCTGTTCCCAGAATAGAGCTATCACTAGAGGTATCTAAAGAACACAGGCTAGATGTATTGGGGAAACTCAGCAGGGCCTAGAGATCAGGGTCCACTCTGTTTCTGCATCATCTCTGCAAGGCCCAGCAAACATTTGTTTAGCGAACATTTGCTTTTCCATCTCTGTGTGAATTGCCTTCCTCCCCGTTGAAGTTCCAAACCACTGCCCCCAACATCCTCTTTTGTCTTTAGCTGAAGATGGTATTTAAGGTGAGGGCTTCAGACATTCTGGCAAGTTACTCAGTTTTCCTGGGTCTCTCCCACGTCTACATGTTACTAAATTTTTGTTTGATTTTCTGCTGTCAATCTGTCTCATGTCAGATTAATTCTTAGACCGGCAAGAAGAACTCAGAAGGGTAGAGGAAAAATTTTTCCTCTCTGACACCTCTTATTCATTTAGTTGCTTCATGCTCTTCTAATATCACTGTCTCAAATCTTCCATTCTCTCCATTTCTACAGACTGCCTCCTCAGCTAACCAGCTGTTCATGATTTTGTAACGGATTTGCCCTCTATCTCCTTACAAATATCATCAAGTTTTCAGTGCACACATTTTCTAAATTGTAAACAGTGAATGAATGATGGGACTGTGAGCGATTTTTTTCTTTTTGATTTTTTGGGGCATTTTTTGTATACTTTATATTGTATAAATTCTAGAAAATATGATATATAATATATTAATATACAATAATATATTAATGTATTATAATTCTAGAAATATATTATAAATTCCAGAAAATATTATGTACGGTATTAAAATAATAAAATAATTTCTTCATAAAATGATTGTGACAGAGATACTGGCTCTTTCAGAAAATAGTTTTTGATCATTTCTGCACAAAAATCCTGTATCGGATACAGAAATTGCCATCTATTCCTATATCTTTTGGTTTCTCGCTCCACTTCTCTCCCTCTCTGTATATAGGTATGAAAGGAGCTAAAAAGAACTGTGTTAAACATTTACTTAGTAAAACAGGAAAGAGGTTAAAGTTCGTTACAATACAAAGAACCCCACCAGAGAAACTATGAAAGATCAGCTAAGATATTCTAAGTTAAAACAAAATTAAAACCCAACTGTAACAATAAAACAAACCATGCACGGTAAGTCCCAAATCTGACGTAGGGAATACTTTTGAAGGGAGAATCAGTAATCAATGGAGAACTTTTCAAGCTTTGGGATTCCTGAATGGATTACACGTAGGCCACTCCCACATGTCAGGGCAGAGAGCCCCAGGAGAGAAAGGTCAAAGCCCAGCCCACCAGCCTCCCTGGGGTTGAAGGACAATCAGCATGAAGGGAGCCCAGCTGCACCAACCTCAGTGGCGAGCTCTCAGTGCTCCTACCCTCCATATAGGCTGCATATTACCTTCTTGTATATAAAAGCTACATATCCTATATCTTTTATTGTACAAGAACTACAGACTCCGTATTGCCCTTATAATATAGAGCAGGCTGCTAAAACTACTGAGAAAAGGGAGCAGAAAGAACATCTTATAAAACACCGCCCTCGTACGCAAATACCAGTCTGTCTATAACTACAGATGTCTCTCTTTACTGTAAGTGGGCCTCTCTGCTCCTTTTGGATCAACTGCATAAATACTTTTCTGAGGTAATCTTGATCCTATCAGTATTCTTGTAATATGCAAGAAGTAGCAACTTTCTTTCCCATTAAGAAGAGAAATGTGGACTAAAAACCGTATCTTTTTTTTTCCCTCTTGTAGCCTCGATTACAAGGAGAGCGTTGCACATACGGTGCCGTGTGTTCACCGTACCACTTCCTCTTCTTGGACACACAGAAAGACAACATTCCCAACCTCCCCTGCAGATGGACTGGGAGCATTTCACTGAGTTCTTGCCAATGGAATGTAGACAAAAATGGCACGCCGTTTCCAAGTCCGGCTATAAAAAGCCTGTGTGCAAGCAACTCTCTGGCTCTTTCTCTCCCTACAGCAGAGGTCATGCAAGCCACGTGTTTACATGGCAACATCACAAGATGGTGCGACGCTGGATCCCTGAGTCACTAAATGGACGAGAGCCCCTGCCAACCCACATCAGACTTTGAGGGAGAAAACCTATACTGAAGTCCAATGTCTTTATCTATAATGACTTAGAATCGAGGTCACAGCCTTTGTGTTTACTTCTCACCTTATGTCTTCTGTAATGCCACTTATCCTTCCTTCAAATATCCTTAATTTATAATATGAATTTCTAAGTAACTATAGTTCTGTTTACTTTTTATTTTACTATCTTTTGAAAATTCTATTTTTAAAATATTTAAATAGCTCATAGAAAAGTTATATTTGGTAGGCTCACTTTTAATAGCTAGGCCGATTATTTTTATTATAACATCCCACTAGCGAAAACACCATAGAAAATTTTACAGTCACAAAGTTCATTTTATAGTTGTCATATTTGAAATCACACAGAGCTATCAGTTTTGCTATCAGTACAGCTGAGTAGCTCTACTAGATCCAACCCTGCCACAGGAAACAATTTAAGATGCTGGGAAAAAAAATACCAAAAATAATATGAAACAAACAGTGACTGGGAGGCATAGGAGAATAAACAAAAACAGTAGATCTTGGAGGGAATTTGAAACTCGGAAGAAGGAACAGAGCACAGTACCAGTTTTCCATCCGTTAGACTGAGGAAAAAACAAAGATATCTCTACCTGGAGATTTTCTAGCTAAAACTCAGAGAATCTGCAGAATTTCTGGCCTGAAGAAATAGAGGATAGAATCCAGGGCAACCACAGCCACTGGAAAGCAAGGGGGTGACAATGGAAAGGAGACAAGAGAGGGGGGTGCATCGATTTCTCTCTACAAATTTCGCTCAATTCTGTGGCTGACCCCTGATCTGCACAGGTGCTAGGGTAGGCTCAAATTAACACAGCTAAATCTAAGAGAGCTGAAATCTGAGATGTTGCCACCTCAGGAGATTCAGACCATGAAGTCTGAAACCAACCAAATGACATACCCGATTTAAAAACAAACAAACAAGCAAAATATCAAAATCAACTCTTCAGGAGACTAGAGCAGAATCCAGAGTCTCCACGACATAACATTCACAATATCCAGGGAAAAATCCAAAATTATACAACAAAACAGGAGAACGTGGCCCAGTGTTTAGGAGAAAAGTTAATCAACAGAGATCAACCCTAAGATGACGCAGTTGTCCAAATTATTAGGCAAGGATATTAAAGGAGCTATTTTAATTATGCTCAGGGGAAGTAAATAAAAGTACCCTCACAATGAATATACAGACAGGGACTCTCAGCAAAGAAGTATCAACTATAAATAGAACCCAGTGGAAATTCTAGAACTGAAATCAGATAGAGCTGCAGTCCACCTCTCAATTATGAATTACAAAGTAAAATTAATTTTTTATAACATAGCTGTAAACAAAGAAGAGCAAAGAGCATTGCTCAGCACCCAGCTCTAAGTCGTTACTGACTGACAGTGTACCCTGAGAACCATTCAGGATGAAAGTCAGGATGAGGCACTCTGTGCTTTGGAGAAAACAAGCCCCTTAGATAGTTAGACCCATACATAGAAAAGCACTAAAATCATTAACCTGAGATACCTGTTCTTTGTGAACAGCAGTAATCTTCTACCAAGATGCATGCTTGACTGCATAGATTCCCTAGCCAAAAATCATATATAAACTAGGCTTCTTCCTCTTCCTCTTCAGAGCAGTTCCCTCGGAACTACTGAGAGGCTGTCTCCTGGGCAATAGTCCCCAGCAAGGTCTTGACATGTACACACTGCTGTATTTAAAATGGATACCCAACAAGGACCTGCTGTGTAGCACAGGGAACTCTGCTCAATATTTTGTAACAACCTCATTGGGAAAAAAAATTTGAAAAAGAACAGATACATGTAATATGTATAACTGAATCACTCTGTTGTACACCTGAAACTAATACAACATCGTTAATCAACTATACCCCAGTATAAAATAAAAAGTTAAAAACAAACACCAAACTCACAACTCTTATATTGTGCATTTTTCTTCAAGTCGACCTATCAACAAAAGGAGCAACCTGCCCCCATCACCCCCTCCACTTTTCTCCAAATTCCTTTTATGAACTAAGCATTGAGAAGAGCCTGAGGGTGTGGGGAGAAAAATACAAGTAAGGAATAATGGATTCACTTCCCTTCCTTAAAGGAGTTTACGGTCTTAGAAATAATTTTGTGAAGCCAAATCTACTCACCTTTATTATGAGGAATGTAACAGAAATAAAAATATCTTTGTTACAAATGATTTATCTATTCTAACTGGACTGAGAGTATTGGAAAATAATCCTTTTTGAGACAATATTAAAGTTCTTTGATAGACATAGCTATTTGTCACATCACTTCTATTTTAACGACAGATCATTTCAATAGGCTTCACATTGCAATTCCAGTAACTCCATGCCATCTCTAGTCCTCAAACTATTCATTACTCTCACTATCTTTCTTCTTTTTAACCTTATCCTCCTGCAACTTTCTGGCAAAACCCATTGCCCTTTAAGGCCAGTCTTTTACCATTTCTTCCATTAAGAAATCTTCAGTTTGTGGAGGAAAAAATAAACTTAATTACAAAGTAGTCAGTGGGTGGCAAGCGGAAAAACACGGGAGGCCGATGCTAAAGACGCATAAATGTTACAGGAATCGAAGAGGAAAGGAAGAGAGTGTCAAACCATACGCTCAATAGATGAAATATCTTCCTTAAATTATTACTCATATTCTGGAAGTGCCCTGGGAAACTATATGAAACGTGTTAAACGCTGTCCTAACATTGTATTTTATGCATTCTGAAAAATCATATTGCTTTAAAGGATGAGGAAAAAAACCACAGTGATGCTTAGAAGATGTACATTGCACCGCACTGTCGTCTTCGAACATTTCATACTGTGTGACAGGATCTCTTCATGACATATTTATTATGAAATTGACATTTTAATTTTACCTGATGCCAGGCACTGGCATTTTAATCCTGTCAGGCATCTTCTCTTTTCATGTGATGATCTCAGTGAATGCTCTGCTTTGTTCTTTTCTTTTGTTTTCAATTCCGTTTCAAAACATACAGTGTGAATGTTTTTTTCTTCCTTTGTTCACAAATATTTCACAGCCCCCCAGTACCTAAAAAGAAGAGTAGATAAAACACATACTGATATTGTAGTGAAGGTATGTTATTGTAATTTTAAAAGACAACATTCACAAAGCGCAAAAAAATTTTAAAAGAAGACAACAGCATTACAAAATAACAAACAAACAAAAAAGACAACATTTGTTAATAACATGATCCCTCTATCTCTGCCCACTTTCTCCCTTGGCTGATATTTTTAAAAGTCCACAGGAGATCTTCATATGGCTTCTTGGATTTTATTCTTTTTACAATTCTCAGAACAAAGAATAATTGTGCCCCAAGGCTAAAGGAACAATGACATTTCTGCTTACTTTTCTTTAAAAGTGAACTATTGTTTCTGCTGTGTGCATTCACTGCCTTCCTGATTCTCTTCCAGAGCTTCTTACTGTGTAAAATGTTTGTTGCGGGCTGATGTATTGAAATCAAAGATTGCAAATATATTTGGAGTTTTATTTATCTGGTCAGAACAGGGGCAAGACATCATCTTTCTACAAGCTTCTGATGAAACACATGTACATAGCACTGCTTTTCAAACTAAAGCCTGTGGATGTAAAATGCCTGTAGAAAGTAGCTGTGCTGAAGGGTTTCCAAGACCATCCCCACCTTCAGATTCACTAGAAGGACTCACGGGACTCAGCATATAGCGGCACACATGGCTAAGATGTATTACGGCGATACAGTATGGATATACAGCCAGATCACGAGGGAAAAAGACACGAGCAGGATCTAGAGGAATCCACATGCAGGCTTCCTTTTACTCTCTTCCAGTTACTAAACCAAATTTGGGTCCGTGTGCCCACCGAGCAGCAAAGCCAGTCTACTGACACCAGGTGTGGTAAAGGAAAGTACAGCATTTATTTGCGGGACACCAAGCAAGGAGAATGGGCAGCTCATGCTCAAAAGACCAGAACTCCTTGGTGGCTTCAGGGGAGGGTTTCTGAAGGCAACGTTTGGGGGGAGGGCTGCAGGATGCAAGACTTTCTTCTGATTGGTTGGTGGTGAGGTAACAGGGTGATGTTTCGGTAATCTTAATCAGTCACCAAACTTCTGGTTCCAGTCAGTCTCAGGTCTACTTGCTTGTGGTCAGCGTGTAGTCACCATCCTCCGCCTGGGTGGGGAGTCTTAGTTTGTGCCGAACAACTCAAAGATGTACGTCAGATTATTATGTGGATCTCTTGAGGAGGAACTAAGACTCTGTTTTATTGCTGAACTACTGTTTAAGCTGTCATTACTTTTCTTGCTTGATTGCTCCTCCTTTGTTTCTGCATTCCCTCACTTCCCCAATGAGCAAATGTTGGAGTCTGCTCTTTGGAACTCACGAAGGGTCTAGGAGACTAAAGCCTTTTTCTACAGACAAGAAACGGGGGACACAGAGGCGCTTTTCTACCAGGGAGGGCCCACACGGTCCTACTTGGTTTCATTCCTCCCATGAGGGGCCACTCAGAGCGCACTCTTCCCCCAGCAACAAAAATGCAGCAACACGTGTGTGATGTTACTGCCCTGGGACGCCCATTGGAGACTTAGCATTTGGGCTTTCATTGGGGGCTGGTCACGTAGGTCCCCTCTGTCAATCATATATCAAAACTCCCCCCAGAAGGAAAGCAGAGTTCAGCAGGCACTACACTGCACAAACCACTTAGACACAGTGAGTCACCCTTAGCAGTTCTGGGACTGGTGGGAACCCTCCCAAAACCCAAGTTCCCAGATGCCAGGCAAGGGCCAACCTTACTAACAGACCATTCTTCCGAAAGCAGTCTCAGGCATGTTATCTTAACTCTTTTCTGCATAGTAGCTAACCAAGCTAGCCTTGCAAATAGAACATTTTTGAACACCAGCAATCTACCTAAAAATAAATTCCCTTTATACTGTAGCCTGCCTACCGCAGCAAAGTTACTGTAATAGCAATTTATTTTCTGGTTACAAATATAGATGTTCCAGTGTAATTTATCAGCTTTTCTTTATGAAGGAAATGTAAACTGAAAAGCCACAATAAAAAAACAAGTGCTCTTACATTCTTCCGTCCACGGTCTCATTAACCAGCTTGTCAAGGTATTCAATTAACAGGATGTTGGAATTAATCGGAGTTAAAATGTGATTTCTCTCTGATCCTGTTGAAAACTAAAAGCCTATTATGACACGTTTGGCCACTCTAAGTCTCTTGGCAGGCCTGGAGGTTCACGTGTTAATAGGTGAGTTGAAGCTATTGCACATTCTTTGCTGTTCATCTCTACTTTCACTAAAGAAGCCTTTGACATACCTACCAGTTTAACCCAATTTTTTAAAGAGTTGTTTTTCCTTTAATATTAAGAATTCGGCTGCTTATCTCTAAGCACAACTGTTTTTTCATCCGTTTAGCCTACAAAAGCCTGCTACTCCCTACTTATATACTTTAAACATAGACATCGTTGTATTGGACTCATTCTACCTGTGTGGGTAGGTGATCGTTATGCTTTTGGGTAAATTATACCTACTCTTAACTCACTGGGATGTCTTTTTATCTGGCCCTAAGTAATCCTGTTTTTGTTTTATATATTCAGGGATTCCATGTGGATAAGTTCAGTTGGATAATCAAAATGATCTTATTTCACTTTGGGGGGGCTTGGTCAGCGCCTGAGCATAGAGTGGTATTAAGAGCACCGACTCCGGTGCCCAGGGAGACTAGGATTTGCATGTTCTCTCTGCCACTTACTGTGTCACCCTGGTTAAGTCTCTTAGCCTCTCCTCAATCTCTAAAATTGTAAAATGGGGGCGGGGGGGATAATAGCACCTCCTTCTGAGCATTGAAGGGATTAAATAAGTATATAAAACAGTAACTTAAGATACTGTTTATTATTATTCTCATTTCATGGCTGTGGATAATTCAGAGTTGGCTTTAAATGCAAACACTGAACTATACAGCTGGAATTACCAAGGTTAACTTAAAAGGAAAAAGACTATAGTCCATGCTTACAACCTAGTAAACTTGATAGACTTTCTCAAAGATGTATTTCCTTAGTTAAATTTTAAGTAGTTTCTTTGAATTGAAGCAATTGGAATACATATATGCATACACTGAACACCAGGAACAAAAGGCATTACAGAAAAATACACTTTAGGAATTATACATCTACAAATGTAGGATAATACAAATACGTCAGGGAGAAAAATTCCACTTATCTCTCTATTGTCCTAAAATCGGAATGAGACTGATCTTTTTATGCAGTTCTTTCTTAGACAACTGAAGTGTTTGAAAATTGTATCATTCTGCTTATGGTGATGGTTTTGAAAAAGTATACTAATCATGTAAATATTACATGAAGGACTTCCCTGGTGGTCCAGTGGTTAAGACTCCATGCTCCCAATGCAGGGGCACGGGTTTGATCCCTGGTCGAAGAACTGAGATCCCGCGTGCCACACAGTGCGGCCAAAAACAAAGGGAGCTAAGACTGAAAAAACTGACTTGATATAATTTGCACTTGGGGTTGAGATGATTCACTTCAGGTTCATTTGTGTCCTTATACTGTTTAATATGAAATATTTTTCATTATTTCTTTTGAAGCAATAGTTTACAATGTTTATAGTTTTTAGGATATTGCTTCAAAGATTAAATGTACCCTGTGGAAGTTAAGCATAGACAGCTGACTTGCTTTAAGCCAAAGGAATGTGAGGAGAAGTGGCTGATTTCTGGGCTGCAGCTTTAAGAGCGAGTACATGATTTGCCTCGTGACTGTTTTCTTTTTCTTGTTTATCCTATTTTAAGCTTTACTTTTCTTTTTTTCTTTTTAATATTTCTTTTATCTATTTATTTATTTGGCTGCACCGGGCCTTAGTGCGGCACATGGGATCCTCCACGTGGCGGGCGGGATCTTTAGTTGCAGCACGCGTGCGGGATCTTTAGTTGCAGCATGCATGTGGGCTCTTAGTTGCAGCATGTGGGATCAAACCCGGGCCCCCTGCGTTGAGAGCCCGGAGTCTTATCCACTGGACCCCCAGGGAAGTCCCTCGTGACCTTCTTCATGTGCCATGGTGACAATACAGCAACCCTCCAGATGCTGGCTGCCCTTACAGCCCAAGTCGGCCAGAGAAGAGAGCTATGCAGGAGGGACCCAGCTTCCCCAGGACAGACTGGTTATGTGAGCAAGGAATAAGCCCTTGTTGTCATACATTCTTACAATGCCGGGCTTCCCTGCACAAGACGTTGCCTATTCTGACTGACACGGTCTGTACGTTATGTTGGAATGATTTAAAATTTGTCTGTGCTAGTTTCTACTGTTTACATTTCTAGATGCTAAAAGGCCACATTTTCAGGTCATTAAAGTAATTCTTTGCTATTCTTTCACTCTCCTACCATTTCATTCAGGAACCCTCGGTCAGTCAGAGAAGACAAGGAGGTACTATGAATGCAGATGGGATGTGGCCTTTGGGGAACTATTTCACCCCCAATCCATGGCGTCTGTCTTCTCCCCTAGTTATGGCCACCAGGCACGTGGTACATACTGGGTGAAGGATGGGAAGTGTGAGAAGTAAGAGACCTAGGGCAGGGCAAACAGCCACCACGACAGCAATAAGAATTTTCATACTTGCTGTGCGCCTATTCTGTGTGAGGTGTGGTTGTAAGCACTTGGCATTTATGAACCACTCAGCCCTTAAAGTCACCCAGTGAGGTAAGAACTACTATATCTGTATGTTGCAGATGAGACGCTGAGGCGCTAAGTGACTTGCCCCAGCTTACAGAGTTTGGAAATGGCAGAGCTGGGGGGCAGGCAGCTCTCAAGGAACAAGTTTCAGGAGTTGCTACTGGGGTATGTCAAAACTTGAAGACAAAACATCAAGAAAAGCCATTTCTTTTGGTCATGAAGCTTCCAGGCCAACCAGAAAACAAAACAGAGGAAAACAAAAGCCAAAGCATACCGTCTCAGTGAAAAGGGAGTCAATCAGCATTTAGCAAAGAAAGAAAAAGAGGACAAAAGCCTCAATTCCTTTAACACGGCCCACGCCTCTCTTTATGAAGCCAAGCTGATGTCTGAGTTCAACCGTGTCCTTGACCTTTTCCACTCCCTCCGCCTCAAGCATTTACTCACAATAAATTCTTTCACTCGCTGATGGTCTGGGCAACTTGCCAGCCCCACATCCAAGTTCAATCAAAGGAGAAGCTCACTGTAGAGAGCCAGGGCTCACTGTTGCTGTTTAGACCCTTACTTTTATTCAGCACCAGCCATCTAGCAGCCAAATTGGTAACAGGGCCCTCCACACCCTGGGTCGTGAGTGAAAAGCTGACAGACCTCAAGGGCTTCAGTTGAACGACTTAGGAATACCTTCAGCTCAGGCTGGAACCGTGACGTGAACACTCTTTCCTCCGTGGCTTTCACCAGGACCAGGAAACGCTGAACTTGATCAGAATCTCTTGGGGAATGTTTTTCAAATTTTAAATATTCTTTCCCCTGGACACTAAGTATAGCCCTAGATTACTGAAGTTGGAAAATGTTCCCAGAGGTTCCGGGCAACAAAAACTCCCGTTCTAGAGGAATGTTCAAATATGATGTTAAGGAACTGCGTCTTGCGTATACATTTCTAGAGGAAGTAATTCTGTGCTCACGTCTTCTCAGAAAATCACTAACACGGTGTTATGCATGAAAGGTAACTGAGAGTGTCCGTGATATTTTAACCTTACACGCTTACCTCCCGCAGATAATGTGTCTCTTTCCGTTTCTTGTGCAGTGTGATGGCTAAACAGAAGGGGACCCCAACCAGGGAGCAAACCCCTTTCCTTTCTCTCCATTATCTTGAGAGCAGCCTAATCTTCAGAAAGGGGAACCTCTTGGAATCCCTTTGAAATCACTGTTGGACTCCTTCCAGCCTGCATCAGAATCACCTGGAGGGCATGTTAAAACACGGACACCTGGGCCCTATCCCTAGCGTTTCTGATTCAATAGGTAGGGAATGGGGCCCAAGAACTGACGCTTCTAACAAGTTCCCAGGTGACGCTGATTGGTCTAGGACTCACACTTGGAGAACCACCGCCTTTGACCTATCCTAGCTCCAGAGAGGAGTTACTGCGGCAGTTTCAGAATCATCACCCACATGTCCCTTGTCACAATTCACATCTATCTGGTGGGCCTCAGTTCCGTGGGATCCTCCCACCTCCACTTCCCGGGTGCACCGTTTTGATAATTATGCTCCCGTGCTGGAGTTTTCTAAGCCCTGTGCACATCCTCCTACCCATTTCCCCTGCCTGGGAAATCAGAGACTTGGAGACATATTGTTGACATCGAATTTTGCTATTTACTGAACACTCTGCTGGTAGGAAGGAATGAAGCTACTGAGTACCAGCCAGAAGCCGGAGGTCTCTCTCAAATCAGTTCTCACCAAATGAGTCTACTTTTTTAAGTCCAGCCCAAGATTCTGCCCACCCATTTTACCACCTTCGCAGGCATCATTTGGGGAGCTGCAGGGCAGGGAGGCCCTCATACTCACAAGTAAAAACACCTCAAGTGCCTGACAGTAAACATTTTGAAGAGAGATTCAAATATACATTTTCAAAAGCAGGAGGAGTGTGACAGGCAGAATTCTTAAAGGTGACTCCCCCAAGAGTCCCCTTTCCTGCTTATTCAACCCAGTACTAAGCTAGGTACTGCCGTGAAGGGGCTTTGCAGATGTAATTCATCTGTTTCTTACAGTTATTACAGTTTATTACAATTACCAGTTCATCAATAACTGATGAACAGCGATTAATCAGTTAACCTTATAATAGGGAGAATATTCTGGGTTATCTATGTGGGCCCATTCGAAACAAATGAATCCAGAGAAACAAAAGAGGAAGGCTGAGAAGTCAGTCAGAGAGATGCAGCAGCAGAGGAGAATGGAGGAGAGATGCTAGGGAGGAACAGGTCAGGGCGATTCCAATTGGGAGAGGAAGTCGACCACCTCTTGCTGGCTTTGAAGGTAAAAAGGGACCACAAACCAAGGAATGTGGGCAGCTTCCAGGAGCTGTAAATGACTCCCAGACAACAGCCGGCAAGGAAATGGGGGTGTCAGTCCTCAAGCAGCATGGAACTGAATCCCGCTAAAAACCTGAATGTGCCTAGCAGGGGAATAGCTCTCAGAGCCTCCACGTAAGTGCCCAGGCCAGCCAATGCCTTGATTTCAGCTTTGTGGGACCTAGAGTAGAAAAACCCGCTGATCCAACCCATATTTTTGACCTGCAGAACCGTGAGATGATAAATTTGTGTTGTTTTGAGCTGCTAAAAGCTTGTGGCTGGCTGCTAGGTCAGCAATAGAAAACTAATACAGGGAATAAGAGAAATCAACGTGAAAGATATATTTAAAAAGATATTCAAGAATATATTTTGAAGCAAGGGAAAGTCACAGATTAACAAGGCAAATAGAAGGGGAGCCACAGTCTTCATTAAGAAAAGGATGATTCTGAATATACGTAAAGGCTTCACAGAATTCATTCAAGAGAGTAAAGCATTAAGGATCCTGTTTTTCTTTCTTTTTTTTTTTTTTTTTGATGTGGACCATTTGAAAAGTCTTTATTGAGGGCTTCCCTGGTGGCGCAGTGGTTAAGAATCCGCCCACCAGTGCAGGAGACAGGGGTTCCAGCCCTGGTCCGGGAAGATGCCACATGCCACGGAGCAACCAAGCCCGTGCGCCACAACTACTGAGCCTGCGCTCTAGGGCCCACGAGCCACAACTACTGAGCCCGCATGCCACAGCTACTGAGCCCGCATGCCACAGCTACTGAGCCCGCGTGCCACGGCTACTGAAGCCCACGTGACTAGAGCCCATGCTCCGCAACGAGAAGCCACCGCAATGAGAAGCCCACGCATCGCAACGAAGAATAGCACCCGCTCGTTTCAACTACAGGAGAGCCCATGTGCAGCGACGAAGACCCAATGCAGCCAAAAATAAATAAAATTAAATAAGTAAATAAATACTAAAAAAGTAAAATAAAGTCTTTATTGAATTTGTTACAATGTTGCTTCTGTTTTATGTTTTTTGACCACGAGGCATGTGGGATCCTAGCTCCCCGACCAGGGATCGACGCCCCACCCCCTGCGTGGGAAGACGAAGTCTTAACCGCTGGACCGCCGGGGAAGTCCCGAGGATCCTTTTCATTAGCTGCGCTTTTAACTGAGCGTGTGATTACCTGGCTGCTACCCCAGTTTCTAAAGCTAGATTTCTGTTTTGGATGCTATTCGACATTTCTGCTCTGGTCAACTTTCTAGTCCCCAAGGCTTCTGGCAGGAGCAGTGACTCCACTGTGCTCTTTGTAGGAAACTGGTACCCTGCTCCTGAATATCAGAGACTGATGGACTGTAGCCCAAAGACTGACCGTCCAGCTGCCAGCTGCTCTTCTATACCACCATTTGTGAGCCTCAGCTGCTTTATCCTGGTGAGCGCTCTGATTTTTTCCCCCAGTCCTGACTATTTGCCTGAACCACAACTAGAAAAGGTTCTACCCCTGAGGGAGCAGCCTCTCAATTAAGATATAGTTACTGAGGGCTTCCCTGGTGGCGCAGTGGTTGAGAGTCCGCCTGCCGATGCAGGGGACACGGTTTCGTGCCCCGGTCCGGGAAGAGCCCACATGCCGCGGAGTGGCTAGGCCCGTGAGCCATGGCCGATGAGCCTGCATGTCCGGAGCCTGTGCTCCGCAACGGGAGAGGCCACAACAGTGAGAGGCCCGCGTACCACCCCCCAGAACAAACAAAAAAAAACACAAAAATAACCAAAAAAACATAGCAGATACATTGTCCATAAACTGAAATGAAAAAAAAAATAAATAAAGATATAGTTACTGAGCCTCTCCTCTGTGTACAGTGACCATAAATCTAATCATTAACACTTTGCACAGCGAAGGGAGTGCCGTTAATAATCACACCAGGACCTCAGGCATAACCGGAACGGTCCTGGCAAACCAGTAATGGATGCTCAACCTGGCTATATTCCAAGTGCTATTCCAGGGGCTTGGACTAGAGCAGTGAATATCATATCAAGGTAAAAATCAATGCCTTCTTGGAGCTTACGTTGTACACAGTAGGAAAGACAGACGATACAACAACCAAGAAAGATAATCTAGAATGTTACATGATGACAGAGGGCTATGGGACAATGAAACCAGAGAAAAGTTAGGTATATATGTGTGCGTGCAGTGTCTGGAGGGTGCTAATTAAAATGTAGCAGTCAGGGTAAGCCTCCGTGAGAAGATGACTTCTAAGCAGAGATTTGTGGAAGATGAGGGAGGGTGCCTTGAGGAAATCTGGGGGAAGAGAATTCCAGGCAGGAGAGACAGCAAATGCAAGGGACCAGAGGAGGGTATGGGCTTGGTGTGTCCTAGGCCCAGCAAGAAGACCGGTGTGGTCCAAGTGGATGGAGCAAGGGGGGTGGAGAATAATAGAAGAGGCTGGAGAGGTAAGAGGCGGGCATGGGTCCGATCGAGGAGGGCTTTGGGGGCCATTGTGAAGACTCTGTCTTTCCTCTGAGTGAAATGAGAACCCAGGGGAACGTGCGAAGCCGCGGAGTGACATGATCTGATTCCGGTTTCAACAGGGTCCCTCGGCCTGCTGTGTGGGCGCCAGGACAAAGGCAGTAAGACTAGTGTCTTATTCACTTGGATAACAAAGTAACAAACCTCATAAGCCCTCATAGGCCCTGGCACGTGTGGCCCCTCCCTCGGCCCCCACAAGCCATCAGCTCCCATTGGAGGCCCCCTCCTGCCAGTTCATCATGCTGTGAACAGAAAGCTACAGCTCTCTGACAACTGGCAAGGCTCAGTATCAGACATGAACCAAAGTTACAAATACGTTTGTAAAATATACATGAAGAACAAACGTGGTTAACCACCCTGACAACTGATCCTCATGGGGGATACCTGCTCTTGAAATTAACATTTCCCTAGAATCGCCATGCAAAATATGTAAGCATCCCAGGGTATGTGCTAAGCCAAGCAGAAAACATAGTGACTGAATCCTTCTTTTGTTTCAGCGAGAAGGAGAAGCGTGACCTCTCATTCAGCCTCTCACACAGTGACAGAAGTTGCTCGAAGCCGCCCACAGCCAGGGGAAACACAAGAAACATAGCTATGAACACTAACTTAATTTGTTGTTGACAAGGAGGAAGATTTTTCCTGAAACGTGAAGTTCTGAGACAGAAGCGAAATTAAGATCTGTCAGGATCCTGCCGCCATCCCCTCCTGCACTGTGATGGAAATGGAGCCCTGGATGCTACCCTATCATGCAGGTGTGGAAAAATGATCCTCACTTCTCAGGCGAGAAGAGAAGAAAAAAAAAAAAGCTAAACAAATTCAGGCAGAAAAGAAGTTAATAAACAATCATTTCAAACGTTTGGCTTGTATCCAATGCTCACAGCATTCCACATTTTCCGCTGTACTCATTTTCCTCACTGTTCTACATAATGACCACCATAGAATTCTCTGGTTTCCTGAACCGAGAGCCATGCGTCTGAGAAGCTTTATTTCAAAGGCAGCTTTTGTCTTTTGTCCTGCAGTCATTCAACTATAAAAATCATCCTGTCCTTTTTCTGTAGTAAGAACCTGCAACCTCTGGGCAGGGGGTATATGGGAAAAGTCTGTACCTTCCTCAATTTTTCTGCAAACCTAAAACTGCTCTAAAAAAATGGTCTTAAAAGAAAAATCCTCACACAATCCAAAAAGAAGACTATGCATCCACCAACTACAACTAAACCCTACAATATTTCCCTGGGCCTTTTCAATCAAAGAGTCACATTTTCTCCACACTTTCACATTCTGGGGCACAGAGTATCATGTTGATATTAAATTTCTACAAGGCACAGTAAAGGGTGTCAACCAAAAAAAAATAATAATGCAGGAAGCTGCAGATAAGAAAAGTGTTTATCTGGGATCCTAAGAATTGCAATTTGGGAGATCCCCACATTCCAGTAACCCCTAAAGAATGCTCTGGGGAAGAGAAAGAGTCAGGGGCTTATAGAGACAAAAAGCCACACGATGGTTGGTTAAAAGTTGCCTGGAGAGAAAGAACGGTGACTGACTCTGACTCGAGTCAGAAAATATCTGTCCTTAAGGAACACAAGTTGTTTTAGGGTAAGGGTCCGATAATAGATAGACTGTCACGAGTTACTTTAGGGTCACGGTCAGATAAGTATCTTGAGTTTCTGGCCGGTGTTCTGGGAGGCTTCATCAGGTCCAAAGATCAGATTCCATCCAGGCTGAGACATGCATAAGTCACACTTCCTTAATGGCCTCCCAGCTCTATTTTAGAGAGCTCTCTTAGCAATAGTGACTCCATCTTGATTTTCATTTCACTTAAGGTCCTAGAAGTTGTTATCCATTTGGTTTAGAAGACCGTTTTGTGTGTGTGTGTGTGTGTGTGTGTGTGTGTGTGTGTGTGTGTGTGTGTGTGTGTGTGAGACCTAAGTAAATGATTCACAGGTTTTGATGTAAGGAGCGTTTCATTCATTTAACAAATATTTATTGAGTACATTCTTGTGGAGGGGCAGGCAATTAGCTTGAAGCATAATAACCTGATTGTTTGCTGATAGTGTCTATCATCTATCTATTGCTTGATCAATCATTATCAATCTATCTACTTTAGAGTGTGAAAGATGCTACAGAAAGGAGACAACGAAAGCGGAATAAGAAATTTCAGGAGTGTGTACAGATATGGACTTCATATTCAAAGGAGAGGACAGGACAGGGAACGCCTTACGGAGAAGGTGAATTTTATTTTTTCTTTCTTCTTCACTGAAGTATAGTTGACTTACAATGTTTTGTTAGTTTCTGATGTACAGTAAAGTGATTCAGTTATACATAGACATTTTTAAAATACTCTTTTCCATTATAGTTTATCTCAGGATATTGAATATAGTTTCCCTGTAAATGTCAATTTTGAGAAAAACTGCTGAAAGGGGAAGAAGCAAGCAATGTGGATGTTTGGAGGAAGAAGGCTCCAGGCAGGGGGACCAGTGCAGAGACCAGGGAATGATGGAATTGTCTGAGGAATGGTGAGAAGGCCAGCACGGCAGGAGCTCAGGGCAAGTGTGTGGGGACAGGGGCCCAAGGGTAATGGTATAGATGTCAGAGCACGGACAGATATAGGTTTCATGGGGCCTGAATCTTGCACAATTAAAAGAAAGAATTGGAAGGGACCTTCAAGATGGTGGAGGAGTAAGACATGGAGATCACCTTCCTCCCCACAAATACATCAAAAATACACCTATGTGTGGAACAGCTCCTACAGAACACCTACTGAATGTGGGCAGAAGACCTCAGACTTCCCAAAAGATGCCCACAGGTGACCTACACGCAGAGGCGGGGCTAATACAAAGCTGAACTCCAGGAGCTGTGCGAACAAAGACGAGAAAGGGAACTCTCTCCCAGCAGCCTCAGAAGTAGCGGATTAAATCTCTACAATCAACTTGATGTACCCTGCATCTGTGGAATACCTGAATAGACAATGAATCATCCCCAGATTGAGGCAGTAGACGTTGGGAGCAACTGCAGACTTGAGGTTTGCTTTCTGCATCTAATTTGTTTCTGGTTTTATGTTTATTGTATTTAGTATGTAGAGCTTATTATCACTGGTACATTTGTTTATTGCTTTTGTTGCTCTCTTCCTTTTATATATATATATTTTTTCCTTTTTCTCTTTTTGTGAGTATGTAAGTGTATGCTTCTTTGTGTGACTTTGACTGTATAGCTTTGCTTTTACTATGTGTCCTAGGGTTCTGTATGTCCTTTTTTTTTTTCTTAGTATAGATTTTAGTGCTTGTTATCATTGGTGGATTTCTTTTTTGGTTTGGTTGTTCACATCAACTATCTTTTCTGACCACAACGCTACGAGACTAGATATCAACTCCAGGAAAAATACAAACACATGGAGGCTAAAAAATACGCTACTGAATGACCAAGAGATCATGAAGAAACCAAAGAGGAAATCAAAAAATACCTAGAAACAAATGACAATGGAGACATGACGACCCAAAACCTATGGAATGCAGCAAAAGCAGTTCTAAGAGGGAAGTTTACAGCAATACAATCCTACCTTAAGAAACAGGAAACATCTCAAATAAACAACCTAACCTTGCACCTAAAGCAATTAGAAAAAGAAGAATAAAAAAAACCCAAATTTAGCAGAAGGAAAGAAATCATAAAGATCAGATCAGTAATCAATGAAAAAGAAATGAAGGAAACGATAGCAAAGATCAATAAGACTAAAAGCTGGTTCTTTGAGAAGATACACAAAATTGATAAACCGTTAACCAGACTCAACAAGAGAAAAAGGGAGAAGACTCAAATCAATGGAATTAGAAATGAAAAAGGAGAAGTAACAACTGACAGTGCAGAAATACAAAGGATCATGAGAGATTACTACAAGCAACTCTATGCCAATAAAATGGACAACCTGGAAGAAATGGACACATTCTTAAAAAAGCACAACCTTCTGAGACTGAACCAAGAAGAAACAGAAAATATAAACAAACCAATCACAAGCACTCAGATTGAAACTGTGATTAAAAATCTTCCAACAAACAGAAGCCCAGGACCAGATGGCTTCACGGGCGAATTCTATCAAACATTTAGAGAAGAGCTAACACCTATCCTTCTCAAACTCTTCCAAAATATTCAGAGGGAGGAACACTCCCAAACTCATTCTATGAGGCCACCATCACTCTGATACCTAAACGAGACAAAGGTGTCTCAAAGAAAGAAAACTACAGGCCAATATCACTGAGGAACATAGATGCAAAACTCCCCAACAAAATACTAGCAAACAGAGTCCAGCAGCACATTAAAAGGATCATACACTATGGTCCAGTGGGGTTTATCCCAGGAATGCAAGGATTCTTCAATATACGCAAATCAATCAACGTGATACACCATATTAACAAATTGAAGGATAAAAACCATATGATCATCTCAATAGATGCAGACAAAGCTTTCGACAAAATTCAACAACCATTTATGATAAAAACCCTCCAGAAAGTAGGCATAGAGGGAACTTTCCTCAACATAATAAAGGCCATATATGACAAACCCACAGCCAACATCGTTCTCAATGGTGAAAAACTGAAACCATTTCCCCTAACATCAGGAACAAGACAAGGTTTCCCACTCTCACCACTATTATTCAACATAGTTTTGGAATTTTTAGCCACAGCAATCAGAGAAGAAAAGGAAATAAAAGGAATCCATATCGGAAAAGAAGAAGTAAAGCTGTCACTGTTTGCAGATGACATGATACTATACATAGAGAATCCTAAAGATGCTACCAGAAAACTACTAGAGCTAAACCATGAATTTGCTAAAGTAGCAGGATACAAAATTAATGCACAGAAATCTCCGGCATTCCGATACACAAATGCTGAAAAATCTGAAAGAGAAATTAAGGAAACACTCCCATTTACCACTGCAATGAAAAGAATAAAATACATAGGAATAAACCTCCCTAAGTAGACAAAAGACCTGTATGCAGAAAACTATAAGACTCTGATGAAAGAAATTAAAGATGATACAAACAGATGGAGAGATACACTATGTTCTTGGATTGGAAGAATCAACACTGTGAAAATGACTCTACTACCCAAAGCAATCTACAGATTCAATGCAATCCCTATAAAACTACTAATGGCATTTTTCACAGAACTAGAACAAAAAATTCCACAATTTGTATGGAAACACATAAGACCCCGAATAGGCAAAGCAATCTTGAAAAAGAAAAATGGAGCTGGAGGCATCAGGCTCCCTGACTTCAGACTATACTACAGAGCTACAGTAATCAAGACAGTATGGTACTTGCACAAAAACAGAAATATAGATCAATGGAACAGGATAGAAAGCCCAGAGATAAACCCATATACATATGGTCACCTTATCTTTGATAAAGGAGGCAAGAATATACAATGGAGAAAAGACAGCCTCATCAATAAGTGCTGCTGGGAAAACTGGACAGCTGCATGTAAAAGAATGAAATGAGAACACTCCCTAACAGCATACACGACAATAAACTCTAAATGGATTAAAGACCGAAATGTAAGGCCAGACACTATCAAACTCTTAGAGGAAAATATAGGCAGAACACTCTATGACATAAATCACAGCAGGATCCTTTCTGACCCGCCTCCTAGAGAAATGGAAATAAAAACACAAATAAACAAAGGGTACCTAATGAGACTTAAAAGCTTTTGCACAGCAAAGGGAACTATAAACAAGACGAAAAGACAACCCTCCGAATGGGAGAAAATATTTGCAAAGGAAGCAACTGACAAAGGATTAATCTCCAAAATATACAAGCAACTCATGCAGCTCAATATCAAAAAAACAAACAACCCAATCCAAAAATGGGCAGGAGACCTAAACAGACATTTCTCCAAAGAAGACATACAGATGGCCGACAAACACAAGACGCTCAACATCACTAATCATTAGAGAAATGCAAATCAAAACACAATGAGTTATCACCTCACACCAGTCAGAATGGCCATCATCAAAAAGTCTACAAATAATAAATGCTGGAGAGCATGTGGAGAAAAGGGAGCCCTTTTGTACTGTTGGTGGGAATGTACATTGATACAGGCACTATGGAGAACAGTATGGAGGTTCCTTAAAAAACTAGAAATAGAACTACCATATGACCCAGCAATCCCACTAGTGGACATATACCCTGAGAAAACCGTAATTCAAAAAGAGTCATGTACCACAATGTTCACTGCAGCTCTATCTACATAGCCAGGACATGGAAGCAACCTAAGTGTCCATCGACAGATGAATGGATAAAGAAGATGTGGCACATACATACAATGGAATATTACTCAACCATAAAAAGAAACGAAATTGAGTTATCTGTAGTGAGGTGGATGGACCCAGTGTCTGTCATACAGAGTGAAGTAAGTCAGAAAGAGAACAACAAATACCGTATGCTAACACATATATATGGAATCTAAGGAAAAAACCAAAATGGTTCTGAAGAACCTAGGGGCAGGAGAGGAATAGAGACACAGATGGTGAGAATGGACTTGAGGACTCGGGGAGGGGGAAGGGTAAGCTGTGACAAAGTGAGAGAGTGGCATGGACATATACACACTACCAATCGTAAAATAGATGGCTAGTGGGAAGCAGCTGCATAGCACAAGGAGATCAGCTCGGTGCTTTGTGACCACCTAGAGGGGTGGGATAGGGAGGCTGGGAGGGAGGGAGACACAAGAGGGAGGAGATATGGGGATATATGTATATGTAGAGCTGATTCACTTTGTTATACAGCAGAAACTAACACACCATTGTAAAGCAATCATACTCCAATAAAAGTATTAGAAAAAAAAAGAATTCAAAGGCACAAATACAAAATGAGGCACAAAATCAAAGATTTATGTAGAATGACAAAGGAAACTGCAGTATATTACCACCCCTAAAATCCGACAAACAGCACACACACTGAGAATCCTGAAGTATGGGGTGGCGTTTACGGCTGCAGTTTCATGTATGTTCCTGATAGGAATGAACTTCTGTTTCGACAAGCATTGATGTGAGTAAACCACTCTGCCTACAATTTTATATGCTAGTGCTTAGAAGAGTTTCCCATGGTCTAGCTTCTGGCACCATGCATTCCGGTAATTGTTTCTCTGCCAGTCCGTCCCTTCTTCCCGGTGCCAGGAGCCAGAGCACGTGGTTATGTTACCAAACAGCCTTTGGCCTTGCATCCTCATGTCCTAACACAGGTGAGTCAGCACAGCGGACATGAGGAGAATTTCTGGAAGCCATTTCGTACGTGGGAAAGCTAGCAGTAGCTTACCTCTAGGTAGGACTGTGAACCACTGAAATACAGCGCAGAAGTCCAAACTAAATATATCGTCAACTCAGTATCCTCGTGGCTAGATTCCAAACACCCACCTGGTTACTCTAACGACAAACCCCCTCTAGGGCAAAGACCCAAGTGCTTGTGGTGGGGGCCAGGGAGCCCACGCATAACACTCTGTAGGGTACGGTACAGATGCTGGTAAATGCAATAGACAGCCTTTGATAGTTTCGAGTATAGGAGGGACATGATCTGATGTACTGAATTTTATCACTTTTTCCCTACGTTTTATCCCTGGGGTTATCGGGATTAGCCTTGTAGAAATTGTATTCGAATACTTGTCTGGCAAGTGGCAGTTCAGGCATAGTTGTCATTGCCTGCACAGAGGAACTTGTTCAGGGAAGTTCTCAGTTTCCTCCCTTTAGGCGAGTTCTGTGCATTATCCGTACTACCCATGTTGAGTCTAATTGCTTTTTCAAGTGCCTTCCAAAAGATTATATGATGATTTGGTACTGGAACAAAAAGTTAAGGTGCAACAGAAAGTCAGGGAAACACAGCAGCAGCGTAAAAATTGGATACTAGTGAAATGAATGTTCATCGTTGGAGGAATGACTGAAAGTCCATAACTTCTTGCAAAACAATTACCAAGTAAGTGCTTTAAAAATGTATCAATGAGTAGATGGACTTGGGTTTTCTTTTGTTCATGATATACATCCGAAAGGATTGCCTGCCATTCCATCAAGCAATGAATGAATCTGCATGCAGTAAAAAGTGTCAAGTATCCTGGAATTGTGAAGTATCTTCAAAGCAGACAGATTCTGGTGAGACTAAGTGATGTTTTGCACAAGATTATTATTAAGGCAAAGCGTCATAGTTTACTTCATGGCAATGTCCCTTACTTTACTTACTTATACATAAAATAAGGCTGCTTCCTACAATTGATGGCATCTTAGATTCAATAACATATGGTAAGTTTAATAAGATCACTCTCACTGCTTAGTTTTAAATAGACCCTAATGGGGCAAGGTTAGAAGCAGGGAGGCCATTTACCAGATGATTATGGTGATCCAGGTATCTTGGAGGGGGTGGTAACAGTACAGGTAGTGAGAAGTGGTCAGACTATGGATGTGTTTTGAAGGTAAAGCAAATAGGATTGGATATAGGGTATGAAGGAAAGAAACATGAGAAAGGATTACTTCAAGGCTTTTGATTTCAGCAACTGGAGAAATGACAGAGATGCGCCCGGCAGAGATGGGCGCATGGAACTTGGTAGAAGAGATAGTAGGGACAACATCAGAAGTTCACTCTTGAGCAACGTATGTCTGAGATGTCTGTTAACAGACGGGAAGGCAGAATGCGTGGGTCCAGGTGCTGGCAGGACAGTAGGTGAGGTGACGGAGTCTGTGATGCCCTCCTCTGATTCCTACCACTTTCTCGGTACGGTAAGAAGCAGGTCACTAGCTGGTTGTAGGGGTCGGGGAGCAAGTGTTAGAAGCTTGAAGAGAGATAATAAAGTATGAAATAGTCATCTAGGACTTTGCTACTCGAGGGTCACCAGCGTTGCACCTTACCTGGAGGCCTGTTAGAAACACAGGCTCTCATACTCAATGGCAAGATCAGAAAGTGTATTTATCAAGACCCCCGGTGATTGACAGCACACTCAAGTCTGAGATAAACTTCCGGGAGAGTGACTAGATTGGGGAAGAACAGTCTGATGGCCCAGCTGCACTAAGGGCCCACGTGAGGTTTGCACTATGAATTTCAAGAGAGACCCCTCTGCGTGGCGGTGAGTTTTACTCCAGCCAAAGGCACTAGCAGGGTACAGCTGCAGGGCAGGCAGAGAGCTGGCTGTGACTAGGGTTCTGGTTGTTTCAAGGAAGTAAGTTTGAATGAGACTGAGTCCAGGGAGTCAAGTATATGAGGAAATAAAATAGATATAGGCATGGTGGGGACACATTTTTTTTTTTTTTTTTTTTTTTACTGATACAACTGAATTTTTCCTGATAGAAATCAATATTTTTTACATAATATGAAGCATTTAGAGAACCCTGATTTACATGAGATTAGCTAAAGCACTACTTCACCCAGGGGTATTTATTTTTAGTGGGTGTTTTGTGAAAGTTGACATATTAGTAAGATGCAGAAAAATGAATGCTTAATGGTATAACGTGAGGAGCTCTGGTCAGTTGGGACTAAGGAACTTCCTGGTGTATACTGAAATTGCATCTCAAATTTAACAGAGTCCTTCACTGAGGTAGTGTCTTGATGTCTGTCACAGAATCCTTAGCAGATTAATTCTCGAGGTAGAATTTCAAGCATGAATCTTGCCAGTGAAAAGTTTTGTCTCCAAAACTTTTAGGGCCTGCCTGTATGAGGCAATGTTATGAAATGAGCCCCCAGGGCTTGGGAGCATCCCCGGGGTTCCTGCAGCAACACTCAAAATGAGACTGAGACACCGGACAAAGGTCATGACTCCTGTTCTTCCTTTGACCGTCCATTCAGCAGCCTCTGAGCCACGGGCACAGTGGAAACGTCTAAATTAATAGGACCACAGGGTCAAGCATTGTAGAGTAGAAAGAGACTCTACAGATCTTCAGTTTCAATGTCTCCTCCAGTCTAGAGACACATGTTCATCCAGCTGTGTGTACATTTCCATTATTGGGGAAGACATTCTTGCCCAAGTCAGCCAATTCCATAGCTGGGCTGCCCTCATTCCTTTTTTATATTGTCTCCGTATCTGTTTCCTAAAGCTGCCTCCATGGTCTCAGTTCTGCCAAATGGAGCAAAAGAGAATCTCCCAGACTCATTTCAAAATGTTCAAAACCTCATTTCAAAAATGATAAGGCTGGGCTTCCCTGGAGGCGCAGTGGTTGAGAGTCCGCCTGCCGATGCAGGGGACACGGGTTCGTGCGCCGGTCTGGGAAGATCCCACATGCCGCGGAGCCATGGCCGCTGAGCCTGCACGTCCGGAGCCTGTGCTCCGCAACGGGAGAGGCCACAGCAGTGAGAGGCCCACGTACCGCCAAAAAAAAAAAAAAAAAAAAAGGTAAAGCTGCTCATACATGTGTCACTCTAGCAGCCCACACTACCTACTGCACATCTTTTATTTATTCATCCATGTATTAGAATAAAAGCCTTAGAAGTGCATACATTTTCCAAATGATGTTTGGTCGTTTCAGAATACCATGGGAGTTCTACATCCATTGATCTGGACCTGACACGCCCATTAATTTAGAATAAGTTTCAATTAGTTTTTCCAATGGCTCAGTTAACACTGTTAATTGATATTGAGCAGCAACCCCCCCTGGGGGGTTTTCATATTAACTGCTGTCAAGCTGGGTCTCCTCCAGCCAGTACTCAGAATTGATCTTTTGGACTTTAAGGCAAAGCTCTTGTTTTCCCTTAATAGGCTTCACCTTGCTGGTTTCACCCCATCATTCTATCCTGTAGGTTTCCTTAATACTAGTGATGGTAGTATCTGAGATTTCCGCCAACTGTCCTCTGCAGACACAAGAACATAGCAGTCCTGAGACTGCTACCCTCAGAAAGGCCTGTTTGCAAACTTGGCCCTTGGCTGGTGTCTGGGAGCTTCGATTTCGGGGCGGGGGGTACTTAATACTCCCTAATTGATACGATTTTTTACTGTGGCTGGACCGAATACAAACATCGTCTTTTATTCTGACACCTACTTTCCTTCTGGAAGTCTGGACTTCTGCTACATGATAGGCAGAGGGTGCCTAAGTGACCAGCCTCCAGTAAAAAACAAAAAACAACCCTAAACTGAGTCTCAAAGGGCTTCCCTGGGCAAAAGCATTGCACACATGATGCTGCATTTTAATTTCTGGGGGAAGAGGATGTTGTGTGTGGCCCCTCATGGGAGGCGTACACATGGATTCCTCCAGACTCCGCCTGTGTTTGTCCCCGTAGGATCTGGCTCTGTATCCTTACGACATGGCTGTGATAAATCTCAGCCCCGACTGCAACTATATGCTGATTCCCAAGAATCCTTTTCCAAGAATCCTAGTGAATCTCTGAACCTGGGTGCAACACTGAGGACCCGGGACGTACCTCCCGACTCTGAACTACTTGCAGATCTAAATTGCCTGATTCCTACTATCAAGCAGGGGTGGGAGCTCAAGCATGACTATGACAGTCCATCCTTTACAAGCTTAAGTCTGTGTCTTCACTCATCGGGGGTGACATATGACACCGAACGTTGGATGATGGTGTCCACCATTCAATAAAGCAGTGCTTCCCAAATGTGTTCTGACAGCTCTCATCCTACAAGACTCTCCTTGAATAAAAGGGCCCCGTGTCAAGTATTTTTGAGATTTCTCTCAGTGCAATAGATTCCCCTTTGTCTTTTCCAGTACCACACAGCAGGGTCCACAACTGACACACTCCCTGAGCATAGAAGATGTAGCTTCCCTTTCTATGACTTGCAAATACACAACAGAAATGTATATAATGATATAAAAATTACTCATCTAACTCCCACCTAGATGTATTAGATGTTAACATTTTGTCACACTTGCTCCCGTTCCTTTTTTAAAAGTAATTAACTATTTTTGCACCAGAAGTTTCTTTTGTATGCCGCTTCAGTGGCATCCTCCAAGCCCCTTCCTAACAAGAGGTAAATATTACCTTGGGGGTGTACGTTATGTTTCCTGTCCACGTTCTCACTCTTTTACCATCTATGTATGTGGAGTTGTTTTAAATGTGTTTGATCCTTACAGAAGTATTATTGTGTTATAATGTGACTATTTCCTGTTGCTTTTTTGAGGGTTTATTTCTCCATGTAGATGCATGCAGCCTCGGCTTATATATTTTCACTGATCTATACCATGTACTGTTATAACTACACCAACCACTTTCTTAAAATGCCTCTTCCCAAGCTAACCTTATACTTAATACGTTAGAGTCTCTGGGGATGGGTACCAGCCATCAGTATTTTTTCGAGTCCCCTTGGTGACTGTAGCGTGCTGTGGGGTTTGCAGATCAGTGCCTTACCCTAGAACTTAACATTTTATTCAAAAGATTTAAGGGGGTGTCATTCTTATATGAAAAAAAACAGGGACATGTCACAGAGTAGAATGCAAAATTCACAGAGCAGTCAAGTACCGAGGCCAAGGTCATACAATTGGTGAATGGCAGATACAGGATTCACACATGCAGCCCATGGTGGCCTGCTCTCCTCTGCTATCAGGAGTAGTTAGTTTGAAAAGAGTAAGCAGCATTGCTCTGGTCCAACAGGTCTTAAAGGGTGGTCCCCACACCTGCATCATCAGCATTACCTGGAAACTTGCTAAAAATGCAGATTATCGGGCCTCACCTCAGACCTCCTGAATCAGAGACTTTCAGGGTGAGGACTTGTGATCTGTGTTTTAACAATCCCTCCAGGTGATAGAGATGCACACTGAAGTTGCAGGACCACTTTTAGTCTCCTAACGTTAAAACTTTCTATCCATTTTACATTTACTTTCAATTTCAGTGAATATGATGATAACTTCCCTGTCTCTCCCTTCCCTTTTTACCAATTGTAGACATGCTTTCATCTTATTTTTTCTATTCTTTTCTTTTTCTTTTTCTCACTAGAGGTGCTTTTAGTATTCATCTTAGTTGAGGTCTTTTACTACATGACAGCTATGGCCATACCTAAAATGTTTACAGAGTCATAGGAAAAAGATCTGGGTTGCCAAAATAAGACACACCTCTTTTGAACGAGGAAGGCCCTGAGCCTGTTAAGTGCTGAAATCTTTCTATGAGACCAAAACTACCTTTACATCTTACACAATCACCTCACTTTTCAAAAGGTGTTAAATAGTTTTTAGGGGTTAGAAAAGGTGATCTTATATAACAATCAAACTATGGTAATTAATTCTTCTACAATATGCTGATGCTTGTGAATGTTGCGTCAGTGTTGTTGTTTTTTAATATTATGTCAAAGTGCTAGGAAGAAGGCTTGAATGATTATTTGAGCTTCTTTATAAATGTGTATGGAGTAAGTTTTCTTTTCGAGCAATTCTATATGACGATTGGTCACATGGTTCATAGTCTTTGTTTGCAGCATAGCTGACAAACTGAACAAGTGAGCATTCCGCAGGCTCAGCGGACACAGAAAACCCCTGGCTCCTGTGATAGCAGCAATCTGGAAGCATTCTGCATATTGTTAGCTGTAAATACACTGCTCAAGATGAGGAGAAAGGACACACCGGGGAACAAAGGCAGCCATGGGAAACTTGTGACACACTCGTTCATTTCAACCCTACCCTTTCATATTTTCCTCATGCAACTCTCTCTTCTCACGACTCTTTTTCTTTTCTTTTTTCCCCCAATTTTTAATAGCCACTTCAAGTTCCCATCTCATGAGCTGTTTGTTCACATACATTTCTCTCTTTTTTTAACATCTTTATGGGAGTATAATTGCTTTACAATGGTGTGTTAGTTTATGCTGTATAACAAAGTGAATCAGCTATACATATACATATATCCCCATATCTCCTCCCTCTTGCGTCTCCCTCCCACCCTCCCTATCCCACCCCTCTAGGTGGTCACAAAGCACCGAGTTGATCTCCCTGTGCTATGTGGCTGCTTCCCACTAGCCATCTATTTTACATTTGGTAGTGTATATATGTCCATGGCACTCTCTCACTTCGTCCCAGCTTACCCTTCCCCCTCCCCGTGTCCTCAAGTCCATTCTCTACATCTGCGTCTTTATTCCTGTCCTGCCCCTAGGTTCTTCAGAACCGTTTCTTCTCATGACTTTATGCATCCTCTTTCCTGAGGTTTCTCACATCGTCTTCTCCACCCTACTCACTCCCTGCACCCAGTCCCGAATCCCCCCGAATCTGGCCCCCTCTGTGGCCTTGGATAAGTTATTTCGCCTCTCAGAAACTCCATTCGCTCATCTTTCAAATATAAATAAAGCATTTAACACATAATTTCTGGCACATGGTAGACAGTCAATGAATGCTAATTCTCCACTTCTATCATTATTATTTCTGTTATGAATGGCAGAATTTCAGCTGTTTTATGGTAGACTTGTCTGAGGCTTTCCTACAGCCCTCCAATGATACCATGTGGGCAAACGTCATGTAGGCTGGCCCCATGTGGCATTCCAAGGATGGGCCAGTGGAAGCGGTCTGCCCCTTGGTGTAGGCAATGAGTACAGCCAACAATAGGGTTCACTGACTACAGACAATTTCAAGAATAATAAAAAATAAACCTGACTAAAATCTGTCTGCATTTTATTATCACTAGGCACAGCAAAACAGTGCAAGTCATAAGCCTTCCCATGTGGGCAGACACTCCCACTGCCTGGTCATTGTACGCCACTGGGCTGGCTCTGAGACATGATATTGCCTTCTTTCCAAAACAACTGGAAAATACCCTGTGGGATTTTGATAGTAAATGGAGCTAACTTCGAGTGCAGAAACAAGGTTCATATCAACTCAACTTTGGCTGAGCATTAAAGGTTTGGGTAACTAGTAATGGTTTTACCCATTTGTTTTTAAAAAACTAGTACCCCAATTTTTTTCTGTGAAAATATCACAAAGTCCATAAGTAACTTTTATTGGAACACAGTCACACACATATATTGTCTGTGGCTACATTTGTACTATCATGAGAGAATTTACTACTCGCGACAGAGATCGTGTGGCCTGCAAGCCTAAAATATTTACTATCTGAACCTTTGCAGAAAAATTTTGCTGGCCTCTGATCTAGAGCAAAATATATATTGAATCATTGATCATTGATGCCATTCTTAATTTAATTTTTAAAAATAATTGTTATTCTTTTTTTTTGCTAAGTGTTTTAATTATTTGCTGTTTTAGCCTAAGTTTTTTTTTTTTTTTTTTGACCGCATCACGCAGCATGTGGGATCTTAGTTCTCCGATCAGGGATCAAACGTGCACCCCCTGCAGGGGGAGCATGGAGTCTTAACCACTGGACCGCCAGGGAAGTCCCATTCTTAATTTTAAAGAAAGATTATATATGTTCATATACAAAATAAGTTTTAAAGTAAAAATGACTATTTAGACCTTGTTGGGACCCTGATTTTTTTAATCTGCCTATTGATTTTAAGATTCTAGGGGTCAGAAATTCCTGAGGCATAGCATCATGTCTTATAGTCACTACATACTGTAAAATGTCCCCATATGATGATTCCATATTCAGAGATTCCACATGACTCCGAAACGAGAAAGTTACATGTGAGGTAAAGGCACCCTGAACGTGATAAAGACAGACTAGTTTTCTTCTCCATTGAAATGGCTAAGTAATTTAACTGGAGGTCGCACAAAGGTGGCTTGGCCAGGAGACGTGTTTTGTATGTCCTTCATAAAATTTTTAAAATGTTTTAAATGGAATGCCTTTATATGGGGCGTGCGCTTGCTACTTTACCACAGTCCTCAACATTCCTTGGTAAACCCTTGACCCATTTCACACATTTAAATGACCTCCCTGACCCAGGTGGGCGGTGGAGTTTGCAACCCTTGAAGGAAAAGCAAAATGTTCCCTGATGTTACCATAGTCTCTACATGTTACTAAAACACTTCTGCGAAAATTATTAGTTCTCATCAATGAGGCTATTATTTTATGAGCCAACAGAAATCCCTATATTTTGCTATTATTAACATATGAGGGCTGTACACCTGAAACTAACATAGCCTTGTAAATCAACTATACTCCAAAAAAGATTTAAAAAAAAAAAAAAAATATATATATATATATGAGGGGCAATGTTAGCATTGACATTAAATTAGGGAGTAAGAATATTTGATTTGTTGCAGAGAATGGGTATGAACTGGCAATGAAAGGAGTTTTCACTTGCTTCTTCCCACCTACTCCCCTCCTTCACCACAGTTCTTCATCCTCTAACCATCTTACGTTAATTCACCCAAGAAGTTCTCATGTCAAATACACTCGAGTTTGTATTTTCTTAAATTTAGATTTCCCAGATTTCAGAATTTGAGACTATGACTCTCTGATATAATATTTCCCTTTGATGGAATTAAAAATAAAGTTTTAAATCTTTTACATAAGCATTTTTATGTGTAGCAACCAAACATCAATATGCCTTCCTAAAGTAAACGAAGGATGAGATTTTTCAAAATGTAAAATCTCATTTCTTTCATGGATTTTACACTTTAAGTTTACCATTAACAGGTAAGAGAGAGAAACAACAAGGTCCTGATGTATAGCACACGGAACTATATTCAATATCCTGTGATAAACCATAATGGAAATGAATATGAAAAAGAATGTGTATATATATGTATAACTGAATCACTTTGCTGTACACCAGAAACTAACACAACATTGGAAGTCAACTGCACTTCAATGAAAGAAAACCAGGTAATAGAGCACAGCAAATTTAAAAATAGTACTATATTGAACTCAAGCCACCAAAATTTGCCTGTCTTCCATATGGGGGATCAAAGATATAAGAAACTGCTTCTATAATCGCATTCAAATACATAAGAAACTGCTTCTATAATCACATTCGAATACGTACATAAGACAAAATGTGATAAACTGCTATACCGTAAATACAAATAAAGTACAATGGGAAAACAGGAGATTGAGAGATTATGAACAGGAAGGAAGAGCAGAATAAACAATAATTAAAGTTTCCCCAAACCCAAATACATGCTGTCTACAAGAAATTCACTTCAAATATAATGATATAGGTAGGTTAAAAATAAAAGGATGCAAAATGATGTATCATACAAACACCATTCAAAAGAAAGCAGAGGTGACCTACTAATATCAGATAAAGTAGACTTCAGGGGAAAAAACATCACCGGGGATAAAGTGGGACATTATATAATGATAAAAAGATGAGTCTACCAGGAGCATGTAGCAATCCCACATACATGTACACCCCAAACAACAGAGCTGCAAAACACACAAAACCAAAACTGACATGACTGAAAGAGAACTAGGCAAATCCACATTATAGCTGACAATTTCAACACCTCTCTTTCAGTAACTGATGGAACTACCAGATAAAAAATCAGCAAGTGTATGAAAGAACCGAACAACATCAGCAAATGGGATCCACCTGACATCTACAGAACATTCTACCCAACAACAACAGAATACCCATTCCTCTCAAGCACACAGGGAATACTCACTAAGATAGGCCACATCCTGGGTCATAAATAAAACATGAACACATTTTAAAGAATTAAAATCTCTGATCGTAATGGAATTAAACTGGAAATCATTAACAGAAAGGAAAATCTCCAATCTTTTGGAAATTAAACACCACACTTCTAAACAATCCAGTGAAAGAGGAAGTCTCGAGAGAAATTTTAGAAAATGTATTTATGACACGTATTTATGCAGAGGGAAATGAAAAATGTAAGTGCATTCCATCTCTCCCAGGCTTGCCTCCTTCCTTGCTAACTCTTTCCAATGATTACATGGGCACAGTTTTGAATGTGTGCATGAAACCACCTGAATTGATTTGTCCACATCACTGAAGCAACAAATTCCTTACATTTGCAAAACTGACCCAGGTAAAGATACACACGTTATTCAGCCCTGGCCCTGATGCGTAGGATGGATTCACAGAGAGAGCGTGAGAAATGGAAAGAAGAAAGCATACTGTCCAGATCTCTAGGGGAGTATCACTAGTCATGGAATTACAGGCAGTAAAATATGGAGACAAAGTGCAGAGACATTAAAGCATCCCGACTTAAACCCCCTCGCAGATTCTGAGCATGTCTTAGTCATATTCGCCAAAATTTACTGAGGACTAAGAGGAAGTCAGGGAGAAGAAGGGACGGATTAGGCACTTCCTCTGAGTATTCAACAATCATTTACTAAGCTCCTACCAAACACTGTGGTAAGTGCTGAAGAGGCCAAAAACGAAATAGCAAACATATCCTTCACAAGCTTTACGGCCTAACTGAATTAAACGGTAGGGGAGAGGAAATAAAGATGGTGGTAATCCACTATACAATCTACCAAAATTAATCACAATTCCTTCTGAAACGATTATGGTTATAAAATTTTTAATCTCGCAAGTCCCAAGCATGAAGCTAACAGCAGGGATTGAAAATAAAGTTGATGGCTTCCCTGGTGGCGCAGTGGTTAAGAATCTGCCTGCCAATGCAGGGGACACAGGTTCGAGCCCTGGTCCGGGAAGATCCCACATGCCGTGGAGCAACTAAGCCCGTGCGCCACAACTACTGAGCCTGCGCTCTAGAGCCCGCGAGCCACAACTACTGCAGCCCGCGCGCCTAGAGCCCATGCTTTGCAACAGGAAAAGCCACCGACCGCAACGTGAAGCCCGCGCACCGCAACGAAGAGTAGCCCCTGCTCGCCACAACTAGAGAAAGCCTGCGTGCAGCAACGAAGACCCAACGCAGCCAAAAATAAATAAATAAATAAAAGTAAAGTTCCATATATACACTACCAAATGTAAAATAGATAGCTAATGGGAAGCAGCCGCATAGCACAGGGAGATCAGCTCGGTGCTTTGTGTCCACCTAGAAGGGCGGGATGGGGGAGGTGGGAGGGAGGCTTAAGAGGGAGGGGATATGGGGATATATGTATAGGTAGAGCTGATTCACTCTGTTATATAGCAGAAACTAACACACCATTGGAAAGCAATTATACACCAATAAAGATGTTTATATATAAATAAATAAAGTTTCCTTAAAAAAAGAAAATGAGGTTGAGGACTTAAAAGGGAGTGAAAGTTGGTTTTATGAAATATCAATAAAAGTTACAATTATTTGTTACATGTGTGATGATTAAGTGGAATAAGATGCAGGACTTTTTCTTACTGTTCTTGTATCCCATGTATATTTCTGGCCATATGTAACTTTTACTAAGAGTCAACAATTAATGATGTTAAAATGATTCCACACTTTTTGTTTTTCTTCCCTTTCCCAGTTTACAAGTACAGAAGCTAAGTAAATCATGTATTGCTGTTTAGAATTATTCACATCTGTAGTAGTAACTAGGTCTCTTGAGATAGAAATAAGTGTGTTGAGATATTGCCAAATATAGGACTTCTTCACTCGAGATTCTATTCCAAGACATTAAGAGTTAAAAGAAACTTGGAACCAGCTAACTGGAGCTATCATCTGGCCCTAATTTTAAGAGTGCTCATCTTGTAGACACTTGCATGCTCACTGTGATAAAAGAAATTGTTCAGATTCACGCATATTTAAATTCTGTATAGTATGATCCTGTGTTTTTATTAAAGAATAAAGTATCTCAAATTTAAGTTAATTTTGGGCTATCATTTTACTATAGCTTCAAATGTTGAATACAGTTTATCACACGAGTATTACACACATGACTGCCAGGTGACCACTTGATCAAAGGTTATCTACCAGGATCTTTTAGTGCAGGCATTATACGTAACTATTATCCTCCTGAGGAGGGTCTTGTTACGTGTCTGGCACCAGCCCACCTTCTTTGAGAGGCAGTTCCTGGCTTGATATTGGGCACTGGTTGGCACAGAGAGACTTGCTGGCTAACTCCTAGTAGGCTTCAGATCTTATCTTAAATTTTCTTTCTCTGGTTAGTTCCAGATGGCCTCCTTCACGTGTCTGATTGTTGGCTCTCTGTCAGGTGAGGCAGGGGATGACTTGGCCATGTGTCCCTCATCATCCAGCAGGCTAGTCTGGGCCTGTTGCATGGTGGTGATTACAGGGTTCCCAAGAGCAGCAAAAGAGGGCAAGCACTTTTCAAGTCTCCGTTTATGTCACATTGGCTATTGCCCCATTAACCAAAGTAAGTCACGCGGGCAAGCACAGAGCCAGTGTGGGAGGGAAGTGCTCATGGGTATGGACAGTGGGAGGATATTACTGCAGTCTTTTTTACAAACACAGGTGTACCTCGAAGATGCTGCAGGTTCAGTTCCAGACCTCTGCAATAAAGCCAATATTGCAATAAAGTCAGTCACACACATTTTTTGGTTTCCTCATGCATACAAAGGTTATGTTTACACTATGCTGGAGTCTATTAAGTATGCAACAGCATTGTGCTTTGGAAAAATGGGCCCTAGATAGTTAAGACGCGCCTCTCAGGAAGAATAGACCTAAACAGACATTTCTCCAAAGAAGACATACAGATGGCCAACAGGCACATGAAAAGATGCTCAACATCACTAATTATTAGAGAAATGCAAATCAAAACCACAATGAGGTATCACCTCACACCAGTCAGAATGGCCATCATTAAAAAATCTACAAACAATAAATGCTGGAGAGGGTGTGGAGAAAAGGGAACCCTGTTGCACTGTGGGTGGGAATGTAAAGTGGTGCAGCCACTATGGAAAACAGTATAGAGGTTCCTCAGAAAAACTGAAAATAGAGTTGCCATATGATCCAGCAATCCCACTCCTGGGCATATATCCAGACAAAACTCTAATTTGAAAAGATACATGCACCCAATGTTCAGAGCAGCACTATTTACAACAGCCAAGACAGAGAAGCAAAATACATGTTCATCAACAGAGGAATGGATAAAGAAGATGTGGTACGTGTGTATGTGTGTATGTATATATATACATACACACACACACACAATGGAACACTACTCAGCCACAAAAAAGAATGAAATAATGCCATTTGCAGCAACATGGATGGACCTAGAGATTATCATGTTAAGGAAGTCAGACAAAGAAAGACAACTATCATATGATATCACTTATACGTGGAATCTACAAAAATGATACAAATGAACTTATTTACAATACAGAAATAAACTCACAGATATGGAAAACAAACTTATGGTTACCAAAGGGGATGGGGGGGTGGGGGGGCAGGATAAATTAGGAGGTTGGGATTAAAATACATATACTACTATGTATCAAAGAGATAACGAACAAGGACCGACTGTACAGCACAGGGAACTATACTCAATATCTTGTAATAACCTAGAAGGGAAAAGAATCTGAACAAGAATATGTATATATATATATATATATATATATATATATATATATATATGAATAACTGAATCACTTTACTGTACACTTGAAACTAACACAACATTGTAAATTAAATATACTTCAATTAAAAATGGTTTAAAAAGTTTAAAAAGGAACATATAAAGACATTTTCAATGGCAAACAAGGCTTACTATTTCTGATGTAGACCAAATATGTAATGTTGTTCTATAACAAGTGTATATCCCACTGGTAATCCATTTGGATTTATGGAATATTCATTTGGCATAGAATTTGATAATGAGAAAAACCTCAAGTGAATTTCAATGCACTTGCTTCAGTGAAATTACTGCCACCTCATGGAATGTCCCTATTACTGTCGGAAGCCTTTTATGCCCTGGTACATCAAAAATATAATGCAAAACATAGAAAGATTGAAAACAGAAGATGATTATTTTCCCTGTTTGCCAGAATTCTACCGTAGCAGAAATCAAATCTGCTCACTGAACTGAATGTTCGGGAGGAAATAAATGTCCCTGTCTGAAGGTGTTCAGCGTTTGGTGTTGTCAAATGATAAACTGAGGTATATTAAAAATTTTAAGAGCTTATCCGAGCAAACATTGATTCCAATGGCACAGTGCCAAACCGGCAGTTGTTAGGGGTGCTCTGCTGAAAGATTATACAGAGAAGTGTGGAAGCAAAGAAAGGAAATGCTTCGATGGGTTACAGCTTAAAGCCTAGCTGGCCTGTTGTGATTGGTTGCCCTTAGGTTTCAATTTAGTAGCCTTGAGGCATATGCAGGCTTAGACTTCAGTTCACTTCCACAGTGGCCTCCGAGCCACCTCAGCCCAGGGGCCTCCTTGTTTAATTTACTGTCCCGGCCAGGCCTTCTCCGGCTGGGCTTCTACACTGACAGGCAAGGACAGCAGCACCACTACTGAGGCTGCTTGCAAACAACTTTCTAGGACTTATGCTCTTTGGGCCTGATTTCTTTCTGCTAATGAGGTAGTGATGTTATGATTAAGAAGCTCCACTTCTAGCGTAACCTCACCACTCAGAGAGAAGGCCAAGAGAATAATAAGGAAAACTCAGCAGTGTTTGGAAAACTTAAAATCACCAGTAGAATTGTCCCTGGGGCCTCTGCCATACTAGAAGAACCTTCCCTTTGTTGTCATGAAAGTCACGGGGAGCGCAGATTTGCTTGTCTAGGGTAACCAGGAAGTTACGTGAGCGAGGACTCCACAAGTCTAACATGAAACACTTCGTGAGCTAGCAGCCCTGTAAAATCTCCAGATTTACTCACAGTCTGAAGAAGAATCAGACACATTTGGCTGCCAAAACCAACACTGTGGCACAAGGAATTGCCCATGTTCAAACAAAGATCCATGATGGCATCATTATCCACAAGTTTTTGCTTTTCTTCTAAAGGCCTGAAGATTAAAGCACCACAGATGAACTGCACAATGTAGCAAGCACTGTCCAACCCATGAGTGTGATCAGGTACAAGGAGCAAAGACCACAGAGACTGAGAATAGAGGACTTCTGATTGGGAGGGGGGCAGGGGAGTGTGCGTCGGGGAGCAAGAAACTCTGGCTTAGGGCACTGGGAGATACATGGAAAGTGACACAGCAGTCAAAGACAGACGGATTTCTTGCGACTCCTCCAAGTCTGGCTCCTTAGCCAAGTCAGGAAGATGTCATCCTCTCCCGTTCTCTCCACTTCCAGTTTTCATCCTACTCTTGGTTCCGCGGCCTTGAATGCAAACAAGTAATGTCAATATCAGTTTTTTGGTGTACCTGGTGATAATGTACTTATTCAAAATAATAAAGGACATTATAAGTGTCAAATCACTCACAAACTTTTGATTTGTGTCTAACTAGGAATGAATCTGTCTTTGGGATATGATGACGTGTGGTTCGAAGCTGAGTCATGAGGACAGACAGGAGTTCTATTCTGAAGATACGTGGAGAAAAGTGAGGACCCTTGTGCTGGAGAATACCGGAAATATTAGAAATGAAGATGAAAATGCCAAGCTAGTTGAAAACTAGAAGTTAATTCCTTCTGGAAAAATAAAGGTAATTGACGAGGTTTATTTAAAGTTGAGAGGCAGTAACATTCTTTTTTTAAATTACTTTTTATTTTTCAGCCACGCCACACAGCATGCAGGACCCTAGTTCCCCAACCGGGGAGCGAACCCGCGCCCCCTGCATTGGAAGGGCGGAGTCTTAACCACTGGACCACCACGGAAGTCCCGAAAGGCAGTCACATTCGAAACAGTATCCAGACACTCGCTTTCGTGCTCCTAAGTGATCAATGGAACCCTACAGAATGGCTGACAGGGAACCTTGGATTAGCGTCAACATTCATCGTGGAATGTTTCAGGTAGGGCTTTTCTCTTTTCTAACAATTGATAACCCACTCTTTACCGCCACAAATAATGATATAAGTTAGATGAAAAGTTTTTCCTTTAAAGTCCCTATGTATTTGAGAATTTATTAAAACTGAGTTATTAAAAACGGAGTTTTCTAAACAACCATTTTCTTTATAGTCTAGTGGGATAATAAAAATAAATAACAAAAAGTACTATCAGGGCTTCCCTGGTGGCTCAGCGGTTGAGAATCTGCCTGCCGATGCAGGGGACACGGGTTCGTGCCCCGATCCGGGAAGATCCCACATGCCGCGGAGCAGCTGGGCCCGCGAGCCATGGCCGCTGAGCCTGCGCGTCCGGAGCCTGTGCTCCGCAATGGGAGAGGCCACAACAGTGAGACGCCCGCGTACCGCGGGAAAAAAAAACAAAAGAGGCCATTCAAGTACATCTTTCCCCTTAGAAGAAGGAGCATTCCATCTATTTGAGGAGAAGTTTATGAGGAATTTTAGGCGCTGCCTTAATTAAGTGGGATCAACATGTACTTGAAGACCTGTATAAACTGTCAAGCAGAATTTCAATTTAGGGCAAGATTCTCCCGGTCTGTCCTAAAACTGAAGATGGGACTGTATCTCCTAGAGAATAATAATACTAAAACAGTAAAATAATAATAATAGCTAAATTTATTAAAACTTAATAAGTGTCACTGCTGCACAGTGAAAGGTAAAGTAAGCCCTTCACGTTCTGACTCGTGTAATCTTGGCAACGCATACACGTGGGACGTACCGCTATTCCCAGATGGGCAAGCTGAAGCTTGGAGAAGTTGCAAAGGTTGCTCAAGAAACTATTACGGAGGCCACATGATCACTGAGTTTTCCTCAAAATAATGCTGTCTATGTACATCCTCCTTTAGAGTCTACACACTTGTTTGGTTTTCGTTATTTCCATTTGATCTGCTTCCTCACATGCTCACGAGTCTGCTCCAAACCTATCTTACCTGCCATCTACTTTTGCACCTTTCACCAGAGAAACTGGAAAGCATTATCTTTAGAATATTTTCTACGTCTTAGAAACAAGGAATTCGAGTCTGGGCCTAAATGCTGCCTCCATAATCTGTTCTGGGCCAAAGCAAGTTTGTTATCCAGGTAAATGGGGGTTTGCATGAAGAAGCCAATCGTCTCCAGTATTCCCAAGAAGCCCTCCACGTGGTTAGTAACTAAGACCCTTATTAGCATAAACCCCTGTCCACATCCCCCTCTCCTCGCTGAAGTCACAGTGAAGCCAGGCGGAGCCGGGAGCGGCGAGGCTCCTTCCTGGCCACTAGAGGCCAGCAAGCCACTGCCCAGAACCTCCGAGCTGGAGTGCGCCGCTTCTGACATCATGAGGCCGGTTCATTCAAAAGGAGGAGGGTGTTGCTAGAATGCTTTTAAAAGGAAAACGTCCCATGTATTTTCAGTGCATACTACTGAGAGGCCTCTAGGTTTGAAGGCTTCGCGAGACTTCCCAGAATGTAAGTCTTAAGGAAATTAAACAAGCAGAGAAAGGGTGTCTCTGTGGTGTCTGTCCCTCCACCTCTTCCAAAAGCCCTATGCTGTCCATTTTATCATAATGCTTTATTTCCCCCACCCCGTTAGCTATCTGGAACAAAACACAACTTGAACTGTTCTCTTTTTTTCCTCTAATAATTTATTTTCTTAAAAGCAATAACGTCCCTCCCCTTCTTCACTTCTCCTCAGGTTCACACCCTTTCTCTCCCCCTTTTTCTTTCTATCGCTCACTCCTCTCTTCCCCTCTCTGTTGCATTTCTAGGAGGAAATAAGCACTCCGTGACTAGATAATCCAATCTCAGGGTTTCAACTACCACCTGTGAGCTGATGCCTTATAAAGCTGTTATCTCTGGCTGACACCTCTCCTGCAAGCCTCAAAGGTCTATTTCTCACCGACTGTTAGACATCTGCACATGGGTGGGTCCCCAGGACCGCAGCGCGACCAGACTGAACACTAGACGGCACTGTGTGAAATAACCCCAACAACCACAAACATATTTGCAAATATGTGCATATGTAGAGAATATCTTTCAAACGGTACACAAGAAACCAATAAAGGTGGCAGCCCCCAGCGCTGGGAGCACTACAGCCAGGGGATGAGGTTGGAGAAAGACTCACTTTTCTCTACGTGCCTTTCCGACCCTTTGGATTTCATATAATGTGCATGGATTACCTATTAAACGATAAAGGGAATTCTATGAACAGTTTAATGTTTACATCTTCTAGAGTTTTACCAAGCCCATTGTTCCCCTTCTGCCACGTGCTCCCTGGGTAGATAAATTGACTCTCAGTTTCGACTACCAGTTATGAGCTGGGGACTCACAGATCTGTTATCTCTGGCCCACACCCCTCCTTCCAGCTTCAAAGTTCCATTTCCCACCGTCAGACATTTGTCCGTGGGTATGCCACCAGAACCGCAAACTCAACGTCTCCTGCACCCCATTCACCATCTTCCAGCTACCTGACCTTGAGGAAGGCCCTCTGTAAATCCTGCTGAACTGAAGGACGACCCTGCTGCTGCTCTTCCTGAGTTGTCAGTCCCAGCTGCCAACAACCGTGGTCTCGCCCTGCACCCGCCAGAACTGGGGTTCATTCCTTCCCTCCCCAGATCCGCCCAACCAGCCAGCCAAACACCCCGCCCCTCCCCTCCCCTCAAATATCCCTCAGATTCAGCCCATCCTCCCCATTTCTAATACCCTCCTGTGGGCCCTTATCATCTCTTTCCTGGGCTTCCATGCTCCCTCCCCATCTGACTTCCTTCTTCCAGGCCTGTGCTTTTCAAAGTCCCCCCAACCTCCGCCCAGCTGCCCAAGTCACACATGTAAGTGTAAGTCTAACAGCATCGCTCCTGGCTCACCCCCGGGAGGCTCCCTGTACTACATGAGGAGGCCCCCACACAGCACCGCACCGCGTCCTTGTCCCTCCCCACCCGGTCTTGTCATTCCCCACCTGGCCTTGCCGACCTGTCCAGCTTCATCTCCTCCCATTTCCTGCCTTATTACAGAGCTCGCGCAACTGTTTGCGGTTTCCCAAGCATCCTGTGCTGTTCCTCTCTGACACCTTTGTTTATGCTCCTTGCTTAGCTCAGAATGACCACTCCTGACCCCCTTCGGCTTCCCTTCATCTTGGCCGTCTCCTCACCATCACGTGAGACTCACACAAAGACCTAAGGAAGGAACGTGGAATAAAGACGTCCTGAGACGGCGAACATTGAAAACTGTGAGCCTCGGGCCCGGTCGTAACATCACTGACAAGGGAAAGCAAAAGGATCATGATCTCCAGCTAGTTTAATTCAGTGGCATAAGTAACCGATCTAGAATTTCTTTGAAAACAACATTAACAATCTTGCATGACCACTGGAAGAAATGAAAAGGAGCAAGAGACAACTCAAGTTTAGGCTGCATCATGTCTGGTCACCCAACCACAAGACATATGAAAGGTACTGAGGAGGTACTAAGACTCCATAGAGTCCCCTGTTGTCATATAACATCTGCCAACGACTTTAATTAACTCTACACTTCACAGTGAATCATCTACCTTCAGCATTTACCCTCCTTTTAGACTCGGGAACAAGCTAATGAATTTGATGTGCAGGCAGCAGCATGAAGATGTGTTTTTGCCTCTCATAAAGGCCCCTTTTGCATTTCTAGGGTCACATCTTGAGTTTCGGGGCAAGTCTGAGTTCACTTAGTGCAGAGAAAAATATGTCAGGATCTGGATATTACAGATTTAAGTCATAAAACAAAAGCACCTTGAGTCTTGGTGTAAGTCTGCGGCGATAAAGATGCATAGTGGGGAAACCCCCAACATCCACGGGGTCTCGATCAAATAAAAGTGGGGCTGAATCATCTGTGGTGATGAGGGAGAGATATGCACATCAGAAACATTTGAGATTTTTACATGTCACTAATGTCACCAAGTAGCCCAACCTTATCAGAGACACTATCAGGAAAATTCAGAGTCTGGGTTAGCTTTTGCCTCGCCTTTGCGGCACATGCCAAGAATCAGAGAATGGACAACGGAAGGACATTAACCACAAAGAGTACCTGTGGGCTACAGTTAAAATAAACTCAGTTTCACTTCAATTCGCTCATTCATTCATTCAACAATACTTATTGAATGCTATGTGCAAGAATTTGGAGTAAGATCACTCTAAACAGGGCGATGACATATCCGTGAAACACTTCTAAATTAGCCAGTCTCTATTTTCCAAGGGAATCTGTGGAGAGGTGTTGTGAATAAGAAGAAGTAACAGCATTAAATCGCGTATCTAGTCAGGAACGGGGGTATCCAAGTCCCTCTCCTCTGCTCTCATGTGAAGGTAAGTTACAGCTACAGAATAAAGGAACACAAAATATACATAGATAGGTATGGGGCCATACATCCAAAGGGTTTGGGACAATCTCAATTTTAATGTCCATTTCCCTTACCTCGAAGAGCATGCTTGTATTTGTCAAACCACACAGCCCAATTTTGACTTGGGAAGTACAGCTAGGTTGGCAGACACACAGAGAGGGCATCTAATGACCTGCTGGTCCCGTGAGGAGAAGAACAAAAAGAGAGCAAATTAAAGGCTCGCTAAGAAATACTGAATTTGAGGATCATGAAGGCAAAGATAGGGATGGCTCTGAATACAGGAGAAGATGGAGCTAAAGGACCCGGACAGGCTGTTCTCGGGAGTGGAGCTCCTCAGAAACATTTCTTTGGTATTGAGAAAACGGTGAAAATGTAAAATAATAGAAAGAGAGAATGAAGGAAGCTCCTTCTGAACTTTTCTTGAAGGTCAAGATAATTAGATAATTTACAACAAGACTTGCATTAGCTCCATCTTCCCCATTTTGGAGCTCTAATAAGCTCTGGTATAAGTTTTTCTTTCAGAGAACAAACCACACTAATCTTGGAAAATGGTCACAGATAGTTTTCAGTGTAATACAGGTATTGCTGAAACACAAATAGATAAGCTTGGTTATACAGGGAAATCTAGTCATTACACGGATTTTTTCGAGGTTAGATACATTCTGGGAATATTGGCTGGGTCTGGGGATGGACTGCAAATGATATTTCTATAGACCAACTCTTCTTTCTCTCGTCCAAGGTCGAGTAGGCTATTCTGAGTCAGAAAATCTGGATTGGAACCTGGTTCTGCCATTTGCTGACTGTTAGATCTGAGACAAGAAATTTTAAGCTCTTTGAGCCTAATATTCATCATTCACAGAAAGGAAACAAATCCTTCCTTGAAGAGATTTTAGAAGGTTTAAATAACCTAAAATACAGTATAGTGCTCAGAACATGATAAAAAGATATATACCTAAGTGATAGTTATCAGTACTCTTTACTAACTCTCTCTGGTCTGTTTGCCATGGTACGGGAGGGAGAGGGTTCTAAAAACAAACAGGGAAGAACACTTGACCAATGCGCTAAAAAATATATTACACAATGGTAGGAGAACTGACTTTCAATAATCATATACTAGAAATTTTCGTTACACCTGGGTAACACCAAATTCTATTTAAAATGCCAATCTCAACTGTTTCTGCTATTTGACTTTGACCCCCCTAATAAAGATTTAGCATAAATGGATAGAACGACAATCTTCAGTAAAGGGGATAGAAATGTTTTATCTAGCAAGTTCTTTATTGCCTAACAGTCTTACAAATAGGGCCAGAGATAAAGTTACCATTAAAACTAACAGGATGTTCAGTATTACCTCCTGGATATTACTTGTGTGATATTCTTGCTGTAATCTTATCTTAGGTTGTCACCAAATGTTTCCTGAATCCCCATCAAATGTTCATACTGTGCTAGGTACTATCAGGGACACAATGATGACTACAACACAGGCTTTGCCCCAAAGGCACTCATCATCTAGTGAAAGGGAGGCAGTGGTAGTAATTGACTAAAAAGGCCAGCTGCTGAAGAGTTTTCTGAAAAAGGTGCAAAGTGTTCTGGGAACATAAGCAAAAGGTAGGTTGCTTCCAACTGCAGACATCTAGGAGGATTCTCTAGGGAATTATTTGAACAAGGTCACGGAGGATGGATAGGACTCCATTGTCAGAATGGCAGTAAAGGGATGGGGTTAGCAGCAAGGCTGAGAAGCAAGCTTGAGCTTGACCCAGAAAGTGGATGAGAGCAGGATGCATTCAGAAACAGTAGCTACAACAGCATGGAGTTGTATAGAACGCAGGGAGTAAAGAAGACAAAGTAGAAAAGGCAGGTCAGGAGAAGGCTGGGGAAGGTTTTAAACGGCCAGCTGAGAAGCTGGGTTTTTTTCTAGCTGCACTGCAGAAATCCAATGAAGGAAGAACGCCATGCTGGGTCTTGGTTCTGGAAAGATGCACAATTAGAGTCAGTATGGAGGATTTATTGGAGGGGTGAGAAAGAGACTAAAGGGAAGTCAACCAGATAAGGAGCCCTGGCCATAGATCAAAGGTATTAAGGCGTAGAAGGTGGGCAGTGGCACAGAAAGCAATGGATGAATGGCACTCTGCGTTTTTGTCTTGAGATGACACACTCCTTGAGTGCACCAGTCTCAGATATACTTTGTTGCTGAGATTAAGAGCCTTGGGCTAAACTGAAGAAATGAAAGTCCTTGAATGCAACTAATTTGTGCAACTGCTCCTTTAAAGAGTTGCCTGGTGGTCACTGTCTGAAGAAGACACACTGAGATAGAAGTGACCATGTGCAAAGATTTTCTTCACCAAGGGACCTGTGATAAAATAAATGTAATACAGAAGTCCAGTGATTTGCATTGTCCCAACATCACACAATACCCCAGTTTTTTACATCTTTGTCCCCTCCGTAGTCACTCTGTATTTTCTTTAGTCTTTTCCCTCTTCTACAATTTCTGCTTTTTTTTTTGTTTTTCCCCCGGCCTTGCTGTGTGCCTTGTGGGATCTTAGTTCCCCAACCAAGGACTGAACTCACGCCCTCGGCAGTGAAAGCACTGAGTCCTAACCACTGGGGCGCCAGGGAATTCCCAATTTTTGCTATTTTTATGTGAACATTTTTTGCAGGTGATGGTTGACAACTGGTTGTCCCTAATTCGTTCCCCAATATGAATGAGCCAATGAACCTACTTTTTAAAATGTTTTGAGGGACTTCCCTGGTGGTCCAGTGGTTAAGACTCCGTGCTTCCAATGCAAGGGGCGTAGGTTTGATCCCTGGTCGGGGAGCGAAGACTGCACGTGCTGTGTGGCGCAGCGGCCAAGAAAATATATTTTTTAAAATGCTTTGAGGGCTTCCCTGGTGGCGCAGTGGTTGAGAGTCTGCCTGCCGATGCAGGGGACACGGGTTTGAGCCCTGGTCCGGGAAGATCCCACATGCCGCGGAGCGGCTGGGCCCGTGAGCCATGGCCGCTGAGCCTGCGCGTCTGGAGCCTGTGCTCCGCAACGGGAGAGGCCACAACAGTGAGAGGCCCGCGTACCGCAAAAAAAAAAAAAAAAAAAAAAAAAAATGCATTGAGATTCTTAATGTAGATGTCCAATCCCATGTAAAAATCACATAATTATGAAATGAAATGACCAACCTTATTATTTAAACTCTATTCTCAGAAATAAAATCAAACATTCTCTAACACATGCAACAAATCAAATATCACCATCAGCACTTTTTCTTTTCACACCTAACATGTGAGCTCTTAATTACACTATTGCATTCATTTTCTCCTTTCAGGTAACAAAAAAGTGAATCTGTGAATGTAGCTACACAGATTCCTTTAGAAAGCAATCAGACATAGAATGACTCTAAGTGAAGCCTCCAGGCACTTTTCTATGTGTATAAAATGCATGCACTCTGCATACCAGTGGCAAAACCAGAAAGAACATTCACTGGTTTTCTTCCTCAGGATCTGTTAGGATTCCTTCTAGCCCCCATCTTTACTCACTCTCTAAGGAAATAAAGATCTGGGCAGCAATGCCAGGCTAGGGGGTCAGCGGGGACCAGGAACCCAGGAGTGTATTTAAAAACAGAAACATTGGGACTCCACTGGTGGTGCAGTGGTTAACAATCCGCCTGCCAATGCAGGGGACATGGGTTCCATCCCTGGTCCGGGAAGATCCCACATGCCGCAGAGCAACCAGGTCCGTGTGCCACAACTACTGAGCCTGTGCTCTAGAGCCCGTGAGCCACAACTACTGAAGCCCACATGCCTAGAGCCCGTGCTCCACAACAAGAGAAGCCACTGCAATGAGAAACCCGCGCACTGCAACAAAGAGTAGCCCCCGCTCGCCACAACTAGAGAAAGCCTGTGCACAGCAACGAAGACCCAACACAGCCAAAAATAAATAAATTATTTAAAAAAAAAAGAAACATTTATTAGTGTTTGATAATTAATTAGATCTTATCTTCTTGCTTTTAAAGACAGTTTCATAATGTTAAAATGTAGTCTACCATTCTACTGGTGATAATTCAAAGTCCTTCTTGCTTACCCTCTCTGACATAAATCACAGCAATATTTATTTATTTATTTATTTTTGCGGTACGCGGACCGTACTGTTGTGGCCTCTCCCATTGCGGAGCACAGGCTCCGGACGCGCAGGCTCAGCGGCCATGGCTCACGGGCCTAGCTGCTCCGCGGCATGCGGTATCCTCCTGGACCGGTGCACGAACCCGTGTCCCCTGCATCAGCAGGCGGACTCTCAACCACTGCACCACCAAGGAAGCCCCATAGCAATATTTTTTTATCTGTCTCCTAAACCTAAGGAAATAAAACTAAAAAAAAAAAGGGACCTAATTAAACTTAAAAGCTTTTGCATAGCAAAGGAAACCATCGACAAAACAAAAAGACAACCTACTGAATGAGAAAATATTTGCAAATCATATGACTGATAAGGGGTTAATATCTAAAATATATAAATAGCTCATACAACTCAACATTTTAAAAAAACCAACTAAAAAACAGACAGAAGGGACTTCCCTGGTGGTCCAGTGGTTAAGACTCTACGCTTCCAATGCAGGGGACGTGGGTTCGACCCCTGGTTGGGGAGCTAAGATCCCACATGCCACACAGGCAAAAAATTGAAAAACAAAACCAAAATAAACAAACAAACAAAAAAACCAGGCAGAAGACCTGAATAGGCATTTTTCCAAAGAGGAAATGCAGATGGCCAATAGGAAAAGATGCTCAACAGCACTACTCATCAGGGACATGAAAATCAAAACCACAGTGAGATACCACCTCACGCCTGTCAGAATGGCTGTCATCAAAAAGAACACAAATAACAAATGTTGTCAAGGATGTGGAGAAAAGGGAACTCTTGTACACTGTGGGAGGGAATTTAAATTGGTGAACTACTGTGGAAAACAGTATGGAGGTTTCTCAGAAAACTGAAAATAGAACTACCATATGACCCAGCAATTCCACTGGGAATTGCTGGGACATATGGTAAAAAAAAAAAAAAAAAAAAAAAAAAAACCAAAACCAAAACCACTAATTCGAAAAGATACATACATCCCAATGTTCATAGCAGATCTATTTACAATTGCCAAGATATGGAAGCAACCTAAGTGTCCATCAACAGATGAACGGATAAAGAAGATGTAGTGTGGAAGGAAGGCGGAAGATGGCGGAAGAGTAAGACGCGGAGATCACCTTCCTCCCCACAGATACACCAGAAATACATATACACGTGGAACAACTCCTACAGAACACCTACTGAAGGCTGGCAGAAGACCTCAGACCTCCCAAAAGGCAAGAAACTCCCCACGTACATGGGTAGGGCAAAAGAAAAAACAGAGACAAAAGAATAGGGACGGCACCTGCACCAGTGGGAGGGAGCTGTGAAGGAGGAAAAGTTTCCACACACTAGGAAGCCCCTTCGCGGGCAGAGACTGCGGGTGGCGGAGGGGGGAAGCTTCGGAGCCACGGAGGAGAGCACAGCAACAGGAGTGCGTAGGGCAAAGCGGAGAGGTTCCCACACAGAGGATCGGTGCCGACCGGCACTCACCAGCCCGAGAGGCTTGTCTGCTCACCCGCCGGGGCGGGCGGGGCTGCGAGCTGAGGCCGGAGCGCAGGGAGAGGACTGGGGTTGGCGGCTTGAACATAGCCTGAAGGGGTTAGTGCACCACAGCTAGCCGGGAGGGAGTCCGGGGAAAAGCCTGCACCTGCCGAAGAGGCAGGAGACTTTTCCTTCCCTCTTTGTTTCCTGGGGCGTGAGGAGAGGGGTTTAAGAACGCTGCTTAAAGGAACTCCAGAGACGGGCGCGAGCCGCGGCTAAAAGCGCGAACCCCAGAGACGGGCGCGAGCCGCAGCTGAAAGCGCTGAATCCAGAGACGGGCGCGAGCCGCGGCTGAAAGCGCTGAATCCAGAGACGGGCGCGAGCCGCGGCTGAAAGCGCGGAATCCAGAGACGGGCGCGAGCCGCGGCTGAAAGCGCGGAATCCAGAGACGGGCGCAAGCCGCGGCTAAAAGCGCGGACCCCAGAGGCGGGCGGGAGACGTTAAGGCTGCTGCTGCCGCCACCGAGGGGCCTGTGTGCGAGCACAGGTCACTCTCCACACCCCTCTTCCGCGGAGCCTGTGCAGCCCGCCACTGCCAGGTTCCCGGGATCCAGGGACAACTTCCCCGGGGCAGCGCACAGCGCGCCTCAGGCTGGTGCAAAGTCACGCCGGCCTTTGCCACCGCAGGCCCGCCCCGCACTCTGTGCCCCTCCGTCCCCGCCGGCCTGAGTGCGCCAGAGCCCCCAAATCAGCGGCTCTTTTAACCCCATCCTGTCTGAGCAAAAAACAGACGCCCTCCAGCGATCTACACGCAGTGGCAGGGCCAAATCCAAAGCTTAGCCCTGGGAGCTGTGAGAACAAAGAGAAAGGGAAATCTCTCCCAGCAGCCTCAGAAGCAGCGGATTAAAGCTCCACAATCAACTTGATGTACCCTGCATCTATGGAATACCTGAATAGACAACCAATCATCCCAAATTAAGGAAGTGGACTTTAGGAGCAAGATCTATGATTTTTTCCCCTTTCCTCTTTTTGTGAAGGTGTATGTGTATGCTTCTGTGTGAGATCTTGTCTGTATAGTCTTGCTTCCACCATTTGTCCTAGGGTTCTATCCGTCCATGTTTTTTTTAATTTTTTTTCTTAATAATTAATTTTAATAACAATATTATACTTTACCTTCGTTCTTTCTTTCTTTCTTTCTTTCCGTCCTTCCTTCCCTCCTTTAGACAACGAATCATCCCAAATTGAGGAGGTGGTCTCTGACAGCAAGATTTAGGATTTTTCCCCATTTACCTCTTTTAGTGAGGGTGTATGTGTATGCTTCTGTGTAAGATTTTGTCTGTATAGCTTTGCTTCCAACATTTGTCCTAAGGTTCTCTCCGTCCCTTTTTTTTTTTTCTAAATAAGAATTTTTTAATTCAATAACTTTATTATACTTTATATTATTTTTACTGTATCTTCTTTCTTTCTGTCTTTTTTCCTTCTTTCCCTCCTTCCTTCCTTCCTCCCTCCCTCCCTCCCTCCTTTCTTTCCTTCTTTGCTTCTTTCTTTCTTTCTTTCTTCCTTCCTACCCTCCTTTCCTTCTTTCTTTCCTCATACTTCTACTAATTCCCTCTACTTTTTCTCCCTTTTATCCTGAGCCGTGTGGATGAAAAGCTTTTGGTGCTCCAGCCAGGAGGCAGGGCTCTGCCTCTGAGGTAGGAGAGCCAACTTCAGGACACTGATCAACAAGAGACCTCCCAGCTCCACATAATATCAAACGGCGAAAATCTCCCAGAGACCTCCATCTTAACACCAGCACCCAGCTTCACTCAACGACCAGCAAGCCACAGTGCTGGAAAACCTATGCCAAACAACTAGCAAGACAGGAACACAACCTCACCCATTAGCAGAGAGGCTGCCTAAAATCATAATAAGGCCACAGACACCCCCAAACACACCACCAGACGTGAACCTGCCCACTAGAGAGACAAGATCCAGCCTCATCCACCACAACACAGGCACTAGTCCCCTCCACCAGGAAGCCTACACAACCCACTGAACCAACCTTAGCCACTGGAGACAGACATCAAAAACAGGAGGAACTACGAACCTGCAGCCTGCAAAAAGGAGACCCCCAACACAGTAAGATAAGCAAAATGAGAAGACAGAAAAACACACAGCAGATAAAGGAGCAAGATAAAAATGCACCAGACCTAACAAATGAAGAGGAAATAGGCAGTCTACCTGAAAGAGAATTCAGAATAATGATAGTAAGGTTGATCCGAAATCTTGGAGATAGAATGGACAATAGATTGGACAAAATGCAAGAATCAGTTAACAAGGACCTAGAAGAACTAAAGATGAAACAAGCAACGATGAACAACACAATAAATGAAATTAAAAGTACTCTAGATGGGATCAATAGCAGAATAACTGAGGCAGAAGAACGGATAAGTGACCTGGAAGATAAAATAGTGGAAATAACTACTGCAGAGCAGAATAAAGAAAAAAGAATGAAAAGAACTGAGGACAGTCTCAGAGACCTCTGGGACAACATTAAACGCACCAACATTCGAATTATAGGGGTTCCAGAAGAAGAAGAGAAAAAGAAAGGGACTGAGAAAATATTTGAAGAGATTATAGTTGAAAACTTCCCTAACATGAGAAAGGAAATAGTTAATCAAGTCCAGGAAGCACAGAGAGTCCCATACAGGATAAATACAAGGAGAAATACGCCAAGACACATATTAATCAAACTGTCAAAAATTAAATACAAAGAAAGCATATTAAAAGCAGCAAGGGAAAAACAACAAATAACACATAAGGGAATCCCCATAAGGTTAACAGCTGATCTCTCAGCAGAAACCCTACAAGCCAGAAGGGAGTGGCAGGACATACTGAAAGTGATGAAGGAGAAAAACATGCAGCCAAGACTACTCTACCCAGCAAGGATCTCATTCAGATTTGATGGAGAAATTAAAACCTTTACAGACAAGCAAAAGCTGAGAGAGTTCAGCACCACCAAACCAGCTTTACAACAAATGCTAAAGGATCTTTTCTAGGCAAGAAACACAAGAGAAGGAAAAGACCTACAATAACGAACCCAAAACAATTTAGAAAATGGGAATAGGAACATACATATCGATAATTACCTTAAATGTAAATGGACTAAATGCTCCCACCAAAAGACACAGATTAGCTGAATGGATACAAAAACAAGACCCTTATATATGCTGTCTACAAGAGACCCACTTCAGACCTAGAGACACATACAGACTGAAAGTAAGGGGATGGAAAAAGATATTCCATGCAAATGGAAACCAAAAGAAAGCTGGAGTAGCAATTCTCATATCAGACAAAATAGACTTTAAAATAAGGACTACTAAAAGAGACAAAGAAGGACACTACATAATGATCAAGGGATCGATCCAAGAAGAAGATATAACAATTGTAAATATTTATGCACCCAACATAGGAGCACCTCAATACATAAGGCAAATACTAACAGCCATAAAAGGGGAAATCGACAGTAACACATTCATAGTAGGGGACTTAAACACCGCACTTTCACCCATGGACAGATCATCCAAAATGAAAATAAATAAGGAAACACAAGCTTTAAATGATACATTAAACAAGATGGACTTAATTGATATTTATAGGACACTCCATCCAAAAACAACAGAATATACATTTTTCTCAAGTGCTCATGGAACATTCTCCAGGATAGATCATATCTTAGGTCACAAATCAAGCCTTGGTAAATTTAAGAAAATTAAAATTGTATCAAGTATCTTTTCTGACCACAACGCCATGAGACTAGATATCAATTACAGGAAAAGATCTGTAAAAAATACAAACACATGGAGGCTAAACAATACACTACTTAATAATGAAGATATCACTGAAGAAATCAAAGAGGAAATCAAAAAATACCTAGAAACAAATGACAATGGAGACACAACGACCCAAAACCTGTGGGATGCAGCAAAAGCAGTTCTAAGGGGGAAGTTTATAGCAATACAAGCCCACCTTAAGAAGCAGGAAACATCTCGAATAAACAACCTAACCTTGCACCTCAAGCAATTAGAGAAAGAAGAACAAAAAAACCCCAAAGCTAGCAGAAGGAAAGAAATCATAAAAATCAGATCAGAAATAAATGAAAAAGAAATGAAGGAAACAATAGCAAAGATCAATAAAACTAAAAGCTGGTTCTTTGAGAAGATAAACAAAATAGATAAACCACTAGCCAGACTCATCAAGAAAAAAAGGGAGAAGACTCAAATCAACAGAATTAGAAATGAAAAAGGAGAGGTAACAACTGACACTGCAGAGATAAAAGAGATCATGAGAGATTACTACAAGCAACTCTATGCCAATAAAATGGACAATCTGGAAGAAATGGACAAATTCTTAGAAATGCACAACCTGCCAAGACTGAATCAGGAAGAAATAGAAAATATGAACAGACCAATCACAAGCACTGAAATTGAAACTGTGATTAAAAACCTTCCAACAAAGAAAAGCCCAGGACCAGATGGCTTCACAGGCGAATTCTATCAAACATTTAGAGAAGAGCTAACACCTATCCTTCTCAAACTCTTCCAAAATATAGCAGAGGGAGGACCACTCCCAAACTCCTTCTACGAGGCCACCATCACCTTGATACCAAAACCAGACAAGGATGTCACAAAGAAAGAAAACTACAGGCCAATATCACTGATGAACATAGATGCAAAAATCCTCAACAAAATACTAGCAAACAGAATCCAACAGCACATTAAAAGGATCATACACCATGATCAAGTGGGGTTTATTCCAGGAATGCAAGGATTCTTCAATATACGCAAATCTATCAATGTGATAAACCATATTAACAAATTGAAGGAGAAAAACCATATGATCATCTCAATAGATGCAGAGAAAGCTTTTGACAAAATTCAACACCCATTTATGATAAAAACCCTCCAGAAAGTAGGCATAGAGGGAACTTTCCTCAACATAATAAAGGCCATATATGACAAGCCCACAGCAAACATCATCCTCAATGGTGAAAAACTGAAAGCATTTCCACTAAGATCAGGAACAAGACAAGGTTGCCCACTCTCACCACTATTATTCAACATTGTTTTGGAAGTTTTAGCCACAGCAATCAGAGAAGAAAAGGAAATAAAAGGAATCCTAATCACAAAAGAAGAAGTAAAGCTGTCACTGTTTGCAGATGACATGATCCTATACATAGAGAACCCTAAAGATGCTACCAAAAAATTACTAGAGCTAATCAATGAATTTGGTAAAGTGGCAGGATACAAAATTAATGCACAGAAATCTCTGGCATTCCTATATACTAATGATGAAAAATCTGAAAGTGAAATCAAGAAAACACTCCCATTTACCATTGCAACAAAAAATAAAATATCTAGGAATAAACCTACCTAAGGAGACAAAAGACCTGTATGCAGAAAATTATAAGACACTGATGAAAGAAATTAAAGATGATACAAATAGATGGAGAGATATACCATGTTCTTGGATTGGAAGAATCAACATTGTGAAAATGACTCTACTACCCAAAGCAATCTATAGATTCAATGCAATCCCTATCAAACTACCACTGGCATTTTTCACAGAACTAGAACAAAAAATTTCACAATTTGTATGGAAACACAAAAGACCCCGAATAGCCAAAGCAATCTTGAGAACGAAAGAAGGAACTGGAGGAATCAGGCTCCCTGACTTCAGACTATACTACAAAGCTACAGTTATCAAGACGGTATGGTACTGGCACAAAAACAGAAAGATAGATCAATGGAACAGGATAGAAAGCCCAGAGATAAACCCATGCACATATGGACACCTTATCTTTGATAAAGGTGGCAGTAATGTACAATGGAGAAAGGACAGCCTCTTCAATAAGTGGTGCTGGGAAAACTGGACAGGTACATGTAAAAGTATGAGATTAGATCACTCCCTAACACCATACACAAAAATAAGCTCAAAATGGATTAAAGACCTAAATGTAAGGCCAGAAACTATCAAACTCTTAGAGGAAAACATAGGCAGAACACTCTATGACAGAAATCACAGCAAGATCCTTTCTGACCCACCTCCTAGAGTAATGGAAATAAAAACAAAAATAAACAAATGGGACCTAATGAAACTTCAAAGCTTTTGCACAGCAAAGGAAACCATAAACAGGACCAAAAGACAACCCTCAGAATGGGAGAAAATATTTGCAAATGAAGCAACCGACAAAGGATTAATCTCCAAAATTTACAAGCAGCTCATGCAGCTCAATAACAAGAAAACAAACAACTCAATCCAAAAATGGGCAGAAGACCTAAATAGACATTTCTCCAAAGAAGATATACAGACTGCCAACAAACACATGAAAGAATGCTCAACATCATTAATCATTAGAGAAATGCAAATCAAAACTACAATGAGATATCATCTCACACCAGTCAGAATGGCCATCATCAAAAAATCTAGAAACAATAAATGCTGGAGAGGGTGTGGAGAAAAGGGAACACTCTTGCACTGCTGGTGGGAATGTGAATTGGTTCAGCCACTATGGAGAACAGTATGGAGGTTCCTTAAAAAACTACAAATAGAACTACCATATGACCCAGCAATCCCACTACTGGGCATATACCCTGAGAAAACCAAAATTCAAAAAGAGTCATGTACCAAAATGTTCATTGCAGCTCTATTTACAATAGCCCGGAGATGGAAACAACCTACGTGCCCGTCATCGGATGAATGGATAAAGAAGATGTGGCACATATATACAATGGAATATTACTCAGCCATAAAAAGAAACGAAATTGAGCTATTTGTAATGAGGTGGATAGACCTAGAGTCTGTCATACAGAGTGAAGTAAGTCAGAAAGAAAAAGACAAATACCGTATGCTAACACATATATATGGAATTTAAGAAAAAAAATGTCATGAAGAACCTAGGGGTAAAGCAGGAATAAAGACGCAGACCTCCTAGAGAACGGACTTGAGGTTATGGGGAGGGGGAAGGGTGAGCTGTGACAGGGCGAGAGAGAGTCATGGGCATATACACACTAACAAACGTAGTAAGGTAGATAGCTAGTGGGAAGCAGCCGCATGGCACAGGGATATTGGCTTGGTGCTTTGTGACAGCCTGGAGGGGTGGGATAGGGAGGGTGGGAGGGAGGGAGACGCAACAGGGAAGACATATGGGAACATATGTTTATGTATGACTGATTCACTTTGTTATAAAGCAGAAACTAACACACCATTGTAAAGCAATTATACCCCAATAAAGATGTTAAAAAAAAAAAAATCTAACAGAAAAAAAAAAAAAAGATGTAGTGTGTGTGTGTGTGTGTGTGTGTGTCTGTGTGTGTGTGTGTGTGTGTGTATACACATACATACACTCATACAATGGAATGTTACTCAGCCATAAAAAAGAATGAAAGTTTGCCATCTGGGGCAACATGGATGGACTCAGAGGGTGTGCTAAGTGAAATGTCAGACAAAGACACATACTATATGATAGTACTTATATGTAGAGTCTAAAAAAATACAACAAATCAGTGAACATCACAAAACAGAAGCAGACTCACAGATATAGAGAACACACTAGTGACACTAGTGTTTACCAGTGGGGACAGGGAAGTGGGGGAGGAGTAACATAGGGATAGGGGAGTAGCAGGTACAAACTATTATGTATAAAAGAAGCTACAAGGATATATTGTACAGAGGGAATATAGCCAATATTCTATAATAACTATAGATGGAATATTACCGTTAAAAATTGTGAATCACTATATTGTACACCTGTAACTTAAATAATATTGTACATCTATTATATTTCAATAAAAAGCGCTTTTTGTTCAAATTCTCCGTTGAATTTGGTTAGTCCATTTACATGGGTAAGTGAAAGAATCACAGAGATACTGGGACACAACACTGACAAGTAATAGTTGATAAATATTAAAATATATATTAAGGGCTGTATAATACTTTTGCTATCAAGCCTATCGAGGTGTTCACTGATCCATGCCATTCTTGGTGTTGACTAGGAAAAAAACCTCCAATCCAGCCAGTCCTTAATACATAGAGTTAATATGTTCTGAGAGGGAGGGGGCAGTCAATGTAACCTTTATCCCTAACAGAAAGTGCTATTTCAGTAACCCACTTGAACATTTAAAACTCTTGGAGGCAAGATGGTAAGGACAATTAAACTGCAGATAAATGAGTGCCTCATTCAATTACTGTTTGGATCAGAAAAAAGAAAGAAAGAAACAATAAGGTGACTGTTTAAAAGGAGAGTAAACAACTCTTTCCTTAGAGCACTAATCTTGGGTGACAATGGGGCAAAAGGCTTATATCTTGGGAGGCAGCTGCACCCCTGCCTGGAAACCAGGAACTCTTTAATACAGAGGAGTAAATTATTTTCTAAATGCATTGATCCAAGCTCCTAAAAAGTCTGCTTATCTCCAAGGTAGAAGAACTTCATTTTGTTCTGAATGAAAGGGTAAAGCTCTTTGTTTCTGGTTAGAGATCATTAAGATGATACTTTAATATTCTCCTCACACCCAGATTTTTCAGATATTTATGAAAAAATCTTCCTGATTTAAATTATCTTGGTCCATTAAAAATTGTGACTCACTATATTGTACAACTATAACATACGTAATACTGTACAGCAACTATACTTCAATTAAAAAAAAAACCCAAATGAAAAAAAAAAAGAAACTATCTGGGTCCACAAAGTCAGATAATCTGCTTCAACCACTTCATTTTACACCTGAGAAAAGGACCCCAGAGGTTAAGGAAACAGCTCTAGATTGTCTATTATTCTTTAAATGTACCTACTTTTAAAAAAGGGAGCACGAAAAGCATTTCTTATCAACATATACAAGCTGTTTTTTGAAATCTTTTCGATCGTGAGCTTGTTTGGAGTGCTACAAGCTCTGATAGCTAAGTAAGGAGGGCCTACATAGGACAATGCCCAGATACCAAATCTCGAACTGAATTCTGAGCTGATCCACTGATAGCCACCCAAAAATACTGTGATAAATCCACACTCATATCTCCTCTGACAGCCTCGTTTTTTCCTCCTCCATTGTTTATTTTTTTGCATTGCACGTCCTTCCTCCTGTTAGATTCTGTGGCATACGTGAGCTGTATGGATTCACAGGTGCAGGTCAACATATTAGTAAAATAAAAAAAAAAAAAAAAAAATCCCAGAAAAGCCTATTAGCCTCCCAAGCCTCCTTAGCATGAAACTCATGTATTAGCTCTTGCTCATGTCAACTTATTATTCCCACAAGAGTTGGTTGACATGGATATGTATTTATTGGACATATGTTTAGGTTGCTACAGGAGAGAAAAGGAGAGTCAATTCTAGGCACTGGCTTTTTTTTTTTTTTTTTTTTGCATGTGACGCTGGTGCCAGGTGGAGTGCAGTAGGAGCATGGAGAGTGCCAAGTTCCTGTCCTTGACCCTGGTGGAGCAGCACCGTAGTTTTAAAAGGTGGGGTTACAGGGTGGGTCCCCAAAGGGATGCTCTCATATTAGCCCTGGCCAGCTTGGCTCAGCCTCTCCAGCCTGGCAAGGGTAACTACACTTACATCAGACAAGACAGACTTTGAGTCTAAAACTGTCTTTGGAGACAAAGAAGGTCATTGCATAATGATAAAAGGGTCAATTCAACAGGGTGATATAACATTTATAAATATATACACAGCTAAATACATAAAGCAGATATTGATAGATCTTCATGTTGTATGTCTTAAATATACAAAATTTTTATTTGTCAATCATACATCAATTAAGTTGGAAAAAATATTGACAGATCTAAAGGCAGAAACTGACAGCAGGACAATAATAGTAGGAGACTTCAAAAGTAGGAGACTTCTACTTATGATAGTAAATAGAACATCCAGACAGAAAATCAAGAAGGAAACAGCTGACTTGAGAACACTATAGACCAAACTGACATAACAGACATATACAGTAGTTAGCATCCAAGAGTAGAAGAACACACATTCTTCCCGAGTGTATACAGAACCTTCTCCAGGATAGATCACGTTAGGTCGCAAAACAAATCTTAACAAATTTAAAACCCCAAATAGCCAAAGCAATCCTGAGAAATAAGAACCACACTTCCTGATTTCAAAATATATTGCAAGGCTACAGTAATCAAAATAGCATGATATTGGCATTAAAAACAGACATAGAGACCAAAGGAACAGAAGAGAGCCCAGAAATAAATCCATACATCTATGGTCAACTGATCTTTGACAAGGCTGCTAAGAACACCCAACGGGGAAAAGATACTCTCTTCAATAAATGGTGCTGGGAAAACTGGATATCTACATGCAGAAGAATGAAATTATCTCACCCCATATTAAAAAAAAACAACTCAAGATGGATTAAGATTTAAACTTTAAACCTGAAACTGTAAAACTACCAGAAGAAAACATGGGGAAAAAGCTTCTTGACGTTGATCTGGGCAATTATTTTGTGGACAGGTCAGTAAAAGCACAGGCAACAAAAGCAAAAGTGGACAAGTGAAATTGTATCAAAAGCAAAAGCTTCTGCAAAGCAAAAGGAACAATCAACACAGTGAAAAGGCGATCTGCAGAATGGGGGGAAATATTTTCAAACCGTATATCTCATAAGGCTTAATAGCCAATATTTATAAGTAAGTCATACAACTCAATAGCCATAAAAAAAACAGCCCTCAATTTAAAAATGGGCAAAAGACCTAAATTTCTACAAACAAGAGATACAAATGGCCAAAACGTAGGAAAGGGTGCTTGACCTCACTAATCATCAGGGAAATGCAAATCAAACCACAATGAGATACCATCTCACACCTTTCAGAATAGCTATTATCAAAAAGACAAAAGATAAGTGTTGTTGAGGATGTAGAGAAAATGGAACCCTTGTGCATTGCTGGTGAGAATGTAAATTGGGATAGCCATTCTTTTTTTTTTTTAACATCTTTATTGGAGTATAATTGCTTTACAATGGTGTGTTAGTTTCTACTTTATAACCAAGTGAATCAGCTATACATATACATATATCCCCATATCTCTTCCCTCTTGCATCTCCCTCCCTCCCACCCTCCCTATCCCACCCCTCTAGGTGGTCATAAAGCACCGAGCTGATCTCCCTGTGCTATGTGGCTGTTTCCCACTAGCTATCTATTTTACATTTGGTAGTATATATAAGTCCATGCCACTCTCTCACTTCGCCCCAGCTTACCCTTCCCCCTCCCCGTGTCCTCAGGTCCATTCTCTACATCTGCGTCTTTATTCCTGTCCTGACTCTAGGTTCTTCAGGACTTTTTTGGTTTTTTTAGATCCATATATGTGTTAGCAATATGGTATTTGTTTTTCTCTTTCTGACTTACCTCACTCTGTATGACAGACACTGGGTCCATCCACCTCACTACAAATAACTCAATTTCGTTTCTTCTTATGGCTGATTAATATTCCATTGTATATATGTGCCACATCTTCTTTATCCATTCATCTGTCGATGGACACTCAGGTTGCTTCCATGTCCTGGCTATTGTAAATAGAGCTGCAGTGAATATTGTGGTACATGACTCTTTTTGAATTATGGTTTTCTCAGGGTATATGCCCAGTAGTGGGATTGCTGGGTCATATGGTAGTTCTATTTTTAGCTTTTTAAGGAACCTCCATACTGTTCTCCATAGTGGCTGTATCAATTTACATTCCCGCCAACAGTGCAGGAGGGTTCCCTTTGCTCCACCCCCGCTCCAGCATTTATTGTTTGTAGATTTTTTGATGATGGCCATTCTGACCGGTGTGAGGTGATACCTCATTGTAGTTTTGATTTGCATTTCTCTAATGATTAGCGATGTTGAGCATTCTTTCATGTGTTTCTTGGCAATCTGTATATCTTCTCTGGAGAAATGTCTACTTAGGACATCTGCCCATTTTTGGACTGGGTTGTTTGTTTATTTGATATGGAGCTGCATGTGCTGCTTGTAAATTTTGGAGATTAATCCTTGGTCAGTTGCTTCATTTGCAAATATTTGCTCCCATTCTGAGGGTGGTCTTTTCGTCTTGTTTATGGTCTCCCGTGCTGTGCCAAAGCTTTTAAGTCTCATTAGGTCCCATTTGTTTATTTTTGTTTTTTCTTTCCATTTCTCTAGGAGGTGGATCAAAAAGGATCTTGCTGTGATTTATGTCATAGAGTGTTCTGCCTATGTTTTCCTCTAAGAGTTTTATACTGTCTGGCCTTACATTTAGGCCTTTAATCCATTTTGAACTTATTTTTGTGTATGGTGTTAGGGAGTGTTCTAATTTCATTCTTTTACCTGTACCTGTCCAGTTTTCCCAGCACAACTTATTGAAGAGGCTGTCCTTTCTCCACTGTACATTCCTGCCTCCTTTACCAAAAATAAGGTGACCATATGTGCGTGGGTTTACCCTTGGTCTTTCTATCCTGTTCCATTGATCTACATTTCTGTTTTTGTGCCAGTACCATACTGTCTTGATTACTGTAGCTTTGTAGAATAGTCTGAAGTCAGGGAGCCTGATTCCTCCAGCTCCGTTTTTCTTTCTCAAGATTGCTTTGGCTATTCGGGTTCTTTTGTGTTTCTCTACAAATTGTGAAATTTTTTGTTTTAGTTCTCTGAAAAATGCCATTGGGAGTTTGATAGGGATTGCACTGAATCTGCAGACTGCTTTGGATAGTAGAGTCATTTTCACAATGTTGATTCTTCCAATCCAAGAATATGGGATAGCCATTCTTTAAAACAGTATGGAGATTCCTCAAAATATTAAAAATAGAACTACCTGATGATCCAGCAATCTCATTTTGGGGTATACATCCAAAGGAAATGAAATCAGTATATTGAGATATACTCACTCCAACGTTCACTGCAGCATTATTCACAATAGCCAAGATATGGAAACAAATTAAATATGTGTTCGGAGATGAACAGATGAAGAAAATATGAGGTACACACACACACACACACACACACACACACACACACACACACACACACACAAATATTACTCCGCCTTGAAAGAGAAGAAAATCCTGCCTTTAACATGGATGAATCTGGAGGGCATCATGCTAAGTGAAATAATCCAGATGCAGAAAAACAAATACTGCATGATTTCACTTATATGTTGAATCTAAAAGAGTCAAACTCCTTGAAGCAGAGAATAGTAGTAGGAGAGTAGGCTGTCAGAGGCTGGGGGGAGGGGGAGATGGGAAGGTTGTTGGTCAAGGGGTACTAATTTTCAGTCAGTTAAGATGAATAAATTCTGGAGATCTAATGTATACCACAGTGAATATAGTTAACAATACTGTATGTTTGAAATTTTCTGAGAGGGTAGATCTTAAGTGTTCTCAATACCCACAACAAAAGATGGTAACTATCTGAGGTGATGAATATGTTAATTAGCTTGACTGTGGTGATTGTTTCACTATGTATATGGTTATCAGATTATCAAGTTGTATACCTTAAAAATATGAAATTTTAAATTGTCAATTATACCTCACTAAAGCGGGGGAAAAAAGATTAATAAATTTCAAAAGACTGAATAGAGAAAAACTCTGTACATGAAGATTCATAGCAACATTATTCATAACAACAAAAAAGTGGAAAAACCCAAATGCTCATCAACAGACGAATGGATAAGTTACATATGGTATATCTACATAATTGATTAGTATTTGGCAATAAAAAGAAATGAAGTACATATACATGCTTCACCATGGATGAAACTTGAGAACAGTATGCTAAAGGAAAGAAGCCAGTCAAAAATGACCACATTTTCTATGATTCCATTCATATAAAATTTCCAGAATAGGTAAATCTAAAGAGACAGAAGGTAGATTAGTGGCTATCAAGGGCTGAGGTGGCTGGGGGATGGACGAGGTGACTGCTAATGGGTATGGCGTTCCTTTGAGGTTCATGACTATGTGTCAAAACTGATTGTTTTGATGGTTGCATAATTCTGTTAACACACTAAAATCCATTAAATTGTACACTTTGAATGAGTGAATTGTTAATGTGTAAATTATATCTCAGTAAAGCTGTTATTTTAAAAAGGAAGAATCTACATCAGTGTGCAGCAGAGGAGACGAGCTAGAAAGAATAGAGTCCAGAAGAATACGGCCGTCTGTCCTCCAGTAGCTGAAGGAGACTGGTTCCAGGACCCCCGCAGATACCAAAATCCGTGGCTGCTCAAGTCCTTTATATGAAATGGTGTAGTACAGTCGGCCCTCCATGTCTTTGGGTTCTGCATCCATGGACTCAACCAACTGCAGATGGAAAATATTTGGAAAAAGAAAATTCCAAAAAATCCCCAAAGGCAAAACATGAATTTGCGGCGCGCTGGCAAGTATTTACATAGCATTTACTTTGCAGGAGGTATTATAAGTAATCTAGAGATGATTTAAAGTACACAGGAATGTACACTGGTTATACGTAAATACTGCACCATTTTATATAAGGGACTTGGACATCTGTGGATTTTGGTATCCGAGGGGAGTCCTGGAACTAATCCCAGGTGGATACCAAGGTACCACTGTGAAATGTTTCTCCTTCGTGAAATCAGGAACGATACTTTATCCTTTGATATCTTTCCTTATACCAAATATTAGTGCATTATTACAGGAAATAATTTGTGCCTCTCCTGATAGTTTAAAGCTGAGTTCCAATGACGTAATTCTTTAACTCCTAAAACTCATAAAACTTTTGGTTTGTCATTATTCTAGTACGCTTCCAATTATAAGTTATAGTGGCTGTTTTGTTTCTTTTATTAAAGTTGTACGTACTTTACACAACACATCATCTTGGTTGTGGTTTCTTTTGCAAGTCTGGAAATAATATAAATTTTCACTGTCATGCTCTTTCCATTTAATTGTTTAAGTAATAAGAGCTTTCTTGATAGTTCAGCAAGAACAAACTTTGTATCTTTCCATAGTAGAAATTAAAGGCAAAAAGAGATGAAAGTTCAGAGAGGCTGAACAGAAAAAAGATGTGAAAGACCTATACACTGACAACTAAAAAATATTGCTCAGATAAATGAAAGAATACATACATAAATGAAGAGATGTACCTTTGTCATGGGTCAGGAAACTCAATATTGTTAAGCTGTCAATTATCTCAAAACTTATTTGTAGATGCCATAAAATCCTAATCAAAATCCCCACAGGTTTTTTTTAAGACATTGATTCTAAAATTCCTATAGAAATTCAAAAGACCTACAAGAGTCAAGACAACTTTGTAAAAGAATAAAGAAGTTGGAGGACGAATACAGCCTAATTTTAAACTTACTGTAAAATATAATCAACACAGAGCAGAACTGGTGTAAAGACAGAAGATTCAATGAAACTGAAACGCGTGTCTAGAAATGGACCCACAAAAATAGGGACAACTTACACTCACAAAGCGACAAAAGTAATTCAGTGGAGAAAAGCTCCTCTTTCCCATAAAATTCTGGAACTACTGGATATCCACAGGCAAAAAATAAAACTAAAAATAGTAACTTTGATCCATATCATTCATCACCTAAAAAGTTAAATTGAAACAGATGACAGATCTCAATGGAAAAGCTAAGATTATACAAATTTTAGCAGAATGAAAAAAGTCTTCATGACCTATGAATAGGCAGTTTTCTTATATACAACACAAAACGACAATCCATAAAAGAACACACTGATATACTGGGCTTCATCAAATGTAAACACTGCCCTTAGAAAGACGGTGTGAAGACAATGGAAAGACAAACCACAGATGGAGAAAAAGATTTACAAATCATATTGCATCCAGAATACACAAAGAATCCTCAAAACAAGAGATGTCAAGCAGAACAATTTTAAGAAGTGCAAAAGTTTGAACAGATTCTTCACCAAAGGATCGATATGAATGGCAAATAAGCACAGGAACAGATGTTCAACACCAGTGGTCCTTAGGGAAATGCAAATTAAAACCACAATGAGATGCCACTACACACCTATTAGAGCAGCCACAACGAAAATGACTAACCTTACCGAGTGTTAGGGAGTATGTAGACAGAGCGCCATTCTCATATACAACTAGAAGGAATATTAATTAGTACAACCACTTTGGAAAAGTTTGGTGGTGGTCTAAAACATAAAACATCATCTGCTCCCACCACGCCACTCATAGCTAAAGTTTACCCAAGTGAAATGAAAATATGTACATGGACATACAAAACCAGGAACACAAATATTTGTGGCAGCTCTATTCTTAATAGCCTCAAACTGTAAACAACCCAAATGTCCATCAAAAGGTGAACGGATAAATAAATGGCACTATGTCCATACAACAGAACAGTATCTACAACAGAAAGGAATGTGCTTTCACCCACCGCCCATCCTGGGAGAAATGCAGGCTTCACAGGGCGCCTGCGTTGACCCACCTCCGGGAAGAACCTGGCTGCAGCTGGCTACACGGTCTCCTAGCAACCGGAGAGGCCGGAACAGCAAACTATTGAAGCGGTGGTCCCCCCCAGAGGCCAGGGGAACCATGGCGGACAAGAAGTGGCTGCTAGGACCGGGGCCACTGGAACCGATGCCCCTGGACGTGACCTGCAAGCCCTGGTACAAAGACAAGTTACTCTCCAAGTGTTTTGCAAAGCACAAGAACGTGCTCCCAAAGTTCCCCACCTCCCTGGACAGCCGGCGGTGGATATTTGTGAAAGAGCTGCTGGATGACTTCCGGAAGGGTTGGCCACCTTGTGAAGATCTGATCACTCGCAGCCCTAAGGAGGGCTTCCTCCCCTGGATTGTTCACAGAGTTCCCCAGCATGCCCCCAAAAAGGGTCAGAAAAAGCTGCCCGAGGAAGCAAACCCGTTTTCCACGCTCTCGCCAGCCCAGCTAGCACAGAAGGCATTCGTGGAGAACATCGAACCCCAGCTAACCAAGCATCCCTTGGCTCTCTACCCGAATCTGGAGGAAAATCTACCTGCAGACCTCTTATTAAAGGTGCTGGAAGTGCTCGATCCTGACGGGAAGCTGGAGGACACACGGGCTTATTGTCAGGGCCCCAGGAAAAGAACGAAGTCCCCCACAAAGCTTCGTAAAAAACGTCCTGGCAAGGTCTACCTGGAACCTCCAAAGAAGGCTCCTGTGTCACATCCAGCCACTTTGCATCACGAAGACAAGAAGTCAAGCAGAGAGGATTCACTCACTGATCCTCCTGTTCACAGAGAAGTACCGAAAGCAATTCGTAAATCCTTCCAATGGGCTGCTGCTTTTGGAAACTTGGGCATTGATGAAGAGCTCATCACGAAACTGTGTGAGGTTGGCTGTGAGTGGCCACCAGCCCAGGATACAGTCTACATGAGGAAAGTAACCCAGGTCCCTTCAAAGGTAAAGTACAGCATCGGGATAGAGAAAATGGAGAAGATAAAAATTACCCGGAGAGGAAGGAAACTGGGAGAGGAAACCCCAGAAACCACAGAATCCTTAAAAACCCAACTCGGTGGAGATGAGGTATGGTGCATTGTACCTGAAGCCCAAGTTGTGGAAAAAGCTAGTAAATGACGAACCTTCAATTGACCCCAACGTCTTACTTGAAGATGGGAGTTTTAGAAAGGAGCTTCCTGAACACGACACTCTTGAAGATCTTTATGGAACAAATAGCATTTAAAGGTGTCATTCTAAGCAAGGGCTACAGGATACCAGACATCCTTGAGAGGCTGGTCCTCAGGAAGGGATGGAAATATGATTCTATTAAGACTCCTATACACAAAGTAATAAAAATCAGCCAAAATGGAGATGATGCACGGGAAGATGTTTAGACAGTTTTCTATTTACTACTTACTTGGCTATTTCTCTCTCTCATTTTAATACCAATCAGAATTCATGGTGAGTGTCCTTCCCACCATGTATGTACAACTTTGATTCTACATCTCTTCATTTAACACCTAATCCTTATAAATATTTCCCAGTGACCTTCTGCTTGGGTTCATCAATATTATATAAATTTTATCAGTTATGAAATCAATATTCACATATACTCTTCTCACATTTTATAATGTGAATACTACATCGTTGTATCAATTATTTGTAAAAATAAGACCATTAAAAAAATTACTTTTTAAAAGTATGATCTAGTTAGGTCAGCTACAAAATGGGATACATTTCAAAATAACTGTGCTGAGAAAAAGGAGTCAGAGTTCTACTTGTATTAAAATTATAATGAATTAATTATGACATTTACTTTCTTAAGCAAAACTTGAAATCGGTAGCCAAAATAATGTGTAGCCCCATTTAATAATGAAATGGTTATCCCCCTTATTAGCATCGCATCAAGCCCCCAAAACAGATTGAAAACTATTTACCAAAATTATAGGTGAAACTTTACTTATGCTCTTTTGTTATGCTTCCCAACTGAGCATACTTAAAATTTTTTACCATATTCATAAAAATTCACTGTGAAAGAGTCTTGCCATATCATATAACACAGGTGCAGAATAGCAGGGAGCTTCAAGTTCTTGGCAAATCTAGTGTGCAGAATAGGTCTGCGCGAGCAAAACTACACAGCACCATCAATTCTCCACACATATCTATTCAAGTAAGATTAATCTTTGCATTCCATGAATAGCGACTTAAAACGCACTCATAAATGTAAAATAAGAAATCAAGCAACTTCTTTACATTTCCAAAAGAACAGGTAAAATTGTCTGGGACAGGAAAGTTGTAGCTAGAAAGATTTGCAGCACACTTCTGTTTCCAGTAATGAAGGAATTTATCTGTAAATGGAAGTATGTGTATATACTTCACCCTCGTGAGAAGGGAACACAGCCATCAGGTTGTAGTATTCACCAACATCCTCACTGCAATCAACTACTCCCTTTTCACTCACTTCCGCACTTTCACTGAGGTTACTTAGTGTCTGAATCCCTGACTTGCTCCCTGTGACTACTCTCATCCACGTTCTTGATTTAAATATTCACAAAGACGATCCATTCAAATCCTGGCACTAGCTCCATTCGTCTGGTCCTCATCTCACTAGAGACACCAATCCCTACAGTCAGACTCTAGACTTTGTTCTGGGCAATAATTACACCAACTTCACATCTCAATTTCAGTTATTCCACCTTCCGATCCCTGCTTTTTACCTACTTGATCACCCCTTTTCATATTCCCAAACCTCCAATCCTTCAATTCCAACACGTTTCCAATCCAGTGACCCTTACCACTCTTTCAGCATTCATCGTGCCTTGCTTTCAGTTCCTTACTTTCCCAGCTTAGACTCCACCGTCCTCTCCTATCCCTTCTTTGAGTCTACTTTTAACTCCTTTGCCTCTCTCTCCCGCTCTTATATTCTTCTGAGAAAACCCCAGTCCTGGTTAAATCTTAATCTCTGCCATTCTTGTACTTGCACCCAAACAGTTAAATATGGCTACAGAAAAACACACACCACACTGACTGCTTACATATGGCATGAATCCTAAAAGAGCCTTCAACGCTAGCTGAAAGTTCTGCCCCATTTCCCTCATCAATATATTTTCCCATTTTCCAATGATCATCTTATTTCTATCATCGATTGTCCAACACCCAGTTTCCATTTCTCCTTCTCAAAGCATTGCTTTATACTTCACGGATAAAATTTTAAAAATTATAAGAGAACCGTCTTTTCCTCCCATCACCACATCTACCAGGCCAGTGACATCTGTACCCATATTCTCTATTCCCTCGGAGACAAAAGGATGAACTCTTTCTTCTACTGAGGCAACGCCTTTCCTTTGTGCACTGGATCCCAACACTTTGCCATATTAAATATCTGTGAACACAGCCTGAAGGGGTTAGTGCGCCACGGCTAGCAGGGAGGGAGTCCGGGAGAAGTCTGGAGCTGCCGAAGAGGCAAGAGATCTTTTCTTGCCTCTTTGTTTCCTGGTGCGCTAGGAGAGGGGATTAAGAGCGCTGCTTAAAGGAGCTCCAGAGACGGGCGCAAGCCGCGGCTAACAGCGCAGACCCCAGAGACGGGCATGAGACGCTAAGGCTGCTGCTGCCACCACCAAGAAGCCTGTGTGCGAGCACAGCTCACTCTTCACACCTCCCCTCCCGGGAGCCTGTGCAGCCCGCCACTGCCAGGGTCCCGGGATCCAGGGACAACTCCCCCGGGAGAACGCACGGCGCACCTCAGGCTGGTGCAACGTCACGCTGGCCTCTGCCGCCGCAGGCTCGCCCCGCATTCCGTACCCCTCCCTGCCCCCCGCCTGAGTGAGCCAGAGCCCCCGAATCAACGGCTCCTTTAACCCCGTCCTCCCTGAGCGAAGGACAGACGCCCTCAGGCAACCTACACGCAAAGGCGGGGCCAAATCCGAAGCTGAACCCCGGGAGCTGTGCGAACAAAGAAAAGAAAGGGAAAGCTCTCCCAGCAGCCTCAGGAGCAGCGGATTAAATCTCCACAATCAACTCGATATACCCTGCATCTGTGGAATACCTGAATCGACAACAAATCATCCCAAATTGAGGAGGTGGACTTTGAGAGCAAGATTTATTATTTTTTCCCCTTCTCCTCTTTTTCTGACTGTGTTTGTGTATGCTTCTGTGGGAGATTTTGTGTGCATAGCTTTGCTTTCACCATTTGTCCTAGCGTTCTATCCGTCTGTTTTTTTTTTCTCTTTTAAAAAATCTTTTTTCTTAATAATTATTTTTTATTTTAATAACTTTATTTTACCTTATTTTATTTTACTTTATCCTCTTTCTTTTCTTTCTTGCTCCTTCTTTCCTTCCTTCCTTTCTTTCTTCCTTCCTCCCTCCCTCCCTCCCTCTCTCTCTCTTTCTTTCTTTCTTCTTTTTCTCCCTTTTATTCTGAGCCGTGTGGACGAAAGGCTCTTGGTGTTGCAGCCAGGTGTCAGTGCTGTGCCTCTGAGGTGGGAGAGCCAACTTCAGGACACTGGTCCACGAGAGACCTCCCAGCTCCACATAATATCAAATGGCAAAAATCTCCCAGAGATCTCCATCTCAACACCAGCACCCACCGTCCCTCAACAACGCAAGCTATAGTGCTGGACACCCTATGCCAAACAACTAGCAAGACAGGAACACAACCCCACCCATTAGCAGAGAGGCTGCCTAAAATCATAATAAGTCCACAGACACCCCCAAAACACACCACCAGACGTGAACCTGCCCACCAGAAAGATCCAGCCTCATCCACCAGAACACAGGCACTAGTCCCCTCCACCAGGAAGCCTACACAACCCACTGAACCAACTTTAGCCACTGGGGACAGACACCAAAAACAGCGGAAACTACGAACCTGCAGCCTGCAAAAAGGAGACCACAAACACAGTAAGATAAGCAAAATGAGAAGACAGCAAAACACACAGCAGATGAAGGAGCAAGATAAAAACCCACCAGACCTAACAAATGAAGAGGAAACAGGCAGTCTACCTGAAAAAGAATTCAGAATAATGATCGTAAAGATGATCCAAAATCTTGGAAATAGAGAAAATACAAGAAACATTTAACAAGGACCTAGAAGAAGTAAAGATGAAACAAGCAACGATGAACAACACAATAAATGAACTTAAAAATACTCTAGAATGGATCAATAGCAGAAAAACTGAGGCAGAAGAACGGATAAGTGACCTGGAAGATAAAATAGTGGAAATAACTACTGCAGAGCAGAAGAAAGAAAAATGAATGAAAAGAACTGAGGACAGTGTCAGAGACCTCTGGGACAACATTAAACGCACCAATATTTGAATTATAGGGGTCCCAGAAGAAGAGAAAAAGAAAGGGACTGAGAAAATATTTGAAGAGATTATAGTTGAAAACTTCCCTAATATGGGAACGGAAATAGTTAAGTCCAGGAAGCACAGAGAGTCCCATACAGGATAAATCCAAGGAGAAACACGCCAAGACACATATTAATCAAACTGTCAAAAATCAAATACAAAGAAAACATATTAAAAGCAGCAAGGGAAAAACAACAAATAACACACAAGGGAATCCCCATAAGGTTAACAGTGGATCTTTCAGCAGAAACGCTGTAAGCAGAAGGTACTGGTAGGACATACTTAAAGTGATAAAGGAGAAGAAACCTACAACCAAGATTACTCTACCCAGCAAGGATCGCATTCAGAGTTGATGGAGAAATTAAAACCTTTACAGACAAGCAAAAGCTGAGAGAGTTCAGCACCACCAAACCAGCTTTACCTCAAATGCTAAAGGAACTTCTCTAGGCAAGAAACACAAGACAAGGAAAAGACCTACAATAACAAACCCAAAACAATTAAGAAAATGGGAATAGGAACATACATATCGAGAATTACCTTAAATGTAAATGGATTAAATGCTCCCACCAAAAGACACAGACTGGCCGAATGGATACAAAACCAAGACCCATATATACGCTGTCTACAAGAGCCCCACTTCAGACCTAGAGACACATACAGACTGAAAGTAAGGGGATGGAAAAAGATATTCCATGCAAATGGAAACCAAAAGAAAGCTGGAGTAGCAATTCTCATATCAGACAAAATAGACTTTAAAATAAAAATTATTAGAAGAGACAAAGAAGGACACTACATAATGATCAAGGGATCGATCCAAGAAGAAGATATAACAATTGTAAATATTTATGCACCTCAATACATAAGGCAAATACTAACAGCCATAAAAGGGGAAGTTGACAGTAACACATTCATAGTAGGGGACTTTAACACCCCACTTTCACCACTGGACAGATCATCCAAAATGAAAATAAATAAGGAAACACAAGCTTTAAATGATACATTAAACATGATGGACTTAATTGATATTAATAGGACATTCCATCCAAAAACAACAGAATACATATTTTTCTCAAGTGCTCATGGAACATTCTCCAGGATAGATCATATCTTGGGTCACAAATCAAGGCTTGGTAAATTTAAGAAAATTGAAATTGTATCAAGTATCTTTTCCGACCACAACGCTATGAGACTAGATATCTATTACAGGAAAGTATCTGTAAAAAACTACAAACACATGGAGGCTAAACAATACACTACTTAATAACGAAGTGATCACTGAAGAAATCAAAGAGGACATCAAAAAATACCTAGAAACAAATGACAATGGAGACACGACGACCCAAAACCTGTGGGTTGCAGCAAAAGCAGTTCTAAGAGAGAAGTTTAGAGCAATGCAATGCCAACTTAAGAAACAGGAAACATCTTGAATAAACAACCTAACCTTGCACCTAAAGCAATTAGAGAAAGAAGAAGAAAAAAACCCCAAAGTTAGCAGAAGGAAAGAAATCATAAAGATCAGATCAGAAATAAATGAAAAAGAAATGAAGGAAACGATAGCAAAGATCAATAAAACTAAAAGCTGGTTCTTTGAGAAGATCAACAAAATTGATATACCATTAGCCAGACTCATCAAGAAAAAAAGGGAGAAGACTCAAGTCAATAGAATTAGAAATGAAAAAGGAGAAGTAACAACTGACACTGCAGAAATACAAAGGATCATGAGAGATTACTACAAGCAACTCTATGCCAATAAAACGGACAACCTGGAAGAAAGGACAAATTCTTAGAAATGCACAACCTGCCAAGACTGAATCAGGAAGAAATAGAAAATATGAACAAACCAATCACAATCACAAGCACTGAAATTGAAACTGTGATTAAAAATCTCCCAGGAAACAAAAGCCCAGGACCAGAGGGCTTCACAGGTGAATTCTATCAAACATTTAGAGAAGAGCTAACACCTATCCTTCTCAAACTCTTCCAAATATAGCAGAGGGAGGAACACTCCCAAACTCCTTCTACGAGGCCACCGTCACCCTGACACCAAAACCAGACAAGGATGTCACAAAGAAAGAAAACTAGAGGCCAATATCACTGATGAACATACATGCAAAAATCCTCAACAAAATACTAGCAAACAGAATCCAACAGCACATTAAAAGGATCATACACCATGATCAAGTGGGGTTTATTCCAGGAATGCAAGGATTCTTCTATATCTGCAAATCAATCAACATAATACACCATATTAACAAACTGAAGGAGAAAAACCATATGATCACCTCAATAGATGCAGAGAAAGCTTTTGACAAAATTCAACACCATTTATGATTAAAAAAAACCCTGCAGAAACTATGCACAGAGGGAACTTTCCTCAACATAATAAAGGCCATGTATAACAAACCCACAGCCAACATCATCCTCAATACTGAAAAACTGAAAGCATTTCCACTAAGATCAGGAACAAGACAAGGTTGCCCACTCTCACCACTCTTATTCAACATAGTTTTGGAAGTTTTAGCCACAGCAATCAGAGAAGAAAAGGAAATAAAAGGAATCCTAATCACAAAAGAAGAAGTAAAGCTGTCCCTGTTTGCAGATGACATGATACCATACATAGAGAATCCTAAAGATGTTACCAGAAAACTACTAGAGCTAATCAATGAATTTGGTAAAGTAGCAGGATACAAAATTAATGCACAGAAATCTCTGGCATTCCTATACACTAATGACGAAAAATCTGAAAGTGAAATCAAGAAAACACTCCCATTTACCACTGCAACAAAAAGAATAAAATATCTAGGAATAAATCTACCTAAGCAGACAAAAGACCTGTATGCAGAAAATTATAAGACACTAAAGAAAGAAATTAAAGATGATACAAACAGATGCAGAGATATACCACGTTCTTGGATTGGAAGAATCAACATTGTGAAAATGACTCTACCACCCAAAGCAATCTACAGATTCAATGCAATCCCTATCAAACTACCACTGGCATTTTTCACAGAACTAGAACAAAAAATTTCACAATTTGTATGGAAACAAAAAAGACCCCAAATAGCCAAAGCAATCTTCAGAACGAAAAACGGACCTGGAGGAATCAGGCGCCCTGACTTTGGAGTATACAACAAAGCTACAGTAATCAAGACAGTATGGTACTGGCACAAAAACAGAACTATAGAGCAATGGAACACGATAGAAAGCCCAGAGATAAACCTACACACATATGGTCACCTTATCTTTGATATAGGAGGCAGGAATATACAGTGGAGAAAGGACAGCCTCTTCAATAAGTGGTGCTGGGAAAACGCGACAGGTATATGTAAAAGTATGAGATTAGAACACTCCCTGACACCATACACAAAAATAAATTCAAGATGGATTAAAGACCTAAATGTAAGGCCAGAAACTATGAAACTCTTAGAGGAAAACAGAGGCAGAACACTATGACATACATCACAACGACATCCTTTGGACCCACCTCCTAGAGAAATGGAAATAAAAACAAAAACAAACAAATGGGACCTAATGAAACGTCAAAGCTTTGCACAGCAAAGGAAACCATAAACAAGACCAAAAGACAATCCTCAGAATGGGAGAAAATATTTGCAAATGAAGCAACTGACAAAGGATTAATCTCCAAAATTTATAAGCAGCTCATGCAGCTCAATACCAAAAAAACAAACAATCCAATCCAAAAATGGGAAGAAGACCTAAATAGACATTTCTCCAAAGAAGATATACAGATTGCCAAGAAACACATGAAAGAATGCTCAACATCGCTAATCATTAGAGAAATGCAAATCAAAACTACAATGAGGTATCATCTCACACCGGTCAGAATGGGAGAAAAGGGAACACTCTTGCACTGCTGGTGGGAATGTGAATTGGTACAGCCACTATGGAGAACAGTATTGAGCTTCCTTAAAAAACTACAAATAGAACTACCATATGACCCAGCAATCCCACTCCTGAGCATATACCCTGAGAAAACCATAATTCAAAAAGAGTCACGTACCAAAATGTTCACTGCAGCTCTATTTACAATACCCAGGAGATGGAAACAATCTAAGTGTCCATCATCGGATGAATGGATAAAAAAGATGAGGCACATATATACAATGGTATATTACCCATAAAAAGAAACGAAATTGAGCTATTTGTAATGAGGTGAATGGACCTAGAGTTTGTCATACAGAGTGAAGTAAGTCAGAAAGAGAAAGACAAATACCGTATGCTAACACATATATATCGAATTTAAGAAAAAAAATGTCATGAAGATCCTTGGGGTAAGACAGGAATAAAGACACAGACCTACTAAAGAATGGACTTGAGGATATGGAGAGTGGGAAGGGTAAGCTGTGACAAAGCGAGAGAGAGGCATGGACATATATACACTACCAAACGTAAGGTAGGTAGCTAGTGGGAAGCAGCCGCATAGCACAGGGAGATCAGCTCGGTTCTTTGTGACTGCCTGGAGGGGTGGGATAGGGAGGGTGGCAGGGAGGGAGACGCAAGAGAGAAGAGATATGGGAATATATGTATATGTATAACTGATTCACATTGTTATAAAGCAGAAACCAACACACCATTATAAAGCAATTATACTCCAATAAAGATGTAAAAAAAAAGAAGCATTCAGATTTATTAAAACTAATTTAGAATAATAATAAAAAAGATGTGGCATATATATACAATGGAATATTACTCAGCCATAAAAAGAAACGAAATTGAGTTATTTGTAGTGAGGTGGATGGACCTAGAGTCGGTCATACAGAGTGAAGTCAGAAAGAGAAAGACAAATACCATATGCTAACACATATATATGGAATCTAAGAAAAAAAAATTTCATCAAGAACCTAGGGGTAAGAGGGGAATAAAGACACAGACCTACTAGAGAACGGACTTGAGGATATGGGGAGGGGGAAGGGCAAGTTATGAGAAAGTGAGAGAGTGGCATGGACATATATACACTACGACATGTAAGACAGCTAGGTAATGGGAAGCAGCTGCATAGCACAGGGAGATCAGCTTGGTGCTTTGTGACCACCTAGAGGGGTGAGATAGGGAGGGTGGGAGGGAGGGAGATGCAAGAGGGAAGAGATATGTGGATATATGCATATGCATAACTGATTCACTTTTTTATAAAGGAGAAACTAACACACCATTGTACAGTAATTATACTCCAATAAACATGTAAAAAAAAAGTGAATCAGCTATATGTATACATATATTCCCATATCCCCTCCCTCTTGCATCTCCCTCCCACCCTCCCTATCCCACCCCTCTAGCTGTGACCCCCCCCCAATTTTTATCTTCAGTGGTGAACTCCAGATCTGTATAATCAGTTTCCCATATGACTCCTCTACTAGCATGTATAATAGGAATTTAAAATAAAGCATTATCTTCCACATATAAGCAATATCATATATTTCTCTTTCTGTTTGAGTTACATCACTTAGTATGATAATCTCTACTTCCATCCATGTTGCTGAAAATGGCATTATTTCATTCTTTTTTACGGCAGAGTAATATTCCATTGTGTGTGTGTGTGTGTGTGTGTGTGTGTGTGTGTGTGTGTATTCATTCCACATCTTTTTACCACTTACATGTGAAATCTAAAATATGACACAAATTAACTTATTTACAAAACGAAGTAGATTGACAGGCATAGAAAGCAAATTTATGGCTACCAAAGGGGATAGGTGGGGGTAGGGATTAATTAGGAGTTAGGGATGAACAGATATACACTACTAAAAGTAAAAAATACATAAACAACAAGGACCTACGGTATAGCACAGGCAACTATATTCAATATCTTGCAGTAACCTATAATGGAAAAGAGTCTGAAAAAGAATATATGTATGTATAACTGAATCACTTTGCTGTACACCTGAAACTAACACAACATTGTAAATCAACTATACTTCAATGAAAGAAAGAAAGAAAAGGCATTATCACAAGAACACATAAATTCCTACTTCTAAATTTGCTCTTCTTGCCATATTCCCCATTTTGGTAAATGGCATCACCGCTCGGCCAATTGCTCAGGCTAGCCTTGACTTCTCTAATTCCATGCTGAAGTTGGATATAACTTCACGATATATTCCCAAAGGGAATATATCTCATATATCTTCTCACCATCTCTACCCTTACTGCTCTTCTCTGAGCCACCATATCTTGCCACACAATAGCAAGGGCCTCTTACCTTGCTTTCCGACTGCAATTCTTTTCACACTCTACAATATTTTCCACACGGTAAACCAGAGTCACCTTTTAAACCTCAACATCAGGCCCCATTCCTCCCCAATTACAATGCTCAGAAGGCTCCCCATTACACTTGGAAGAAAATCTAAAGTCTCCATTGAGAATGAGAAATACCCCATTTCAGAGCTTTTTGAATCTGCTCTTCCTTCTGTCTGCAATGTTCTTTTCCTAGATGTTCATACGGTTTGCTTTGTTCAGGTATGGCTCAAATGTCGCAACTCTGGAGAGTCCTTCTCAGACTACCACACCCCAATTATCACCGTCTATCACTCTCTACCACCTTCCCCTGCTTTATCTTTAAATGTATCTCTACGAGATGTGGTATGTATATCTATGTTTATGTCTGTATTTCCTCTCTTGTCTAGGCTTAACCCTCTGTGAAAACAGAGACATTTTAAATTAGCCTCTAAGTTCTCACTACATAGAAAATGCAGAGCACAAAGTAGATGCTCAATAACTATTTGCTGAATGAATTAATAGAGGAGACGCTTTTCTAAATGATAGGATTGATTAAGAGTCTACAATTTTTCCCTCCCATTTTAACAATGAAAACCCGTTCTACCCTCATCTTCTGTTCCCATAATGTGAAACAATCCCTACCAGAAGTGGTCTCTTCCTCTTCAAAAGATCTCATTCGTTTTCCTTCTTTTTACTGATAAAATACAATTTATCAGAGTTTCTTGTATTATAATACATGCCTTTCTCAGAGTTTCCACTGCAGTCACATCCAAAACAAGGGCTACGTGTCATTTCCTTTGCATGTAAGGTTAATACTATATGTCCCAGTCAATGTGCTCATTATCTACTCATTGTCCATTGGATTCTAACACAAATCACCCCCTCTTAAATAACAGGCCCTCAAATACTCAACTGCATGAATGAATGAGTTTATCTCTGAAATAAATAAATCAGGTACATCAAACTGTAGTGTGAAATGACTCCATGGGCAGTAGTTCAGTAGAAGAGCTGTGATGTGCAAGACAGGTAAGAAAGGAGATTTCAGTCTCCCATTTAACCCAAAGTAGAATCAATTATCTACAGTTTCCTCAATTCTAAAAGTGCATTCAAGAATATGTACAAGTCATAGAAATAGCAACCCATTTATAGTCAGAAGACACACACTAGAATATCTTCTTTTCCATATTTTGGTTATGTGACCTTGTACTTCAAGAAGCATGTCTCCTCATCTATACAATGGAGGCTATATTAGCAAACTCAGACTTTGCTGAAAATTAAAGGATTACTTTATATAAGTGCCTAATACCGCCAACATCACAGAACAGATACTCAGCATACATTTGGGAAAGAGGAGGGAGTAAGGAAGAAGGGTCCTAAAAAGGTACCCAGGAAAGAAGCCAAGAAGAAAAAAAAACAACACTTTTTGATGGTGTTTATCCAGGGTGATAGCCTTCAACTAAACCTCACTCAATCCTAGCTTTTGCTTAAGATGAAAATGTGCACTTGCAAAATAAGAGTCACTAATGAGGCCTCCTATCGCTTATCGGTGAAAATAAAAGTTTCCTTGGAGAAATTATATGGGTTCCTTCACTGCAGCAATTACCCACATTGGTATTAGTTGTCATACAGGTATAAACAGACGCGAACAGATTTTAGCCTTCTTAACACCAGGGAGACTTCAAAATCCATGGTTTTTCGAAGAAGAAGAAATTAGGGAGAGCCTGATGTATAACTGTGTTAGTGTAGCTACTTAAAGTTTTCAAAATGCCCATTCACAATCTTTGGGGGGCTTTTTGTTTGTTTTGAGGTTTATAACACAGAGAAACCCCAAAGACTTCTTATCTCCATTTTATAACTGAGAAAACTCCAGGTAACTGAATTATCTAAGGTCAAGTGTGAGGTCAAAGTCTTCTAGTTGTGTGTATTATTTCCACACTGACACTCAGCAGTACCATGGACAATGAAATATTCACCTTGAAACCTCGGACCCCAACCACTGAAAGTAGAGGAAGAACATTCCCAGCACCAGGGCCTCTAGGAAAGGAAACATAAAGATGGAGTTGCATTTTCTGGAACCAGTTGTACCCTGCTCTTCCATCTCGCCTGTTACAGCCACCACAGCTGTGTCAGTTGTGTGGCAGGAGCAGGGATATATTAGATTCAACTCTGGAAGGATGCAAAAATCACAAACCCAGTAGAATTGGATATCATGGCCAGCGATACCCATGTCATGCTCTCCTGACCTCTTACCATTTAAGCAGAGGATAAGGATGTTGTTCTCTTTTCAATGTATCATTAGAGCAACTAAAGAATCTTCAGTATGTATGATAAAAACCAGGCCTTTGAGTAAGGAAAATATTTATAGCACCATTTGTAATATTTATAGCATACCCAACAAATCTTTGCATTGTGAGGAAGAAACTGATAGCACATGGAAGAACTGAAAGATAATGAAATAGCTACTCTTATAGTTCACTAGCTTACATAATGGGAAATCTGCTCAGCCATCCAGGGGGCTGTATGCTGGGCTCCTAAGCCAGGCGAGTCTGTGCACGGGGTTCCAAGATTTTGCAGAGTCACTGTTTGGGTTCCTGGCTGGGCAAGCCTGGAGGCTGCGCTCTGCAGTTGGATGGGGCTGCTGGCTTGCGACCCTGCCTAAGCAGGGATAGAGGACGAGTTCCATGGCTGGGCCTGACTGCTGGCTGGGGACCCGATCTGGCTAGAGCTGCCCACGTGCTCCCTGGCCAGATGAGATTACTGGCTCCACACCACAGGTGGAAGGAACTGCTGGCTGTGCTCTCTGATTGGGCACCACTGCCGTCAGGTACACAGTCCATCACAATCTCCATGCTGGAAGCCGGAAGCCCTGCCCCCGCCCCCTTTATTTCAAGCTGATACCAGGTGGTTGAGCTCTCCCTTTTCTCCCAGTGTTCCTCGAGAAGGATGGATGTGGACCTCATGGGAAGCTCCCCAGGATGGAACCCGGATGCTCACGCTGGGGTCTCTTTGCTCCACTGGAGAAACCTCTTGGTGCGGCTGCGTGCTGGCCTGCAGGAAGGGCTACGTGGTCAAAGTGAAGCTGCCTTGTGGTCCACAGGGGGGTGCTTCGGCCTCACTTCTGGCTCCTGGGATTTTTTTTTTTTCTTTTTCCCCACAGAGGCCTTCTTGTCTGTGGAGAGTTGCTAGTTTGTATTTCCTTGAGGAACACTAAAGCCGGGAACCTCTGATTCCACCATCTTGCTGATTTCACACCCCTCTTCCCCAATCAGACCTTCTTTCTAGCATGTGGGGAAAGTAACTAACTTCTAAAAATCACTCAACGGACTTCCCTGGTGGTCCAGTGGTTAAGACTCTACGCTTCCACTGCAGGGGATGCGGGTTCGATCACTGGTCAGGGAAGTGAGATCCCACACGTGCCGTGTGGTGTGGCCAAAAAAAAAAAAAAAAAAAAAAGACAATAAAATTTTAAAAAACCCTCAAATCTACTATACATTGCATATTTGCATTCTTTCCTTCATATCCTTAAATAAAAACATATTCAGCTTTGTGAGCTATCATATTTTTCATAATACACTACAGAATACCAGTACCAGGATTTAATGGATCTGGATTCAATAGACTAAAGGTCTATACTCTTGAAGTAATTTTAAATGATATCTATTACTTTACTACTACACTAAAATAATTTAAAATAAAAGCATTAAAATTAAGATCTACTACTCTTTGCACCATTATTATTATTACACCCCAAGTAGAGAAAGCTCTGCAATAGAAATAAATAGACATGATCTAATGTCCCTGACCTTAGGAAGTTTGCAATTTCCTTAGAATGAAAAGACAGATACACTTGAAATTAAACACCAGCTCAGGGCTATAATATTACAAATGTCTAAAGGCTATATAAATTTATATTTTTCATAAGCTACTTTTTGAAGATTAATTCCTCTTTCTCACACTCATCTTTGGGATTTATTAATTCCAAAAGCTATTCATAGTTTGGAACTGCATTACCTGCTAACCTTTCCACCAGAAATAACCTAAAGTAGATTTCAGTGACTAGCTAAGAAAGAAAAAGAACCAAATAAGAGGGAAGGAGAAAAGCATTATATTAGCCTTCTGGGATTTTAACAGAAGAGTCTAAAATTTAACAATTAAGGTGAGCTTTTTTTTATGTTGGGGGTAGGAGTTTATTAATTAATTCATTTATTTTTGCTGTGTTGGGTCTTCGTTTCTGTGCGAGGGCTTTCTCTAACTGTGGCAAGCGGGGGCCACTCTTCATCGCCGTGCACGGGCCTCTCACTATCGCGGCCTCTCTTGTTGCGGAGCACGGGCTCCAGACGCGCAGGCACGCTAGTTGTGGCTCACGGGCCTAGTTGCTCCGCGGCCTGTGGGATCCTCCCAGACCAGGGCTCGAACCCGTGTCCCCTGCATTAGCAGGCAGATTCTCAAGCACTGAGCCACCAGGGAAGCCCCAAGGTGAGCTTTTATAGAGTGAGTAGACTACTTTCGCAGGGTCAGTCTAGTTCCTAAAATAATAGCTACTGTGGATTCACTGCAATCAATGAGCTGTGTCATATTAGCATCATCATAAATGCATCATCTCATTTAACCTTCATAACATCTCATATCGTTAGTACCATGTTTCTGATGAGTAGGTCACTATAGGCAAGTTCACATAGCTTGGAAGGCATGGAGTCAGGCTTCCAACGGACGACCATCTGACACAAAACCCCACACCTTTCACCTCCTCCTAAGAAGGGAGTAAAGAATGCATATTGCACTCATTTCTGCACCTATGTACCTTAAGCAATGCAGCAGTATACTGAGAATATAGATCATGAATAATCTAAATTCCCAAGACTGAAGTGCTCATTACATAGAACTTACTGAGAGATTACATTTAAATATCTTAGCTTACTTTTCAGTAGCTAGCCAAAAACTTCCTGAATCACTTCCTATTACAGATATGAAAAATGCAGAATAATCAGTAACCTTAGCTTTCTACTAGTGCTGACTTGATCCACGGCATCTAGTACAACATTTATATTTTTTAAAAAATTACAACTTCACAGAAGGCACGCACATACAAGCAGGTACGAGGCATGTTCCCATTAACGTCTACATTACCTAGCTAATATATATCCATACCACGATCCACATGAAGGTCCAAATTTTAGCAACATTAACATTAGCAATCAAAGGCTAATATGCACATACAAATGTATGCGTTCCATACACGCATACACATACTGCGGTTTTCTAACATGTTATTGAACCTACCACAAAACGGGAATTGAGATGTTATTTTCTAAAAAGAGTTCTAATATTATATTATTACCTGTTTTCTCTTGTTCATTTGACCCGACAGCACTCTTCTGTAAGAAGTGTCCCATAAAGACATTTACTATAATGCACTGCTTTAATTCAAAATGTAATCTAACCAAACGTGCTTAATAGCCTGGCTAGGAAAATCAATACCATGGTTTATAGAACAGTGTCTTTGGAAAGACAGGAAGTGGACACTTGGTTCTACATAAAATCTTCTTAATCGTATTTCCATTTCCCCCTCCTACATTTGTAACAACTGAATAAACTGATTATGTTTTTTCATCTTGTAGCTGCAGCCTCTGTAGACAAACGGATTAAAATACTTACACTGATGTGATCAATATATTTATCAATCAATAATGACCCAGGAACTGATCTTCATAATTGGAGGAATTCTGCACCTTAATTCATTTATATGCTATTGTCTTTTTTCAAAACTTAGGGATTGTTGATGTGGAAAATTAAAAGAGAATTAAGGCGGAGGGGCCACATAGGGAAAATTGCTGTTCTCTACAGCATAACTGAGGAATACACATGATTAAGGCAAAACGTGATGATTTGGGGGGAAGAAAAGCATGGATAATTGATAGAGAACTCGTGAAATGGGGAAGCAATTGTAAACAGATTACTGCGGACATGGAACTGACATTTCCAGTTATTACTACTGTTGTCTTGTCCTTGACAGTTAAGATCTGAGGAATGTTCAGCAATGTTTCCATGGCCGCACGTATAAGAAAATAATATTCCTGCCAGCAGAAGCTGCTCTAGTACAGCTTTCCCCTTCTACTCCAGGCCACGGACTCTACCACACAGACACTCAAAGGCAAGAGTGTTATCCCTTAAAATCCTGAGAGGAGTTCTCTTCACCTCAATTCCCAGTTCCGACAGCCTCTTCCCTTTTTAATGGGCTGCCTTTGGCCTCACCTTCCTTCCCAAATCCAACAGTTACTCCAAAACAGATCTGCATTGCACGTCCTATAAAGGAATGCGAGGTTTTGTCTTGGCGTTCAGTCTCTCTTCCAAGAGATATATACACACGGATATATTTCCATGTATACGTCTGTACACATATATACATATATATACACATATATGTATATATCTCATGTATATGGTATATATATCTCATATATATATGAGATATGAGATATATATACACATACATTTTACAAATTGTTAGCTTTACAGTTATAAAAGCATACTTTAAACCTACAGAGCTTTATACCTAGTTTTATGTTTCTGCATATTAAAGTAAAATTCTAAGAACAATCTGTCATGACTGGGTGACTGATTTTCTTCCTTCTAAAGGAAACATAGTTTAAATACATATATCAACCTCCACTCCCACTCACTGTTTTAATTTGGACAAATAATGAAACTAAAACTTTCAAAGGCTACTCAGTCTCTCATTCATGTTTTTGAGTCCCTACTATGAGAAATCTTGGCTCAAACAAGTTAAACAGTCTTTGTTCTAATCCTCATGGTCCAGCCAGACTTTCCAAACTACCTAGAAAGGAATCCAGTTCAGAGTGTCACTCTCTGCTATTTATAAGATGTGTGCTCGAGCATGTGACATACTCTGTAATTCACAATTTCTTTATCTGAAAAATACGGGTAATAATAATAAAAGTTAACTCAGAAAGTAACTGTAATCATAAGATAATGTAGAGTGAACAGCACAGGGACAGATAATATTCATTTTAGATTCGTACATATCACTTGAACTACCCCTCATTAAATGATTTGTTTAGATATATGCATGCACATCAAACATATATATTTGGAGAGGATGATAAGCCACCAACTGCTGCTGTATGGTCCACTTTCTTATGAATGCATCATTGAGCCACCTGCAGTATTAATTTTAAAACAAGGGATTAACATGAAAGGCTGAAGAGCACTTATCTCCAAAACAATGCAAATATGAAGAGATTATAGAACAAGGTTTTGTGATAGTACCTATAAAAAATACCTGGCATAAAAGGGTACTCAATAGAAATATACTGAATGAATGAACAAGATGTAATCACCGACACCGAGTAAGAACTTACTAATATCAGTTGTGGAACTCTTAGTTCTTTTACGATTTTAAATGATGAAAGGAATTGAAAGACAAAACATAATCTTTTCACAGATTATGACACTAGAGTTTTTATTTGCTGACTCTGCATTTAATATGAATAATACTGTGATGGTTAATTTCACGTGTCAATTTGACTAGGCCATGGAGTGTCCTGATATTTGGTCAAACATTATTCCGCGTGTATCCGTAAAGGTGTTTTGGGATGAGATTAACGTTTGATTTGCACAAGGATGACCACTTTCACCACCTTCATTCAACAAAGTACTGGGAGTCCTAGCCAGAGCAATCAGTCAAAAAAAAAAAGATAAAAGGCAACGAAATCAGATTCCACCCTAAAACGGTTGGAACAGATAAACAAATTTAAAGTTGCAGGGTACAAAATGAATATACAAAAATCAGTTGCATATCTATACACGAACAACAAACGATCAGAAAGAGAAATTAAGGAAACAATCCCATTTATAACTGCAACAAAAATAATAACTACATAGGAATAAATTTAGCCAAGGAGGTGAATGTTCTGTACATTGAAAACTATAAAACACTGATGAAAGAAATTGCAGAAGACACAAACAAATGGACAGATAGTCTGTGCCCATGGATTGGAAAAGTTAATATTATTAAAATGTTCATAATATCCAAAACACTCTACAGATTCAATAAAATCCCTATCAAAATTCCAATGGCATCATTCCCAGATAGAGAAAAACAATCCTAAAATTTGTATGGAACCACAAAATAACCCAACTAGCCAAAGAAATCTTGAGAAAGTAGAACAAAGCTGGAGATACTGCACTTCCTGATTTCAAACTATATTACAAAGCTACAGTAATCAACACAATATGGTATTGGCATAAAAACAAACAGATCAATGGAACAGAAAATACAAAGACCAGGAAAAATCCCACACATATACGGTCAATTCATTTATGACAAAAGAGGCAAAAATATACAATAGGGAAAGGATAGTCACATCAATAAATGGTACTGGGAAACCTGGACAGCCACAGGCAAAAGAATGAAACTGGATCCTTATCTTACACACAAACACAACAATCAACTCAAACTGGATTAAAAACTCGAACATAAAACCTGAAACCATAAAATTAGTAGAAGAGAAAACATAGGAGGTAAGCTCCCTAACATCACGCTTGGTGATGATTTTTCAGATTTGACACCAACAGCAGAGTCAACAAAATATAAAATAAACAAGTGGAACTACATCAAACTAAAAAGCTTCTACACAGCAAAGGAAACCATCAACAAAATGAAAAGGCAACCTACAAATGGGATAAAATATTTGCAAATCATATATCAGATAAGGAGTTAATACCTAAAATGCATAAAGAAATCATACAACTCAATAGCAAAAACCCAAACAGCAATCTGATTTGAAAATGGGTAGAGGAAGTGAACAGACATTTTTTCAAAGAAGCCATCCAAACGGCCAACAGATACATGTGAAGATGTTCAACATCACTAATTATCAGGGAAATGCAAATCAAAACCACAAGGAGACATCACCTCACACCTGTTAGAATGTCTATCACCAAGAAGACAAGAAATAACAAGTAATGGTGAGGATGTGGAGAAAAGGAAACACGTGTGCACTGTTGGTTGGAATGTAATTTGCTTCAGCCACTATGAAAAACAGTATGGAGGTTGCTCAAAAAATTACAAATAAAACTACCATATATTCATAGAAATACTACTGGGAACTACGAAGTACAATATGAACTACTACTGACAAAAACAGAAATAACAGATTGGAATATAGCATTCCACTCCTGTGTATATATCCAAAGGAAATGAAATCATTCTCTCGAAAAGATATCTGAACCTTCATGTTCACTGCAGATTATTAACAACAGCCAAGACATGGAAACGACCCAAATGTCCATCGTTGGATGAATGGATAAAGAAAATGCTGTACATATATACGATAGAATATTATTCAGTCATAAAAAAGAAAGAAATCCTGCAACTGCAACAGCATGGACGCACCTTGAGGCCGATATGCTTACTGAAATAAGTTAGAGGGAGACACATACTGTATGCTAGTACTTATAAATGGTATCCAAAAAAAAAAAAATCACATATACAGAGAAGAGATTGGTGGTTGCCAGAGGTGGGGATGGGCAGTGGGGGAAATGGGTGAAGGTGGTCAAAAGGTAAAAATGTCCAATTATAAGTGCCAGGAATGTAATGTACAGCAATGGTGACTATATAGTTAACAATACTGTATCGCATTGTTGAAAGTTGCTAAGAGAGCAGATCTTAAAAATTCTCATCACAAGCGAAAAAATTTTATAACTATGTGAGGTAATTAATGTTAACTAAATTTATTGTGGCAATCATTTTGTAATATATACACATATGAAATTATACACCTTGGACTAATACAATGTGATATGCTAATTATCACTCAATAAAACTTAAAAAGAATCTTGCCTTAAATAAACTTCAGGGCTTCCCTGGTGGCACAGTGGTTGAGAGTCCGCCTGCCAATGCAGGGCACAGGGGTTCGTGCCCTGGTCCAGGAGGATCCCACATGCCCCGGAGCGGCTGGGCCCGTGAGCCATGGCCGCTGAGCCTGCGCATCCGGAGCCTGTGCTCCGCAACGGGAGAGGCCACAACAGTGACAGGCCCTCGTACCGCAAGGGGGAAAAAAAAAAAAAAAAAAAACTTGAATTGGTAGACTGAGTAAAGCAGATTGCCCTCCTTAGTGTGGATAAGCTGAAGGCCTCAAAAGAACAAAAAGGCTGACCCTCCTTTGAGCAACAGGGAACGCCTCCTGTCTGACTGCCTTCGATCTGGGACATCAGTTTTTTTCTTGACTTCAGACTTAAACTGACCCATCAGCTTCTCTGGCTTCTCTTTCTACTCAGGCTCTCCTGCGTCTCCAGCTTGTTGACTGCAGATCTTGGGTCTTGTCAGCCTCCTTAATTGCGTCAGCCAATTCTTACAATCAATCAATCAATCCTATTGGTTCTGTTTCTCTGCAGAACACTGACTAATACAAATACTGACCACAAACATTTCATTTTATGGTCCTATAATCACATTAAAAAAATACAATCTATCTGCTCTGAAGGTTTCTCACTCTGTCTTTCTACTTAGTTTACATTCTTCGTTAACAGAACACTGGATGAAAGGCTTTTGTTTATACATATGCATATTTCCTTTGTGGAAATTTGAGGTCCCAGTCCATGCTTGTTTGTTGATTTTCCCTTAGAAAAGTTAGTTTTTAAGTTTTAGGTTTCTCTTAGCGATAACATATATTCTACTGTTACCTACTTACCTAGGAAGTAATGCTGAGGTATAAAATATCTGAGAAACACCATCCATTATCACCCCTTAGTACGAATATAACCATTCAAGAGTATTATTATTTTAAGAACGGTTTAAGGAAAGAATCACACTAGGGCACTATTCAAATAAGAAATCACGCAAGTGATTAACTCAAAACGCTTGCACTTACATTCGTGAATAACATTTAAAAAGATTCGGCCAGAAGCTCAGTGCAGTCTCCCTGCCTCACTTGTTGCAGAGGGGGCTGGGTGCTGAAGCTCAGGCTTCAGAGGTCAGGCCCAGAGACAGGACTGGGGTTGGCTAGGCGGAGACAGCCTGAAGAGGCTGGACTGTGGCAACTGAGGGTGTACTCCGAAGAAGCCAGGGCCTGCCAGAGAGGCAAGGTGCCATTACTGGGGGGCACACGAGAAGAGGGGTGGGACCACTATAAGAGCTTCTTTCCCTGTGAGCACTCCCAGGCAACGAGACACCAACTACAGGAGCTCCCAGGGCAGGAGCGAGTCACCAACGCCATTGTGGGCTCCAGAAGTGGGCACAGGATATCACCACAAGACCCACAGGCAGGTGCCAAGCGCTGCTCCTGCTGCCCTGGGACAGCGCAGAGAGCAGCTGCCCCTAGGAGACCCACAGGCAGGCGCCAAGCCCTACGCCTGATGTCCCGGGACTGCATGGACCGCAGCCGACCCTAGGAGACCTGTGAGCAGGTGCCAAGCCCTGCCCCCGCCATCCTGGGAGCACGCAAGGGCTGCTGCACCTGCACACCCCATATCAAGGGGAGAACTGCCAGCACACACGGAGGAAAGAGGCAGCAAGCATGCAAACTGAAAGCAGCCCCTCGATTCTGGAAAAGACGGCAGAGCAGAAGGACTTGAGCTCACCTCCTCTCATGCAAACACCACGACCACAGCTAACTGCTGAACAACCATTGACAAAAAGGACTGGAACCTATCAACAAAGATACCTCACATTCAAAGACAAAGAAGAAGCCACAACAAGACAGTAGGAGGGGCACTTTCATGACATAATCAAATCCCATACCCACCAGGTGTGGGTGACCCGCAAACGGGAAAATAATTATATCACAGATGTTCTCCCACAAGAGTGAGAGTCCTGAGCCCCACGTCAGGCTCCCCAGCCTGAGGGTCTGGCATCGGGAGGAGGAACTCCCACAGCGTTTGCCTTCGAAGGCCAGCTGAGCTTGAGTGCAGGACTGGGGGAAACAGAGATGCCACTGCAGAAGGGTGCACACAACGTTTCATATGCACTAGGACCCAGCACAAGGCAGTAACTCCATAAGAGCCTGGGCTGGACATACCTATGAGTCTTGGAGGATCACCTAGGGAGGTGGGGGTCAGCTGCGGCTCACTTGGAGGGGGGGCAAGGACACAGGTGGCAAAGGACACAGAGGATACTGATTGGTGTGAACTCTCACAGAGATCACCATTTTGGCATCAAGACCTGGCCCCACCCAACAGCCTACAGGCTCCAGTGCTGGAACGCCTCAGGCCAAACAACCAGCAGCACAGGAACACAACCCTGCCCATCAGCAGACAGGCTGCCTAAAGTTGCCCTGAGCTCACAGCCACCTCAAAACACACCCCTTGACACGGCCCTGCCCACCAGAGGGACAAGCTCCACCTACCAATGGGGAGGCACCAGTCCCTCCCAACCGGGAAGCCTGCACAAGCCTCAGGACCAACCTGACCCACCGGGGGGCAGACACCAGATGCAAGAGGAGCCATGATCCTGCAGCCAGCAGAAAGGAGACCACGAATACAGAAAGTCGGACAAAATGAGACAGCAGAGAAATATGTGGAGGATGAAGGAACAAGATAAAAACCCACAATAGCAACTAAATGAAGTGGAGATAGGCGACCTACCTGAAAAAGAATTTAGAGTAATGACAGCAAAGACGATGCAAGGTCTCGGAAAAAGAATGGAGGCACCGATCGAGAAGATACAAGAGATGTTTAACAAAGAACTAGAAGATTTAAAGAACAAACCAACAGAGATGAAGAACACAATAACTAAAAAGGAAACCACATCAGAAGAAATCAGTAGCAGAATAATTGAGGCAGAAGAACGAATAAGTGAGCTTGAAGACTGAATGGTGGAAATCACTGCCATGGAACAGAATAAAGAAAACAGAATGAAGAGAAATGAGGACACTCTCAGAGACCTCTGGGACAACACTAAACGCACCAACATTTCCATTACAGGGGTCCCAGAAGGAGGATAGAGAGACAAAAGGGCTGAGAAAATATTTGAAGAGAATATAGCCCAAAACATCCCTAACATGAGAAAGGAAACACACTCAAGCCCAGGAAGCGCAGGGAGTCCCGTGCAAGATAAGCACAAGGGGGAGCATGCTGAGACACATGTTCATCAAACTGACAAAAAGTAAATACAAAGAAAAAATATTAAAAGCAACAAGAGAAGAGCAACAAATAACATACAAGGGGATCCCCATAAAGTTATCTGCTAATTTTTCAGCAGGCCAGAAAGGAGTGGCACAATACATTTAAAGTGATACAAGGGGGAAACCTACAGCCAAGAATACTCTACCCAGCAAGGCTCTCGTTCATACTCGACAGAGAAATCAAAAGCTTTACAGACAAGCAAATGCTAAGAGAATTCAGCACCACAAAACCAGCTTTACAAGAAATCCTAAAGGAACTTCTCTAGGAGGAGAAGAAAAGGCCACAACTAGAATCAAGAAAATTACGAATCGGAAAGCTCACCGGTAAAGGCAAACATAAAGTAAAGGTACGAAACCATCCACACACAAACGTGATATCAAAACCGGCAATCGTGAGAACAGGAGAGTACAAATGCAGGATACTGGAAATGCATTTGAAATTCAAAGACCGGCAACTGAAAACAACCTTATCTGTATATAGACTGCTATGTCAAAACCTCATGGTAACCACAAACTGAAAATCGGCAATAGATACAAACACAAAAAAGAATAAGGAACCCAAACACAACAGTAAAGTTAGTCATGCTTCAAAAGGATACATGCACCCCAATGTTCACTGCGGCACTATTTACAATAGCCAAGACATGGAAACAACCTAAATGTACATCAGCAGATGACTGGATAAGGAAGATGTGGTACATATATCTATGATGGAATACTACTCAGCCATTAAAAAGAATGAAATAATGCCACTTGCAGCAACATGGGTGACCCTGGGGATTATCATACTTCATACTTACTTCATAAGTGAAGTAAGTCAGACAGAGAAAGACAAATATCAGATGATGTCGCTTATATGCGGAATCTACAAAAAAGATACAAATGAACTTATGCATAAAGCAGAAACAGACTCACAGACCTAGAACACAAGCTTGTTGTTACCAAAGGGGAAAGGTGAGGATCACGGATAAACTGAGAGTTTGGCGGTCACAGACATACACACTACTATATTTTAAAAAGATAAGCAACAAGGACCTACTGTATAGCACAGGGAACTCCACTCAATATTCTGCAATAACCTAAATGGGAAAAGAATTTGAAAAAGAATACGTGTCTGTACATGTATAACTGAATCACTTTGCTGTACACCCGAAACACAACATTGTAAATCAACTATACTCCAATAAAATTTTTAAAACTAAAAAAGAAATAAAAATAAACAATTAACGCCAATACTTCCCAAACTCTTCCAAAAAAAATCAAAGAGGAGGGAACACTCGCAAACTCATTTTACGAGGCCAACATTACCCTGGTACAAAAGCCAGAAAAGGACACCACCAATAAAGAAAATTACAGGCCAATATACCTGATAGATACAGATTCAAAATTCTCAATAAAATACTATCAAACTCAACTCAGCAGCATATTAAAAAGACCATTCACCATGATCAAGTGGGATTTATCTTGAGATGCAGGGATGTTTCAGCACATCCACATTAATCAGTGTGATACCTCACATTAATAGAATGAAAAATAAAAATCATATGATCAACTCAATAGACGCAGAAAAAGCATTTGATGAAATTCAACATCTGTTCATGATTTAAAACAAAACTCTTAACACATTAGGTATTGAAAGAATTTACCTCAACTTAATAACATAACATGGTCATAATGTTGACAAGCCAACAGCTAATATAATAATAAAGGTGGAAAGGTTGAAAGCTTTCCTCTAAAATTAGAAATAAGACAAGAGTGTCCACTCTCACCACTTCTATTCAACATCGTACTGGATGGTTAAGCCAGAGCAATCAGGCAAGGAAAACAAATAAAATGCATCCGAATTTTAAAGGAAAAAGTAAAATTGTCTCTATTTGCAGAAGACATGATTTTATATCTAAAAAAATTCCTAAAGACTCCACCAAAAACTTACCATCTAATCAATAAATTCCATAAAGTTGTAGGATTCAAATTTAACATGCAAAAATCAGTAGCGTTTCTATACACTAACAAAGAATTATCTGAAAATGAAGCAAAGAAAACGATCCCACTTACAATAGCATCAAAAACAATAAATTACTTAGGAAAAAATACAGCCAAGCAGGCAAAACATCTCTACACTGAAAACTATGAGACATTGATGAACAAAATCAAAGATGACATAAATAAAGGGAAAGAGACTCCTCGTTCATAGATTGGAAGAATTAATGTTAAAATTGCCACACTACCCAAAGCCATCCATAGATTTAATGCAATCCATACCAAGAGTCCAATGGCATTTTTTACAGAAATAGAAGCAACAATCCTATAATTTAGATGGACCCAAAAAGGACCCTGAATAGTCAAAGCAATCCTGGAAAACAACCAACCAGGAGGCGTCACACTTCCTGAATTCAAGCTATGTTGTAAAGCTACTTTCTTCAAAATAGTACGGTGCTGGCATAAAAAGAGACACCTCAACCACTGAAACAGAATCAAGAACCCAGAAATAAACCCAAATGTATATGGTCAAGTCATATTTGACAAGGGAGGCAACAATACTCAGTGGAGAAAAGACGGTCTCGTCAATAACTGTGGCTGGGAAAAGTGCATCTTCACATGTAAAAGAATGAAATGAGACCCCTATCTTACACCACTCACAAAAATTAACTGGAAATAGATTAAAGACTTTAATGTAAACCCAGAAACCATAAAACTACTGGAAGTAAACATAGGTAAAAAGCTCCTTAACATGGGTATTGGCAATGAATTTTTTGTACATGACACCTAAAGCGCAAGCAAACAAAATTAAAAAAATAAATAAGTGGGATTACATCAAACTAAAAAGCTGCTTAGCAACAGAAACGACCAACAAAATGAAAAGACAACCTATGGAATGGGAAAAAATTCTTGCAAACCAAATATCTGATATGGGGTTAATATCCAAAATATGTAAAGAACACATACAACTCAATAGCAAACAAACAATCCAACTAAAAAATGGGCAAGGGACTGGAATAGACATTTTTCCAAAGAAGATACATGAATGACCAACAGCTACGTGAAGAGATGTTCAACAGCACTAGGGCAATGCAAATCAAAACCACATGCGATATCACCTCACACCAGTTAGAATGGCTAGCATCAAAAAGACAAGAGATAACGAATGCCACCATGCACATGGAGAAAAAGGAACCCTTATGCACTGATGGCGAAATTACGAACTGGCACAGCCACTATGGAAAACAGTACGGAGATTCCTCAAAAAAATTAACAACCATATGATCCAGCAATTCCACTTCTGGGAATACATCAGAAGGAAGTGAAAACACTATGTTGAAGAGATACCTGTCCCTACCCCACGCCCCATGTTCAGAGCAGCATTATTTGCAATAGCAAAGACATGGAAACAACCTAAATGTTATCCTTTCATCTGCAGACGGACAAAGACATGGGATACGTATATACAACGGAATATTATTCAGCCATAAAGAAGGAGGAAATCCTGCCATTTGTGACAACATGAATAGACCTTGAGGGCATTGTGCTAAGTGAAATCAGTCCGAGAAAGACAAATACTGTATCATCTTACCTGTATACGGAATCAAAGCAAAATAACTCACAGAGAAAGAGATTCGATTTGTGGTTACCAGAGGTGGGGCATGTGGGGAGAGGAAATTGGATGAAGACGGTCACAAAGTGAAAACTTCCAGCTTTAAGACAAATAAGTACTGGGGATGTAATACACAACATGATGAATATAATTAACACTGCTCTATAGTATACACGCAAGTTGTTAAGAGTAAATCCTAAGCGTTCTCATCACGAGGAAAAACATGTTTCTATATGTGATGATTGATGCTAACTCATACTGGCAATCACTCCATGATCTATGTAAGTCAAACCATTCTGCTGTACATCTTAACCTTATCAGTGCTACATGTCAATTATATCTCAGTAAAACTGGAAGAAAAACCATATGGCAGACTTACGCATTTGAAGGACACTCTTGCTCCCTCAGCCATTTTCGTAACCAATCCCTGCCCTAGAGGATGTACAATAAGATAGGGCATCTTTATGTAAACATAGTGTAAGCACCAGACAGTTGGGTTTTGTTTTGTTTTGTTTCTGTAATGCAAGTGCCTGACCTGAAGCTTCGGATTGCCTAGGCACCCACTTCAAAGACAGCTATCTTGAATAAACACACTGCCGGCTACAGGACTAGAGGAAGAGCCAGGCGGCCCGGCCCCAGAAGTTTCCTTTGTTTTGGAGATCTCTGGTCGACTTAGATAACTCACCATTTGACCACTTGTTTTTCCCTTCCCGAGTTTTAATTCCCACCCTTATGTTTTAAATTCGCCAACAAAGAGTGAACCTGTGAAACCCCAGGCACCCCATCCTAGACTCCAATAAAGACACAACCCCAGGCCCACTACCTTTCTGCCGCAACCTCACTGAGTGGCCCCAGCTGTACCATGTATCCTTCAGGATTTGTGAGTAATAATCCTTGGTTTTCTTTTCTTTTCTTTCAAAGTTCCCTGATGGTTGTTGCCATCATAAGAACCACCAGGGCGGGTCCAATCACACCACTGGCTCTGAAAGGGGAAATGTCTGTGAGGGCTCACCTCAGGCCCAGGTGAGTGCCCCTAGGCATTTCTAGCCAATAGATCACTACTGATAGGTTGAGACCAGCACAAAACAATTGGCCTTGTTGGCAGGATTGCATGATTGCCTGTGCAGTTAATCACGAGGAATACCCCTTAGCTGCGACTGGCTTACTAGCTGACCAGCCCAGGGGGGGAACACCACCTGGGAACGGAACACCGCTTGCTGGAGGTCTGCCATGCTGCTACGTGCTTTTGCATATCGCCTCTGTCGTGCGTTGCCTGCGGTACCCACGCCAAAATGTCACTGCTGCCATAATAATTCAATGATCTCCCCAGAGCAGCCGTGATCAAGGCCATACGGTCGAATGAGACAGTCAGACCACTAATTTAAAAGGCCTTCATTGACCATTCATGCACGTGAGGGTCCTCCGTGCCTCCTGCTGGGCAAAATTGGCATGATCCAATGGCTTTGTCATTTCCATCACCACAGTGACCCAAACGACTCCCTGAATTTCCAACCCTGAATAGGCCCCATCTGACCCTAAGCCCAGAGAATTCTTTTTTACAAGGCGCCCCCCTAATCACAGGGCAGCGCTACTACATTTCGGGGGGACTCCTGAAACCATCCATCAGGCAACTGGAGGGCACTGACATGGCTGCTAGACACAGAGGAGATTGCTGCCCAGATGCCCCAATACGTCACACTCAAGGCCCTCCGTCACCACCGCCCCAGGAAGGTCTCCCTCGAACAAATGTCCCTCAATGGGAAGGGTTCCCCACTCCCTTCCTAATAAACCTCTGATTTAATTTTGTCCCTTATGGGAATACACAGGCAAAACCTCTACTGGGAGTTAGGAAAACCTGGGGTTCCTGGCTACTTAACCTCTGGACAGCCACTCCCTAAACTCCAGGCCCCGAAACTCACATTCTCCCAGCTACGGCCCTCTTCTGCCGGCCATCTTCTAGCCCCAAGCCCGTCCCCGCTACCCCCTCTGCCCCCTTCCCTAACCTCCAGGACTGGCAGCCACTTAAGCTCCTACCCTAGGAAATCAGCCGCTCCCAGGGGCTTGTCCCACCACCTGGGGACAATTACCCCTGTACCACTCTGGTGGTCCATTAGGACAATAAAAATGCACAGTCCTTTTTGGCCCTACTAGACATGGGGACCCAAGTCACTGTCATTCTAGGCAATCCCTCTGTATCCCCAAAAGGGAAGCCCTTCCACCCACAGGGCACTGCTGGTAAAACAATCAAAGCTTCACAAAGCTACTCGGATATCACTATTGGGACCCTTCACCTCAAATGGCTTCCTCTGGTGGTGGCCCCCCAGCTCGTTCTTTCCTATTATAGGCATGGAGGCACTGACACAACACCGTGCCACATGGAATAAGCCCAAGTTCTTGGCCTTGCTGGTGGGACTCTCCAAATGGACGCCAGGGACTCTTCGTCCCCTGGTCAAGACGGTAAACCTTCCCCAGTAGGGACTTAAACAGGCCGCTGGAGGCCTACGCCTACGTCATTAAAGAGGTGCTGCAGACTGGAGTCACGAAGCCACCATCTCCCCGTTCAGTAGCCCCATTTGGCCAGTACTTAAGCCAGCCACCAACCAAAGGCACCTGACCGTTGGCCATCAAAACCTCAGTGGCTCAGGTTCCCCAGTAAGGCTCCAATTCCTAATAACATAGAACTGACTGAGGATGTCCAGTCGGCCCAAGGAGCGTCCTCTGTGTTCACTGACCTACTAACATCTTCTATTCTGTTCCCACCTTGGAGGAATCCCAGGCTCCGTTTGCCTTCACTTTTGAAGGGGGCAGATTATACATTTACGTGCTTCCCAGTGGGATACTGAAACGGCCCTGCAACCATACATAACCTCTGCCACCAGGACTTAAGCACCTAACAGTTGGAAAAGTGCCGCTTTTGGCACTACGCTGATGACATTATGCTCAGGGGTTCCTCTGAGAAAGCAGTACGAGCAGATTCGCATCCCTTCGCACACCACCCGGACCTCAAGAGCCAAGGCCCGGCCTCATCTGTCTTGTTTCTGGGCATCATCTAGTCCTCTAAGGGCTGAGAAATTTCCCCAACAGTCAAACATCAATTACTCACCATTCAACCACCCACGACACTCAGACAAGCACAACACATATCAGGCCTTTTCCTGTTCTGGAGGCAACACATCCCTCATCCCGCCCTATCGTATACGCAATTGCACACAAGTCACCCACCTTCCACTGGGGCAAAGCCCGACAAGCGTGCTTTGCAAGGTGCCCAGCACGCAGTCCAGCAAGTCTTACCTTTAGTCCCCACTGGCTCCACATTCCATGTCAAGTGGCCTCCTGCAGTCTCGGGACCAAACAGGAGTCTACCTGGCTTCCTATGGGGTTGTGGACTAAGCACCTACCCCAGCGGCAGGCCCGTAGACTCCCCTGGGCACCAGCTTTCGGCAGCCTCTCGGCCTCTTTTAGGAACTGAGCCCCTAGCCAGCCCCCACCAGGTATCACTCTGAACACAAGTTCCTCAAGTGCCCTGGGTGAGAGATGCCTCTTAAGAGAAAAGCTCAGCACGGCCACTGATGCCTCCTTGGTAACAGGGAAATGGTACCTTCAGGGGAGGGCTAAACCTGATGTCAAAGGCCTTTCCAAATGACAGGAGGATGTGGTTTCCCCCATGCTCAGCCCCTTGCCGGAGAGCCTCGAGAAGTGACAGCCCCCATCCCCACCCCACCCCGCTTTCTCCTCCTGTGGCTACTTGGGGAGCCCCTTGGGACCACCTGTCTGAAATGGACAGGGAGTCAGTGCTCTTCACCGAGGGCAGTGCCATCGCTGCATGCCATGCAGCTCGCTGGAGGGCTGCGTCATCCACCCGGCCTCGGGCACCTTTCTAGTCGAGGAGGACACTCCTGGCTCAGCCCAACTGGCAGAACCTGTAGCTGTTCACCCAGCCCTTAAGGAGGCCACAAAAAGGGGCCTTTCACAGCCTCCCGGGCTGTTGCTAACAGCCTTGCAGTTGGGTCTGGCCAATGGCTACGGGACAATTTTCTCATACAAGGCAAGGCCATCTGGGGCTCCAAGATACGCAAGGAACTAGGAGAATTCCCCATCCCTATCATCAGTTCTCACGTTTCTGCTCACGCTAACCGCTCCACACCCCAGGCCATTTAGAGGAATACTGCGGTCAGACCCCCTCACTCAGCCCTCCACTCTCTGCCCTGTAGATGCCTCAGGGTACCGACCCTTCTCCCCAGCTTGCGAAATGGACCCGCACAACCTCAGGTCATCGGGGAATTCGTGCCTTAACAACTCGTGCTCATGCCAGGGGACGCCCCCCTCCTCAGCGGCAGCCAAGGTGGTGATAGATGAGCGCGTTCTCTGCACCCAAACCGAACAACGGGGACCCACTCCCCCGGGGAGACCGACCATACTCCCGCTCTGCTGGGGCTTCCAGATAACCCATCACCATCACTGATACTTAACACGAGGCTTCCCTTGGTGAACTCCGCCCACAATTCCTCCTCAAAACAGGTAATCTCTTTCCTTACTACCTTCAATGCTGCTCCCTTCAGATGGCCAAACACTGCTGACTCTGACCAGGGCACCCACTGTACCTCTCAGGACATTCAACAGTGGGCTCTCCCACCCAACATTCTTCCAAACTTCCATCTAGGATCCCGCCCCCAGGTGGCTGGCCTCATCAAGCATCTTAATGACCTCCTTAAAGAGACACCACTTAAATTATTTGCAAGCAAGTGGTTCTCGAAATGGATGCAACTCTTGCCGCAGGCCCTCATCTTGCTTAATTCTCACCCCCTGAGCCTTTATACCCCTCATACCAATGATTACACAATTATCACACACCCTCCAAAATGCCACCGCGGGTCGTTTCTGGCAGTTCTCAAGCTTTCACACTCTAGCACGACGCCCTTTACGTTTTGACCTCTGACTCCACTTCCCTATGCTGCTATGATTTTCTTTTTCATCATCTGACCATCCGCTTCCCTCTGATATAGCCTGATCGAGGGCAGAGAGTCCTATATGGTCCCCTCACCACTGAATGCCCCACAGGCCACAAGCCCACCAAGTCAGTGCGAGATCATCTCTTTGGAAATCCTGCCAACGGTGACGACTCTCCAAAAGCAGCCACCTCCACACCGGCCGCTCTCACCAAATACAGTGGCTACAAGAGCTGGCTGATGAAACAACGCCCGGCTAATTTAGAGGAAGCAGAAGTCAGCGCCCCGGGACCAACCAGTGGCGCACTTTGGGTGTCTGAAAGAGGGAAAGGAACTCTGCTTGGTGGACGCAGGCCACATTTGGGGATGAGAACATGCCGAGCAAGCTACAAGTCGTGGCCTGACCCCACGCCAGGCAAGGCGACCCAGTACTTTCCCCCAACAAGCAACCGCGCTCAGCCATTAAGCAATACACAGAGAGCTCATCCAGAAGGAACCTGACCCCAGCTCATTCGAACGTCAGCGCTCCATCTGCTGATGGCTATTCTTATTGCTTTGTACCGCCTGGGCGATAGGGTTACTGGTAGAGCCCTTGGGCCTAACCCTCACCCAGATAGAATGCTGTCAAAACACTGCTGCGGCCCACAGTAGCACCACAGGGTGGAAAAGCAGGGAATGTTGGCGAGCCCTGTTGGAAGGGCTCAGGCTAGTGTGCCACTGAGTCTGAGCGGCAAGGGGATCGCATCCCTTTATAGGCAACGGGCCCGCTGGAAGCAATGTCTAAATGACACTCGCCCAATTTCAACATCAAACACTGCTACAAGCTAACTGGCCCTATGATTGCTCGTACATAAAACCCACCTGGGCACAGGGACTGTGCTCCCAGGATTTGTCCACTGGTTGCCCTCACGGCTTGAGCCCAGGAATGCCTAAGTAGCACCCATAAGATCTCCCGTAGCCTGGGATATAAATGTGCCCAGAATCTTTATGTGCTTGGATGAGCTCCTCCGGGAAGGCAAGGACAGCATCCCACTCTGTTGCTAAAGGTGCCCTTGATGACCCCAGAGAGCTCTTAACCATTTGTTCCACTAGCAGCAGGCACCAGACGTGCAGCTCGGTCCTCGGGGAAGCCTCTAAGTTATATCAGGCTAGCCTATGCCCAGCCCATGATCAATACCCCAACTGCACAGCCACATGGGAGGATGCACCCGCCCCTGGGTGGCCACCACTCCAGAGGACCTCACCCCTGAGTGAGACAGACTCACTGCTGGAGAGGATACCATCCCAGACAATACCGCCCCAGCCCAAGAGCTCACCACTGGAGATGCCTATGCGTCCTATACCAGACATGACACCCCAGGGCCGTGGCACCAGCTGGAGACCTAGCTGCTCACCCAGATGGCCCGACTTCCCAGTTTATATTGCGGAACGCTGCCATGGAGACTAAGACTTTCCAGAAACAGTGGAGTAAACGCAGTGCCCCGGTGGCATCGGGGGATGACCTACTATGATATGATTTTGCAGAACTTGCTAGGTCCTTGCTGGCTGACCCTACCCTATACCAAGAGGCTCGCCAGACTGTGAGTTTGTCCCCCGCCGACAGCAGGACAGCACTGTATCATATTTCCCCACGGAAGCAGGCCACAATGTGCGCTCCAAACCAGACAGCTCCCCGCCTACAAGTGACTGAAGGTTGTTAACGTCCTCACCACTAACTCAGATGCTTCAGCATCACAGGGGGCATTCTACTGTAAGCAGCTGAGTTAGTATTTCTTTTTAATTTTTTTTATTGTAATGCAAGTGCCTGACCTTAAGCTTCGGATTGCCTAGGCACCCACATCAAAGACAGCTATCTTGAATAAACACACTGCCAGCTACAGGACTAGAGGAAGAGTCAGGCGGCCCCGCCCCAGAAGCCTCCTTTGTTTCGGAGATCTCTGGTCAACTGAGGGAACTGACCACCTGACCACTTGTTTTTCCCTTCTGGCATTGTAATTCCCGCTCATGTTTTAAATTCACCAATAAAGACTGAACCTGTGAACCCCTAGGCATCCCGTGCTAGACCCCAGTCAAAGAAGCCCAGGCCTGCACACGTACTCTTTCTACCCATGACCTCGCTGTGTGCCTCCACGCATGCCATGTGTCCTCCGGGACCTGTGAGTAATAAATCATGTTTTTTCTTCAAAGTTCTCTGATGGCTGTTACTGAAGTGTGTCTTGCAATCATAATAAGAACCACAAGGTGGCGGGGGTGGGGGGTGGGGGGTGGGGGGTGGGGGGGAGGGCGGGTCTAATCACAATACTGGCTCCCAAAGGGGAAATGACTGTGAGGGCTGCCTCAAGCAGTATGGCCCAGGTGAGTGCCCCAGGCATTTCTGGACAATAGCATCACTACTGAGAGGCTGAGCCCACCCCCAAGACTTCTGTTGTTTACCTTCCTCCTGGAGGGGTTCTTCCTCACCCCTCCTTGGGTCAAATGGATCCTCTGATAGCAGTCAGTAACCACAGGACCACAGCTAGACTACAACTCTCCACAAGAGAGTCACAGTCTCTGCGCACACGTGACAGAGGAATCATTTGAACTCCTTCTGCATGAAGAAGTACAACTGAGGTACTGGATTTTTGAACAACACGTGCTCAATCATAAAGTAACGGTCAGGAATGCACGGAGGACCAGGGATGATCCCCATCGCTCTTTGCGGTCGTTTCTCCAAGAAATGGGTCTGAGTCCATTGCTGGCCACTAAGTGCAGAACATGGGTGGTTTTCGAACATATCAGCCCCACCCCTTCCCCCAGATTAAAAACTCAGGTGTGAAGATTTACCGTCCACATTTGAGAAGTGTGGTTTACTTACACCAAACAGGTACACAGAACCAGTAAGCAATTTGGGGGGATTTACGTGCATCAAACTGTGGAGAGAGGGAGACGGGTGGTGATCTTCACAAGACCTCACCAAGTACAGTCTGGTTGGGAAGAAGCATACACACGTGTCAATGGTTATTTGGAGAATCGACCAAGGGACAGGAGTTTGGGAGAGAGGTGCTAAATAATTCTCTAGAAAACTGATTTTAGTCTACGTGGACAGGCAGGCCAAGTCTCTGTTCTAACCCTAGGATGAAATATTGACCGCCCCCATTGAAAGAGGATGAGAGATCACAAACTTCAGAGGAGATGTCACCTATCAATTAGACCAGCGGAATGTAAATCAAGAACAACCCCGCTGGAGGCGTTGGCCAGGAGGCACATGACAGGAGTGATGCCCAAGTTCAACGCCCTCGTCCCGGCCATGGTCAGGGGCTTGGCGGCCTGCTGAGGAAAAGTTCTGTTCCATCTCAAACTGTGGTCCTCCACAAATTTTCAAAAATTTACTTAAACTTCTTTCCTAGTAGAAGCTGAGCAAGAAGAGACTGTCCTGCATGGCCGCGTACGGGAAACCTGGCCTTGCCAAGGTTAGGACTGTGCCGAGAGGGGGGCAGGCGGGTAACTGAGCTGCTACAGGGCAGAACAGCTGTTTGTCTGCACCTTTGTTCTCTCATTATGGAAACCTGGGAGAGGCCTCAGGAATCCACATGACAGTGTCCTGTGTATACCCCATTTTATTGACTGAGGTCACCAGGGGTGTAGCTGAGAGTCAGATCTGACTTTACTCCAGGTTCCACATCACCTTGCTCAAGAAGTTTATATCGCAGACTTCAGTTTCCTCGTGTGGGACATGATAAAAACAATCCTCCCTCACAGAATCGCGAGGATTAGTGAGAAGGCAGGGAATCACCGGGCCTGGTGAGGATCATCAAATCTTTCCCTGGGAATGGCGCCCTGGTCCCCTTGGTTAGCCGGTGCTCACTGCGGCCAGGCTCCCGAACCCTGCCCTTCGTGGAGAGCGCTGCCCCAGGGCCTCCCGAGGCTGCGTTTGGGAGCTGAAGCCATTTTCCACCCCCACAGATGGCTCAAACTCGTTGTTCCAGGCCTTTCTGAGCCCACTGTTGTTGCCCCTTTCTCTCTCTCTACTCTTTTCCAAAGGCGAACAACTGCTCAGGGAATGAGGTGCTCAGCGCCCGGCGTGCTGTGTGGTGGAGAGGACACACACAGGTCTGGGACTCCCTGCAGCCTCCAGCCCTCACACTCCAATCGGGAAGGCTAACTGGTACAATCCCTGGACCATCTCCCTAGCTCCGCTGCCAGCTCTGGACCAGTATCCTCCTCTTCGGGGGAGCTGCCCCACACAAACACATCCTCCGGTTATGTGGTTCCGGGGGCGCCCCCCGTTCCTACGTGACCCACATCTCCCTCACCACAGCTGACTGGTTCAGGGGTCAGCCACTCCCACCCCTTACGCCTCCTGTTGTCGGCTTAAGGCCGGCCACCTGAGGCCCAGCCTGGGTTTCTTCCCCAGCACTGAGGGAAACGGAAAAACTTACTCCTTGTGCTTCATGGGTCTTTGAGGGATTTTTCATTCCACTCTCCATGAGGGAAAAAGGGAGCAGGACTGATACATATTATTGATGAATTTAGCAAAAGAAAGAAGAGCATGATGATTCGGCTCTATCTAGACTTTTTAACTTTTGCATCTGCATTTCCACCAAGAGGAAATGCTACAAGCTTACAATGGCTTATAATCCGTAGTCAGCCAGAACTTCCTTTGGGTAACTAGTCAGGGTAGGCTCACTGCTGTCACAAATATCCCAAGTCTTGCTGGCCTAAGACAGTACATTTTTATTTTTTGTTCTTACCAAGATCCAGTGCACAGTGGTGCTGCAGGCGATGGGGTGATAGTCTCCTTGTGTCATTCAAAGGCTCAGGAAGGGAACCCATATGACAACTGGTTTGAGATAACCGCAGACCCGCTCAGCAGAAGAGGAAGAAACAAAAGAGAACGACACGATCTATTACAGAAGAGATACACGAAAGTCTTCTAATGTCAGAAAATGCCAAGCTTTGGGCACTTGGGATGGTCCCTATCTTACCTACAAGCTCCACACCATGTACCCCAAATAGAAAAGACTCCCTAACTGACACACTGAGCCCCCCCATTCACAGCAGAAGACTGTTAGTGAAATGGCGTCCCAACTGTAGATCAGATCCATGCCAGTTACCTTGGCTGATCACATGACTCCTTTACTCCCAAATACGAATGGACAAATGGTTGCCAGATACTTGAGGAAAGTGAAAGAGAAGATCGTGATGAACAAACAGAACTATTTCTGGAGAAAAAAACAACTATAATACAGGAAACGGAAGAGAACATTACCAAAACTTACAAATTCATATTCTCAGAATTTTAAGGAAGACAATGGATTTATAAAAAGAGAACAGCGTGCTATAAGAGGGAGCAACTGGAGAACAAGAGAAAGCCCTTGGAAACAGAAATATTTTTGCAACGTTAAAAACGTAATAGATACCAGGTGCGTACGTCAAAGTCACCCTGCCTCACCCAGCCTGTGACGCAACGTGCGTGCAGCGTTTGTGCCCCGCCAACGCCACGCGACCTCTCCCGGTAACAGGACCAGGAGCCCACCGCCTGACTCCCAAAACGAACACCATTTCCGGTCCACCGCAGAGCGGCCGCCCTCTTCGATCCGAGGCAGCTACCGCAGGCCCGGCGGCTTCACCTTCACGCCCGCCACGATGCCCTTGCTGTCCACCTTGCTGCCCGCGCCGCCCTCGCAGGTGCGCCAGAACTACCACCCCGACTGCGAGGCCGCTGTCAACAGCCATTTCACCCTGGAGTTCCACGCCTCCTTCGTGTGCCTGGCCACGGCCCTTTACCTCGACCGCGACGACGTGGCCTTGAAGCACTTCACCCGGTTCTTCCTGCGCCGCTCCCGCGAGCACAGCATGCGGGCCCGGTGCCTGATGCGCCTGCAGAACCAGCGCGGGGGCTGCCTCGACTTCCAAGACATCAGGAGCCCAGTCAGTGTCAACTGGAAGAGCGGCCTCAAGGCCATGAAGTGCACCTTGTTCCTGGAAAAGCTCATGAACCACAGCCTGCTCCACCTGCACCAGCTGGCCATCGACAAGAGCGACCCCCACCTGCACCGCTTCCTGGCAACTCACTACCCCAGCCAGCAGGTGCCCTTCGTCAGCGAGCTGGAGGGTCATGTCACCACCCTGAGCATGATGGGGGCCCCGGACGTCGACCTGGCAGGGTCCCTCTTTGACAAGCTCACCCTGGGCGACAGTGAAAAGAACTAAGCGTGGACTGGACTTCCCCAGAGCCACGGGGTGACCAGAGCGCTGGTAACCATGCCTGCCATGCACACGGCAATAGTGCCATTGCAGAAGAAGTTCACTTAAGTTTTTTTCTTCCAGCTTTGCCACTTCTTCCAATAAACTTATTTGGGTCCTAAAGAAATAAAGGTCTCTCCTTGGTTCCTGTGTGCAAATCGCTCACTTTTTAAAACAGGTATCCAGGAGGCTCTCCACCCAAACATGCCCCACCCACATGCCGCTCAGGATCTCCACAGAGGGAGGGAGAAGGCATTCCATGGGGCCCCGGAAAGTGCAAAATCCATCTTCCCCTTATAAACAATGTGGGTATATGGGGGGTGGTGAGGTGAGGCGCTGCTGAATGCGGGTGCCTGCGAATAGCAGGAGTATAAAAACACGGTATAAAAATCACAGTAGTGTGGCTTCTGGAAGAAGAATGAAGGGAATGGGGTGGGACAGGGGTTAAAATAAAGGGTCCTTAAAACTTTACCTGAAAGCTTCGAGTTTACTAAAATATGTAAATGTTAGTGTCTGTTGATTCTGGGAAGCAAGATGGAGACCCCAGAAGCCAGCTTGGCAGGGTCCCTCTTTAACAAGCTCACCCTGAGCAACAATGATAATGATACCTGAGCCGCAGGCTGGCCTGCACACAAACACAGGGGTGACTCCCTCATCACCATGCTGGACATGTATATTGCCCTTACAACACATGCAAATGTAGACTTTTTACTGTACTCTTTCTTCCATTAAGGTAACATGTTACCACAAACCCCAAATTACTCAACAGAAGGACTGAAAAATATAAGGTCCCGGCTGAAGGTCAATTTGTGATATTGAATATCATGTAGAATAAAGCTCTGTTAATGTTAAGCCACGTTACTCTGACTCTGGCTGCTGTGAAGAATGTAGAGGATGAGGAGAGTTGAAGCTGAAAGGCCACTTAAGAGATCATTGTAGCAGGCCCAGAGAGACAATGGTGGCTTGAACTGCGTGTTGGTAGAGGAAATGAAGAGATGCAGATGAACTGGATGAGTCTACAGGATCTGCTATATGGACCAGAGGTGAGGAATGGGAAAGGACAAAAATAATCTAGGCTCAAGTTTGGATCTGAACACCCTGGCTGATGGTCGTGCTATTTATTAAGCTGGGCGTATTTGCAGGGGGACTCGAGGAGCTGGGAAGGCATGTCATGTAAAATCTGAGGTGCCTATTAGATACCCAAGTGGAACTGTCATGCAGGTAGCCAGAAAAATGAAACTGGAGCTCAGGGGGGGATGTCAGGTTTGGAAAAATACATATGGGACATATTAGCCTATATATACATAGATGGGTTGAGGTCACGGAGTAGATAAGCTCACCAGAAAGGAAGTAGAGAGATGATGGCACAGGCGGCCCCAAACCCAGAGCAGCCAGCACTCAGAGGATGGGATGAGACACTGGAACACCTAGAGAGCCGCTGGTCCCGCTTGGACCATTGCCTCATTCCAGACTGTGGCCACCTGTGTCTGCTCAGAGTTTATCTCAAAATCAGCCTGTTCTTAATCTCAGTGTGGTCTCTGGTTTCTCCTTTCTAGATGTGGAGAGGTGTTAGCCTATTACCTTGTCTTCTTGACTATAGGTAGAAAGACAATTATTTACCAGTAAAAGGATTTCCCAAGGAAACGACAGACCTGCTTTTCTATGTTTGGCTCTTGGGTTTTTTTCCGTTCCCCTTTTACAACTCTTCCCCTCTCTCAGTCCATTCTCTATTTGAGCAGATGAAATCTGTTCCCATGTAAACCCTAAGGTTGTCTAGGTCTGAGAAAAAAATACTCAAAACATATAATTTCTTCTGTGTCGTGTATAGTTTACAAGGGTCAGAGTTAGAAATTTTCAGACTTCGTACCCTATATTCAAAGACACATGAGTAGCTTGCATCATTTTAGAGTTAACTAGATTCCTGTTAACATTTACTGAAATATGAACATCTGTAGCTAAGGAGTAATTTCTTTCTACATTTCCCTATAACTCTGCTTCAATACTTTCTTAAAAATGAGGATTATGGTCCTTTGAATTTAGTTTCCAGAAAATGATGTTGAATGGTATTTCCCCCTTTACTCTTTTTAGTCAAACTTGTTTTTTTCACTCTTTCTCTGTCTGCTTTGAGGTCCCTGCTCTCTCTCTGATAGTCTCAATATATACCTACATATACGTATACATATATATATATGTGTATATATATATACATATATATATGTATACATATATATGTATATAAACTGTTCTCCTCTAGATATGAGGAAGCTCAGGCTGAGCAGCTGTTCATCAGTGTTTACAACTATAAATTGAGTGAAGATCCTTCTTACTCTCCTGTTTTGGAGAAGCTGTTCGGTGTCTTGGATCCTTCACCACAGGGTGACTCGTTTCAAATCCCAGTTTAGCCACTTACTAAATTGGGGGAACTTGGGCATGTTATTTCACTTCTCTGCGCCTCAGTTTCCTCAGATGTAAAACAGGGATAATAAAAGTGTCAACCCCATTGGAGAAAATATTTGCGAATGATGCCACTGACAAAGGCTGAATATTCAAAATATACAAACAGCTCATACAAGTCAGTAACAAAAACAACAAACAACCCTATCAAAAAATGGACAGAAGACATTTCTGCAAAGAAGACATACAGATGGCCAAGAAGCACATGAAAAGATGCTCAACACCACTAATTCTGAGAGAAATGCAAATCAAAAGGACAATGAGGTATCACCTCCCACCAGTTAGAATGGGCATCATCAGACAATCTACAAAGAACAAAGGCTGGAGAGGGTGTGGAGAAAAGGGAACACTCCTACACTGTTGGTGGGAATGTAAATTGAAGCAGCCACTGTGGAGAACAGTCTGGAGGTTTCTTAAAGAACGAAAAATAGAGCTACAGCATGATCCAGCAATCCCACTCCTGGGCATATATCTGTACAAAACTATAATTCATAAAGAGACATGCACCTCAATGTTCATAGCAGCACTATTTACAACAGCCAAGACATGGAAGCAACCTAAGTGGCCATCGACAGATCAGTGGATAAAGAAGATGTGGTGTATATATATATACTATGGACTATTACTCAGCCGTAAAAAAGAATGAAATAATGCCAGTTGCAGCAACAAGGATGGACCTAGAGATTATCATACTAAGTGAAGTTAAGTCAGACAGAGAAAGACAAATGTCATATGATATCACTTATATATGGAACCTAAAGTATGATACAAATGAACTTATTTACAAAACAAAAACAGACTCACAGACATAGAAAACAAACTTATGGTTACCAAAGGTGAAGGGGGGAGGCAGTATAAATTAGGAGTTTGGGATTAGCAGATTCAAGCTACTCTATACAATACAGATAAACAACAACGTCCTCCTGTATAGCACAGGAACTATATCCCATATCTTGGAATAAACAATAAGAAAAACTGATATATATGTATAACTGAATCACTCTGCTGTACACCAGAAACATATTGTAAATCAACTAAAATTTTTAAAAAGCATCAACCCCATTGGGTGGCTGAGATTAAATGAGTTAATATTTTCTAAATACTTACAACAGTGCCTGGCACATATAGTACATATATTTGTAAGCCACCATTTATCATCATTACCATCATTATCATTCACTTACTTCTAAGTTCATTTGTGGTGTTTATGATTTGTTGATGAAAGGATTTCACATTTATACTTGGCCACTAGGGGGCTCTCTTGCATCTCGACCAACTGTGTCACTCTGCATATCAAGAAGGAGAAATCCTTCCTAGCTGCTTGGCTCCCAGTTGCTGCCAGGCTTCAGGGAGGGCAGATTGCTGTTTTCAGTGCCCCAAACTCAGGCCCAAGCCTGGAGGTGAGTTTTGCTGTGACAACCCTCTGTGGTAATTCCCCATTTGTCTCAATCAGCCTCCCCTTTAAGTCGGCCCCTAGAACAATTGTTTTGCTTATTCTTCCCCGACCCAGGTTGCCTGAGCCTCCCTCCTCTTTCCATCCTGAACTACAGTCCACTCCTCAGAGGTGGGAAAGACTGAAAGGATGAAAAGCTAATCCTGATCCCACCCATCTTCTGGATGTTTGGACCTGAAAAGGAGAGGAATGGGTGGATTGGAAGGGGAGAACGGGCAACAGGGCTACTGATAACATAATAACGAAAATTTATGTCACCACGCACTTGATTTAGCAAAGACGTTCTCAAGCTTTGCTGCACCTTAGAGCCACCTGGGAGTTTTTAGAGCTCTCAATGCCCAGGCCACCTCCAGGACCAATTACATCAGTCTCAGGGGCAGGACCACGACATCCCAGGTATTGAAAGCCAGTGCAAGCACACCTTGCTACTCAAAATGTGGTCCCTGGACCGGCAGGTCAGTGTCATCTGACAGCTAATGCACAATCCCAAGCTCTACCACAGACCTCCCGAATCAGAATCTGCATTTTAACAAGACCCCAGGTGATGAATAATATGCACATTGAATTTTGCGCAGCATTCTTCAGCATCCTATTTGTTAAACGTGGCTGCACCTTGGAATCGCCTGGGACGCTGGAAAATAACACTGATGCCTCGATTTAACCAACTCACTCAGCCATACCCTCATGTAAGTACCGGACCAAACACAACAAAAACATACCAAGCACAATGAAAACCCGAACAACAATGATTGAACCAACAACTATCGATCACACACACATATTTACATACCGGCTTTTGCGCAATGTGCTGTTTTGTCACAAACTGGTGTTTTTAGAGTACGGCTTGGCAAACTACAGACTGCAAGCCACATCTGGCCCCCAAGGGTTTTCATAAACAAAGTTTTACTGGAACACTGCTGCACCCAATCAATTACCCATTGTCTGTGGCGACATACGCACTAGCACTACAACTGCAGAGTCAGCCATTGCAACAAAGACCGTGTGGCCTGCAAAGCCTAACACGTTACAGGAAATCTTTGCCAAGCCATGTTTTACAGTAATTTGCCGCAAGCCCTGAAGTCATCTCAAGCCATCAAATATTTTGAACTTTTCACCTGTCTTTATGCAGCTCTTTGTCTTTTCCCGTTTCCTTCCATTTTTTGGTCGCTTTCAATGAATATTCTAGAATGGCTTGGATGTTTATAATATTTTATACACATCCCTAACCCTCACACTCCCCAGAATTGTAGTTGTCACCTTCCAGACTGACATCTTTGCGAATTTCAGCAAAGCGACTGCCTTGCCTGAGGAGGAATAGACTCCTTCCCTTTCATCTGTATTTTAACGTTTATTTTTTGGTAACATTACTTTTGGTTTACAACATGTTATATCTGATATTAACTATGCCACATGCAACGAGGAGATTTATTCTCTTTTTTTTTCTGTGCGCTAATTCCCTGGGCATGATTGTTTTTTCTCCCCAAAGTTTAATTCTTCTATAAAGTTGATGGAGAAGTAAAAGTTCCACCTTAAAATATGTTTTAGAACCGTAATTCAAGAAACAAACCTAAAAGAAAACATTCTAGGAGGGAGCATTCATGCAGCTTTTGACATTTTTAGCCAAATGGCCCAATTAAAATAGCCAAGAATTTTTAGCCAAATTCTTTCAACAAATTATCCTGGATTCTTGGAAGTTTTCTGCGCTATGCTTGGCACTAGGAATATAATATGACTAGGGCACAGTTCCTGCTCACAAGCGTGGTGGAAAAGATGCACACACAGAGAGATACCACCCATCTATCTGAGTAAGAGCTAAAAGAGGAGGCTTACAAGGTGCCGTGTGAGTGCAGAGAGGAAAGGGTAGAGTCTGGATCTTACCTGGGTCGAAGGCAACATCCACTGTGGAGGTAACACTGAGTCTTCAGAGAGGAACTGGAGTTCTACAAGTGGAGAAGAGTGGAAAGGGTATTTTAGCTATGTTCATTTACTGCAGAGGAGCCAACAGAGTGGGAAAGGTTACAAATTCAGGAGTGGACTGGGATACAGTTAATGAGAGAAGACCCAGAGGAGACAGGGGAGAGGCAGTGGATTTACGTGACACAGGAGGAGGGAGAGATTTTTCCCCTTTAAGGAACTCTCCCAAAACTCCTCTCTCAAAAGTAATCACTGGCTTACTAATTCACATCACAAAAGTCCTTTTCAGCACTTGCTCTGCTTGATCATTCCGCAGTTCTTAACAGTGTCCTTCTTTTCTTACCTTCCTTGTCCTTTCGTGGTTTACCTAAGGTTTATCTATAGAGAACTATATAAAGCGAACCATCCTCCTGCATTCTGCTGTTGGCCTCTTCAACCCTTGTTCAATATATATTTCCCCTCCAATTCAGCCACATCCATGGGCCAATCTTTCTCTCTCTCTCTCTCTCTCTCTCTCTTTCTCTCTCTCTGCCCCCACTCCCAGACGCTTCCCTTGACTATGACACTTGCACAGCCATCTGTGAAACATCTCCTTCTGGATGTCGCCAGAAAACTCAGATTCCCCAAGTCCCCAGATGAACTCACTGCCCCTTCACTAAACTCCCCCTAGATTTGACACACCTTCTGGGAGTGTCACAAGTAAAACATTTCAGAGTCGACCCTAGACTTCTGGTCTTACTCAGTCTGAACATCTCTTTCCTCTCCATTAGCTCTTCTCTTACCTGACACCCCCATCTTTTGCAGGCTCTAATCATCTATGATCTAACAATTTCCATAATCTCTGTACTTGTCAGGGTTCTTGGTGGCAAACCACAAAATGGGACCCTGGCTCATCAAAACAGAAAAGGCATTTTAGAAGGATGTCTGGTAGCCGATGGGGAAGCCCTAGAACTTTGCTCAGAAAATGGGAAGCATCATATGGAGCAGAGCCTTGTTTTCTTTTTTCTTTTTTTTAACATCTGTATTGGACTATAATTGCTTTACGTTGTTGTGTTAATTGCCGCTGCATAACAAAGTGAACCAGCTATACGTATACATATATCCCCATATCCCCTCCCTCTTTTTTTCTTTTTTAACATCTTTATTGGAGTATAATTGCTTTACAGTGGTGTGTTAGTGTCTGCTTTATAACAAAGTGAATCAGTTATACGTATACATATATCCCCATATCTCTTCCCTCTTGCGTCTCCTTCACTCCCACCCTCTCTATCCCACCCCCCTAGGTGGACACAAAGCACCAAGGTGATCTCTCTGTGCTATGCGGCTGCTTCCCACTAGCTACCTATTTTACATTTGGTAGTGTATATATGTCCATGCCACTCTCTCACTTCGTCCCAGCTTGCCCTTCCTCCTCCCTGTGTCCTCAAGTCCATTCTCTACATCTGCGTCTTTATGGCTGTCCTGCCCCTAGGTTCTTCAGAACCATTTTTCTTTTTAAGATTCCATATATATGTGTTAGCATACAGTATTTGTTTTTCTCTTTCTGACTTATTTCACTCTGTATGACAGACTCTAGGTCCAACCACCTCACTACAAATAACTCAATTTCATTTCTTTTTATAGCTGAGTAATATTCCATTGTATATATGTGCCACATCTTCTTTATCCATTCATCTGTCGATGGACACTTAGGTTGCTTCCATGTCCTGGCTATTGTAAATAGAGCTGCAATGAATATTGTGGTACATGACTCTTTTTTTTTGTTTTGCGGTACACAGGCCTCTCACTGTTGTGGCCTCTCCCGCTGCGGAGCACAGGCTCCGGACGCACAGCCCCAGCTGCCATGGCTCACGGGCCCAGCCGCTCTGCGGCATGTGGGATCCTCTGGACCGGGACACGAACCCGTGTCCCCTGCATCTGCAGGCGGACTCTCAACCACTGTGCCACCAGGGAAGCCCATGACTCTTTCTGAATTATGGTTTTCTCAGGGTATATGCCCAGTAGTGGGATTGCCGATCATATGGTAGTTCTATTTTTAGTTTTTTAAGGAACCTCCATACTGTTCTCCATAGTGGCTGTACCAATTTACATTCCCACCAACAGAGTAGGACGGTTCTCTTTTCTCCACACCCTCTCCAGCATTTATTATTGTTGATTTTTGATGATGGCCATTCTGACCCGTGTGAGGTGATACCTCGTTGTAGTTTTGATTTGCATTTCTCTAATGATTAGTGATGTTGAGCATCCTTTCATGTGTTTGTTGCCAATCTGGATATCTTCCTTGGAGAAATGTCTAGTTAGGTCTTCTGCCCAGTTTTGGATTGGGTTGTTTTTTTGATATTGAGCTGCATGAGCTGCTTGTATATTTTAGAGATTAACCCATTGTCAGTTGCTTCGTTTGCAAATATTTTCTCCCATTATGAGGGTTGTCTTTTCGCCTTGTTTATGGTTTCCTTTGCTGTGCAAAAGCTTTGAAGTTTCATTAGGTCCCATTTGTTTAGTTTTGTTTTTATTTCCATTTCTCTAGGAGGTGGGTCAAAAAGGATCCTGCTGTGATTTGTATCATACAGGGTTCTGCCTATGTTTTCCTCTAGGAGTTTTAGAGTGTCTGGCCTTACATTTAGGTCTTTAATCCATTTGGACTTTATTTTTATGTATGGTGTTAGGGAGTGTTCTGATTTCATTCTTTTACATGTAGCTGTCCAGTTTTCCCAGCACCACTTATTGAAGAGGCTGTCTTTCCTCCATTTTATATTCTTGCCTCCTTTGTCACAGATTAGTTGACCATAGGTGCATGGGTTTATCTCTGGGCTTTCTATCCTGTTCCACTGATCTATATTTCTGTTTCTGTGCCAGTACCATATTGTCTTGATTACTGTAGCTTTGTAGTATAGTCTGAAGTCAGGGAGTCTGATTCCTCCAGCTCCGTTTTTTTCCCTGAAGACTGCTTTGGCTCTTCGGGGTCTTTTGTGTCTCCATACAGATTTTAAGATTATTTGGTCTAGTTCTGTAAAAAAATGCCACTGGTAATTTGATAGGGATTGCACTGAATCTGTAGATTGCTTTGGGTAATATAGTCATTTTCACAATATTGATTCTTCCGATCCAAGAACATGGTATATCTCTCCATCTGTTTGTGTCATCTTTGATTTCTTTCAGCAGTGTCTTACAGTTTTCTGAGTACAGGTCTTTTACCTCCTCTAGGTAGGTTCATTCCTAGGTTTATTCTTTTTGTTGCAATGGTAAATGGGAGTGTTTCCAGCCTTCACATTTTTCACCAAACAGGAAGGGTACTCAGACGTTGAGCTGTCCAAAGGGATAAACATATCATCTAGTTTTTTCTAACCCTCCTTTTGTAGATGCTATTGGTGCTCTGCCCAGATCAATTTGACCAGCCAGGACAGCCAAACCCCCAGCTGCTTGTGCGTGCTGCAGCTGACAGCTTACGTCTGTGATGTTCTCAGGAGTGCCCCTGGCTAACTGGGACGGCCAATGATAGAGGCAAAAGAACCTGAACACTTTGCCCCGTCTCTGCAGTGAGATTTGTGCTCCAGAATCTGTCTTGTGTCAAGCCAAGGTTAGATTTTCCCTAAGATCACATCCTTGCTTGATTCCTTCTCCTGCCCTATTCGGCTTCCCTTACTTGTGTACAGTTTTCCCCTGAGTATACTCCTTCAATAAACCCCTGTCTCGGGCTCTGTTTCCAGAACACTCAACCTAAAATCCACCCTTAAACACAGGCAATACAACTCCTACTTCATTTCTTTCAATCACACTTACCACTCTGTATGACAATTTTTTTATACACATGCACATTATACCCATTCCTTAATAGGCTATAGAATCCTTGACGGCAGGGAGTATGTGGGGTCTTTTCCCCTCTCCTTAAGCACTAGCATACATGTAATAGGAATTTTAAAAAAATAATGGTAAGCTGAACCTAACTGAACATAAAGGCCAGATCACAGTGGTTTAAAAAATGCATAGAAGTGAGAGAGACGAGACAATAAATGTAGTGCTAGGCTATTCTTTCCAAGGTCGTTTCTAAATGTCTTTCTAAATGTCGTTATCGGCGTACCTATTTAATCCCCCTACTAGATTGTGGATGATAGAGCAAAAACAAGTTTTTAGTAATTAGTCTCTGGCCAAAAGGATCTCATAACAAGACATAAAGTTTATGCAATCTGGTTAATTTCCCAAAGGGGTCAGATTTATTCTTTCTTTTCTAGTTTCATTATTACCTACTCAGGAAGGGCTCAGGTTTAAAATTTTGTGACTTAGCAATTTGTTCCATTTGAATGTCTGAACATAAGCCTGGATGGCCAGGACGAAGGATTTCACCCACTGTGTTCGCATATTTCCAACCTATATTCCTTCTCGCTCACCCGTTATGCACAATTACTTCATATTTGGCATATGATTCCAGTTTTATTACCATGTTGGCTCAAGGGTAGGAGTCTGTGTGTCATGGACATGAGACAAAGTTTACTGAGCATTTATTATATATAGAATACTGTTTGATCAATTGTTGGGGGTTAGACGGTTGACAAGAAAGAACAGAAAGTGTCTCTATGCAGAAGGAGCTCAAGCTAGCTAGAATCAGGGCATCCACAGCGTAGGATCACATACAGAGGACCTCCATTAACCAGTTTCAAATTGGTTAATAATTAATGCTGAGCCTCTAAGATCCAGGAGGGTATAGCACAATGGGATGATAAGCAAGCACCATGTCAATCAAGAAAGAACGTTTTTTGGAGAGAAATTTTCAAGTGTGCGGATGAACCACATTTGAAAAGACACTTTCTATATTTGCAAATGAAGCAACTGACAAAAGATTAATCTCCAAAATACACAAGCAGCTCAATATCAAAAACACAAACAACCCAATCCAAAAATGGGTGGAAAACCTAAACAGACATTTCTCCAAAGAAGGCATAGAGATTGTCAGCAAACACATGAAAAGATGCTCAACATCACTAATCATTAGAGAAATGCAAATCAAAACCACAATGAGGTATCACCTCACACCCGTCAGAATGGCCATCATCAAAAAATCTACAAACAATAAATGCTGGAGAGGGTGTGGAGAAAGGGGAACCCTCCTGCACTGTTGGTGGGAATGAAAATTGATACAGCCACTATGGAGAACAGTATGGAGGTTCCTTAAAAAACTAAAAATAGAATTACCATATGACCCAGCAATCCCACTACTGGGCATATACCCTGAGAAAACCATAATTCAAAAAGAGATATGGACCACAATGTTCACTGCAGCACTATTTACAATGGCCAGGACACGGAAGCAACCTAAATGTCCATCGACAGATGAATGGATAAAGAAGATGTGGCACATGTGTACAATGGAATATTACTCAGCCATAAAAAGAAACGAAATTGAGTTAATTTGTAGTGAGGTGGACGGACCTAGAGTCTGTCATACAGAGTGAAGTAAGTCAGAAAAAGAAAAACAAATAACATATGCTAAAGCATATATATGGAATCTAAAACAACGGTACTGATGAACGTAGTGGCAGGGCAGGAATAATGATGCAGCCGTAGACAATGGACTTGAGGACACAGCAGAGGAAGGGGAAGCTGGGACGAAGTGAGAGAATAGCATGGACATATATACACTACCAAATGTAAAATGGATGGCTAGTGGGAAGCTGCTGCATAGCACAGGGAGATCAGCTCGGTGCTTTGTGACCACCTAGAGGGGTGGGATAGGGAGGGTGGGAGGGAGGCTCAAGAAGGAGGGGATATGGGGATATATGTATACATATAGCTGATTCACTCTGTTGTACAGCAGAAACTAACACAACATTGTAAAGCAATTATACTCCAATAAAGATGTGAAAAAATACATAACATAAAAATGGATTTATCTATGTCTAAAAAAAAAGTAAAATAAAATCAAAGACACTTTCTCAATACTCCTTTCTAGCCCATGCCCTCCTGCTCATTTTTACTCTAGAATTCTCAAGACATGATTCTGGACATGCTATAACCAAACACTGGGACAAACTGAGAGGGTGGTGATCAGTCTGGATTTCAGGCTGAGCTGCTGCCATTTGGTGAGAAGCCACTGGTCCAAGTTCTGACCCTCGTCTTTACAAATACATGGCTTGCTTTTTCTCAGTGAACCCAAATGTGAACAGTTCTACATGAGGGATCAGCAGGCTTTTTCTCTAAGGCGTAAATATTTTAGAATTTACAGACCTATGGTCTTAGTCACAGCTATCCAACTCTGTTACTGCAGTGTGAAAGCCACAAAGAATATGTAAATGAATGGGTGTCGCTGCAGTCCCAATAAAACTTTACTTATAAAACTAGCTGGCTGGTCAGATTTGACACACAGGTTGTAGTTTGCCAATCCCTGTTCTAGAAGATTGACTTACACCAACAGTATTTCCAAGAGTCACTCATCAGCCAGATAAGACTCACATATGACCAGGACAGATTACCTCCCAAGAACGTCCTACCAGGAATTAGCCATTAATGTAACTGTACTACACATCAAAAGGCTGCTTAGTAAGCAGTGGGTCAGGCAAATTTTCTTGGTTTTTGTTCTTCCAGAAGTGACGCTGAGAAAATGGTTTAAATGCCAAGTATTTACTTGGCAGAAAATCCCTGGAAATACCAGTAACAAGTAGAAAAGTAAAAAGCAGGGAAGGGAAGGAAGCCAGTAAAATTTGCATCGATGACAAGGATCACTAAGGGCAACTTCCTGATAGAACAGGCCTCAGATTTATTCTACTCCTGAGGCAAGGGAGTGGGGATATTTATCCAGTAACTCCATCGGCCATTGGGTGAGGGTTGCTTCTGGGAGGGCAGAGGGCAGACAGGGCTCCAGTGTCCAGACAGAGGATTCAGGCAAAGAGTGGCAGGTGCTGGCAGCTGGAAGTTGGGCAGCATGGATGGACATGGGAAATGTCAAGGCGATATGAGTGGGGCATCAACAGCATCTGCTACACCTTTTTTCTCCCAAGTGATAGTCACAATAAGGTAATATGAATTAATGAGTAAATTTTCTACTATAGGAATTTTTCTGAATAAGTGGAACTGGTCCTGTAGAAACCAACCAACCTTCCTCTCCATGGTGTTGGATGCGTACTAATACATATTTTAAACAGCTAACCTCTTTTCTGAAGTACGCCTCATGAGGCAACCATACTTCATGGAATCCTAACATGGAACATGTTAGAATTGTCATGATGATAGCTTACTTTTGTTGGCTTATATTTTGTTCAATGGTTTCCTTTTTGAGAATTAAGGAAACATGGAGCTTCATACAGCTCAACAACAACAAAACAAACAACCCAATCCAAAAATGGGCAGAAGACCTAAGTAGACATTTCTCCAAAGAAGACATACAGATGGCCGAGAGCCTCATGAAAAGATGCTCAACATCACTAATTGTAAGACAAATGCAAATCAAAACTACAGTGAGGTACCACCTCACACCAGTCAGAATGGCCATCATTAAAAAGTCTACAAATAACAAATGCTGAAGAGGGTGTGGAGAAAAGGGCACCCTCCTACACTGTTGGTGGGAATGTAAGTTGGTGCAGCCACTATGGAGAACAGTATGGAGGTTCCTCAGAAAACCAAAAACAGAATTACCACATGACCCAGCAATCCCACTCTTGGGCATATATAATCAAAATTATAATGAAAAAAGATACATGCACCCCTATGTTCACAGCAACACTATTTACAATAGCCAAGACATGGAAACAACCTAAATTTCCATCGGCAGACGAATGGATAAAGAAGAGGTGGTCCATATATACAATAGAATACTACTCAGCCATAAAAAAGAATGAAATAATGCCATTTGCAGCGTCATGGATGCAACTAGAGATTATCATACTAAGTGAAGTAAGTCAGGAAGAGAAAGACAAATACCATATGATATCACTTATATGTGGAATCTAAAGTAGGACACAAAGGAACCTATGTATGAAACAGAAACAGAATCTCGGATGTAGAAAACAGACTCGTGGTTGCCAAGGGGGAGGGGGTGGGGAAGGGATGGAGTGGGAGGCTGGGATTAGCAGATGTAAGCTTTTATATATAGGATGGATAAACAACGAGGTCCTACTGCATAGCACAGAGAACTATATTCAATATCCTATAATAAACCATAATGGAAAAGAACGTAAAGAAAAAGAATATATATGTGTATATATATATATATGTGTGTATATATGTGTATATATATATATATATAAAAAATGTATAGCTGAATCACTTGGCCATACAGCAGAAATTAACACAACACTGTAAATCAACTATCCTTCAACTTTAAAATATATCTATCTGTATATATATAAAATAAAAAGGAAACATGGGGCTTGCTCACCAGAGGTGAGGTCAATACTTGTCCCGTTCTTGTTTGGCCTCTGTCTGTGGCAGTTCAGTACACTACGTGCTCTGTGCTGCCATGTTTATTGTAAGAGGAGACCAAAGGCTGGCCTATGGAAGAGGAGAAAGTGGACTAGCGGCGGAAGAAGAAAAGTGGGCAATGAGGCCAGGGGATGAGGACCGGAGAGAATCAGAAGCAGCGGGGTTTGGACAGAAGCAGGGCGAGCAATACTCACTGCAGCCTAGGGGAAAAGGAAGAGATAGAAACAGACCTTTTCTGACTCCTCCAACTGATCTGTTATTAGTCATAACAATAATGGCGGTGATGGGAGGATTGGAGGGTATTCATTTTCTATATCCAGGATCTGTGCTTTTAGCTTCTCTCCGTTGCTCTTCACCAAAGACTGCATCTTCTTTCCTTTGCTTTGGCTGTTTGGCCTTGTAGTTCCGCCCAGAGGGACTGCTTCTGATCACCTGTAACCTGTTCCAGGGGGGACCCAGGAGAAACTCCACGGTAACGGCTGAAGGCAACGATAGGAAGGATCACGGCTATCTTCTTTGTCAAGTCACGTCAACCCTTGGGGGTTGACTAACCAGGCAGAGTTACTCTGGAGCAACTGTGGAAAACGAAGAGTGTGTCTCTACTCTCTGGGTCCACACCCCGGGTTTTGGAACACAAGCCCATTAGAGAAGGAACTCCACAATTCTGGCATATTCAGGGCAAAAGAATGTTTAAGCTGTTCCGCTGACTTTGTGAACCACTGCCACCCTCCTTGGAAGCCAACCAACAGCAGTATAAGCTGAGCAGTTGAGAGCATAGGTTTGGGCATCACGCAGACCTAAGGTAGACTGTGTCTCAGCTACTCAGTTCTGTTGCGTGGTCTATTCCTCCAGGCATACATGTCAATACCTCATCGAGGATCCTCTGAAGAATCCACTCGCACAAGGGCAGCTGAGGGCAATGTAGCCTTTCTTAAGATTCCACAGTGGAGATCAAGAAGGAATTGATGTCATGCTACCCAAAGTAATCAACTTTAATATCTCTGACATTTATCTTCTCCCAAATCCCTTCTTAGCCTTCTTTGATACAATGATTTTCTCTCTGTCCTTCCTCCATACAGTGCCCAGCGTCATTGGCTCCATTCTGGTCATCCTCACCCCTACTTATTTTCTCTTTCCTCTTGCTACGCAGAGTCCCCTCCAGATCTCTAGCTCGGCAACATAACAAGTTCTCCAGTTAACAGGACCTTTTGAGAAGGCAAATGGGATGACATGGTATTGGTTGCAAGAAGCAGAGGGAATTATTTCTTATGTCTCACGTTTGTGTAAAGGACCTTTCCTTAACTGGTATTTCTTTCTGTGTTTCCACTTCATCCCTTGAGAAAGAAACACATGGGAGCAACATAGCTAGCTTCTCTCTGCTCCCTTGTCCATTCCTCTTCAGGGATGAAAGAGTAACTTTTCTAATCAGAGACAGTAGGAAAAGGAACACAGTAGGTCTGTGTGGCAGCCCTGGAGGGGTGCCACTCAGATCCCCCTTCAAGAAAGAACTTGACAGTGAGTTGCAACGAGTGAAGTTAGTTGACAGCCTCCAGGTTTTGAAAGCCATGTTCTTCTTGGGCAGCCCCAACCAATGACTGAACGTAGCAGGAGTGCCAAGGCCTGGCATTTCAGCCCAAGGTGGTACCCCTTTAATAGACAGTGCTTGCTGTGGAGCTCCCCAATGGGTTGGCAGACGTCCTGTCAAATGTGCATTGAGATCCCAGGCTCTCCTGCCCAACTGTGCTTTCTCCTTCTTTTATCTTTCAAAACTTTACCTCTCAATAAAATGTTTGCACTCCTGTGTCTCAGAGTCGGCCTCTCAGGAGACCCAACAAACACAGTGTGGCTCTGTAGCTTTACCCCTTCTCTGTCCATCTGTCTGTCTGTCTCTCTCTCTCTCCTCCGCCACCCCAAAGATTCACCCTCTCTCACAAACTCCCTGTGGTAAGTTCCCCGGGAATGATTTCCCCTGCAAGTGGGAGGCTGCATTCTCAGACATGCTGTCAGGAAGGGAGGCTCTGGGGGACTCATTATGGCCATATGTTCCGTTTCATTGTGCAATTCAATCTTAGAGTGACAAAGCTGTTATTTTTCCCGCTTATCTGTTTGATTCTTGTGTCTTATGTCTCAACTGGTTTTTGGCTCAAGAGGGAAACAGAGCGGATTTATTTATTCCCTCGACTCCAGCATGAATAGAAAAAACAATTCTTACCTGTAATTTGGAATACTTGAATGATTTCCTGGAGGCCATATGGGGCATTTCTTCTACTCTTTTGTAATGAATTCATTAAAAAAAAACCTCATCAAAGGCATGGTCTTAAAAGGTGATGAATATTTAGCAGGGTAACAGACGGAACTGAGGACATCCCCAGTTTCCTCACTCTCTTGGAGGGACGATTCTGCAGCATGATCCTCCGTCTCTCAGAGGGTCCCTCGGAGAACTGAGCTCCATGGCAATAACTCACTTATTAACTCCTCTTTTATTGAATTTCCTCCCTTTCCACCGCTCTTCCCTCTCTCTGCCTCCTGTTTTCACTCCAAAAGTATACTACTTGCATCCAACACTTTTCTTAGCATATTCTTTGGGTAGAACTCAAACTGAGACACCACCCCGATCCTACCAGACTTTCTTCAGGAAATTAGAAGAATGAGCTAGTTGATGAGAAAACAGGAAGAAGCAGACATGCGGAGCGCAGCCAAATCACAGAAATTGTGCAGCTTCCAGGGAAGGGCCAGAAACTCCTATAGTGACTGTTTCCAGAAAGGCCTTGACGACAGAACCCCTCTCTAGTTCCAGCTCCCATGAGGCTCACTGCCATGTCTGTGAGTTCGCCTGCTGCTAATTTAAGTATGTTTCTGTTCCTTGCAGGTTAAATAGCTTTGACCCAACTGCAAGGCCACATAAATTCAAGCTTGCTCCAAATACGTCTCTTCAGATCAGGTCATTCTCATGTGCAGTGCAGAAACTGAGGTTGCTAGCAGGTCCCTCATAAATGACAGTCCTTTTTAACCATCACATTCTAAAATGTCGGAGAAGCTCCAGTCTCAACAGCAGCTCATTATTAAATCATTTTGAAGTTGGGAAGGTAGGCCTGGAAACATGTCTGCAGAGAGCTGCTTGGTTATTTTGTTTTGATTACTGTTAGTTTCTTTTCTTTTTTTTCTTTTTTTTTTTTTTGTGGTACGCGGGCCTCTCACTGTTGCGGCCTCTCCCGTTGCGGAGCACAGGCCCCGGACGCGCAGGCTCAGCGGCCATGGCTCACGGGCTCAGCCGCTCCGCGGCATGTGGGATCCTCCCGGACCGGGGCACGAACCCACGTCCCCTGCATCGGCAGGCGGACTCCCAACCACTGCACCACCAGGGAAGCCCTACTGTTACTCTCTGAACAGCCCCTCAAGAAGGGAGAGTATCCGATTTGAAGGTCCACAGTCCCATATAACATCACCTTTCTTAGACAGCCCAGTGATCACTGACCAAGAATGAATATTTCTTGATAAAATATTCACATCACAACCTCTTAAACGTTATTCCAGCTTAGTAAGAGGAAGGGCAGGGCATAGGCGTGGCTAGCAGGTAGGGCCTACATCACAGAGAGGATGCTCCTCTGCGGAAGAGAAATCACAACCGTGTTTGTGAAGATCCCTTTTCTTCAGCTAATTACCTCAGCAGAGGAGAGCGTGAAGGGATTGAGTGGGGAAAGGAGGTCCCTGCAACCACAGGCAGAGCTTTGGGAAACACATTCCTTTTGGTCGTTATCATTGCCCATTTCATAAATAAGCCCAAGGAGATAAAGTCAGCCTTGTTAACCAAACATCTCTACAACCAATCAATAAAGGGCTCAGGTGATGCAGACCATATGGTTTCACCCAGCTCGTGTAGTTTTGGATTTTGACATCACGCTTTGTGAGTTCCCTTCCGCTAAAGGGATATCTATGTAGTGTGGCTTCCTAGGAAAGAGACTCAGCAGGCCCCATCAGGGGTTGCCATGTTAGTGCTGCAGACTGTAGGGTTTGGCAGAAGGAGGCCTGGAGAAACTATACAAGTTGAGACCTTTGGTGAGGTCCCTCGGCTGCAGGGCTAAATCACACCGGCCAGCACTACAAGGAACCATACTTAACCCCAGCTCTTGCCAAGTTTTTATCGAGTCCAGGTCACAGAGGGATTCTAGGGACCTCCTGCTGTGCAAACTTTCTTGATCCTCCTGCTGTGCTGAAAATATCCTGCTAAGAAAACTGGAAGACCCCACTTAACCAAGCATCAAAGATGTTATCACCAGCAGCAGATAAACCAACATCGTGTGCCTCCTGATGTGACGCTCGAAGGACACAAAGCTACTTATGTAGCGTTTCTGCCAGAAGAGTACATAAACCAAATCTAATCACGCGGAAACATCAGACAAACCCAAACTGAGAGACTCCTCCACAACAGCCCGCCTATATTCTCTAAGCATATCTGTGTCATGACAGACAGAGGCCAAGAGCCAGTCCACATTAAAGGAGATTAGAGAGACAGGACAGTTAAATGCAATATACATAACCCTGGATTAGATCTAGGGGGAAAAAAGAGAATTGCCAGGAGGGCATCGTCGGGACAATTGGTGAAAATTGAACGTGGACTCTATATGAAAAATAGCATTGTATCAAAGTTAGATTTCCTGAATTTGATACTTATACTATGGTTTTGCAAGAGAACTGCTTGTTCTTAGGTGATATTAGCTATACCCAAGTGCCTCTTCAACTTGAAATAATTAAGTATGTGTGTACACACACACGTACGATGTGGAAAAACGTTAACAACCGACATATCTAGATAAAAGGTAAAGTTAGGGAGTTATGTGTATGATACATGCGATTCTTCTGTAAGTTTTAAGTTATTTCTCAATACAAAATTTTAAAGGCCAACTTTATGAATATTCTTTTATTAAAAATAAATAACATAGAGAAAGGTTTTTAAATACCTTGATGCCACAGTAAAGTGGAAAGAGAATGGGCCTGAGAAGCCAGAGAATTCATTACCCTGAGCTCCACCGACAAATAACCGAGCATTTTGGTAGAAAGTCACTAAATCGTTCTGAGACTCAGTTTTCTAGAAAATGAAAGAGCTGGTCTAGATATTCTCTAGGATGAGTTCTTGCCCTCACACTTTGCAGGACTCCTCTTTCCACATCTTCCCTCTAACAACACCACGTCAGGAACTCTTTTGCGAGTATATTTATTCTTTATTGATTCCTTTAAGTATAGCAGCCTTCTTCCTGAAAGCAAAGCCACAAACCGGCAACACTGATCGGTTTCAATATAAATGGTCTGCAAATGCAATTTCAGGCATATTTAAATAGAAGTGCACTCACAGGCAGTATAATTAATTCAGAGGCATTCTTCCCCAGGATTTTGGTATAGGTTCCTTTCATCCATAGACTCAAGAGAACATAACTGAGGTATATAGAGCGTCAGCACATCTGACACATTTTAATAGGGAAGATACAGTTGGTATCCTAAGTAAATAAAGAAATGACAAAAGAAATGAATAGTCTCATCAACAGATTATGACATTATCTGCTGGCAGTATTAGTCTGACTCCTACTGATGCAATAGAAGCCTGACGGCCAGCTCTAAGAGTAATGAATCGGAGCAAAAACTGATGGCGAAATGTTCTTGGCTTAAACCTGGAGTAACCATCCTGCTGACCTAAGAGAAATCCATGCAGTAAATCGCTTCAGGAGGCATAAGGATCCAGAAAACTCTGCCTGTAAAGGGTAAAGCAGCATTTTCATTTTGAGACCTACTTTTAGGTACTAAATTCAATTTTAGATGGCCTCAGCTTTTTTTTTTCCTGTCTCCAAAAGACACAACTCACAAATTTGTCATGCTTTCAGTTTCGGAAAGCTGGGATGGTAGTCTTTTCTCAGATGAATTTCAAGGCTTGTTCAGCTTGGTTAGTTAATTACAGTCCATTATGAAAAATACTAGGTCACCTTACTTCCATTTTTTGCAGAAGAGAGCAACGTGTGAATGTTTAGCCCGGTCATTTAGTATTCAGCAACTAACGCTTGCTTGGCGGTGACATTGGTAGAGGTCAACTGCAAAGCACTGAGCAGGCAGGACAGAGTAACATGTCAGGAATGTGACAACTGCATAGTGTTACAGCAGTGTTTTTTCCCTCAACACAAATGCACTGAGCCACTGCCTCACCCCCAATGCTGTCATCTTGGAAAAATGACCTGACTTCTCTGTCCCCAAAATGTTCTATCTGTAAAATGGGGATATGATTTTATTTCTTGAAGATCAAGGACTGCACTCTCTCCTTAGGAGAACAAAGAGGTCCTACTTCAGAAGGAACTTTGAAGCTGGTAATCTAGGACCTTCCTTTGTTCCTTCCCAAAGCTCCACTGAAACAACAGGAAATGGAATTTTTTAAAGATGGAAACCTGAAAGGATAAGTACAATAGAAGATAAGACAACAGTTCCCGAACAAAATTCGGAAACTGGAAAGCAGTAAATGATTTAGAAAACCTGGGAAATCTGAATCCTAAACTGGCAGCAGGGAAAGCTGAGAACCGATCTGATATACCCAGCCAGCACCTTGAAAAGCTTGAGACTGGGGGTGAGGGTGGGCCTAAAAGCAGGAGGATCTGGTGAAATTCTTTCTAGGAAGACTTTAGATTCCAGATCCCCTACTTCACCAGGTGCAGCATCTGATTGCGCCGTCTATACTCTGGCAGTGACTGGGGTTGGTCTTTGGAGAGGATAGGAGACTTCTGGCCTGGAGAACACCAGCTACAGGTGAACTCAGGAGTACCGTATGAAACATAGGGGATTAAGTCAAAAAGTATGCACTGAATTTGATACGCTACTTCTCTTAGCCGCCTTCTTCCACTCAGACCCTGTAGCGATGGCAGCCAGACTTGTGCCTCCCAGGCAGGTTACTGGATAATACTTCTTTGTGGATGTAGACATCAGATGTCCCCCAAGGGAATATGCCAGTCGTGTCACCACGTTACCATGTCACCCACGTTCAACAAGACCCACCTACTCCCATAGAGCTTCCAGTCAGCTTCTAAGTACTTCATTCTCAAGTATGAACTGAAGAGAGCAACCTTCTAAGGAGAGCCTCTAACCTGAAAGACTGAAGCCAAACAGAACAAAATGAAACCTACAAACAGAAAAAGGAGTGTGGTGGGGGAACTGAAATTGCAGGGAGAAGAAAACTTTAAAGAAGAGAATTCCATTAATATCCCTAAAGAGAAAAGAGAATACTGCATCCGTGAAATGAGAAGAGGGTGCTAGTAAAGGGACATTCAGAGAACAACAACAACAACAAAAAAAAGGTATTATAGAGACGAAAATCATGATAGAGAAATAAAATGTTTGGCGTATAAAGTTGAAGGAATCTTCCATAAAGTAAAGTAAGAAGACAAAGAGATAGTATGGAAAAGATAAGAAAATTAAAGGACCAGTCCAGATGTTCCAACAGCCAATGAATAAGAATCACAGAAAAACAGAACACAGAAAATGGAGAGAAAGAAATTATTAAAGAACTCGTAATAAAATGCCCCACAAGTGAAGGACCAAAGGTTTTAAAGGGCCTATTAAGCACTCAGCAAAATTTATAGAAATAGACCTACACCAACACATATCCTCACGAATGTTCAGAACCTAGGGAAAAGAGAGACGACCCTACTTGCTGCCACAGAGAGGAATAAACTGTTTCTATGCAAAAGGCCAAAGATTAGAATGACTTCAGTCCTCTCAACAACAGCACAGGAGCCAAGAAAGCAATGGGGCGATGTCTTCAAGATTCTGAAGGAAGATGACTCTCAAGCTAGAATTCTATGTAATTACCAATGAAGTTTCAGAGGGCAATGAAAATATTTTTGAACAAGTAAAGTCCCCCCAGATTGGCTTCTTTAAAGCCCCTTCCCAGGAACCTACTAGAGATGAGCTTCATCAAAATGAGGGACTAAATAAAGGAAAAGGCAGGTAAGGAAGCCAGGCAACTGTGGATGCAACTAAAGAAGCCACAGAAATTCACAGGCTGAAGGGTGAGGGGAGATCACAGCATGGCAGCTGTGCCCAGGAGTAGAGACCCAGCAGTCCAGGTTGGAGGTGGTCAGAAGACTTCAGCTTTACTCTTCAAGATGTTGAAATGGAGAGAATACCTGATGTATCAAAATTGTTAAGAGGAGATTTAGACAACTAATGGAGAGTTGGGGGGTTGAATTGGTAATACGAATGTAGAAAATTAAACAAGCAAATAAACATTGGTGATCATCAACTCCAGGTAAAAGAAAAAGTTGTGCAAAAATAGAAAAATAACCATAGTATTGTACGAGGTTCAGCTGTGAATAGAATTTACATAGTCAATGAAAATACAATACTGAACTCACCATAATTATGCTATAACTAGATGAAGATCTCTATTAGCAATGGGAAGTCTCTTCTCTCTGAAGATCTTCTGTTAGCAATGGGAAGTCAATAGATAAGGCTGAAAACTGAAAACAAGAAAGGGGGAAGCAAGTTATTTAAAGATATCAAACTAATAAGCTAAAATAATTGAAAACTGTTGCCATTGGAAGGGGAAATGCGGAAGTGATTTGACTTTTTATACTCTGTGCAAACAGAGCTTTGCTATAAATAAAAACTCAATTATAAGAAAGAGATATCAATAAGAAAAGCAACAATAATTAAAGCACATCAAATATGTTTAAAATTATGTAAGGAAAACAATTTTTTTTTTTTACCTTTATATATGTTGGAAATTTTCTATAGTAAAAGAAAGCTGGTAAGTTTTGAAAGCTGGAAAATAGCCTTTCCTATACACACTGTATGGCAAAGTAACCAAACGGTTGATGGAAGACATTTTCTGTTTGAGAAGTATCCCAGCAAGAAATGAAGAAATGATAGAGTTAGAATATTACCATTTTGTGACTCTAGTGAAATAATGGATCTGGAATGTGATCATCTGTGTCTTCTAACTACACAAAAAGCAAGAAAATATTATGAGCCTCATGATGGAAGTACACAACTCACATATGATGTATTGCCAAAAATTCAAATTAAACAAAACAAACCTTCAGAGAAATTTGAACACTGACTGATGATATGAAAGAATTGTTATTTAATCACGTCAATGATATTGAGATTATTTTTCCTAAGTGTTCTTATGTTTTAGTAGAGGGCTTCTCAAACTTGAATGTACATCAGCAGGATTAATTAAAAAGCAGGAGGTGAATTAAAAAACAGATGGCTGAGGCCCCATCCCCAGAGTTTTTGATTCGGTGGATCTTTGGGAGAGCCTCAGAATTTGCATTTATGACTAGTGCCCAGATGATGCTGAAGCTGCTGATATGGGGACCACAAATTGAGAACCACTGTTTCACAGATACATGGTAAAGTATTTACAGATGTAATTATATAGTGTTTGAGATTTGTTTCAAATAATCTGGGAAGGAGAGAAAGGAGTAGGTAGGGGGTAGTGCACTGTAAATATTAACCATGAGTTGGCAATTGTGGATACTGGAAGATTAAAACATGAAGGTTCATTATACTTTTCTGTTCAGTTTCATTTATGTTGGAAATTTTTAGAGTAAAAGTGTTTTTTTTTTAAAGGAAGGAAGAAAGAAAGGTAAAAGACAACCAAAATGAAATAAACTAAATAAGGCAAAATGTTTACAAGGATTTCCTTCGGGTGCTTTCAGATTTTTTAAAGAATGACCATGTACTACATTTAGTATTCAGAAAAATTATTAAAATTTATTCACACCTAAAAAATGTTATTGATCTGACATATCATTAGAATGAATAAAAGAGAGTTCAGCAAGGTTCCTGGATGTATAGGCAATACACAAAAATCAATTGCATTCTTACCCACCAGCAATAAAGAGTTAGAAAAGGTAATTTCCAAGAAGGACTATCAATATTACAATTAAAATATAAAGTTCCCTGGGAGGGATAAATCTACCGGAAGTTGAGTAAAACTTCTATGCCAAAAATTTAAAAACTATTCAAAGATGATAAAGGTCTAAGTAAATGTAGAGATAAATCATATCAATGGATAAGAACACTCAATATTTTAAAGATATCCAGTCCAATATTAATCAATAAATTCTATGCAATTCCAATGAGAATTTCAACCACATTCTCTTGGGACTTTAGAAGCTGATTTTAAAATTAACATGGAAGAACAAAGGACCAAGAATAGCCAGGCTTATTTTGAAAAGAGCTAGAGAGAAGGCCTTGCTTTGTCAGATATCAAGGCTTATTAGAAAGCTATAGTATCTAATACACAGTGGCATTGGTTCAGAGATAGACAAATGAAACCGAGCAGAAAGAGTTCAGAAACAGACCTGTGTGTCTATAGAAACCTTAGATATGATAGAAGTAGTATTGCAATTCAGTAGGGAAAGGATAAATGGCTTAATAAATGGTATGGGGCAATAGGTTAACAACAGATAAAAAATGGAATCCATACCCCATGGCATACACCAAAAACAGTTTTGGTAGATTGTGGTATTTAAATGTAAAAAGTAAAACTTTAAAATTTTTAGAAGGAAACTAGAAGATAATAATGTTTTATGATTTGAGGGAAGGGGTTCTTAAACAGACATTAAAAGTATCAACCATCATGGAAACGATTGATAAGTTGGAAAAGTTTAACTATATTAAAATTAAAAATGCCTATGCATTGAAAGATACCACTAAACAATGACCAGACAAGACACAGATTGTGAGAAGATTTTTATAATTACATATAACTGACAGGATTAGTTATCAGAAGAAAGAAAAAGCTACTATAAATAAATATGAGAAAGACAGCTCAATCAAAAGTGGCAAAAGATGTGAACAAGCAATTCATAGACTAGGAAAACTCATTGACCAACGAATAGAGTAATGATGCAATAATGTGGGAGATCATGAGATACCATTTTATACCCATCATACTGACAAAAATTAAAAAGTCTGATAATACCATGGGTTGCTGAGGATGTAAACCACTGCAACCTCTGTTATTGCTTATAAAGATTATAAGTTGCCTCAACCATTTTGTTTAAAATTAGGCATTATCTAGTAAAATACATGACTTGCGTATCTTATGACCCAGCAATTCCAATCCTATGTATAGTCCCTCTCACACATAGAAATGATTAGACATTTACAGCATTCTTTTAGTAGGAAAAAGAGGGAAACATCTCTAATATTCATCGGTGTAAAATGGATAACTATATTATGGTATACCATGGTCATACAATGAAATATCAATAGCATACAGCAATGAAAATCAATGGACTAGAACTACATGTATCAATATAGAGCTCAAAAACCTATGTTGATCAAAAAAGTAAGGCACAGGGCTTCCCTGGTGGCGCAGTGGTTGAAAGTCTGCCTGCCGATGCAGGGGACACGGGTTTGTGCCCCGGTCCGGGAGGGTCCGACATGCCGCGGAGCGGCTGGGCCCGTGAGCCATGGCCGCTGGGCTCCGCAACGGGAGAGGCCACAACAGTGAGAGGCCCATGTACCGCAAAAAAAAAAAAAAAAAAAAAAAAAAAGTAAGGTACAGAGGGTATGTACAAAATGATACCATCTGTGTACAGTTTATCAACATGTATATATACATATATAAATTATATATAGGGCATAAAGTATACAAAGATATGAATAAAAATACAAAATAGCAAATTTAGGATTGTGGTAACCTCTAGAGTGGGAGGATACATAGTGTCCAATAAGGATATAGTTTTAATGTCATCCAACTAACAATAATAGTAACAGAATGATTATAATACCATTTTCAAAATCTCACCACTGATTACTTTATGTACATGAAGTATTCAGGGAATTTTAATTAAGTGATAAAGTCATCAAGTTCTAGCCTGAGTAAAATTGTAAAAAGCCATCCCTAGCGCCCTATGAAACTAAACAATGAGAATTACTGTTCAATCATTGCTACAATAAGAAAGATGACGATTCCTCCTTCAGACAACTCAGAGCAAAGCTGATTGCACCTTCTCTGCCAAGGCTATTTCCATCGGTTGGCTTGACCTATTTTAAGTATCTGTCCAGGCTTGAGCAATTTCTGCGTATCTCTTTGGCAGCAATCCCAACATCCAAATTAGCAACTAGATGTGTGAATAACCAAGCAAGATAAGAAATTGCTGTGTGCTAAGCCCCATTTGTCCAAAGGGAAAGTGAAATCCAACCCATTAACAATAACAAAATATCCCTGTATCATAACTTAGTTGTGCTGCCATTTAGAGAGTTATATCATTTTCACATTGAGACTTCACTATAGGTCTGTGCTTTTAGAAATGAGTGTAAAAAACTAAATAAAATAGAAATGAGAGAGTATAACAGGCTAGTAAAACATTTAACTTAGTTATTTACGTTCTGCTGTGATATATACTATGATATACTGTGATATATACTATGATATATACTGCCAAATATGGGGAAAGGATATTATGTCCCATACTGACTTACAAAAAGTCATTAAACACTAGAGAAACAATAGGCTATGAATGTAGCCATTAAAATTATATTTTAAGGTACTTTTAATAGAAAATACAGCACTCTCACACTTAAAAAAAATCAAGACACCTGTGTAAATGCATAAAATTTATGAAAGGAATATATGAAAATGTTATAGTTCCCTAGGTGTTGGGTTATGGGTTATATTTTTCAAATTTCCTGCCATGAACACACATTGCTTTTCTAAATGGAAAAATATTTTTACTGAGAATTCAGTATTATAATGTATGTAAGTATTTAAAGGACATACTTTCAATCCTAATTGCTGAGTTATTAATAGAAAGCCTGAATGGTTGACTATTGCAATATGAAACTTCATTTGCATGTCCTGGTAATTTTTGTTCTATTATGTTAAGTGTTCTATTCCGACCAGAAGCAATGGTTCTTCCGTTTTCCAAAATCATCTCTTAACAAATGTTTTTCTCCTCTGAATGGTACTTTCTCTACATGCCAGAAGTTCCCCTTAGTCATTTGCCTGTGCATTTATAACTAACTGTGGTGGCTCTCAATTTGTGCTGCTTATTGGAACCGCCTTGGGAATTCTAAAACAATTCTAATGCTCAGGCCACACCCCTGACACATTCAATCAGAATTTATGTGCGTGGAATCCAGGCAGTAGTAGTTTGAAGAGCTTCCCAAGTAATTCCAATGTACAGCCACTGCTGAGAATTAGTGAACTGGCCTTATTACTCAAAGTATGGTCCATGGACCAGAAGCATTGGCATTACCTAAGAACTTTTTTTTTTTTTTTTTTAAATTTTTGGCCGCCTTGGGTCTTCGTTGCTGTGCGCGGGCTTTCTCTAGTTGCATCGAGCAGGGGCTACACTTTGTTGTGGTGCGCAGGCTTCTCACTGCGGTGGCTTCTCTTGTTGAGGAGCACGGGCTTCAGCAGTTGTGGCTACTGGGCTATAGAGCACGGGCTTAGTTGCTCTGCGGCATGTGGGATCTTCCCGGACCAGGGCTCGAACCCGTGTCCCCTGCATTGGCAGGTGGATTCTTAACCACTGCGCCACCAGGGAAGCCCTAAGAACTTACTAGAATTACAGAATATTTGACCCCAACCCAAACCTACTAAATCAGAATCTGCATTTTAAGAAGAGCCTTAGATTATTTACATGCGTGTTAAAGGTTGAAAGAGGTGTTCTAGAGTCCTCAAATTAGTGACTGAGATTAATAAGAGCAAGGTCATGAGTGTAACCCATGTTCTACTCAGTAGTCTGGCTGTGTTTGAGATAGGTAATCCCTGGCATTTATGTTTAATATTTTCTGATTTTAGGGTCATGTGAGTGGATAGGCTTTTGTGTCCATGGGTAGATGCATGATCGTAATGACTTCCCAAAGGAAAGGATTTTCTGTTCCTTGTCAGGAGAGCCTTATTAAGCCAGTGAAACCGAGCAGGACCATGTGGGGCCCTCCTGGGTCCTAATCCTTTCTGTGTCCCCCATTTCTTGTTTATAGGGAAAAGGCTTCAGCCTCCTAGGCCTTCTCTGAGTTCCAAAGGGCAGATTCAAACAGTTGCAAATCAGGGAAGTAGAGGAATGCACAAACAAAGGAGGAGCCGTCAAGCAGCTATAGTGCAGCGATTAAAGCAGGATCCTGGCTCCTGCTCAAGGAATATATCAATACATAATATCTTTGAGTTCTTCTGCTGGAACTAAGCCTCCCACCTAGGAGGAGGACGGCAACTTCAAGGTGGGCGCAAGATTCCTGGAGCACCGCCCTGTTACCTCACTATCGGAAGAAAGTCACACGCCCTGCAGCCCTCACCCCAAATTTTGCCTATAAAAATTTCTACGTCCAAACCATCAGGGAGTTCAGAGGTTTTTCAGCATGAGCCACCCCTTTCCTTGCGTGGCCCTGCCATAAACCTTTCTGTGCTCCAAACTCCAGTGTTTCGGTTTGTTTGGCCTCACTGTGCGTCGGGCACATGGACTTGCGTTCACTGACAACAGGAAATCAATGATTTAATTACTCTGACAACATTTATGAACCTCATCACACAAGACGTTTCACAATCAGATTCTACCTCCTCAGTTACATTCCTGCTGGACCCCAAACTCTTTCACCATGTTGATTTACAGTGCTAGGCACAGAGGAAGCCCTCAATAAACGTGAGCTAGATATTATTGTTATTCCTGCCTTCACGTGGCCAACATCCCTGACTAGAATGTCCACTTCCCTCCTTCCTCTCCTGGTATATGCAAACTTAGCATACAAATACCAACACAGACATCCTGTGTAGCATCCCCCTAACACCTCTAGTAAAGAGATGCTCCTGCGTGTGTGGCCTTCTGCGATTATAATTCATCTGCAGTGAGGCTGTAGCTCCTCTTACCCCCTGTGCTCCTTCGGGGGCGGGACCAGATGTCCTTGAACTCCTAGGGTTCCTAGGCCTGTAACCAAGCAGGACCCCATGCAGGCCTTCCTGGGACAGGCCTTCCCCCATATCCTCAGCTTTAGCTCCTCTCTGAAGTACCTAGATAATAGTATTTCATGCACATTTCCTGAGTTGTTTTGCAGATGTAAAAAAAAAAAAAAAAAAAACCCTTCTCTCCAACAAATGGAAGATGTTAACTACTTGACAACCATGAGCACATAGCCCCAGGCCTCCTGGAGCCTAAGGACTGATAATGTTAACCACTGTGACACCACCCTGCTGCCTCACCATCAGCCCATCAGAGAACGGTGCACAAGCTGATCCCATACCCTGCGACCCTCCCCTCCCTCACCTGGCTTTTAAAAGTGCTCTGCAGAAACCCTTAGGGGATTTCGGGGCTTTCAGGGCAGGAGCCGCCCGGCTCCTTGCATGGCCCTGCAGTAAACCCTTCTCTGCTCCAAACTCCCATGTTTCAGGTTGTATGGCTTCACTGTGCGTCGGGCACACGCACTTGTGTTAACAGGCCCTCCACAAATACGTACATAATGAATCAATAATTAAAAGATAGAACCATCTTCCCTCACAGAGATTTGCCAAGTGCATGGCAGAGGTTCTATGCAGGCAGAATAGAAAAGCACTAGAAAGCATCTGGTTTTGAAAATGATAGGGTTACGAGATTTATTTTTTATGAGGTATTTATTGCTTAAAGGAAAAACTTTACATATTGCATTCTTTAAGTCTTGAACAATCAATAGTCTCTTATTTCATGTACAGGGCTTCAAAGGAAGCCTGCAAGTTTTCCAAGGAAAATTTTATGTTATGAGAATTGGAGTTTTAGCTGCTCCTTGTCCATTGATTCATTCACTCATTCATTCAACAGTAAGTCATTTTAAATATCTACTCTAAAGCATTATATGTTTTAATTGTCTACAGAAGGGCATCACAATATGAACGTATCACCCCTTAGCAGGATTAAGTATAGTATCATCATATCATAATGTCTTACAATAGCAGATGATGTCTATTTCACAGCTAGGCAAAACATCCCACACTTCCTGTATTAAGGCACAATGATCCCTTTTTATGGATTTCTGTGTGGCCCTGACTCAACTTTGGTGTGCTTTCAACAGCCAGGCCAATACCTGCAGCTCTTCTTCTGGAAGGAGACTCCCCTCAGGCTACTGGAACTGCTTTGCAATGATTGTGGATGTGGAAGTATGAAAACAATCAAGTTGGCATGATTCTGAAGTGTAACTTACACTCCAGAGTTCCTTCATGAAAACACGTTGAAGCTACCCTCTATGAAATTTGGCCTAAAATGGAACCCTTACTTGGCTTTCTCGCTTTTCCCTTTCTACTTCTCCCACTCCCATTATTGGAGCCTTCCCCCAGCTCCCCTACTTCATCCCCCACTCTGCCATGGGAACAGGTCCTTAATAAATCACTTGCACGCAAATCCTCTTCTCAGGGTCTGCTTCTGTGAATCATGAGCTAAGGCAGTTTTCTTACGCTGTATTCCTATATAAAAACACACACACAGAGCTTAGTACACTCAGCACTCTTTAGCCTATATTTTATTCTGCCTTTATCAATTAGTCATTTCTATTATTTATATATCTGTACTTCTGAGTCCTTGAGAATGTGAAATGCTTTATTCCGTGTCCCTTTATCTCTTCCCTCCCTACCCCGACAATACATCACAGACCACCCATACAGAATACGTGCTCACTAATGCTGTTTGTGTTTTCTCAAACCAGACGGGATACACATACATTTCCTAGACATGTACGTGAAGAATAGTCCAAAAACCCTTAAACCATATGTTATTAAAGGATTCTTTTTCTAGGCAGGCAGAACATATATTTTTAAAAGTCTTATGACTTAAAAATAACCAAGTGAATTTTTCTTTAAAATGAATTCATCATCAAAAGGGATTTAAAGTCAGAAATGGTGAAAATAATTACACCACTACAGAATCTGTCTTTTGGACCATTTTATGATTAATTCCTGCTAAAATTACTCAAATATAATCTGACACAAATTTTTCAAAAAGCCATAATTAGAAACAAAAGAGGGGATAAAAGGTTTCCTCTAGTCTCTTTTGCCATCCAATCCAGTCCTACCCAATGCCTTTTCCCTAACACCCTTCAGCTAAGCCCATCTGGGACACTCACATGCAAAATCCTCCCAGCAGGCAAATGAGCCCAGCAACCTGGCTGCCCTGCAAAACACCCCTTCTTGTCATCTCCCAGAAATGACAGTCCCCAGGACGAGGGAAGCGGCCCTTCCTAAGTCTGTTTGCTTTAACTCAGTTACCTATAATGCCTTGGAATGGTCCTTCCATCAAGCAGTTGTACATTAAATTTCAGAAGTTTTCTTATTAGAGAGAAAATTGATCTCCACCTTCAACCAATTTCCATGCAAATTAGGCTTGGCTAAACATGTAGCCTGGAAAAAAAAGCTGTTGCAGAAATTCCGAAAACCTGAAGTATTTTTCATCACTTTGGCACGTGTAATAAAGAAAAGTCATTTTTCCAAGGGCTGCCCCATGGCTGAGTTGCTGCCGCATGCCAGCTCTTTACAAAAGTGCACAATTATTTCAACGGGGCTGTTGTTATTTTAATGCTGTAGTTCTTCATTCATTGTCATGGTAGCCCTTATTGCCAAAGTACCAGAAAGTGTTGCTGGAGGAGAACATATTTCCTAGCATTAGGGCATGTGGATAGAGGTATGAAATTCTAAGCCAAGGCCAAAAATGACGGTGCCTCTGTGCCGACAAAAGTGTTTCTCAATTTCTTTCAAGGATATCCCATGCTCTTGGAATGGAAGAATTAATATTGTTAAAATGGCCATACTACCCAAAGCAATCTACAGATTTAACGTGATCCCTACCAAGTTACCCATGACCTTTTTCACAGAACTAGAACAAATAATCCTAAAATTCATATGGAACCAGAAAAGACCAAGAATTGCCAAAGCAATCCTGAGGAAACAGAACAAAGCAGGAGGCATAATCCCTTCAGACTTCACACAATACTACAAAGCTACAGTAATCAAAGCAGTGTGGTATTGGCACAAAAACAGACATATGGATCAATGGAACAGAACAGAGAGCCCAGAAGTAAACCCACACACCTATGGTCAATGAATCTTCAACAAAGGAGGCAAGAATATAAAACAGGAAAAAGACAGTCTCGTCAGCAAGTGGTGTTGGGAAAGCTGGACAGCTGTCTGTAAATCCGTGAAGTTAGAACACACTCACACCATGCACAAAAAAAACCTCAAAATGACTTCAAGACTTAAATATAAGACAAGACACCATAAAACTCCTAGAAGAGAACATAGGCAAAACATTCTCTGACATAAATCGTACCAATGTTTTCTTAGGTCGGTCTCCCAAGGCAACGGAAATAAAAACAAAAATAAACAAATGGGACCTAATAAAACCTACAAGCTTTTGCACAGCAAAGGAAACCATAAGAAATACGAAAAGACAACCTGTGGAATGGAAGAAAATGTTGGCAAATGATGCGACCGACAAGGACTTAACTTCCAAAATATACAAACAGCTCATAAAACTCAACATCAACAAAAAAACAAACAACCCAATTGAAAAATGGGCAGCAGACCTAAATAGGCATTTCTCTAAAGAAGACATACAGATGGCCAATAGGCACATGAAAAGATGCTCAACATTGCCAATTATTAGAGAAATGCAAATCAAAACTACAATGAGGTACCACCTTACACTGATCGGAATGGCCATTATCAAAAAGTCTACAAATAACAAATGCTGGAGAGGGTGGTGTGGAGCAAAGCAAACCCTCCTACACTGTTCGTGGAAATGTAAGTTAGTGCATCCACTGCAGAAAACAGTATGGAGGTTCCTCAGAAAACTAAAACTAGAGCTACCATATGATCCAGCAATCCCACTCCTGGGCATATATCTAGACAAAATTATAATTCAAAAAGATACATGCACCCCTATGTTCACAGCAGCACTATTCACAATAGCCAAGACATGGAACAACCTAAATGTCCATCGACAGACGAATGGATAAAGAAGATGTGGTACATATATACAATGGAATACTACACAGCCATAAAAAGAATGAAATCATGCCATTTGCAGTAATATGGATGCAACTAGAGATTATCATACTAAGTGAAGTCAGTCAGACAGAGAAAGACAAATACCATACAGTATCACTTATATGGGGAATGTAAAAAAAATGATAAAAATCAACTTATTTACAAAACATAAACAGAGTCACAGACATAGAGAACAGACTTGTGGTTACCAAGGGGGAGGGTGGTAGGGAAAGGATGGACTGGGAGTTTGGAGTGAGTAGATGCAAACTATTACATATAGAGTGGATAAACAACAAGGTCCTACTGTATAGCCTCGGGGACTATATTCAATATCCTGGGATAAACCATAATGGAAAAGAATATTTTAAAAGATTGTACGTATTCGGATATCTGAGTCACTTTGCTGTGCGTCAGAAATTAACACAACACTGTAAATCAACTATACTTCAATAAAAAATAAATTTTAAAGAAAGAACCACCTAAATCAGAATCAGTTGGTAAGGCATATTGAAAATGCAAATTTCCAGGATCCACCTTTTGAATCCTAACTTCTAGAGATACGGCCCTCCCTTTTATCAAGCTCCACCTGACCAACACTGATTGGCCCAGGAGTCAGTCCATCACTCAGAGCCAATCAGAGCTCTTCCTCAGAATGTTAAATTTATGGCCCCTGGACTAGAAGTTCCATGAGGAGCAGAAGCTGTTTTGTTCTCTGATGTATACCGAGCATTTCAAATAGTGTTGGTTACACAGTAGGAGCTTCTTAAGAGTCTCAGTTTCCCTTTGATGGTGAACATTGTGAGCTGTGAGGTTGCCATATTCCCCTAAGTTTGGAAGAAGTATAGAGACAGAATGAGATTGTCCTAGAAATACTCAAGTCCCTAATTCCAGTTGTCCCTGAAGTCTAACTGTCTCCCTGTCCTTCCCCTGGTTTTGTGAGCCAATACATTGCCTGAATTTATTGTCCAAATTTGCTTGATTTGGGTTTCTGTCACTTGCAACCAAAAGTATTCTAAGAAGTACAACCAGGATCTTAGAGTCTATTAATTTCATTTTAATTATTTTTATTATCAGTGGAGTTGGGTCTTCGTTGCTGTGCGCGGGCTTTCTCTAGTTGTGGCCAGCAGGGCCTACTCTTCGTTGCGGTGCGCGGGCTTCTCCTTGCAGTGGCTTCTCTTGTTGCAGAGCACAGGCTCTAGGCGTGCGGGCTTCAGTAGTTGTGGTGCATGGGCTCAGTAGTTGTGGCTCACGGGCTCTGAAGCTCAGGTTCAGTAGTTGTGGCACACGGGGTTAGTTGCTCCGTGGCATGTGGGATCTTCCCGGACCAGGGATCAAACCCGTGTCCCCTGCATCGGCAGGCGGATTCATATCCACTGTGCCACCAGGGAAGTCCCTAGAGTCTCTTATTTGTAAATTATTTCATGATATTTTACCACACTTTAGTCTAAAGCAACCTCTGAAATACATTTTAAAAATTGAGATACAAAGAGGTTGAGAAGACTCACCTAAGGTTATATGCTAGTGTGTGGCAAAACCAGGACTAAGATTTGTATTGATGCTTCCTTCCTGGTGGAAAAGAAGAGATAAAACTTGGGAGAGATTGAGAGTTTTGAATTGTTTTTACCTCTAATGCTTTCCAATTAACTTAATATTATAGCATAACTGGTTCAGTGAAGAGGGAGGGTTTCAGCCACCAGGTACTTTCAGAAATCTCATTCTACGACACATGAAATGTTGCATAAATTCTTATTTAGCCCCAGTGGAAGTTTCATCTGTCAATGGAGAGTGAGGGTAACAAGGGAACTGTTACTTTTAATTCTAATCACAAGGAAGAATTGGCTGGTGATGGTGGTGCTATAGAAGTGTTAGGAATCTGAAGAATATTGCCTTGTTGTTTTAGAAATTGTCCGACTTAGATGACCCTGGATATATCTGTCTAGATATGTGGTGAGCAGAGATTTCAAAATTTTAACAGAAGAAAAACAGGAATAAACTCTTTTGACAGTTGTGTTATATGTGTGGGGGTGAAAGACTAAGAGATTGGGATGGATTTTTTGGCCCGGCATCCCTCTTCCTTTGCTGTGGCATCAACAAACACCCTATCATATATATATATACACACACGTAAGTACATATTATTTGGTCATACATATGACCAAAGTGTGGACAATCAGATTTGTTCTGGAATGTGACCCAAATCAGGCCAAAGAGAGCCAAAACCTTGAGAGAAGCACTTCTTTTTTTGGCTGAGCCACACGGCTTGTGGGATCTTAGTTCCCTGACCAGGGATCGAACCTGGGCCCCCTGCAGTGGAAGCATGGAGTCCTAACCACTGGACTGCCAGGGAAGTCCCCAGGAAGCACGTTTATTAGGGCGTTAATTTGGAGCACTTAAGCCTGTCTCCACCTGTCAGTATAAGAAAAGAGCCTGCTTAAGAAGGGATCCAACATAGGGAGTGGAGAGGGTGAGAGAGGGGGAGGGAGGGGGAGGGAGGGGGAGGGAGGGGGAGGGAGGGGAGGGAGGGGCAGAGAGAGAGGAGGTATCTTAACATCATTATTTTAGCACTTGGTTCCAGCCATGCCAGGATATTTTGGTTCTGAGCCTTTGGGCAAGGCCCAGGTAGAAAGGTTGAGCTGAGTTCTGCCTAATTCAGAGGCATCTAAAGAATCCAATGGAGTTGCACAGTGCATTTGCTGAGCAACGAATATTTTAGAAAGACAAAGACACGATGGAGCAACTAACCAAACATGAATACGGAGGAGTAGCATGAAGGTCTAAGGGAGGCATCAGGAAGACACAGAGAGAGCTTAGGTCATTAAGTAAGTGTGCAAAAATAAGGTACAATGCTTTTTTAAAAATTCTTTTCTCAGCAAGAAGATATAGGAAACTATAGGAGTATGTGTTGGGTCATAACAGATGATAGAAGGAAAGTTAAAACTATTCCACTTCTGTTTCTATTGTTTTTCCATTGAGGACAATTATTCTCAAATTGAAAATGTCAGAACAACAAAGATCAGGAGAAAATGGAAACCAGGAACACTTACAGAGACTGGAGGTTATTTCAGTCGAAAACAACTTTGGCTGATTTGAACAGAAAAGTGATTTATTAACAGGAAATTGGGTAGCTCATAGAAACTCTGGAACGGGTGGAAAGCTAGGCTCAGAGACTAAAGGCAGGGACACTCACCTAAATGACCCGACAGAACAGCCTACTGAGGACTCAGCTGTCACAATCTCTGGGCAGTGGATACTACAGTTTGTGCCACAGCTACCACAGTATCGGACATTACATGCTGCCACTAGGATCCTGTCTCTGCTGCCCTGAGAACTCTATCTTGACACAACCATACTTTCCACCCAAGATGAATCTCCACAGCTATGGATTTTGTGCATGGCTGACTTCAATCCAAAGTCTGAATGGACTGACAAATGTATCTGAGTAACAGAATGTAGTTATGGACTTACATCCTAGCTGCAAGGGATGCTGGGAAGAATCTGAGTGTGGTATTTTTTTATTCTTATAAGAGGAGGTAGATTCTGCCTCTCACTAAAGCTCACAAAATGTGAATTCCTCAAGCTTTTCATATATAGCTGTTAATGTGTTGAGGTAAATTCCTTCTATACTTACCTTGTTCAGAGTTTTTAATCACGAAAGGGTGTTGTATTCGGTAAAATGCTTTTTCGGCATGTGTTGAGGTAACCATGTGATTTCTATCCTTAAGTCTGTTAATGCAGTATCACATTTAAGGATTTGGGTATGTTGAACCATCCTTACATCCCAGGGATAAATACCACCTGATCAGAGTGTGTGATCCTTTTAATGTGCTGTTGAATTCAGTTTGCTAGTATTTTGTTGAGAATTTTTGAATCTATGTTCATCACGGATATTGACCTGTAGTTTTCTTGAACTGTCTTTTTCTGGTTTTGTTAGCAGGGTAATGCTGGTCTCATAAAAAGAGTTTGGAAGTCTCCCCTCCTCTTCAAGTTTCTGGAGGCGTTTGAGAAGGATTGGCATTATTTGTTCTTTAAATTGTTTGGCAGAATTCACTCATGAAGCCATCTGATCCTGGGCTTTTCTTTATTAGGAAGTTTTTGATTACTCATTTAATCTTCTTACTAGTTGTAGGTTTATTCAGATTTTTTATTTCTTCATAATTCAGTTTTTTGTAAGTTATATGTTTCTAGGAATTTATCCATTTCTTCCAGGTTATCCAATTTCTTGGTGTATACTTGTTCTCAGTAGTCTCATAACCCATTTTATTTCTGTGGCATTGGTTCTAAGGTCTTCTCTTGAATTTCTGATTTTGAGTCCTCTCTGTTTCTTAGTTTAGCTAAAGGTTTGTCAATTTTGTTGTTCTTTTCAAAAGACCAAACCTTATTTTGTTTTTTCTATTCGTTTTCTATTCTCTGTTTGATTTATTTTTGCCCTAACCTTTATAATTTCCTTCCTTCTGGTATTTTTGGGCTTAGTTTCATAACTAAGCAGGACTCCATGGGGCATTCCTCGGAAAGAACTCCCCATGTCCTCTGCCTGCCTCTTGTTTGTAGAAAAACTTTACCCCCTAGGCCTTCCCCGAATTCCAACAGATAAATTTAATCAGCGGAGTAAGAAAGTACAGAAACAAAGGAAAACAAACAAGACAAAATAATAATTTAGCCATTAAACTAAGTCAAGGACCTTTAGTTCCTCCTCAATGGCTATAGATAATATTCTGAGCCAAATCCTTTGAGCTGTTATGTTTTTTGTTTTGGGGTTTTTTTTTTGAGGGTATGCGAACCTCTCACTGTTGTGGCCTCTCCCGTTGCAGAGCACAGACTCTGGACGCGCAGGCTCAGCAGCCATGGCTCACAAGCCCAGCCGCTCCGCGGCATGTGGGATCTTCCTGGACCAGGGCACGAACTCGTGTCCCCTGCATCGGCAGGCGGACTCTCAACCACTGCACCACCAGGGAAGCCCTGAGCTGTTTTGAAGATACGGAAACCCCCACCAGGTGGAAGAAGTTAACTATGTGCTGACCACAAGCACATAGACTTTAGACCAGTTGGAACCAGAAGGTTGATGATGTTGACTCCTGATTACCTCACCAACAACCAATCAGAAGAATGTCCACAAACTGATTATACACCCTGAAACTCTCCCCCTTCCCCCTTTTTTTAAAAAACATTATTTATTTTCGGCTGCATTGGGTCTTCCTTGCTGCACGTGGGCTTTCTCTAGTTGCTGCGAGCAGGGGCTACTCTTTGTTGCGGTGTACGGGCTACTCATTGCAGTGGCTTCTCTTGTTGCAGAGCATGGGCTCTAGGTGTGTGGGCTTCAGTAGTTGTGGCACGTGGGTTCAGTAGTTGTGGCTTGCTGGCTGTAGAGCGCAGGCTCAGTAGTTGTGGCACACAGTCTTAGCTGCTCCGTGGCATGTGGGATCTTCCCCGACCAGGGTTCGAACCCATGTCCCCTACATTGGCAAGTGGATTCTTAAGCACTGCGTCACCAGGGAAGCCCCTCCACCGTCTTTTAAAACCTTTCCCTGAAGGACTTCAGGGAGTTCAGGCCTTTAAGCATTAGTCACCTTTACTCCTTGCTTGGTGCCCCATAGTAAATGTTGCACTTTCCTTCACCACAACCCGGTGTTAGTAAATTGACTTTACTGCATGTAGGCAAACTGACATTTGTTATTTGTAGACCTTTTGTTTGATAGCCATTCTGACAGGTATGAGGTGATACCTCATTGTAGTTTTCATTGGCATTTCTCTAATAATTAGTGATGTTGGGCATCTTTTCAAGTGCCTGTTAGCTGTCTGTATGTCTATTTTGGAAAAATGTTTTTTCTCGTCTTCTGCCCATTTTTTGATTGGGTTGTTTTCTTATATTGATTTGTATGAGCTATTTATATATTTTGGATATTAACTCCTTGTCAGTTATATCATTTGCAAATATTTTCTCCCATTCTGTGGGTTGTCTTTTCATTCTCTCAACAGTTTACCGTACAAAAGCTTTGAAGTTTAATAAGGTCCCATTTGTTTATTTTTGCTTTTATTTCTTTTGCCTTAGGAGACAGATCTGAAAAAAAATATTGCTGTGATTTATGTCAGTGTTCTGCCTATCTTCTCTTCTAGGAGTTTTACAGTTTCAAGCCTTACATTTAGAACTTTAATCCGTTTTGAGTTTATTTTTGTATATGATGTGAGGAAATATTCTAATCTCATTATTTTACAGGTAGCTGTCGTTTTCCCAGCACCACTTGTTGAAAAGACTGTCTTTTCTACATTGTATACTCCTGCCTCCTTTGTCATAGATTAATTGACCATAATGCGCATTTCTGGGCTCTGAATTCTGTTCCATTGATCTATGTGTCTGTTTTTGTGCTAGTACCATAATGTCTTAATTACTGTAGTTTTGTAGTATAGTCTGAAGTCTGGGAGGGACAAATCTAGCTTTGTCCTTTTCTCTCAAGACCGCTTTGGAAATCTGGGGATTTTTGTGGTTCCATATAAATTTGGATTATTTGTTCCAGTTCTGTGAAAAATGTCATCGGTATTTTGATAGGAATTGGATTAAATTCTTATCAAAATAGATTAGATTGCTTTGGGTGGTAATGCCAGTTTAATAATATTAATTCCTCCAATTCAAGAGCTACAGGTATCTTTCCATTTCTTTTTATCATCGTTAATTTCCTTCAGTAATTTTTTTTTTTTTTTTTTGAGATATGCGGGCCTCTCACTGTTGTGGCCTCTCCCGTTGTGGAGCACAGGCTCCAGACACGCAGGCTCAGCGGCCATGGGTCAAGGGCCCAGCCGCTCCGTGGCATGTGGGATCTTCCCGGACCGGGGCACGAACCCGTGTCCTCTGCATCAGCAGGCAGACTCTCAACCACTGTGCCACCAGGGAAGCCCCTCCTTCGGTAATGTTTTATAGTTTTCAGAGTATAGATCTTTCACCACTTTGGTTAAGTTTATTTCTAGGTTTTTTTTTTTGTTTTTTGGGGGGGGCCATGCCACATGGCTTGGGGGATCTTAGTTCCCCAACCAGGGATTGAACCCATGCCCCCTACAGTGGAAGTGCGAGCCCTATCCACTGAACTGCCAGGAAATTCCCCCTAGGTATTTTTCCCCCCTGGGTATTTTAGTTTTACTTTTTGATGTGATTTTCAACAGAATTTTTTTTTTTTTTACTTTCTAAGAGTTCATTGTTAGTATACAGAAAAATAACATATTTCTGCATATTAATCTTGTATCCTGCAGCTTTGCTGAATTCATTTATTGATTCTAATAGTTTTTGTGTAAAGACTTTAGGGTTTTCTATGTAATGTATCATGTCATTTGCAAATAGTGACAGTTTTACCTCTTCCTTTCCAATTTAGATGCTTTTCATTTCTTTTTCTTGTCTGACTATACAGGGAAGTATAACCATCATTTCTTTAAATTAGCTTTCTGCCTCTTTCTCTCTCCTCTTTCTGGGACTCTCATAATGCATATATTGGTCCTCTTTTTGATGTCCCATAATTTCCTTGGGCTTTTGTCACTATTTTTCCATTTTTTGTCTTTTTGTTCCTTTGAGTAGATAAACTCAAATGGCCTTTTCTTCAACTTTGCTGATTCTTTCTTATGCTTGTTCATGTCTGGTTCCTCTAAGGAATTTTTTAATCCAGTTATTGCATTCTCCAGCACCAAAATTTGTTTTTTTCTTTTTTATATTTTCTCTTTGTTGAAATTCTCATTTTGTTCATAAATACTTTTTCTGAGATCCTTGAGCATCTTTATGATAGTTATCTTGAATTCTTTGCCAGGTAATTCATATACCCCTGTTTCTTTAAGGCTGATTTCTGGAAATTTATTTGTTCCTATGACTGGGCCATTTTCCCTTGTTTGTGTTCTCTGCAATTTTGTGTTGGTATCTGCACAATTGAAAAAACAGTCAACTCTCCCAGGCTTTATGGACCGACATCATACAGGGAAAAACTTTCACCAATCAGCCCAGTTAGAGATTCTGAGGGCCTCTCAAACCTTTTCTGTGGATGTCTCTTCTCTAAACTTGGGCATGTAAACCGCTAATTAGAGGGATTTGCTGGTTTCTTTTTTCAGTAGTTTGTAATCTCTTGCTCCCTCTGTTGTCTGTCTGCTGTACTGCGGGCTCTTTGAAGCAGCAGCATGCTGGCCAGCTCTTTTTTTGTTCTCAGCGGCTCCCCAAGCAGTACAGAATGCCAGTTCCTGTTTATGCTCTGAGACAGGTGAGACAGAAGCTAGTCCTTGCATAGCCCCCTGAAAAGCCAGAATGTTGGATGCACACTCCACTCCTGTCCCCTGAGGGAGAGGCCACCAAGCTGTATCAGTCTTTGTCTACTGTGGTTCCCCTGGAGCTCTAGCATGCCATCCAGCTCAGCAACTCCAGGCATCTAGAGCGTGCTAGTTCACATAAGTGTTCCAAGACAGGTGAAACAGAAACCAGTACTTTGGGCAGCCCCCTAAAAGTCAGAACATCGAAAGTAAGGTCTAGTCTTCTCGTTCACTCCCCAGGGAAAAGCCAGGAGCTAGAAGTTTGATCTAAGATTGCATAGCACCATAGCAGGGAAAGAGACTACAGCAAGAGATTGTCACAGATTTTCCTATGGACTTCAGTGTGACCGGATGCATGCTTGAAACAGTATTTCCTTGGGAGGAAGGAAGCTCTGGGGCTTCTATTCTGCCATATTGCTGACATTACTCTCTATACCATTGACTTTTTTTTTTTCAACAGGAGAGAGAAATAAACTTCTACTGTACTTAGAATTTTCTCAAATATATTTTTTCTTTATAAGCAGCTAAATATAATTTGAATGGATGCAGATAGATGCCTGCTTTGGATGGTAGATGAAACTAGATGAAGTCTTAAAACTTTACAAATCTAGGATGATCCAAATGTAAGATTCAAATTATTCTTCTTCTCCCAAATATTTTATGAAAAAGAGGAAATTTTAAGAAATGATGAAAATGAGAACAAACAAAACCTAAAGTCAACAGAAGGAAGGAAATAGTAAAGATCAGAGAGGAAATAAATAAAAAAAGAGATTAAAAAACAATAGAAAAAGTTAATAAAACCAAGATCTGGTTCTTTGAAAAATTAAATAAGATTGACAAGCCTCTGGCCAGGCTCACCAAGAAGAAAAGAGAGAGAATCCAAATAAACAAAATAAGAAATGAAAAAGGAGACATATCAGCTGATACTACAGAAATACAAAAAACCATAAGGGAATACTATGAACAATTATATGCCAACAAATTTGACAACCTAGAAGAAATGGACAAGTTTCTAGAAACATACCGCCCACCAAAATTGAATCAAAAAGAAACAGAAAGTTTGAACAGACCAATCGCTAGAACTAAAATAGAATTTGTAATTTAAAAAGTCCCTACAAAAAAAGGTCCAGGACCAGATGGCTTCACAGGTGAATTCTACTAAACATAACATACCGATCCTTCTCAAACTCTTCCAAACAACTGAAGAGGAGGGAACACTCCCATGGACATTCTATGAAGCCACCATCACCCTGATACCAAAACCAGACAGACACCACCAAAAAATATTAGGAAACTGGACCCAACAACCCATAATAAAGATCACACACCAAGACCAATGGGATTCATCCCAAGTTCACAAGGACGGTTCAACATATGCAAATCGATCAATGTGATACACCACATAAACAAAAGAAAGGAGAAAAACCACATGATCATCTCGATAGATGCAGAAAAAGCATTTGATAAAATTCAATATCCATTCATGTTAAACTCTTACCAGAGTGGGTATAGAGGGAACATATATCAAAATAGTAAAAGCTATATATGACAAATCCACAGCCAATATAATACTCAATGGTGAAAAGTTGAAAGCCTTCCCACTAAAATCTGGAACAAGACAAGGATTCCCGCTCTCACAACTTCTCTTCAACACAGAATTGGAAGTCCTAGCCACAGCAATCAGACAAGGAAAAGAAATAAAAGGTAACCAAATTGGAAGGGAAGAGGTAAAACTGTCATTATATGCAGATGATAAGATACTATACATAGAAAACCCTAAAGACTCCACACAAAAACTACTAGAACTGATAAACAAATTCTGCATGGCATCAGGATACAAGGTTTACAGAAATTGGTTGCATTTCTTTACACCAACAATGAAATATCAGAAAGGGAATGTAAAAAAACAATACCTTTTAAAATCGCAACCCCCAAAATAAAATACTTAAGAATAAACCTCACCAAGGAGGTGAAAGACTTATATGCTGAGAACTGTAAGATATTAATAAAGGAAACTGAAGATGATTCAAAGAAATGGAAAGATACCCCATGCTCTTGGATTGGAAAAATTAATATTGTTAAAATGGCCATACTACCCAAAGCAGTCTACAGATTTAATGTGATCCCTATCGAATTACCCATGACCTTTTTCACAGAACTAGAACAAATAATCCTCAAATTTATATGGAACCAGAAAAGACCCAGAATTGACAAAGCAATCCTGAAGAAAAAGAACAAAGGAGGAGGCATAACCATCCCAGACTTCAGACAATACTACAAAGCTACAGTAATCAAAGCAGCATGATATTGGCACAAAAACAGACATATAGATCAATGGAACAGAATAGAGAGCCCACAAATAAACCCACACACCCACGGTCAATTAATCTTCAACAAAGGAGACAAGAATATACAATGGGTAAAAGACAGTCTCTTCAGCAAGTGGTGTTGGGAAAATTGGACAGCTGCATGTAAATCAATGAAGTTAGAACATGCCCTCTTACCATAGAGAACAATAAACTCAAAATGGCTTAAAGACTTAAACTAAGACATGGCACCATAAAACTCCTAGAAGAGAACATAGGCAAAACATTCTCTGACATAAATCATACCAATATTTTCTTAGGTCAGTCTCCCAAGGCAATAGAAATAAAAACAAAAATAAACAGATTTGACCTAATCAAACTTACAAGCTTTTTCACAGCAAAGCAAACCATAAAAAACACGAAAAGACTACCTATGAAATGGGAGAAAATATTTGCAAACGATGCGACCGACAAGGGCTTAACTTCCAAAATACACAAACAGCTCACACAACTCAACAACAACAAAACAAACAACCCAATCAAAAAACGGGCAGAATACCTAAATAGACATTTCTCCAAAGAAGAAATACAGATGGCCAATAGGTACATGAAAAGATGCTCAACATCACTAATTATTAGAGAAATGCAAATCAAAACTACAATGAGGTACCACCTCACACCAGTCAGAATGGCCATCATTAAAAAATCTACGAACAACAAATGCTAGAGAGGGAGTGGAGAAAAGGGAACCCTCCTACACTGTTGGTGGGAATGTAAGTTAGTGCAGCCACTGTGGAAAACAGTATGGAGGTTCCTCAGAAAACTGAAAAATAGAATTACTATATGTTCCAGCAATCCCATTCTTGGACATATATACAGAGAAAACTATAATTCAAAAAGATACATGCACCCCTATGTTCATAGCAGCACTATTCACAATAGCCAAAACATGAAAACAACCTAAATGTCCATCAACAGATGAATGGAGAAAGAAGAGGTGGTACATATATACAGTGGAATACTACTCAGCCATAAAAAAGAAGGAAATCATGCCATTTGCAGCACCATGATGCAACTAGAGATTGCACCAATGCAACTAGAGATTATCATACTAAGTGAAGTAAGTCTGGAAGAGAAAGACAAATACCACATGATATCACTAATATATGTAATCTAAAATATGACACAGATGAACCTATCTATGAAACAGAAACAGGGACATACAGAATAGACTGGTGGTTGCCAAGGGCAAGGGGGGCGAGAGAGGGTTGGATTGGGAGTTTGGGATTAGCAGATGCAAACTGGTATATATAGAATTGATAAACAACAAGGTCCTACTGTATAGCACAGGGAACTGTGCTATTCAATATCCTGTGATAAACCATAAGGGAAAAGAATATGAAAAAGAATGCATATATATGTACGACTGAATCACTCTGCTATACAGCAGTAATTAACACAACATTGTAATTCAACTATACTTCAATAAAAAGTTTTTAAAAACAAATGATGTAAACACATAAAAGTGTAGTTCCCAGGGAAGCAAGATCTCCTCTTTGATTTTCTTGTCATTTTTACCCATAGGAAAATAATGGCTTTCATGCTGTTTTGGTTAATTAGAAAGAACAGGACAGACATCCAGATGTTAATCCCTCCTACTCCACATCTTTCTTTGGTCTGGAAACTAAGTCTGCATCAGAAACGCAAGTCAGCTTGTATTAAAAAAACGGTCTGATTTTATTTATACTTAACCACTTGGTAAATGAAATAAAGCCATTAGAAGAGATAATAGACCTCAGATTTAAAAATAAATGTTGAGATGAGATAAATATCTCTGCTTTTCCATGACATTTATCTGGCAGCAGGAACCTATTAGACTGTCATGATATTCTATTCCACTGACTTATTGCCAGGCTCCCTTTTACAGAAGGCCAATCTTTCAGGTGCCTTTACACTCCTCATTTATATATACTTACCTATTTATCTCTTTTGCATTTGCTAGTACTCGGTATCTGAATTCCAATTTTGTACATCTCATGCGAAACTTAAAGTCCAAATGTACGGTGTTCTTGACAGAAAAAAGGCTAAATGTCCCCATCTGAATAAACACCCATTTTACTGAGTAGTGGTGGCCTGAAGGTTCAGTTACGTGGAGGTTCTAATTGTGAATTTCAAGTGACCGTGTAGGAGCCACTCTCACCCGCACGTTCAATAGAAAGAGAATATTGACGGTTTTCTAGAACATTTAATTGAAAGAGAAAATATAATTAAAGACTGAAAATACTAATTTCTTTTCTTAACTAAGTTTGTCTTGTACAACTTCCAGCCAATAATAAAAGCAAATTTCTCTATCAATCTTTCCAGAAGCAGCTCAAATAACCCAAAAAACCAAAGATATCTTGAAGGTTTTCTTTAAAAGTTGTGAGACAGTGATAAAGTAAGGAGAAATGGTGGAAATCTTCCATTGTATTGAAAAGATCGAAAACCACTGAGTCAAATATCCCCCTCATGTAGTGCCCGCCTACCCCTCTTTGCAGACATGCTCACCAGCATGGCTTTATGTCACATGTTTTTACTTTCCTGCCCACTCGTACCACTGTAGAACCAGAAAACCTCAAAAAGGATTTGTATTCTGTCTTATGCATTAGCAACAAAATTTGTCAACTTGAATCTTTATTACCGGCGATCACATCACAGCTGAAAAACACGGCATAATCTCTCTTTTCACCTTAGAAGTTGAATTTGTCACACTAAAAAAAAAAAATTCTTTAAGCTTGTAAATGGAACATGTTTGATTTAGGAATCATTGAGAAAGAATAAGCAAACCAACCCCCGACCCCTGCCCCATGACTCTCTTCTAAGGAGAACCAATTTAGAACAAGACACAGATACAAGAGGTTAGGTGGTAAGCAGGCAGTGGGAATTCACTTTTTGAAGCAACTACATGCAGAATAATGATGACTGTGGACAAACGCTAACATGTATTCAGTGTTCGACAACAAGTTATACCCTTTATAAGCTTTATTGTAACCGTTTTGTGAGGCAGATTCTATTATCACTGCCAATTTCTAGATGAGAAAACTGAGGTTTAGGAAGGTTAAATAACTTTCCCAAGGTCACACAGTTAGATTTGGCGGAGCAGGAATTTGACATCAGGTCTCAATGCAACACCTCCACTGATTCATTTCTCAAGAGCTGTTCTCAAAAAGCTCTTATTCTCAATCATCTCCTCCAACATGACTTCTACAACTGTTCCAAACATGTTCCCTTGCTCCTCTCCCTACCTCCCCAGCTTCTCTAAACAAATCACGGCAAACTACTTTAAATGATCAAAAACCCGAATCAGTCCAGACCTCTTTCTTTTGCAAATGACAGTCACCCACTTGAGCAAAAGAAAAAAACGTACTGGGCCTTATAACTGAATAGTCCTTCAGATAAGGCCAGGTACAGGCATGCCAACAATGTCATCAGGTCACACTTTTTGTCCTTTACTCAGTTCTGCTTCCCACTGTGTGGCTTATCCTCGGCTTGGTAGGATGGCCACCAGAAGCAGCAAGTTAATCCTTTTACTTTAGCAATCCCAGCTTTCCCAATGTTTCTAGCGGAGAAAGCTCAGAATTACTTCTCCTAGAGCAGGCCTGGGATATATGCTTCCCCTTGGGGACATGGAAATCATTTAGCTCCACTCAAATCACACGTTATGGTAATGGGGGATGGTTGTCTTTCAAAGGAAACTCAAGATATTATTGATAGAATGTAATGGAAGCTGGGTTGGCGAGCACAACAGACCTCGTTCTGACGTCTAGCTGCACGCCTTTTCCCATATTGTCACTATATTATCCCATTTCCAAAGCTTACCTCCATCAGCCTCCTTTAGTCAGTCTTACTGAATTTTGAGTGCATCTTCAGGACTTAAGTGCTGACATTTTATATCTATATATGTCCCATAATAAGACTATAAAGTCACACTCAACAGTTTCAAAACTGTATTCGCCATTGTCCTTCCCCTCCTGCCCCATACCTATTCTACTACCTGTACCCTTTGGCTTGGTGTAGAGCACCTCCATTGGCCTAATTGTCTAGAGCAGAAAACAGCCATAATCTTTGACTCTTATCCTACATTACGCTCACATCTAGTTGGTCATCAAACCCTGTAAATCCTATCTGCATAGTATCTCTTGACTCCTTCTAAGTCCCTCCATATTTCCTGCTACACACCTAGCTCAGATTTCCTCATTTCTTGACTCTTCTACTTACCATCCCAATACATCTTACTCCTTTCAAATATATTGTCCAATTTTCCAGAAAAATAATCTTTCTAAATCACAGATATGATCCCATCACTCTCCTCTTTACAACCATTCAGTGACTCCCTGTTGTACGACTGCCAGGGATCTCAGTTTCCTTATTGTTAAAGGAAAGGATTCAATTAAGGATCTCTTGGATCCTTCCAGCTCCATAATTCTTTTCATCTTTGCCAACCTAAAGCAGTTATTTTTCTTTGGCCATCTGGCAATGGCTTTTTCTGCCTTTTGGATTATGGGCTAAGACTCAGGTTCTTTCTGGGTATCACTCCTTACTGTACCTCAGAGGAACGCTGGGTCAAGCTATCTTGAGAAGTCATCTCACATTGAGAACAGCTGGAAAAGTGTAAGCATGGGCAGTGCAGAGTCAAAATCAATATAAATTATTTGAGACATATCTGATTCTTAACGACCACCACTTACATTCATGAAGCTGTCTACAGATTGACTGTCTAAGAGAATAAACTATGTTATATTTCTGATATTGGAACTTCTTCCAACAATGAGAACTATATCGATGCAGAAGTAGAAATACTGGTTTATCATAAGATGAAGAGCAGAAATGTTAATGCATTATTCATTACTACGTTATTATTTGACATCTGTTGAACTATACCATCACAGAGATCTTTAATCACTCCTTTCCTCCTAATATCCTGAATATTGGAGAAAACCTTGGAAATGACTACATGTAGGAAACTGTTATAACTTTCAAGTTAAAAGAATTTATTCTAACCAAATGAACACCTCCATCTCCACTTGCCGATTTAAGGTAACAACACAGATTCATCAATTTAAAATAGAGGCATACAGGGCCTTCCCTCGTGGTCCAATGGTTAAGATTTTGCCCTCCAATGCAGGGGGTGTGGGTTTGATCCCTGGTCGGGGAGCTAAGATCCCACATGCCTCGTGGCCAGAAAACCAAAACATAAAATGAAAGCAATATTGTAACAAATTCAATAAAGACTTAAAAAAATAATAGAGGCATAGATTTGCTGTACACCTGAAACCAACAAAACACTGTAAATCAACTATACTCTAACATAAAATAGAAATTAAAAATAAAATAGAGGCATACCTGCCTTAGCACTGCCCCATACAGCAATGATTTACTATAGTACATTCAAACCTTATATACATACACACACATTATAGTACCCACAGAAAAATAGTGAACATATTTTTCTCACGTCCAGTACAGTAGGGTGTGCATTATTACTTGCTCTTGGCCAATGTGACTGATCAAACTGGGCTGCCCCTCCTTCAGATGGAGCAATGAGTGCCAGTCCACGTACTTATTGCACCTGGTTTCTGATTCTGCCATTACAGTGTGTGATTATGTTTGACTTATAATAGCTAAAAACAGCTCCAAATTGATAATACTGGAGCTACAGAAAAAGAGACAAGAATCAAATCCTATGTTAAAAATGCACGTTTTTATGGCCGCCTGTGCAGAGGAGCACAATCAGGAAACTGGTCAAGAAAGCAGGCAACAAAGCTCAGCCATCAGTCAGGGATCGGTGGAAGTTTGTGATATTATCAAGGGTACCACAGACATCAATAAATATCTACTGAGCAAATACTCTGTGCCAGGCATTAATCTAGATGCTGGGGATAAAGCAGGGAACAAGACAGATGAAAACTCCTGCCCTCATGGGGATGACATTCTAGTGCCGGGAGACAGAAAAGAAAAAACATAAATCAGTAAAAATGTTTGGACACTAAGTAAATACCTTTTAGACACTAATGGTTGGGGGAAGGGTTGTAATTTAAAATAAGAAGTCCGGGGACTTCCCTGGTGGCGCAGAGGATAGGAATCTGCCTGCCAATGCAGGGGACACGGGTTTGATCCCTGGTCCGGGAATATCCCACATGTCACAGAGCAACTAAGCCCATGTGCCACAACTACTGAGCCTGCACTCTACAGCCCGTGAGCCACAACTACTGAAGCCCACGCGCCTAGAGGCCGTGCTCCGCAACAAGAGAAGCCACTGCAAGGAGAAGCCCATGCACCGCAACAAAGATTAGCTCCCACTCACCACAACTAGAGAAAGCCTGTGCACAGCAATGAAGACCCAATGCAGACAAAAATAAATAAAAGTTTTTAAAAATGATAATTATCCATTCTGTGTAACAAGTTCTTTTTAAAGAAATAAAATAAGATAAAATAGGAAGTCGGGGAATACTTCACTGAGAGAGATTTGAAGGGGCAAGACATGAGTATATCTTTTGAAGAGTATATCAGGAAGAGAAAACTGCAAAGGAAACTCTCTAAGTTAAGGCTATGACTAATACGTTTGAGGAACATCACGGCAGCCAGGGTGGCTAGAACTGAAAGAGCAAGGGGAAGAGGAAAAAGAGGAGAAGTGGGGGAAGTGATGAGGCCATTCTATGGACTCTGAATTTAGGCCATCCTATGGACTCTGAAATTTACTTTGAGGGACATGTGGAACGTTGATATCATCAGTTAGAAGATGATAATGGCTTACATCATTCTGGCTGCTACTTTGAAAAGAGCCTAAAGAGGATGAAAGAGCAGAAGCAGGAGAAATCTCCAATTAGGTTGCTGAGCTAAAAGATCAGAGATGTGGCACCCGGTTTGGGCTGGGAGGCAGCCCCAAGGCCCCAGCTGGGCTGTCCCAGGCGGCAGCTGTCAGTGTGCCATGGGAGAACTGAGAACGGTAAGGTGGCTGCACCACGCTCCTTGGCTCTTAGACGCCAGAAGACGCAGATCTGAACAAACCACTTGACCGGAGGGTGGAGACAAGATGCGGAGTGAGCTCATCCCCCATCATGAAAACACCAATATCACTACTAACTGCTGAACAAGCATTGATTTAAAAAAAAGGCTGAAACCTATCAAAAAAGATATCCTACATCCAAAGACAAAGAATGAGACAGTAGGAGGGGTGCAACCTGATAAAATCAAATCTCATACCTGCTGGGTGGGCAACTCACAAACTGGAAAATAATTATATTGCAGAGGTTCTCCCACAGGAGTGAAAGTTCTGAGCCCCACGTCAGGCTCCCCAGCCTGGGGGTCTGGCATTGGGAGGAGGAGGCCACAGAGCATCTGGCTTTGAAGATAAGTGGGGTTTGATCACAGGAATTCCACAGGACTGGGGGAAACAGAAACTCCACTCTTGGAGGGCACAAACAAGGTCTCGTGCGCACCAGGACACAGGGGAAAAAACAGCTGCCTCCTAAGAGCCTGGGCCGGACCTACCTGTGGGTATTGAAAGGTCTCCTGCAGAGGCGGGGGTGGCTGTGGCTCACTGCAGGGGCAAGTAAACTGGCAGCAGCACTTCTGGTGAGTACTCATGAGAGTGAGCCCTCTTAGAGGCCGCCATTTTCTCCCCAAGACCTGGCCCTACCAGACAGCCTGTAGGCTCCAGTGCTGGGACACCTCAGGCCAAACAACCAACAGGGTGGGAACACAGCTCCACCCATCAGCAGACAGGCTGTTTAAAGTCTTCTGAACAAACAGCTGCCCGATAAACACATCCCCTGACATGGCCCTGCCCATCAGAGGGACAAGACCCAGTTCCACCCACCAGTGGGCAGGAACAGGTCCCTCCCACCAGGAAGCCTACACAAGTCTCTTAGACCAGCCTCACCCACCAGGCGGCAGACAGCAAAAGCAAGATGATTACAATCACAGAAAGTTAGACAAGACGGCAGAAGAATACGTACTAGATGAAGGAACAAGATAAAACCCCAGAAGAACAGCTAAGTGAAGTGGAGAGAGGCAATCTACCTCAAAAAGAACTCAGGGGCTTCCCTGGTGGCGCAGTGGTTGAGAGTCCGCCTGCCGATGCAGGGGACACGGGTTTGTGCCCCGGTCCGGGAAGATCCCACGTGCCACGGAGCGGCTGGAACCATGAGCCATGGCTGCAGGGCCTGCGCGTCTGGAGCCTGTGCTCCGCAGCGGGAGAGGCCGCAACAGTGGGAGGCCTGCGTACCACAAAAAAAAAACAAAAAAACAAAAAAAAAAAACAAAAGAAAGAACTCAGAGTAATGATAATAAAGATGATCCAAGATCTCGGAAAAAGAATGGAGACACAGACCGAGAAGATACAAGAAATGCTTAAGAAAGAGCTAGAAGATCTAAAGAACAAACAGACATGAACAATACAATAACTGAAATGAAAAACACACTAGAGGGAATCAATCGCAGAAAAAATGACGCAGAAGAACGGATAAGTGAGCTGGAAGACAGAATGGTGGAAATCACTGCCACAGAACAAAAGAAAGAAAAAAGAATGAAAAGAAATGAGGACAGTCACAGAGAACTCTGGGACAATATTAAACACACCAACGTTTGCATTATATGGGTTCCAGAAGGAGAAGAGAGAGAGAAAGGACCTGAGAAAATATTTGAAGAGACAATAGCTGAAAAATGCCCTAACCTGGGAAAGAAAACAGTCACTCAAGTCCAGGAAGCCCAGAGAGTCCCATACATGGTAACACCAAGCAGGAACATGCTGAGACACATATTAATCAAACTGACAAAAAGTAAATACAAAGAAAAAATATTAAAAGCAACAAGGGGAAAGCAACAATTAACATACAAGGGAACCGCCATAAAGTTATCAGCTGATTTTTCAGCAGAAATTCTGCAGGCCAGTAGGGAGTGGTATAATATATTTAAAGTGATGAAAGGGAAGAACCTACAAGAATACTCTACCCAGCAACGCTCTCATTCAGATATGATGGAGAAATCAAAAGCTTTACAGACAAGCAAAAGCTAACAGAATTCCGCACCACCAGACCAGCTTGCCAACAAATGCTAAAGGAACTTCTCTAGATGGAAAAGAAAAGACCACAGCTAGAAACAAGAAAATTATGAATTGAAAAGCTCAGTAATAAAGGCAAACATAAAGTAAAGGTAGGAAATCATCCACACACAATTATGATATCAAAACCAGGAATCGTGAGAAGAGGAGAGTACAAATGCAGGATACTGGAAATGCATTTGAAATGAAAAGACCAGCAACTTAAAACAATCTTGTTTATTTATAGACTACTATGTCAAAACCTCATGGTAACCACAAACCAAAAATCTACAATAGATACACACACAAAAAAGAAAAAGGAATCCAAACACAACAGTAAAGTTAGTCGTCAAATCACAAGAGAACAAAAGATGAAGGGAAGAAAACAAGACCTTGAAAAACAAATCCAAAACAATTAACAAAACGGCGGGAATTCCCTGGTAGTCCAGTGGTTAGGACTCTGCACTTTCACTGCTGAGGGCATAGGTTCGATCCCTGGGCCTTTGCACAGCAAAGGAAACCATAAACAAAACGAAAAGACAGCCCACAGAATAGGAGAAAATATGTGCACACGATGTGACCAACAAGGGATTCATCTCCAAAATATACAAACAGCTCATGCAGCTGAATATCAAAAAAATAAACAACCCAATCAAAAAATGGGCAGAAGACCTAAATAGACATTTCTCCAAAGAAGACACACAGATGGCCAAAAAGCACATGAAAAGATGCTCAACATCACAAATTATCAGAGAAATGCAAATCAAAACTACAGTGAGCTATCACCTCACACCAGTCAGAATGTCCATCAACAAAATGTCTACAAACAATAAATGCTAGAGAGGGTGTGGAGAAAAGAGGACCCTCCTACACTGTTGGTGGGAATGTGAACTGGTGCAGTCACCGTGGAGAACAGTACAGAGGTTCCTTAAAAAACTAAGAACAGAACTACAATATGATAAAGCAATCCCACTCTTGGGCACATATCCAGAGAAAACCATGGTTCGAAAGGATACATGCACCCCCAATGTTCACTGCAGTGCTGTTTACAATAGCCAAGACGTGGAAGCAACCTAAATGTCCATCGCCAGATGAATGGAAAAAGCAGATGTGGTACAAATATACCATGGAATATTACTCAGCCATAAAAATGAATGAAATAATGCCATTTGCAGCAACATGGTTTGACCTGGTGATTATCATACTAAGTGAAGTAAGTCAGACAAATATCATATGATATCCCTTATAAGCGGAATCTAAAAAAATGATACAAATGGACCTATTTATAAAATAGAAACAGACTTGCAGACCTAAAACACAAACTTACGGTTACCAAAGGGGAAAGGTGGGGGGAGGGATAAATTGGCAGTTTGAGATTGACATATACACACTCCTATATTTACAATAAATAACCAACAAAGATCTACTGTATAGCACAGTGAATTCTGCTTGATATTCTGTAATAACCTAAATGGGAAAAGAATTTGAAAAAGAATATATATATATATGCGTAACTGAGTCACTTTGCTGTAAACCTGAAACTAATACAATATTGTAAATCAATTATACTCTAATATAAAGTAAAATTTTTTTAAAAGTCAGAGATGCATCTCCAAAGAGAATGTGCTATAAGGACTGGACATAGCACTGATTCAGCTATCTAAACCATCTTCAAAATGCACGCTTTGAGCAAAACTTTGGAAAACTTTCTGAAGGTAATTTCAAGATGGTTTATCCCATAAAATGTACTAAACCTTACATGTTGATGTTTGACAGTTATACAACGACTTTTTTTTTCATATTCACCCTTAGATAGCAATGATTTTCGTAAGAGAAGCCCTTTAATTTTAATATGTTTTTCCTGGATAGTTCTGCATAATTTTTACATGATTTCCTTGATGAACCCACTAAAACTATTTTCCACCCATAGTTTTGCAAAATCCGTATACTAAGGAAATACTGAGGAAGAGCTAGGAACTGGGCAATTCAGCAGGATCACAGAAACCACGTGCTGGGAGCTGCCTGTCAGCAAATGCTGCTAGAGATTCTGTAAATATCAGGAAAAATCCTGCAGGTAAGGGCAAAATAAATGGCTTTGGCAAGTTTTGTATAGGCTGCATATTTCTTGTGGGGTCAGTGCTACTTCTAAAGAGTCCAAGTAGACTATTTTGGAACACAACTTTCTGTGTGCCTGCATACTTGCTGTCTCCCTGCCTAGATTCCTCCATAAAAAGCCTCTTGAGTGCACTGTTGATTACAGGGATTTTATGGCATTGGATGATGGGAAGCTAGCAGGATGTTCTAGTTACCACTGCTGAAAAACAAATTATCTTAAAACTTAGTAGCTCAAAACAACTATTTTATTTTGTTCATGATATTGTGGGTCAGGAATTCTGGAAGGGTTTGGGATGGGGTTCTCATGCAGCTGTAGTCATCTGAAGGCTCAACTGGGCTGTATATCCAAGGTGGCTCACTCACATAACTGTCAGTTGATTCTTTCAGCTGGGCTGTTGATCCAAGCACCTACAAATGGCCTCCTCACGTTGTCTGCGCTTCCTCACAAAATGGCAGCCTCTCTTAGATTCTTACAAGGTGGCTCAGTGCTCCAAATATGAGTGTTGCAGCATGTAACCCGGAAGCTGTATCTTTTTTTATGACCTAGCCTTGCATGACATGCAGTGTCATTTTGATCACATTCCATCGGTTACAAGTAAGTCATAAGCCCACTCAGATTCTGGAGTCATAAGCCCACTCGGATTCCCACTCAGCCCACTCAGGGGGCACATACCTTACCTCCTGATGAGAGGAGTGTCAAGGTCACATTGTAGAGGAGCATGTGGCAGAGCAGATATTGTTGGGGCCGTAGTTGGAAAATATAATCTCCCACACAGGGTTAGTTATTAAAAATAGAATGTGTGAAGTCACTGAATTCAAGGTAGAGTATAGAGGTCACCAGACTTCGTGGAGAAACAAAGTAAGGAGGCAGAAACTGCAGAATGTTTACATCCTCACATTCAAAAGAGCAAAAGGATCCAAGAAAACAGTGGGAGTTTAATCAAGTCAGGCTAAAGTTTCAATAAAGGCTTCACTGCATGCTACACCCCAGGTGACCTTGCTAACGGTTCTCTTACGGCAATGCATTCATCATTTCACAGACTTTTAGTGAGTGCCTACTCCATGTGCCAGGGACTATTCCAGGCTCTTGGTACACATCAGTAAATTAACGGGGCAAAAAGCCCTACCTTCACGGAGAGTATATTCCAGTGGAGTCATGATATTAAAATCAACAACACTGCTTGCAAATTAAGTAAATGACGATTAGAGGCGAGGCTTCACGTGGTCTGACTAGCTAACTTTGCCCTGAAGAATGTTCTGCGCCGAGAATTTGCCAGGTAACTGTGCAACAAAGTGGCAAGGTCTTTGGGAAAGACGTTTACAGGTAAAAGGGTTAATTTCTCCTGTGAGTTTAAGAGGGCTTCTAGATACCACTAATGTCTTGCTTCTCCCACGCCAGGCTGTTTCTCATCCATCTTGTGACCTTTGTTCTACTTGCGGGCATCACTGCAGAAAAGAAACCCCTAGGAACCCTAATACTTCACCCCACCCTGTATACACACCCTTTGTCATGTAGCTTTGGACTTACATAAAGACACCTTGTATTTCCTGAGGTGATTTGCCAATAGAATAAGGCAGACAAGAGCGTGTCAGCTCTGAGACCAGACCTAAAGAAGTCTTGCATGTTTCCTCTTGTGCTCTGGCCCCTCTGCCATTGCCATGCAGTCATGCCAGCGTTGAACTGCTGCAGGATGAGACATGTGGACCACAGCCCAGTCAACCCAGTCTCCCCAAGCAACAGCCAGCCCGCCCCCAGAGCGCAGCCAAGATCCCAGACGCGTGAGCAATAAACTTACTATGATGCGCCGCAAGATGTTGTGATTGCTTGTCATGCAGCATTTTTTGGCGGGAGGTGGGAGGGGAACACAACTTGGAAAAAAGCAGAGCTCCTTGTCTCGGACACCTGCTTCCATTTTATTTTGAAGGCAATCAGCCCAAGTCCCTTTCATTGCTGCTGCTGCTGCTACCTTGGTGCTGGGCTGTGTGGAAGGATAATCAGAGCCAGAATGAACAGAGTTGCCTCTAGATTCATGACGAGGGTGAGGTGGGGAGGAATAAAGTAGAATAAGGCTTCATTTCTGCTTATGCAGGTTTGCAGTTGATGACTCCTTGCCCAAAGGGGCAAAAATCACTCCTAATGCCTACTACGACTGAGGGATGAGCAAGAAGCCCCAAGGAGAAACAGAGCATTCCAGATGCTCCTTTGATACCGTTAGCCCATCACACTCCCTGCCTAAAAGTGGACTTAGCTTTCTATTATTATAATGAAAAATGAACCTGTTTCGGCACGTTACAGGAGAACGGAGGCCATGCCATCCGCTCTATGGATGTGTCAGTCCTGGCGGTCACCTTGGCAAACTGAACTTCTCCAGAATACATCAAGCAAGGACAGAGGGGCAGCCTATTTAATCTCTGCTTCCAAATCACTGCGACAATTAACACTTTTCAGGAAAACAATTACCTCCAAGCAAAACTGGCCTTTCAAGTAAGTGGAGTTGCTGCTCTCCCAACAAAGTGTCAGAAACTTTTCCAGGAGTCACTCATTCTTTTGGGTCTTGCACCGTCCCTATCAAAATGCAAATACCGCTGCGAAAGGTGAGCTCTTTGGCCTTCACTAGTCAACACTTTGGGAAAGGAAGAATTATTTCAAAACAGCTGACCAAAAGAAAGGCAATTCATGTGTTTAATTGTTCATTTTCTGTCTTTCCCACTGGACTGTAAGCTCCAAGAGGTCTAGGACCATGTCTATTTTGTTTATCCATCTACTTTCAGGGTCCAGGACCCATACGAGACACTCAATACGCCTGCGGCGGGTCGGGGTGGGGGGCGGAGGAGCAGACGGGAAGAAACATGGGAAGGAAGGAAAGGAGGGAAGGAAGTAACTAAGGACACACAGAAAAGGGTCAAAACGCCTAATTAAAATTCTCAGCAGCGTTTACCCTTATATTCACTAGTTAATGGCCTCAAGACATTTATGGGGCGCTCACTACGCATGAATGGGGGTCGGGGGCGGTCTCTAGAGTAGGAGAAAGACCCCCATCCCTTACCTTATCCTGGTGTGGTTCTTTGAACTTTTACTCCTGGATAGTCCAAGAAAAACAACACGACGGCCAAGGCCGAGAACAAATTACCCTATGGGGCATTTCACCGTTTTACTGCACGAAACGTGCGTGATGCATTCAAATCCCTCAGCCTTCGGGATGAAACACTCAGAATGAGAAAGCCAAGTTGACCAAGACGAAAAACAAGTTTCAGGAGGGCGCTCAGTTTTTTCCCAGTAGCCTCTACTAGTTGCGTGGCTTCTCGACCTTTACTGTGCATGAGAATCACCTGGGGATCTTGCTAAACATGCTGATTTTGATTCACTAATCAAAGACTGCTGGGGTGAAGTCTGAGCTGCTGCATTTTTAACATGCTCCCAGGTGATGCTGATCTGCTGACTCGAGGAGGGCCACCCTGGAGTACACGAGGGATTCGAGGTCTTCACCTCCTCCGCCAGGTGTGCGTAGACCCAGCCTCAGCGTTCCGGATCGGTGTCCCGCGCGTTCCTGGCCTTCCGCCGAGAGGGGAGGAGCCGGGGGCGGAGCGAGAGGAGTGGCGCGGCCCCCGCGTGGGTCCTGCCGGAGATCACCTCGGCCCCTAGGAGAGGCGGCCGAGCTGCGGCGGCGCAGGAGGGGGCGGGTTCGGCAAGGGCGCGGCCTCTGTGAGGGGAGCGCGAGACGCGCATCCCCCGCGCTCGCCGGGGCCACTCGGGAGCCTCGCGGCGATCCGGTGCCCCACTTGGCAATCCGCTCCGCGCTCCTGCCTCGCGCCCGCCTCCTCTTGTCACCTCCCGTCTCAGCCTCCTCGCTCCATTCCGGCCGCATCCACCGCCATCCGAGTGCCTCAAAGAGCGAGAGGTGGTGCGCGGGACCGCAGGGCGCGCCCTCCGGCAGACCCCAGCCCGGCCTTGGCGGGCACGGGCGGCAGCATGGACACCAAGCGCTGCTTCGCCAACCGCTTCGATGACTACCAGGGCAGCCTGCTGGCGGGCCAGTGCGAGGAGGCGGTGGCGCCCTTGGTCACCGCCACCATCGAGCGCATCCTCCAGGAGCTGCCCCCGCTGGGGGGCGGCGCTGAGGGCCGGGGGGCGGCGGCCGCGGCCAGCAGTTGCCAGGGAGGGCTGTACGGCGGCGTGGCCGGGGTGGCCTACATGCTCTACCACGTCTCTCAGAGCCCGCTCTTCGCCGGGGCCCGGGAGCGCTACCTGCGCTCGGCCAAGCGCCTCATCGACGCGTGCGCCCGCGCCGAGGAGTGGGGCGAGCCGGACGCCGACACCCGCGCCGCCTTCCTGCTCGGGGGCGCGGGCGTGTACGCCGTGGCCACGCTTGTGTACCACGCCCTGGGCCGGTCCGACTACGTGCAGCCGCTGGGCAAGTTCCGGTCTCTGTGCGCCGTCTGCGCGCCGGTTTCCTTCCTCGAGTGCGGCTCCGACGAGCTGTTCGTGGGCCGCGCGGGCTACCTGTGCGCCGCGCTCGTGCTCAAGCAGAAACTCGCCCAGGAGGTAAGAGGCAGCCCCGGCCGCGAGGCGGCGCTCGCCGCCTGCCCGGCCCTGCCCCGCCTCCCTGCCCCGGACTCGCGGCTCCGGGAACAGCGTCCCTGGCTGTTCTCCACCTCTCTTTGTTACTCTTTGTCTGACATTGTCGTTTCTTGAGTCCCTTCAGGTTTATCTCCTGGCTTTTTCCCTCTCCCTCTTCTCCCCCCACCCACGCTCAGTCTCTCGGTTGGGATTCTGAGCCTTCGCGCTTTGCTCGTGTTTTACGGCGGACGTGGCACCTCCCCAAAAGCCTCTTTGCCCAGTAGTTTTCTGGAGGCCCTTTCAAGTGAGATATTTTTTAATCCCAAATGAAAGAGATTTCCTTTCCTTTGACCCTCCTGTCAAAAGCTGAAGCACCCTCGAATGTTAGAGTACTAGAAAATAATAGAAGTTTGGGGGGCTGATTATGCTATTATTGTTTCCATCATTAAGGTGAAGGTAAGTGGCTTCTGCGATCCCCAGGTCTGTAACCCAGAATAACTGCCCAGCTATAGGTCTGATGTGCTTCCTGTGTTGCTTTCTATTCAGTTCATTTTATGGCTCTCAAAATGCATATCTGATGGGGTGTCCTCTTTTAAATAAATGTAGACAGAATTTTACCCCATTGTAATCGAATGTGTTTTTGTTTCTTTCATTTTCAAATGTGTCTTTAGGATTGTCAGGACGACAGCATACTTGACAGGGCAGGTTTTCTTAATGAATAGCTTTCCAGTGGCTCCTTGAAGTGAATTGGATTTCACAACTGCATATGGGGTGTGTTTTTTGTTTGTTTCGGATTCACTTTGAATACAGCCTGTAGATATTAGAGGAGAATGTGCCAGTTCCTATAGAGTAGGGAAAAAAAATCCTCCAAAGGATCATAGTAACTAGAGCTGAAAGAGAGGTACTTTCATTCATAACCCACTGGAGCCAAATATTGTTCTAGGGAGGAAGTGACACATTTAACTTGGCTCTGTTTGGACGAGAGCGGCGTTTGAAGAAAACTTAAAGGCACACAGTGTTTTTAAAGTGTAATTAACTTAGATAACTTCTACAGAGGCAGGCTTGATTTTTGTTTTAATTTACAGCAGGTTAATTCAAGTGAGAAAAAAGATTACTAAAGACTGCACTGTACTAGCAGGGAAGCAAAGGGCTGTGTGACAAAGTTGTCTTGAAATAGTTCACTCTGCTTCTGAGTCATTGTTATCTGCTGGCGGTTTCCCAAGGGCCCTTCCAGTTGTATAAAACCTTTGAGAAGGCCACAGGGCAATTTACATATCATTTACATTATATTTGCATCTGCTTCTCAGACCTTGCTGTCTGGCGGCAGGCAATTTTCAAATTGTGCGGGTCCCCCCCCCCCCAGTTGTTTTCCTTAAACTTGCTGCTTTCCCTTTCTTTGCTTTTCTCTGGAATGGAATAGCAGAGTGGGAGACCCATCAGGCTACGCAGGTGGCAACGGATCAGAAGGACTCCTTGCCCCAAGACTGGTGGCCCAGGGCCAGTCTGCAGTGCTGATCCACAAAGACATTTATTAAGACCTCTCTTTTGCCCTGCTGCCAAACCAGATCTCTCTTTTTATACTAATCAAGTTGAGGTGCTCTGGCCTCTGCTCCCAGGACATAGAACAAGCGCTGAGAGTAAAACAAAAAACAAAACAAAACCCATCTCTTAGCCTGAGCAAATCAGCTAGTCTCAGTGCCAGCCTCAGCTGTGGTAACCCCAAAAGTTCAGGCTTGAAAGGCGCAGGGCAGAGGCTAAGCACGCCAGGCTGGAAGCCCTTTGAGGGGAAAATACAAGTTTTCTGCACCATCCCCACCCCCACGTCCTAGCCTGCATATGGCTTTGCCCTCAGTAGATGACCCATAAGCCTTGAGTAAATTGAATTGTGAACTTCTGTCATTTCTCTATAGTGTGTCATTCTGTCCTGGGTTTCTTTTCCTCCAATGTCATTTATATTGACTTTCCTCTGGCTCGGTTACCACCCTAGTCTAGCTCAGCCCTACCGTACTAGGCACATCTTTGCCACCTCATAAGTAGCTGAATGAATGAATCACCCTATAGTGGGATCAGTGCAATGTATGTACTCTGAGCTGGCTTCTCTCACTCAAGCCGTTCCATGTATCTCTGAGACCCTAGGTTTCTTTAAAACACTTTTCATTATGTCACTACCCTGCTCAACATCCTGCAGTGGCTCCCTATTACCTTTTCTCTAGTGGCTGCTCATCTCACTCGCCGTTAGACCTAAGATCCTTAAAATGGCTGACGAAGCCCCATGTGACCTGGCCCCTGCTTACCTGTTCTACTTTTTGCTCACTCGGCTTCAAGCAGACCAGCCTTCTTGCTGTTTCAGGTATTTATTGTCTCAGAGTGTTTGTACTCTCTGTTCCCTCTGCTTGGAATACTCTTCCCCTAGCTATTTTTATGGTTAGCTCCCTGACCTTGTCCAGGTTAGCTCCTCAATGAGGCCTTCCCTATCCACCCTATTTGAAACTGCCACCTGTCCCCTGACTTATGCCCCTTTCTTACTGCATTTTACTTATTTTGTTTATGTCTTTTTTTTAAATAACAGAACATACTTTAATTTTTAAATTTATTTATTTTTGGCTGTGCTGGGTCTTCGTTGTGGTGCGCGGGCTTCTCACTGCGGTGGCTTCTCTTGTTGCAGAGCACAGGCTCCAGGCGCCCAGGCTGCAGTAGTTGTGGCACGTGGACTCAGTAGTTGTGGCTCGCAGACTCTAGAGTGCAGGCTCAGTAGTTGTGGCGCACGGGCTTAACTGCTCTGTGGCATGTAGGATCTTCCAGGACCGGGGCTCGAACCCGTGTCCCCTGCATTGGCAGGTGGATTTTTAAGCACTGCACCACCAGGGAAGTCCCTGTTTATGTCTTCTTAATTAGAATGTAAGTTCCATAAGAGTAGAGAGTTTTTGTTTGATTTCTGTACTTAAGCATTAAGACAGTGCCTGGTATATATCTGGGTACTCAACTTGCCTTGTTTTGGTGGTGCAAATATTATCTACTCTGTGGCTTGCTTCATCACTCAGTTTTAATGGCGTCCCATTTATCAATATCTTCCTTTATGGTGGTGCTTTTGGTGTTAATGTTTAAACAAATCCTTTCCTATTTCAATAAAAACTTTAAAAAAATCCTTTCCTACTGCCAAGATATCAGTAAATATTGGTTGAATGCGTGAATAAATGAATACTAGTTTCGTACAAACTTGACCTCAAATCAAACTTAACCACTAGACCAGTGTTTGTTAAACTTTAACATTATAGACCTCACCTGCAGATCTTGTTAATAAAATACAGATTCTGATTGAGCAGGGCTGGGATCGGGCCTGAGATGCCGCATTTCTGACAAGTTCCCGGGTGATGCTGATGCTGCTGGTCCAGGGACCACACTTTGACCAGCAAGGCAATACAGTGCTGCATAGATTTAGGCATTATACCAGCCACGTCTATTAAGACACCGTTTTGTGAAGCTTGATATATTTATTTATAAGGTTTTAGTTTAGAATACTGATCACTATATCTTACCATGCTTTCATTATAAGGATCCGCAAGAGGAATTTCTGTCAGGGCTTCGAAACAGGAAGAGTTGAGCTCCTCCTGGAAATGGATTGAATTTTTTAAATCTCCAGGATAAACTGTGTAACTGATTGTGTTTCTCACTTTATGGTGGCTACTAGGAAGCATATGGCAGAATCGTGGTCCAGGTAGCTTATGTACAATACCTTATCACGTGTATTTTTGCATACTAGACTTTGCCCTGGGTTTATCTAATTTTTTTTCGTCTTTCATTTACGGTTTTCTGAATTTTCTTCCTTACATTTGATTTTATTATTTTTGTATATAAGATTCATACATTAAAGAAAGTGTGTGTATGTAGAGAGAGACAGACAGAACGAACCACTCTATCCAGGTAATATACTTTTGGTTAATTTGGCCCTCCTGGAAATACTCAAGGGAAATAGCTTAGAGGGTTTGTTGGGCAGATAGCCTTGAGCAACACAGCACTAAAGTCTTAAGAAATCACACCATAAATACTTGCATTGGGTCTATTCTGCTTTCCAGATTGGTGGAAATGTTGCAGGGAAAAGGAAGTTAGAAAGTATGCTGGAGGGATTAAGGCGGAGGCCTAGGGACCGCAGTTAAAATAATAACTTTTGCCCCCTGGTGACCTTGGACAAATAATTTAACATCTTGGAGCCTTAATTTCCTCGCTTGTAAAATGGATTAATAATAGCTTCCTCCTTCGCTTAGTCTGTCATTCATTCATTCAGTGAATGTCAGGTTTCCACGTGTGCCAGGCACCTTGCTAGATGCCAGGATTGAGCAGTGAACAAAAATCAATATATAGTTATGTTGTCAGAAGGGCTTGGAAGGAGGTAAACAGGAAATAAGTGCAGGTGGGGCGGGAGAGGGGAGGGGTGCCGCCTGGCATACATTAGCGGGGAAGCGTTCTCTGCGGAGGTGATGTCCTAGCTCATCACTGAAGCATGAGAATGAAGTGGCTGCCTTAAGGGCAGGCATTCCAGGCCTTGCTGTTCCTAGGGGACAGCAAGGACAAAGCCCCCGAGGTGGGAAAGTGCTTAGAGATTTCGAAGAAAAGGAAGGTGGCCTGCCCAGCTGGAGCAGAGTGCGCAAGGGCTAGAGGGCTGGAGACCAGGCAGGAGCTGTGAGCAGGGGAAAAGCAGATCCTGCAGGGCCGGGGCAGTCCAAGTTAGGAGTTCGCACTTGTTTCAGGTTGAAACGGGAATGTCTTCATCTCATTCACCTTTCAAAAGAAGATTTCCCTGGTTTTCTGTGTAGATAATGGGTTGACCAGTATTAAGAAGGGTCACAAGGGGGGCTGATTAGAGGGGGTCTAAACCCTTTTGTGCCAAGGACTCCTTTGTAAATCTTGTGAAACCTACAGTACCTCTTTTTCAAGGACATTTTTAGATGCATAAAATACACAGGATTACAAAGGAAGCTAATTATATTAACATTCGGTTACCAACACATTTAAAAAATGTGTGATGCAGTAGCATACGTGCTGCTTGATTAACACATTCAATAAGGTTTTGCAGCGGGGCCTAAGGATTATTGTACATTTGTATCATGAGGGTCAATGATATTTCAAGATATCTTCAACAACTGCAGCGTGACATGAATATATCTGTGATTTCTATAGGTGGCAAAGTCACAAGTACTCCTGGGTGGTTCGTGGTCTGCATTCATAATGAAAGGAAATGCCAAGTTGTTTAAATAAGATTGGAGAAAATATAGATGTGATTTTCTTTTCCCAAAGGGGACTGTTCTGGAAGTTGCTGCAATGACTCACCCTAGATAAAGTGCCTAGTGTAGTGCTTGACACAAAGTACCTGCTTAATGAGATCAATGGTATTTCCCTTTGCACTACTAACAAAAAATCAAAAGTGATTCTGAACATCACATAGAAAATTATACCCAATACAAGGAATCTATCTTACAGCCATGATTATAGGAAAACACCTTTTACCAGATTGTTAGTTGTGTCCTTAGCTCATTGCTAAGGCAGGTGGTTGGCAGCTGTCTAAGCGGGGATGCCTTTAGCTGCAAATAATGGAATGTCCAGTGGAAAATCATCTAAATCAGGTAACCGGGCCACACAGCAGGGGTTGAGCGGCGGGCAGATGAGAGAGCGAAGCTTCATCTGCTGCTCTCCATCGCTCACATTACCACCTGAACCATCCCCCCCCCTCCCCGTCCATGGAGAAATCGTCTTCCATGAAACTGGTCCCTGGCGCTTCAAAATAATATACCTTCAAATTATAACTATATAACTTTTCTAGGATAGTCACTGCAAAGAGCTATGGAAATAAATAAATAAATAATGAACGAATGAATGAATGAATGAGCAGGCCTAAAGAAGCTCCATCTCTGCATCAGCTTTGGTGGTTTATGGAATGGAATGTGGACAACAAAGAAAGGCGATCTGAATACTGTTGTTGTAGGCACACACTTTGTAATCATTATGAGCAACCGCCATGTATTAAATACTTATGAAAGGCCCTAGAGATACAAAAATGTTACTAGACACTTGCCCTGTCCTCAAGAGCAAAGCAGTCTAGATGTGGAAACAAAACACACACATACACACATAATAGCTTCCATGAGCAGTGCAGAGCTAGTGGAACTTAAGCTACTACAAGAGTGTTGTCATGAACAGCAATGGAACTGGCTTTCATTCATCTCCATGTAACATTTGAACAGAATATATGTCCATCTATTTTTCCTCATTTCCTCTTTATTATACATCTATAAGGTAGTCTTAGCCCTATTTGATAGAAGGAATTGAGATTCAGAGACATTAAGTAATTGATCATGGACACTTAAACAAAAATGGAAGAGCTGAAATACGAAATCTGATCTACACTATAACATTATGGATGTCGTATATGTTAACAACAAGAATGAAACTGATGGCTGAATTGTCCTGGGCAAAGTTATCTGTAGGATGCATGATAGATGCATTACAAACCTATACAATTCTCTTAGGGTCATAAGACTATAGCATCGCTGATTTATTTCCCAGTGAAAACAATTGCACACATGCACACATTGAGTAAAAAACACTGCTGCCATCCCCTAGTAAGACAGTAACGGGAATGACGTGACACTAAAATGACTTACAGATTCATTCCACATATGATATACTTCCTCTACACTGACCTTCCCTTTTTTGAAGATGGGAGGTTGTAATCATTGAGTTTTACGTACCTGCAGGTCCAATGTGCAGTGTTTATGAATTAGCTGAATACAACATGCCTCTGAATGTGAGCTATTCAGCCTTTGCCTGTTCTCTGTTCCCTTACTAACCTATCCTTTCACACTCAGTTGTATGTGTTCACTGCCAGATGATTAACCATTAATCGGATTAACCCTTGAACAGCTCCAAGTACAGAGGGTCTTCCCTACCATTCTGGCATCAGGAGACAGTAGTAGTTTACCTCAAGTAGTGAAAAGGACACATGGAACTGGAATAAAGAAGACATAAGTTGGAATCTCAGCTATACTCTGAACTAGCTGTATATAACCATAGACAGGTTACTCAACTTCTCTGAGCTTCAGTTTTCACATCCGTAAATCAGGAATAATGATATTTGCCTCCTGAACTTTGAACAGAATGCTGTATATTGAATACCTCTCTATGCACCTAGTACTCGAAAAGAGCTGATTTACTTTCTCATCTTCTTTATGGTTAGATAATGTGACAGCAATCATTTTAATCACATGAAGTTGTATTTCAAGAGCATGACTTCACCAAAAATATATAGATTAAAATGCCATGTTATGTTGCTGTGTTAATGAATGGCACATTGAACATAAGAAGCAAATCACATCTTATAAATGGACAAAAGTTCAAATGATTTCTTGGATAACAAAAAGCTTCACCACCAAATACACAAATATTTGTTCTTATGATCACTGTCATGTTTTTGTTCAGTTCTGAATATCCAGTTTCTCTGCAAGAAATTTACAAGTTGTCCTATTGATTGTTTTCAGAAGGGATATAATGCAATTGGTGATCAGAATACATAAGAATTGAAGATAAATTAATTGGGAAACTTGGGATCATTGTTAAAATGAACTTGTGTGGTAATGTCTTTCTGACTTTTAAGCAGGAAATTTTTGTCACTGATACTTTTTACTTATGGGCTAGTATTTGCTCTGAAAACAAAGTACTTGCCTGTAAAAAGAAACTACTTAATGACACACAATTGTGTATGAAAATATCAGATTTAACAGACATGTGCTAGTTATCATGTTAGGGTTTTTTTGCAACATATGATATCTTATTTCTCATTTATCCTCACAAAAGTGAATGAAGCAAAAATTATCCCTATTTTACAAAAGAAGAGACTGAATTCAGAGAAGCTAAGCTATTTGCTCATAGACACTTAGTGAGTTTCTGGCAGTGCCAGAGTTTAACCCCAGAGATTCAAACGTCAAGCACAGCATCCTTTACATTCTGCGACTACTGCTATGAAAATCAGAAATGCTGTACTGGGTCAGATCAGTGATTTATTCAGCTCTCAATGCCGGTGCTGGGAGTTACAGTATAACATGGAGGCCAGGGTAAAAAGCTGGTACCCCAGGACAGAGATCAGTCCCGGGATCAAAAGTCAGAAGGCATACCTGATTGAGCATTTGAGAAAACTTAGTGAATTACACCAGGCAAGCACACACATATCTGAAAACACACAGGACAAAGCATGACAGGCCAGACCAAGCAAAGATATGGGAACTAGAAAGGCCTAAATCCTAGAGACTAAGGCAAATATGCAGGAATCTGGAAATTCACAGAAACCAAAGGGCCTGGCTCAGTATTTAGGAGAACAGACAGATGGTACCAATAAAAAGGCAGGTTCAAAACCAATGCAGCCCATTTCCTGGCCAGGTAGCTTCTTACACACTTTAACCAGGACGACAGATAGTTGTTGAAAGAGCCTCTCTCTCTAATACTGATCTCAAAGAACAGTTTGAAAGCTTTAAAGCGTATTCTATCTTTCATATCTAATACCAATCAAACTCTTTTTTTAATCTACAAAACATAGGGTGAAAAAAAACAATCAAACACTTACACTTCTATTGGTTGCACAAAGACCACTAGAGGAAAGAATTAAAAAGCACACATTTATAGGATATTCTGAAGCATTTTTGAAAAATCACAAAGCTTGCATTTATGCTCAGAGATGATTAGGCAGAAGGCATTTCAGGATGCTGGGAAAAATCGGCCCTTAACAAAAGGTACTTGTCTCTAAAGGAATAACAGCTAAAACGCCTTCAGCTTATTGTAGTGAGAGCACAGACAATGACATCATAGAAACAGCATAAATCACAAAGCACTTACTGCTTAATGTCATCATATGGAAGCACATTTTGCTGAGGTACATATAATGGATGGGAACACTTTCTCCTTAATTACATGTGTCACAGGAACAACACGCACTATGAGACATGCTGATCAGTGAATCTCAATGGAGCTCAATCTGCCCATTTCTCAGAGCCACGTCTTTGAAGTATACTTGATAAAATAAAAGTACCTTGTCTTTTGTCCATGTCATAATCAGAGATGCCTCGTACCCTCCCCTGATATAAAAAATACGGCTACGTTAGGTGGGGCAACCTAGCCAAATGCATTTATATCTCAAAATTCACATTTCTTGGGTCTTTGTTTAGAATAGCACACCCTAAATGCCAACTCCTTACCCAGGCTTTCCTTCCACTAAGGCTTGGGCTCTGAGCATACTCAAACTGCCTTTTCCATGTCCAAGTCAGCATGGCTCTTGAGCTTACAACAAAAACAACAAGCATAACAGCTACTAATTACTGAGCAGTTACTATATGTCAAGCATTGTGCTATGCGCTTTATCTCATAGAAATAAAGGCAGTGTTCTTGCCGCTGTCAAAGGCCAACCCCTCCATTTATGCTCTGGATTCTATCTCCTCCTGTTTTCTCTTCCTTGATCGCTCCTTCTCTAACAGATCACCTCTGCTGACATATGAACATGTGCTAGAATTTTCGATATTTTAAAAAAGAGATCCTTCCTTGATGACACATCCAGCTATCATCCTCATTAGTCTATGCTTCTTCATAACCAAACTTCTCAAAAGGGTCCAATTCAATGGATATTTCTGCCCTCATTTTATACAGTTGACAATGCCCTCCTTCTTGAAACCTACTTAAAAGGTAGGTTTCCTTCTTTTATTTTTGCCATACCTCTTCATCTCCTTCACTGGTTCTTCATTAGCCATACCCCCAGAGACTGATCCTGGACACCCTCATTCCTTCTCTTTCTAAATTCTCTCTCTAGGTTATGTCATCCAGTGTCATAATCTTAAAAATACAGGATATTGACTACTCTCAAAAGTATATCCCTGGTCCATAATTCTGTGAACCCCAGACCTGTAGAAAAACTGCCTATTTGAAACTTTTATATTCCTATTCCACAGGCACCTCACATTCACATCAAAAACTAAACTTTGCCATTCCCAAAACTTATGCCCAAGTCTACTCCTCTCCCGGTTTTCTCCATCTCAATAAATGGTACCACTACAGAACCAGTTGCTGAAGCTAGAGACCAAGGTATCATCCTTTATCTCAATCTCTACATCTATCATCTTTACTTATTTATTTATTAGTAGTAGTGTTAACAACACTTGTATCAATAATAAGAGGAGATAGCGTTCTTGAACACCTAGTATGTGCCAGGCACTGTGCTAAGTGTTATAGCTGTATTAATTCATTTAATCCTCATACCAAGCTTTTGAGGTACGTACTATCATTATTCCCACTTTATAAATGAGAAGACTAGAGCCACAAGATGAAATAAGTTGCCTGAAGCCACACATCTATTAAATGATAAAGCTTGGATTTGAAACAAAGGCATCAGGCTCCAGAATCCATCCTTTTAGCCACTACACTAGGCTGCCCTATTTCAGTTAGATGTACAATGTGCCTCTGTATTTATTAGATGTTTTGGATGGGCAGCTGCCCACTTGCCTGGGGAAAACAGCCTTCAATGACAATCTCCCTGTGATTCAGTTAACCTTCTAAGATATACATTAATACGTATGTAGAAAGTTAAGCTCAAAAAGGTAATGTAACTTGTTTAACAACATAAAGCTAGTAAGTGTTGGAGTTAGAACTTAATCCAACTCTTCATGGGTCCAGAGACCAAAAATTTAACCACCAGGCTATACTCAACCTTGTTGAGTTTGCCACACGGACAGCTGTAAACAGCCATCATCCATTTCCTCATCACCACACCACAGACAATCAAATCGCAGCCAAGCTCTTATGGTACAAAGACAACTTTGCCTTAGGATCATAAAGTTATTAGCAGCTATGCTCAGTTTTAAAGCCATATTTCATTGTTAGCCATTCTGAGAGACATGAGGCCATCCTGGGAAAGAAGGACTAGTAGAGAATAAGATGAACAATGAAAACACTCTTTGTCTACAGGGCTGACTGTGAGGCTTCCTGCATGTACAAAGATGAGAGTATTGACCCACCATCAGTAGGGCGGAAACTCAGGAATTCTTTCTCTAATAGCAGACATGGAAAGCTAGTATACATCTAGTCACTTTTTTGGGGGTTCCTCTGAACAACTTCTGTAAAATAACCTCCAGGGTAAGAGCACTGACTGGAGTAATGAATTAGAGTTACACTACAGTCCATGGGAAAATCAAATCCATAGCTCTGGCCAAAGTATGTCAGAGAAAAGTCATACAAGTTATATAATATCCTCAAAAAAAGCAATTTTTTTCCAAGCTGGTCACATGTCAAAGTGCAGAAAGAGTAAAAACATAGAGGGGCTCTAGGAGATTGGCTACAGGGAACCATTAAAATTTTATCTATAAACATGAAATCTAACTAGCATGGGATTAAATTTGAAGGGGTTTCCCAAAACAGAAATTCTGCCTCCAAAATGTATATATGCTGGACTTGACTCTATTTATTCTATTAATTGCTCAGTTAAAAACTTATATGATGTCAGTAGAAGGACAAAATGAAAAGCATAGGAACCAAAAACAATAGGAAAAAATAGGAAAGGGGGAGGGAGGGATGGAGGGAGGGAGGGAGGCAAGTGGCCCAGAATGAAACAGAAGGACATGAAGCAGAGGACACAGGAGATATTAAACAATTAGCTTTGGCATTAGAAAGCTAAATGTAAAAACATTTACAGAATTGCTTACACGGACTTTATCTTATACTACATCTTAAGTCACAGAACTCTAATGCAAACACACTGCATGTGCAAAGCAAGATGTATTCATATGCACTATAAATCATAATGAGATTATTTTAAATAGCATGACTCGGCTCTTAAGCTATCTGTTTCTGATAATATTTACATAACAGGTTTTACATCTTTAGAAGGGCATTGGCTGTCATTCAGTGTTTCCTGGCCCATGTCTCCTATGTCATCTACAGACTTAGCACCCAAGTTTGTCCACATATGGTTACTCGGTTCTTTGTAGATGGAAGGGCACCACAAGCCGAGGAATGCAGACAGCCTCAAGAAGCTGGAAAAAGCAAAGACATAGATTTTCTCCTAGTGCCTCCAGAAAGGAATGCAGACCTATACACACCTTGTTTTCTCCCAGTGAGACTCATTTTGGACTTCTGGCTTCAAGAACTGTAAGATAATAAATGGGTGTTTTTTTAAGCCGCCACGTTTGTTGTAATTTGTTACAACAGCCATAGGAAACAAATACATTTCCTTTCCCATTTCTTTGATTTCTAAGCCCTTTCTCTTTCTCCATTACTAATCTCATGCAATTTTTTCAATGGGAATATCAGCACCTCAATCTCTTATCTTGGTTTACCAAGCACAGGCTGCCAAAACCAAGGGATGTCTTCATCTTCACACACAGCTCCTCTCTCAGCTCTTGCCATTTAGTTACAACAATCCAAAGACCTGATGGATTAATTTGTAGCCTCAAATGACATCTGTCCCCTTCATTTATACCATATTCCAACTTTCTCATGTTATTGTCCTCCTACATTATTGTCCTCTCTTCCTCCTGGGCTGCTTCAGAGGGTAAAAGAACAAAAAAGGGATACAACCACTCATGTTGGTTACGTGGCTTTCACTTGCCCTGATGTAGAGACAAGACAAAGGCATACTTGTATAATGGAAACTGCCACACAAAGGGACAGAATTGGACATGAAGAAATGGATGTTTCATCTAAATCTCTGCCTCCTTACTGGTGCACAAAGAGAAAGACAAATGAGGGAGGGTGACGATGGAAGAATTATTATCAAAAATTCTATTACCCTCTAACAAATCAAAGAAAGGCAGGTAGGAATCCAAAGGTGTTCCTCTATGTACAATAATATGACAGTTCTCATTAATTCAATCAAGTGCCACTGAGTGGCTAAACTGTATGCCTGCCATTTTGCTCAGTTCTAAGGGTGCTAGAAATTAAGTAGGGTCATAGTCCCTTCCCTGTGGGAGTTTACAGACCTATCCTGTTAGGGTAACAAAATCATCATCTATTAAAGATTAGAAACTATCCCAATACAATATAAGCAGTGCCGCTGGTGTAGTGGTAACATGCAAGATTCCCCAATACAATATATTATCAAGAACTAAATCTTATGATTCTTATTCAATGAAGTATAAACTACAGAAAAAGGTGAGATCAATGAAGGCCAGAGTATGTGGAGAAAGCTTCTTAAATTGGTGTCCAGATGAGAAAGCCACTTTTTTGCCACTGACTTAATTTCTTCAGCATAAGCGCTCTTTGTGAATGAGGATGAAGATGAAGATATCTGTAAAGGTTCATTCCTAGGTCAGGGCTAGCCCATATGAGTCACTCTGCTTTCCCTGCTACTGAGAGCAGAGTCTTTACTCCTGGTACTCATTCTCAGAGAGACAGCTAGGATAATGGATTAAAAGAGATGGAAAAAAATGGAAAGAGGCAATAGGTGAAAAAAAAAAAAACAGTCTAAATAAAGCAAAGCTAGAAAGAGAGAGAAAGAAAAAAGTGGCATCCATCAGTCTCCAAAATGACAATTATAGGCTCCTCGTCAAAGCTCATAGCACTGAGGATAAGAGTCGTGAGAACTAAGCCTAACATCTCCCCAAATGCTGCTTCAGTGGCACAAAGACACAGCTCTAGTTTTTTTCCCTCTCTTCCTCTTGCCCACCAGGAGCTTAAGGACACCCTTGGAAGATGTATTCCAGATTGCTGGCAGCAGAACTCACTGACATTGGGCCCTGTTCTCCATACCGTCAATACTATACCCAAGATAATAATAATGAAAAGAAGCTAAATCTGACTCTATCGTGACGGGACTGACAAAGTGACCACATTGTAAGTGGCAGCCTGTAATTTACAAAAGTCTGGGAGGTATACAACTCTGGCCCAAAGAACATGGCATACAGCAGACACTCAATATATGCTTGTCGAATGAATGCTCAAACGAGTGACTGTACAGTACAGCATAAGCTGGAGAATATGGAGACTTTCTAGTATAATACCGCTAGTAATATGAACTTGCTTTCAGTGAACGTTCGTGCGACTCAGGACACTGTGTCCCACAAAGGATATTCTTAGGCTTCCAGTTCTTGCCTATCTCTTCAGTCTCCACTGATACCATCCTCCCACTTGCTCACCAGGCTCCACTGACCTTCTTTCAAATCCCCAGACGTCTTCTGCTTTCTGCCATCTCAGGGCAGTTGCATATGCTTTTGTCTCTGTCCAGAACACCACCTCTTCTCCTCACCCCACCACCACTGACTAGCTCCTACTTATCCTTGAGGTCCCTGGATTTTTCAATCTCCTATTTGAACCAGTATATAGTTTATAATATTCATGTAATTAAGAAAAACAGTTGATGTCAGGAAAGGTCTGTAATAGCATGTCCTTAGTGTCATTGTCATAGTTGGAAGAATAAGCTGATCAGACCATGAGTCTTGCCCATTGTACTAATTCTTAAATTTTGTGCCTAGTGTAGCCTAGTGACAAAGAAAGATACAACAAAGGTAAATTAAACAGAGTTGAGAACGACTCATTCTCTTTGATTTTTATTCTACCGTCCAAGAATCGGTCCCACTCCTCCCTGCACATTCCCTCCTGCAGCACATTTCCCACCACCACACTATCAATCCCCACTCTATATTCTGACCCCATTCAAAACTCAGAAAATGAACCTGCTGAAGTAATGGAAAAGTAACTGAAACCCCAGAAGAATGGGGCAATGAGTGTCATTTTGTTTCTATGCTCCAGTCTCTTCCAAGGCAAATGAACCTATGGGCCACCTACGATCAGAATCTATCCCAAGGACCCTCCCCATCAACGTGCCTTCACAAAACAGAGTTTACCAGCTATAGCAGCATAAATACTGACGCTTTTGTTAAGGCAGGAAAAAAACCCACTATCTTATTTGCTTTCATTCTCCACTAAGACTCCACTAGAAATTCATTCCTTGGCAATACTCTCATTGTGGTTGTAGTGGGAATGACAGCGTGGCCTCCACGAACACCATGATGCACAGTGGTTTCGCTCTCTCTGCTGTGTGACAGGAAAGATCTATAGGTCAGCTGTTGTGTTTTGGTCCAAACCCAAGCATGATAATGAGATGCTAATGTAGCATAAGGAAATCCCTATTTTATGTCATTAATAGAAATATAGACACTGACATATTGTAAACACTCATAGTATAAGGGCCCGGTATGCAGACCACCAAGAGGGTCTCCTGGGGATCTAGGAGCACAGGCTGAAAATTACTGAAGTTAGCATATTTTGTCATTCTATGTTCCTTCTTCAGAGGGTGCGATTTGAGGAGTGGTACGGTTGCCTCTTGAAATGAAGTTCAAAGCCCTTAGTTGCATTTCAAGTTTCTCAGTTGCCATTTGCATTGCCCTTCCTCCCATCATAATAAACTGTATTTTTTTCCTTCTCAAACTCATTAACCTATGTGAGATAAGAGACATTTCTTATTGGTGCAATTGCAGAACTGACAGAAAAGGGGGCCGGAAAGGCACCAAGATTCTATCTGGGCACATGGCTCGGGTTCCTGCCGCAAACGGCTTTCAGTCTCTCAGTCATCAGATCCTTCACTGCCTGTCTGCTGCTCCTTCGAGACTGTAACCAGAGAGAAGAGACCTTCTCTGAACCACTAGACAAGGTCATCATTCTTCCATTACCCCATCCCCACCATGGGACCCAGATACTGCTTTCTTCTGAGTTACTACTGATGATTCATTAGGACCCCATATTGCACACTAACAGACTTAGATGAAGGTCTATTATCCTTTATTTCCAAAACTAGCTGCTTCACCCATGTTCTCTATCCATTGCTCTTAGCCACCTCCCAAACTTTGTTCCCTCAATAACCTGGTTCCTTTTTACTGGCTCTTTTGCCAATGCTTTTCAAACATGTGTCGCCCCTTGCCCTTGTCCCCCAAAACAAGAAGTGGGGAAAAAACACATTTGGTTTGATTCTGCTGCCATTTTAGAAATCAATTATTTTTCTCCTTCCATTCAATACCAAACTTGTGAACATTTTTATCTCAACACCTCCATTTTCTCAGCAGCCCTCTGCTCCTTAAGCTCCTATCTTCTGTCTTCCATGATCATCAAAACACGGCAATTATTCTCTCAAAGGTCACGTATGACCTGCTCTCATCACTGTCTTTATTGTTGAACTCTGTAGTTTTCCCTGAGGTTGACCAGCCCCCCTTCTTGACTCGTCTCTTCCTTGTGTTTTGTTTTGGTAACTGTCCAATTCTGGTTTTCTTCTCCCTTTTCTAATCAGTTATTAAATCGCTCCCCACTGATTCTTTATCTCATCCAGGCAGGTGGGTATTAACTAAAGTTCTGTCTTCAGTCCTCTGTTCTTTTTGCCTCTAGCATTTTCTTGCTGAGGGGTGGGAAAATTTGATATAAAGCCAGAGTGGCAAACTCAAATGCTTACTAGGGCCAGACAGGTAATGTAGATAACTGAAGAAAAAGATGGATGGGTGTAAGATACAAACAGGGAGTATAGGATGCTGGGGGTAAACTATAGCATTAGCTTCTATTTCTAAGGGGTAGATGCTATACAGCCCCAGCCAATGTGTGCCGCGTTGGCCAAATGTGTCACCCCTGCCGATTTTTCATCAGAAATCTGAAGTCTGGATCTTTCTGCTAATTCTCAAAATTTCCAAATGTTAGTCACTGGTTCATTTTTTTTAATGATGTAGATTGTAGCAGTTAGGACTGACTAGGTTATACTGTATTTACACATGACCCCAGATTCTTAGCTTACAGCAAAAGGTTGTTCCTTACCCACATTACAATCCCATCGCAGGTTAGCTGTGTATCTGCTGCACATCATGTTTAGTCTAGGACTCAGGCTGACACAGCTACTTCTATATTCTACTTCTATCTAGAATACTGATAAACAAACTCGTAGCAGAAGAAAAAGAAAACCTGGTGAATCATGCACTGAAACTATGTACTTAACTCATGCTTTATCGTTCCTCTCCGGAATACTGCACATCACCTCTGCACACATTTCATTTGCCAAAACAAGTCACGTGGCCAAGGCTGACTTCAATGGGAAGGAGGAGTTTCATCCTCTCCCAGAGAGAGGCGGCAAGTATTTGTGATCAATAATACAATCTACTCTACTGGCCAAACACAACTATCAGTGGTCCATTACCAGTTTGCAACCTCTAAAGTTCAGTAAAGAGCAAGGAACAGAGACTCAGGAAATATGATTTGTCATTGCCACTCAGGACACTGGGCAAGTTACTTCACCAATGGGTCTCATCTGTAAAAGGAGGGACTCCGAATAGATGATATTTAAAGTCTCCTTACAGACCTACTATACTGAGTGTGTGAACAGCTCTGTACAGATAGAAAACTATTGAGCCTGAACCTGCAAAACTGCTTTCATCCAAGTCCCAGTACTACATTTTCTAAAAATAGCTGCACATTTTTACTTACATATCCAACCACCAGCATCCAGCAAGTCTTTTTTTTAATGAGAAAGCACCAATGCAGTTTATTTTAATTCTCCTAATTTATGAGAATAACTTCTTAATGCTACATCAGAAGTCAATTCATCAATACTGAATTCGGAAAGCACAATCAAGAAAGACCCAACTTTTTATTGGGACTACACAACTTAGCAGATACTAGATACCATGATTCTAGAACAAAATCAAAAGCAAACATCTGAAATATGCATGACAAAAGTTCTTAAACTCCAGGGGATCCATGAACCACCCCAAACTGTATACAAAAGATTGTGTAGTGCATGCATAGATTTTTCTGGGCAAAGGTCCTGTAACTTTAATCAGCTTCTAGAGGGGCCCAAACAGTACACGGGAGAATTCTGATTTCCTCTGTATTTTCAATAATGGAAGCCGTGGACCTTGGGAAGTTTACTTTTGCACGTTTAAGACTCAATTTTCATGGCAAGAGGGTAGAAAAGAAAAATAAAAGCAACTTGCGAGGACCGGGCAGGGAAAAACTCCAAAGTGTTCTTTACTTCATAAGTTTTAGTAACATGTTCTGGTTTAGAGAGGGGAAATGGGGACATCAGTGGTAACATCATAAGCTGAAGCAAGGAGACTCCTACAGGGATTTTTCAGGTCCTTAGAAAAACCAAACTTTAGTATGAATAAAGCAATAGCAAGAATGAAAAATGCAATTTAACTCAGGTCTAATTTTCTGTTTCTGCATATTAACAACTTATTTTTGATTTCTGAATATCAAAAACTTCAATCAGAATACTTTAAAAAATATTATTCTGCATGCACTTAACAAATATGACAAAAGACAAGAATCCAGTTGTCTTGTTCACATATATTTAAAATCGGCCAGGACAGATAATCACGAACACTTCACTGCATTGATCTGAGGGCATCCTACCTCTATGCACACGTTCATGTAACACTACTAGTAATTACCCTGGAGCAAAAATTAAAGGCAAAGCGGAATCACCCTACAAAGCAAGTTTAAGGGATTAAACGTCATCATCACTACGGAGGACAAAGCTGCTGCCTGTGGACAGGGGCCCTTCCTCCTTAACATTCCCTGAATCACCCACAGTCCCTCTCTCATCGGAATCTTCTTCCTTCTCATCTGACTCTTCGTTAAACCCCGTCTCAGAGCCTTCTTCATCAAACATTTTCCCAGAGCTTTCACCTTCGAATTCTGATTTTTCAGAGTTATTTTCTTCTACCTCTTTTTCAAGAATGTTTGCATTAAGTTCCTTCGCCGAACTCTCTTCCTCAAGGCCGTTCTCATCAGGATCTGTTTTGAGTCTCTTCTTTTTGGGCTCCCCTTCTGCACCATTCTCTTTCGACTCTTTTTTAGGACTACCCTCTTCATGCTCTTTCTCGGGGCTGCGTTCTCCAGACTCTCTGTCGGGGAAGTCTTCTTCACGCGCCCTTTTGCGACAGCCTTCCTCAAACACTCTTTCGAGGCAGCTCTCTTCAGATTCCTTTTGGGGACAGCCTTCTTCAGCCTCTTTTTCAGGGCCACTTTCTTTAGCATCTTTCTCAGAAGCATCGTCTCCAAGTTCTCCCCCATCTTCTGTTTTTTCAAACTTCTTTTCATCTGTAGGTTCTTCAAATTCCATTTCAGTTGCGGCTTCTTGAACATTCGTTTGAAATGTGCAAGGGTGAAACATATTTCTGGTGACGACAAACTCGTCGTCGTTCTCATCCGAGTTGTTGCCGCTCATGTTGCCGACTTAGCCCAGGTGCAGCGTCCGGGAGAGTGAAGAGGCCGAAGTGACGCTGGCTCGCCCCGCTGGGTCTCGACACCGCCGCTCGATCCACAACGCGGCGGGAGCGGGCACAGGAGTTCTGTCCTCCCCGCCGGCGGATTCTAAGATGACTGCGGGTCCCGCTGCAACGTCTGGAAACCGCTTGACAACGGAGGCCCGCTCACGCTGACGCAGTCGCCATTGTTGACGGCAGCCGCCATTGTCGACGCAGCCGCCATTGTCGACGCAGCCGCCACTATGGACGCGTCGTGACATCGCCATCCAGCGAGTCTTAATCCAAGCTGCTCTTCACTCCAACATTGATTTTCTTATTTGTAAACGGTTCCACTAACAATCCAACTAATATGTTTGGAATCATCCTTATCTCTTTTATTTCTCTAGTCCCCCATCTCCAGCTAGTCATGAAGCTCTAGAAATATTGTCCTCCTGATATTTCTTCCATCCATCCCTTCCTTTTCAGTCTGATTGCTATCAATCATATCCATGCTTCTTATCTATTCATATCTGAATAGCTGACCTGGCTTACTATCTTGGCTCTTGCCACTCCTATTGCTGAAGTGTCAGTGCTGTCATACAATCATCTCCTTACCCCATCCACGTAACTCCCACAACCTCAACCCTATTCAAAACCTTCAGTAACTCCTTGCTGCCTTCAGGTCAAAACTCCTTCACCTGACATTCAGGTTGCCTTCAGTAACTGACTATATAACTTTAAGCCATTTAATAAACAGATGCTCAACATCACTAATTATTAGAGAAATGCAAATCAAAACTAGAGTGAGGTATCACCTCACACCAGTCAGAATGACCACCATCAAAAAGTCTACAAATAACAAACGCTGGGGAGGATGTGGAGAAAAAAGAATCCTTTTCACTGGTTTCATCCCCACTATTGGTGGGAATGAAAATTGGTGCAGCCACTGTGGAAAACAGTATGGATGTTCCTCAAGAAACTAAAAATAGAACTACCATATGATCCAGCAATTCCACTCCTGGGTATATATCCAGAAAAAAAACGAAAACACTAATTTGAAAAGATACATGCACCACAATGTTCATAGCAGCACTATTTATAATAAAAGAAGCAACCCAAGTGCCCATCAACAGACTACTGGAGTAAGATGTAGTATATATACAATGGAATATTAGTCATAAAAAGAATGAAATACTGTCACTTGCAGCAACATAGATGGACCTAGAGAATATTACGCTTAGTGAAGTAAGTCAGAGAAAGACAAATACTGTATAACACCACTTAAATATGGAATCTACAAAGTAATGCAAATGAAAATACATGCAAGACAGAAACACACTCACAGATACAGAAAACAACTAGTGGTTGGTTACCAAAGGTGAGAGGGAATGGGGGAGGGGCAAGATAGGGGTACAGAATTATCAGATACAAACTACTATATATAAAATACACAAGCAACAAAGATATACTGCATAGCACAAGGAATTATATCCATTATCTTGTAATGACCTATCCTGCAGTATAATCTACAAAATACAGAATCACTATGCTATACAACTGAACCTAAGATAATGTAAATCACCTATACTTCAATAAAAAATTTAAGCTGTTTAATTTCCCTGAGCCTAAATGTCCCCACTTGTGAAATGGTCTTAATAATACTAGACAAGGTCATCATTCTTCCATTACCCCACCCCCACCATGGGACCCAGATACTGCTTTCTTCTGAGTTACTACTGATGATTCATTAGGACCCCATATTGCACACTAACAGACTTAGATGAAGGTCTATTATCCTTTATTTCCAAAACTAGCTGCTTCACCGATGTTCTCTATCCGTTACTCTTAGCCACCTCCCAAACTTTGTTCCCTCAATAACCTGGTTCCTTTTTACTGGCTCTTCTGCCAATGCTTTTCAAACATGTGTCGCCCCTTGCCCTTGTCCCCCAAAACAAGAAGTGGGAAAAAAACACATTTGGTGTGATTCTGCTGCCATTTCAGAAATCAATTATTTTTCTCCTTCCATTCAATACCAAACTTGTGAACATTTTTATCTCAACACCTCCATTTTCTCAGCAGCCCTCTGCTCCTTAAGCTCCTATCTTCTGTCTTCCATGATCATCAAAACACGGCAATTATTCTCTCAAAGGTCACGTATGACCTGCTCTCATCACTGTCTTTATTGTTGAACTCTGTAGTTTTCCCTGAGGTTGACCAGCCCCACTTCTTGACTCGTCTCTTCTTTGTGTTTTGTTTGTTTTGGTAACTGTCCAATTCTGGTTTTCTTCTCCCTTTTCTAATCAGTTATTAAATCGCTCCCCACTGATTCTTTATCTCATCCAGGCAGGTGGGTATTAACTAAAGTTCTGTCTTCAGTCCTCTGTTCTTTTTGCCTCTAGCATTTTCTTGCTGAGGGGTGGGAAAATTTGATATAAAGCCAGAGTGGCAAACTCAAGTGCTTACTAGGGCCAGACAGGTAATGTAGATAACTGAAGAAAAAGATGGATGGGTGTAAGATACAAATAGGGAGTATAGGATGTTGGGGGTAAACTATAGCATTAGCTTCTATTTCTAAGGGATAGATGCTATACAGCCCCAGCCAATGTGTGCCGGGTTGGCCAAATGTGTCACCCCTGCCGATTTTTCATCAGAAATCTGAAGTCTGGATCTTTCTGCTAATTCTCAAAATTTCCAAATGTTAGTCACTGGTTCATTTTTTTTAATGATGTAGATTGTAGCAGTTAGGACTGACTAGGTTATACTGTATTTACACATGACCCCAGATTCTTAGCTTACAGCAAAAGGTTGTTCCTTACCCACATTACAATCCCATCGCAGGTTAGCTGTGTATCTGCTGCACATCATGTTTAGTCTAGGACTCAGGCTGACACAGCTACTTCTATATTCTACTTCTATCTAGAAGATGTTTAGACAGTTTTCTATTTACTACTTACTTGGCTATTTCTCCCTCTCATTTTAATACCAATCAGAATTCATGGTGAGTGTCCTTCCCACCATGTATGTACAACTTTGATTCTACATCTCTTCATTTAATACCTAATCCTTATAAATATTTCCCAGTGACCTTCTGCTTGGGTTCATCAATATTATATAAATTTTATCAGTTATGAAATCAGTATACTCTTCTCACATTTTATAATGTGAATACTATATTGTTGTATCAATTATTTGTAAAAATAAGACCATTAAAAAAATTACTTTTTAAAAGTATGATCTAGTTAGGTCAGCTACAAAATGGGATACATTTCAAAATAACTGTGCTGAGAAAAAGGAGTCAGAGAGTTCTACTTGTATTAAAATTATAATGAATTAATTATGACATTTACTTTCTTAAGCAAAACTTGAAATCGGTAGCCAAAATAATGTGTAGCCCCATTTAATAATGAAATGGTTATCCCCCTTATTAGCATCACATCAAGCCCCCAAAACAGATTGAAAACTATTTACCAAAATTATAGGTGAAACTTTACTTATGCTCTTTTGTCATGCTTCCCAACTGAACATACTTAAAATTTTTTACCATATTCATAAAAATTCACTGTGAAAGAGTCTTGCCATATCATATAACACAGGTGCAGAATAGCAGGGAGCTTCAAGTTCTTGGCAAATCTAGTGTGCAGAATAGGTCTGCGCGAGCAAAACTACACAGCACCATCAAATCTCCACACATATCTATTCAAGTAAGATTAATCTTTGCATTCCATGAATAGCGACTTAAAACGCACTCATAAATGTAAAATAAGAAATCAAGCAACTTCTTTACATTTCCAAAAGAACAGGTAAAATTGTCTGGGACAGGAAAGTTGTAGCTAGAAAGATTTGCAGCACACTTCTGTTTCCAGTAATGAAGGAATTTATCTGTAAGTGGAAGTATGTGTATATACTTCACCCTCGTGAGAAGGGAACACAGCCATCAGGTTGTAGTATTCACCAACATCCTCACTGCAATCAACTACTCCCTTTTCACTCACTTCCGCACTTTCACTGAGGTTACTTAGTGTCTGAATCCCTGACTTGCTCCCTGTGACTACTCTCATCCACGTTCTTGATTTAAATATTCACAAAGACGATCCATTCAAATCCTGGCACTAGCTCCATTCGTCTGGTCCTCATCTCACTAGAGACACCAATCCCTACAGTCAGACTCTAGACTTTGTTCTGGGCAATAATTACACCAACTTCAAATCTCAATTTCAATTATTCCACCTTCCGATCCCTGCTTTTTACCTACTTGATCACCCCTTTTCATATTCCCAAACCTCCAATCCTTCAATTCCAACACGTTTCCAATCCAGTGACCCTTACCACTCTTTCAGCATTCATCGTGCCTTGCTTTCAGTTCCTTACTTTCCCAGCTTAGACTCCACCGTCCTCTCCTATCCCTTCTTTGAGTCTACTTTTAACTCCTTTGCCTCTCTCTCCCGCTCTTATATCCTTCTGAGAAAACCCCAGTCCTGGTTAAATCTTAATCTCTGCCATTCTTGTACTTGCACCCAAACAGTTAAATATGGCTACAGAAAAACACATACCACACTGACTGCTTACATATGGCATGAATCCTAGAAGAGCCTTCAACGCTAGCTGAAAGTTCTGCCCCATTTCCCTCATCAATATATTTTCCCATTTTCCAATGATCATCTTATTTCTGTCATCGATTGTCCAACACCCTGTTTCCATTTCTCCTTCTCAAAGCATTGCTTTGTACTTCACGGATAAAATTTTAAAAATTATAAGAGAACCGTCTTTTCCTCCCATCACCACATCTACCAGGCCAGTGACATCTGTACCCATATTCTCTATTCCCTTGGAGACAAAAGGATGAACTCTTTCTTCTACTGAGGCAAAGCCTTTCCTTTGTGCACTGGATCCCAACACTTTGCCATATTAAATATCTGTGAACACAGCCTGAAGGGGTTAGTGCGCCACGGCTAGCAGGGAGGGAGTCCGGGAGAAGTCTGGAGCTGCCGAAGAGGCAAGAGATCTTTTCTTGCCTCTTTGTTTCCTGGTGCGCTAGGAGAGGGGATTAAGAGCGCTGCTTAAAGGAGCTCCAGAGACGGGCGCAAGCCGCGGCTAACAGCGCAGACCCCAGAGACGGGCATGAGACGCTAAGGCTGCTGCTGCCACCACCAAGAAGCCTGTGTGCGAGCACAGCTCACTCTCCACACCTCCCCTCCCGGGAGCCTGTGCAGCCCGCCACTGCCAGGGTCCCGGGATCCAGGGACAACTCCCCCGGGAGAACGCACGGCGCACCTCAGTCTGGTGCAACGTCACGCTAGCCTCTGCCGCCGCAGGCTCGCCCTGCACTCCGTGCCCCTCCCTCCCCGCCGGCCTGAATGAGCCAGAGCCCCCGAATCAACGGCTCCTTTAACCCCGTCCTGTCTGAGCGAAGGACAGACGCCCTCAGGCGACCTACACGCAAAGGCGGGGCCAAATCCCAAGCTGAACCCTGGGAGCTGTGCGAACAAAGAAGAGAAAGGGAAATCTCTCCCAGCAGCCTCAGGAGCAGCGGAATAAATCTCCACAATCAACTCGATGAGCCCTGCATCTATGGAACACCTGAATAGACAACAAATCATCCCAAATTGAGGAGGTGGACTTTGAGAGCAAGATTTATTATTTTTTCCCCTTCTCCTCTTTTTCTGACTGTGTTTGTGTATGCTTCTGTGGGAGATTTTGTGTGCATAGCTTTGCTTTCACCATTTGTCCTAGCGTTCTATCCGTCTGTTTTGTTTTTTCTCTTTTAAAAAATTTTTTTCTTAATAATTATTTTTTATTTTAATAACTTTATTTTACCTTATTTTATTTTACTTTATCCTCTTTCTTTTCTTTCTTGCTCCTTCTTTCCTTCCTTCCTTTCTTTCTTCCTTCCTCCCTCCCTCCCTCCCTCTCTCTCTCTTTCTTTCTTTCTTCTTTTTCTCCCTTTTATTCTGAGCCGTGTGGATGAAAGGCTCTTGGTGTTGCAGCCAGGTGTCAGTGCTGTGCCTCTGAGGTGGGAGAGCCAACTTCAGGACACTGGTCCACGAGAGACCTCCCAGCTCCACATAATATCAAATGGCAAAAAACTCCCAGAGATCTCCATCTCAACAGCAGCACCCACCGTCCCTCAACAACCAGCAAGCTATAGTGCTGGACACCCTATGCCAAACAACTAGCAAGACAGGAACACAACCCCACCCATTAGCAGAGAGGCTGCCTAAAATAATAATAAGTCCACAGACACCCCCAAAACACACCACCAGACGTGAACCTGCCCACCAGAAAGATCCAGCCTCATCCACCAGAGCACAGGCACTAGTCCCCTCCACCAGGAAGCCTACACAACCCACTGAACCAACTTTAGCCACTGGGGACAGACACCAAAAACAGCGGAAACTACGAACCTGCAGCCTGCAAAAAGGAGACCACAAACACAGTAAGATAAGCAAAATGAGAAGACAGCAAAACACACAGCAGATGAAGGAGCAAGATAAAAACCCACCAGACCTAACAAATGAAGAGGAAACAGGCAGTCTACCTGAAAAAGAATTCAGAATAATGATCGTAAAGATGATCCAAAATCTTGGAAATAGAGAAAATACAAGAAACATTTAACAAGGACCTAGAAGAAGTAAAGATGAAACAAGCAACAATGAACAACACAATAAATGAACTTAAAAATACTCTAGAATGGATCAATAGCAGAATAACTGAGGCAGAAGAACGGATAAGTGACCTGGAAGATAAAATAGTGGAAATAACTACTGCAGAGCAGAAGAAAGAAAAAAGAATGAAAAGAACTGAGGACAGTCTCAGAGACCTCTGGGACAACATTAAACGCACCAACATTTGAATTATAGGGGCTCCAGAAGAAGAGAAAAAGAAAGGGACTGAGAAAATATTTGAGGAGATTATAGTTGAAAACTTCCCTAATATGGGAACGGAAATAGTTAAGTCCAGGAAGCACAGAGAGTCCCATACAGGATAAATCCAAGGAGAAACACGCCAAGACACATATTAATCAAACTGTCAAAAATCAAATACAAAGAAAACATATTAAAAGCAGCAAGGGAAAAACAACAAATAACACACAAGGGAATCCCCATAAGGTTAACAGTGGATCTTTCAGCAGAAACGCTGTAAGCAGAAGGTACTGGTAGGACATATTTAAAGTGATAAAGGAGAAGAAACCTACAACCAAGATTACTCTACCCAGCAAGGATCTCATTCAGAGTTGATGGAGAAATTAAAACCTTTACAGACAAGCAAAAGCTGAGAGAGTTCAGCACCACCAAACCAGCTTTACCTCAAATGCTAAAGGAACTTCTCTAGGCAAGAAACACAAGACAAGGAAAAGACCTACAATAACAAACCCAAAACAATTAAGAAAATGGGAATAGGAACATACATATCGAGAATTACCTTAAATGTAAATGGATTAAATGCTCCCACCAAAAGACACAGACTGGCCGAATGGATACAAAACCAAGACCCATATATACGCTGTCTACAAGAGCCCCACTTCAGACCTAGAGACACATACAGACTGAAAGTAAGGGGATGGAAAAAGATATTCCATGCAAATGGAAACCAAAAGAAAGCTGAAGTAGCAATTCTCATATCAGACAAAATAGACTTTAAAATAAAAACTATTAGAAGAGACAAAGAAGGACACTACATAATGATCAAGGGATCGATCCAAGAAGAAGATATAACAATTGTAAATATTTATGCACCTCAATACATAAGGCAAATACTAACAGCCATAAAAGGGGAAATTGACAGTAACACATTCATAGTAGGGGACTTTAACACCCCACTTTCACCACTGGACAGATCATCCAAAATGAAAATAAATAAGGAAACACAAGCTTTAAATGATACATTAAACATGATGGACTTAATTGATATTAATAGGACATTCCATCCAAAAACAACAGAATACATATTTTTCTCAAGTGCTCATGGAACATTCTCCAGGATAGATCATATCTTGGGTCACAAATCAAGGCTTGGTAAATTTAAGAAAATTGAAATTGTATCAAGTATCTTTTCCGACCACAACGCTATGAGACTAGATATCTATTACAGGAAAGTATCTGTAAAAAACTACAAACACATGGAGGCTAAACAATACACTACTTAATAACGAAGTGATCACTGAAGAAATCAAAGAGGACATCAAAAAATAGCTAGAAACAAATGATAATGGAGACACGACGACCCAAAACCTGTGGATTGCAGCAAAAGCAGTTCTAAGAGAGAAGTTTAGAGCAATGCAATGCCAACTTAAGAAACAGGAAACATCTTGAATAAACAACCTAACCTTGCACCTAAAGCAATTAGAGAAAGAAGAAGAAAAAAAACCCCAAAGTTAGCAGAAGGAAAGAAATCATAAAGATCAGATCAGAAATAAATGAAAAAGAAATGAAGGAAACGATAGCAAAGATCAATAAAACTAAAAGCTGGTTCTTTGAGAAGATCAACAAAATTGATAAACCATTAGTGAGACTCATTAAGAAAGAAAAGGAGAAGACTCAAATCAACAGAAGTAGAAATGAAAAAGGAGAAGTAACAACTGACACTGCAGATATACAAAAAATCATGAGAGATTACTGCAAGCAACTCTATGCCAATATACTGGATAACATGGAAGAAATGGACATATTCTTAGAAATGCACAACCTGCCAAGACTGAATCAGGAACAAATAGAAAATATGAACAAACCAATCACAATCACAAGCACTGAAATTGAAACTGTGATTAAAAATCTCCCAGGAAACAAAAGCCCAGGACCAGAGGGCTTCACAGGTGAATTCTATCAAACATTTAGAGAAGAGCTAACACCTATCCTTCTCAAACTCTTCCAAATATAGCAGAGGGAGGAACACTCCCAAACTCCTTCTACGAGGCCACCGTCACCCTGACACCAAAACCAGACAAGGATGTCACAAAGAAAGAAAACTACAGGCCAATATCACTGATGAACATACATGCAAAAATCCTCAACAAAATACTAGCAAACAGAATCCAACAGCACATTAAAAGGATCATACACCATGATCAAGTGGGGTTTATTCCAGGAATGCAAGGATTCTTCTATATATGCAAATCAATCAACAGAATACACCATATTAACAAACTGAAGGAGAAAAACCATATGATCACCTCAATAGATGCAGAGAAAGCTTTTGACAAAATTCAACACCCATTTATGATTAAAAAAACCCTGCAGAAACTATGCACAGAGGGAACTTTCCTCAACATAATAAAAGCCATGTATAACGAACCCAGAGCCAACATCATCCTCAATACTGAAAAACTGAAAGCATTTCCACTAAGATCAGGAACAAGACAAGGTTGCCCACTCTCACCACTCTTATTCAACAGAGTTTTGGAATTTTTAGCCACAGCAATCAGAGAAGAAAAGGAAATAAAAGGAATCCTAATCACAAAAGAAGAAGTAAAGCTGTCCCTGTTTGCAGATGACATGATACTATACATAGAGAATCCTAAAGATGTTACCAGAAAACTACTAGAGCTAATCAATGAATTTGGTAAAGTAGCAGGATACAAAATTAATGCACAGAAATCTCTCGCATTCCTATACACTAATGACGAAAAATCTGAAAGTGAAATCTAGAAAACACTCCCATTTACCACTGCAACAAAAAGAATAAAATATCTAGGAATAAATCTACCTAAGCAGACAAAAGACCTGTATGCAGAAAATTATAAGACACTAAAGAAAGAAATTAAAGATGATACAAACAGATGCAGAGATATACCACATTCTTGGATTGGAAGAATCAACATTGTGAAAATGACTCTACCACCCAAAGCAATCTACAGATTCAATGCAATCCCTATCAAACTACCACTGGCATTTTTCACAGAATTAGAACAAAAAATTTCACAATTTGTATGGAAACAAAAAAGACCCCAAATAGCCAAAGCAATCTTCAGAACGAAAAACGGACCTGGAGGAATCAGGCGCCCTGACTTTGGAGTATACAACGAAGCTACAGTAATCAAGACAGTATGGTACTGGCACAAAAACAGAACTATAGATCAATGGAACACGATAGAAAGCCCAGAGATAAACCCACACACATATGGTCACCTTATCTTTGATATAGGAGGCAGGAATGTACAGTGGAGAAAGGACAGCCTCTTCAGTAAGTGGTGCTGGGAAAACGCGACAGGTATATGTAAAAGTATGAGATTAGAACACTCCCTGACACCATACACAAAAATAAATTCAAGATGGATTAAAGACCTAAATGTAAGGCCAGAAACTATCAAACTCTTAGAGGAAAACAGAGGCAGAACACTATGACATAAATCACAACGACATCCTTTGGACCCACCTCCTAGAGAAATGGAAATAAAAACAAAAACAAACAAATGGGACCTAATGAAACTTCAAAGCTTTTGCACAGCAAAGGAAACCATAAACAAGACCAAAAGATAACCCTCAGAATGGGAGAAAATATTTGCAAATGAAGCAACCGACAAAGGATTAATCTCCAAAATTTACAAGCAGCTCATGCAGCTCAGTAACAAAAAAAACAAGCAACCCAATCCAAAAATGGGCAGAAGACCTAAATAGACATTTCTCCAAAGAAGATATACAGACTGCCAACAAACACATGAAAGAATGCTCAACATCATTAATCATTAGAGAAATGCAAATCAAAACTACAATGAGGGCTTCCCTGGTGGCGCAGTGGTTGAGAGTCCGCCTGCCGATGCAGGGGACACGGGTTCGTGCCCCGGTCCGGAAAGATCCCACATGCCGCGGAGCGGCTGGGCCCGTGAGCCATGGCCGCTGAGCCTGCGCTTCCGGAGCCTGTGCTCCGCAACGGGAGAGGCCACAACAGTGAGGCCCGCGTACCACAAAAAAAAAAAAAAAAAAAAAAAAACTACAATGAGATATCATCTCACACCAGTCAGAATGGCCATCATCAAAAAATCTAGAAACAATAAATGCTGGAGAGGGTGTGGAGAAAAGGGAACCCTCTTGCACTGCTGGTGGGAATGTGAATTGGTTCAGCCACTATGGAGAACAGTATGGAGGTTCCTTAAAAAACTACAAATAGAACTACCATATGACCCAGCAATCCCACTACTGGGCATATACCCTGAGAAAACCGAAATTCAAAAAGAGTCATGTACCAAAATGTTCATTGCAGCTCTATTTACAATAGCCCGGAGATGGAAACAACCTAAGTGCCCATCATCGGATGAATGGATAAAGAAGATATGGCACATATATACAATGGAATATTACTCAGCCATAAAAAGAAACGAAATTGAGCTACTTGTAATGAGGTGGATAGACCTAGAGTCTGTCATACACAGTGAAGTAAGTCAGAAAGAAAAAGACAAATACCGTATGCTAACACATATATATGGAATTAAAGAAAAAAAAATGTCATGAAGAACCTAGGGGTAAGGCAGGAATAAAGACGCAAACCTCCTAGAGAACGGACTTGAGGGTATGGGGAGGGGGAGGGGTGAGCTGTGACGGGGCGAGAGAGAGTCATGGACATATACACACTAACAAACGTAGTAAGGTAGATACCTAGTGGGAAGCAGCCGCATGGCACAGGGATATTGGCTCGGTGCTTTGTGACAGCCTGGAGGGGTGGGATAGGGAGGGTGGAGGGAGGGAGACGCAAGAGGGAAGAGATATGGGAACATATGTATATGTATAACTGATTCACTTTGTTATAAAGCAGAAAGTAACACACCATTGTAAAGCAATTATACCCCAATAAAGATGTTAAAAAAAAAAAAAAAAGCTTTTGCACAACAAAGGAAACCATAAACAAGACCAAAAGACAATCCTCAGAATGGGAGAAAATATTTGCAAATGAAGCAACTGACAAAGGATTAATCTCCAAAATTTATAAGCAGCTCATGCAGCTTAATATCAAAAAAACAAACAATCCAATCCAAAAATGGGAAGAAGACCTAAACAGACATTTCTCCAAAGAAGATATACAGATTGCCAAGAAACACATGAAAGAATGCTCAACATCACTAATCACTAGAGAAATGCAAATCAAAACTACAATGAGGTATCACCTCACACCGGTCAGAATGGCCATCATCAAAAAATCTACAAACAATAAATGCTGGAGCGGGGGTGGAGCAAAGGGAACCCTCCTGCACTGTTGGCGGGAATGTAAATTGATACAGCCACTATGGAGAACAGTATGGAGGTTCCTTAAAAAGCTAAAAATAGAACTACCATATGACCCAGCAATCCCACTACTGGGCATATACCCTGAGAAAACCATAATTCAAAAAGAGTCATGTACCAAAATGTTCACTGCAGCTCTATTTACAATACCCAGGAGATGGAAACAATCTAAGTGTCCATCATCGGATGAATGGATAAAAAAAGATGAGGCACATATATACAATGGTATATTACCCATAAAAAGAAACGAAATTGAGCTATTTGTAATGAGGTGAATGGACCTAGAGTTTGTCATACAGAGTGAAGTAAGTCAGAAAGAGAAAGACAAATACCGTATGCTAATACATATATATGGAATTTAAGAAAAAAAATGTCATGAAGATCCTTGGGGTAAGACAGGAATAAAGACACAGACCTACTAAAGAATGGACTTGAGGATATGGAGAGTGGGAAGGGTAAGCTGTGACAAAGCGAGAGAGAGGCATGGACATATATACACTACAAAACCTAAGGTAGATAGCTAGTGGGACGCAGCCGCATAGCACAGGGAGATCAGCTCCGTTCTTTGTGACTGCCTGGAGGGGTGGGATAGGGAGGGTGGCAGGGAGGGAGACGCAAGAGAGAAGAGATATGGGAATATATGTATATGTATAACTGATTCACATTGTTATAAAGCAGAAACCAACACACCATTATAAAGCAATTATACTCCAATAAAGATGTAAAAAAAAAGAAGCATTCAGATTTATTAAAACTAATTTAGAATAATAATAAAAAAGATGTGGCATATATATACAATGGAATATTACTCAGCCATAAAAAGAAACGAAATTGAGTTATTTGTAGTGAGGTGGATGGACCTAGAGTCGGTCATACAGAGTGAAGTAAGTCAGAAAGAGAAAGACAAATACCGTATGCTAACACATATATATGGAATCTAAGAAAAAAAAATTTCATCAAGAACCTAGGGGTAAGACGGGAATAAAGACACAGACCTACTAGAGAATGGACTCGAGGATATGGGGAGGGGGAAGGGCAAGTTATGAGAAAGTGAGAGAGTGGCATGGACATATATACACTACTACATATAAGACAGCTAGGTAATGGGAAGCAGCTGCATAGCACAGGGAGATCAGCTCGGTGCTTTGTGACCACCTAGAGGGGTGAGATAGGGAGGGTGGGAGGGAGGGAGACGCAAGAGGGAAGAGATATGTGGATATATGTATATGCATAACTGATTCACTTTGTTATAAAGGAGAAACTAACACACCATTGTACAGTAATTATACTCCAATAAACATGTAAAAAAAAAGTGAATCAGCTATATGTATACATATATTCCCATATCCCCTCCCTCTTGCATCTCCCTCCCACCCTCCCTATCCCACCCCTCTAGCTGTGACCCCCCCAATTTTTATCTTCAGTGGTGAACTCCAGATCTGTATAATCAGTTTCCCATATGACTCCTCTACTAGCATGTATAATAGGAATTTAAAATAAAGCATTATCTTCCACATATAAGCAATATCATATATTTCTCTTTCTGTTTGAGTTACATCACTTAGTATGATAATCTCTACTTCCATCCATGTTGCTGAAAATGGCATTATTTCATTCTTTTTTACGGCAGAGTAATATTCCATTGTGTGTGTGTGTGTGTGTGTGTGTGTGTGTGTCTGTATGTGTGTGTGTGTATATTCATTCCACATCTTTTTACCACTTACATGTGAAATCTAAAATATGACACAAATTAACTTATTTACAAAACGAAGTAGATTGACAGGCATAGAAAGCAAATTTATGGCTACCAAAGGGGATAGGTGGGGGTAGGGATTAATTAGGAGTTAGGGATGAACAGATATACACTACTAAAAGTAAAAAATACATAAACAACAAGGACCTACGGTATAGCACAGGCAACTATATTCAATATCTTGTAGTAACCTATAATGGAAAAGAGTCTGAAAAAGAATATATGTATGTATAACTGAATCACTTTGCTGTACACCTGAAACTAACACAACATTGTAAATCAACTACACTTCAATGAAAGAAAGAAAGAAAAGGCATTATCACAAGAACACATAAATTCCTACTTCTAAATTTGCTCTTCTTGCCATATTCCCCATTTTGGTAAATGGCATCACCGCTCGGCCAATTGCTCAGGCTAGCCTTGACTTCTCTAATTCCATGCTGAAGTTGGATATAACTTCACGATATATTCCCAAAGGGAATATATCTCATATATCTTCTCACCATCTCTACCCTTACTGCTCTTCTCTGAGCCACCATATCTTGCCACACAATAGCAAGGGCCTCTTACCTTGCTTTCCGACTGCAATTCTTTTCACACTCTACAATATTTTCCACACAGTAAACCAGAGTCACCTTTTAAACCTCAACATCAGGCCCCATTCCTCCCCAATTACAATGCTCAGAAGGCTCCCCATTACACTTGGAAGAAAATCTAAAGTCTCCATTGAGAATGAGAAATACCCCATTTCAGAGCTTTTTGAATCTGCTCTTCCTTCTGTCTGCAATGTTCTTTTCCTAGATGTTCATACGGTTTGCTTTATTCAGGTATGGCTCAAATGTCGCAACTCTGGAGAGTCCTTCTCAGACTACCACACCCCAATTATCACCGTCTATCACTCTCTACCACCTTCCCCTGCTTTATCTTTAAATGTATCTCTACGAGATGTGGTATGTATATCTATGTTTATGTCTGTATTTCCTCTCTTGTCTAGGCTTAACCCTCTGTGAAAACAGAGACATTTTAAATTAGCCTCTAAGTTCTCACTACATAGAAAATGCAGAGCACAAAGTAGATGCTCAATAACTATTTGCTGAATGAATTAATAGAGGAGACGCTTTTCTAAATGATAGGATTGATTAAGAGTCTACAATTTTTCCCTCACATTTTAACAATGAAAACCCGTTCTACCCTCATCTTCTGTTCCCATAATGTGAAACAATCCCTACCAGAAGTGGTCTCTTCCTCTTCAAAAGATCTCATTCGTTTTCCTTCTTTTTACTGATAAAATACAATTTATCAGAGTTTCTTGTATTATAATACATGCCTTTCTCAGAGTTTCCACTGCAGTCACATCCAAAACAAGGGCTACGTGTCATTTCCTTTGTATGTAAGGTTAATACTATATGTCCCAGTCAATGTGCTCATTATCTACTCATTGTCCATTGGATTCTAACACAAATCACCCCCTCTTAAATAACAGGCCCTCAAATATTCAACTGCATGAATGAATGAGTTTATCTCTGAAATAAATAAATCAGGTACATCAAACTGTAGTGTGAAATGACTCCATGGGCAGTAGTTCAGTAGAAGAGCTGTGATGTGCAAGACAGGTAAGAAAGGAGATTTCAGTCTCCCATTTAACCCAAAGTAGAATCAATTATCTACAGTTTCCTCAATTCTAAAAGTGCATTCAAGAATATGTACAAGTCATAGAAATAGCAACCCATTTATAGTCAGAAGACACACACTAGAATATCTTCTTTTCCATATTTTGGTTATGTGACCTTGTACTTCAAGAAGCATGTCTCCTCATCTATACAATGGAGGCTATATTAGCAAACTCAGACTTTGCTGAAAATTAAAGGATTACTTTATATAAGTGCCTAATACCGCCAACATCACAGAACAGATACTCAGCATACATTTGGGAAAGAGGAGGGAGTAAGGAAGAAGGGTCCTAAAAAGGTACCCAGGAAAGAAGCCAAGAAGAAAAAAAAACAACACTTTTTGATGGTGTTTATCCAGGGTGATAGCCTTCAACTAAACCTCACTCAATCCTAGCTTTTGCTTAAGATGAAAATGTGCACTTGCAAAATAAGAGTCACTAATGAGGCCTCCTATCGCTTATCGGTGAAAATAAAAGTTTCCTTGGAGAAATTATATGGGTTCCTTCACTGCAGCAATTACCCACATTGGTATTAGTTGTCATACAGGTATAAACAGACGCGAACAGATTTTAGCCTTCTTAACACCAGGGAGACTTCAAAATCCATGGTTTTTCGAAGAAGAAGAAATTAGGGAGAGCCTGATGTATAACTGTGTTAGTGTAGCTACTTAAAGTTTTCAAAATGCCCATTCACAATCTTTGGGGGGCTTTTTGTTTGTTTTGAGGTTTATAACACAGAGAAACCCCAAAGACTTCTTATCTCCATTTTATAACTGAGAAAACTCCAGGTAACTGAATTATCTAAGGTCAAGTGTGAGGTCAAAGTCTTCTAGTTGTGTGTATTATTTCCACACTGACACTCAGCAGTACCATGGACAATGAAATATTCACCTTGAAACCTCGGACCCCAACCACTGAAAGTAGAGGAAGAACATTCCCAGCACCAGGGCCTCTAGGAAAGGAAACATAAAGATGGAGTTGCATTTTCTGGAACCAGTTGTACCCTGCTCTTCCATCTCGCCTGTTACAGCCACCACAGCTGTGTCAGTTGTGTGGCAGGAGCAGGGATATATTAGATTCAACTCTGGAAGGATGCAAAAATCACAAACCCAGTAGAATTGGATATCATGGCCAGCGATACCCATGTCATGCTCTCCTGACCTCTTACCATTTAAGCAGAGGATAAGGATGTTGTTCTCTTTTCAATGTATCATTAGAGCAACTAAAGAATCTTCAGTATGTATGATAAAAACCAGGCCTTTGAGTAAGGAAAATATTTATAGCACCATTTGTAATATTTATAGCATACCCAACAAATCTTTGCATTGTGAGGAAGAAACTGATAGCACATGGAAGAACTGAAAGATAATGAAATAGCTACTCTTATAGTTCACTAGCTTACATAATGGGAAATCTGCTCAGCCATCCAGGGGGCTGTATGCTGGGCTCCTAAGCCAGGCGAGTCTGTGCACGGGGTTCCAAGATTTTGCAGAGTCACTGTTTGGGTTCCTGGCTGGGCAAGCCTGGAGGCTGCGCTCTGCAGTTGGATGGGGCTGCTGGCTTGCGACCCTGCCTAAGCAGGGATAGAGGACGAGTTCCATGGCTGGGCCTGACTGCTGGCTGGGGACCCGATCTGGCTAGAGCTGCCCACGTGCTCCCTGGCCAGATGAGATTACTGGCTCCACACCACAGGTGGAAGGAACTGCTGGCTGTGCTCTCTGATTGGGCACCACTGCCGTCAGGTACACAGTCCATCACAATCTCCATGCTGGAAGCCGGAAGCCCTGCCCCCGCCCCCTTTATTTCAAGCTGATACCAGGTGGTTGAGCTCTCCCTTTTCTCCCAGTGTTCCTCGAGAAGGATGGATGTGGACCTCATGGGAAGCTCCCCAGGATGGAACCCGGATGCTCACGCTGGGGTCTCTTTGCTCCACTGGAGAAACCTCTTGGTGCGGCTGCGTGCTGGCCTGCAGGAAGGGCTACGTGGTCAAAGTGAAGCTGCCTTGTGGTCCACAGGGGGGTGCTTCGGCCTCACTTCTGGCTCCTGGGATTTTTTTTTTTTCTTTTTCCCCACAGAGGCCTTCTTGTCTGTGGAGAGTTGCTAGTTTGTATTTCCTTGAGGAACACTAAAGCCGGGAACCTCTGATTCCACCATCTTGCTGATTTCACACCCCTCTTCCCCAATCAGACCTTCTTTCTAGCATGTGGGGAAAGTAACTAACTTCTAAAAATCACTCAACGGACTTCCCTGGTGGTCCAGTGGTTAAGACTCTACGCTTCCACTGCAGGGGATGCGGGTTCGATCACTGGTCAGGGAAGTGAGATCCCACACGTGCCGTGTGGTGTGGCCAAAAAAAAAAAAAAAAAAAAGACAATAAAATTTTAAAAAACCCTCAAATCTACTATACATTGCATATTTGCATTCTTTCCTTCATATCCTTAAATAAAAACATATTCAGCTTTGTGAGCTATCATATTTTTCATAATACACTACAGAATACCAGTACCAGGATTTAATGGATCTGGATTCAATAGACTAAAGGTCTATACTCTTGAAGTAATTTTAAATGATATCTATTACTTTACTACTACACTAAAATAATTTAAAATAAAAGCATTAAAATTAAGATCTACTACTCTTTGCACCATTATTATTATTACACCCCAAGTAGAGAAAGCTCTGCAATAGAAATAAATAGACATGATCTAATGTCCCTGACCTTAGGAAGTTTGCAATTTCCTTAGAATGAAAAGACAGATACACTTGAAATTAAACACCAGCTCAGGGCTATAATATTACAAATGTCTAAAGGCTATATAAATTTATATTTTTCATAAGCTACTTTTTGAAGATTAATTCCTCTTTCTCACACTCATCTTTGGGATTTATTAATTCCAAAAGCTATTCATAGTTTGGAACTGCATTACCTGCTAACCTTTCCACCAGAAATAACCTAAAGTAGATTTCAGTGACTAGCTAAGAAAGAAAAAGAACCAAATAAGAGGGAAGGAGAAAAGCATTATATTAGCCTTCTGGGATTTTAACAGAAGAGTCTAAAATTTAACAATTAAGGTGAGCTTTTTTTTTATGTTGGGGGTAGGAGTTTATTAATTAATTCATTTATTTTTGCTGTGTTGGGTCTTCGTTTCTGTGCGAGGGCTTTCTCTAACTGTGGCAAGCGGGGGCCACTCTTCATCGCCGTGCACGGGCCTCTCACTATCGCGGCCTCTCTTGTTGCGGAGCACGGGCTCCAGACGCGCAGGCACGCTAGTTGTGGCTCACGGGCCTAGTTGCTCCACGGCCTGTGGGATCCTCCCAGACCAGGGCTCGAACCCGTGTCCCCTGCATTAGCAGGCAGATTCTCAAGCACTGAGCCACCAGGGAAGCCCCAAGGTGAGCTTTTATAGAGTGAGTAGACTACTTTCGCAGGGTCAGTCTAGTTCCTAAAATAATAGCTACTGTGGATTCACTGCAATCAATGAGCTGTGTCATATTAGCATCATCATAAATGCATCATCTCATTTAACCTTCATAACATCTCATATCGTTAGTACCATGTTTCTGATGAGTAGGTCACTATAGGCAAGTTCACATAGCTTGGAAGGCATGGAGTCAGGCTTCCAACGGACGACCATCTGACACAAAACCCCACACCTTTCACCTCCTCCTAAGAAGGGAGTAAAGAATGCATATTGCACTCATTTCTGCACCTATGTACCTTAAGCAATGCAGCAGTATACTGAGAATATAGATCATGAATAATCTAAATTCCCAAGACTGAAGTGCTCATTACATAGAACTTACTGAGAGATTACATTTAAATATCTTAGCTTACTTTTCAGTAGCTAGCCAAAAACTTCCTGAATCACTTCCTATTACAGATATGAAAAATGCAGAATAATCAGTAACCTTAGCTTTCTACTAGTGCTGACTTGATCCACGGCATCTAGTACAACATTTATATTTTTTAAAAAATTACAACTTCACAGAAGGCACGCACATACAAGCAGGTACGAGGCATGTTCCCATTAACGTCTACATTACCTAGCTAATATATATCCATACCACGATCCACATGAAGGTCCAAATTTTAGCAACATTAACATTAGCAATCAAAGGCTAATATGCACATACAAATGTATGCGTTCCATACACGCATACACATACTGCGGTTTTCTAACATGTTATTGAACCTACCACAAAACGGGAATTGAGATGTTATTTTCTAAAAAGAGTTCTAATATTATATTATTACCTGTTTTCTCTTGTTCATTTGACCCGACAGCACTCTTCTGTAAGAAGTGTCCCATAAAGACATTTACTATAATGCACTGCTTTAATTCAAAATGTAATCTAACCAAACGTGCTTAATAGCCTGGCTAGGAAAATCAATACCATGGTTTATAGAACAGTGTCTTTGGAAAGACAGGAAGTGGACACTTGGTTCTACATAAAATCTTCTTAATCGTATTTCCATTTCCCCCTCCTACATTTGTAACAACTGAATAAACTGATTATGTTTTTTCATCTTGTAGCTGCAGCCTCTGTAGACAAACGGATTAAAATACTTACACTGATGTGATCAATATATTTATCAATCAATAATGACCCAGGAACTGATCTTCATAATTGGAGGAATTCTGCACCTTAATTCATTTATATGCTATTGTCTTTTTTCAAAACTTAGGGATTGTTGATGTGGAAAATTAAAAGAGAATTAAGGCGGAGGGGCCACATAGGGAAAATTGCTGTTCTCTACAGCATAACTGAGGAATACACATGATTAAGGCAAAACGTGATGATTTGGGGGGAAGAAAAGCATGGATAATTGATAGAGAACTCGTGAAATGGGGAAGCAATTGTAAACAGATTACTGCGGACATGGAACTGACATTTCCAGTTATTACTACTGTTGTCTTGTCCTTGACAGTTAAGATCTGAGGAATGTTCAGCAATGTTTCCATGGCCGCACGTATAAGAAAATAATATTCCTGCCAGCAGAAGCTGCTCTAGTACAGCTTTCCCCTTCTACTCCAGGCCACGGACTCTACCACACAGACACTCAAAGGCAAGAGTGTTATCCCTTAAAATCCTGAGAGGAGTTCTCTTCACCTCAATTCCCAGTTCCGACAGCCTCTTCCCTTTTTAATGGGCTGCCTTTGGCCTCACCTTCCTTCCCAAATCCAACAGTTACTCCAAAACAGATCTGCATTGCACGTCCTGTAAAGGAATGCGAGGTTTTGTCTTGGCGTTCAGTCTCTCTTCCAAGAGATATATACACACGGATATATTTCCATGTATACGTCTATACACATATATACATATATATACACATATATGTATATATCTCATGTATATGGTATATATATCTCATATATATATGAGATATGAGATATATATACACATACATTTTACAAATTGTTAGCTTTACAGTTATAAAAGCATACTTTAAACCTACAGAGCTTTATACCTAGTTTTATGTTTCTGCATATTAAAGTAAAATTCTAAGAACAATCTGTCATGACTGGGTGACTGATTTTCTTCCTTCTAAAGGAAACATAGTTTAAATACATATATCAACCTCCACTCCCACTCACTGTTTTAATTTGGACAAATAATGAAACTAAAACTTTCAAAGGCTACTCAGTCTCTCATTCATGTTTTTGAGTCCCTACTATGAGAAATCTTGGCTCAAACAAGTTAAACAGTCTTTGTTCTAATCCTCATGGTCCAGCCAGACTTTCCAAACTACCTAGAAAGGAATCCAGTTCAGAGTGTCACTCTCTGCTATTTATAAGATGTGTGCTCGAGCATGTGACATACTCTGTAATTCACAATTTCTTTATCTGAAAAATACGGGTAATAATAATAAAAGTTAACTCAGAAAGTAACTGTAATCATAAGATAATGTAGAGTGAACAGCACAGGGACAGATAATATTCATTTTAGATTCGTACATATCACTTGAACTACCCCTCATTAAATGATTTGTTTAGATATATGCATGCACATCAAACATATATATTTGGAGAGGATGATAAGCCACCAACTGCTGCTGTATGGTCCACTTTCTTATGAATGCATCATTGAGCCACCTGCAGTATTAATTTTAAAACAAGGGATTAACATGAAAGGCTGAAGAGCACTTATCTCCAAAACAATGCAAATATGAAGAGATTATAGAACAAGGTTTTGTGATAGTACCTATAAAAAATACCTGGCATAAAAGGGTACTCAATAGAAATATACTGAATGAATGAACAAGATGTAATCACCGACACCGAGTAAGAACTTACTAATATCAGTTGTGGAACTCTTAGTTCTTTTACGATTTTAAATGATGAAAGGAATTGAAAGACAAAACATAATCTTTTCACAGATTATGACACTAGAGTTTTTATTTGCTGACTCTGCATTTAATATGAATAATACTGTGATGGTTAATTTCACGTGTCAATTTGACTAGGCCATGGAGTGTCCTGATATTTGGTCAAACATTATTCCGCGTGTATCCGTAAAGGTGTTTTGGGATGAGATTAACGTTTGATTTGCACAAGGATGACCACTTTCAGCACCTTCATTCAACAAAGTACTGGGAGTCCTAGCCAGAGCAATCAGTCAAAAAAAAAAAGATAAAAGGCAACGAAATCAGATTCCACCCTAAAACGGTTGGAACAGATAAACAAATTTAAAGTTGCAGGGTACAAAATGAATATACAAAAATCAGTTGCATATCTATACACGAACAACAAACGATCAGAAAGAGAAATTAAGGAAACAATCCCATTTATAACTGCAACAAAAATAATAACTACATAGGAATAAATTTAGCCAAGGAGGTGAATGTTCTGTACATTGAAAACTATAAAACACTGATGAAAGAAATTGCAGAAGACACAAACAAATGGACAGATAGTCTGTGCCCATGGATTGGAAAAGTTAATATTATTAAAATGTTCATAATATCCAAAACACTCTACAGATTCAATAAAATCCCTATCAAAATTCCAATGGCATCATTCCCAGATAGAGAAAAACAATCCTAAAATTTGTATGGAACCACAAAATAACCCAACTAGCCAAAGAAATCTTGAGAAAGTAGAACAAAGCTGGAGATACTGCACTTCCTGATTTCAAACTATATTACAAAGCTACAGTAATCAACACAATATGGTATTGGCATAAAAACAAACAGATCAATGGAACAGAAAATACAAAGACCAGGAAAAATCCCACACATATACGGTCAATTCATTTATGACAAAAGAGGCAAAAATATACAATAGGGAAAGGATAGTCACATCAATAAATGGTACTGGGAAACCTGGACAGCCACAGGCAAAAGAATGAAACTGGATCCTTATCTTACACACAAACACAACAATCAACTCAAACTGGATTAAAAACTCGAACATAAAACCTGAAACCATAAAATTAGTAGAAGAGAAAACATAGGAGGTAAGCTCCCTAACATCACGCTTGGTGATGATTTTTCAGATTTGACACCAACAGCAGAGTCAACAAAATATAAAATAAACAAGTGGAACTACATCAAACTAAAAAGCTTCTACACAGCAAAGGAAACCATCAACAAAATGAAAAGGCAACCTACAAATGGGATAAAATAATTGCAAATCATATATCAGATAAGGAGTTAATACCTAAAATGCATAAAGAAATCATACAACTCAATAGCAAAAACCCAAACAGCAATCTGATTTGAAAATGGGTAGAGGAAGTGAACATTTTTTCAAAGAAGCCATCCAAACGGCCAACAGATACATGTGAAGATGTTCAACATCACTAATTATCAGGGAAATGCAAATCAAAACCACAAGGAGACATCACCTCACACCTGTTAGAATGTCTATCACCAAGAAGACAAGAAATAACAAGTAATGGTGAGGATGTGGAGAAAAGGAAACACGTGTGCACTGTTGGTTGGAATGTAATTTGCTTCAGCCACTATGAAAAACAGTATGGAGGTTCCTCAAAAAATTACAAATAAAACTACCATATATTCATAGAAATACTACTGGGAACTACGAAGTACAATATGAACTACTACTGACATAAACAGAAATAACAGATTGGAATATAGCATTCCACTCCTGTGTATATATCCAAAGGAAATGAAATCATTCTCTCGAAAAGATATCTGAACCTTCATGTTCACTGCAGATTATTAACAACAGCCAAGACATGGAAACGACCCAAATGTCCATCGTTGGATGAATGGATAAAGAAAATGCTGTACATATATACGATAGAATATTATTCAGTCACAAAAAAGAAAGAAATCCTGCAACTGCAACAGCATGGACGCACCTTGAGGCCGATATGCTTACTGAAATAAGTTAGAGGGAGACACATACTGTATGCTAGTACTTATAAATGGTATCCAAAAAAAAAAAATCACATATACAGAGAAGAGATTGGTGGTTGCCAGAGGTGGGGATGGGCAGTGGGGGAAATGGGTGAAGGTGGTCAAAAGGTAAAAATGTCCAATTATAAGTGCCAGGAATGTAATGTACAGCAATGGTGACTATATAGTTAACAATACTGTATCGCATTGTTGAAAGTTGCTAAGAGAGCAGATCTTAAAAATTCTCATCACAAGAGAAAAAATTTTATAACTATGTGAGGTAATTAATGTTAACTAAATTTATTGTGGCAATCATTTTGTAATATATACACATATGAAATTATACACCTTGGACTAATACAATGTGATATGCTAATTATCACTCAATAAAACTTAAAAAGAATCTTGCCTTAAATAAACTTCAGGGCTTCCCTGGTGGCACAGTGGTTGAGAGTCCACCTGCCAATGCAGGGCACAGGGGATCGTGCCCTGGTCCAGGAGGATCCCACATGCCCCGGAGCGGCTGGGCCCGTGAGCCATGGCCGCTGAGCCTGCGCATCCGGAGCCTGTGCTCCGCAACGGGAGAGGCCACAACAGTGACAGGCCCTCGTACCGCAAGGGGAAAAAAAAAAAAAAAAAAAAAAAAACTTGAATTGGTAGACTGAGTAAAGCAGATTGCCCTCCTTAGTGTGGATAAGCTGAAGGCCTCAAAAGAACAAAAAGGCTGACCCTCCTTTGAGCAATAGGGAACGCCTCCTGTCTGACTGCCTTCGATCTGGGACATCAGTTTTTTTCTTGACTTCAGACTTAAACTGACCCATCAGCTTCTCTGGCTTCTCTTTCTACTCAGGCTCTCCTGCGTCTCCAGCTTGTTGACTGCAGATCTTGGGTCTTGTCAGCCTCCTTAATTGCGTCAGCCAATTCTTACAATCAATCAATCAATCCTATTGGTTCTGTTTCTCTGCAGAACACTGACTAATACAAATACTGACCACAAACATTTCATTTTATGGTCCTATAATCACATTAAAAAAATACAACCTATCTGCTCTGAAGGTTTCTCACTCTGTCTTTCTACTTAGTTTACATTCTTCGTTAACGGAACACTGGATGAAAGGCTTTTGTTTATACATATGCATATTTCCTTTGTGGAAATTTGAGGTCCCAGTCCATGCTTGTTTGTTGATTTTCCCTTAGAAAAGTTAGTTTTTAAGTTTTAGGTTTCTCTTAGCTATAACATATATTCTACTGTTACCTACTTACCTAGGAAGTAATGCTGAGGTATAAAATATCTGAGAAACACCATCCATTATCACCCCTTAGTACGAATATAACCATTCAAGAGTATTATTATTTTAAAAATCTGTGGAGTAAAGTTGTAAGGATAATAAATATTCAATAAATATTTGTTGAATGAATGAATGAAAGATAATTTGAGATCAATGGTATTTCCTACCACTGTGGCTCATTCCATACAACATAACTGAGGGGTTAAAAAAATGCTGGCTGAGTGGCAGTGAAAGGACAAATGAGGTTGGAGAGGATGAATACATCCACATGGTTAAGAGCTTTCTCTAAGACTGCATCCAAGCCTTTTGTTTTCTGACAGAATAAACAGAAGTCTGCACCTACCCAAGAGGAAGGAAATTGGTAAATCAGGTGAAAGGGGCTGTGATTCTAGGGCTGTGCTGAAAGATTAAGAGATGAGAGACAACAAAGGGAGCCAACACCAAGTTCAAAACGAGTGAAAGCTGGAGAGGTGGCAAGATTCACTGAGACTTTGGAGGTGGTGCTCTGCTGTCAGACAAGTGTGAACGTGACCAGAAACAGAAAAAGAAAAGTGGAGATCACTGGAGTTAATAAGGTCCAGGAACCCAGTGAAGAGGATACCAGAAGTGTCATTAGTATGGGTGCTGAAGTCACCGAGGAGAGCTAACTTCCAATAGAGCTCCGTGACAGTAAATATAACCAATGATACCACAAAAGAACAGTTTAAGAAAAGAATCACACTAGGGCACTATTCAAATAAGAAATCACGCAAGTGATTAACTCAAAACGCTTGCACTTACATTCGTGAATAACATTTAAAAAGATTCGGCCAGAAGCTCAGTGCAGTCTCCCTGCCTCACTTGTTGCAGGTGGGGGCTGGGTGCTGCAGCTCAGGCTTCAGAGGTCAGGCCCAGAGACAGGACAGGGGTTGGCTGTGCGGAGACAGCCTGAAGAGGCTGGACTGTGGCAACTGAGGGTGTACTCCGAAGAAGCCAGGGCCTGCCAGAGAGGCAAGGTGCCATTACTGGGGGGCACACGAGAAGAGGGGTGGGACCACTATAAGAGCTTCTTTCCCTGTGAGCACTCCCAGGCAACGAGACACCAACTACAGGAGCTCCCAGGGCAGGAGCGAGTCACCAACGCTATTGTGGGCTCCAGAAGTGGGCACAGGATATCACCACAAGACCCACGGGCAGGTGCCAAGCGCTGCTCCTGCTGCCCTGGGACAGCGCAGAGAGCAGCTGCCCCTAGGAGACCCACAGGCAGGCGCCAAGCCCTACGCCTGATGTCCCGGGACTGCATGGACCGCAGCCGACCCTAGGAGACCTGTGAGCAGGTGCCAAGCCCTGCCCCCGCCATCCTGGGAGCACGCAAGGGCTGCTGCACCTGCACACCCCATATCAAGGGGAGAACTGCCAGCACACACGGAGGAAAGAGGCAGCAAGCATGCAAACTGAAAGCAGCCCCTCGATTCTGGAAAAGACAGCAGAGCAGAAGGACTTGAGCTCACCTCCTCTCATGCAAACACCACGACCACAGCTAACTGCTGAACAACCATTGACAAAAAGGACTGGAACCTATCAACAAAGATACCTTACATTCAAAGACAAAGAAGAAGCCACAACAAGACAGTAGGAGGGGCACTTTCATGACATAATCAAATCCCATACCCACCAGGTGTGGGTGACCCACAAACGGGAAAATAATTATATCACAGATGTTCTCCCACAAGAGTGAGAGTCCTGAGCCCCACGTCAGGCTCCCCAGCCTGAGGGTCTGGCATCGGGAGGAGGAACTCCCACAGCGTTTGCCTTCGAAGGCCAGCTGAGCTTGAGTGCAGGACTGGGGGAAACAGAGATGCCACTGCAGAAGGGTGCACACAAGGTTTCATATGCACTAGGACCCAGCACAAGGCAGTAACTCCATAAGAGCCTGGGCTGGACATACCTATGAGTCTTGGAGGATCACCTAGGGAGGTGGGGGTCAGCTGCGGCTCACTTGGTGGGGGGCAAGGACACAGGTGGCAAAGGACCCACAGGATATTGATTGGTGTGAACTCTCACAGAGATCACCATTTTGGCATCAAGACCTGGCCCCACCCAACAGCCTACAGGCTCCAGTGCTGGAACGCCTCAGGCCAAGAAACTAGCAGCACAGGAACACAACCCTGCCCATCAGCAGACAGGCTGCCTAAAGTTGTCCTGAGCTCACAGCCACCTCAAAACACACCCCTTGACACGGCCCTGCCCACCAGAGGGACAAGCTCCACCTACCAATGGGGAGGCACCAGTCCCTCCCAACCGGGAAGCCTGCACAAGCCTCAGGACCAACCTGACCCACCGGGGGGCAGACACCAGATGCAAGAGGAGCCATGATCCTGCAGCCAGCAGAAAGGAGACCACGAATACAGAAAGTCGGACAAAATGAGACAGCAGAGAAATATGTGGAGGATGAAGGAACAAGATAAAAACCCACAATAGCAACTAAATGAAGTGGAGATAGGCGATCTACCTGAAAAAGAATTTAGAGTAATGACAGCAAAGACGATGCAAGGTCTCGGAAAAAGAATGGAGGCACCGATCGAGAAGATACAAGAGATGTTTAACAAAGAACTAGAAGATTTAAAGAACAAACCAACAGAGATGAAGAACACAATAACTAAAAAGGAAACCACATCAGAAGAAATCAGTAGCAGAATAATTGAGGCAGAAGAACGAATAAGTGAGCTTGAAGACAGAATGGTGGAAATCACTGCCATGGAACAGAATAAAGAAAACAGAATGAAGAGAAATGAGGACACTCTCAGAGACCTCTGGGACAACACTAAACGCACCAACATTTCCATTACAGGGGTCCCAGAAGGAGGATAGAGAGACAAAAGGGCTGAGAAAATATTTGAAGAGAATATAGCCCAAAACTTCCCTAACATGAGAAAGGAAACACACTCAAGCCCAGGAAGCGCAGGGAGTCCCGTGCAAGATAAGCACAAGGAGGAGCATGCTGAGACACATGTTCATCAAACTGACAAAAAGTAAATACAAAGAAAAAATATTAAAAGCAACAAGAGAAGAGCAACAAATAACATACAAGGGGATCCCCATAAAGTTATCTGCTAATTTTTCAGCAGGCCAGAAAGGAGTGGCACAATACATTTAAAGTGATACAAGGGGGAAACCTACAGCCAAGAATACTCTACCCAGCAAGGTTCTCGTTCATACTCGACAGAGAAATCAAAAGCTTTACAGACAAGCAAATGCTAAGAGAATTCAGCACCACAAAACCAGCTTTACAAGAAATCCTAAAGGAACTTCTCTAGGAGGGAAGAAAAGGCCACAACTAGAATCAAGAAAATTACGAATCGGAAAGCTCACCGGTAAAGGCAAACATAAAGTAAAGATATGAAATCATCCACACACAAACGTGATATCAAAACCGGCAATCGTGAGAACAGGAGAGTACAAATGCAGGATACTGGAAATGCATTTGAAATTCAAAGACCGGCAACTGAAAACAACCTTAATTGTATATACACAGCTATGTCAAAACCTCATGGTAACCACAAACTGAAAATCTGCAATAGATACAAACACAAAAAAGAATAAGGAACCCAAACACAACAGTAAAGTTAGTCATGCTTCAAAAGTATACATGCACCCCAATGTTCACTGCGGCAGTATTTACAATAGCCAAGACATGGAAACAACCTAAATGTACATCAGCAGATGACTGGATAAGGAAGATGTGGTACATATATCTATGATGGAATACTACTCAGCCATTAAAAAGAATGAAATAATGCCACTTGCAGCAACATGGGTGACCCTGGGGATTATCATACTTCATACTTACTTCATAAGTGAAGTAAGTCAGACAGAGAAAGACAAATATCAGATGATGTCGCTTATATGCGGAATCTACAAAAAAGATACAAATGAACTTATGCATAAAGCAGAAACAGACTCACAGACCTAGAACACAAGCTTGTTGTTACCAAAGGGGAAAGGTGGGGCTCACGGATAAACTGGGATTTTGGTGGTCACAGACATGCACACTACTATAGTTTAAAAAGATAAGCAACAAGGACCTACTGCATAGCACAGGGAACTCCACTCAATATTCTGCAATAACCTAAATGGGAAAAGAATTTGAAAAAGAATACGTGTCTGTACATGTATAACTGAATCACTTTGCTGTACACCTGAAACACAACATTGTAAATCAACTATACTCCAATAAAATTTTTAAAACTAAAAAAGAAATAAAAATAAACAATTAACGCCAATACTTCCCAAACTCTTCCAAAAAAAATCAAAGAGGAGGGAACACTCGCAAACTCATTTTACGAGGCCAACATTACCCTGGTACAAAAGCCAGAAAAGGACACCACCAATAAAGAAAATTACAGGCCAATATACCTGATAGATACAGATTCAAAATTCTCAATAAAATACTATCAAACTCAACTCAGCAGCATATTAAAAAGACCATTCACCATGATCAAGTGGGATTTATCTTGAGATGCAGGGATGTTTCAGCACATCCACATTAATCAGTGTGATACCTCACATTAATAGAATGAAAAATAAAAATCATATGATCAACTCAATAGACGCAGAAAAAGCATTTGATGAAATTCAACATCTGTTCATGATTTAAAACAAAACTCTTAACACATTAGGTATTGAAAGAATTTACCTCAACTTAATAACATAACATGGTCATAATGTTGACAAGCCAACAGCTAATATAATAATAAAGGTGGAAAGGTTGAAAGCTTTCCTCTAAAATTAGAAATAAGACAAGAGTGTCCACTCTCACCACTTCTATTCAACATCGTACTGGATGGTTAAGCCAGAGCAATCAGGCAAGGAAAACAAATAAAATGCATCAGAATTTTAAAGGAAAAAGTAAAATTGTCTCTATTTGCAGAAGACATGATTTTATATCTAAAAAAATTCCTAAAGACTCCACCAAAAACTTACCATCTAATCAATAAATTCCATAAAGTTGTAGGATTCAAATTTAACATGCAAAAATCAGTAGCGTTTCTATACACTAACAAAGAATTATCTGAAAATGAAGCAAAGAAAACGATCCCACTTACAATAGCATCAAAAACAATAAATTACTTAGGAAAAAATACAGCCAAGCAGGCAAAACATCTCTACACTGAAAACTATGAGACATTGATGAACAAAATCAAAGATGACATAAATAAAGGGAAAGAGACTCCTCGTTCATAGATTGGAAGAATTAATGTTAAAATTGCCACACTACCCAAAGCCATCCATAGATTTAATGCAATCCATACCAAGAGTCCAATGGCATTTTTTACAGAAATAGAAGCAACAATCCTATAATTTAGATGGACCCAAAAAGGACCCTGAATAGTCAAAGCAATCCTGGAAAACAACCAACCAGGAGGCGTCACACTTCCTGAATTCAAGCTATGTTGTAAAGCTACTTTCTTCAAAATAGTACGGTGCTGGCATAAAAAGAGACACCTCAACCACTGAAACAGAATCAAGAACCCAGAAATAAACCCAAATGTATATGGTCAAGTCATATTTGACAAGGGAGGCAACAATACTCAGTGGAGAAAAGATGGTCTCGTCAATAACTGTGGCTGGGAAAAGTGCATCTTCACATGTAAAAGAATGAAATGAGACCCCTATCTTACACCACTCACAAAAATTAACTGGAAATAGATTAAAGACTTTAATGTAAACCCAGAAACCATAAAACTACTGGAAGTAAACATAGGTAAAAAGCTCCTTAACATGGGTATTGGCAATGAATTTTTTGTACATGACACCTAAAGCGCAAGCAAACAAAATTAAAAAAATAAATAAGTGGGATTACATCAAACTAAAAAGCTGCTTAGCAACAGAAACGACCAACAAAATGAAAAGACAACCTATGGAATGGGAAAAAATTCTTGCAAACCAAATATCTGATATGGGGTTAATATCCAAAATATGTAAAGAACACATACAACTCAATAGCAAACAAACAATCCAACTAAAAAATGGGCAAGGGACTGGAATAGACATTTTTCCAAAGAAGATACATGAATGACCAACAGCTACGTGAAGAGATGTTCAACAGCACTAGGGCAATGCAAATCAAAACCACATGCGATATCACCTCACACCAGTTAGAATGGCTAGCATCAAAAAGACAAGAGATAACGAATGCCACCATGCACATGGAGAAAAAGGAACCCTTATGCACTGATGGCGAAATTACGAACTGGCACAGCCACTATGGAAAACAGTACGGAGATTCCTCAAAAAAATTAACAACCATATGATCCAGCAATTCCACTTCTGGGAATACATCAGAAGGAAGTGAAAACACTATGTTGAAGAGATACCTGTCCCTACCCCACGCCCCATGTTCAGAGCAGCATTATTTGCAATAGCAAAGACATGGAAACAACCTAAATGTTATCCTTTCATCTGCAGACGGACAAAGACATGGGATACGTATATACAACGGAATATTATTCAGCCATAAAGAAGGAGGAAATCCTGCCATTTGTGACAACATGAATAGACCTTGAGGGCATTGTGCTAAGTGAAATCAGTCCGAGAAAGACAAATACTGTATCATCTTACCTGTATACGGAATCAAAGCAAAATAACTCACAGAGAAAGAGATTCGATTTGTGGTTACCAGAGGTGGGGCATGTGGGGAGAGGAAATTGGATGAAGACGGTCACAAAGTGAAAACTTCCAGCTTTAAGACAAATAAGTACTGGGGATGTAATACACAACATGATGAATATAATTAACACTGCTCTATAGTATACACGCAAGTTGTTAAGAGTAAATCCTAAGCGTTCTCATCACGAGGAAAAACATGTTTCTATATGTGATGATTGATGCTAACTCATACTGGCAATCACTCCATGATCTATGTAAGTCAAACCATTCTGCTGTACATCTTAACCTTATCAGTGCTACATGTCAATTATATCTCAGTAAAACTGGAAGAAAAACCATATGGCAGACTTACGCATTTGAAGGACACTCTTGCTCCCTCAGCCATTTTCGTAACCAATCCCTGCCCTAGAGGATGTACAATAAGATAGGGCATCTTTATGTAAACATAGTGTAAGCACCAGACAGTTGGGTTTTGTTTTGTTTTGTTTCTGTAATGCAAGTGCCTGACCTGAAGCTTCGGATTGCCTAGGCACCCACTTCAAAGACAGCTATCTTGAATAAACACACTGCCGGCTACAGGACTAGAGGAAGAGCCAGGCGGCCCGGCCCCAGAAGTTTCCTTTGTTTTGGAGATCTCTGGTCGACTTAGATAACTCACCATTTGACCACTTGTTTTTCCCTTCCCGAGTTTTAATTCCCACCCTTATGTTTTAAATTCGCCAACAAAGAGTGAACCTGTGAAACCCCAGGCACCCCATCCTAGACTCCAATAAAGACACAACCCCAGGCCCACTACCTTTCTGCCGCAACCTCACTGAGTGGCCCCAGCTGTACCATGTATCCTTCAGGATTTGTGAGTAATAATCCTTGGTTTTCTTTTCTTTTCTTTCAAAGTTCCCTGATGGTTGTTGCCATCATAAGAACCACCAGGGCGGGTCCAATCACACCACTGGCTCTGAAAGGGGAAATGTCTGTGAGGGCTCACCTCAGGCCCAGGTGAGTGCCCCTAGGCATTTCTAGCCAATAGATCACTACTGATAGGTTGAGACCAGCACAAAACAATTGGCCTTGTTGGCAGGATTGCATGATTGCCTGTGCAGTTAATCACGAGGAATACCCCTTAGCTGCGACTGGCTTACTAGCTGACCAGCCCAGGGGGGGAACACCACCTGGGAACGGAACACCGCTTGCTGGAGGTCTGCCATGCTGCTACGTGCTTTTGCATATCGCCTCTGTCGTGCGTTGCCTGCGGTACCCACGCCAAAATGTCACTGCTGCCATAATAATTCAATGATCTCCCCAGAGCAGCCGTGATCAAGGCCATACGGTCGAATGAGACAGTCAGACCACTAATTTAAAAGGCCTTCATTGACCATTCATGCACGTGAGGGTCCTCCGTGCCTCCTGCTGTGCAAAATTGGCATGATCCAATGGCTTTGTCATTTCCATCACCACAGTGACCCAAACGACTCCCTGAATTTCCAACCCTGAATAGGCCCCATCTGACCCTAAGCCCAGAGAATTCTTTTTTACAAGGCGCCCCCCTAATCACAGGGCAGCGCTACTACATTTCGGGGGGACTCCTGAAACCATCCATCAGGCAACTGGAGGGCACTGACATGGCTGCTAGACACAGAGGAGATTGCTGCCCAGATGCCCCAATACGTCACACTCAAGGCCCTCCGTCACCACCGCCCCAGGAAGGTCTCCCTCGAACAAATGTCCCTCAATGGGAAGGGTTCCCCACTCCCTTCCTAATAAACCTCTGATTTAATTTTGTCCCTTATGGGAATACACAGGCAAAACCTCTACTGGGAGTTAGGAAAACCTGGGGTTCCTGGCTACTTAACCTCTGGACAGCCACTCCCTAAACTCCAGGCCCCGAAACTCACATTCTCCCAGCTACGGCCCTCTTCTGCCGGCCATCATCTAGCCCCAAGCCCGTCCCCACTACCCCCTCTGCCCCCTTCCCTAACCTCCAGGACTGGCAGCCACTTAAGCTCCTACCCTAGGAAATCAGCCGCTCCCAGGGGCTTGTCCCACCACCTGGGGACAATTACCCCTGTACCACTCTGGTGGTCCATTAGGACAATAAAAATGCACAGTCCTTTTTGGCCCTACTAGACATGGGGACCCAAGTCACTGTCATTCTAGGCAATCCCTCTGTATCCCCAAAAGGGAAGCCCTTCCACCCACAGGGCACTGCTGGTAAAACAATCAAAGCTTCACAAAGCTACTCGGATATCACTATTGGGACCCTTCACCTCAAATGGCTTCCTCTGGTGGTGGCCCCCCAGCTCGTTCTTTCCTATTATAGGCATGGAGGCACTGACACAACACCGTGCCACATGGAATAAGCCCAAGTTCTTGGCCTTGCTGGTGGGACTCTCCAAATGGACGCCAGGGACTCTTCGTCCCCTGGTCAAGACGGTAAACCTTCCCCAGTAGGGACTTAAACAGGCCGCTGGAGGCCTACGCCTACGTCGTTAAAGAGGTGCTGCAGACTGGAGTCACGAAGCCACCATCTCCCCGTTCAGTAGCCCCATTTGGCCAGTACTTAAGCCAGCCACCAACCAAAGGCACCTGACCGTTGGCCATCAAAACCTCAGTGGCTCAGGTTCCCCAGTAAGGCTTCAATTCCTAATAACATAGAACTGACTGAGGATGTCCAGTCGGCCCAAGGAGCGTCCTCTGTGTTCACTGACCTACTAACATCTTCTATTCTGTTCCCACCTTGGAGGAATCCCAGGCTCCGTTTGCCTTCACTTTTGAAGGGGGCAGATTATACATTTACGTGCTTCCCAGTGGGATACTGAAACGGCCCTGCAACCATACATAACCTCTGCCACCAGGACTTAAGCACCTAACAGTTGGAAAAGTGCCGCTTTTGGCACTACGCTGATGACATTATGCTCAGGGGTTCCTCTGAGAAAGCAGTACGAGCAGATTCGCATCCCTTCGCACACCACCCGGACCTCAAGAGCCAAGGCCCGGCCTCATCTGTCTTGTTTCTGGGCATCATCTAGTCCTCTAAGGGCTGAGAAATTTCCCCAACGGCCAAACATCAATTACTCACCATTCAACCACCCACGACACTCAGACAAGCACAACACATATCAGGCCTTTTCACGTTCTGGAGGCAACACATCCCTCATCCCGCCCTATCATATACGCAATCGCACACAAGTCACCCACCTTCCACTGGGGCAAAGCCCGACAAGTGTGCTTTGCAAGGTGCCCAGCACGCAGTCCAGCAAGTCTTACCTTTAGTCCCCACTGGCTCCACATTCCATGCCAAGTGGCCTCCTGCAGTCTCGGGACCAAACAGGAGTCTACCTGGCTTCCTATGGGGTTGTGGACTAAGCACCTACCCCAGCGGCAGGCCCGTAGACGCCCCCTGGGCACCAGCTTTCGGCAGCCTCTCGGCCTCTTTTAGGAACTGAGCCCCTAGCCAGCCACCCCCCTGGTATCACTCTGAACACAAGTTCCTCAAGTGCCCTGGGTGAGAGATGCCTCTTAAGAGAAAAGCTCAGCACGGCCACTGATGCCTCCTTGGTAACAGGGAAATGGTACCTTCAGGGGAGGGCTAAACCTGATGTCAAAGGCCTTTCCAAATGACAGGAGGATGTGGTTTCCCCCATGCTCAGCCCCTTGCCGGAGAGCCTCGAGAGGTGACAGCCCCCATCCCCACCCCACCCCACTTTCTCCTCCTGTGGCTACTTGGGGAGCCCCTTGGGACCACCTGTCTGAAATGGACAGGGAGTCAGTGCTCTTCACCAAGGGCAGTGCCATCGCTGCATGCCATGCAGCTCGCTGGAGGGCTGCGTCATCCACCCGGCCTCGGGCACCTTTCTAGTCGAGGAGGACACTCCTGGCTCAGCCCAACTGGCAGAACCTGTAGCTGTTCACCCAGCCCTTAAGGAGGCCACAAAAAGGGGCCTTTCACAGCCTCCCGGGCTGTTGCTAACAGCCTTGCAGTTGGGTCTGGCCAATGGCTACGGGACAATTTTCTCATACAAGGCAAGGCCATCTGGGGCTCCAAGATACGCAAGGAACTAGGAGAATCCCCCATCCCTATCATCAGTTCTCACGTTTCTGCTCACGCTAACCACTCCACACCTGAGGCCATTTTAGGAATACTGCGGTCAGACCCCCTCACTCAGCCCTCCACTCTCTGCCCTGTAGATGCCTCAGGGTACCGACCCTTCTCCCCAGCTTGCGAAATGGACCCGCACAACCTCAGGTCATCGGGGAATTCGTGCCTTAACAACTCGTGCTCATGCCAGGGGACGCCCCCCTCCTCAGCGGCAGCCAAGGTGGTGATAGATGAGCGCGTTCTCTGCACCCAAACCGAACAACGGGGACCCACTCCCCCGGGGAGACCGACCATACTCCCGCTCTGCTGGGGCTTCCAGATAACCCATCACCATCACTGATACTTAACACGAGGCTTCCCTTGGTGAACTCCGCCCACAATTCCTCCTCAAAACAGGTAATCTCTTTCCTTACTACCTTCAATGCTGCTCCCTTCAGATGGCCAAACACTGCTGACTCTGACCAGGGCACCCACTGTACCTCTCAGGACATTCAACAGTGGGCTCTCCCACCCAACATTCTTCCAAACTTCCATCTAGGATCCCGCCCCCAGGTGGCTGGCCTCATCAAGCATCTTAATGACCTCCTTAAAGAGACACCACTTAAATTATTTGCAAGCAAGTGGTTCTCGAAATGGATGCAACTCTTGCCGCAGGCCCTCATCTTGCTTAATTCTCACCCCCTGAGCCTTTATACCCCTCATACCAATGATTACACAATTATCACACACCCTCCAAAATGCCACCGCGGGTCGTTTCTGGCAGTTCTCAAGCTTTCACACTCTAGCACGACGCCCTTTACGTTTTGACCTCTGACTCCACTTCCCTATGCTGCTATGATTTTCTTTTTCATCATCTGACCATCCGCTTCCCTCTGATATAGCCTGATCGAGGGCAGAGAGTCCTATATGGTCCCCTCACCACTGAATGCCCCACAGGCCACAAGCCCACCAAGTCAGTGCGAGATCATCTCTTTGGAAATCCTGCCAACGGTGACGACTCTCCAAAAGCAGCCACCTCCACACCGGCCGCTCTCACCAAATACAGTGGCTACAAGAGCTGGCTGATGAAACAACGCCCGGCTAATTTAGAGGAAGCAGAAGTCAGCGCCCCGGGACCAACCAGTGGCGCACTTTGGGTGTCTGAAAGAGGGAAAGGAACTCTGCTTGGTGGACGCAGGCCACATTTGGGGATGAGAACATGCCGAGCAAGCTACAAGTCGTGGCCTGACCCCACGCCAGGCAAGGCGACCCAGTACTTTCCCCCAACAAGCAACCGCGCTCAGCCATTAAGCAATACACAGAGAGCTCATCCAGAAGGAACCTGACCCCAGCTCATTCGAACGTCAGCGCTCCATCTGCTGATGGCTATTCTTATTGCTTTGTACCGCCTGGGCGATAGGGTTACTGGTAGAGCCCTTGGGCCTAACCCTCACCCAGATAGAATGCTGTCAAAACACTGCTGCGGCCCACAGTAGCACCACAGGGTGGAAAAGCAGGGAATGTTGGCGAGCCCTGTTGGAAGGGCTCAGGCTAGTGTGCCACTGAGTCTGAGCGGCAAGGGGATCGCATCCCTTTATAGGCAACGGGCCCGCTGGAAGCAATGTCTAAATGACACTCGCCCAATTTCAACATCAAACACTGCTACAAGCTAACTGGCCCTATGATTGCTCGTACATAAAACCCACCTGGGCACAGGGACTGTGCTCCCAGGATTTGTCCACTGGTTGCCCTCACGGCTTGAGCCCAGGAATGCCTAAGTAGCACCCATAAGATCTCCCGTAGCCTGGGATATAAATGTGCCCAGAATCTTTATGTGCTTGGATGAGCTCCTCCGGGAAGGCAAGGACAGCATCCCACTCTGTTGCTAAAGGTGCCCTTGATGACCCCAGAGAGCTCTTAACCATTTGTTCCACTAGCAGCAGGCACCAGACGTGCAGCTCGGTCCTCGGGGAAGCCTCTAAGTTATATCAGGCTAGCCTATGCCCAGCCCATGATCAATACCCCAACTGCACAGCCACATGGGAGGATGCACCCGCCCCTGGGTGGCCACCACTCCAGAGGACCTCACCCCTGAGTGAGACAGACTCACTGCTGGAGAGGATACCATCCCAGACAATACCGCCCCAGCCCAAGAGCTCACCACTGGAGATGCCTATGCGTCCTATACCAGACATGACACCCCAGGGCCGTGGCACCAGCTGGAGACCTAGCTGCTCACCCAGATGGCCCGACTTCCCAGTTTATATTGCGGAACGCTGCCATGGAGACTAAGACTTTCCAGAAACAGTGGAGTAAATGCAGTGCCCCGGTGGCATCGGGGGATGACCTACTATGATATGATTTTGCAGAACTTGCTAGGTCCTTGCTGGCTGACCCTACCCTATACCAAGAGGCTCGCCAGACTGTGAGTTTGTCCCCCGCCGACAGCAGGACAGCACTGTATCATATTTCCCCACGGAAGCAGGCCACAATGTGCGCTCCAAACCAGACAGCTCCCCGCCTACAAGTGACTGAAGGTTGTTAACGTCCTCACCACTAACTCAGATGCTTCAGCATCACAGGGGGCATTCTACTGTAAGCAGCTGAGTTAGTATTTCTTTTTAATTTTTTTTATTGTAATGCAAGTGCCTGACCTTAAGCTTCGGATTGCCTAGGCACCCACATCAAAGACAGCTATCTTGAATAAACACACTGCCAGCTACAGGACTAGAGGAAGAGTCAGGCGGCCCCGCCCCAGAAGCCTCCTTTGTTTCGGAGATCTCTGGTCAACTGAGGGAACTGACCACCTGACCACTTGTTTTTCCCTTCTGGCATTGTAATTCCCGCTCATGTTTTAAATTCACCAATAAAGACTGAACCTGTGAACCCCTAGGCATCCCGTGCTAGACCCCAGTCAAAGAAGCCCAGGCCTGCACACGTACTCTTTCTACCCATGACCTCGTTGTGTGCCTCCACGCATGCCATGTATCCTCCGGGACCTGTGAGTAATAAACCATGTTTTTTCTTCAAAGTTCTCTGATGGCTGTTACTGAAGTGTGTCTTGCAATCATAATAAGAACCACAAGGTGGCGGGGGTGGGGGGTGGGGGGTGGGGGGTGGGGGGGAGGGCGGGTCTAATCACAATACTGGCTCCCAAAGGGGAAATGACTGTGAGGGCTGCCTCAAGCAGTATGGCCCAGGTGAGTGCCCCAGGCATTTCTGGACAATAGCATCACTACTGAGAGGCTGAGCCCACCCCCAAGACTTCTGTTGTTTACCTTCCTCCTGGAGGGGTTCTTCCTCACCCCTCCTTGGGTCAAATGGATCCTCTGATAGCAGTCAGTAACCACAGGACCACAGCTAGACTACAACTCTCCACAAGAGAGTCACAGTCTCTGCGCACACGTGACAGAGGAATCATTTGAACTCCTTCTGCATGAAGAAGTACAACTGAGGTACTGGATTTTTGAACAACACGTGCTCAATCATAAAGTAACGGTCAGGAATGCACGGAGGACCAGGGATGATCCCCATCGCTCTTTGCGGTCGTTTCTCCAAGAAATGGGTCTGAGTCCATTGCTGGCCACTAAGTGCAGAACATGGGTGGTTTTCGAACATATCAGCCCCACCCCTTCCCCCAGATTAAAAACTCAGGTGTGAAGATTTACCGTCCACATTTGAGAAGTGTGGTTTACTTACACCAAACAGGTACACAGAACCAGTAAGCAATTTGGGGGGATTTACGTGCATCAAACTGTGGAGAGAGGGAGACGGGTGGTGATCTTCACAAGACCTCACCAAGTACAGTCTGGTTGGGAAGAAGCATACACACGTGTCAATGGTTATTTGGAGAATCGACCAAGGGACAGGAGTTTGGGAGAGAGGTGCTAAATAATTCTCTAGAAAACTGATTTTAGTCTACGTGGACAGGCAGGCCAAGTCTCTGTTCTAACCCTAGGATGAAATATTGACCGCCCCCATTGAAAGAGGATGAGAGATCACAAACTTCAGAGGAGATGTCACCTATCAATTAGACCAGCGGAATGTAAATCAAGAACAACCCCGCTGGAGGCGTTGGCCAGGAGGCACATGACAGGAGTGATGCCCAAGTTCAACGCCCTCGTCCCGGCCATGGTCAGGGGCTTGGCGGCCTGCTGAGGAAAAGTTCTGTTCCATCTCAAACTGTGGTCCTCCACAAATTTTCAAAAATTTACTTAAACTTCTTTCCTAGTAGAAGCTGAGCAAGAAGAGACTGTCCTGCATGGCCGCGTACGGGAAACCTGGCCTTGCCAAGGTTAGGACTGTGCCGAGAGGGGGGCAGGCGGGTAACTGAGCTGCTACAGGGCAGAACAGCTGTTTGTCTGCACCTTTGTTCTCTCATTATGGAAACCTGGGAGAGGCCTCAGGAATCCACATGACAGTGTCCTGTGTATACCCCATTTTATTGACTGAGGTCACCAGGGGTGTAGCTGAGAGTCAGATCTGACTTTACTCCAGGTTCCACATCACCTTGCTCAAGAAGTTTATATCGCAGACTTCAGTTTCCTCGTGTGGGACATGATAAAAACAATCCTCCCTCACAGAATCGCGAGGATTAGTGAGAAGGCAAGGAATCACCGGGCCTGGTGAGGATCATCAAATCTTTCCCTGGGAATGGCGCCCTGGTCCCCTTGGTTAGCCGGTGCTCACTGCGGCCAGGCTCCCGAACCCTGCCCTTCGTGGAGAGCGCTGCCCCAGGGCCTCCCGAGGCTGCGTTTGGGAGCTGAAGCCATTTTCCACCCCCACAGATGGCTCAAACTCGTTGTTCCAGGCCTTTCTGAGCCCACTGTTGTTGCCCCTTTCTCTCTCTCTACTCTTTTCCAAAGGCGAACAACTGCTCAGGGAATGAGGTGCTCAGCGCCCGGCGTGCTGTGTGGTGGAGAGGACACACACAGGTCTGGGACTCCCTGCAGCCTCCAGCCCTCACACTCCAATCGGGAAGGCTAACTGGTACAATCCCTGGACCATCTCCCTAGCTCCGCTGCCAGCTCTGGACCAGTATCCTCCTCTTCGGGGGAGCTGCCCCACACAAACACATCCTCCGGTTATGTGGTTCCGGGGGCGCCCCCCGTTCCTACGTGACCCACATCTCCCTCACCACAGCTGACTGGTTCAGGGGTCAGCCAGTCCCACCCCTTACGCCTCCTGTTGTCGGCTTAAGGTCGGCCACCTGAGGCCCAGCCTGGGTTTCTTCCCCAGCACTGAGGGAAACGGAAAAACTTACTCCTTGTGCTTCATGGGTCTTTGAGGGATTTTTCATTCCACTCTCCATGAGGGAAAAAGGGAGCAGGACTGATACATATTATTGATGAATTTAGCAAAAGAAAGAAGAGCATGATGATTCGGCTCTATCTAGACTGTTTAACTTTTGCATCTGCATTTCCACCAAGAGGAAATGCTACAAGCTTACAATGGCTTATAATCCGTAGTCAGCCAGAACTTCCTTTGGGTAACTAGTCAGGGTAGGCTCACTGCTGTCACAAATATCCCAAGTCTTGCTGGCCTAAGACAGTACATTTTTATTTTTTGTTCTTACCAAGATCCAGTGCACAGTGGTGCTGCAGGCGATGGGGTGATAGTCTCCTTGTGTCATTCAAAGGCTCAGGAAGGGAACCCATATGACAACTGGTTTGAGATAACCGCAGACCCGCTCAGCAGAAGAGGAAGAAACAAAAGAGAACGACACGATCTATTACAGAAGAGATACACGAAAGTCTTCTAATGTCAGAAAATGCCAAGCTTTGGGCACTTGGGATGGTCCCTATCTTACCTACAAGCTCCACACCATGTACCCCAAATAGAAAAGACTCCCTAACTGACACACTGAGCCCCTCCATTCGCAGGAGAAGACTGTTAGTGAAATGGGCGTCCCAACTGTAGATCAGATCCATGCCAGTTACCTTGCCTGATCACATGACTCCTTTACTCCCAAATACGAATGGACAAATGGTTGCCAGATACTGGAGGAAAGTGAAAGAGAAGATCATGATGAACAAACAGAACTATTTCTGGAGAAGAAAACAACTATAATACAGGAAACGGAAGAGAACATTACCAAAACTTACAAATTCATATTCTCAGAATTTTAAGGAAGACAATGGGTTTATAAAATGAGAACAGCGTGCTATAAGAGGGCGCAACTGGAGAACAAGAGAAAGCCCTTGGAAACCGAAATATTTTTGCAACGTTAAAAACGTAATAGATACCAAGTGCGTACGTCAAAGTCACCCTGCCTCACCCAGCCTGTGACGCAACGTGGGTGCAGCGTTTGTGCCCCGCCAACACCACGGGACCTCTCCCGGTAACAGGACCAGGAGCCCACCGCCTGACTCCCAAAACGAACACCATTTCCGGTCCACCCCAGAGCGGCTGCCCTCTTCGCTCCGAGGCAGCTACCGCAGGCGCCGCGGCTTCACCTTCACGCCCGCCACGATGCACTTGCCGCCCACCTTGCTGCCCGCGCCGCCCTCGCAGGTGCGCCAGAGCTACCACCCCGACTGCGAGGCCGCCATCAACAGCCATTTCAACCTGGAGTTCCACGCCTCCTTAGTGTGCCTGGCCACGGCCGTTTACCTCGACCGCGACGACGTGGCCTTGAAGCACTTCACCCGGTTCTTCCTGCGCCGCTCCCGCGAGCACAGCATGCGGGCCCGGTGCCTGATTCGCCTGCAGACCCAGCGCGGGGGCCGCCTCGACTTCCAAGACATCAGGAGCCCAGTCAGTGTCAACTGGAAGAGCGGCCTCAAGGCCATGAAGTGCACCTTGTTCCTGGAAAAGTTCATGAACCACAGCCTGCTCCACCTGCACCAGCTGGCCATCGACAAGAGCGACCCCCACCTGCACCGCTTCCTGGCAACTCACTACCTCAGCCAGCAGGTGGCGTTCATCAGGGAGCTGGAGGGTCATGTCACCAGCCTGAGCATGATGGGGGCCCCGGACGTCGACCTGGCAGGGTCCCTCTTTGACAAGCTCACCCTGGGCAACAGCGACAAGAACTGAGCGTGGACTGGACTTCCCCAGAGCCACGGGGTGACCAGAGCGCTGGTCACCGTGCCTGCCATGCACACGGCAATAGTGCCCTGGCAGAAGAAGTTCACTTAAGTTTTTTTCTTCCAGTTTTGCCACTTCTTCCAATAAACTTATTTGGTTCCTAAAGAAATAAAGGTCTCTCCTTGGTTCCTGTGTGCAAATCGCTCACTTTTTAAAACAGGTATCCAGGAGGCTCTCCACCCACCCATGCCCCACCCACATGCCACTCAGGATCTCCACAGAGGGAGGGAGAAGGCATTCCATGGGGCCCTGGAAAGTGCAAAATCCATCTTCCCCTTATAAACAATGTGGGTATATGGGGGGTGGTGAGGTGAGGCGCTGCTGAATGCGGGTGCCTGCGAATAGCAGGAGTATAAAAACACGGTATAAAAATCACAGTAGTGTGGCTTCTGGAGGAAGAATGAAGGGAATGGGGTGGGACAGGGATTAAAATAAAGGGTCCTTAAAACTTTACCTGGAAACTTCGAGTTTACTAAAATATGTAAATGTTAGTGTCTGTTGATTCTGGGAAGCAAGATGGAGACCCCAGAAGCCAGCTTGGCAGGGTCCCTCTTTGACAAGCTCACCCTGAGCAACAGTGATAATGATACCTGAGCCGCAGGCTGGCCTGCACACAAACACAGGGGTGACTCCCTCGTCACCATGCTGGACATGCATATTGCCCTTACAACACATGCAAATGTAGACTTTTTACTGTACTCTTTCTTCCATTAAGGTAACATGTTACCACAAACCCCAAATTACTCAACAGAAGGACTGAAAAATATAAGGTCCTGGCTGAAGGTCAATTTGTGATATTGAATATCATGTAGAATAAAGCTCTGTTAATGTTAAGCCACGTTACTCTGACTCTGGCTGCTGTGAAGAATGTAGAGGATGAGGAGAGTTGAAGCTGAAAGGGCAGTTAAGAGATCACTGTAGCAGGCCCAGAGAGACAATGGTGGCTTGAACTGCGTGTTGGTAGAGGAAATGAAGAGATGCAGACAAATTGCAGATGAACTGGATGAGTCTACAGGATCTGCTTTATGGGCCAGAGGTGAGGAATGGGAAAGGACAAAAATAATCTAGGGCTCAAGTTTGGATCTGAACACCCTGGCTGATGGTCGTGCTATTTATTAAGCTGGGCGTATTTGCAGGGTGACTCGAGGAGCTGGGAAGGCATGTCATGTAAAATCTGAGGTGCCTATTAGATACCCAAGTGGAACTGTCATACAGGTAGCCAGAAAAATGAAACTGGAGCTCAGGGGGGGATGTCAGGTTTGGAAAAATACATATGGGACATATTAGCCTATATATACATAGATGGGTTGAGGTCATGGAGTAGATAAGCTCACTAGAAAGGAAGTAGAGAGATGATGGCACAGGCGGCCCCAAACCCAGAGCAGCCAGCACTCAGAGGATGGGATGAGACACTGGAACACCTAGAGAGCCGCTGGTCCCGCTTGGACCATTGCCTCATTCCAGACTGTGGCCACCTGTGTCTGCTCAGAGTTTATCTCAAAATCAGCCTGTTCTTAATCTCAGTGTGGTTTCTGGTTTCTCCTTTCTAGATGTGGAGAGGTGTTAGCCTATTACCTTGCCTTCTTGACTATAGGTAGAAAGACAATTATTTCCCAGTAAAAGGATTTCCCAAGGAGACGACAGACCTGCTTTTCTATGTTTGGCTTTTGGGTTTTTTTCCGTTCCCCTTTTACAACTCTTCCCCTCTCTCGGTCCATTCTCTATTTGAGCAGATGAAATCTGTTCCCATGTAAACCCTAAGGTTGTCTAGGTCTGAGAAAAAAATACTCAAAACATATAATTTCTTCTGTGTCGTGTATAGTTTACAAGGGTCAGAGTTAGAAATTTTCAGACTTCGTACCCTATATTCAAAGACACATGAGTAGCTTGCGTCATTTTAGAGTTAACTAGATTCCTGTTAACATTTACTGAAATATGAACAAGTGTAGCTAAGGAGTAATTTCTTTCTACATTTCCCTATAACTCTGCTTCAATACTTTCTTAAAAATGAGGATTATGGTCCTTTGAGTTTAGTTTCCAGAAAATGGTGTTGAATGGTATTTCCCCCTTTACTCTTTTTAGTCAAACTTGTTTTTTTCACTCTTTCTCTGTCTGCTTTGAGGTCCCTGCTCTCTCTCTGTTACAGTCTCAATACATACATACATATATATATACACACATATATATATATGTATACATATATATGTATATAAACTGTTCTCCTCTAGATATGAGGAAGCACAGGCTGAGCAGCTGTTCATCAGTGTTTACAGCTATAAATTGACTGAAGATCCTTCTTACTCTCCTGTTTTGGAGAAGCAGTTCGGTGTCTTGGATCCTTCACCACAGGGTGACTCGATTCAAATCCCAGTTTAGCCACTTACTAAATTGGGGGAACTTGGGCATGTTATTTCACTTCTCTGTGCCTCAGTTTCCTCAGATGTAAAACAGGGATAATAAAAGTGTCAACCCCATTGCAGAAAATATTTGCGAATGATGCCACTGACAAGGGCTGAATATTCAAAATATACAAACAGCTCATACAAGTCAGTAACAAAAACAACAAACAACCCTATCAAAAAATGGGCAGAAGACATTTCTCCAAAGAAGACATACAGATGGCCAAGAAGCACATGAAAAGATGCTCAACACCACTAATTCTTAGAGAAATGCAAATCAAAAGGACAATGAGGTCTCACCTCCCACCAGTTAGAATGGGCATCATCAGACAATCTACAAAGAACAAAGGCTGGAGAGGGTGTGGAGAAAAGGGAACACTCCTACACTGTTGGTGGGAATGTAAATTGAAGCAGCCACTGTGGAGAACAGTCTGGAGGTTTCTTAAAGAACGAAAAATAGAGCTACAGCATGATCCAGCAATCCCACTCCTGGGCATATATCTGTACCAAACTATAATTCATAAAGAGACATGCACCTCAGTGTTCATAGCAGCACTATTTACAACAGCCAAGACATGGAAGCAACCTAAGTGGCCATCGACAGATCAGTGGATAAAGAAGATGTGGTGTATATATATATATACTATGGACTATTACTCAGCCGTAAAAAAGAATGAAATAATGCCAAGTGCAGCAACAAGGATGGACCTAGAGATTATCATACTAAGTGAAGTTAAGTCAGACAGAGAAAGACAAATGTCATATGATATCACTTATATATGGAACCTAAAGTATGATACAAATGAACTTATTTACAAAACAAAAACAGACTCACAGACATAGAAAACAAACTTATGGTTACCAAAGGTGAAGGGGGGAGGCAGTATACATTAGGAGTTTGGGATTAGCAGATTCAAGCTACTCTATACAATACAGATAAACAACAACGTCCTCCTGTATAGCACAGGGAACTATATTCCATATCTTGTAATAAACAATAAGAAAAACGGATATATATGTATAACTGAATCACTCTGCTGTACACCAGAAACATATTGTAAATCAACTAAAATTTTTAAAAAGCATCAACCCCATTGGGTTGCTGAGATTAAATGAGTTAATATTTTCTAAATACTTACAACAGTGCCTGGCACATATAGTACATATATTTGTAAGCCACCATTTATCATCATTACCATCATTATCATTCACTTACTTCTAAGTTCATTTGTGGTGTTTATGATTTGTTGATGAAAGGATTTCACATTTATACTTGGCCACTAGGGGGCTCTCTTGCATCTCGACCAACTGTGTCACTCTGCATATCAAGAAGGAGAAATCCTTCCTAGCTGCTTGGCTGCCAGTTGCTGCCAGGCTTCAGGGAGGGCAGATTGCTGTTTTCAGTGCCCCAAACTCAGGCCCAAGCCTGGAGGTGAGTTTTGCTGTGACAACCCTCTGTGGTAATTCCCCATTTGTCTCAATCAGCCTCCCCTTTAAGTCGGCCCCTAGAACAATTGTTTTGCTTATTCTTCCCCGACCCAGGTTGCCTGAGCCTCCCTCCTCTTTCCATCCTGAACTACAGTCCACTCCTCAGAGGTGGGAAAGACTGAAAGGATGAAAAGCTAATCCTGATCCCACCCATCTTCTGGATGTTTGGACCTGAAAAGGAGAGGAATGGGTGGATTGGAAGGGGAGAACGGGCAACAGGGCTACTGATAACATAATAACGAAAATTTATGTCACCACGCACTTGATTTAGCAAAGACGTTCTCAAGCTTTGCTGCACCTTAGAGCCACCTGGGAGTTTTTAGAGCTCTCAATGCCCAGGCCACCTCCAGGACCAATTACATCAGTCTCAGGGGCAGGACCACGACATCCCAGGTATTGAAAGCCAGTGCAAGCACACCTTGCTACTCAAAATGTGGTCCCTGGACCGGCAGGTCAGTGTCATCTGACAGCTAATGCACAATCCCAAGCTCTACCACAGACCTCCCGAATCAGAATCTGCATTTTAACAAGACCCCAGGTGATGAATAATATGCACATTGAATTTTGCGCAGCATTCTTCAGCATCCTATTTGTTAAACGTGGCTGCACCTTGGAATCGCCTGGGACGCTGGAAAATAACACTGATGCTTCGATTTAACCAACTCACTCAGCCATACCCTCATGTAAGTACCGGACCAAACACAACAAAAACATACCAAGCACAATGAAAACCCGAACAACAATGATTGAACCAACAACTATCGATCACACACACATATTTACATACCGGCTTTTGCGCAATGTGCTGTTTTGTCACAAACTGGTGTTTTTAGAGTACGGCTTGGCAAACTACAGACTGCAAGCCACATCTGGCCCCCAAGGGTTTTCATAAACAAAGTTTTACTGGAACACTGCTGCACCCAATCAATTACCCATTGTCTGTGGCTACATACGCACTAGCACTACAACTGCAGAGTCAGCCATTGCAACAAAGACCGTGTGGCCTGCAAAGCCTAACACGTTACAGGAAATCTTTGCCAAGCCATGTTTTACAGTAATTTGCCGCAAGCCCTGAAGTCATCTCAAGCCATCAAATATTTTGAACTTTTCACCTGTCTTTATGCAGCTCTTTGTCTTTTCCCGTTTCCTTCCATTTTTTGGTCGCTTTCAATGAATATTCTAGAATGGCTTGGATGTTTATAATATTTTATACACATCCCTAACCCTCACACTCCCCAGAATTGTAGTTGTCACCTTCCAGACTGACATCTTTGCGAATTTCAGCAAGTCAACCTGTCAACTTTCTTTGTGTCTTCAGTTTCCTGGGCTCCACATGTGGCTTTGTTAATTAAGGGCCAGCAGTCATCTCTCTTCTGGGAGCATCAGAGTGGGACTAGCCATTTTGATTCTCCATAATCACATATTCCTCACAGAAGCTGTTTAAAGTGTACTCATTTTTAAGTTACTGCAATCCATTCCAATCATTTTTCTTACTGTGAGGCATTTAAGTTTCATTAATATGCAAAGCGACTGCCTTGCCTGAGGAGGAATAGACTCCTTCCCTTTCATCTGTATTTTAACGTTTATTTTTTGGTAACATTACTTTTGGTTTACAACATGTTATATCTGATATTAACTATGCCACATGCAACGAGGAGATTTATTCTCTTTTTTTTTCTGTGCGCTAATTCCCTGGGCATGATTGTTTTTTCTCCCCAAAGTTTAATTCTTCTATAAAGTTGATGGAGAAGTAAAAGTTCCACCTTAAAATATGTTTTAGAACCGTAATTCAAGAAACAAACCTAAAAGAAAACATTCTAGGAGGGAGCATTCATGCAGCTTTTGACATTTTTAGCCAAATGGCCCAATTAAAATAGCCAAGAATTTTTAGCCAAATTCTTTCAACAAATTATCCTGGATTCTTGGAAGTTTTCTGCGCTATGCTTGGCACTAGGAATATAATATGACTAGGGCACAGTTCCTGCTCACAAGCGTGGTGGAAAAGATGCACACACAGAGAGATACCACCCATCTATCTGAGTAAGAGCTAAAAGAGGAGGCTTACAAGGTGCCGTGTGAGTGCAGGAGAGGAAAGGGTAGAGTCTGGATCTTACCTGGGTCGAAGGCAACATCCACTGTGGAGGTAACACTGAGTCTTCAGAGAGGAACTGGAGTTCTACAAGTGGAGAAGAGTGGAAAGGGTATTTTAGCTATGTTCATTTACTGCAGAGGAGCCAACAGAGTGGGAAAGGTTACAAATTCAGGAGTGGACTGGGATACAGTTAATGAGAGAAGACCCAGAGGAGACAGGGGAGAGGCAGTGGATTTACGTGACACAGGAGGAGGGAGAGATTTTTCCCCTTTAAGGAACTCTCCCAAAACTCCTCTCTCAAAAGTAATCACTGGCTTACTAATTCACATCACAAAAGTCCTTTTCAGCACTTGCTCTGCTTGATCATTCCGCAGTTCTTAACAGTGTCCTTCTTTTCTTACCTTCCTTGTCCTTTCGTGGTTTACCTAAGGTTTATCTATAGAGAACTATATAAAGCGAACCATCCTCCTGCATTCTGCTGTTGGCCTCTTCAACCCTTGTTCAATATATATTTCCCCTCCAATTCAGCCACATCCATGGGCCAATCTTTCTCTCTCTCTCTCTCTCTCTCTCTTTCTCTCTCTCTGCCCCCACTCCCAGACGCTTCCCTTGACTATGACACTTGCACAGCCATCTGTGAAACATCTCCTTCTGGATGTCGCCAGAAAACTCAGATTCCCCAAGTCCCCAGATGAACTCACTGCCCCTTCACTAAACTCCCCCTAGATTTGACACACCTTCTGGGAGTGTCACAAGTAAAACATTTCAGAGTCGACCCTAGACTTCTGGTCTTACTCAGTCTGAACATCTCTTTCCTCTCCATTAGCTCTTCTCTTACCTGACACCCCCATCTTTTGCAGGCTCTAATCATCTATGATCTAACAATTTCCATAATCTCTGTACTTGTCAGGGTTCTTGGTGGCAAACCACAAAATGGGACCCTGGCTCATCAAAACAGAAAAGGCATTTTAGAAGGATGTCTGGTAGCCGATGGGGAAGCCCTAGAACTTTGCTCAGAAAATGGGAAGCATCATATGGAGCAGAGCCTTGTTTTCTTTTTTCTTTTTTTTAACATCTGTATTGGACTATAATTGCTTTACGTTGTTGTGTTAATTGCCGCTGCATAACAAAGTGAACCAGCTATACGTATACATATATCCCCATATCCCCTCCCTCTTTTTTTCTTTTTTAACATCTTTATTGGAGTATAATTGCTTTACAGTGGTGTGTTAGTGTCTGCTTTATAACAAAGTGAATCAGTTATACGTATACATATATCCCCATATCTCTTCCCTCTTGCGTCTCCTTCACTCCCACCCTCTCTATCCCACCCCCCTAGGTGGACACAAAGCACCAAGGTGATCTCTCTGTGCTATGCGGCTGCTTCCCACTAGCTACCTATTTTACATTTGGTAGTGTATATATGTCCATGCCACTCTCTCACTTCGTCCCAGCTTGCCCTTCCTCCTCCCTGTGTCCTCAAGTCCATTCTCTACATCTGCGTCTTTATGGCTGTCCTGCCCCTAGGTTCTTCAGAACCATTTTTCTTTTTAAGATTCCATATATATGTGTTAGCATACAGTATTTGTTTTTCTCTTTCTGACTTAGTTCACTCTGTATGACAGACTCTAGGTCCAACCACCTCACTACAAATAACTCAATTTCATTTCTTTTTATGGCTGAGTAATATTCCATTGTATATATGTGCCACATCTTCTTTATCCATTCATCTGTCGATGGACATTTAGGTTGCTTCCATGTCCTGGCTATTGTAAATAGAGCTGCAATGAATATTGTGGTACATGACTCTTTTTTTTGTTTTTTTTTTTTGCGGTACACAGGCCTCTCACTGTTGTGGCCTCTCCCGCTGCGGAGCACAGGCTCCGGACGCACAGCCCCAGCTGCCATGGCTCACGGGCCCAGCCGCTCTGCGGCATGTGGGATCCTCTGGACCGGGACACGAACCCGTGTCCCCTGCATTGGCAGGCAGACTCTCAACCACTGCGCCACCAGGGAAGCCCGTGACTCTTTCTGAATTATGGTTTTCTCAGGGTATATGCCCAGTAGTGGGATTGCCGATCATATGGTAGTTCTATTTTTAGTTTTTTAAGGAACCTCCATACTGTTCTCCATAGTGGCTGTACCAATTTACATTCCCACCAACAGAGTAGGAGGGTTCCCTTTTCTCCACACCCTCTCCAGCATTTATTATTGTTGACTTTTGATGATGGCCATTCTGACCCGTGTGAGGTGATACCTCGTTGTAGTTCTGATTTGCATTTCTCTAATGATTAGTGATGTTGAGCATCCTTTCATGTGTTTGTTGCCAATCTGGATATCTTCCTTGGAGAAATGTCTAGTTAGGTCTTCTGCCCAGTTTTGGATTGGGTTGTTTTTTTGATATTGAGCTGCATGAGCTGCTTGTATATTTTAGAGATTAACCCATTGTCAGTTGCTTCGTTTGCAAATATTTTCTCCCATTATGAGGGTTGTCTTTTCGTCTTGTTTATGGTTTCCTTTGCTGTGCAAAAGCTTTGAAGTTTCATTGGGTCCCATTTGTTTAGTTTTGTTTTTATTTCCATTTCTCTAGGAGGTGGGTCAAAAAGGATCCTGCTGTGATTTATATCATACAGGGTTCTGCCTATGTTTTCCTCTAGGAGTTTTAGAGTGTCTGGCCTTACATCTAGGTCTTTAATCCATTTGGACTTTATTTTTATGTATGGTGTTAGGGAGTGTTCTGATTTCATTCTTTTACATGTAGCTGTCCAGTTTTCCCAGCACCACTTATTGAAGAGGCTGTCTTTCCTCCATTTTATATTCTTGCCTCCTTTGTCACAGATTAGTTGACCATAGGTGCATGGGTTTATCTCTGGGCTTTCTATCCTGTTCCACTGATCTATATTTCTGTTTCTGTGCCAGTACCATATTGTCTTGATTACTGTAGCTTTGTAGTATAGTCTGAAGTCAGGGAGTCTGATTCCTCCAGCTCCGTTTTTTTCCCTGAAGACTGCTTTGGCTCTTCGGGGTCTTTTGTGTCTCCATACAGATTTTAAGATTATTTGGTCTAGTTCTGTAAAAAAATGCCACTGGTAATTTGATAGGGATTGCACTGAATCTATAGATTGCTTTGGGTAATATAGTCATTTTCACAATATTGATTCTTCCGATCCAAGAACATGGTATATCTCTCCATCTGTTTGTGTCATCTTTGATTTCTTTCAGCAGTGTCTTACAGTTTTCTGAGTACAGGTCTTTTACCTCCTCTAGGTAGGTTCATTCCTAGGTTTATTCTTTTTGTTGCAATGGTAAATGGGAGTGTTTCCAGCCTTCACATTTTTCACCAAACAGGAAGGGTACTCAGACGTTGAGCTGTCCAAAGGGATAAACATATCATCTAGTTTTTTCTAACCCTCCTTTTGTAGATGCTATTGGTGCTCTGCCCAGATCAATTTGACCAGCCAGGACAGCCAAACCCCCAGCTGCTTGTGCGTGCTGCAGCTGACAGCTTACGTCTGTGATGTTCTCAGGAGTGCCCCTGGCTAACTGGGACGGCCAATGATAAAGGCAAAAGAACCTGAACACTTTGCCCCGTCTCTGCAGTGAGATTTGTGCTCCAGAATCTGTCTTGTGTCAAGCCAAGGTTAGATTTTCCCTAAGATCACATCCTTGCTTGATTCCTTCTCCTGCCCTATTCGGCTTCCCTTACTTGTGTACAGTTTTCCCCTGAGTATACTCCTTCAATAAACCCCTGTCTCGGGCTCTGTTTCCAGAACACTCAACCTAAAATCCACCCTTAAACACAGGCAATACAACTCCTACTTCATTTCTTTCAATCACACTTACCACTCTGTATGACAATTTTTTTATACACATGCACATTATACACATTCCTTAATAGGCTATAGAATCCTTGACGGCAGGGAGTATGTGGGGTCTTTTCCCCTCTCCTTAAGCACTAGCATACATGTAATAGGAATTTTAAAAAAAAAATGGTAAGCTGAACCTAACTGAACATAAAGGCCAGATCACAGTGGTTTAAAAAATGCATAGAAGTGAGAGAGACGAGACAATAAATGTAGTGCTAGGCTATTCTTTCCAAGGTCGTTTCTAAATGTCTTTCTAAATGTCGTTATCGGCGTACCTATTTTATCCCCCTACTAGATTGTGGATGATAGAGCAAAAACAAGTTTTTAGTAATTAGTCTCTGGCCAAAAGGATCTCATAACAAGACATAAAGTTTATGCAATCTGGTTAATTTCCCAAAGGGGTCAGATTTATTCTTTCTTTTCTAGTTTCATTATTACCTACTCAGGAAGGGCTCAGGTTTAAAATTTTGTGACTTAGCAATTTGTTCCATTTGAATGTCTGAACATAAGCCTGGATGGCCAGGACGAAGGATTTCACCCACTGTGTTCGCATATTTCCAACCTATATTCCTTCTCGCTCACCCGTTATGCACAATTACTTCATATTTGGCATATGATTCCAGTTTTATTACCATGTTGGCTCAAGGGTAGGAGTCTGTGTGTCATGAACATGAGACAAAGTTTACTGAGCATTTATTATATATAGAATACTGTTTGATCAATTGTTGGGGGTTAGACGGTTGACAAGAAAGAACAGAAAGTGTCTCTATGCAGAAGGAGCTCAAGCTAGCTAGAATCAGGGCATCCACAGCGTAGGATCACATACAGAGGACCTCCACTAACCAGTTTCAAATTGGTTAATAATTAATGCTGAGCCTCTAAGATACAAGAGGGTATAGCACAATGGGATGATAAGCAAGCACCATGTCAATCAAGAAAGAACGTTTTTTGGAGAGAAATTTTCAAGTGTGCGGATGAACCACATTTGAAAAGACACTTTCTATATTTGCAAATGAAGCAACTGACAAAAGATTAATCTCCAAAATACACAAGCAGCTCAATATCAAAAACACAAACAACCCAATCCAAAAATGGGTGGAAAACCTAAACAGACATTTCTCCAAGGAAGGCATAGAGATTGTCAGCAAACACATGAAAAGATGCTCAACATCACTAATCATTAGAGAAATGCAAATCAAAACCACAATGAGGTATCACCTCACACCCGTCAGAATGGCCATCATCAAAAAATCTACAAACAATAAATGCTGGAGAGGGTGTGGAGAAAGGGGAACCCTCCTGAACTGTTAGTGGGAATGAAAATTGATACAGCCACTATGGAGAACAGTATGGAGGTTCCTTAAAAAACTAAAAATAGAACTACCGTATGACCCAGCAATGCCACTACTGGGCATATACCCTGAGAAAACCATAATTCAAAAAGAGATATGGACCACAACGTTCACTCCAGCACTATTTACAATGGCCAGGACATGGAAGCAACCTAAATGTCCATCGACCGATGAATGGATAAAGAAGATGTGGCACATGTATACAATGGAATATTACTCAGCCATAAAAAGAAACAAAATTGAGTTAATTTGTAGTGAGGTGGACGGATCTAGAGTCTGTCATACAGAGTGAAGTCCGTCAAAAAGAGAAAAACAAATACCATACGCTAAAGCATATATATGGAATCTAAAACAACGGTACTGATGAACGTAGTGGCAGGGCAGGAATAAAGATGCAGACGTAGACAATGGACTTGAGGACACAGCAGAGGAAGGGGAAGCTGGGACGAAGTGAGAGAATAGCATGGACATATATACACTACCAAATGTAAAATGGATGGCTCGTGGGAAGCTGCTGCATAGCACAGGGAGATCAGCTCGGTGCTTTGTGACCACCTAGAGGGGTGGGATAGGGAGGGTGGGAGGGAGGCTCAAGAAGGAGGGGATATGGGGATATATGTATACATATAGCTGATTCACTCTGTTGTACAGCAGAAACTATCACAACATTGTAAAGCAATTATACTCCAATAAAGATGTGAAAAAATACATAACATAAAAATGGATTTATCTATGTCTAAAAAAAAAAGTAAAATAAAATCAAAGACACTTTCTCAATACTCCTTTCTAGCCCATGCCCTCCTGCTCATTTTTACTCTAGAATTCTCAAGACATGATTCTGGACATGCTATAACCAAACACTGGGACAAACTGAGAGGGTGGTGATCAGTCTGGATTTCAGGCTGAGCTGCTGCCATTTGGTGAGAAGCCACTGGTCCAAGTTCTGACCCTCGTCTTTACAAATACATGGCTTGCTTTTTCTCAGTGAACCCAAATGTGAACAGTTCTACATGAGGGATCAGCAGGCTTTTTCTCTAAGGCGTAAATATTTTAGAATTTACAGACCTATGGTCTTAGTCACAGCTATCCAACTCTGTTACTGCAGTGTGAAAGCCACAAAGAATATGTAAATGAATGGGTGTCGCTGCAGTCCCAATAAAACTTTACTTATAAAACTAGCTGGCTGGTCAGATTTGACACACAGGTTGTAGTTTGCCAATCCCTGTTCTAGAAGATTGACTTACACCAACAGTATTTCCAAGAGTCACTCATCAGCCAGATAAGACTCACATATGACCAGGACAGATTACCTCCCAAGAACGTCCTACCAGGAATTAGCCATTAATGTAACTGTACTACACATCAAAAGGCTGCTTAGTAAGCAGTGGGTCAGGCAAATTTTCTTGGTTTTTGTTCTTCCAGAAGTGACGCTGAGAAAATGGTTTAAATGCCAAGTATTTACTTGGCAGAAAATCCCTGGAAATACCAGTAACAAGTAGAAAAGTAAAAAGCAGGGAAGGGAAGGAAGCCAGTAAAATTTGCATCGATGACAAGGATCACTAAGGGCAACTTCCTGATAGAACAGGCCTCAGATTTATTCTACTCCTGAGGCAAGGGAGTGGGGATATTTATCCAGTAACTCCATCGGCCATTGGGTGAGGGTTGCTTCTGGGAGGGCAGAGGGCAGACAGGGCTCCAGTGTCCAGACAGAGGATTCAGGCAAAGAGTGGCAGGTGCTGGCAGCTGGAAGTTGGGCAGCATGGATGGACATGGGAAATGTCAAGGCGATATGAGTGGGGCATCAACAGCATCTGCTACACCTTTTTTCTCCCAAGTGATAGTCACAATAAGGTAATATGAATTAATGAGTAAATTTTCTACTATAGGAATTTTTCTGAATAAGTGGAACTGGTCCTGTAGAAACCAACCAACCTTCCTCTCCATGGTGTTGGATGCGTACTAATACATATTTTAAACAGCTAACCTCTTTTCTGAAGTACGCCTCATGAGGCAACCATACTTCATGGAATCCTAACATGGAACATGTTAGAATTGTCATGATGATAGCTTACTTTTGTTGGCTTATATTTTGTTCAATGGTTTCCTTTTTGAGAATTAAGGAAACATGGAGCTTCATACAGCTCAACAACAACAAAACAAACAACCCAATCCAAAAATGGGCAGAAGACCTAAGTAGACATTTCTCCAAAGAAGACATACAGATGGCCGAGAGCCTCATGAAAAGATGCTCAACATCACTAATTGTAAGACAAATGCAAATCAAAACTACAGTGAGGTACCACCTCACACCAGTCAGAATGGCCATCATTAAAAAGTCTACAAATAACAAATGCTGAAGAGGGTGTGGAGAAAAGGGCACCCTCCTACACTGTTGGTGGGAATGTAAGTTGGTGCAGCCACTATGGAGAACAGTATGGAGGTTCCTCAGAAAACCAAAAACAGAATTACCACATGACCCAGCAATCCCACTCTTGGGCATATATAATCAAAATTATAATGAAAAAAGATACATGCACCCCTATGTTCACAGCAACACTATTTACAATAGCCAAGACATGGAAACAACCTAAATTTCCATCGGCAGACGAATGGATAAAGAAGAGGTGGTCCATATATACAATAGAATACTACTCAGCCATAAAAAAGAATGAAATAATGCCATTTGCAGCGTCATGGATGCAACTAGAGATTATCATACTAAGTGAAGTAAGTCAGGAAGAGAAAGACAAATACCATATGATATCACTTATATGTGGAATCTAAAGTAGGACACAAAGGAACCTATGTATGAAACAGAAACAGAATCTCGGATGTAGAAAACAGACTCGTGGTTGCCAAGGGGGAGGGGGTGGGGAAGGGATGGAGTGGGAGGCTGGGATTAGCAGATGTAAGCTTTTATATATAGGATGGATAAACAACGAGGTCCTACTGCATAGCACAGAGAACTATATTCAATATCCTATAATAAACCATAATGGAAAAGAACGTAAAGAAAAAGAATATATATGTGTATATATATATATATGTGTGTATATATGTGTATATATATATATATATAAAAAATGTATAGCTGAATCACTTGGCCATACAGCAGAAATTAACACAACACTGTAAATCAACTATCCTTCAACTTTAAAATATATCTATCTGTATATATATAAAATAAAAAGGAAACATGGGGCTTGCTCACCAGAGGTGAGGTCAATACTTGTCCCGTTCTTGTTTGGCCTCTGTCTGTGGCAGTTCAGTACACTACGTGCTCTGTGCTGCCATGTTTATTGTAAGAGGAGACCAAAGGCTGGCCTATGGAAGAGGAGAAAGTGGACTAGCGGCGGAAGAAGAAAAGTGGGCAATGAGGCCAGGGGATGAGGACCGGAGAGAATCAGAAGCAGCGGGGTTTGGACAGAAGCAGGGCGAGCAATACTCACTGCAGCCTAGGGGAAAAGGAAGAGATAGAAACAGACCTTTTCTGACTCCTCCAACTGATCTGTTATTAGTCATAACAATAATGGCGGTGATGGGAGGATTGGAGGGTATTCATTTTCTATATCCAGGATCTGTGCTTTTAGCTTCTCTCCGTTGCTCTTCACCAAAGACTGCATCTTCTTTCCTTTGCTTTGGCTGTTTGGCCTTGTAGTTCCGCCCAGAGGGACTGCTTCTGATCACCTGTAACCTGTTCCAGGGGGGACCCAGGAGAAACTCCACGGTAACGGCTGAAGGCAACGATAGGAAGGATCACGGCTATCTTCTTTGTCAAGTCACGTCAACCCTTGGGGGTTGACTAACCAGGCAGAGTTACTCTGGAGCAACTGTGGAAAACGAAGAGTGTGTCTCTACTCTCTGGGTCCACACCCCGGGTTTTGGAACACAAGCCCATTAGAGAAGGAACTCCACAATTCTGGCATATTCAGGGCAAAAGAATGTTTAAGCTGTTCCGCTGACTTTGTGAACCACTGCCACCCTCCTTGGAAGCCAACCAACAGCAGTATAAGCTGAGCAGTTGAGAGCATAGGTTTGGGCATCACGCAGACCTAAGGTAGACTGTGTCTCAGCTACTCAGTTCTGTTGCGTGGTCTATTCATCCAGGCATACATGTCAATACCTCATCGAGGATCCTCTGAAGAATCCACTCGCACAAGGGCAGCTGAGGGCAATGTAGCCTTTCTTAAGATTCCACAGTGGAGATCAAGAAGGAATTGATGTCATGCTACCCAAAGTAATCAACTTTAATATCTCTGACATTTATCTTCTCCCAAATCCCTTCTTAGCCTTCTTTGATACAATGATTTTCTCTCTGTCCTTCCTCCATACAGTGCCCAGCGTCATTGGCTCCATTCTGGTCATCCTCACCCCTACTTATTTTCTCTTTCCTCTTGCTACGCAGAGTCCCCTCCAGATCTCTAGCTCGGCAACATAACAAGTTCTCCAGTTAACAGGACCTTTTGAGAAGGCAAATGGGATGACATGGTATTGGTTGCAAGAAGCAGAGGGAATTATTTCTTATGTCTCACGTTTGTGTAAAGGACCTTTCCTTAACTGGTATTTCTTTCTGTGTTTCCACTTCATCCCTTGAGAAAGAAACACATGGGAGCAACACAGCTAGCTTCTCTCTGCTCCCTTGTCCATTCCTCTTCAGGGATGAAAGAGTAACTTTTCTAATCAGAGACAGTAGGAAAAGGAACACAGTAGGTCTGTGTGGCAGCCCTGGAGGGGTGCCACTCAGATCCCCCTTCAAGAAAGAACTTGACAGTGAGTTGCAACGAGTGAAGTTAGTTGACAGCCTCCAGGTTTTGAAAGCCATGTTCTTCTTGGGCAGCCCCAACCAATGACTGAACGTAGCAGGAGTGCCAAGGCCTGGCATTTCAGCCCAAGGTGGTACCCCTTTAATAGACAGTGCTTGCTGTGGAGCTCCCCAATGGGTTGGCAGACGTCCTGTCAAATGTGCATTGAGATCCCAGGCTCTCCTGCCCAACTGTGCTTTCTCCTTCTTTTATCTTTCAAAACTTTACCTCTCAATAAAATGTTTGCACTCCTGTGTCTCAGAGTCGGCCTCTCAGGAGACCCAACAAACACAGTGTGGCTCTGTAGCTTTACCCCTTCTCTGTCCATCTGTCTGTCTGTCTCTCTCTCTCTCCTCCGCCACCCCAAAGATTCACCCTCTCTCACAAACTCCCTGTGGTAAGTTCCCCGGGAATGATTTCCCCCTGCAAGTGGGAGGCTGCATTCTCAGACATGCTGTCAGGCAGGGAGGTTCTGGGGGACTCATTATGGCCATATGTTCCGTTTCATTGTGCAATTCAATCTTAGAGTGACAAAGCTGTTATTTTTCTCGCTTATCTATTTGATTCTTGTGTCTTATGTCTCAACTGGTTTTTGGCTCAAGAGGGAAACAAAGAGCTTATTTATTTATTCCCTTGACTCCAGCATGAATAGAAAAAAAAATTCTTACCTGTAATTTGGAATACTTGCCATTAACACAACATTGTAAATCAACTGTACTTCAATTAAAAAATAATAATAATAGAAAAAAATGGCAGTGGGTAATTGTGGGCCACATTTGAAGTGCTGGTTTAGTTAATCCAAGTAACTAGTAGTTAATCTACTAAACAATTATTTGAGACCTATTATGTGTTCCAAACTGTTGAGAGGGGAGGGGGGGATAAAATACTGTGCAGCCCTCACAAAGTACACTCTCGTTGGAAATAAGCATATAGAAATAGTAATGCCTATTAGTTGAATTGACCAAGGAAAACTAGGTTGGGAGAAGGGGGTCAAACACCTTTCCCTAAAACTAGTTTTAGTCCAACAAGGAAAGGCAATCCAAATCTCTTCTTTACCTTGACAATATGCTATTGATCTTTCCCAGTGAAAAAGGATGGAAAACCACCTCCATATATATACAGAAATGTCATGTGTAAGTCAGAAGTACAGTATTGAAATCAAGGGTAACATAAAAGGCCATAAACAAAGCGAAAAGACAACTCACAGATAGGGAGAAAATATTTGCAAATGAAACAAACGACATGGGATTCATCTCCAAAATTTACAAACAGCCCATGCAGCTCAATATCAAAAAAAACAAACAACCTAATCGAAAAATGGGCAGAAGACCTAAATAGACATTTCTTCAAAGAAACATACAGATGGCCAAAAAGCACATGAAAAGATGCTCAACATCTCTGATTATTAGAGAAATGCAAATCAAAACTACAAGGAGGTATCACCTCACACCAGTCAGAATGGCCATCATCAAAAAGTGTACAAACAATAAATGCTGGAGAGAGTATGGAGAAAAGGGAACCCTCCTACACTGTTGGTGGGAATGTAAATTGGTACAACCATTATGGAGAACAGTATGGAGGTTCCTTAAAAAACTAAATAGAGAACTACCATATGATCCAGCAATCCCACTCTGGGCATACATCCAGAGAAAACCATAATTTGAAAAGATACATGCATCCCAATGTTGACTGTAGCATTATTTACAATAGCCAAGACATGGAAGAAAGCTAAATGTCCACTGACAGAGGAATGGATAAAGAAGATGTGGTACATATGTACAATGGAATATTACTCAGCCATAAAAAAGAATGAAATAATGCCATTTGCAGCAACATGGATGGACCTAGAGACTGTCATACTGAGTGAAGTAAGTCAGACAGAGAAAGACAAATATTATATGATACCGCTTATATGTGGAACCTAAAAAAAAATGGTACAAATAACTTATTTACAAAAGAGAAATAGAGTCACAGATGTAGAAAACAAACCTATGGTTACCAGCAGGGAGGGATAAATTGAGAGATTGGGATTGACATATACACACTACTATATATAGAACAGATAACTAATAAGCGTCTACTGTGTAGCACAGGGAACTCTATTCAGTACTCTATAATGACCTATACAGGAAAATAATCTTTAAAAAAAAAGGATAGGGCTTCCCTGGTGGCGCAAGTGGTTGAGAGTCCGCCTGCCGATGCAGGGGACACGGGTTCATGCCCCGGTCCGGGAAGATCCCACATGCCGCAGAGCGGCTGGGCCCGTGAGCCATGGCCACTGAGCCTGCGCGTCCGGAGCCTGTGCTCCGCAATGGGAGAGGCCACAACAGTGAGGCCCGCGTACCACAAAAAAAAAAAAAAAAAAGGATATATGTGCAACTGATTCACTTTGCTGTACACCTGAAACTAACACAACATTGTGAATCAAATCAAATCAAGGAACATGTTCCATGGGAAAAAACCAAAAAAACCAACATACATTTCTCTTATAGTTCTGTAGGTCAGAAGTCTAACACAGGTCTCACTGGGCTAAAATTAAGGTGTAATCAGGACTTAATTCCTTCCGGAAGCTCCAGGGTAAAATCTGTTTCTCTGTCTTTTCCAGCTTCTAGAGGCTTCCAACATTCCTTGGCTTGTATCCGTCTTCCTCAGTCTTCAAAGTTAGCAATGCCCATCTCTATCACTATTCTTCCGTAGTTACATCTTCCTCTGACTATTGACTGGGAAAATCTCTCCTCTTTTACGAACCCATGTGAATAGATTTTGCCCACCCACGTAATTCATGACAATCTCCCCATTTCAAAGCTCTTAATTTAATCACACAGACTAATTCCCTTTTGGCATGTAAAGTAATATATTCACAAATTCCAGGGATTAGGGTGTAAATATCTTTGGGGGGACATTATTCTGCCTACCACATGCTACTTTTTTTTTCCTGTTTTAATTGAAATATAGTTGATATAAAATATTACCTAAGTTGCAGGTGTACAATGTAGTGATTCCCAGTTTTTAAAGGTTATGCTCCATTTATAGTTGTTATAGAATATTGGTTATATTCCCTGTGTTTTACAATATATCCCTGTAGCTTATTTTATATATAATAGGTTGTGCCTCTTTTTTTTTTTTTTTTTTTTTTGCGGTACGCGGGCCTCTCACTGTTGTGGCCTCTTCCTTTGCGGAGCACAGGCTCCGGACGCGCAGGCTCAGCGGCCATGGCTCACGGGCCCAGCCACTGTGCGGCATGCGGGATCTTCCCAGACCAGGGCACAAACCCGTGTCCCCCGCATCGGCAGGCAGACTCTCAACCACGTGTGCCACCAGGGAAGCCCAGGTTGTGCCTGTTAATCCCCTACCCCTATATTGCCCCTCCTCCCTGCTCTCTCCCCAGTGGTAACCACTAATTTGTTCTCTATATGCATGAGTCTGTTTCTTTTTTTGTTATGTTCACTAGTTTGCTCTATTTTTTAGATTCCACATATAAGTGATACCATACAGTATTTGTCTTTCTCTGTCTGACTTATTTCACTTAGCATAATGCCCTCCAAGTCCATCCATGTTGTTGCAAATGGCAAAATTTCATTCTTTTTATGGCTGAGTAGTATTCCATTGTATATACATATACATATATATGTATGTGTGTATATATATATATATATATATATATATATATATATATATATATACATCTTCTTTATCCACTCATCTGTTGATGGGCACTCATCTGTTGATGGGCACTTGGGTTGCTTCCACATCTTGGCTAATGTAAATAATGTTGCTATGAACATTGGGGTGCATGTATCTTTTCGAAGTAGTGTTTTTGTTTCTTTCCTATGTATACTCATAAGTGGAAGTGCGAGGTCATATGGTAGCTCCGTTTTTAGTGTTTTGAGGAACCTCCATACTGTTTTCCATAGTGGTTGCACCAATTTACATTGCCACCAGCAGTGCACGAGGATTCCCTTTTCTCCACACCCTCTCCAACATTTGTTATTTCTGTGCTTTTTGACGACAGCCATTCTGACAGATGTGAGGTGATAGCTCATTGTGGTTTTGATTTGCATTTCCCTGATGATTAGTGATGTTGAGCATCTTTTCATGTGCCTGTCTACCATCTCCACCGCAAGTTACTTTATAAAAGAAACAGACTGTACATGTTCTATAAAAAAAAAAAAAAGAAATAAAGCCAAATAACTTGCACCTAGGAGGTACTTTTTTCTTTGTGTGTATAATACAGTGCCATGTTGCTCCTTGAAGTTTACTGGTTTTCATGGTAACTGAGTCTTAGAAACTACATAAAGGTAAAGTTCCTCTTTGACAAATTTTTATTAAACCATTTGCTAAGGTGAATTAGAACATGAAAATTGACTTTACCAGGCACCAATCTGCAATGGCTAATAGCCACTGTATGCATAACTGAGAGTAACAAAATTCTGGCTGCTGTTAGTATAACAGGTCTGAAACTTGCATTTTGGGGGAGCTGCCTTAGGCAATTTTGCTGCAGTAAAGCTGTCTAGCAAGCAACCTCAAAATCTCATTCACAGGTCTACAGAATGACTTTTGCTGGAGTCAGCTGGTACCTGCTAGGTTTGGCTATGTATGGGTTGAGTTTAGTTGGGCTGGATTCATGTCTGTTCTACATGTCCCATTATTCTGCAATGTGCCCAGGACATGTTCTTCAAATGGTGGATGCAAGATACATAAGAGGCCAAGCCCAACCATGCAGGGACATTTACATCTTTTGGTCAAATTTGGCAAACCTTATGTCTTCTCACATACTACTGTCCAAAAAAGTTGACTTGGGACACCCAAAATCAGGGAGCAAGGAAGTATTTACCACCACCAGTGAAGTCATGATTAGGACAGGGAGGGAAGAAAGAATTGTGAGTAAATAATACAACCTACCACAAGGAAAGAGAGTACAACAGAGTTCCTGGAGTGGCATGGAGAAGGTGAATGGTAAGAGCCCAAGCTCACTCTATCTTGGGTCTCCAAACAGGTGGCAGACCTAGACTGACTTATGGTTTGGATGACTGCAATGAGTGACAGCAACAATAAAGTACTCACACTGGGCAATTATGCAATAAACACAGATGACAATTCAGACTTTAAAAGCCAACGACAGCTTAAAAAAAAAAAGCCAATGACAGCTTTTGCTCATGCCTCAAATCTAGTTTGAACAAATCAAGTGATTACAAAAAAAAAAAAAAAAAAAAAAGCATTTGAAAATGTGGGGTGTTGTTAGGCTTCCATCTAGTGGCCACCAAGAGCCACTGTTCAAGACGGATGAATAAAGCATGTTACGGGAAAAACAAAAGCGAAAACAAACAGTACATCTACTATGACTATGGCCGAAAAGTCAAATTTAACCTATGTTAAGGACAAAATATTTATAGGCTAGGAATTTGTTTCTCAAGGATTTCTTTCTTCTATGGTATACCTAGAACAGAGCCTCACATACAGAAATTAACAAGTAACTATTGATGAATTCAATTTTACCAGGTTCCTTTTCCCTTAAGGAGTATTAAGCCCCTTTTTCTGAATGCTTTCTTCATCTTATTATACTGCTGGGTGGTAGAAAAGAAGCCATCATTAACATGAAAATTTGCTTCCTTCAGTATTGCCAAATCATGAAAGTAATATTATTTCATGACAAATGAGCTGCGTAGTCACTACTCTGAATTTCATCTCCATTGCACAGCCTGATCTTTGGCTGACACACTGTTCCTTTGATTAAAAAAATAACCTTACTGAGATATAATTACATATCATATGATTCCAAGAAAAAGTATAATTTTACTTCTTTCTTTCCTATTTGAATGCCTTTTATTTCTTTTTCTTGCCTAATATACCTGGCTAGAACCTCCACTACAATGTTGAATAGATGTGCTGAGAACAGACATTTTTGGCTTGTTCCAGACATTAGGGGAAATACTTAGTTTTTTACCTTTAAGTATGATGTTAATTGTGGGGGATTAGGAAGTTTCCTTTTCTTCTTAGTTGGTTTTGGTTTTGGTTTTGTTTTGTTTATAAAAGCGTGGTGGATTTTGTTAAATTCTTTTCCCCCATCTATTGAGATGTTGCTTTTGTCCTTTATACTATTAATATGATGCACTGCATTGACTGATTTTCATATGGTGAAACGGCCTTGCATTCCTAGGATAACGCCCACTTGATCATGGTATGTAATCATTTTTATATGTTGCTAAATTCAGTTTGCTAGTGTTCCGTTCAGAATTTTTGCAGCAATGTTTATTAATGTTATTTGTCTGTGATTTTCTTTTCTTGTGATGGCTTTGTCTGGTTCAGGTTCTGACACTATGCCACTTTAATTCTTCCACTTTCCTTAGGTTGTTCTGTTGCTAAATAAATATGATTTTTTCATCTTTCCCCAAATCACCTCACTTTCTGGATCTCTAGTTACTCACTGAAGGAAAGAGGAAGAGTAAAACTGAGAATAAAGGAAAGAGAGAGTGAAACTAAAGGAATGAAAGGTGAACATAATCTCAGCTCTGATGGACATATATGATAATATCTAAGCAATCTTGACTTGTTAACTTAAATTCTGTGTCCTTATCACAGATCTTAAGACTGTCAACTTGAACTCTCCAGAACTCCCTGGACTGTGACTTTAGCCTATATACACTCAGACACACAAACACACTCTCTCTCTCTGTGACATGCACCAAACCACCATTATGACCACCACCATCACTACCACTCCTCTTTTAAATTTACATTCTATGTCGAATTTGGCCTGGGGAGAAACCATTACATCACCTATAGAAAGTAGCAGCACATGTCTATTCTTCTTCATTTTTTATATGAATATGTAGATCCTCCCCAGTGAGAGGGCCAGGGCAGAGCCTAAGTAAAATTATGCTGTTAGCTCTCTTCTTACTCTGAACACTTAGACACAGGTAAAATAACATTAAAAGAAACATCAAGGAAAATCTAGAAAGGAGAAGTATCATTATTCAAGGACAATCTTAGCATGAAGGTTGGATTTCCATTTTTTTCCCTAGGGGCAGGAAGTTAGAAAGATAACTGACAAGAAGGATATATGATTTTGAATTGGCTCTTTTTGTCCAGTCACTTGCTTCCAGGCATACAGGTACATGTCATTCAAAGGACCAAGCCTTGGGTAGTCACCTCAATTTACCTTGACCCAAAGCCTAAAAGGAACCCTCAGTCTGTCCTAGGTCTTTGATTCAGTATCTTTTGTCACCATACGGTAGAAAGAGTTGTCACTGAGACTTCTATTTGAAATGACCAGCTCAACCACAGACCCTAAATATGGCCCACTGGCCTCTCCCTGGGGCCAATCCCCAATAACAGTAGACATGCTTCACCGTTGCTTTATTCAGAGTCCTCAACATCTTAGCTTTGTCCCAGGTTATAAAACACTTCCTGGCTTGCAACAAACTCTTCCTTCCCTCTGTTTGATTTAGATTTATTTTGTTCCTCATTCTTTCAGTTTCTTAAGGTTGGAAGTTAGATAATTTATTTGAGACTCCTTTTTTTTTAAAATATAGGCATTTAGGGCTATACGTTTCCATCTAAGCACTGATTTAGCTCCATCTCACAAATGTTGATATGTTGTATTTTGCTTACATTCCATTCAAAATAATTTTAATGCCCCTTAATCTCTTCTTTGACCTTTGGATTGTTTAGAAGTATACTTTACTATTAGTTTTCAAATATTTGGGGATTTATCAGACATCTTTCTGTTAATGATTTCTAGTTTAATTCCATCGTGGTCAGAGAACATACCTCACATGATTTGAATCTGTTAAAATTTATTGAGACCTGTTGTGTGGCCCAGAATACAGTCTGTCTTGGTAAATGCTCCACATGTACTCAAAAATAATATGCTTCTGAAGAATATGTTTCTAAAGATTCCTCTCTTATGTGTCTATGATTTTCTTAACATGAGTATTATTTCTTCTTTTTCTTCCTCTTTCTTCTCCTGATGATAAGTAATACGCCATTGATTGACTACAGAGAGAAAACTATGTGGGTTTTAAGCCATACAGATGCATTAACTTTTCAAAAAATAAGTATTTGTATTTTCAAAAAGTAAAAAGTGATAACTTACTCATAGTGGTGGACTAGACACAAAAACTACTATCTACACGTAATCAAATGACAAAGGATATAGTTAGCAAACCAGAGATTGTGAGGAATGCTTGGAAGATAAAAACAGGAGATGCTTTCACAATGATAAAACCAGAGAATTTTAAGTACCTGCAGTAGGCTACTGGGAGATCAAGATGGCAGAGTAGGAGGAGGCTGAGCTCACCTCCCCCCATGAACAGATGAAAAATACATCTACACATGGAGTAATTCTCACTCAAAACAAACTGGAGACTGGCAGAAAGGCTCTTCTACAATGAAGGCTGGAAGAAAGATACACACAGTCAGGAAGGAAGGGAAGAGAAGCAATAGGATTGGGACCTGTGCCCTTAGTAGGGAACACAGAAGGGGGAGGATTACATGTGCTTGGAGGTCCTCCCTGGGGAGTGAGTGGTTCAAACCACATATTGGGCACCCCAGACCTAGGGTATGACACCAGGAAGATGAGTCCCCTTGGCTGGTTTGAAGACCAATAGTACTGGCAAGGGTGCTGTGAGAAACTTAGATTTCACTCATGTACACGTTTGCTTGCTGTCAAAACAAGGTGGAGGAAGCAGATTGAGACTGACTGGGACCCTGGCCAGTTCCCTGCGACCACCCCAGTGCATGCCCCAGTCCACACAAAGTGCCTGCTCTGGCACATCTTGCTCCATGGTGCAGCACCCCACTAGGGCAAAGGCTGCCATTGCTGAAGAGAGTGCATAGTTGGGGGGTATGGAGCTGGCTCAGAACCAGCACTACATCTCAGTGGGGAAAGGGCAGCCACTGCTGGCATACAGGAGGCAGCAGATCAGGAACATCTGGAACTCAGCCTGGTGTGCTGGGACCACCCTAGCAGAAGCCCAGCCCACACCAGGAACCCACTCTGGCCCCTCTTGATCCAGCACTGCTCCCTTCCAGGGCAAAACTGCCGATGCTGGGAGAAAGGATAGCATACACTTAGAGGGAACATAACTAGCTCAGAGCCGACTTTCTAGTCTTCTGCTCCAGCACCTTGGGACACAACCCCACCCCTAATAGGGTGGTGTTGGCCACTGAGCACGGCAGAAGCCCTACCTCATATCTGGCTCTGACTCGAGCTCCTCCATCTCCAGCCCCATTGCCCACCAAGGTGATAGTTGCCAGGAAACCCTGGGGGAAGATGTGACTTGTGCTCATTTCAGATTCAGCTATGCCACCAAAGCTACTGGGCACACACAAACTGCACAGGGATGCTCCCACACAACAACACTCCTTAAAGAATGGGATAGGTAACTGTTTCACTTAATTTCATAGAGACAAAATTAAACAAAATGAGAAGACAAAGGAATTTGTTTCACACAAAAGCACAAGGAAAAAAACTCTGAAAAAAATATTGAAACAGAAAAATAATTTACCATATAAAGAGTTCAAAGAATTAGTAATGAAAATGCTAACTGAACTACAGAAAAGAATATATGAAAAAAAAAAGAATATATGAACACAGTGAGAATTTTAACAAGGAACTAGAAAATATAAAAAGAACCAGTCAGAGCCAAAGCATACAATAAGTGAAATGAAAAAAAACAAAAACAAAAAAAACAAAACTAGAAGGGATTAGCAGCAGACAAGGTGATATAGAAGAATGCATAAGTAATCTGAAAGATGAAATAATGGAAACCACTTAATCAGAACAAAAAAAAAATCAGGTTTAAAAAATGAGAACAATTGAAGGGACCTCTAGGACTACATCAAGTGTACTAACATTCTCATTATAGAGGTCCCAAAAGGAGAAGAGTAAAAAAAAGGGGGGGTCAAAAATGAATTTGATAGAATTATGGATGAACACTTCCCAGAACTGAAGAAGGAAACAGTTATCTAGGCATAGGAAGCACAGAGGGTCCCAAACAAGATGAAAGCAAAAAGACCTATACCAGGACACATCATAATTAAAATGGCAAAAGTTACACAGAAAGAATTCTAAAGTCAGCAAGAGAAAAACAGAGTCATATACAAAGGAACACCTATAATGCTATCAGCTGATCTTTCTGCAGAAACTTTGCAATCCAGACGGGAGAGACATGATATATTTAAAGTGATGAAAGGGAAAAACCTACAACGTAACATACTCTACCCAGCAAGATTATCATTCAGAATTGAAAGAGAGATAAAGAACTTCCCAGAGAAGCAAAAACTAAAAGAATTAATCAATACTAAACCTACCCTAAAAGAAATGTTAAAGAGTCTCCACTAGGTAGATAATCAAAGGCTACAACAAGAAGTAAGAATCTATAGAAAAGGAAAAAATCCCACTAGTAAAGGCAAATATATAGTAAAGGCTGCAGATCAACCACTTAAATATGCTAGTACAAATGTTAAAAGACAAAAAATTGAAAAATCAAATATAAATACAATAACCGTTAAGGTATAAATACGAAGATGTAAAATATGACATCAAAAACACAAAATGTAGGGGAGGGGAGTTAACATACTGTCGATCTTTTAGAATGTGTTTGAATTTCAATAACTACGAGTTTAAAACAAGTAGATATAGTTACAGGTCAACATATCTGAACCCCAGGGTGACCACAAATCAAAAACCTACAACATATACACAAAAACTAGAGCGAAAGGTACACAAGCATGTCACTAAAGAAAACCATCCAACCACAAGGGAATAAACTAAAAGAAGAAAAGAACTGAGGATAACTATAAAAACAACCAGAAAACAAATAACAAAAGGGCAATAAGTACATACCTATCAAAAATCACTTTAAATATCAATGGACTTAAGGTTCCAATCAAGAGAAAAAGGGTGGATGACTGTATTAAAAAAAAAAAAAAAACAAGACCATCTATATGCTGCCTACAAGAGACTCATTTCAGAGCTAAAGACAAACACAGGCTTAAAGTGAAGGGATGGAAAAAGATTTTTCATGCAAATGGAAATGACAAGAAAGTGGAGGTAGCAATACTCACATCAGACAAAAGAGACTTTAAAACAAAGTCTATAACAAAAGACAAAGAAGGGCACTATATAATGATAAAAGGTCAATACTAGAAGAGGATATAACATTTGTTAATATATATGCACCTATTATAGGAGCGCCTAAATATATAAAGCAAGTATTATCAGACATAAAGGGAGAAATTGACAATAATACGATAATAGTAGGGAACATTAACACCCCACTTATATCAACGGACAGATCATCCAGACAGAAAATCAATACGGAAACAGTAGTCTTAAATGACATATTAGAAGAGTTGGGCTTAGATATCTATAAGACATTCTACTCAAAAGCCGCAGAATATACATTCTTTTCAAGTATACATGGAACATTCTCCAGGATAGATCACATGCTAGGCCATAAAAAAAGCCTCAACAAATTTAAGGGAACAGAAATTATATCAAGCATTTTTCAGACCACAGTAGTATAAAACTAGAAATCAATTACAGGAAGAAAAATGGGAAAATACTAAAACAATGGGTTAATGAAGAAATCAAAGAGGACATCAGAAAATACCTCAAGACAAATGACAATGGAAACACAAGTTTACAAAATCTATGGGATGAGGGGACTTCTTTGGCAGTCCAGTGGTTAAGACTCCATGCTTCCAATGCAGGGCGTGTGGGTTAGATCCCTGGTTGGGGAACTAAGATCTCACATGCTGCGCAGTGCATGCCCCCCCAAAATAACAACAACAAAAATCTATGGGATGCAACGAAAACAGTTCTACAAGAGAAGTTTATAGTGATAGAGGCATACCTCAAGAAACAAGAAAAATCTCAAAGAAACAACCTAACCTACCATCTATAGGAATTATAAAAATAAGAACAAAGCCCACAGTCCGTAGAAGGAAGGAAATAATAAATATCAGAGAGGAAATAGAGACTCAATACACAGTAGACAAGATCAATAAAACCTAGAGCTGTTTTTTTTAAAGATAAACAAAACTGATAAGTCTTTAGCCGTGTTCCTCAAGAAAAAAAAAGAGAGGACCCAAGTAAACAAAACAAGAAATGAAAGAGGAGAAATTATGACCGATACCACAAAGATACAAAAATCATAATACTATGAACAGTTATGTGCCAACAAATTGGGCAACCTAGAAGAAATGGATAAACTTGTATAAATACACAATTTTCCAAGACTGAATCAGAAAGAAATAAACAATGTGAACAGACTGGTCACTAGTAGTAAACTTGAATTAGTAATGAGTGAACTATCAGAAAGGGAAAGCAAGAAAACAATCCCATTTAAAGTCACATCAAAAAATACACAGGAATAAACTTACCCAAGGAGGTGACAGACTTATACTCTGAAAACTATAAAAACACTGCTGAAGGAAACTGAAGATGATACAGAGAAATGGAAAAATATCCCATGTTCATGGATGGGAAGAATTAATAGTTAAAATGTCCATATCATCCAAAGCGATCTACAGATTTAATGCAATCCCTATCAAAATACCCATGACATTTTTCACAAAACTAGAACAAATAATCCTAAAATTCATATGGAACCACAAAGACACTGAATAGCGAAAGCAATCTTGAGAAAAAAAGAACAAAGCTGGAGCTGTCATGCTCCCTGACTTCAGACTATACTACAAAGCTACAGTATCAAAGCAGTAGCTAAAATAGGCACAAAAACAGACACATAGATCAATGGAACAGAATAGAGAGCCCAGAAATAAAGCTATGCACATTATGGTCAATTAATCTAGAACAAAGGCAGCAAGAATATACAGTGGAAAAAAGACAGTCTCTTCAATAAGTGGTACTGGGAAAACTAGACAGCTATGTGTAAAAGGATGAGATTAGAACATTTCCTCACTCCATATACAAAAACAAACTCAAAATGGATTAAAGACCTAAATGCAGGACCAGAAACCACAGAACTCATAGAAGAGAAAACATTACCTGACATAAATGGTAGCAGTATTTTGGACCTGTCTGCTAAGGCAAAGGAAACAAAAGAAAAAATAAACAAATGGGACCTAACTAAACTTAAAACTTTTGCACAGCAAAGGAAGCCATCAACAAAACAAAAAGACAACCAAATGAATGGGAGAAAATATTTTCAAATGATATGAGTGATAAGGGGTTAATATGCAAAATATGTAAACAGCTCATACAAGTCAATATCCAAAAAAAAACAAAGAAAAACACCCAAACAACCCAACTGAAAAGTGGGCAGAAGAAGTGAGTAGACATTTTCCCAGAGAGGACATACAGATGGCCACCAGGCACATGAAAAGATGCTCAACATAGCTAATCATTAGAGAAATGAAAATCAAAAACCCTTGAGAAATCACCTCATACCTGTCAGAATGGCAACCATCAAGAAGACCACAAATAGGAAGTGTTGGCAAGGATGTGAAGAAAAGGAAACCCTATACACTGTTGGTGGGAATGTAAATTGGTGCAGCCACCATGGAGAACAGTATGGAGGTTTCTCAAAAAACTAAAAATAGACCTAGCATATGACCCAGCAATTCTACTCCTGGGCATATATCTGAAGAAAACAAAAACACTAATTTGAAAAGATACATGTACCCCAATGTTTACAGCAGTATTATTTACAATAGCCAAGACATGGAAGCAACCTAAGTGTCCATCAACAGATGAATGGATAAAGATGTCTGTATGTAATACTACAATGTAATACCACTCTGCTATAAAAACATGAAATTTGCCATTTGCAACAACATAGATGGACCTGAAGCGTATTCTGCTTCATGAAATAAGTCAGACAGAGAAAGACAAATAATGTATGTTATCACTTATATTTCGAACCTAAAAGATAAAACAAATGATTGAATGTAACAAACAGAAACAGACTCACAGATATAAAGAACAAACTAGTGGTTAATAGGCTCCACTAGTAGGAAAGGGGAGATGGAAAGGAAGAGGGAAGAAGGAGAAAGAAAAGAGTAGGGGCAGAGAGGGGAAAGATGGCAGAAGAGTAAGATGCAAACATCACATGCCTCCCCACAGATACATCAGAAATACATCTACACGTGGAATAACTCCTACAGAACACCTACTGAACGCTGGAAGAAGACCTCAAACCTCCCCAAAGGCAAGAAACTCCTTACGTACGTACTGGGGTAGGGCAAAAGAAAAAAGAATAAACAGAGACAAAAGAATAGGGATGGGACCTGCACCAGTGGGAGGGAGCTGTGAAGGAGGAAAGGTTTCCACACACTAGGAAGCCCCGTCATGGGCGGAGACAGGGGTGGCGGAGGGGGGAAGCTTCGGAGCCGCGGAGGAGAGCGCAGCAACAGGGGTGCAGAGGGCAAAGTGGAGAGATTCCCGCACAGAGGATTGGTGCCGACCAGCACTCACCAGCCCGAGAGGCTTGTCTGCTCACCCGCCGGGGTGGGCGGGGGCTGGGAGCTGAGGCTTGGGCTTCGGTAGGATCGCAGGGAGAAGACTGGGGTTGGCAGTGTGAACACAACCTGAAGGGGGCTAGTGCCCCACAGCTAGCCGGGAGGGAGTCTGGGAAAAAGTCTGGAGCTGCCAAAGAGGCAAGAGACTTTTTCTTGCCTCGTTGTTTCCTGGTGCGCGAGGAGAGGGGATTAAGAGCGCTGCTTAAAGGAGCTCCAGAGACAGGCGTGAGTCGCGGCTAACAGAGCGGAGCCCAGAGACGTGCATGAGACGCTAAGGCTGCTGCTGCTGCTGCCACCAAGAAACCTGCGTGCGAGCACAGGTCACTATCCACACATCCCCTCCCGGGAGCCTTTGCAGCCCGCCACTGCCAGGATCCCGTCATCCAGAGACAACTTCCCCAAGAGAAGGCACAGCGCGCCTCAGGCTGGTGCAACCTTCTGCTGGTCTCTGCCGCCGCAGGCTCGCCACGTATCTGTGCCCCTCCCCCCCCGGCCTGAGTGAGCCAAAGCCCCCGAATCAGCGGCTCCTTTAACCCCGTCCTGCCTGAGCAAAGAACAGACGCCCTCCGGCGACCTACACGCAGAGGTGGGGCCAAATCCAAAGCTGAGCCCCGGGAGCTGTGCGAACAAAGAAGAGAAAGGGAAATATCTCCCAGCAACTTCAGGAGCAGTGGATTAAACCTCCACAATCAACTTGATGTACCCTGCATCTGTGGAATACCTGAATAGACAACGAATCATCCCAAATGGAGGAGGTGGAGTTTGAGAGCAAGATTTATTATTTTTTCCACTTTTCCTCTTTTTGTGAGTGTGTATGTGTATGGTTCTGTGTCAGATTTTGTCTGTATAGCTTTGCTTTCACCATTTGTCACAGGGTTCTGTCCATCCGTTTTTTGTTTTTTTTTTTACTTTTCAAAAAAAAATTTTTCTTAAGAATTATTTTTTATTTTAATAACTTTATTTTAGTTTATCTTACTTTATTTTATTTTCTTTTATTCTCTTTCTTTCTTTCTTTCTACTTCTTCTCCCTTTTATTCTGAGCTGTGTGGATGTAAGACTCTTGGCGCTCCAGGTAGGAGTCAGTGCTGTGTCTCTGAGGTGGGAGAGCCAACTTCAGAACACTGGTACACAAGAGACCTCCCAGCTCCACGCAATATCAAACGGCGAAAATCTCCCAGAGATCTCCATCTCAACACAAACACCCAACTTCACTCAACGACCAGCAAGCTACAGTGCTGGACACCCTATGCCAAACAACTAGCAACACAGGAACACAACCCCACCTATTAGCAGAGAGGCCGCCAAAAATCACAATAAGGCCACAGACACCGCAAAACACACCACCAGACGTGGACCTGCCCACCAGAAAGACAAGATCCAGCCTCATCCACCAGAACACAGGCACTAATCCCCTCCAGCAGGAAGCCTACACAACCCACTGAATCAACTTTAGCCACTGGGGACAGACACCAAAAACAACGGGAACTATGAAACTTCAGCCTGCAAAAAGGAGACCCTGAACACAGTAAGGTAAGCAAAATGAGAAGACAGAAAAACACACAGCAGATGAAGGAGCAAGATAAAAACCCACCAGACCTAACAAATGAAGAGGAAATAGGCAGTCTACCTGAAAAAGAATTCAGAATAATGATAGTAAAGATGATCCAAAATCTTGGAAACAGAACAGAGAAATTGCAAGAAATATTTAACAAGGACCTAGACGAACTAAACAGGAAACAAGCAATGATGAACAACACAATAAATGAAATTAAAAATACTCTAGAACGGATCAATAGCAGAAAAACTGAGGCAGAAGAACGGATAAGTGACCTGGAAGATAAAACAGTGGAAATAACTACTGCAGAGCAGAATAAAGAAAAAAGAATGAAAAGAACTGAGGACAATCTCAGAGACCTCTGGGACAACATTAAATGCACCAACATTCGAATTATAGGGGTCCCAGAAGAAGAAGAGAAAAAGAAAGGGACTGAGAAAATATCTGAAGAGATTATAGTTGAAAACTTCCCTAATATGGGAAAGGAAATAGTTAATCAAGTCCAGGAAGCACAGGGAGTCCCATACAGGATAAATCCAAGGAGAAACACGCCAAGACACATATTAATCAAACTGTCAAAAATTAAATACAAAGAAAACATATTAAAAGCAGCAAGGGAAAAACAACAAAAAACACACAAGGGAATCCCCATAAGGTTAACAGCTGATCTTTCAGCAGAAACTCTGCAAGCCAGAAGGGAGTGGCAGGACACATTTAAAGTGATGAAGGAGAAAAACTTACAACGAAGATTACTCTACCCAGCAAGGATCTCATTCAGATTTGATGGAGAAATTAAAACTGTTACAGACAAGCAAAAGCTGAGAGAGTTCAGCACCACCAAACCAGCTTTACAACAAATGCTAAAGGAACTTCTCTAGGCAAGAAACACAGGAGAAGGAAAAGACCTACAAAAACAAACCCAAAACAATTAAGAAAATGGGAATAGGAACATACATATCAATAATTACCTTAAATGTAAATGGATTAAATGCTCCCACCAAAAGACACACACTGGCTGAATGGATACAAAAACAAGACCCATATATATGCTGTCTACAACAGACCCACTTCAGAACTAGGGACACATATAGACTGAAAGTGAGGGGATGGAAAAAGATATTCCATGCAAATGGAAACCAAAAGAACACTGGAGTAGCAATTCCCATATCAGACAAAATAGATATTAAAATAAAGACTATTAGAAGAGACAAAGAAGGACACTACATAATGATTAAGGGATCAATCCAAGAAGAAGATATAACAATTGTAAATACTTATGCACCTGACATAGGAGCACCCCAATACATAAGGCAAATACTAACAGCCATAAAAGGGGAAATCGACAGTAATACGTTCATAGTAGGGGACTTTAACACCCCACTTTCACCAATGGACAGATCATCCAAAATGAAAATAAATAAGGAAATACAAGCTTTAAATGATACATTAAACAAGATGGACTTAATTGATATTAATAGGACATTCCATCCAAAAACAACAGAATACATATTTTTCTCAAGTGCACATGTAACTTTCTCCAGGATAGATCATATCTTGGGTCACAAATCAAGCCTTGGTAAATTTAAGAAAATTGAAATTGTATTAAGTATCTTTTCCGAACAGAACGCTATGAGACTAGATATCAATTACAGGAAAAGATCTGTAAAACATACAAAAACACATGGAGGCTAAACAATACACTACTTAATAACGAAGTCATCACTGAAGAAATCAAAGAGGAAATCAAAAAATACCTAGAAACAAATGACAATGGAGACAGGATGACCCAAAACCTATGGGATGCAGCAAAAGCAGTTCTAAGAGGGAAGTTTATAGCAATACAATCCTACCTTAAGAAACAGGAAACATCTCAAATAAACAACCTAAACTTGTACCTAAAGCAATTAGAGAAAGAAGAAGAAAAAAACCCAAAGTTAGCAGAAGGAAAGAAATCATAAAGATCAGATCAGAAATCAAAGAAAAAGAAATTAAGGGAACAATAGCAAAGATCAATAAAAGTAAAAGCTGGTTCTTGGAGAAAATGAACAAAATTGATAAACCATTAGCCAGACTCATCAAGAAAATAAGAAGACTCAAATCAATAGAATTAGAAATGAAAAAGGAGAAGTAAACTGACACTGCAGAAGTACAAAAGATCATGAGAGATTACTACAAGCAACTCTATGCCAATAAAATGGACACCCTGGAAGAAATGGACAAATTCTTGGAAATGCACAACTCGCCGAGACTGAATCAGGAAGAAATAGAAAATATGGACAAACCAATCACAATCACAAGCACTGACATTGAAACTGTGATTAAAAATCTTCCAACAAACAAAAGCCCAGGACCAGATGGCTTCAAAGGTGAATTCTATCAAACATTTAGAGAAGAGCTAACACCTATCCTTCTCAAACTCTTCCAAATACAGCAGAGGAAGGAACATTCCCAAACACATTCTACGAGGCCACCGTCATCCTGACACCAAAACCAGACAAGGAAGCCACAAAGAAAGAAAACTACAGGCCAATATCACTGATGAACCTAGATGCAAAAATCCTCAACAAAATACTAGCAAACAGAATCCAACAGCACACTATAAGGATCATACACCATGATCAAGTGGGGTTTATTCCAGGAATGCAAGGATTCTTCAATATACGCAAATCAATCAACGTGATACACCATATTAACAAATTGAAGGAGAACAACCATATGATCATCTCAATAGATGCAGAGAAAGCTTTTGACAAAATTCAACACCCATTTATGATAAAAACCCTGCAGAAAGTAGGCATAGAGGGAACTTTCCTCAACATAATAAAGGCCATATATGACAAACCCACAGCCAACATCATCCTCAATGGTGAAAAACTGGAAGCATCTCCACTAAGATCAGGAATAAGACAAGGTTGCCCACTCTCACCCCTATTATTCAACATAGTTTTGGAAGTTTAAGCCACAGCAATCAGAGAAGAAAAGGAAATAAAAGGAATCCAAATGGGGAAAGAAGAAGCAAAGCTGTCAGTGTTTGCAGATGACATGATACTATACATAGAGAATCCTAAAGATGCTACCAGAAGACTACTCGAGCTAATCAATTAATTTGGTAAAGTAGCAGGATACAAAATTAATGCACAGAAATCTCCGGCATTCCTATACACTAATGATGAAGAATCTGAAAGTGAAATCAAGAAAACACCCCCATTTACCACTGCAACAAAAAGAATAAAATATCTAGGAAAAAACCTACCTAAGGAGACAAAAGACCTGTATGCAGAAAATTATAAGACACTGATGACAGAAATTAAAGATGATACAAATAGATGGAGAGATAAACCATGTTTTTGGATTGGAAGAATAAACATTGTGAAAATGACTCTACTACCCAAAGCAATCTACAGATTCAATGCAATCCCTATCAAACTACCACTGGCATTTTTCACAGAACTAGAACAAAAAATTTCACAATTTGTATGGAAACACAAAAGACCCCGAATAGCCAAAGCAATCTTGAGAACAAAAAACGCAGCTGGAGGAATCAGGCTCCCTGACTTCAGACTATACTACAAAGCTACGGTAATCAAGGCAGTATGGTACTGGCACAAAAACAGAAAGATAGATCAATGGAACAGGATAGAAAACCCAGAGATAAACCCATGCACATATGGTCACCTTATCTTTGATAAAGGATGCAGGAATGTACAGTGGAGAAAGGACAGCCTCTTCAATAAGTGGTGCTGGGAACTGGACAGGTACATGTAAAAGTATGAGATTAGAACACTCCCTGACACCATACACAAAAATAAGTTCAAAATAGATTAAAGACCTAAATGTAAGGCCAGAAACTATCAAACTCTTAGAGGAAAACAGAGGCAGAACACTCTATGACATACAACACAGCAAGATCCTTTTTGACCCACCTCCTAGAGAAATGGAAATAAAAACAAAAATAAACAAATGGGACCTAATGAAACTTCAAAGCTTTTGCACAGCAAAGGAAACCATAAACAAGACCAAAAGACAACCCTCAGTATGGGAGAAAATATTTACAAATGAAGCAACTGACAAAGGATTAATCTCCAAAATTTACAAGCAGCTCATGCAGCTCAATAACAAAAAAACAAACAACCCAATTCAAAAATGGGTCGAAGACCTAAATAGACATTTCTCCAAAGAAGATATACAGACTGCCAACAAACACATAAAAGAATGCTCGACATCATTAGTCATTAGAGAAATGCAAACCAAAAGTAGAATGACATATCATCTCACACCAGTCAGAATGGCCATCATCAAAAAATCCAGAAACAATAAATGCTGGAGAGGGTGTGAAGAAAAGGGAACCCTCTTGCACTGCTGGTGGGAATGTGAATTGGTACAGCCACTATGGAGAACAGTATGAAGCTTCCTTAAAAAACTACAAATAGAACTACCATATGACCCAGCAATCCCACTACTGGGCATATACCCTGAGAAAACCATAATTCAAAAAGAGTCATGTACCAAAATGTTCACTGCAGCTCTATTTACAATAGCCAGGAGATGGAAGCAACCTAAGTGTCCATCGACAGATGAATGGATAAAGAAGATGTGGCACATATATACAATGGAATATTACTCAGCCATAAAAAGAAACGAAATTGAATTATTTGCAGTGAGGTGGATGGACCTAGAGTCTGTCATACAGAGTGAAGTAAGTCAGAAAGAGAAAGACATATACCGTATGCTAACACATATATATGGAATCTAAGAAAAAAAAATGTCATGAAGAACCTAGGGGTAAGATGGGAATAAAGACACAGACCTACTAGAGAATGGACTTGAGGATATGGGGAGGGGGAAGGGTAAGCTGTGACAAAGTGAGAGAGTGGCATGGACATATATACACTACCAAACGTAAAATAGATAGCTAGTGGGAAGCAGCCTCATAGCACAGGGAGATCAGCTCGGTGCTTTGTGACCAGCTAGAAGGGTGGGATAGGGAGGGTGGGAGGGAGGGAGACGCAAGAGGGAAGAGATATGGGCACATATGTATATGTATAACTGATTCACTTTGTTATAAAGCAGAAACTAACACACCATTGTAAAGCAATCATACTCCAATAAAGATGTAAAAAAAAAAAAGAGTAGGGGCAAGATAGGGGTAGGGGATTAAGACGTACAAACTACTATGTATAAAATAAATAAGCTACAAGGATATATTGTATAGCACAGGGAAGAGAGCCAATATTTTATAACAACTTTGAATGGAGTATAATCTATAAAAATATTAAATCACTATGTTGTACACTGGAAACTGATATAGTACTGTAAATCAACTATACTTCAAGTTTTAAAAATAAAGGAAAATAAAACAATATACCTGTAGTAGAAAGCCGAGCACATTCAAAGAAAGTTCAAGAACAGTGTCAATGAAATCAAAGCAGTGCAGAAGGTACTGAGTGGACTGTTAGATTAAAGAACTACTCTCAGAACAACAGTTCTGTTTGCCGCTACCATGCTCTGACCCTACGCCAATCTTTCTTACGTTGGACAAAGTTAAAGTGGCATTTGATCTGTGTTAATCTCCCAAAACTATACTCCAAAGACAGTGAATTACTTGTCGAGGAAGTGAACCCAAATTAGAGCAGATTTGAGACAACTGCAGACCCGCACAACAGAAGGGAAACAAAACAGAAGGACACATCTATCTGAAGAGAGATCCACTTAAGTCTTCCGATGTCAGAGAAATGCCATGCTTTGGGCATTTGGAAGGGTCCCTATACTACCTGAAAGTTTTATGCCACGTACTCGCAAAGGAGAAGACTGCTCCCTAATTGACATGCTCCACTCTCCCATACAGAGGAGATGCCTAGTAATGAAATGGACGTCCCAACTGTAGATCAGATCCATGCTAGTTACCTAGGCTAATCACATGAGTCCTTTACTCCCAAATATGAATGGACAAATGTTTGCCAGATATTTGAGGAAAGTGAAAGAGAGGATCACGATGAACAAACAGAACTATTTCTGGAGAAAAAATAAATATAATACAGGAAACGGAAAAGAATTTACCAAAAAAATCCAAATTCATATTCTCAGAATTTTAAGGAAGACAGTCGGTTTATAAAATGAGAACAGGGTGCTGTAAAAGGGAGCAATTAGAGAACAAGAGAAAGTCCTGGGAAAATAGAAATATTACTGCAAAATTTAAAGATTAATAGATGCCAGGTGCTCAGCGCAGTCAGCCTGCCTCACCCAGGCCTGGATGGAACCTGGGACACAGCTTTCGCTCCCCGCCCTCCATGCACATCCACCCTCCCAATCCCCCGCCTCCTGACCCCACCCCCCCGTAACGGAACCGGAAACTCCTTTCCCCCCCTCCCAAACCCGGGTAATGGACGCGCCTTCCAGTCCATCGCAGAGCGGCCGCCGTCTTCGACCACATGGGAGTGCTCTGAGGCACCTACCGCGGGCCCAGCGGATTCGCCTTCACCTTGACCTTCAGGCCCGCCACGCTGCCCGCGCCGCCCTCGCAGGTGCGCCAGAGCTACCACCCCGACTGCGAGGCCGCCATCAACAGCCATTTCACCCTGGAGCTCCACGCCTCCTTCGTGTGCCTGGCCGCGGCCGTTTACCTCTACCGCAACGACGTGGCCTTGAAGCACTTCACCCGGTTTCTCCTGCGCCGCTCGCACGAGCACAGCGGGCGGGCCCAGGGCCTGATGCGCCCGCAGAACCAGCGTGGGGGCCGCCTCAACTTCCAACACATCAGGAAGCCAGTCAGGGACAAGTGGAAGAGCGGCCTCAAGGCCATGAAGTGCGCCTTGTTTCTGGAGAAGCTCGTGAACGCCTGCTCCACCTGTACCAGGTGGTCACCGACAAGAGCAACCCCCACCTGCACCACTTCCTGGAAACTCACTACCTCCGCCAGCAGGTGGCGTTCATCCGAGAGCTGGAGGGTCGTGTCACCACCCTGAGCATGATGGGGGCCCCGGATGTCGACCTGGCAGGGTACCTCTTTGACAAGCTCACCCTGGGCGACAGCGACAAGAACTGAGCCTGGACTGGACTTCCCCAGAGCCATGGGGTGACCAGAGCCCTGGTCATCGTGCCTGCCATGCAGACGGCAATAGTGCCCTTGCAGAAGAAGTTCACTTAAGTTTTTTTCTTCCAGTTTTTCCGTTTCTTCCAATAAAGTTATTGGTTCATAAATAAATAAAGGTCTCTGGTTGATTCATGTGGGCAAATCTCTCACCTTTTAAATTTTAAAGCAGGCATCCAGGAGTCTCTGAACACATCCCGGCTTGGTCCACATGCAGCTCAGGATCACCACAGAGGGAGGGAGATGGTCTTCCTTGGGACCCTGGAAAACACAAAATCGATCTTCCCCTTATAAACAAAATCAGTGTAGAGGGGTGGGGTGGGGTGGGTCTTCTAAGCCCTAGTCTATGTGGGTACCTGTGCATGGTAAAATTATATATCAATATATAAAAAACCTTAGTATGGAATACAAAATACTGGTTGCCTTTTAGGAAGAAGTGAAGAATGGGATTGGACAGGAAATAAAATAAAGGGTGTCTTCAACTTTTCCTGAAAACTTTTAGTTCATTAAATTATGTGAATGTGAACATTTATCACTTCTGGGTAGCAGCCTGGGGTCCTGAACAGGTATGGCAGGGTCCCTCTATGACAATGTCACCCAGGACAACAGTGATAATGGTAACTGAGCCAGAGGCTGACTTTCCCATAGGCATGGGAGTGACTTCCTAGGTCACATGCTAGTCATGCAAATTGCCCTTAAAAAACATCCATATGTATATATACATACATATATATATATATATATTTTCCCCCCTTCCATTGTATCCTTTCTTCCATTAAACTAACACAGTACCAAAAAAAGCTCAAATTACCTCATGAGGAGGGCTGAAAAATATGTGCTCACTGTGAAGGTCAAATTTTTGATACTGAATATAAAATAGAATAAAACTCCCTGAATGTTAAGCCAGTGATTCTGACTGCTTTGAGGAATGTAGGGGAGTGAGGGTGAGTTGAGGCTGGGAGACAAGTTAGGAGGCATTGTAGCAGGTCCAGAGAGAGAGTGGTGGCTTGAAATACAGTGGTCACTGAGGAAATGAAGAGACCTGCACACATTCCAGATGGATTTTGGACAAGGACACAAGATTTGCTATGGGCAAGAGGTGAGGAATGGGAAATGAGGGAAAATAATCTACGTTCCAGTGTTTGGACTTGAACACGTGGGTTGAAGGTGTTGCTATAAATTCATCTGGGAACATTAGCAGCGATACAAAAACGATGGGGGAAAGCCTGTCATGTAAGTCTGAGATGCCTATTAGATATGCAAGTGGAAATGTCTTGCACGTAGCCAGAAAACTGAATGTGAATCTCAGGTTGAAATCAAGCACTACTCTGTGGGTCATTTCTGGGGATAGGACCCCGTAGGCCCCCCTCCCACCTCTTGTTTGAAGAAAAGCTTAGAGCAAATTGCATCAGAGAAGCGAGAATGTGCAGAAACAAATGAAAACAGTCAACTAAGACAAAATAAGAGCTTAGCCATAAAACAAAGTCAAGGACCTTCAGTTTCTTCTCCAGGGCTTTAGATAATATCCTGAGCCATATCCCTGAGTTGTTTTGCAGATACTAAAACCCAACCAGGTAGAAAAAGTTAACTACATGCTGACCACAAGAATGTATAACCCAGACCTGCTGAAACCATAAGGCTGATGATTGAGATTCCTGAAAACATCACCCTGTTACCTCACCATCAACCGATCAGAGACTTGAGCACAAGCTGATCATACACCCCGAGACCCTCTCCCTCACACTGTTGTTAAAAACCCTCCCCGTAAAGTAGCTGGAGAGTTCGGGTCTTTTCAGCATGAGTGGCTGGTTCTCCTTGCTTGGTCTGTAATAAAAAATGTACTTTCTTTCACCAAACCAATGCCAGTAGACTGGCTTCACTGTGCTTTGGGGGAGTGGACCAGAGTTTGGTTGAGTAACAAGGTGGAATATCAGGTTTGAAAATAAACAAGGGGAGACATCATCCTTTTGATGGTGCTGGGGTCATAAGAGTGGATAAACTCACTAGCAAAAGCGTGGAGAGAGACTATGGCACAGGCAGCCCCACACCCAGGGCAGCTAACACTCAGAGGATGGGATGAGGTGTTGGAACATCCGGAGGGCTGCTGGCCCCACCTGGACCATTACCTCATTCCAGACTGTGGCCACCTGTGTCTGCTCAGAGCTTGTCTCAGAATAAGCCTGTTCCTAACTTCAGTGTGGCCGCTGGTTTCTCCTTTCTACATGTGGAGAGGCGTTAGCCTATTACCTTGTCTTGGCTATGGGTAGAAAGAAATTATTCCCCAGTAAAAAGATTTGCCAAGGAAACAACAGACCTGCTTCTCTGCTGTAGGGTTTCTTAACCTCAGTTTGCTTGGGTTCACATGCCAGTTTAGCCACTCATCTTAACTGTGGTTAAGGCATTTAATTTCTCTGTGCCTCAGTTTCCTCACATTTAAAATAAGGATAATAAAAGTGTCGACTCCACTGGGTTCCTGTGAAGATTAAACGAGTTAATGTTTGTGAATCTCTTGGAACATCACCTGGCACAGTAGAAGTACTTTATGTGTTAGCCATCTATCTGGTCATCATCATTACCATAAACATCACCATCTTTATCATCAGTCTCCAGTCACTTTTAAGTTCCATGTTGTACTTTATGCTTTGGGGGAAAAGACCGCATGTCTAGACTTTGCCATTGGAATTCTCTCTTGCATTTTGGCCAACCGTGTCACCTTGTGTACTGAGAAGGAAAAAAAAATCCTTTGCCGCTTCTCTGGTTGTCAGGTTCAGCCAGGACTCAGGAAGGAAGATTTTTGTCTATGTTGCCCCAAGCCAAGCCCGGAAATGAGTTTTACTGTGACAAATTTCCGTGGTAATCCGCCCATTTTGTCTCAACCAACCTTCCTTGTAAAGAGCCCCCTAGACATGATTAGCTTATTCTCCAATCCGGCTTACCTGATCCTTCTCTTTCCATCTTGAACTACTTCTCATTCGTCAGAGATGGACAAGAGCAGGATAAAGGGTTCACTCTGATTCCCACCATATATATGGATGTTTGTCATGAAGAGTGTACAATAGGGCAAGAAACAGGCAAAAGGGACCATATTAGGGCTCCCAATAAAACAAAAATTAAAATTTATAAAACATCATGCACTTTAGCACAAAGGTTCTTAGCTTTTTCTGCCGTTAAAGTCGCCTGTGGAGCTTTTAAAATTCTTGATGCACAGGCCACTTCCCAAACCAAGTACATCAGAGTCCCCTGGGGCAGGACTCTGATATCGCAGGCAGTGGAAGCCAGTGTGAGCACCTTGCTACCCAAAGTATAGTCTATGGATCAGAAGCCACTTGGCCACTTGTTAGAAAAGCAAAATCTGAAGCCCCACTCTCGACCTACTGAATCAGAATCTATATTTCAACAAGATCTCAGGTGACGAATATGCACTCTGAAGTGTTAAAAACATGGATTAACAACCTGGTACTCAAACATGGCTGCACTGTGGAATCACCTGGAGAGCTGGAAAATAATGATGATGCCTCGATTTACACAACTCACTCAGTCAGACCATCATGCAAGTCCTGGACCAATCACACTAAAAATTTACTTTAACTTCAACAATTATTGAATCAACAGTTGCTAACTACACATACACATACACACACACACACACACACACACACACACACACACACAGGATTTTGTCCATTCCGCTATTTTATCACAAACTGGTTTGTTTTATAACATGAGTTGTCAAACTACAGCCCACGACCCAAATCCAGATTTTTGTATCTATATTCATAAGGGATATTGGTCGGTAGTATTGTTGGGATGCCTTTTTCTGAATGTGCTGTAAGTATTACCTCAGGGAAATTGTTAGAAAATGTTCCCTGTCGTATTTTTCAGAAAAGTGTGCAAAGAATACGTATTAATTCTTCTTTAAATACGTCATAGAGTTCACCTGTGACATCATTTGGGCCTGGGCTTTTGATTGTGGGAAGTTTTAAAATTACTATTTTAATCACTTCACCTAGTATAGGTCTATTCAGATATTCTAGTTCTTCTGAGTCAGTTTCTGTAGTTTGTGTCTTCCTAGCAGTTTCTCCATTTCATCTAGGTGGCGTACCTAGCTCTGGGTCATAGTATTCCCTTATATGTAATTATCTAATGCAGATAAACTCCTGATTTTAATAATGTGTCTTCTCTTATTTCTTATTGTACAGTCTACCCAGAGGCTGCTGTTTGAGTTTATAAAGAACCTCCTTTGATTTTTTTTTTGATTATTTCTATTGCTTTTCTGTCCTACATTGCTTCTACTTCTGCTCTAATCTTTAATATTTCCTTACTTCTGCTTCCTTTGAGTGTAGTTGGCTGTCATCTTTTTTTTTTTAATTTGGAAAATGATGTAATGTGACATCTTCTTTCTTTTAAATAAGCATTTACAGCTACACATTTTTCTTTAACCACTGCATTTACTACATCCCATACGTTTTGGTATACTGTGTTTCTTTTCCATCCATCTCAAAGTATTTTGTAATTTCCCATGTAATCTCTTCCTTGACCCATTGGTTATTTACAAGTTTGCGGTTTAATTTCCACATATTTGTGAATTTCCTTATTGATGCACATTTCATATGATTTCATTTCCTTATTGATGCACATTTCATATGATTTCATTTCCTTATTGATGCACATATTTGTGTATTCTCTTATTGATTTCTAATTTTGTTCCATTTTGCTCAAAAAATATTATTTGCAAGAGTGTAATCCTCTTAAACTTATTGAGGCTTGTCCTAATATATTGTATCAACTGTATCTTGGAGCGTATCTCATAGGTGCTTGGGTAGAATGAGTATTCATCTGTTGTTGGGTGCAGTGTTCAATACATATTCGTTAGGTCTAGTTGGTTTATAGTTTTAGTAAAGTCTTCTACTTCTTTGTTGCTTTTCTTCCTAGTTATTCTACCAGGGAAAGTGGGAATCAAAGACTCCAACCATTATTTCTGACTTAGCTATGTCATCCTTCTACTGTGTCAGTTTTTGTTTCATGCATCTGAGACTCTTTAGTTATGTGTATGTTTGTTTATAATGTTATCTCTTCCTGATGATTTGGGCCTTTTATCATTATAAATTGTTTCCTTTTGCACATAGTAATAGTTTTTGTCTTAAAATATATATATATTTTTTTCCTGAAATGAGTATAGCTACTCCCACTCTTTTGTTCAGTCTTTGCATGATATATCTTCCTTATTCTTTATATTTTCAGTTTGTATCTTTCAATATAATGTGTATCTCATGTCGACAGTATGTAATTGGCTCTCCTTTTTTATCCCTTGTGACAATATCTGTCTTTCGACTAAAGTGTTTATTTACTTTTAATATTATTATTGATATGGTTGATTTATGTCTGCCATATTGCTATAGGTTTTCTGTACATCTCATGTCTTTTTTGTTTCCCTGATCTTCCTCTACTCTATGTTTGTATGAAATAGATATTTCCCTATTTTACTTTTTTTTTTTTTTTTTTTTTTGCGGTACGCGGGCCTCTCACTGTTGTGGCCTCTCCCGTTGCGGAGCACAGGCTCCGGACGCGCAGGCTCAGCGGCCATGGCTCACGGGCCCAGCCACTCTGCAGCATGTGGGATCTTCCCGGACCGGGGCACGAACCCGTGTCCCCTGCATTGGCAGGCGGACTCTCAACCACTGCACCACCAGGGAAGCCCCATTTTAATCTTTAAATATGTTTCCCTTTAATTTTTTGGCATGTATTAATAAAAGCTGCTTTGACATCTTTGTCTTCTAGGTCTACTATCTAAGCCCTTTCAGGGAGTTTCTATTTACTGCTTTATTTCCTGTGTGTTTGTCAAAATGTCTTATCTATTTGCATATCTCACAATTTTTTCTAAAATGTGAACATTTTAGATCCTGTACTGTAGCATCTACAACTTCTGCCTGGATTTCTTCTGTAGAGGCTGTCTCCCTTGTAGTGTGTGAATGCTGATGTATGCTCATTTCTTTATTCCTATCTTTATTTTCAAACCTGGCTACCTAGAGGTCACCCAAGTGTCAGTATACCTTAGTGGTCGGCTTTGATTGGTCAGATTTTGTGCTGAAACACCCTTAGTCAGCTGGTGCTGCCATAAGAAAATACCGTCGATCAGGCGGCTAAACAAAGCCACCGTTCTGGTGTTCTCACAGTTCTGGAGGCTGGTAGTTCCAAGATCAAGGTGCTGGCAAGGTAGGCCATTCTGAGGCTTTTCTCTTGGCTTGCAGATGGTGGCCTTCCTGCTATGTCCTCACATGGGGGAGAGGGAAAGTAAGGCTCTGGTGTTTATTCTTCTAAGGTCACTAAACCTATAGGATCAGGGCCCCACACTTACGATCTCATTTAACCTAACTGCCTCCATAAAGATCTTATCTCCAAATACAGTTACATTGTGAGTTCCAGCTTCAACAAATGAATTTCGAGGGGACACAGACTTCTTGTCCATAATACAACCTGAGCCAAGAAGTTCAGCCTTTCCTGATGGATATATCTCATGAATTGGGGAAGGCACTCAAAGTTCAGGAAGTTTACCAGTCTGCCTTGGCTTTTACTTCCTGGGTATGCAAGGCTTCATGTTCAGCCAGCGACGGGTAGCTACCTGTGGCCTTGTCTGGTCCTTCCTGAGTGCACACAGCCTTCCAGAATGGCTGTGATATGTGGGAGCTTCTTAAGTGTAGGATAGTTGCCCTGTTGCCAGAAGTCTCTGTTAAATTTATGGCTGATTTTCCCATTTTTAGTTCACACCAACCCAGACTGCACCCCCAGGGTAGCTGTGATGTAGCTCTTCCCAAAGGGTTTGGCACAGAGATATGTACTGTTCTCAGTAACAGCCCTCAGCATAGATTTTTCCACATGTAAATGAAATCAACCCTCTCGATCATCCAGGCCATTGTGCCTCATGCCTCCTATACCTTAGTGGAACTACTATACCAGTCCTGGGGCGGGGAGGCAGAATAGGAGCAGCTTAGGCTACGAATGCCACAAATTCTGTTATTCTTGCATAAACATTCTTCGTTTGTTGTATGCTTTTTATCAACTTCCAGAGTACTGAAATGGTTATCTCCAGTTTGTCGTTACTTTTTTGGAAGAGAACTGGCCGACTACCACGCTCGTTCATTTGAGCTCATTCAGCCACGCTCAAAGTCTGTGTTCTAGATGGCTACCATGATAAGGTTGGAAGGGTGGAAACAGTCATTGTGGGTTGACCATTGTTACCACATGCAAGTGCATCTAGGTGATTCCAGTTTGGATACTTCCACTTTCTGTTCTCCATTTATGTATTTCAACATGTCCTTTAGAAAACAAATACTTTAACAAAATTTGTTGGAAAGTACAGACTAAAAAATGATCAGGAAATGTCTGTAATGTGCCTTTCTCAGTCTTAGAGTTTGTAAGGTTAAGAAATCTTCTAAACCCTTTACATTAACAGGGATTAAATGCTGGTGGCATTATATTTATGTCTGCACACTAGAAATACTTGTTAGAGTTATGTAATTTAATTATAGCTTATATTTACTTGTATAGAAAAATAAAAAGAATTCCCCGTAAGTGTGTGTGTGTATGGCCTTTTGATTGCATAGGCTATCTTGGGTGTTCATCTTGATTGTGTGCAATATCTCTACAGATCACACAGAAGAACTTTCTTTTGCTGAAGGCGAATGGAATGGGGTTAGATACGTTAAAGCATCACACTATATACTACTCAAGTACTTTTAGAAAAAAATAATTAGTTCTTCCTTGATATAGATATGGCCACATTTATCTTAAGTCCTCAATGCTGTTTTATTACCTCTTCTTTTCATACAGCTAAGGGTCTTGGGGTTTATATTAGGTCAACTGGAGTTTTATTTATTTTTAGTTAGGCAGACAAAGACTGATAGTCCACAGACTGGATTTTGATCTCATTGCTGCTGTCCAACAGCAGAACGCCTGGGGGCATCCTCTTACAGTAATGAGCACAAGTACTGGTATCATTATTGCTATATTTAAACACCCATGGTTGGCAGGAATGTGCTAAAGTCTGGATATAACATCGTTAATCATGTCGTTGTCCCTGCCCAGGGCAACTGCTACTGAAAGGACACACTCACATGATGAGGAAGACAGCAGATGTGGTGGTTGAGAGCTGAAAGTCACTTCACTGCTGACCTAGAGAAAGAGGTTTAGGGTGTTGGCTATATTTTCTAAAGAGCATTTAGCAGATTTCATCTTATAGGTTAACTTTCCACATGGTTCTTTATTATGTTTTTTATGCTTATAATAATAGCTCTTTTTAGTTTTCTTCACAGGAGAAAAAAACAACTCAGTATTAAAAGGCAACTCAAGAGCTAATGAACCTCTTGAAGACATAAGACAGGGAATTATTGAGTGTGAATGCAAAGAAGACTGCACATTCGAAGAATCAAGACAAGTTTGAAAATAATGAAAAAAACATAAGTAAATTTTCAATTTCTTTAAAATGTTCACAGATTTGCCTACCTTCATGGTGTATATTTGAAACCTGCATTCCCAAATTGTGTGTATTGCTATCAGTTAAAAACTATCCTCTCAGAGGACTCTGAATGTGGCACCTAAGAATACTGTGTGGGTGACAGACCTAGGTTCACTTCCCCTGTGTGCTGGTCTGTCTTTGAGGGCTCCATTTCCATAGGACCCTGCTGAGCTGAGATCGATCATCTCAGCAAGGTGGAAGCATGTTTTACACAAGGCTTTGTTCGGTAAAGTTACAGATACCGTCATGACCATACCATGCTTGACCACAGACAAAGTGCAGAGGAAGCTAATAGATAGTGACACTGTATTAAAACATTTGAAAAGGCATATCAGAACGCCCCTCCCCACTCTGAGAAGACACCTCTCCACCTCTCTTTACTCTAGACCAATTGCTGTTCAAGGTGAACAGGGATGGGAAAGCAGAAGGCACTGGTGCAAATTCTATGGAACTGCTCCACACTTGCAAATGACATTACCAGAGGCACCTTTATAGAAAGATCCACTCCTGTGCACCAACCATGAGAATAACACTATATACGAAACAAGTGATGTCAGATGTGCTAAAGATATTCAAATACATCTTGATTCTCACTCTCACACTGCTTCAGATGATTGTGTGTGTGTGTGTGTGTGTGTGTGTGTGTGTGTGTGTGTGTATTTTAACATAACTGGCTTTGTCTTAAAGTAGCCATATTCCTAGACCAATCACGAGCTATGAAATCCTCTAAATAGAATAAAGTGCTGTTCTTAGTCGTGACCTACATGCTATTTAGAACCTTCACTACCTATACCAAATATCACAGAATGTTTGGAGTACAATTTTGCTCATGTTTTTAAGACATAAACAAAATCTGGTTGTTCATATTGTGTTTTTTTCAAGGAAAATACATTGCAGATATTCTAGAGTTTTCACAAAGCTAATGACTTTTCATCCTACTTTATCATTTTTGTTTAAAGGAAAGGAAATCCTCCTTTGAAATGCACTGGGCTGAAAGTACTTGATACCAGTGAACAATATTATTTTTAAGTTAAAAATTTTAAATGGACGTGTAAGAATACTACAAACAATGCCATTTACCAGTACCTGCCAATTGCATTTTGTCACATTGGCTTTATTTTCTCTCCCCTGTAGGCGCGTGTGAGCGTGTGCGCGCACACACACACACACACACACACACACACACACTGTTTCTATCATTTCAGAGAAAGTTGGATATACTGTGCCTCTCTACTCCTGAACATACACTTCACTGTGTATTTCCTAAAAAGATAAAAAATAAAAAATAGTTTACTCACGCACTATTAATGATCAAAATCAGGAAATTTAACATTGATTAATATTGTCTAATATCCCTATTTGAACTCAAGAATCATTCCAATAATGTCCTTTGGAGCATTTTTATTTCACTCCAAGATCTAATTCTGACATCAACTGACGAGCTCTCACAGTGAAGATCCATTTGCAGCTTCCAGTGCTGGCCGAATAAGCCACAACTTTTCAGGCTTCTGTGAGTAGCTCCTGGAGAAGAAAAAGAAAGTTCTGGAGGACAGAGGAGGCACTGGAGTGGGAGAGAAGGAGGGGCACCTTGCAACCAAGGACAGTGTCACCAAACAAGGAAAGGAAATTAAGCCTGTTCCTTACCCCACTCGCTACATCCCTCAAAAACTTAAGGATGTGAAATCCAAGCTTTAACTCACTGGGGAAAACTCTGGATAAAGTGGAGTAGAACAGGCAGAAATGGGGCCACTAGGAGGTAAACTCAGGCAAACTCTTTCTCGAGAGGAGGGAGAAGTGAGTGGGGAAGGCAGAGAGAACCCACAGCATCCTGGTGGAGGTGGAACGCTTTTGCTTGTGTCTTTTTTAACGCGGGTGTGGAAGGCGTTGCATTTTCAACACAGCCACATGGTTCTCGCCTTAAATGATAACAATTACCCAAAATAGCATACGTGTTACTCCAGAGCCCGAGGAATGGCCACGGGAGGAGAGGGCGTGGGACATTGCACTGGGTTTGGCGACCGGGATTGGGGAGAGGTTAAGGGGTGGAGATTAGGGAGTTGGCTGGAGCCCGAGGATCCGCGAAGGGCCAGGATGGAGGGGGCAGACTAGGGTGGCGGACACAGGAGAGGCGGGTAGAGGCAGTAGCTGTCCAGATAGCGGGGCGCGGGGCGGTCCGGGGCGGGAGGCAGGGGTCACGGCGCGCCGGGCCCTCACCGCTGCTGAGTGTGGACTCGCAGTGCCAGATGTCCAAGCTGGCGGGTTTCCGGCAGGACTCCCACAGGGACAGGTAGTACTGGTGGTCGGTCGTGACCCAGGCCGGGCTCAGCACGGCCCCCAGGTCCAGACACAGTGCCAGGAAGATGCACACCAGCCCGACCAGCTTCAGCGGGGTCAGCACCGACACGCGCACCTCCTCCATGCCGCTGCCCGCCGAAGCCATGTCCCGGGCGCCGCAGCCGGCCCGCCCCGCCGGAGACTAGGATGCCAGGCGGGTCCGGAGAGCCGGGAGCCCGACCTCCCACGGAGGGAAGCAGCCGAGCCGCCACGCGCGGGGACTCACTCCCTCGGGGATCCGCGCGCTTTCCGCCGCGCCACGAAGGTATATCTGCGGGGCGGCCGGCCGGGGACCGGGTCGTTCCCGCCGTGAACCTTCGCCGCCGACCCCGCGCAGCGTTCTGCCCCGCTGCCCGTGCTCGCTCCGCCCCGGCCCCACCCCGGCTGCTGGAGGCGTTGCCCACCGGGGAGGGTCTGCAGTTCTGCATCCTGACGGCTCAGGGTCCAGCTCTGGCTCCTGACTGGAGAGGCTCAAGCCTGCCCCGCCCCCACCCCTTGCTCCTGGAAGTGGTCCCCCTCTCGTGTATCTCAAATGAGTGGATTTGTAAAACTACTTCGGCTTAGTTCACTTGGCATAATGTTTTCAAGGCTCATCCAATTTGTAGCATGCATCACAATTTAATTTCTTTTTAAGGCTGAGAAATATTCCATTGAGTGTGTGATACACATATGTCACGTTTTGTTAAACCATTCACCTGTCAGTGGACATTTGGGTTGTTTCCACCTTTCGGCTCTTGTGAATCTTGCTGCTTCGAACACTGGTTTACAAGTATCTGATCAAATCCTGATTTTTACCTGCTTTGGGTATATACTCAGAAGTGTAAAGTTTCCATCATATGGAAATTCCGTTTCTAATGTTTTGAAATATTATACTGTTTTCCATAGCGATTACACCATTTTACTTTCACTCCAGCAAGGGTTCCTATTTCTCCACATCCTCACCTACACTTATTATCTTTTTTTTCCTCCCTCCCTCCCTCCCTCCCTAATGCATGGGAAGTGGTACCTGGTAGTTTAACATCCATTTCCCTTATGATTACTGCTGTTGAACATTCATGTGCTCATTGGCCCTTTGTTTACCTTCTTTGGTGAAACGTCTATTCACCTTCTTTTCCTATTTTTAAATTGGGTATTTTTGTTGATTTCGTTATTGTTGACGAGTTTTAGGTGTTCTGTATATATTCTGGATATGCATCACTTATTAGATATATGATTTGCAAATATTTTCTCCCATTCTATGGGTTGCCTTTTCACTCTCTTAATACTGTCCTTTGATGACGACAGCTTTAAATTTTGATGAAAAGCAATTTATCTACTTTTTCATTTGTTCCCAGAGCTTTCGGCATCTTATCCAAGAAATCGTTGTCAAAGCCGCTTTCATGAAGCTTCCCCCTATATATTCTTCTGAGTTTTATAGTTTTAGCTCTTACATTTAGGTCTTTGAATCGTTTTGAGTTATTTTTTTATATGACGTAAGGTATAGGTCCAGCTTCATTCTTTTGCACGTGAGTATCCAGTTTTCTGAGCACTGTTTGTCGAAAAGATTGTTTTTCCCCAGAAAAATATAGTTTTGAATTACTAATCTTGACGACTTGCGAAGTCATGAGGAAGGGGTTCTACATAATAAAGAGGAAAGTCTTCACACCTTGCTTGTCTCTTCAGAATCCACATCTGTCCTCTCTTCTCTGTCAGTGCCATCCCTTCCTCCACTCTCCATCTGCTCATTCAGTGGATTCCATCCCTAAGGCTCTAAATCCTTGCTACTCAAAGTAAGGTCCACAGACACCAGGAGTACTGGCATCCTTGGGGAGTTTGCTAGAAATGCGGAATCCCTGGCCGGACCCCAGACCAACTGAATCAGAATCTGTACTTTAATGGGATACGTAGTGATTCATGCACAAGGTAAAGTTTGAGAAGGACTGATCTACAGAATCTTCTCAGGTCTCTCCAGCTTCAACTTGTACTAAAAGAAGCCAATTCAAAGCAGTTGCTAACAGAATAAAAATTCACCATTTTGTACCCTACTCTTCAACACATTACCTGGTGACCAGGAGAAAGGTGTTTATTTCATGTCAACTTATCAGCACGCTCTATTGCCACTGACTTGGTCCAGTTGGAAATGGTGAGTTGGCTTTGTTTGTTTTATCTGGCATCAGTGTATTCTAGACTCACTGGTTCTCAGCCACCTTGCTTTATTATGTTCCCACTTCTCAGAGCTGTTATTCTCATTGCAGCTCATGCATCTGGTGATGGGTAACTGATGGATAAAGATAAATAATGATGCCCTTCCAAGGGCACTTCAAATACCCACCCTTAAGGTTCTGAGCGAGGTTGGACTTCCAGAATGGTGGCGTACGGAATTTGGGGAAATCTTCTCCTTGGAGATATGTCTGTTGAGCTGGTGAAATTGGCATAGACACGCATTTAAAGTCTTTCATGGATAAACATGCATCAAAGGGCATACAACAAAGAGAAAAGCATTTATTTAACAAAACCTATGAAAACTACGTAAGAATAGTGGGACGCCATGGCATTCAAACGAGAGATGGTACCCAGGCCCCAGCAGTTCTGCCTTGCATAAGAGCTGTTCCAGTAGACTCAGCACCTGAGGGCAGCTCCCATCTCCCCAATTTATTGGGTGGAAGAGCTATTCTGAATGGAATCTAGAGAACTGGACAAGGGAGAGAGAATTAGGATGAAAGACAGTTTGTTTTTGATAAAATTTATAAAGGTTCGGGACTTCCCTGGTGGCACAGTGGTTAAGAATCCGCCTGCCAATGCAGGGGACATGGGTTCGAGCCCTGGTCCGGGAAGAGCCCACATGCCACGGAGCAACTAAGCCCGTGCGCCACAACTACTGAGCCTATGCTCTAGAGCCCACGAGGCACAACTACTGAGCCCACGTGCCACAACTACTGAAGCCTGCGCGCCTAGAGCCCGTGCTGTGCAACAAGAGAAGCCACCGCAATGAGAAGCCAGCTCTCCACAACTAGAGAAAGCCCGCATGCAGCAACGAAGACCCAACACAGCCAAAAATAAATAAATATATTTAAAAAAAAAATTTATAAAGGTTCAATTTATGTGAATAGTTGGTAGGTCATGTAAAAAATAAAAGAGGAATAAGCATTATTGATCATTAGAGTTGACAGTTAAGACTGAAAGACAAGAGGATAACCCTGTAGGGAGCAGTTTTTCGTGCCTGGCATAGAATCACAGTGATGAAGAGCAGAGTCTTTTTTTTAACTATTGCCTTGGAGTACAAAAAGGGAAGCTGGAGTTTCTTATACCTCAGTATCTTTACTTGACAAGCTGTCACAAATTTTAATAAAGTAAGAAGGATAAAGTGAATCATGATCACATTCAGATATTTTCTCCCCTCAATATATTCTTTTTGGTACCTACTGAAATAAATTTTTTAATGGTTTGAATGTTTTTACCAATTCACTGCCACTTTTGTTTCAGTTTTGGAACACTCATTTGGTCATATGTTTTAAGATTTAGTATGTGCCTCCTAGGGGGCCACATCGTCTTCCATAAACTGAATTGATGGGCACCCCTAATACTCATGATTGTCCTGGAATATGTTTTTTTTATTTTTTATATCAGAGACAGGCTTCATCTGAAGAGAAAGAAGCAAAATGTGCACACAGAAAAACCAAGTTGGGTTTCATTTACTGTTCCAGTTTCTGAGTTCACTGTAAAATATTGTACGAGAAAATAAATAGATAAAAGTTTTCCTTTAAAATACTTTATAAAATACTTTAAGTTATTCCATGCTTCTTAATTCTACATTCATTTATGATGTATTTTAAATTCTTAGTCTTTTCTAATTTCATTTATTTAATATTTATTCCTAAGCCCCTCTACGAAACGGAGAGGGAGGGAGGGAGGAGGGAGGGAGAGGAAGAGGTAGACGAAACAACAGAAATTTTAAAAAGGCACTTTAAAATAAAGTACACATGATTACTGTTTCTTATTTAAAACTTGCTCTTTTTCTTGCTTTTTGTTTGTTTGTTTCTCTCATATATAGTCTCTCACCTGATCCACTTACAAACTGTTTTGGGATAAGAAAGCAGTGACTCACATTTTCTGAAAACACACACACACACACACACACACACACACACACACCTCATTCAACCCATTTTTTCCCTGACTTCAGGAATTTCTTTCTCTTCACCATGAGACTTAACCTTTCAGACTCCGCCATCTTTACCAAAAAAACACATACTAGGTTCACATTTTGTAGAGCACGATCTCAATAATAAAACAAACAAACCTGTGTAATATGAGTACTATATTAACCAGGGTTGAGTGAAGACATCTGGCATGCAGGATTTTTTTAAACTTTTATTTGTTATAATCAGTTGTAAAATGTCATTTGTCTTGGCCAACTGCTGTGTGGTAAAAGTAATCTTGTTTTACAGAAGGAGCCTTTTAATTTGCATTGATTAAAATAAGGACCTTAGACTTGTGTGGTCTAGAGAGAACCCTGTGTTCCGTAATATATGCAGAGGTCGTGAAATGCACTAGAAATGTGCATTTCCTCTCCCTTTTCCTCTACCACCCCCCAAGGAATCCCAAGAGATTCCCTCATCTAAGATAGCCCTTCCATGGGTAACTCCGCTCTCACTATTGTACAAGGAATTAACCGAAGTCCTGGGAGACTGAGAGATCATAAGTGTCAGGCCACCCGTGCTTTCTAGTTCAGATTTCTTTTGTATGGAATATCGTATTTAATGTATCATGAGCTCATTTAACAAACCTATGTCTATTCACCCAGTTCACCTAATGAACAAGTGCTCTCCACTGTCTCTGTACAGCAAGCCAGCTGATGCGATGGGCATACTCAAGACTCAGCACTAGTAGGCTGCTCTGTTGTAGGCCCTCTCCCACAGGGACATGAAAGTTTTCCAAGAATAACCTGTGTTTTTTATGAGATTCCTTATACTACTTGACATGTTCTGATAACTGGATAATTTAATTAATAGTTAAAAGCAATACAAACTATATAAGAGAGAGTAGCTAGTATGAAAACTAGATTGTGTACTTTGGTGTGAGTCCATAAAGGTGAGAAGAAACATCGTCAAAATAAATGTGGGAAGAGCAACGTTAAAACTTATAAATAATCTGAAAAAAATCTAGGTGGAGTCTAAATCCAGGTTGACTTCTTAGTATCTTGAGATTATTTTCTAATTAAAACTCATCAAACAGACAATCTGAACAGGCCTACATCTATTAAGGAAATAGAATCAATCATTAATCACCTTCCAAGACAGAATGCCCCAGGTCCAAATGGGTTCACTGATGAATTCTACCAATTTATTTGAGGACCAAATTATATCAATTCTACCACAATCTCTCCCGGAAGTTAGAAGCTGAGGGGATACTTCCTAACTCATTCTATGAGGCCGGCATTATCCTAATGCCAGAATCAGACAAGGACATTACAAGAAAACAACACATTGGGCTTCCCTGGTGGCGCAGTGGTTGAGAATCCGGCTGCCAATGCAGGGGACACGGATTCGAGCCCTGGTCTGGGAAGATCCCACATGCTGCAGAGCAACTATGCCCGTGCACCACAACTACTGAGCCTGCGCTCTAGAGCCCGCGAGACACAACTACTGAAGCCTGCGCACCTAGAGCCGGTGCTTTGCAACAAGAGAAGCCACTGCAATAAGTCCACACACCACAACGAAGAGTAGCCCCCGCTCGCCGCAACTAGAGAAAGCCCGTGTGCAGCAATGAAGACCCAACGTAGCCAAAAAGAAATTTAAAAAAGAACAAACGAGAAAACAACAGACTAACATCTCTCATAAGCATACATGCAAAAATCCTCAACAAATATTAGCAGATTGAATTCCACAGTATATTAAAAAATTACACATCAAGACCAATTTGTTGTAGGCAGGTCCTTAAAGGGAGTTGTGTCCAAATCACTGTAAATATTGTAAATAATGTCCTCTACTCTAGAGAAACAGCTCCGCAGCAAAGTCCGCCTCTTAAGCAAACTGCCAACCCTAAAATAAATTTATTTCACAATCACAGATTTTATTATGAAAAACTGCACACTTATAAAAAGGCATATACCAGTTGAAACAATGACAATTAAAGGAGTGCTCATGTACCCGGCACCAAATTCAGAAGAGAGTATTATCAGTAGCTCAGAGTCCCCTATCCGCTCCTCCCTGGACTCCCCTTCCTCTCTTCAGTCTAGAAGTACTCACGGTCCAAATGCATTTTTTATTCTCTTGCTTTTACCTTATGTGTTGAACACATAAACAATTTGTTTTTCAATTTTGCCTCATTTAGTGGTACATGAATGTAATCCTAGAGCATGTCTTTTTCTGTCACTCTTCTTTGAACTGCATAGTGACGCATGCAGCTGCTGTGCATTAATTTTTTCCTGTTGTATAATACCCCAGTGCATATTCCTCCAATGAATAAATTAGTCCATTCTCCCACATAAGGCCATTTAGGCTGATTACATTTTTTTGCCTTTAGGAGCGATGCTGCTCAGGACATTCTGTAAGCATTGCTTAGTGCATGTGTATAAGCCTTACTTACTAAACAATGAACTGTGGGTCTTCAACTATGCTCTTGTTTGTTTCAGCGGACATACCAAACTGTTCTCCAATTTAGACTTCTGCCGGCGCTATGTGCAATAGAGTTTGGGTTGCTTCATCCCTTCACTTGGTATTTTCCAAATGTTTAATTTTTACAGTTTTTTGTTTTTTTGAATATTTAGCCTCTATCCTGGCATATTGGGACTAGCAGACTGTCAGAACAGTGATGTTGTAACATCATCCTATTTCTATTTACTAAGCAGAGCTGTTATTTTGGCCTTATTCCACTTTTAGAGCATTACTTTCAACCGAGAAAGTGACAGCGAGTGATTCTGTGTGGAAATACCAAATTATTTGATGCTAGTACAGCCTGTTAAATTGAACAATCCTAGCTGAAGGGACCACTGCCAGAAGATAGCATAAATATACTACACAGGAGTGAGAATAACTAGTTAGAGACACTTTCCTGGTTAAGGATTATAGAGAGCAGGGCGCTTTAAAATTATAGTGCACAATCCAGTTTTAAAGTTTCTCTATCTCACTTATATTCTCACAGAGCACTTTTGTATTCTAAAGGCTGGATGTCTTATATAACATTCAAATATGTTATTTTCATCTACATTAATACCTATAAGTAGAATTTTTAAAAGGTGAAAATGTGTTTCACTCTGGTCTGGAAAAAATAACATCTTTATTTCAGTTGTTTTTTTCCATACGAAATAACTATTTTATTGCCACTTTAATGTAAAGAAACATTCATAAATATGCTACTAACATTTAAGGGCTCTTCTATAATAATTTATTACAAAAAGTGTTTTTATCACATTGAAGAGCCATGCAAATAATCTTTGCAGTGCCTTTTTATACATGCTTTGTAACAGGTCCACAGCACAGTATTAGAACCTGCTTCAAGCATGGAGAAGGTAAAAAAAAATAAAAAATTAAATTAAGACTCCTATGACTGACTTAGAATCCGTATTCTCATTATTCAAGTTTCTTCAATCATTTAGAAATGTCACCTCAGTTTAAAATGCAACGTCCATTTCTTATTCAGATTTGCCCTTGAGTAGGGAGAGAACAAATCTACAGCACTCAACCTGGAGTGAGTGGCAGGCAGAGAACTGTTAGCTGCAGTGGTAAGAAAGTGCTAGCGCGTTACCTGTCACTGAAACCCAGAATGTTCTGGTACTAATTTTAGACAGATTTTTAATTAAGAGATGTGGTACGATCGAGTTTATGACAGATTTTTTTTCTAGTCAACGTTTCAATTTAATTTACTGATACTAAACCTTGCTTAGAAATGAATGTCACTTTTCATCAGAAAACTCGAAAATGCCAACCACATGTGGCAATTTCCTCCTCTTTAGATGGAAATTTAATTTCAGTTCTGCCATTGCAGATCCATGGACCCTAAGGACCACTTCCAGAAACTGTGATGAGGAGAGAACTGCCCCCTGGCCTCTCCTGGAGATAAGGAGTCAGGCAATCGTGGCTCACTTGGGTGGGGTGAGGGGATTCCTTAGAGGTTGGATCCTCCTTAGCCACTGGTCACAAATTAGATTTAAGGATTTTAAGAATGTATTTTTATTGTAGATCCTCTTCTGCCTCCTGCCCTTCATCCGCATTTTTTTAGGGATAGTGGCTAAATTCGTGAACATGTACCACATTCAAATAAAACAGGAAAATACACTGGATACACAGATCTTCCTCGATTTATTATGGGGTTCCATCCCGGTAAACCCGTGATGAGTTGAATATATTGTAAGTAAAAATATATGGAATACACCTAACTACCAAAATGAACATCACAGCTTACTGTAGCCCTCCTTAAACACACCAGAACACGCACATGAGCCAACAGGTGGGGAAAGTCTTCTAACACAAAGCCCGTTTATAAGAAAGTGTTAAATATCTCATGATATTTACTGAACACTGAACTGAAGGTGAAAAACAATGGTTGTGTGGGTACAGCATGATTTAAGTGTATCGGTTGTTTGCCCTCGTGATGCCACGGCTGACTAGGAGCTGCTGGGGCCCAGCGTCACAAGAGAGGACCAGAGGGCAGATCTCTAGCATGGGACAAGATCAAAATTCAAAATTTGAAGTACGATTGGTTTCTACTGAATGTGTGTTGCTTTAGCACCATCTTAAAGTCAAAAAATCCTAAGTCAAACCATCATAAGTTGGGCACCGCCTATATGTTCAGGGAAAACAAACCAAAAAGTAAGGAAACTCCTACAGTGTTACAGTGAACACTGGTCCAAAATTTGACAAAAGTCATTTCGCATGTAAAAGACGTTTTGAACTCTGTAGTTGTTGTGTTGTAAATAGGAGAGAGCTGTCTAGCCAATGTCTACAGCCCTCGTGCCTTCTCCCTTGGTTTTCTCCTTAACCTTCGTCTTTCTCTCTTCACCACACTCCTCCCTGCCTGTATCTCCTCTTCTCTCCCCTTTATCCTACTTGCTGCTGCAGGATCCTTTTCCTCAACTTAAGTCTGTCCTTCCTTACATTAGCAAGTCTCATCCAGAACTCTCAGTACACATATGTCTGTGGACATGCTACATGGTGTTGGACGAAAAGAGGAATCTATGATCAAATACACCTGAAAAATACAGAGATGAACCCAGTGAAGTGTTTCTCCACTTCCTATAACCTTTCGTATCCCCCAAACTCAGTGTGAATTTGCAAATTAGAAGTGCTTCCCCACTTATTTGTCCCATGACATTCTCTCAAGAGTTGCTTTCCTGTGTTTTGCATATGAGTTACTTTTCTTCGGGTGTGCAGCAATGTGATGGAACTACTGGCCATCCTTTACTCTTGATTTCCCTTGCAGAAGATTGACTTGCACAGTCAGTCACTGGAAAGCAATTGTTATCACCAAAAAACAGCTGCATTTTTCTCTTGATTAGCAGCCCTGCTACAAGTTTATCAGCAGAAATAGATCATCCATAAGCATGCAAATATTGTCTCTTCTGTGTTACTCTATTAGAACATAGATAACATATGTCACAGATCATCAACGTTGTGCTAGACAAACATTCTGACATCCCAGGTGGATAAATGATCAGTGAAGCTGTTCGTGCTGCCTCTTGTTTCTGGGATTTTCCTCTTTTGAGAACTGGACCTTCAGTTTTCCTCATTTCTGCATGAATCTTTGTGTCTCAGAGGATACACATTTGCCTGTGATCTGTGCAAAGAACGGCATCATGCCTATTATGTATCAGTATCACAAACAGATGACTCCTAATTTCTATATGTGTTCTGTGACCCACACAAAAAGCCATGTCTATCTGAAAAAATAAGTCAAAGGACATTCAATTGAACCAGATAATTGTCTGTTTGCTGCTTTAAATTATGTACTTTTATGTGATAAAAACTGGTACTCCAGTTTTGATTTTTTTCCCAGCTTCACTGAGATATAGCTGACATATAACATTGTACATGTTACCAAACGTCACCTGTTGCAGATGCAAAACCAGTCTATTGACATTGGGTTGTGGTGAAGGATAGTACAGGGTTTATTTGCAAGGCAGCAAACAAGCAGAATAGGCACCTAAACCTCAAAAGACCTGAACTCCCCGATGGCTTTTAGGTAGGAGTTTTTAAAGGCAACTTAAGGGGTTAAGAGTTGCCAGGGTACCAGATCAGCTCATGGACGTTCTTCTGATTGGTTGGTGGGAAGGTGATATTTCAGGATTCTCAATCATCAGCCTTCTGGTTCCAACCATTCTGGGGTCTGTGTGCTTGTGGTCAGCTTGTAGTCAACAACCTTTACCTGGTGGGGATCTTCGTTTCTGCAAAACTCAGGGATATGCATCAGCTTGTTATCTGTATCACTTGAGGAGGAACTAGGAGTCCTGTGACTCTCTCTTATGGTGGAAATGTTGTTTAAGCTATCATTACTTTTCTTGCTAGACTGCTTTTCCTTTCTGTCTTTTTTTTTTTTTTTTGGCATTCCCTCATTTCTCTAATTAGTAACTGTTTGAGTCTGCTCTTTGGAACCTGGGGAAGGCCTAGGAGACTAAAGCTTTTTCTACAAACAAGAAGCTGGAGACACAGAGGGGTTTCTACCCAGAAAGGCCCCACAGGGTCCTACTTGGTTTCATAAAGTTAAGGGGTACAAAATGTTAATTTGATACACTTATATTTTGTAAGATGATTAATACCAAAGCATTAGCTAATAGCTCCATCCTGTCACATAATTGCCTTTTTTTGTGTGTGGTGAGAATATTTAAGATCTATTTTCCTAACTACTTTAAAGTATATAATACAACATTTCTAAGTATAATCACCATGTCATGAATTAGATCACCATGTTACCAAACCAGGCTTGTTTGTCCGACACACAGCAAGCCAAATGCTGAGATGCCACGGTTTGTAGCCCATAAAGAGTTTATTCCCAAGGCAGGCAAGCAAGGAGACAGGAGAATAAATCTCAGATCAACCTTCCTGAATTGAGGGGCTTCAACTATTTATGGGATAAAGACAGGTGGTCTTAGGCATGGAAAAGGGGATTGGAGGTAGGGAAAAGGTGAGGTAGTCGGTATTCTGTGCAGGCATATCTGGATTACATACTTCTTCATGAGATACGTGTTCAAAAATGCACTTAGCATGAACTGAGGGTGGAGTTTTCAGCCCTCAGATGTCACAAGTTTGTTCATCGGACACCTGCACAGGCCCAGTTTTGGGGTCAATGGTCCCAACCAGTCTTGGCCATCTTAAACTGGACAGGAGCTGACTCCAAGTTCCTGGAAAACAACTCGAGCCTCCATATTATTTTAGTGACCTGTAAGTCAGAGGCATCATCTCAGTGTCTATTAAGGTAATCAGAGAACACATCTGCATTTTTTGTAGAGCGGCCTGGATGTTGATGAGCCTCAAATTCGTTTGAGTTGTCTCTACCTGTGTAGCTTCAATGACGACAGCTCTCCTTGCCCCCTGGTTGAGGTCCAAAGAAGAGATACTTCGGCGATCCTGGACATGAAATCGTACAAGTCTGATAACAGTTCCCCTTGTTTGGAGTTTGTCATAAGTACCTAACTGTTTAGTCAGAGGAGCCTGATGCCTGACAGCTCTCAACAAGATGGGGAAGTGTCTGAAGTTTGGGTTCATTTCTTCACTGTGCTGTCCTGCCCACCTTCTGGCACTTGGAGGATGCTGTAGACTCGGGGTTCGTTTCCTCTTTCAGTTTCCAAGCCCTACAGGTACTGTCAGTCTGCCAAGTGAGGCTAGTTTTCTGCTTCCTAAGCTGGGTGATCTTGTTGGAACAGAACTGTACGCTCCAACCAAAAAGAAAAGAAATCTGGTCAAGAAATCTGGTGATATATATTGCCTAGGCTATGGGAAGCTTGGAGGGTATACAATTAAAGAAAGGAAAAAACACCTAAAGCAGGCTTAACTAGTAAAGGGAGGGTTAAAGTAAAGTAAAGGGTTCCAAACAGAAGGGTTTTTGACAAACTGTTCCCTTATCTGCTGTTCTGTAAGACACACTCAATCACTTAAGGCGCCAGCTTCTGTTAACCCCATGGAGTATATTATCATTCACAGCTTGTTCATCTTATAACTGGAAGCTTGTACCCTTTGACCAATATCATCCCAGTTCCCCCACCCTCCAATTTCAATTTAAAACAAGTTTAGGGAGCATATATATTCATGTTGGGAGCAGAATGATACAAAATTACTATAGTTCTTCCTCCTAAAGCTTAATGTACTTTGTTTGCTCAGAGGAAGAATGCATGGGGAAGCAGCATGATAGATGGAATGGTAACAGATTTGCGGTTCATACATATCAGGTGAAACTCTCCAGCAGGCCCACTCAGTAGCTGTATGGCTTTGAACAAGACAGTTAACACTTCTGAACCTCAGTTCTCCATCTGTAAAATGGGCTCAATAGTAACACTTTGTCAGGGTTAGAGATATTGTATACAAAATGCCCAACACATAGTAGGTTCTCAATAAATGATAGCTATTTTATTACTGTGAAATAAATTTCATATTCTATGAGAAGACAAGAAAAACTTAAGCAAAATAAAAACTCTTCTTTGCCCTTTGGTCTCTTCTCTCACCCCACTGTGCATTGTGTATCTGCATTATGCATCAACCAGACCTCCCCCATAGGCAGAAATAACTGTGCCTTGACTTCTAATGGTTGGAACAATTCTCAGAGCTTTCTGAGAGGCTCTTCCCAGGTTATAATTCTCAAATGTGGCTCAAATAAAATTTTCCATTTCTTTCTTAGATTGACTGATTAACTTTTCATAGATAGTACCTACATCTATGTCTATTTAGCTTCTTATCTATCTATTCATTTATATAGAAAGAAAGAAAGAAAGAAAGAAAGAAAGAAAGAAAGAAAGAAAGAAAGAAAGAAAGAAAGAAAGAAAGAAAGAAAGAAAGGAAGGAAGGAAGGAAGGAAGGAAGGTAGGAAGGAAGGAAGGAAGGAAGGAGGGAGGGAGGGAGGGAGAGAGGAAAGGAAGGAAGGAAGGATGGGAGGGAGGGAGGGAGGGAAGAAAGAAGGAAGAAGGAAGGAAGGAAGGAAGGAAGGAAGGAAGGAAGGAAGGAAGGAAGGAAGGAAGGAAGGAAGGAAGGAAGGAAAAAAGGAGTGAAAGAAATAGAAGCCTAAGTTGTGTTGACTTTAAAAAGTGCACATCGCGGCTTCCCTGGTGGCGCAGTGGTTGAGAGTCCGCCTGCTGATGCAGGGGACACGGGTTTGTGCCCCGGTCCGGGAAGATCCCACATGCCGCGGAGCGGCTGGGCCCCTGAGCCATGGCCGCTGAGCCTGCGCGTCCGGAGCCTGTGCTCCGCAATGGGAGAGGCCACAACAGTGAGAGGCCTCCGTACCGCAAAAAAAAAAAAAAAAAGTGCACATCGTGAGACTTGGGAGTGAAGTTTTATTTGGGGCAAAATGAGCACTGTAGCTTGGGAGACAGCATTTCAAATAGAGAGTATCTGTATCAGAATTCCAGAACGGTGGCTTTGTTTAGCCACCTGGTTGATGGTATTTTCTTATGGCAGCGCCAGCTGACTAAGGGTGTTTCAGCACAAAATCTGACCAATCAAGGCTGACCACTAAGGTATACTGACACTTCGGTGACCTCTAGGTAGGCAGGTTTGAAAACAGGAATAAAGAAATGAGCATACATCAGCATTCACACACTACAAGGGAGACAGCCTCTACAGAAGAAATCCAGGCAGAAGTTACAGGATCTAAAATGTTCACATTTTAGAAAAAAATGTGAGATATGCAAATAGATAAGACATTTTGACAAAGACACAGGAAATAAAGCAGTAAATAGAAACTCCCTGAAAGGGCTTAGATAGTAGACCTAGAAGACAAAGATGTCAAAGCAGCTTTTATTAATACATGCCAAAAAATTAAACGGAAACATATTTGAAGATTAAAATGACAGTATGAATAAATGATTTGCCAAGTAGAGGATAAAAATTAAGTCATACAGTCATTTTAAAAGAAACAAACTTGAAATTTTGGGATCCAAGAGTACAATAATTGAAATGAAAACATTCACCAGTCTTCACAGCAGATTTGAGCTGGCAAAGAAAAAACAAAACAATGAGGTTGAAGTTAAATCACTAGAGATCATATAATCCTAGGAAGAGAAAAAGAAATAAACAATGAAAAATGAACATAGATTCAGAGACTAGTAGAACATCCTCAAGCATGTGAACATATGCATAATTGGAGTCCCAGAATAAGAGGAGAGAGAGAAAGGGGCAGAAAAAGTATCTGAAGAAATAATGGATGAAATTTTCCCAAATCTGCTGATAAACATCACTCATCCAAGCTGATCAACCAAATCCAGTTAGGAAAAACGCAGAGATCCACCTCTGGATACATCATAGTTTAATTTCCAACACAGAGACAAGGAGAAAATATTGAAAACGGCAAGGAAAAATTACTTGAGACGTAGAAGACAGCCACAATATACCCTAAGCTGTCTTCTCAACAGAAACAGTGGAGAACAGAAGGCTGTGAGATATTCAAATGGCAGAAAGGAAAAAAGAAAGAAAAACCTGTCCACCAAGAATACTTTAGTAAGCAAAATTATCGTTTAAATATGAAGGCAAAATAAAAACAATTCCAGATGAATGAAGACTGACAGAAATCATTGCTAAGAACCTTGTCTTTTTTTTTTCCATCAAAGCCTGGGCGAGGCAGGATGACTTTGGCCTGAGCAGCTGGTATCTATTAAGTTTTTAATTTTACATTAATAGTTTTAATTTGCAAGAACTTTATCTTGTTCTCTGCTTGTTTCCTTCCATAGCAGCTTTTTCTTATTTCATAAATCCATTTTCTTCCCTTAAAATTTGAAGAATATGAATTTGAAAGTTTGATCACGTTCTCTTCTGTTTTCTGTATTATATCTGGGTGTTTTTTTTCCCCCCAGAAATAGTTCACTTTGTTCATCATGATATTCTCTTTTACTTTCCTCAATATCTGGCAAGCCTTTGTTCATTTAAACTTAGGAATAAAGGACTCATTTGATTAGCCTCAGTAATTAGCATGGAATGGCTCTAGAGTTGTGACGTCCAATTCACTTACAGTCTCCTCCTCTGTATGGGAGGGCAGAGTGTGTCAGTTATTCAGTGGTCTCCTTTGGGGGATACATGGCATAGAGCTTTCAGGTAGGCTAATGACCCTCACTGTTGCCAAAAGAAAGATGTAATTTCTCACATCAGAAGACAAATGTTTTTCCCTTCGAGGTAGCTGTGTCCTGATGTTTCCCTTCTGTGCAGGTCTACAGGTATCTTAAGCTCATTCACTGTCTTTGGAGTGCAGTTTTGGGAGATTGAAGGTGGTCAAATGGCACAGGTGCTTATGCCCAATGTAAGTAGGGGTGGGGGAGGCTCACAGCTGGGCAGGATGAAGCATGTGCTGTTCACGGATTAGCTCTTGCATCTCACAGCTGACCTAGGATCCTCCATGGTGTTGCAATTTCACTTACTCTGATACAGAGTGTTTCTGAATGTGATGGGGTTTTCTGTTGCAGATGTTTCAAGTCCTTTGAATTAACCAATCTGAAAGCCTCTGCTTTTCCTGTCTTTTAAGAATTTCTGGTCTCGGGACTTCCCTGGGGGTCCAGTGGGTAAGGCTCCATGCTCCCAATGCAGGTGGCCCGGGTTTGATCCCTGATTGGGAGCTAGATTCCCACATGCATGCACAACTAAGAGTTCACATGCCCCAACTCGGAATCCGCATGCCACAGCTAAGAAGCCTGCATGATACAACTAAAGATCCTGCATGCTGCAAAGAAGACCTGGCACAGCCAAAAACTAAATAATAAATTAATAAATAAAATATTTTAAAAAACACCAACCCATTAAAAAAAATGAATTTCTGGTCTCCTTACTGCCACCTTTTCTAATGTGTGTCTCTGTAAATAATTTTTATTCACTACCACGATTCAGTTTGTTTTTGTTTTTTACTATTTATAAATGAAAATAAGTAGTCTGAATGTGCAATACTTTTATGCAGTTTAAAAACCATGGAGTTCTCTCTGTAGGGAACTGTTAGGCAGCAGTATTTTTTTTTAATTTTTAAAAAATATTTTCTTGGCCAAGCTGCATGGCATGTGGGATCCTAGTTCCCCATCAAGGGATCGAACCCATGCCCCTTGCATTGGAAGCACAGAGTCTTAACCACTGGACTGCCAGGGAAGTCTGTAGGGAACTATTAGGTATTATTTGTTATAATTAGGTGGAGATAAAGGATAAAAAAGATGAAATCATACTAACCTTAAGAAAAATCATGACTTCAGAGTGTACTACAAAGCTATACTCATCAAAACAGCATGGTACTGGCACAAAAAAAGAAACAGAGGTCAATGGAACAGAATACAAAGTCCAGAGATAAACCCATGCACCAATGGTCACCTAATCTATGACAAAGGAGGAAAAAATATACAATGGAGAAAAGAGTCTCTTCAGTAAGTCATGCTGGGAAAACTGGACAGCTACATGGAAAAGAATGAAATTAGAACACTCCTTAACACCATACACAAAAATAAACTCTAAATGGATTAAAGACCTAAATGTAAGGCTGGATGCTCTAAAACTCTTAGAGGAAAACATAGGCAGAACACTCTTTGAAATAAATCACAGCTAAATCTTTTTTGATCCACTTCCTAGAGTAATGAAAATAAAAACAAAAATAAACAAATGGGATCTAATGAAACTTAAAAGCTTTTGCACAGCAAAGGAAACCATAAACAAGACGAAAAACAACCCTCAGAATGGGAGAAAATATTTGCAAATGAAGCAACCAACAAGGGATTAATCTCCAAAATATACAAACAGCTTGTGCAGGACCATATGGTCCAGCGATCCAACTCCTAGGTATATACCCAGAGAAAACCGTAATTCAAAAAGATACATGTACCCCAATGTTCATTGCAGCACTATTTACAATAGTCAGGACATGGAAACAACCTAAATGTCCATCAAAGGGAATGGATAAAGATGTGGCACATATATACAATGGAATACTACTCAGCCATAAAAAAGAACAAAACAGTGTCATTTGCAGCAATGTGGATGGACCTAGAGATCGTCATACTGAGTTAAGTAAATCAGACAAAGAAAGACAAATATCATATGATATTGCTTATATGTGGAATCTAAAAAAATGGTACAAATGAACTTATTTACAAAACAGAAGTTGAGTCACAGATGTAGAAAACAAACGGTTACCAGGGCATAAGGCGGGGAAGAATAAATTGGGATATTGGGATTGACATATACACACTACTATATATAAAACAGATAACTAATAAGGACCTACTGTATAGTACAGGGAACTCTACTCAATACTCTGTAGTGTCATATATGGGAAAAGAATCTAAAAAAAGAGTGGATATATGTATATGTATAACTGATTCACTTGGCTGTACACCTGAAACTAACACAACAGTGTAAATAAACTATACTCCGATAAAAAATTTTTTTTAAATGACGTAAAAAAAAAAAAAAAAGAAAAATCATAGTGTCAATGTGATGGATTTTTAGTAACATATTCCTCAATACAACATTTTTTCAAGTGGACATAGAACATTGATCAAGACAGACCATATTCCAGGCAACAACACATCTCCATAAATATAAAATTATTCATATCATGAAAGGTATTCTCTCTGATCACAATGAAATTGGATTAGAAATCATTAACATAAAAAATCTGAAAAACACTCAAATATTTGGAAGCTAATGATACATTACTAAACAACCATGGGTCAGAGAAGTGATCAAAGGGAAATTAGAATTTATCTGGAACTGAATGAAAACGAAAACATTATATCAACATTTGTAGGATATAGCTAAAGCAGTGCTTGCATGTTAATTTAAAGCATTAAATTTCTATATTAGAAAGGAAAAAAGTTTCAAATCCCTTATCTAACCTTCCACTTTAAAAAGCAGAAACAGACCAAAATACACCCAGTTAAGCGGAAGGAAGGATTTTTTAAACATATGATCAGAGAAGAGCATAAAAGAAAACATAACAACAAAAAAGAACCAATAGATGAAATCAATTAAATGAAAGCTGACTTTTTCAGAGAATTAAACAAACAAAAAGATAAATCTGTATGTAGACCAATCAGGAAAAAAAGAGAGAAGAACCAAATTACCAGTTTCAGGAATGGGAGAGAAGACATCACTACAGATCATATACTCAGTCAAAGGATAACGAGGCAAAGTAACTGTGATATTTTTACATAGTAAGAAATATATATTTTGAATTTCATCCCCAGCTCCTAGCTAGAGGTCCTGAACCTAGTAATTTTCTAAATGATAAGAGCCACAGAAGCATCTTTGTTATAATACTTGTCCCGTCTCCACCAACCACAACCTCCCTCCCTGTTCCTGAAACAGGTCTGGAGTGATAAAGGTGAAAGGAACATCTTTTGTTATTTATAACAACCCCCCTTAACTACACCTGAGTTTTGGGAAGCCCCAAGTCATGGAATGTTGGTTGCCAGGGGTACCAATCAAGTAATTATAAGGGTGGAACATTCAGCCCTTCCTCGTGACTGCCAGAGTGGGGAGGGGCTAGAGGTTGAGTTAATCACTAATGACCAATGATTTAATCAATCATAATTAGGCCTCTGTAAAAAATCTAATGGAAGGGGTTCAGGCATCTTCCTGGTTGGTGAACACATGGGGGTGCTAGAAGCATGATGTAACTGTGAGCAGATAGGTTTGGGGGTCCCCGGAGAGAGAGAGAACCGGAAGGACTCTGACATAAGAGAAACTATTTTGGTCTAAGTCAGTTTGTGATCTAAGCCTGACCTCAGTGCTTGCCCTTGAACAGGTCTCAGTAATTAATGCGCTTAAGGGAACGAAGGAATACAGGAACAGAGAAAAGGCGGTCAAACAATAGTGCAGTGATAAAGCAGAGTCCTAGTTCCTCCTCAAGGGATACACATAGTAATATATCTTTGAGTTCTGCAGGAACTAAGGCCCCCACCCAGGTGGAGGATAGAATGATGATGTTGACCCGCCTGACTTCAATCAATTTAAGCTTCGACTCCGTTGACCGTTGTCCCAATTCTCTGCTGAATTCTCCTCTGCTCAAGCCCCTTCATGAACATGCATGTACCCTTAGCTTAAAACTTCCCCAGTTTTGCTGTTCAGGGGGACACTGCTTTGGGAAAGGTCCCTGGTGTTCTCCTTACTTGCTGCAAGTAATAATAAATCCTTCCTTCTCCCTAGCTTTGGCTTGGCTGTGTCTGTTGTTTCAACACCCACCAAGAGGCAAACTGGATTTTCGGGTAACACAGAGAGTGCATGGAAGCTCTGTGCCACTTCCCCCTATACCTTGCCCTATGCTACTCTTTCATCTGGTTGATCCTGAGTTGTATCCTTCTATAACAAACAAATAATCTAGTAAACTATTTTCCTGAGTTCTCTATGCAATTAGACAAAATTATCAAACCTGAGGAGGAGGTCACAGGAACTCCAGTTCCTACTGATCAGAGCACAGGTGACAGCCTAGACTTGCAACTGGTCCTCGAAGTATGTGTGTGGGGAGTGGGGTAGGGTGGAGGTGCCCATCTTGTAGGATTGAAACCTTAATCTGTGGGATGTGTTCCAACTCCAGACAGTTTCGTGACTGAATTTTAGGACACCCAGGTGGTGTTTGGAAAGTTTGCGAATTAGTTGATGTGGGAAAAAAATCCCACACATTTGATGTTAGAAGTTGTAATATGAACAACCTTTATGCCAATAAATTCAAAACCGTAGGTGAAAATTAAACTGCAGGCTAGTCTGTATAAACATAGATACAAATATCCTAAATAAATATTTTACAGAAACAAATCCACAGTAAAAATGCTGTGTGTGTGTGTGTGTGTGTGTGTTGTGTGTGTGTATATGTATGTACCTATGTTCACTCAAGAAGAAATATATACCCCGAATAGCCCTTATCTATTAAATAAATTGAATTTTTAGTTATAATCTTCCCACAAAGAAAATCCAAGCCCACATAGCTTTGCTGATGAATTCTGCTAAACATTTAAATAAGAAATATGCAAATTAAAAAAAACTCTTCCAGGAAATTGAAGAGTAAAGAGTATTTCCCGACATCTTATGAGGCAAGCATTAACTTGATACCAAAACCAGGCAAAAAAACTGCAAGAAAACTACAGACCAGTATCCTTTATGAATGTAGGCACAAATATTCCTAACAAGTTGAAAATGGAATCCAATAATGTACAAAAAAATAGTATATCATGGCCAAGTGGAGTTCATCCCGGGAATGCTATACTAGTTCATCATTAGAAAACCGATTGGTACAATTCATCATATTCACAGACTAAAAAAAGAAGAATCATAAAAGTACCTCACTAGATGCATAAAAAGCATTTGACAAATTCAGATAGCCATTCCTTATTTTTAAAAAATCTTAGCAAACTGGGAATTGGTGTGGGGAACTTTCTCAACCTGATATAGGGCTTCTATGGAAGATCTATACCTACCATCATACTTAGTGGTGGAAGATTGAATGATTTCCACCCAACAATCAGGAACAAGGCAAGGATATCCACTTTCACAAGTCGGAATCAACACTGAACTAGAGGTACTAGCTCATAAAATAAGAGAAGAAAAGAAAAGACACACAAATTGGAAATAAAGAAATAAAACTGTCTCTACTTGCAGAGAACATAATTGTCTACATAGAAAATCTTGAAGTGTGTACAAAGAAGCTACTGCAAGAAATAAATGAGTTTAGTAACATCTCAAGATATAAGGCCAATATACAAAAATCCATCTTATTTCTATATATTAGCAACATATAGTTGAAAAAGGAAAAAAATACCATTTAACATAGCACCCAAAAAAGCTCTATGAAATGCTTAGGTATAAATCTTATAAAATGTGTGAAGACCTGTACACTGAAAACTACAAAACACTGATGAAAAAAATCAAAGACTACCTAAACAACAGGAGCGATAAAGCGTGTTCATGGATTGTAATACTCAATATCATTATGTCAATTTCCCCCAAAACTGATCTATATATTCAACACAATTCCAACAAAAGTCCAAGCAGGACTTATTGTAGAACTAGACAAGATGACTACTAAACTAATATACAATGTCAACAAAACTAGAATATCTGAAAGAAATTTTTTTAAAATATCAACATTTGAAGACTCACATTGTCTGATTTCAAGCCTTACTATAGAACAAGTGTATTCAAAACAGTATGGTACTGAAACAAATTTTTACATAGATGAATGGAACAGAAATATAGATGAATACTACAGAAATGAACCCATATCTTTATGGTCAATTAAACTCTGACAAAGGCGAAAGGCCATTCAATAAGGAAAGACATTATTTTCAGCAAATAGTGTTGGAACAAGTCAACATTTATCTGCAAAAAATAAAAATTAAAAAAAACAATTTCTTTCAGGACATAAAAAATAACTCAGTGTGGATCATACAACTGCATGAAAAAATGAAACTATAAAAGTTCTCAGGAAAATATAGGAGGCAATCTTTGAGACCTAGGGTGAGATAAAAATTTCTTAAGACACTGTACCAAAACATGATCCATAAAAGAAAAAAAATGATAAATTGGATTTCATTAAAATTAATAACTTACGTTCTTAAAAAATCACCATTTAGAGAATGAAAAGACAATGCACAGACTGGGAGAATATATTTACAAATCACATTATCTGATAATGAACTCGTATTTAGAACACATAAAAAACTCTCAATAATAAGGAAAAAAGGGAGAAAAACTCGGTGAAAGCTTTAAACACACATTTTACTGAAACAGGAGATATATGGATGACAAATAAGGATAAGAAAAGATGCTCAAAGTCATTAGTCACTAGAGAATTTCACATTAAAATCACAATGAGCCATCACTATACAACTATTAGGATGTCTAAAATTGAGACACTGACAAGGATGCAGATCACCTGGAACCTTCACATAATGCCAAGGGGAGTGAAGAATGGGATGGCCACGTTGGCATATGGTTTGGCAGTTACCTATAAAGATCAACATACATTTACCACATTGACTCAGCAGTTTTAGTCCTAGGTATTTATTCAAGCAGAATGAAAATGTATAGTCATACTAAAACCTCTATGTGGGTGTTTATACCAGCTTGTACTTGTAAAAAGCAAATATCCTTCAACTGATGAATGGAAAAACAAACTATTATGTTATACCCATATCATGGAATTCTACTCAACAATAAAAAGGAATGAATTACTGACTCATGCAATAATGTGGATGAATCTCTACTGCATTATGTTAATGAAAGAAGTCACATTCGAAAGGCTCCATTCTCTATGATATCATTTAATGACATTCTGGAAAAGGCAAAACACTTATAGACACAGAAAATAGGTTAAGTTTTCTGGAGGTGGGGGGGAGTGATGAAACTATTCTATATCTTGATTGTGGTTGTAGTTAACACAACTGTATGTTTTTATCAAAACTCTCGAAACTGGATGTCAAAAAACTTGAATTTCCTTCTACATAAATTATACCTTAATTTTAAAAGTCAACTAGGGAATTCCCTGGCAGTCCAGTGGTTAGGAGTCAGAGCTCTCACTGCCGAGAGCCCTGAGCAGGGATCTACTAAAAATCCCACAAAGCCGCATGGTGTGGAATGAATGAATGAATCAATCAATCAACCAATCAAGTAAATCATAGAGATAGAAGAGAAGAAACTAGGATTTTAGTCAGAGAAGTACAATAGACATCAACACGAACACACACATATACATACCTACACACACACACACACACACATAACCTAAGAGCATTTACAAAGAGTCAACTCAGTATTCATTCATGTACAGTAATATGAGTCACATCTACAGGTGCCCCAGGAAGATATTAAACCAATGACAAGTACTTCTTGTAACAAAAATCATATCATAACCGTGCTGAGAACTGTTGATAGTCTAGCTTAATTCTTCCCCAGTTTCTGTGTAAAAGTGTCATGTGATATAGACTAAAAAGCCTAACATATTTCACATAAAAATATGGATAAAGAATACTTTCAGGATATATATTTTCCTTTTAAAGTAATACATGTTGACTCATTGAAAGTTAGTAACATATAAAAAGTATTAACTTCAGTTTTAGAAAAAAAGAAACAGTGACTAATGCGTATTTTCTATTTTAATGACTTTTGTGTAGTCTTTCTGGCCTTATCCTCACTGTAGGTGGGGAATGATATGGGAATTTGATGACTGATTTTCCTTTGGGGAAGGAGATTATACTATTTGTATGCTTATGTTTTGCCCTCCCTGTATAGAGAAAATGAATTAATATTTCCTCTGGACTGGGAAAAAATCTGTAGCGTAAAATAAAACCTGAAACAATTAAATCAATGGTGCCTGTAGCATTTTGTAAAATTCTGGAGTGGCACATGGGCTAAAAACAAATTAACCTAAAGGAAAATTCTGTATCATGTAAATTATTTTCATTTGCATGAGACTCTTGAATATATAGTACTGTTTACTGGAAATCTTTTTTTTTTATGGAGACTATGTAGAGCATTTTAGAGAACAGTCTTGTGCAAAGAACACATCAGAGACAAGGAGCTGCACACGCCCTAAGGAGACTTAAGATTTAAAAAGTCCATTTGGTACCTCTAGAGAGATTTAGGATGAGGAGAGCTACTAAGGACCTACCTACACTTGGCAGGCATTGAGGTGTACACAAACTTTATCTCTTTTAAACTTCAGAACAGCAAATCTATAAAATGGTACCATGTGTACAATAAAACTGATAGGTATTAATGGTCCCATTTTACAAATAAAGAAATCAAGACCCAACCAGATAACTAAATGGCCTCAAGTCATACAGCCAGCGGCAGAACTAGGAAATGAATCCAAGTCTACCCGATGCAAACTTACTTTGTCACTAAAAGATACAATTTCTAAAGGGGGTGTCTAGTTATTAGAACTAAGAGGGTCTAGAAGAATAGCACTGTTCACTAGAAATATAATATTAGCCACAAGTGGAGGCCATATATGTAATTTTTATTTTTTTAATATCTACTTTACAAAAGGTAAAGAGAAACAGGTGAAATTAATTTTAATTATATATTTTATGTAAGACAATATAATCAAAGAAATTAAAATTTCAACAAGTAGTTGATATAAAAAATTAACAAGATATTTTACATGCTCCTCTTTGAACTAAGTCTTTGAAATCCAATGTATATTTTACACTTACAGCACATTGTAGTTGGACTTGTCACTTTACAAGGGCTCAATTGCCACATGTGACTAGTGCCTATCATATTGGACAGAGCATTTCTAGGGGCCAGCATGGACCTGGGAGCACCTTCTAATTGGATTGGAGGAGAAAAGCTGACATGGGCACTGGCAAAGAAGAAGATTGTATCAACTCCAAGACACTACTTCCTGGTATATAATAAAATTGCATCTAAAATTTAATAGTGTTGATCACTGAGGTAGTGTCTTGATCTCTGTCACATAATCCTTAAAGATTAATTCTAGAGGTGGGAATTTCAGGCATGAATATTGCCAGTGAAAAGTTTTGTCTCCAAATTTAGGGCCTGCCTGTATGAGGCAATGTTATGAAATGAGCCCCCGGGGCTTGGGAGCATCCCCGGGGTTCCTGAGGCAGTGCTCATAATGAGATTGAGACACCGGGCAAAGGTCATGACTCTTGTTCTTCCTTTGACCGTCCATTCAGCAGCCTCTGAGCCACGGGCACAGTGGAAATGTCTAAATTAATAGAACCACAGGTCAAGCATTTTAGAATAGAAAGCGATTCCATAGATCTTCAGTTTCAATGCCTCAGCCAGTCTAGAGACACATGTTCATCCAACTGTGTGAATACTTCCATTATTGGGGAAGACATTCTTGCCCGAGTCAGCTAATTCCATAGTTAGGCTGGTCTAATTCCTTTTATATTGTCTCCATATCTGTCTCCTAAAGCTGCCCCCTTTGGTTTCAATTCTGCCAAATGGAACAAAAGAGAATCTCCCAGACTCATTTCAAAATTTTCAAAGCCTCATTTCAAAAATGATAAGAGCGCTCATATATCAGTGTCACTTTAGCGGCCCACACTATCTACTGCACTTCCCTTATTTATTCATATATGCATTAGAATAAGAACCTCAGAAGTACATACATTTTCCAAATAATGTTTGATTGTTTCAGAATACCGTGGGAATTCTATGTCCATTGATCTGGATATGACACTTCCATTAATTTATAATAAGATTCCATTACTTTTTCCAGTGGGTCAGTTACAACTGTTAATTCATATTAAGGAGCAAACCCTCCTGGGTGTTTTTCACATTAATTGCCATCGTGCTGGGTCTCCTCCATCCAGTATATTAATCCATCTTTTGCACTTGAATGCAAGGCTCTTGTTTTCCCTAGTAGGTTTCACCTTGTTGCCTTCACCTCATCATTCTCTCCCAGTAGGTTCCTTAAAACCTCTGTTTCTATTATTTGAGGTCTAAGTCAACTGTCCTCTGCAGAAAAGAGTTAACATAGCAGGCCTGAGACTAGTATCCTCAGAAAGGTAACCAATTTGCAAACTTGGCCCTTGGCTGGTATGTAGGAGTTTCAGTTTCAGGGGATTTTTTTTTTTTTTCTTATCTGATATTAAGATTTTTTATAAGGTTATCATAGTTAAGACAGTGTGGTATTGGTGTTGGGACAAAATACTTAAGGCGAAAAAGGAATGACTATTCCATAGGATAGTAAATAACCAATATGATAATTGGTTATTCATATGCAAACAAAGGAATTGCCTCTCTATCTTGCTCCATATATAAACATAGATTCTATGTGGATTAAAGACTGAATGTAAAAGGTAAAACTTTTAAACTTTTAGAAGAAAATATAGGAGGCTATCTTTATGAATGTGTAGTAGGAAAATAATTATGAAACGTGGTCCACAAAGCACATATCATAAAGAAAAAGAATTGATAAATTCAACTATATTAAAATTAATAATGGCTGTTTATCAAAAGATACCTCAAAGATAGTGAACAGATACGCTACAAATGAGAGAAGATATTTTCCACACATATCACCTAGAAAGGACTGTTTTACAGAATAAAGAATCTCAAAAAGCTGTATGATAAAAACATAAACAACCTGATAGAAAATTAGGCAGAAGAAAGGAACCGTAAGTATTTCTTAGGGAGATACTTTGAGACTTGAGTTCCTATAAGCTGGCTTCTCTGTCCTTTTGACATGGCTTTGAGTACTTATTAATGCTACAATTTGATGTTCCAAGCTCATTTGCACTTACCCTTTCTTAGCCCTAGAATCAGCCAAGGAACACTGATTCCTTTTAGGGGAGAATAGTATTAGGGAACCAAGATCTGCATTCTAGGTGTAATTATTACTATTGTGGTGTCACTGTTCCCATTCTCCCTCTGTGGATGGATGGGAATATTTGCACATACACATATGCACATGTACACATTTACATTTATGTTTATTTCCATGCATTTCTACAATACTGAAAACTGTTAAGTTCACACCAACATCTCCAATTATAATCCATCACCACGTAGTTCAATCTCATTTTCTCCTCTGATCTCATTATCCTTAAAACATTTACTTATTTGATCAAGTACCTTAGGTGCACCAATCTCCCTCTGCAGCCACCACCACCTCCCTTACAGCAGTGACTTCCTTACCCCACTTGGACCCCAGGGCTGCTGCAGGTGGACACCACCACTTGGACTCCCTCTTCATCCGACCCAGTCCCAACACCCTGAGCCAGGCCACCCGTCATGCCTGGGCTCCCTGTTTACCCTGCTCAGGCCCCAGCACCCACTCCAGGCCTTCCTCCTATGCAGATGCTCATGTTACCTCACTCTGGGCCACCATGGCTTTCCCTATCCTGGTGCAAATGCCTGTCCTGCTTGTCTATACCTCACGGCTTTATGATTGAGTTATTCGGAAAAAGAAGGGAAGAGGAAGAGAAGAGCTACCTCTAGATCTTTATGGTTTCACTTTTTTTAATTATCTCTTTAATTCATGGAAATATTTTATGATTTAAAGAGGGAAAAGAGGTTTGGGGGGCAGTGAAGGGGATTAGGAGGTACAAACCTCCAGCTATAAAATAAATAAGTCACAGGGATGTAGTGTACACATAGGGAATATTATTGACACACAGTAACATTTCAGTAACTTCGTATGGTGAGTTATGGTAACTAGAATTACTGTGGTGATTATTTCATAATGTATAAAAATACCAAATTACTATGTTGTACACCTGAAACTTATATACTGTATGTCAAGCATAACTTAGTAAAAAAAGATAATTTTATTTATTTCAAACCATCATTTACTAAATAATTCTTTAAATTCTCATATAAATATCTTTTGATTAGTATAACATACAATGTTGAAATAAAGGACAACTTTTATTGTTGAAGAAAGTCATAGACAACCCTAGGAGCAAGAAAGCTAATTTGTTCACAATTTCACCTACAACTGAAAGAAGAAAAATAAAGTTGAATTTTAACAAGGCTGAATTTCCCTTTTAGGAAGGCAGTATGTAAAGTCCAATTTGGAAAGTTTTTAAATTAAACAGAGAAAACTATTCACTAAAATGTGAAATTTCAGGATGAATAGATGTAATCATGTCTGGACTCTGTGACCGTAATACATTAGTTCCTCATGAGGGGTTGTTCTCTACTATATTTTGGGGTGGCAAAATTCCGCCCCCCTTCACCATTAAATAATCAGCCCTTTCCATGTAGTTGCATATTATTTTTGGGATATTTTTGTATTCAAGGTGTTAAAATCCATTATACTTTTTGATGCCTGAATTGCCCCAAGTTTGTCCACTTGGAGCCCCTTCAAGCTGGTTCTTGGGTTTTAAATTTTTTTATTAAATTTTGAAATAATTTCTAAATAAATTTTAGACTTGCAGAAAAGTTACAAAAGTTAGCAGAGAGTTTCTGTATATCCTTCACCAAACTTCTCCTAATGCTAACACCTTACATAACCATAACGCAAATTATCAAAACCAGAACATTAACAATGATACTATACATTTAACTAAACCACAGACCTTATTTGAATTTTGCTAATCTTCTCACTGTTATTTTTTTAGTCTACTAGCCAAAACAGGTTCCCACATTGCCTTCAGTTGTCATGTCTCCTTATTTTGTGACAGTTCCTCAGTCATTCCTTGTGCTTCATGACATAGACACTTTTAAAAATATATATTTATTTATTTGCCTGCGTTGGGTCCTATTTGCGGCATGCGGGATCTTCACTGCTGCACGCGGGATCTTCGTTGCCATCTGCGGGATCTTTAGTTGTGGCATGAGGGATTTTCCAGTTGCAGCATGTGAACTCTTAGTTGCGGCATGTGGGATCTAGTTCCCTAACCAGGGATCGAACCCAGGCTCCCTGCATTGGGAGCACGGAATCTTAGCCATTGGACCACCAGGGAAGTCCCTATAGACACTTTTAAAAAGTACTGGTCCGTTATCTTGTAGGATGTTCCTCAGTTTGAGTATGTCTGGTGTTTTCTTACAATTAGAGTGAGCTTACACATCTTTGGCAAGAATACCAAAGAAATAATTTGCCCTCAGTGCATCATATCATGGATTCATGATGTTGAAGTGTCTTAGAGGTGTTGTTAAACTTGATCACTTGTTTAGGTGGTGAAACGGTTCAGAACAGGCCTCCCTAAAATATGCCACTTTGGCATGTGAATTATTTTGAGCTGCAGGCAATCTAGACCCTGTGAGCTCAAGATAAACTTTTACCTTTCCCTTAAAAAATTTAAATTGAGGGTCTTGCCATAATAACAGTTATTACTGGAAATAATTTCTTATGACCTATTTGTATGGCAGGACAAACATCTAATTACTACAAATATACTCTTCTTATCGTCCTCTGACTTACTCTCCTCCCCTCTGAAACTCCATACCCTTAATCCCATTCCTTAACTCAGGATGGCACATATACCTCATTATACCTTTCTGCCTCTGAACCTCTCATGTATGTGGGGTATCTAGACGTACAAAATTAAATTAGGTTTTCTCCTGTTAATCTGTCTCATGTCAATTTAACTCTTAGACAAGCCAGAAGAATCTAGTGGGTAGGAGAAAGTTTTCTTCCTCCCTGACAGTGGTGTCTGCTTGGATTTCTCCACTATAAAGTTACTGGTTTTCCTTTTGTGATTAACAAATGTCTTGTGGGCACAGCTTTTGAGACTACACAAATATCTTGTTTCTTTCCATACTTTCATCCACTAGTTTTAGCATCAACCAACAGTTCTTGCACACACTAGTTTTTTCTGTGATGTTTGCCCAAAGGTGATTTTCCTATTTCCTTCATTCCTTCTTCACTTATTAACTGGAATTATTCTGCAAAGAACAGGTATACTTTCTCCCCAATTTATTTGTTAATTCAATTATTTAGTTAAATTATTTGACTACTATAATTATATTATATTCATATGAACTCTTTTGATCTTGGAGCATCTTGTGAGTCTAGTTTTCTGGAACTCTCACTTTGTGAAGTAACACTAAAAATATGTTGACATCCACCAGGAATGGGCTAGCAATGTAACTAGAGACTTAAATTCTAACTACTTTTAAGCCTTTACTAAACATCATTACTTTTTGACTCTCAATGTACATTGGCATAAATAAATAATAGTCATTATTTTGCACCATCTGCATGGCATTGCAACATGAGTCACTAAAAATGCTGCTTAGGGCTTCCCTGGTGGCGCGGTGGTTGGGAGTCCGCCTGCCGATGCAGGGGACGCGGGTTCGTGCCCCGGTCCGGGAGGATCCCACATGCCGCGGAGCGGCTGGGTCCGTGAGCCATGGCCGCTGGGCCTGCGCGTCCGGAGCCTGTGCTCCGCAACGGGAGAAGCCCGCGTACTGCAAAAAAAAAAAAAAAAAAAAGAAAAAAAAAAATGCTGCTTAAAGGGAGTAATTAATTCCAGTTCTTCTGTTTGGTACCACATATGCTACAGACAACTACTTATAATTTTTTTAATAATTGGTATTTGATAGTATTCCTGATAAACAGAAAAGTAGCATACTTTCTTAATATAATGCTTTTATGATGACAAAATGTTTTTTCCAGGTAACTTTTAGATGTTGATATTTATAAATTCACTTAAATTGGTGTTTGAAGTGAAGATTATGTAGTCCAACTCGCCATGCAGCCACTGTTTCAAGCCATCCCTACTGAATTCCGCTATTAGCAGTCAATAATGTCTTAAATGCAAAGGGTCTGGGACAATAAAATGGTTTGATCAACACATATCTCTATTTTTCTATCATCTATCTATCTTTGAGAGTTTCTCTAATAATTGTGATTTATAGGGAAGTTTAAGAATCTCTTTATTTAAGAAATACAATAATACGTGATTTTGTCTGATACTCCAGTACATGATTCTGCCTGCTTGTGTTCCAAATTTCTCATGTTCCCAAACTCTGTTACGTTTGCTTATTTATTGTATTTCTTCCATAAACCTAGGATGGTTTAAACTTTCCTTCTTTTCACGCTCCTTGGGTATAAGCCAGTGATGATGAAATTTAGACATATAGCTTAAGATTAGACACTATATAAATTAATTACAGCTTCTGACCTGAAAAAGCTTTAGGTATACCAGTTACCATTGTAATAGGGAGCCTGTGAAAAATATCATCAAAAGGGTACAGCTGAGGTATTATAGTTTAATGGAGAGAAGTGCTTTATGGAAACAGAGGCTTTGGACAGGATTAAAGAAGAGACAAGCTTTAGATACGTGGATATGGGGAGAAGCAGGGCATTCCAAGTGAGTGGATAATGTAAGCAATAGATTGGTGGGGTAGAAAGGAGGTAACAGACCAATGCTGAGGTGGAATCAAGATCATATTTATACAGACACTGAGTAACAGAGAGATCCACACTAATATCTGAAGCAAAGAGAAACTGGTGACTGGACAATCACTTTTGGGTAAGAGATAATGATAACTTGAACTAGAAGCAATGGAAACTGAAAGAAAAAATGACTGGGCCAGCCTTGGAACTCCTAGAAATCTCATATCCTAATCACTGCTTGCAGCTGAGGGATGAGGAAAAGGAAAAGGTAGATGTAAAAGATGAATGATACTGGTGACCTGTGCAGCTGAGATAGGCATGGGAGACCACAGTATCATTCATAGGAAGAGGAAGTTAAGACAAAAAACTCACAGAGGGGCACGTGCTGGTGTGAAATACACCCAATATTAGCTCCTGACAGAAGCCTGGGACTTCACAATGCAACAGACTACACCCAGATTTTAAGAAGATAAACTAAGTTGGAGGCTACAGAGAGGTTGAGAGCTGAGTAATGTGGGTAAACATTTAATTAATTTGATCATACATAAAAACATCACACTATTATTGCATTATTAATAAAGGAGATGTATCTTGTTGACTCATGCATAGAAATACATACATAAGTACATATTAGTTTTAACAATGCAAGTCTTTTAAATGTTCTTGTTTTATTTCCATTCACAGTCTTTATCATCTAGAATCATGAAGAAAAAATGAAATAGAGACTGAATGTTTGTTAGAAAAATTTCCAGTGTAGGTCAAGAAACTGGTTAGCCCATGGATGGGCCTAGAGAATATTATGCTCAGTGAAATAAATCAGAGAAAGACAAATACTGTATGATATCACTTATATGTGGAATCTAAAAAATAAAACAAATGAATGTATATAGCAAAACAGAAACAGACTCACTGATAGAGAAAACAAACTAGTGGTTACCAGTAGGGAGAGGGAAGGGGGAGGGGGCACGACAGGGGTAGGGGATTAAGAGAAACAAACTACTAAGTATAAAATAAATAACAAGGGTGTATTGTACAGCACAGGGAATTATGGCCATTATTTCATAATAAATTTTAATGTAGTATCAATATAATATACACAAATATTGAATCACTATGCTGTACACCTTAAACTAATACAATAAAAAAAGAAACTGGCTATTCATGGAATAAATGTCTACTGAACATTAATTATATCTGACACCAAAACACTCATGGTGAAGACGTAAGTAAATATAAGTTCATCTCTCTCTCTCTCTCTCTAGTGACTTATAATCTTGGTGAGCTCAAATAGTACTCTCATCTGAATCCTGATTAGAGTATTATATTTTCATTTGTTACATCACTATAGATTATGTCTCATACTGGACCATAGGCTCCGTGAACTAAAATGTCTTCTACTTCATTATAGCAGTAACAGACATTATTGACTATTTGTTCAAATTACTAATCACACACAGTGAGTCAACATATTCCCGTCCTGAAAATCACAGTCTTCAGATAGAATTTAAAAATAATAGGAGCTTGAAAGATATTACAGAGGCCCTTTATAAAAACAGGTAAAAATATTACCATGTAGGAACTAACATAAACAGTAAGTTAAACTTAGTTGTTAATAGTCTGTCTCTGCCCTTTTTGGAGGAACTTTGTCAGAAATGGATTGACTTTAGTTCAGTAGCTGATATCAACACAAATGGATCCTTTTGTTTCAGGACTTAACATATATTGACAGTTATTTTCTAGAATGAGGTAGAAAATAATACATAAACATCAGCCATTAATTATTAACTTCAGCACTTCAGCAATCCCATACAATGTGCTAAAATTCATTAATAGGGCTATGTTTAAGGAGGGGGAGGGATAGAGAAAACAACCCCAAAATCAAGTAGGCAGGTGGCATAGCTTTCTAACCAACCAAATTATCATGACTTTCTTTAGTGTCTACTATGTAAAATATACTATGTGACGTGCCAGATAACAAGAAACATAAGATGTAACGTACCCTGACCTCAAACAACTTCCAACCAAACTGGAAGTAAACCACTACCCCCTGCATATAAGAACACAACAAAACACACTCAGAGACTAAAAGAGAACCCTCTTGTAACAGTGTTTTAACAAGTTATATGAAGAGTAATGCAAAGGCCTTAAAGTGCAATTGCCTGAAATAAGAAATGAAAATAACTACAGTTTATGTCTATTAAAGGCTAACAACCTGAAAGGTAGGCAGATGAGAAAACTGAGGCACAGAAAGATGAAGTAACTCGCCCAAGGTCACACACCTGGAATCAATGGAACCCAAAACCAGGTCCAAGTCTTTCCATATGTCATGCTACTTTTCTTCTATGGACTGAACTGTGTCTGCACCAAATTTGTATGTTGAAGCATTAATCCCCAATATGACTATATTTGGAGATAGGGCTTTTAAGGAGATAAGTAAGGAAAAATAAGGTCACGAGGGTGGGGTCCTAATCCAATAGGACTGGATTACTTATGAGAAGAGGAAGAGACACCAGAGCTTGCTCTCTTCACAGGAAAAACCACGTGAAGACCCAGTGAGAAGGCAAATATCTATAAGCTAGGAAGAGAGGCCTCACCAGAAACAAACCCCGATGGCACCTTGATCTTGGACTTTCAGCCTCTAGAACTGTGAGAAAATAAATTTATGTCTAAGCCACGCAGTTTGTGGTATTTTACTACAGCAGCCCTAGCAGACTAACACACTCCCTGTGAAAGAAAAGACATGAATCCTTCCTTGCATTAACAATGGGGAAACACTTAGTGTTTTTACATAGTTCAGAACTCTTTTCTCTACCTTATTCCCAAGTTCTCCACCTGCACGCATGTGCACACGCACACACACCTTTCAATCAGTAGTTGACATTTAGTTAACTATGCAAATGTATTCCAGTGGCTAATTGTGGATTACCTCACTAAACCCAGAGGAGCTTCATACTTACACAGTACAGGCTCATTTATTTTAGGAAGAAAAGAGAAGGACAAGAAGAGTCTGGGATGTACTGAAGAGCTCCCATAAGCCATTTAAAAATACTTAACTAATGTTCATTTAGAAATCTCTTATTTTAAGTTTCACACACATCATCAGTTTTTCAGCTAACTGCCTATGGCAACATTAATGCTTTAATAAACTAGGAAATAACTGATTTAATGTGTAGTATCATGTAGGTTGGCAACATTAATGCTTTAATAAACTAGGTAATAACTGATTTAATGTATAGTATCATGAAGGTTATTGCCATTATAAACCATACTTAACAGTTTAGAAAATCAATAACATATTAAACTAAGGTTAGTGCTTCTGGGAGAGTTCCTTGGCAAACAGTTGTTTTCTGACAGATTGTGACTGAGTCTTCTGCTTCTTGGAAGGTAGCACATGTTCTGCTGCCTTAGTAACTGTTAAGGGTTGTGTCTATGGAAAAATCACATACACACACACAAACCCAGACACCAGTGAACCATGGAAGCACATCTCAAGTTCCATCAGTGGAGCTGCTCTTTTCTAGATCTGAAGATGGGGGAGGAGACAAGGAAGGGGGGTGGCTAAAATCCAGACCTCATGCTTGTCTCCTTTGCTGTCTCCACACACAAACCCATTTACTGGCGTGGGGTAATTAAAGGGAAGGCAGGGAGTAGGGTGACACATTTGGCAGTGTTCTTTAAATGTGAGTTTGCTGTCCCCAGCTGTCAGGGGTCATGCTAATCTGGTGAAAGAACTCTCCATGCTGTGGCTATTTACTTAACGTCGCTGCTTCTAAACATTGTCTTGAAGCTGCCAGACAGAGAGAGAAATGCAGATTCATGGGAGACTTAGTGGCAGTGGTTCCCAGGGCAAGATCGTCTGTGTTCTGTCAGAATATATTCCCCTACCTGAGTTTCTGGAGAGTCAACTTAGAGAATAACTGGGAAGTACCTGTGAGGACAATAAATAGATGGCATCATGCTGACTAATCGTTCTGGAAAGAATGAGTTCGTAGCCTATATATAAATGTGTGCTATTTTCATTGGAATCCCCATCGCCACACTCCAAGGCCCTTCATTAAGCCTACCTCTATAGGTTTTATGCTTTATGCATAAAATCTCATTTTATGTTTACTTTTCCCTCTTCCCTACTACACGTTCTACAGCAAAAAGTTACTATTGGGTTGGCCAAAAAGTTTGTTTGGGTTTTCCATAACCTCTTACAGAATACCCAGACGAACTCTGGCCAGCCCAGTAACATGAATGCATATCTTATTGGTGCAGCACAGGGGCAAAGCTCCAGTACATTATTTGTAAAAGGGTAAAAGAGTTACAGTGTAACGTAGAATGAAAAGCATGCAACTGGGAGGCAGGAAACCTGTGTTCCTCTTCTGAGCATGTGATTAAACTACTGGGTGACCACAAGGAAATGACAACATCCCAGGATGTCAGGTTTCTCATATATACCAGGGAACTGGCCGAGACCTCATCTAGGTCCCTTCTAGTGCAAGGTTATTCCAGTGATTACTGCACAGTTTCCATGTGCTAGTCACTACTCTGCGCATTTTCCCATCCCTTTGATGCTCACAACCCCCTTGTGAGGTAGGTGTCATCATCCCATTTCATGACTGCAGATCCAGAGCCTGGAGAGAATAAGAGACACAGCCTGCAAATGGCTTGGCCAGAACTCTGTGTTGTAATGACTACACTGCACTCTTCACATGGACCAAAATGCTATGAATGGACAAAGCTACTTTTTGTCATCAAAGCTCTTCCTCAAGGATCTTGGATTTAGGAGCTAATACCTGAGAGGTGGGCAAATTATATCAATATATTGAGGTGTTTGAGTACTAGCTGATTATCAGCCACTTCACTGAGCTCCCAGACGTCCTCTTTGTCATTGCCCTAGACATGCCCCCTCACTACCATACGATCCATTCAGCAACTAAGGTGGCACACCTGGAACTGCCTTCCAGGACCCTCTTCAGCGTTAGGACCTGTCTCCATTCTGCTTGGACACTACACTGTAATACCGGTTGTGAAGAACTTTCAAAAGTATCCCTGAAATTACTATCATAGCCACCCTCCCTTCCTTTTACCTGCAGGCCGAGACAGAATGAAGTGACTTCTGCCCCAAGACATTTTTCAAAGCTCCTAGTTGAGGGTGAACGTTGATTTAGAGTTAAGGTTAGCTTGGCTGAGTTGTTCCACATCTGCTTCTCAAGTTCTTTGGCTGAGTTCTGTCCCCTATTACTGAGATCCTGTTTGGGGATCTGGTTCCCGATTACCCCTACCTACCTCTGAGCTCCTATTAGGAGACTGTCTTCAGTTTGTCCTCTCTTATGTCTGGCCTTATCTTCAGTACATGCCTGATATTTCCTCCTCTTCTGATTACCAGGTTTCTAGATCTATTTCTTGCTTTCATTTGCCTTATGACCTTACCTAACACATCCTCTGATCTTCAGTAGAATTCATTCCCTCTCTGGTGGATTTGGCTGGTTTGAGGTCCTCAACTTCTGTTCTACCTGTGGCTATAGGCCACTGGGGAGTCGTTACCTGTAGAAGAATTTGTCCATGTGAGAGACTTTCCTTCTGCATGCAGTGTTTTCCCAGTCTTACTAATGTTATATCTACCCCTCCACCTTAAAAGGAAAGAAAGTATTTCTTTCTTTGCTGCTCTTTAAAAAAAAAAAATCCAATCTCTATCACTCTCCATCATACCCTATATTTTACTTATTTATCTTGTTTATTGTATTTACTTTATTTTATTTTTGGCCACAAGGCACGCAGGATCTCAGTTCCCCGACCAGGGATTGAACTCATGCCCCCTGCAGTGGAAGCAGAGTTTTAACCACTGGACTGCCAGGAAGTCCCTATCTTGTTTATTTTCTACCTGCATAGAAGGTAAGATCTATTATGGTAGGATTTTGTTTTTGGTTTTGTTCATTGATGCATCTCAAGCACTTGAAACAAGGTCTACCATAAGTAGGTCCTTGGAAAACATTTGTTAAATGAATGGGTGAATGAATGAATTCACCCCTGTCTTTAACAACTGAGTTACAAAAGTTATCTCCTCATAGTTTTAAAACGAACTAAGAAGAAATAAATCATTGTACCAAAGTAGATAATAATTTGGCAATAAAGTTATGCCCTAGAATAGACAGCACTGTGCTTGGTCAGAAGAGTGGTGGAGAACTGGTCTGTTTGGGTAGATAAATTGTGTAAGCTGAGTCAGAGCAGGGGCTAAAGGCCAGAGTAGCAATTGTCCTAATTACTCAGCCAGCACACTTCACAGAATTGGCCTGTAAATAACATACTCATCAGCTCCACAGACCTCTCTGCACAGATGGTTTCATTAAAGTTTGAGCTCTCATGCCCCTTTCTAGGAGGTTTATGTGGATGTTTTTTGGCATGCCTGCCTGCTACGTGAAGCCCCTTTACTTTCAGGAAGATGTTCACCACACAGGCAATGGCAGACACAGTTCATGTTAATTCTGCCCACTGCCATGTCAGACACTGATTGCTATGAAGACAGTTTCATAGAAAAACTTTGACTTTGTATTTCTAGAATTGGCTTTGAATTATTATCATTGTATTGATGATCTTAAACTACAACAGAAATTCTCAAAGTAAATAGGCTTAAGTAAAACGCAGATGTATACTACCAGCCAAACTCATCAAAACCAATAACAAGCATTCACCATGATTTTTTTTTTTTTTTTTTTTTTTTTTGCGGTACGCGGGCCTCTCCTGTTGCGGAGCACAGGCTCCGGACACGCAGGCTCAGCAGACATGGCTCACGGGCCCAGCCGCTCCGCAGTACGTGGGATCCTCCCGGACCGGGGCACGAACCCGCATCCCCTGCGTCGGCAGGTGGACCCTCAACCACTGCGCCACCAGGGAAGCCCTACCATGATTATTTCTGATATAAAGAAACATTGGTACAATATTGTGAAAACCTGCATTTATAAATACTTTCTTTCCAGGATGCTGATCAATACCAATCAGCCCTGCCTCTCCTTCAGGAAACTGCTTCCCTCATAGCCTTTGCTTCTTTGATAGGCAGGTTTTATAACCTAAACTCATGTCCAGGCCATGGTGAGGCTGTCAGGAGAGGGCATCTGACTGGAGACTCATTAATCCATGGACAGCCCTGTAGCTGTGTGCTTTGATAGGACAGTTATGCCAACCTGATTTTCTTTCTCAAGAATTTGAACACAGAGAGTCAGAAAATAATTTATCAATCAGAACTGGACGCAGAAACTGAAGGGATGAAGTGAGAATGTAAAAAGCTAACATTTACCGAGTCCCTACTATGTGACTGAGACTATCTAGCACATTACATGGGCTATCTTTTAAATCCCTGTAATAGCTCTATGACCCAGGCACTAGTCTTAATTTGCAGGCCCAGGGAAGGTAAATTACCTCTTCCCTTTTTAATTTTTTTAAATTTATTTTATTTATTTATTTTTTGGCTGCACTGGGTCTTCGTTGCTGCGTGTGGGCTTTCTCTAGTTGCGGTGAGCGGGGGCTACTCTTTGTTGTGGTGCGCGGGCTTTTCATTGCTGTGGCTCTCTTGCTGTGGAGCACGGGCTCTAGGTGCGCAGGCTTCAGTAGTCATGGCTCGTGGGCTCTAGAGCACAGGCTCAGTAGTTGTGGCGCACGGGCTTAGTTGCTCTGTGGCATGTGGGATCTTCCCAGACCAGGGATCGAACCTGTGTCCCCTGCATTGGCAGGTGGATTCTTTTTTTTTTTTTTAACATCTTTATTGGAGTATAATTGCTTTACAATGGTGTGTTAGTTTCTGCTTTATAACAAAGTGAATCAGCTATACATATACATATATCCCAATATCTCTTCCCTCTTGCGTCTCCCTCCCACCCTCTGTATCCCACCCCTCTAGGTGGTCACAAAGCACCCAGCTGATCTCCCTGTGCTATGCGGCTGCTTCCCACTAGCTATCTATTCTACATTTGGTAGTATTTATAAGTCCATGCCACTCTCTCACTTTGTCCCAGCTTACCCTTCCCCCTCCCTGTGTCCTCAAGTCCATTCTCTACGTCTGGCAGGTGGATTCCTAACCACTGCACCACCAGGGAAGTCTCCCAGAGCCTCTTCTCTTAATCACTGCATGACACTGACTACAGAAGATAGTGAATTTTGTAAAGGTCATGTTAAATTTAAGAGGGAAGAAAACCCATGAGCAAATAGAGAATACCAGTTGTTTGAGAAAAGAAAATAAAAATGGAATGGTCCGAAGAGAACCAAGAGTAGCTTGTGGAAAAACACATTTCCCAGGAGAAAAGAGAGAGAGAGGCTGGACTTAAGAATTACCTTGAGTTAGCACGGCATTCTGCTATATATTGCTTGAGAATTTCTCTGTCCTTTGCCAGAAAAAGAATGTCTTAAAAAGTTGTCTGTACTGATTAATACCATAAAAGTCTATTTTGGAGGGAGAACAAATATAATCATAACAAGTGTGCTGCGAGAGTCCAGTTCTTTCCTCCTGTGTCTATGCTCAGTTGCCAGCCTGTCTGTCTCAGGAAGACCGGCATGGAGGTGGACCCCAGGGAGCCAGGGCCAAGAGACCCGAAGCTCATTTCTTGTTGGGATGTCTCCTCGCTGGATGCGTTCTTGACAATGAGCAATACTGTAGCCCCATTAACGCCAGTTTCTCTTTCCTTTTATGCCAGAGGACTTCCTTCAGTGCCTCATTCTGATGACCCAAGCACTTCCTAAAAAAACTAGTCTTTGAGATAATCCTGAGGCTACAGAAAAGCACAGGTCTGCACATAAGGAGGCCTGTACTCCCTGACCTAGCAAGGGAAGTGAACCACGTATGCACATATGCCGTGCACTTCCCAGTGCTCCTGGGGGTCACGGTACTGAGGATGTGTGCTTCCTCACAGTATAGTGCCCAGGCAGGTCTCCTTTGTAATGACCGCCGCTGGACCCCAGGATCTGAGGAACCCAGGAACTTCTTAGCTGAACTCCTGGCACCCACGAACATGATGAGACCCTTCTGTACTCATGGAATAAGATTCTCATCTCCTACACTGGAGTTGGCCCTAGGAATTTGTTTTCTTCATCCTTGGATCCCTTCACTTTGTTCTTTGCCTTCACTTTGTTCTTTTGACAAGCCTTGGTGAAGTTTTAAACCAATCATCTGGAGCACCTTAGAATCCTGTTCCTTTGAAAACTGTAAATGAAGAAATGTTCCATAAAGACCAGATTGACCTGGTCAATCATTGAAAAGATCCTTTCCATTTTACAGGTCCCAGTGACCTCACATCAATTAAATGGCAATGCACTTAATTTTCAGGATGTGCTATGATAAATTAGGTATCTAAATGTCAGATGAAACCCGGGCTTTCTGGAATTTCCTAAGATGCAACCTGGGCATGTGTGTATCTGGGGAAGATATGCATGTCGGCTTTTTATAGAAAAGGACAAAACTGCAAAGTTTTCCTCCATTATTTAGATTATAAATGGGTTGATCAACACAACTTCACTGTCCAATCCATCAGAAGGCATTATTTTTAAGGTAATGAATACTTAAGAGACTACAGGACACAGTTCAATTTTAAAATGTATATTATGTAAGTAAAATTATGAAATGCAGAGTTATAGAATTCGTTGAGTTGGTATCGGTAATCTTTTTTTTTTTACATCTTTATTGGAGTATAATTGCTTTACAGTGGTGTGTTAGTTTCTGCTTTATAACAAAGTGAATCACTTATACATATACATATGTTCCCATATCTCCTCCCTCCTGCATCTCCCTCCTTCCCACCCTCCCTATCCCAACCCTCCAGGTGGTCACAAAGCACCGAGCTGATCTCCCTGTGCTATTTACAACTTTGATTCCTAAATGTTAACCTTCACCTGATTTTAAATGTAATTTCTTTTTCTGCTTATTTATATGTGTAATTCTTGAGGTAACTTACTGTAAATCAAAAGCTACACATTTCTAATTTAGTGTCTGGATTTACAGATCCCTGACTCTTCATTAACTTCTTGATTTATAAACAACGGATGGAAAGTCCCTGCAGTTAGATGCAAAAACTTGTGCAGGATTTATGCACTCTAAGAGCCCTGCTATAAATCAGTCACGTTTACAAATATTCCCATTAGTTAGTGCTTTGGCTGTCTGATTTGAAACACCTTCTCTTTTTACTATTTAATTCTCATTTATCTTTTTAATATATAGCTCATTCTGATAATTTGTTACTACCAAGTGCTGATTTATAAGGGCACTGTAATAAATTTTATAACATAAATTTTAAAGGCTTTGAATTAGATACACCAGACTTTTGAAAGCTTTATGGCTGAAAAACAATTCTCAGAAGCATAAAGTAAATTTTATGTCCTACAAAACAAAACACGGAGTACTGGCCATAGGAATGTTTGTCTTTTCTTTCCATACTGTCTCCCCACCCCCTGCATTAAGACCTTCCTTTTTAAACAAGTGCCTACAGTTGCTGGCTGGACCTTCTTCTTAGACTTCCAAGGGCAGAGAAGTATTAGTGTTTGACCTGAACAGTTTGATGTGATTATCGTGTACTAAGCCTCTTGTTGAATTTGGGGGGCCCTTCATGGTTTTATCTTGGTTCTCTCTTTCATCTGTGCTTTTCATCTGCTGGGGACACACTGAAGCACAATGGGGCTTAAATCCCTGACTGGGGAGCTCAGGTTTCTTGCTGGGCAGCCTGTTAATGACATATGGATTGAAGTTATTTACTGTTTCCCTGGCTAAGGGCCGAGAGACTCACGTTTATCAGTTTTATTCTCCTTGCCTACTGGTGACTGAACTACAGCCCACTGTCAAAGAGACTTGCTCCTATAGGGGATTAGGGCAAGACGTGAGGGCACTGAGTAAGAATGAGCATTTTATAATGATCATATTCTGGAAGGCGTTATTCACAGTAAAGGAAATGGGTAATTTTCCTCTTAATTCTCTCCAATCTATCAGATCTGTGTGGTTGACTTTGTTCATTAGGTTCATGTGCTTTTACCTTTGCACTTTTTTCCGTCAGGGTGGTATATTAAAGTCACATGGTGACTTTAACTACAAAGGTTTTATCTTACTGAACTGCCAAGAACTGAAAGCTATTTAAAAGGGCAATTAAAGGCACAGATGGGGCTTCCCTGGTGGCCCAGGGGTTAAGTGTCCGCCTGCTGATGCAGGGGACGTGGGTTTGTGCCCTGGTCCAGGAGGATCCCACATGCCGCGGAGCGGCTGGACCCGTGAGCCATGGCCGCTGGGCCTGTGCGTCCGGAACCTGTGCTGTGCGACAGGAGAGGCCACAGCAGTGAGAGGCCCGTGTACCGGGGGGGGGGGGAGGCACAGATGTTCTTTTGGATGAAGTGACAAATAGTAGACAGAAACTGTTACCCTGTACTCTCTACATAGCCCTGAGATTTGTAGGAACCTGAGAAATCATAGGTGACTAATTGGCTGTACAGCAGTTGGGACTGACCATAAAGCATTTTTTTCCCTGAAATACTTTTAACAACAAAATATTTAGAAAAAAAGTAGCCCATATACTTAAAGACCTCTTTTGGGAGTATTTTTGAGTACTGGGGTTGGAGTTGGGCACAGAAAGAAACTAACACAATATTCTGGCACTTCAATACATGGTCTGTGTCCTCAAGGGCAAGTCAAAGTAGCAAGGAAGGATTCAAATCCGAAGTAGTTAATAAACAACACGAGATTTTTATGGGAAACTCCGAGGTTTCAGCTAGGTTTCCCTGCTGAGTACTGTATGAGCCACTGTAAGTCAAATCAGTTTTTCAGGGTCTTTGTTCCTCTACCTTAAATATAAAAGACTTAATTAACAAGTATTCATTGAGCACTTATTATGTGGCAGCCATGTCAAAACTATTGGGGAACGGGTGATCATTGAAGCCACAGTACAATTTTACGGAATTAAAATACAGGAGAAGGCAACATCTTTATAACTAACAAGGGCAGATATAGGCTAGATAAGTTTGAACAAACACTGTATAAGAGGAAGAAAATTCCTCGTGGCCCCTTTCAGCTGTGCAGTACTCCTGAGGCAAGAGATAGATGGGCCCCACGTTGAACAGCTGGAATTTGTCCCCTGAGGACAGACACTTCAAGATAAAGATAATGGCAGAAGCAGAGAGGAGCTGAGCCCTGCCTGGGTAAAAAGATAAGGAGTCTACATATTTCTCATTCTTGAGATCAAGGAGACCTCCCAAACTACACGTATGGAAAGGTTCCTCAGGGGTCAGAAAAAGGAGAGGGTGCTAGTTCACAATATGTTCTGCCAATCTCCTAGAGACCCACACGCTGGAATCCATCTTGGCTAAAAGATGCTCATGCACATCCAGGAGGGCCCTGAGTCAGACCAAATATGGACACAGAGCCAGACAAAGCAAGATGATTGGCCCGAGGAAACCTGGAAGAACTACCCCCATATAAATGATTTAAACTACCCCAAAAGCGTGCGACTCCCTCTGAGCTCGCCCATGTATCTTTCTTTCTGCATGTACTTTGCTCCTAATAAACGTTCTCTCTTCTTTACAAATTTCCATCTCTTTGCTGAAATTCTTTCTCCAAAGAAGACAAGAGCCAGGGCCCTGCTTCTAGCCACTAGAATCTGGTGGTCTAGTGGTTAGGATTTGGCACTCTTACCACTGCAGCCCGGGTTTGATTCCCAGTCAGGGAGTTGAGATCCCATTTCAAGCTGCCACAAACTGCAGCCACCCCAGATCACTAGTGGTTCTAGGTGTTGCTTGCAGATGTTGGAGGGGGCCACACAAACTTTATTCTCAAAGAATTCAAGTTTTGTCCTGAATGATGGCTCTCTGAAGGATCAGTTTAAGGGCTTGCTTTTGTTTTGCCCTCCATGGAACGTTCTCACAGCTAGACGGGCCTCCTAGTAGGCAATGATTAAAATCATTTAATATACAAATATACTAGCCCTGGCCACCTGAGGCAAGAGATATAACAGATCAGAAAATACTTTGAGATTAAAAATGAAACCCACCATACCAAAACTTCGGGGCTACACTGAAAGTAAGGCTCAGAGTGAAATGTATAGCTATAGATGCCTACATTAAAAAAAGAATAAACATCTCAAAACAATAATGTAACTTGCCACCTTAAGAAACTAGAAAAAGAAGAAGGACCAAACTAAACCCAAAGGAAGCATAAGGAGGGGTGACAAAAATTATGGTGGAGATAAATGAAATAGGGAATAGAAAATAATAGAGAAAATCAACAAAGCCAAAAGTTTGTTCTTTTGAACATATCAAAAGAAAAAGGACAAACCTTAGGTAGACAAATAAAAAAAAGAGAGAAAACTTGTATTTCTAATATCAGGAATTAAAGCAGGATATTACTCCTGACCTTACAGGAATAAAAAGTATTATAAAATAATATTATGAGCTATTATATGCCAACAAATTATATAACCTGAATGGAAAGGACAAATTCCTATAAATACAAACTACTAGCCTGACTTATGAAGAAATAGAAAATCTGAACAGACCCATAGCAAGTGAAGAGATTTAACTTGAAGATTATAAGGTTTACAATGATAAGAAAAACCCAGTACCATACAGCTTTACTGGTGAATTCTACTAGATATTTAAGATTTAAAACCAACTGTTCTCAAACTCTTCCAAAAAACAGAAGAGAAGGGAACACTTCCTAACTTATTCTATAAGGCCAGTATTACTTGATACCAAACAGATAAAGATGTCACAAGAAAAGAAAACTACAGAAAAATATCGCTTATGTCTACAGATGTAAAAACACTCAACAAAATACTAGCAAACTGAATCCAGCAACATATTAAAAGAATTATACACCTTGTTCAAATGCGATTTATCCCAGAAGTGCAAGAGCAGTTCTATCTATGAAAATCAATCAATATTATATATTGTATTAATAGAAGGAAGGAAAAATCCCCACATGATTATCTCAATGAATGCAGAAAAGCATTTAAGAAAATCCACCACTGTTTAATGATAAAAACACTCCACAAACAAGGAATAGAAGGGAACTTCCTCAACCTGACAAACTGTATTTGAAAAATCCACAGCTCACATCACACTTATGAAAGTCCCCCTAAAATCAGGAACAAGAAAAAGATGTCTTCTGTTGCCACTTCAATTTAACACTGTACTAGAAGCTCTATTCAAGGTGATTAGGAAAGAATAAGAAATAAAATGCATCCAGATTTGAAAGGAAGAAGTAAAACTTTATGTATTCACAGATGACATAATCCACAAAAACTATTACAGCTAATAAATAAGTTCAGCATAGTTGTAGGATTCAAGATCAATATACAAATATCAGCTGTATTTCTGTATACTTGCCATGAACAACCCAAAAATGAAATTAAGAATTCCATTTTTAAAGGAATCAAGTAAAATAAAATACATGGTAATAAATTTAACCAAGGAATTGCAGGAATTGTACACTGAAATTTACAAAGCATTGTTGCAAGAAATTAAAGAAGACCTAAATAAATGGAAAGGCATCCTGTGTTCATGTACTGGAAAATTTAATTTTCTTATGATGGCAGTACTCCCCAAATTGACCTACAGATTCAATACAATCACTATCATAATGCCAACTGTGTTTTTTGCAGAAATGGACAACCTGATCTGAAAATTCATATGGAAATGCTATGAGCATAGAATAGCCAAAACAATCGTGAAGAAGAAAAACGAAGCTGGAGGACTGGTACTTTCAGTTCCAAAGCTTACTACAAAATGACGGTAATCAAAACAGTGTGGTACTGGCATAAGGATAGACATATAGATTAATGGAACAGAAGTGGGAATCTAGAAAAAAAATCCTACATCTATGGTTAATTGGTTTTTGACAAAAGTGTCAAGACCATTCATTAAGGAAAGAATAGTCTTTTAAACAAATGGTTCTGGTACAACTGGATATCCACATGCAAAATAATAAATTTGGACTCCTATCTCACATGGCATACAAACATTATTGCAAAATGGGTCAAAGACCTAAATGTATACATCAGGTACATTTAGCTGCAAGTATAAAGCTCTTAGAAAGAAATATAGGTAGAAATCTTTGCAGTCTTAGATTAGACAACAGTTCCTTAAATATGATACCAAAAGCACAAATGAACAAAGAAAAAAACAGTCAAATTGAACTTAATCAAAATTAAATATTTTATTCATCAAAAGGCTAAAAAAAAAGTCAAAAGACAGCCCACAGAATGAGTGAAAATATTTGCAAGTTATATATCTGATAAGGGCCTAGAATCTAGGATACATAAAGATCTCCCAACACTCAGTGACAAAAAGATAAACAGTCCAATTGAAAAAATGGGCAAAAGGCATGAATATATATTTGTTCAAAGAATATATACAAATGGCCAATAAACACAGGCAAAGTTGCTTGGCATCATTAATCATTAGGGAAATGTAAATCAAAACCACAATGGGGTACTGCCTCACACCTATGACTACAATTTTAAAAAGACAGATAAGAAGTGTTGGTGAGGAGACTCCCGGGAGGGGAGGTGTGGATAGTGAGCTGTGCTTGCACACAGGCTTCTTGGTGGCGGCAGCAGCATTCTTAGCGTCTCATGCCCGTCTCTGCGATCCGCGCTGATAGCCACGGCTTGCACCCCTCTCTGGCGCTCTGAATCTCCTCTCCTCGCGCGGCCAGAAACAATGGTCTCTTGCCTCTTCGGCAGGTCCAGACGTTTTCCCGGACTCCCTCCCGGCTAGCTGTGGCGCACTAACCCCTTCAGGCTGTGTTCACGCCGCCAACCCCAGCCCTCCCTGCAATCCGACCGAAGCCCGAGCCTCAGCTCCCAGTCCCCGCGTGTCCCTGCGTGTGAGCAGACAAGCCTCTCGGGCTGCTGAGTGCCGGTCGGCACTGATCCTCTGTGCGGGAATCTCTCCGCTTTGCCCTCCGCACCCCTGTTGCTGCGCTCTCCTCCACGGCTCCGAAGCTTCCCCCCTCCGCCACCCGCAGTCTCCGCCCGCGAAGGGGCTTCCTATAGTGTGTGGAAACCTTTCCTCCTTCACGGCTCCCTTCCATTGGTGCAGGTCCCGTCCCTGTTCTTTTGTCTCTGTTCATTCTTTTTTCTTTTGCCCTACCCAGGTACGTGGGGGAGTTTCTTGCCTTTTGGGAGGTCTGAGGTCTTCTGCCAGCGTTCAGTAGGTGTTCTGTAGGAGTTGTTCCATGTGTAGATGTATTTCTGATGTATCTGTGGGGAGGAAGGTGATCTCCGTGTCTTACTCCTCCGCCATCTTGAAGATCCCCTCAAACTTATTTTAAAAATAAATTAGTCTTGGCTGTTCTTGGTGAAAATGGGGGTGATTTTAGAAAAAATATATATTTCACTGAATATTAAATTTTAGTTTTCTTAATTAAGGTCTGTGTTTACTAAGACTCATAGTTCCTTGTTGTTACGTTATACTGTTACAAAATTTAATTACATTGTCAGAAGGACAGTCTAAGTTTCTTTCTGAAGCCTAACTTCATAATCAATCTTTGGATAAAGATCAGATGCTCCATGATCTACAACCAGGAGATTAACACCAGGCTATGGTCATTAAAATTTAAAGAAACAATCAGACTACACTAAGGATAACCAGCGCTAGGAAACTGGGCTGGGCTCCTTGTGGACAATTCCAATATATCATTTCCCTGAAAGATAAGGATTGGTGCAGAACAGACTAAGTCAGATGACCAGGGATATATTAGGCTGCACCTAATAGAAGTTCTTGACTTAAATTCTTACTTATGACCTTAGTAATACTGCTAGCTATATTATTTTCTACATTGCCTGTTTTACAAAATTGTTGTTTCTTACATTACCAAATGTGTGACTGAGCCTCTAATAAAATGATGATATATCGTTCCATATGAGATCAATGATTGTAGTAGTGTAACTCTAGATATGAGAAGCAGCAGCAAGAGGGAATATTTTCCTGGACCATAAGAGACTAGTAAGGCAGGTGATCCAGACTTTTGGCTACTGTTAACAAGGCCTAGCTCAGTAACAGCACATTGAGTGGCCTGTCAACAAAATCTTCGCCAGAACTGGGAATGAGCATTCCTAGCACCATTGGACGAAATGGTCATGAAATGACCCCCCAAACCATGGTCAAACTTATGACCATGAAGGGGCCCTGCCGACTGGAGACTGACACTTGCCATCTACCTCTACAAGGTAGAGCTATCTCAGAGGCTGTCTTTCCAGGCTCTAGTCCTCAGTAATGCCCCAAATAAAACATAATTCTCAACTTTCAGGTTGTGCATTTATTTTCAGTTGACAGGATCTCTTTATTTCTGTACCTCTTATGTACCTTCCTTGGGGAATATGGGCTAGGTGGGACTGAAGTAATTCTGGGTCCTTGGAACAGCACCAAAGTAACACCACTCCCTAACAGGACCTCAATCATTTGTTTCCCAAGACCGTTGACCAAAACCGCCCACCTTGGCCAGGCACGATAATAACCATTTGCCTCAGTTGTCTCAAAACAGGAGGTCGCGATAAAGAATGCCGAAAACTAACCAGGAGAAGTTTGGAGGGGCCAGAAGGAGGGAGGAGACACCAGCCTGTAACTGACCCAGAAGAATTCAGGAGGGGCCAAAAGGAGGAGGGAGGAGACAGTATGTCCTGCCCTAACCTCCCAGAAACCCTCACACTGGCATCCATCTTGGCTGAGAGATGCGCACGCCACCAGGAAGGACCCTGAGTCAGACCAGATATGGGTCAAGCAAGACCAGAGACCAGGTTGTCCAGAGACAACCCAGAAAGCTAACATCACCACCATAAAACCTGAGACTGTGAGCCATGTGGCAGAGCAGTTCTCCTGGGTTCCCTTACCTTGCTGTTCTCTGCCCAGGCGCCCCTTCCCAATAAAGTGTTTTGATTTGTCAGTACGTGTGTCTCCTTAGACAATTCATTTCCAAGTGTTAGACAAGAGCCCACTCTCAGGACCTGGAAGGGGTTCCCCTTCCTGCAATGGTACTGGCAACTAAAAACTGTCACTCACCATCTGGTTCTACAAGGATAAAGTCACTAGCCACTGTAGCTGCTGACCTTCAACACCCCCTGAAAGGAGTTCAGGGCAGAGATCAGGAATGAGGCACTCTGTGCTCTGAAAAAAACTGGCAGAACAGGCCTTCAGAAAGTTAGATATTTTCAGGAGAAGATTTTATGAGCCCAATTTCTTGCATCATCTCATATCTAGAAAAGCACTAAAATCATCAACGGAGACATCTGCTCCCTGTGACTAGCTGCAACCTTCTCATGACCAGCATCAACCTGCCAAAATGTGTGCTTGATTGCACATACTCCCCCTTCACTAAAATCTTATATATACTGACTTCCCGCCCTACCTCTTCAGAGCAGTTCCTCAGAGCTATATGAGAAGCTGTCTCCTGAGCGATAGTCCTCATTAGGCCCCAAATAAAACTTAACTCACAGCTCTCACATTGTGCATTTTTCTTCAGTCGATAGTACTGACAGGAATATTGATGAGGAATATCTTCTACTGGGCCAGAGAGGTTAGAGTAGAGGCCCTTATGAAGTTTCTATAAAGTATTCCATTTATATAAAAACTGTTTTTTGTATTATCTTCACAAATCACAGATATTAGTGATACTAATGTAGTAAAACAGAGGGAGGAATAAAAATTTAAATGATTATCTGCAAAAGCAATGCATCTTAAAACGTATTTTATTATGTCTCAGTACTTTACAAACCAAATTACAAATGAATTCTAGAAATCAGGGAAGTCTGAGAAGATAAATATCAGACAAATCTCAAGTGTGTTTCAAAATCATTTTGCTGTAAGCGTAACAGCCTGATGTCCAGAGCAGGAAACACATTAATTCATCTCCCTCCTGCAATTTTCCATTCTTCCCTTTTCACATGTCAAAGGCAGCCATAATGCCTGCATATTTCTCAAAGTAATTTTTTTTTTTTTTTGCATTTTCTAACCTTTACCATTGCATCTTTATCTTCCGTTTGGGCCTGTTTCCATTTCATAGAGACATCATGCTATCAAAATCTCCAGACAGGAAAGATGGGAGCTAGCCAGTTCTCCTCAAGCAATGGTAACAGAATATCCATCCCTTTTGTTAACCCTTTGGAAATGCCAAGCAGTGATTTACAACTCCTCACCCCTGCAGGGCCTTTGTAAAGAAATCACCCAGATGGTGTGAGAGCAGTGCAGTGCAGGATGCAGGGCTCTGGGCAGCAGGAATGTCTTGCAGGCCTGGTGCCCTCAGGACAAGGCTTGAACCATCCATGAAGAAAAGGATAAAGGGAAAAATAATGGAGCTCAAACTTGAAGCCTGTATCCTAGATTCCTTGAGGGTGAAGCTGTGCAAAAGAATAGTATCCTGTATTTATGGGAAGTGATGTTTAATTGGAACTGAATAAATACTAAAACATATAGATGTATTTCAGAAACTAGAAATAGGCGTATAGATATACACATATGAATATATATATTGCACATACTAAATAGAATACATCCATGTGTTCTTTCTTTTTTGGGTTGTTTATCAAAATCCAACATATTTTAGAGCAGAGGATCCGCAATAAAGGGCCACACAGTAAATATTTTAGGCTTTGTGTGCTACACATAGTTACAATTACTCAGCTCTTTTGTTGTGGCTTTAAAGCAACCACAATGTGTAAACAAACAGGCATGGTTGTGTTCCCATGAAACTCTATTTATGGACACTGAAATTAGAATTTGATACAATTTTCACATGTCACAAAATATTCTTCTTCCTTTTATTTTTTTTCAACTATGCAAACACGTAAAAACCACTGTTAACTCATACGCCGCTGTACAAAAATAGGTGGCAGGCTGAATTTGGCCCATAGGCCCTAGCTTACTGACCTTTGTTTTAGAAGATCAGGATCCATAGGATGAAATAAAATTTGATGCTATCTAAAAACTGGAAATATTTTAGATTTGTGGAACATCTAAACGCAATTCACCACTCCTACTGGAGATAACTATTTTGAAGTGTTAAAATAATCACTAGGTGGCTCTGTACTCTGTTTCCTCTGTACTTGTGACAGCGTTTCACCCATCCTCTGCCAGGCGTTCAGCACTAGATGGTACCAACAGCTGACAATGTGGGTTTTTTTTTTAATCTTTCGAAGTTAATACTGCTAAACATAGAAATTATTTATTTTCCCTGTACAGCAAGAAATACACGATCAATCTCTGTTTCTATTCCCAGAATGCTACATATTTACTTTACTGTCAGCTTTCAAACTGGGACTTACCTATATATCCTACCAAAAGGAACATTTTTGAATAATGATAGATTAAAATAATGCATTTGGCCAATAGAAGCTATATGGTTAGGAGCTACAGAAAATTAACCTGACACCTTAAAGTAGTTCCCAAGTATCTACTTCTAAATTCTATTTTGTAAAACATGTAGACATGAAATAATTTAGTAATGCAAAACTAAAGTTGACTTCGCTGCTTTTGTATTTTCGGTGAAATGAAGCTATCATTTCTGAAATCCAAAGAAATGATATATTAACGCACCCTCAGTGAAGTAGAATCAATCCTACAGGTCACTGCTTGACTTTGTGGGTTAAAATTGCTTTCAAAATATTATTATTAGCACTGTTGCACTGGAGGCTTCTAAACTGATTAAGGTAGAGGCAGGATTGCATTTTTTTTTTTTTTTTATAAGAGCTTGTTAGCTTTCAAAATGCAAAGTTAGAAGTACAGGCCACTTTGAGTAGACTTGATTTTCCTAAATTGAAAGAGATTAAGTTCATTGTCAGTAACTTGTCACAAAGGCAAATTTTCAAAATTTACAAGTTAAAAGTGCTGGCATAATATATAAATAAATAAATCACTGGCACATTTAAAATTCAAATGTTTTGGAAATAGCTGGCTTTATTTATGACTTGCTCATTTTACCTTCTTTACCACCTTCTTAATTTAGATCTGCCTCAAGCTGGAAAAGAATAAATGAGGGAATCCAATTATGTCATTTTATTTTACTGCCAAATCCATACTGTAATTTCTTTTCTACATGCTGTTTTCTAAATGTCATGAGATTAGAAGGCTGTTTGTTTTTATTCAACTTTAAGTGGTTCTGTATATGTGAAATGAATTGCATTATGTGTGCGCATAACCGGTGCATCTCCAAGAGAAAGAATAGCTCATCATATCAACAGATTTAAAATCTAATAAAAATATTTTCAGTGAGATACAATTCATTGCAGCAGGGTTAAGCAAAGCATATGTAGTTATCTCTGCTTCTTCATTCCTTTTCATTTCCATATGAAAAATGAGTTTTGCTTTGATCTCTTTTTATTCATGTGTACATTAAATCAAGAAACTACATGATGGGGAGGGGGAAGGGTGAGCTGTGACAGGGCGCGAGAGAGTCATGGACATATACACACTAACAAACGTAGTAAGGTAGATAGCTGTGGGAAGCAGCCGCATGGCACAGGGATATTGGCTCGGTGCTTTGTGACAGCCTGGAGGGGTGGGATAGGGAGGGTGGGAGGGAGGGAGACGCAAGAGGGAAGACATATGGGAACATATGTATATGTATAACTGATTCACTTTGTTATAAGGCAGAAACTAACATACCATTGTAAAGCAATTATACTCCAATAAAGATGTTAAAAAAAAAAAAGAAATTACATGATACATTCTGGAACTGATAGAATGCTGTTACCAACTCAAAACAATGTCTACTTATTGTCATAACTATGTACCAACAGAGAAATAAAGGTTACCCATTATCAGCTACAAATTGGCACTTGCCATGGGCACTTGCCATCTACCTCTACAATGATTAAATCAGGTGCCACTGCAGCTGCTGACCCTCAACACCTCCTGAAAGGAATTCAGGGTGGAGATCAGGAATGAGGCACTCAGTGCTTTGAGCAAAACTGGCAGAACAGGTCTTCAGATAGTTAGATATTTTCAGGAGCTGATTTTATGAGCCCAATTCTTGCATCTCCTCATATCTAGAAAAGTACTAAATTCCTTCATGGTGACGTCTGCTTCTCATCACCATGTGCTTGATTGCATGTATTCCCCCTTCACCAAAATCATATATATTGACCTCCCCCCCACTACCTCTTTGGAGCAGTTTTTCAGAGCTACGTGAAATGCTGTCTCCAGGCTGCAGTCCTCATTTTGCCCCAAATAAAACTTAACTCGCAACTCTCACATTGTGCATTTTTTTTCAGTCGACACCACAGTTCTTGAAGTAGCATCTCTAATGATGCTAGTTTTGTTTTTTTGTTTGTTTTTTGGCCATGCCACTTGGCTTGTGGGATCTTAGTTCCCCAACCAGGGATTGAACCTGTGCCCCCTGTGGTGGAAGCTCAGAGTCTTAACAACTGGACCACCAGGGAAGTCCCAATGCTAGCTTTGTTTTACATTGAAAATAATTTCATTTCTCCTTATCGTTCTTTAACTAAACTATATTCATCTGAATAAAATATCTGAACACATTATTTTGATTAGTCAGAATATTTTGTTCCACTAAGGAAACTAACTTTGCTCTTTCTAAGAGATTTTCAACTGACTTTGGGAGGGGTAGATTAAAAACAAATCAAGGAAGGATGTCTGTGCTTTAAATTTCACTTTCTTAGTGAAAATCACATGTAAACTACATCTACACAGCATAAAGTTGGAAATGTAGTTGACAGTTATATAGACAATTGAGGTTTAAATGTTAAGTCTAAAAATAAAATTCAGATCTCAATGATTATCTAAACTATTTTCAAACAAATTCCCTTAATATCATTAAACTTCTGTTGTTTAACCACATGCAACTGACAAACCAATCCTATAAACCAATCCAACAGGCTTCTGTCTCCATCCTTACATGTGGTGTACTACGCACAATGGTAGTAAAATAGCATAATCCTAAGGATAGCTGTCAGTATAAGTTTATGCTCCACTGTTGAATATTCCCTTTAGCTCTAATAGTTTTGTCAGTTATCCTGAATTGTCTCATAAATGATATTATCTGCAAATACAGATTCCCGACTTTTTGAAAGTTCGTTTTTATGCCACTTCACTTTTACGAAAGGCCTACATTACCTGTTTTTGCTAACCAAAAGAAATCTGAAAAGGATTTCTGTTTTTACAAAAAAAGGTGGACAGTGAAAATGGTGTTCAGCATTTGTTTTACAGCCAGCTGTTAAAGAGGCAGCACGCACCCCAAGCAGAGAGTGGCCCCTCCAAGCTCCTTCCCTGGGAACTACACTCAGCTTCTCAGCATCAAGCCACCCTGGCTTTGAAATGTGTCTGTGAACATCTCTGATTTATCTCAATTTATTTTGTGCATCTGTCAGCAAGAAGCATCCTAAGGTAATTGCTTCTTCACGTTATGTCATTTTGGTTTACGAAAGGTTTCATAGGAACGCTCTACTTTCATATAGTGGGGGGAAATCTATAATATTTATTTCCTCTTCTTTAACTTTTACATCCACGCTCTATTTTTTCTCTTGTTTTATTGTAATGGGGAGGATTTTTAGCACAATTTTTTTTATAAGAGATGGTATTTTTATTCCTGCCTTTAAGGTAAAGTATTCGAGAACTTTGCATCTTAAATTGTATATATTTGTTATAGGTGTCTGGTAGATACACTTATGAAAGTTAACTTTGCCAAAAATATTTATCTTTAATTGTTACTACATTTTATTCAATGGTATGACAATGAGTGTTAATGAAATATTTCTCTCATTTGTTATTTTAGTGAATTACTTTAATAAATTATCTAATATGGTACTATTCTTGCAATTTTGAGATTAGCCCTTCGCTTTCATGTAATTTTTATAAAAAACTGTTGATTGTGTTTTGCTGATAATTTATCCAGCTCTTAGTTTTGTTGATCTTTTCTATTGTTTTGCTGGTCTCTATTTCATTTATTTCTGCTCTGATCTTTGTTATTTCCCTCCTTCTGCTGACTTAGTTTTAAAGTTCTTAGTTTTAAAGTTAGTTTTAAAGTTCTCTTTCTATTCTAGTTCCTTGAAGTATAAAGTTAGGTTGTTTGAGATTTTTCTTTGTTCTTCAAGTAGGCATTTATTGCTATCAAATTCCCCCTTAAAACTGCCTTTGCTACATCCTACACATTTTGGTAGTTGTGTTTTGATTTTCATTTGTTTCAGAATTAAAAAAAAATTTTTTCTTTTGAGTTATTTTTTGACTCATTCATTTCTCAGGACTGTGTTGTTAATTTCCACGTATCCGTGAAATTTCCAGCTTTCCTTCTACTTCCTGGAGCTGTTTACAGGTCTATAGCTAAGAACATGGTCAGCACGTCAGCTGCCTGGGTGTGGGCCTGTCTTCTCAAAATGGCTCTCCTCATTCTTGGACTGCACTGGGTTTTCACAGCCTCTTACCTGGATCCCAAATCTCCCACAAAGGCACTTTTGTTCATGGATGCATGGCAAATTATTGCTGTTGAGGGAGGGATATTTGACCATCTTGCTAAAGTCACTCCTTTTCATCCTAAATTCTAAGCCCTCACAGACTTTTCTTACTTTTCACACTTCCACTATCACCCTTCTTCCCAAACCAAGGAATTTTTTTCTACTTATCATAATTTCTCATTAATAAATCTCTGAATACAAATTATACCTTATTCTTCTGATCTTAGATGTTTGAAATTGAAAAGCCAAAATTTGATTATTTGTATGTCCCCCTCTCTTCATTTCTGCTGAGTCATGGACAATGGCTATTTGACTGAATAAGTGATAGTCAAAGGGCAGAAAGAGTGTAAATTTATTTAGTTCTTCCTAAATATCACCCTGTGATGATATTTCCTGGTGCTGACTGCACTTCCATTTCTTTTTCATGACCTGCTCTCCCCTTCACTCCTTCCTTCTGCCACAACCTGCAAAATCAGGCACTTTCGAGAATGAAAACATTTTTTGGTCTTTATTAACATGAAGAACATGTACCACTTCATCACTGGGCATAAGAAACTGCAAAATGGAACTTTTAATATTATAAAGCTATTTAGAATACAGATGGCATAAATAATTTCATATGATTTTCTAAAGATCTATGGAAAAATAGTGACCCTGGAGAATCTGAACTGACAACCATGGGACAAAGACATGTGGGAATAACTTGTAACTATATACTTAATTGACCTTGAAGGAAAATGAGTCTCATATTTGGTACTGAATACAATTTAATAAAGATTCAAATATATTATTATCCAAACAAGTTACCTAGGCTATTTTAGGATATTATTAGAATCATATAATGTTTACGCTCTGAATTATTTTGGCTGTCCTAACAATCACTATCCTGATTTAGAGCAAAAGTAATGGAAAGTAGTTAGATAAAATAAAGTGTACCATCCATCAGTATTTTTAGTAATTTATTTTCACACATCACTTTGAAATGTTATATCTGTAGTTAAGTGAGATAAAATGTATAATTTAAGTTGGCTTACTGAAATTATACAATTTCTTGTAGTTCTTGTTGGAAAAGATTATACTTAACTCTCTATAAAAATATTAGTATTGTAGAAAGTGTTACAACTCTAAATATTTATTACCTTTCAAATAATGCCAAATTGAACAAATTCCAAAGTATACCATTGTTTGTGAAGACAACAAATTGTGAAACAATTATTTAGTTACACACACACACACAAACACAGACAATGTCAATGTGTTACGATTATTTTGACAAAAACAAATTTTGAATTCTTATACATTAACAAAGTACTGAATTTTAGATTTTGAGAGTTTTTCCAGTCAAATATTTTAAAAACACTTTAAATTATTTATATATTATTTATATACTTATTATATTTATACAACATATAATTACATATATCCACATATATATATATCCTTAAATATATACATATATATATATATCCTTAAATATATACATATATATATATATCCTTAAATAACAATGTGGTGGTAGATTATGCAAAACTCCTTAAGTAACAATGTCTATAGATGGGGATGATAACATTGTAGCCCCATTTTACTAATGATAAAAAGGATGATTTTAGTTACAATTCAGTTTAAATGAAAAACATGATATTTACATTTGTGTTTTATTCTGCTTGAAAATATAATTTTTTCATTTTTAACTGCTTACATTACATTATTAATCCTCATCATATACTGTAATTCTCATATATTCACATATGTGTATTTAGCTCACATTTCAGCTGTAATCAGAAAACTTGGCTGTCAAAACAAAACAGACTTTGATGGTTCCCACACTGTATTTAAAGGCATTAAGGTATTCAGACATTGGAACTCTTCCACAGCATGTTGGTAGCAGACAAGAATTAAAAACACCTCTTCTGAATCCTTTTCATATGCTTAATAATTTAGTAGTCCTAATGATCATATAAATATTATTTGCATCCCAGGCATAAAAAATAAAGACCAAACATGCTTCTGAGGCAAAAATACTATGAGCACATAAACAGCTGTTCTCTTTGACATTGCTCTTTGACGCTGGTATCAAAAATAGTATTTTCCAGGTCAACAAAGGGAGAAATAACTAAATGATGGAGTTACGTATCCTCTGGTGACAAATAAACAAACACTCTGTAGAAATAAGCACTCTGCTCTGCCATCCCACTTCTCCCCTACTCCCATCATTTCCTCTAGTGAGTTTAGATGTAGACTCCCTGGCAACGATATTTCAAGGCCTGTGACACTGCTAGTTAACTACAGGTTGAATACATTTCCAGGAAAAACTGCCCCCTTCCCTAACTACGTTTCCCGGTATCTACCTTTGTGTTATTTACAACCTTGTGAAATCATTAAGTTTTCTACATATGTTGTCACGTTGGTCAGAGCTAAGAGAATTGTTGTTTCAAAGAATGATTAATTCTATTTTTTCCACGGGCATATGTCCTAAGAGCCTGTTCAGAATCCTTTAGAGCACTAAAAAGATAACAGATATAAAAAGGAACACATTAGCTCACCTAAAAATAGAATTCAACTGAGATCCTATGTATAAGGGGAAATGGAAAGAGAAAAGTTTTAGAGGTTATAAGGTAAGAAATGATCACCGTTTAATATGAGAGAAAGCAAAAGTATTTTCTCAGACACAAGACATAAATCAGGCAGTCACTTGCCATGATTGGCAAAGATTTGGGGTGAAAATAGAGAACTCAAAAGGCACATAGGAACTGTGAATTACTGGAACTGCATCTCGGCTATTTATAAATACATTTCCATTTAGAAATGTGTTCACTGCAGTGATGACTCTCAGAATATAAGCCACAAAACATCTGGCAATGCTTAACACCACATCCTATCTGCCTCCATCTTGGGCTGTATTAAAAGAAGCAGTGTCCGATTCACAGGAAGGAAGAATCCCACTGTAATGATCAGAAACCACATCTCTGAATTCATCCTAGGTGTACCCCAAGGTAAGTTATACAGAATAATGACGTAAGGAATTCTTTGATTTGACAGTATACTTTGATTTCATTTTTTTAGTCAGTGTAAAGAAGATTTCAGGAACACCAGTTACATTCTTCTAAAGAATCTTAGAACTCTTATGGAAAAAATAATTTGATTTCAATGCTTTTGTTTTACCAGAAAGTAAAAAGCACTTTAAAAACTCAATAACAAAAAACAAACAACCCAATCAAAAAATGAGCAGAAGACCTAAACAGACATTTCTCCAAAGAAGACATACAGATGGCCAATAGGCACATGAAAAGATGCTCAACATCACTAATTATTAGAGAAATGCAAATCAAAACTACAATGAGGTATCACCTCACACCGGTCAGAATGGCCATCATCAAAAAGACTACAAATAATAAATGCTGGAGAGGGTGTGGAGAAAAGGGCACCCTCCTACACTGTTGGTGGGAATGTAAGTTGGTGCAGCCACTATGGAGAACAGTATGGAGGTTCCTCAGAAAACTAAAAATAGAGTTGCCATATGATCCAGCAATCCTACTCTTGGGCATATATACATAACAATAATTCAAAACGATACATGCACCCCTATGTTCACTGCAGCACTATTTACAATAGCTAAGACATGGAAACAACCTAAATATCCATTGACAGATGAATGGATAAAGAAGATGTGGTACATATATACAGTGGAACACTACTCAGCCATAAAAAAGAATGAAATAATGCCATTTGCAGCAACATGGATGGACCCAGAGATGATCGTACTAAGTGAAGTATGTCAGAAAGAGAAAGACAAATACCATATGATATCACTTACATGTGGAATCTAAAATATGACACAAATGAACTTATCTACAAAACAGAAACAGACTCACAAACACAGAGAACAGGCTTGTAGTCGCCAAGGGGGACGGGACATGGGGGAGGGATGCATTGGGAGTCTGGGATTAGTAGATGCAAGCTATTATATATAGAATAAACAACAAGGTCGTCCTGTATAGCACAGGGAACTATATTTAATACCCTGTGATAAAGCATAATGGAAAAAGAATATGAAAAAGAAAGTGTATATATGTATAACTGAATCACTTCTCTATACAGTCGAAATTAACACAACATTGTAAATCAACTGTACATCAATAAAATAAATTTTAAAATATTTTAGCTTACTAGAAGTACGGTCCAGTGACACAATATACTTCCTATCTACATTACTAACTCTGGATAGCATGGTAGATCATCAAGGCCCAATTTGCCTAAGGATTCTTGAATAAAATTTATGGGCGATTTTTTTTTAACATCTTTATTGGAGTATAATTGATTTACAATGGTGTGTTAGTTTCTGTTTTATAACAAAGTGAATCAGTTATACATATGTTCCCATATCTCTTTCCTCTTGTGTCTCCCTCCCTCCCACCCTCCCTATCCCACCCCTCTAGGTGGTCACAAAGCACCCAGCTGATCTCCCTGTGCTATGCGGCTGCTTCCCACTAGCTATCTACTTTACGTTTGGTAGTGTATATATGTCCATGCCCCTCTCTCACTTTGTCACAGCTTACCCTTCCCCCTCCCCATATCCTCAAGTCCATTCTCTAGTAGGTCTGTGTCTTTATTCCCGTCTTACCCTTAGGTTCTTCGTGACATTTTCTTTCTTAGACTCCATATATATGTGTTAGCATACGGTATTTGTCTTTCTCTTTCTGACTTACTTCACTCTGTATGACAGACTCTAGGTCCATCCACCTCATTACAAATAACTCAATTTCGTTTCTTTTTATGGCTAAGTAATATTCCATTGGATATATGTGCCACATCTTCTTTATGGGCGATTTTTCAAGTCCTCAGACACTAGAAATACAATGTTCCATAAAAGAGGGAAATTGCATAATGCCTGTCTTCTATGTAATGGAAAGAAAAAGTGCTCCTACTGATTCAGGGAACAATAAAGACATAAGTCCCTCTTCCCAACACAGAGTCAGAGCAGGAAGAGGAAAAGTAGGTGTGCAGGACATAGTACCACCATTCTGAGGAGCTTGCCAGCCAATCTCCTGAGAACTTCATTCATTCATTCTTTTAGCATCAACAAAGGGGAAGACACTGAAGATGAAACAGGAAGATAGTGGGCTAGAAACTCTGAGTACAAAGAATATGAAGTAGTTACTAGAGTTGAAATTTCTGGAATGATGGAGTAAAGAGCATGGCAACCCCCCTGCCTAGCAAAACTATTTATCCAGCAAAAATTATAAAACAAAAAAATCTTTTTATTAAAGAAGTCTCTAAATTTTCCTAAAATCATACAGCATAGGAGAAACATTTATTAAAGAAAATCTATGGAATCATGGTAAGAATGGTGAGAGTCTGTGGTGTCTAACCTGCAACCTGGTCCATTACCCACCCATTCCCAGTTCTGTGTTACAGACGTTCTACCAGGCATGTAAAACAAAGAACATGGCAGATCCCTCTCACCCCACCCCCCAGTCTGTGGCTATATTTTCATCCCAGGAGGGTCAGACTGCTGGTTTTCCTCACTCCTCTCACTCCCAAAGTGCAGAACCTCTATTCTGAGTGGGCAGAAGAGAGGAATGGTCTTCCTTCTCATATCCAGTCTCCACTCACAAGGTGAAAGCTCTATCTCAGGTGCTACGGGCCAGGAATCCTGGCCCCAGATCAGTGACAGAGTGGAGGTTTCATGCCTGGAGGGACAAACTGAGAAGACCAGGCCTAATGTTTCAGTCCCCCAGGCCCGTTCTTAGAATGAGGCTGTTGCACTGGAAAAGCGGGTCCTCACCATCAGCTCCAGTGCAGTGGCAAAGGGGTTCATCCAGGAGTAAAGGAAAGATTGATGGGACGAAACCCCCTCGGCTCTTCCTGAGAGGATGGATGGACATTATTTGGATCAGTGTAGGGAACACATGCCAGAGAATGTTGCTGAGAACAATGGAGACCTTAGTGGACTAGAGATATAGTCAAGATATAAACAAATTGGCAGAACAGCCAGAAGTTTAATAGCAAGGACCAGCAAATGACAGCACAATGAAAAGCCCTCCTAGGATCAAAGTCAGTCCTAGAGCTTGAGAAGGCTGTGCATATGCATTATGTTGCATCCACTCAGAAGCAATCAGAGCAGGACATGAGGCAGAGCCACACACAGACCCATTAATACAGGGCAGAAGTCTTACTGGCACAAGAGGCTTAAACAAAACAATGAATATCCAATGAGCTCCTTGAACCCAGGTGTGACTCCTAAGAAAGGCTTAAAAATAGCACAATCATCGCTGGTAGTATGGCACACTGTGTACATGCCTAAGGCTGCACTCTATCTAGAGTTATCAGAGATGAAAACTTCAAGCCACTAGTGCCCAGCTGAATGTGGCACAAAAAAAATGTAAATTCCCCGAACTCACACAGCAGCCTCTGAACCATACAAATATGCCATGGTAAAGATTAAAAATCTAACTGGCTAAGGGTTCTTAAAACACAGCCTTTGACCAATAAGTGCTTTATGACAGCAAAAGGTAACTCTAGGTAGCCAGACTAAAACATAAAAACAAAGGGAAAAATAACTCAGAGCCTACACGCTGAGGGGGAAGTAGACTTTGCAGAAATAGCTGAGCCAAGTTACTAAACAAACAAACAAGAAAAAAAACAACCATGGTTACCTCTGGAGAGAGGTCAGTATCTAGAGTTGCTATAATAAATTATCGAAAATGTCCAGTTTTCAAAAGAAAATTATGACACATAAAAAGAAACAGGAAAGTGTGACTCACACATAGGGAAAAAAGCTGGCAATAGAAACTGTCTATAAAGGGTCCATGATGGTGGATTTATTAGATTAAAAACTTCAAAGCAGCTATATAAGTATGTTCAAAAACTAAAGGAACCCATACGTAAAGAATTAAAGGAAGGTATGATGATGGTGTTTCATTCAAAAAAGAATATAACTAAAGGTACAGGAGTTATTAAAAAGAACAAATGGAAAATCTGAAGTTGAAACATATAATAATTGATATTAAAAATTCAGTAGAGGGTGTAACAGTAGTTCGAGCTGGCAGAAGAAAGAATCAATGAACTAAAAATATAGATTGATAGAGATTATGCAATCTAAAGAACAGAGAAAAAAAGAATGAAGAAAAATAAACACAGCCAGAGAAATAGGAAACCGTTAATCACACAAATATACATATAACGGGAGCCCTTGAAGGAAAGGAGATAAAATGACAGGAAAATATTTGAAACATAATAGCTGGGAATGAAACACTAATTTACAAATCCAAGAAGCTCAACGAACTCCAAGCGCTATAATGCAAAGAGATCCCCACCCAGACACATTATATTCAAAAATGTTGAAAGTCAAAGAGAGCATTTTGAATGTAGCAAGAGGAAAAAAAAAATCACTCATCACATTTAAGGGAACCCCATAAGATTAACAGATGACATCTTATCAGAAGTAACAGAGGTCAGTGATTTTAGCAAGATGGCAGAATAAGAGGACCCAATGCTCATCTCCCCACACAAAAACAATAAAAACAATGGCTAAACAACTGATAAAACTATCTCTGAGAGAGTTCCAGAGTGAAAGAAGAAGGCTGCAAAAACCCCATAGAACACAAAAAAACTCAGGATCACCACATAGAAAGGCATAGGAAAACATTTTTCCTGCATCATCTAATCCTCCATTCTGGCAGGACTCAGCATCAAGAGGAATTCCCTTAGCTGCAACCATGCTTCACATGGGCAAAAGAGAGCAAGAGGACTCTAGCGACCCTTGTCACCACTGCAGACATTGCAGTTTTTGCCACTGCAGACCCCTGCAGTCTTCACTGACGCTGATACAAGTTGATGGTACAGCCTGGAGTCCATACTACCTCCCCCATTAAACTGATACCCCACATTAAAATGAAAGAGAAAAAAACATGTGATCCTTTCCCTAGACACAGAAAAAGCATTTGACAAAGTTCAACGTGCATTTATGATTAAAACACTTAACAAAATAGGTATAGAAGGAGCTTACCTGAACACAATGAAGTCCCTATATGAAAAGCACACAGCTAGTATCATAATCAATGAGGGAAAACTCAAAGCCTTCCCTCTAAGACCTAGTACAAGACAAAGATGTCCACTCTGACCACTTCTATTCAACATAGTGCTAGAACATGCTAGAAGTCCTAGCAAGAGTAATTAGGCAAGAAGAAATAAAAGGCATCCAAATTGGAAAGAAAGAAGTAAAATGATCTCTGTTTGCTGATGACATGATCATATATGAAGAAAACCCTAAAGAATCAATCAAGAATGTTTTAGAACTAATGAATTCAGTAAAGGTACAGGAAACAAAAATCTATCATGCTTCTGTAAAGTAACAATGAACTACCTAACAAGGAAATAGGAAAACAATCCCATTCACAAGAGCAACAAAAAGAATAAAAGACATAGGAATAAACTTAACCAAAAATGTAAAAGATTTGCATACTGAAAATTATAAAACTTTGATGAAGGAAATTAAAGACACAGATAAATGGGACGACATCCTGTGTTCGTGGATTAGAACACTTAATATTGTTAAAATGTCCATACCACCCAAAGTGATCTACAGATTCAATGCTATCCCCATCAGAATCCTAATGGCATTTTTTTACAGAAACAGAAAAAACAATCCTAATATACATATGGAACCACAAAAGACCCCTAAAAGCTATTTTGAGCAAGAAAAACAAAGCTAGAGGCATCACACTTCCAGATTTCAAAATATTCAATATATTACAAAGCTACAGTATGATACTGGCATAAAGACACACATACAGACCACTGTAATAGAACAGAGAGCCTAAAAACAGACCCACGCATGTATTGTCAGCTGATCTTTGTCAAAAGAGTCAAGAACAAAGAATGAGAAAAGGAGATAGTTTCTTCAATAAATTATGTTGGGAAACTGTATGTTTCTATGTCATATGCATTAGAATGAATTTGAATGCTTATCTCATACCAAGTACAAAATCAACTCAACATGAATTAAAGAATTAAAAGTAAGACCTGAAACTACAGTACACTATAAGAAAACAGACAGAAAAAACTTCTTGACATTTACCTGGGCAACGATTTTCTGGATATGACACCAAATGCACAAGCAAGAAAAACAAAAGTAAAATAAGTGGGACTACATCAAGCTAAAAAGATTCTGCACAGCAGGGAAACAATCAACAGAGTGAAAAGGCAACCTACAGAATGGGAGAAAATATTAGCAGACCATGTCAGATAAGGGGTTAATATCTAAAATATATAAGGAACTCATACAATGCAAAAGCAAGAAAAATAAAATAACCTGAGTAAAAAAATGGGCAAATGATCTTAATAGACCTTTCTCAAAATAACACATAAAAAGGGCCAACAAGTACAGGCATATCTCAGAAATGATGTGGGTTCAGTTCCAGACTGAGGTGATAAAGCAATTTTTTTTGGTTTTTCAGTGCATGTAAAAGTTATGTTTACCCTAAACTTTAGTCTATTGTGTGTGTAAAGCATTGTGTCTTAAAAACATACATATCTTAATTAAGAAATACTATTGCTAAAAAAAATGCTAACCATCATCTGAGCCTTCAGCAAGTCATCACCTTTTTACAACAGTAACATCAAAGACCACTGATCACAGATCACCATAACAAATACAATAATGAAAAAGTTTAAAATATTGCAAAAAATTAACAAAATGGGAGACAGAGACACAAAACGATCAAACACTGTTGGAAAAATGGCACTGATACACTTGGTCGATTCAGGGTTGCGATAAACCTTCAATTTGTAAAAAACACAGCATCTGTGAAGCACAATAAAGTGAAGTGCAATAAAACAAGGTATGCCTGGATAGGAAAAACTGCTCAACATCACTAATCATTGGGAAATGCAAATCAAAACCACAATGAGATATCACCTCACAAACCTCACATTAAAAAGACAAAAGATACCAATATTGGTGAGGATGTGGAGAAAAGGGAACCCTTGTGCATTGTTGATGGGAATGTAAATTGGTACAGCCATTATGGAAAAGAGTATGGACGGTCCTCAAAAAATTAAAAACAGAACTAACTGTGATCCAGAAATCCCACTTCTGGGTACCTATCCGAAAGGAAATGAAATCAGTATCCTGAAGACATATAAGCATTCCTATGTACACTGCAGCATCATTCACAATAGCCAAGACAACAATCTAAGTGTACACTGACAGACTATGGATAAAGAAAATGTGATACATACCACAAAGGAGAAGGAAATCCACCATTTACAACAATGTAGATGAAACCAGAATATGTTATGCTAAGTGAAATAAGCCAGACCTAAAAGACAAATACTCCATGATCTCACCTATATGTGGAATATAAAAGAGTCAAACTCATAAAAGCAGAGAGTGAAATGGTGGTAGTCAGAGGATGATGGGGGTGGGGGAAATGGGGAGATTTTGGTCAAAGGGTACAAAGTTTCATTTATGCAGGATGAATAAGTTCTGGATCTCTAATATACAGCATGGTAACTATAGTTAATAGTATGCTGTATACTTGAAATTTGTTCAGAGTATTCTCACCACAAAAAAACTATAACTATGTGAGGTTATGGATATGTTAATTAATGTCATTTTTGTAATCATTTCACAATATATACATATATCTAAACATCATATTATATACCTTACGTATATACAATTTTTATTTGTCAATTAAAACCTCGGCAAAGCTAGAGAAAAAAGAAATAAGAGGTGAAAAAGCAGCAAGATGACATATTCGAAGTGTGGAAATTTTTTGAGCACGAGCCACCCGTCCTCGTTGCTTGGACCTGCAATAAACCCTTCTCTGCTCCAAACTCTTATGTTTGTTTGGCCTCACTGTGTGTTGGGCACACGAACTTGTGTTTGGTAACAAAATGAGTCATCACATCTATCGTAAATGGCACTGAGCCTGGTCCTTAGCAATCCTTAGCAAATGATACTTTTCTAACTATTTAGAGAAGTTTGGAAATCAAACTTCATAACCAAATAGTTTACAATCAAGAGTTTTATAACCAAATAACTGATTTGGGACTATTTTGTTCCTTCTGGAAATCATGTGTAGAAAAAAGGAGAAATGAAAACCAAAAAACTTTATACTTTCAGTGAAACTAGGAGATAGAGAAAACTCACAGACTCAGTTGCATATAGATTACATTGAAGGTGAAGACACACAGGAAGCAGATGGCTGTGAGAGGACTGAGGGGGTGGACAGGGTGGGCAAAGAGCTTCAAAGAGCTCTGGGATCTCAGCCGTCTCCAACCAATAGTTGCTTCCCAAATGAGGGCATCGTATCTGAGTGGGAAATATAGGGAGTATAACTGAGACTGAGAACCTCAAGGGCCCTGGGGAAGGAAGAGAGAGACAAGGTCCAGAAAGAGTTCGGGAGCCCAGAGGTGGCAGACAGCAGGACATGCCAGCAAGAAACAGCGTCTAAGGGTGTGTGATGGTGGAAGAAAGGGCCATGGAGGGAACTAGGAAATCTAGGGCTGGCAGAAGTTCGCTCTTATCAGCCTGGGCTCAGAGTCAGAGCAGGGCTGGCTACAAAGCTGACCATATTGTAAGGCACTCACTGTAGTGACAGAGCAGGGAGGTGTGAGCTGTGAAGCTGGGAATGATATCATGGCACGTCCCTGTATTCCTCACACCAGCTCCCTACTAGAAGTCCAGGAAAATCCATCTCATTTAAATGAAAACAATAGGAAAGGTGGAAGTTCTGCCCACACAGAAAGGTACTACAGAATAAAGCATGAATGAGAGGAACATTAATTCCTAAAGATAATAAGAAAACTCACCTGAAAATGGTTTTGATGAAGCAGATAAAAATTATAATTTTACATTTCCACAAAAAATTTTTAAAAAGGAAAAAAATAAAATAGAAAACAAAAACAAATGCTTGAAAAAGCAATTATAGTTATGTGGGAATATCATGGAATACAAATGTAAGAACTCAAAGAAAAGCTGGCCAAAAAAACAGGAAGTGATGGCCTGAAAACAGGATATGAAATGTGAATCAACAGAATTCAGGAAACAAATTAAAAAAAAATATTTTAAATGATGATGAAATTACAAGGAACACAAGAATAACCACTACAGAAAGCACAGAAAAGAATAGAGAATAAATAAATGAAGAGCAAAGTTTATGGAAACGTAAGTAAAAAAAGAAATTAAAAAAATTAAAAGCAAGTCTCCCTGTAGAAACGGCTGATTATATACCTGAGGATGAAAATGTGGAATGTGAGCCGAGAACATCTGTTCATACTAGGAGATTATTAAATAATATTTGAATCATGTCACACCAACTAGAGAAGAATTATACCCTGCCACAAATGGGACATTTAGGGCATGGATAATAAGTGCAAAGAATGAAAAACAAATACATTTTAAAATATCTTTAAAGCCATTTGTACCTCTCCCTCCCTCTCCCTCTCTTTCTCTCTCTCTCTCTCTCTCACACACACAGACACACACACACTCACACACCCCATCACACTCACTGGTCAACTTTGAGGGATGCAAAGGAATGAATTCATTACTTAGAAAATAAATAAAAGGAAAGAATTAAGTATTTATCTTGCCATTCTAGAATTAACTGTAACTTCAGGTACTTCTTTATAGAAACATCCTAGCTAATAAATAAATGAAAAAAGAAAAACAGAATTAGAATATCATCAATTTGCAACCATTATTGAAATAATGGAGCAAGACAATGCCTATCAATGGCTGTTACTCTAACAAAGATAGCATCAGATATTCTGTGCCTTCTAATGAAAGTACACTATACCACTTACGAGGCAGTTTTGTTAAAAATGCAAATCAGAATCTAATGAAAATTCTATATCTAATCAACAATTTACATAAAATACAAGAGACGGGGAGCATGTTAAACTAAACTGTAGGGATTCAATTAGTAAAATCCAGATTGTGTGAAACAGTATAGAAGAAACCATTCTGTTATTTTGTTGTTGTTTTTTGTGTTTTTTTCCAAAACATAAATGGCAAGAAAATAAAGGAAAGAGAGGCATTTTATCAATAAAAAGAGTCAAGGGACATAACCTATTGCAATGTAAAGGCTTTATATGGAACATAATTCAAACTAACTATAACAAAACATGTACAAACTGGGGAAATTAAAATACTAACTAGATATTGGATGATATTAAGCTATACTTACTGCATAGAGGTGATAGTGATATTCGTTTTTTTTTTAACATCTTTATTGGAGTATAATTGCTTTACAATGGTGTGTTAGTTTCTGCTTTATAACAAAGTGAATCAGTTATACATATACATATGTTCCCATATCTCTTCCCTCTTGTGTCTCCCTCCCTCCCACCCTCCCTATCCCACCCCTCTAGGTGGTCACAAAGCACCAAGCTGATCTCCCTGTGCTATGCGGCTGCTTCCCACTAGCTATCTATTTTACTTTTGGTAGTGTATATATGTCCATGCCACTCTCTTGCTTTGTTTTTAAAGAGTGTTTTTCATTTAGAGATACATTCAGAAATATCTACAGATGGAATAATATGATGACTGGGACCTGCTTCAAAATAATTCAAAGGGTATGCTGGAAGATGGCTTGGATGTTTGCTAAGAAAGTGGGTAGGTATATGGATGAAACAATATAGATGTCCATTATTTTTTGTCTACCTTATTTGTACTCTTTCTCATAAAAAAACATGAAAATATTTCTGAACTTACTAACTAATAAAAGGAATGCTCCTGAATGACGTTTCTTTTAGGAATTTTACAGAAATTTTCTTTAGGTTAAGGAAATTCCCTTATCTTCTTAGTTTACTGTTTTTATCACAAAATGTGGTGAGCTTAGTAAAAAATTTTCTGCTTCTGTAACGATGTTACTATTTTCTTCTTTTAAGCCACTGATGTGGTTTTTGTGGATTTATGTCTTTTACATACTTTCCAAAGTTGAGCTATTCTTGATTCCTGAGAGAAACTTTATTCGAATCCAATGCAAAAAAACCCTCACAAAACTATAGAAATTAGTCAGAAAAAAGTTTCGATATGCACATAATTTGACTCCTCAAAGAAGTTCAAAACAATTCAACAAAACAAATATTCAAAATATTATTTAAGAAAATGCTCCTGAAATAAAGGAAGATTTGAATATACATTTGAATACCAACTTCATGTATCTGATGAAAATGATCCAGGATAATAAATCTCAAGACATATCCTGGTAAAATCATTGAACTTTTGAAGGTATTTTTTTTAATATATATATTTTATTTATTTATTTTTATTTTAGTTTGGCTGCACCAGGTCTTAGTTGTGCCATGCGGGATCTTCCTTGCGGCATGTGGGATCTTTAGTTGCAGCATGTGGACTTCTTAGTTGCGGCATGCGGGATCTTTTAGTTGTGGCATGTGGGCTTCTTAGTTGCGGCATGTGGACTCTTACTTGCGGCATGCATGTGGGATCTAGTTCCCCAACCAGGGATTGAACCCAGGCCCCTGCCTTGGGAGCATGGAGTCTTACCCAATGGACCACCAGGGAAGTCCCAAAATCACTGAACGTTTAAGATGAAGAAATAATTCTATGGCCATCCAGGTAAAATGCAAAGGTAAAGGAAACTGGGTTGGTATTAGATCTTTTTCAATAGCACCATTAAATAACAGAAGACATTGAAGTAAGACTACAAGATATTTCTTAAAAAAGTTTGAAACAATGATTTTGTATCCAAGCAAGCTGTCCTTTAAGAGTTTAAAACATTCAGTAATAGAGGGGTGGAATAGGGAGGGTGGGAGGGAGGGAGATGCAAGAGTGAAAAGATATGGGGACATATGTATATGTGTGACTGATTCACTTTGTTATAAAGCAGCGGCTGACACACCATTGTAAAGCAATTATACTCAAATAAAGATGTTAAAAAATAAATAAATAAATAAAACATTCAGTAACCAGGGTGATATCATTTTCACGTGCCTTTCCTAGAGAATGAGCTTTAGTCAACTAGTGATGATTAGGAAAACTTTTGGCAAAAAGACTGCAGATAAACATTAAGTAACTATATATTTAAGATAAAATAATGGCTTGAAACAGCATGTCAGAGTATGATTTAAATATTATATGTTCTGAAATTATATATATTACAAATAACAAAAAAAGAGATAGAAAGGAGAAGAAACACAGGAAGTAGAATAAGCTTACAGATGACCTCATGTGTATGAGCTGTAAATCAGATACAACATTAGGCTGATAAATCAAATAAGGTATACATAGCCTCAGGAGAATCACAGGATTCTACAATAGAACATCTGGTAGTTACTAATATATTAAAGGAATTAATTGTAGGCATTCACCAATGTGGTTTCTGAAAAATACAAATTTGAAGCAGTGATTTTTTTTTTTTTTTTTTTTTTTTTGCGGTACGCGGGCCTCTCACTGTTGTGGCCTCTCCCGTTGTGGAGCACAGGCTCCGGGCGCGCAGGCTCAGCGGCCATGGCTCAGCGGCCATGGCTCACGGGCCCAGCCGCTCCGCGGCATGTGGGATCTTAACAGACCGGGGCACGAACCCGTGTCCCCTGCATCGGCAGGCGGACTCTCAACCACTGCGCCACCAGGGAAGCCCAAAGATAAATTATTTTAAAGCAACATCTATTATCTTCTTTCTTGCTCTCTGGGCTTTGTCTGGAGCTTTATTGTTTGAGGACACGTTTACTAAGGTTTCCAAGTTGTTTTCCAAAATGCTGTAGCATCTGCAACAGAATGGGCTACACCTGAGTAATATTTATCTCAAGTTATTGCTGTTTAAATTGAAAGTGGCTTTTCACTCCCTCACGATTGGCCATATCCAAATAAATCTCAAAGAAAGGTCATTGAACTTTCTAACCCAAAGAATCTTTTCACCTCCCCTGTTATTAGCATTAAACTTTCCTAAAAGGAAGGGGGATAGCAAGTTCCTTTAGAACACCTATTAATCACACCACCATGTCTGTGCCCTGGGAGGATGACCTCAATGCATTATATCAATTGGGTCCCTTTGAGTTCTGGCTTCTGGTTGGGTTTAGGCAAAGTGAGACACCAACAGGAGATCAGGATACACATTCTTTCAGGCTCCTGTCTCTTGGGTCAGGATTTTGTACGGTCTGCTTTCTTTTCCCAAGGACTTAAGTTTCTAACGGCGTGGCTCTCACCTCCAACTATCAGTTCTCTTGGCGTTCCAGTGGCTGACTCCCCCTGCTTCTTCACACCTAGCTGCTACTTGTGATCCACTATTACAGCACTGGCAACCTTCACCAAACCCTATCAGTTCCCCTTAACTCTGCCTTTCACTCAACCTCAATTACCACTTTCTGAATGTGGCATTTACTTCAGGCCACAAAACTGACCTACACCGCCCTACATAACACAGTGCTTACCCATAATCAGTGCTTAACAGATGCTTCTTGCTATCATTATTTTTATATGGACAATGTGGTTAATACATCTAAATTCGATTTTGTCCAATTTCAAGCCAGGGTGTTTTTCATCTCAGGGTATTTCCGGCAATGGAGAATTTCTAGTCATTACCAGTCTTTACAAAACTTCAGCTTAAGGAGTACAATGTGATGATTAGAGGGGCCAACACATATGGATGTATTTCCAAAAGTTCAAAGCTTGGAACTGAAAAACAGTTTAAAAATCTCATCCATATGAACTCTAAGGGTCAATGTTTTTGTCATTTTTAAAGAATCTGTCAAAACTATTTTTGCTGAGAATATTTGTCTAGTTGGCTGAAGTCTGGAATTCTCTGCATTTTCATTTTATTAGTTTTAGGGACATATTTACTGTTATTTGGCTTTGAGTTTCTAAGACCTATGTCTATATGCTTCTCCTTGTAATTATCACAGCACCCTCTTCCTCTTGTTAGTTATTTTCCATGTGCCTAATATTTACTGATAAGTTTCTGATCTCTTTGAAAGTAGGGATCATAAATTTTACATTTTATTTCATTCACAGTTCTTAGTGCAGTATTTGACCCATGGCAGGAGAGTGATATTTATTGAAATAATAATTAAGTGTAGAATATCACATTTATGGGATAAGACTGTGTGTGTGCAGGTGCATCTACGAAATGTTCAGGCGATAATAAAAGATTAGGTGATTCAATAATAAAGTACTACACAGTGTGGTAGAGTTCACTGAGAGAATGTTTCATGGGAGTTAGAATAGCCAAAGAGTCATTAAACCATCTAAGGAAATAAAAGCTTAACCTTGAGCTGCACCTTGAAGTTTGTAGGAGATCTGGCTAAGAGAAGAGGCAGGGACTGACATATAACTGCCTGAAAATGGTGGTTCCAGGTGAGTCATACGTAATGAAAAAAGTGTGGAGACAAGTAGCAATGAATAGGGACTTCCCTGGTGGTCCAGTGGGTAAGACTCCATGCTCCCAGTGCAGGGGGCCCGGGTCTGATCCCTGGTCAGGGAACTAGATCCCACATGCATGCCGCAACCAGAAGCCCACATGCATGCCGCAACCAGAAGCCCACGTGCCTCAACGAAGATCCCGCATGCCGCTACTAAGACCTGGCGCAGCCTAAATAAATAATTTTTTTAAAAAATAGCAATGAATAAAAGATGTGGGACTGAAGAGGAGAGAGAGAGAGTTGAGTAAATGAACGTTGTTAGGGTTTGGAGAGTTCAAAGAGCCTGGGGAGTCTGGGCTTGGTCTCCTAAGGGACTGGAAACCACTGTAAGTGTGGGGGACAGGGCGGCGGGGGTGTAGTTGTCTTGCCCCTTGATGGGAGGGCTGTAGGGCTGGGAGGCCAGAGAGGACATAATAAACTTAAGATAATACAGGCTGCATGGCCTCTTTTTCCTTCGAGTCCAAATGAATCAGAAATAAGTTCTTCATGTCTGCCTTCTCATTATGGGCCCTGGGGCATAAACCAGGCTGTGGACCAGGTTTGGAGTCTAGAAACTCTGTGGGGAAGTGGAGACAGTTCGAACTAGGCTTCAGTCTCTACTACTTTGGAAACGCCTGTCTTCTTCTAAATCCCCACAATCCACAACTCTCTGTGGACAGAGACTTCTACAGAGAATCATCTTTTAACAAAAGAAAACCATTCAGGGACTTCCCTGGTGGTCCAGTGGGTAAGACTCTGTGCTCCCAATGCAGGGGGCCCAGGTTCGATCCCTAGTCAGGGAACTAGATTCCGCATGCACGCTGCAACTAAGAGTCTGCATGCCGCAACTAAAGATCCCACATGCCGCAACTAAGGATCCTACATGCTGCAACTAAAACCCAGTGCAGCCTAAATAAATAAATGAATATCAGTTACAATTGATAAAAAGAGAAAACCCTTTATTATTTTGGGAGAGGCACAGGGAGATTGCCTTTTGCCCAAATATATATCTCTACTTTATTTTAATCAAATGCACGAAATGTGGTGAGACAGTTGCACAGAGGAAAGTGGCAGTGTTAAAATCATGATTTTTTTTTCCCTTGATCAACCCCATCTTATGAGTAATGTGAGCCTGACTAAATGGCAAACACGTTCTCTTGCTCGAGAGGACCAAGAGCATCACACATCTTGAATAGGAGCACAAGCTGTAGAGCAAGATATGCCACGGTGAGGGTGGGTGACATTACGGAAATAGAAAGTAGCAGTTATCTGCGTGGGCTTGCCACCCTAGCAAGATGTGATTGCCCTTCTTTCTGTCCTGCCTACTCCCAGATTTTCACACAGTTTCCACTGCACTCGCCAAGCTCAACTCCTAAGTCAGGCCCAAGATGTTCCATTACTAAACTGTTTTCCGAACAACAGCATAACCACCTGCATGCTACAATGCTGCCTGTGCTGCTGTCTGGCTGATGGGAGCCAATAAACACCCCACGCACCTGTGTTTCCACAGTCGTGAGGCAGGAGAACGACAGTATTTCCTAGGGGAAGAGAATAAAGGCAGACGTGTCACCAATCCAGCTGTGAGTGAGGTTAAGTCCAGGAAAGGAGCCTTCTAGGGCCGCGCGGAGACTCATCTCTAGGGATCTCTGAGATCAGGAAGTCCCCTCATTCCAATTCGCAGCGATATCTGGTGACAGAAGTTTCTCGCATTCAGGCAGTTGAGGGAACAGTCAGCCAGACGATATGGGAATGCTCGCAACGAGACACCTGCTGCCGAGATAACGCCCAGCTGTGATTTTTATTTCTCTCTGTTTGGGTAACACGACTCATTCTTACTGCCTTCACTGAGAGAGACTGCCAAAGAAACGGCCAGTTTGGAAGAACACACACTGAAAAATCAACATCCCCGACTCATCTTGAGATCATGGCAGCCAACAGGAACGTATTTCCAAAGAGCCAGAATAAAACAGCAGCAAGTCGAGGAGAGATGTGGTCTTGCCAGACTGTGGCATCATCTCACACAAACACACAGAACTGAGAGGATGAGGGCGGGCATGAGACTTTCACCGCAATATTATGGATTTCTTGGAAATATCAAATGTCAAGCACAACACGGTCCCCACTGCAGCCACCGATCTTTCAGTAACTTCCGTTTATTCCTATTTCCCTCCTCTGTTCATTTTCCACTTGCACAAAATAAAAAGATGCCAAATTGGTTTCATTTTTAAATCCTAATATTAGTCAATATATATGCCCCTCAGGAAATGGGTTTGGCTCATAAATGCAGAGCCTTGCTCATTTTTCCTCTTAATGTGGATGTGATTACTCAAAATGCAGTGTTCTTATTGTTATATTTCTGATAAAACTGTGATTATTACATAGTTGATTTTAGCAACAGAGTTTTCTACTTTTTTAATATTTCATTTCTGGGAAACCAAAGATTTTAGTAGACTGGATTCTGTGCAGAATTGAGGCAGAGACGGATGAAAACTTCAGGATTTGCAATGAAAATTCACCTCATGAATTTCATCTACTTCTAAAGCATATCCAATAGCAATAATGTAGAGGATTTCTACACAAAAACCTGGCTACTTACATTTTATCTCTAATATGAGCAAAATGGTACAGGAGCCTTAGCTTAGCATACCCTTTCACCATTTCTTTCTTTTTTTTTTTTGCATGAACCTCTCCGACTCCAACCCCACCATGTTTCAAACGTATTTTCCTAGATTCGACATAACTTCTAATTGTTCAACATATGTCAACAATGTCATGCTTTCTACCATGGAAAGCCTTCTTCCCTGATTTTTCCTACAGGAAAAAAATGGAAAAGAAAAAATAAAATTGTCATATCAACGTCATGTGATATTTGTCTTTCTCTGTCCGACTTACTTCACTTAGTATGATAATCTCTAGGTCCATCTATGTTGTTGCAAAAGGCATTATTTCATTATTTTCTGCCTTTTTTAAACGAAGTACCAGAAAATTTTAAACTACATATGAGGTTCATATTATATTTCTATTGGACAGTGCTAGTACAGACTATTAACTACAGTTGTTCTTCTAGGTAACTGCTTTGCAATGAGAAAGCCAGTTCATGTGAGATCAGGTGATTTTAAGGAGTTACTAGTGGGTAAATTCAAAGCCTTCTGTCAGCCCTGGTACTAGTTCCTTTTCAGCCTCTTTGCAACAGTAGAGATGAAGGATTTATTCAAAAATAATGTGTGGAGCACCTGCTGTTTGCAAAGTGCTGCATCAGGTACTGTGAAAAGACACTGTTATTTCATAGCCCAGATGCTCATGGAAGTTAAAATCTAGCAGAGGTGGTAAATAATTGCAGCAATAATTATTCAATTACAGTTGTGACGAGCTACAAAGGAAATGCACAGGATTATTGCATTTAGGGGTAGAGGGGTGACTGGATAAAAGGGCCAAGTATAATTTTCCAGGTAACGTGGCATTTAAGCAGCACGGTGTAGTGTGTTATATGTGTGTATATGGTAGTTAATGTTAGAGATGTGTATCTTGGATTCCAACCCTGTTCCTGCTATTTTTAAGCAGCATGTTCTTAGGAAACTTACTTATAAACTTTCAGAGTTTTCACTTTTCTCATCAATAAAACAGGGATAATTATATCTACCTTATAGGCCTAATGTAAGGGAAAAACGAGATACGATATGATAAACAACTCGCATGGTGTTTCGTACATTAGGCACTCATCAAAGTTAATGCCCACCTTTCATCTTTGCTTTCCATGCTTCTGGCTCTGTGCCTCGTTTCTTATTTTACAGTCTCCTTGCCAACTATGATATCAGTCATCTCTATGTTGATGAAACTTAAATCAACATCCTCAAGTTTGTTTCTAATTCAACCAACAAACCCAAAAGTCTGACAGACATAACCAGATAAAGGAACCATATTATACATGTATTTCGAAAAGTACAGGTTTGTTAGTGACCGATTATTTCAGCTTTTGTATATCTGAAAAAGTATTTTGTCTTTGTTTTTGAAAGATGTTTTTGCTGGCAACAGAATTTTAGGTTTACAGTCTTTCTTCCTCAGTGCTTTCTTCTCACTTTTATGTTTCCAACATGATATGTGTTGTCATCCCTAAATTTATAACTTTACGTAACACGTCTTTTTTCCGTGGCTGCTTATAAGTCTCTCTCTTTATCACTGGTGTTGAGCAATTTGATTATGATGTATATTGGTGTAGCATAAGGATACCCTGAAGATATTGTGGGTTTGGTTTCAGACCACTGCAATAAAGCAACTGTAACAATAAAGCGAGTCACACAAATTTTTTGGTTTCCCAGGGCATATAAAAATTACATTTACATTATACTGCAGTGTATTAAGTATGAAATAGTATTATGTCTATTAAAATGTACATGCCTTATTGCTAAGAAATGCTAACCATCATCTGAGCCTTCAGCAAGTCATAATCTTTTTACAAGAGTAACATCAAAGGTCAATGATCACAGATCACCATGACAAATATAATAATAATGAAAAAGTTTAAAAAATTCCAAGAAGCTAATAGCTTTTACTAAGTTTGAATACAAAGTTTATCATGACAACAAAATACTACTAAGATAACTACTACTGTTCCCAACCATGTCCCATACGCCCCCCTCCCCCTGAAAAAAAAATTTTTTTTTTTTCAGAGACAGGGGGATTGAATGAAAAAAAAAGTAATGTGTTCCATTTAAAATTTTGGTATATGGCATTTTCTAACTTAGGAAGCCGCCATGTTCTTGGCCATTGTGACATTGGCTAGCATTAACTGTAAGTTTCGTGCTTCCAAATCACTTTTGTTTTTAAGAATTTCTTGATACTCTTATAGCCTGCCTTCAATTTTGATCCTTTATTCTTTCTATTTGTCAGGTGCACAGGACTACCTTTTTTAAGCCTTGTGTCTTGTCACCAACCGTTCCTACTTGGTGGCCATGTACTTGGGGAAAAGGCCGCATGATCTTTCTGGCTCCACTCAATGCCTAAGGATACCCTGCTTCCTTTGCTTGCATCCCACAAACTATTTCCCTCATCCTATACACTGCAGCAAATCTCTCCTTAGTTGATGAGATTATGTTTATCTCCCTGTAAACCCTACCTATACTGAATGGTCTGTCATTGTCTTTGCCTTTAAAATCCTTCCTCTTCCTCTCTTTGAACAATGATGGGGCTAAGTTATACCCAAAACTCACCCTACAAGCTATTTCCTCAGTACCTTGAAGAAAACACCAAACAAAAATACCATTTTAAAAGAGGTGTATTTTTTTTTCTTTTAGAATGTAAGCTCCTCGAGAGCAGGGACAAGGCTTTCTGTATGTTCTACTGTGCCTAGTACACTGTAAATGCTCAATAAATACTGATGATGGGGGGAAAAAAATTGCAAGAATTACCAAAATGTGACAGAGAGACATGAAGTGCGCAAATGCTGTTGGAAAAATGTTGCCAATAGACTTGCTTGACACAGCGTTACCACAAACCTTCAATTTGTAAAAACCATAATATCTACGAAGTGCAATAAAATGAGGTACACCTGTACTTTATGTTTCTTTTGCTTCAATTTTGTTGAGTTTCTTGGATCTATGAGTTTATCGTTTTCACCAAATTTGGAAAATTTTTGGTCATTTCAACAAAAGTAAGTAGCTTATGTAGAATTTCCTGTTTGATAAAAGGGATATTTCAAATCAAGTGGTGAAGCTGGTGGCAACACAAAGAGGTATTTTTTTTTACCTTTTAATTTATATGAGTTCCCCTTTTCTTCAATAAAATGGTATCACTTATGTAATTTAAATAAGAAAGAAAAACAAAAAAGACAGAAAACAAAAGAAAACAAATACTCTGGAATTTGTCAACATAATACAGGCACACCTTGGAGACACTGTGGGTTCAGTTCCAAACTACTGCAATAAAGCTAAAATTGCAATAAAGCTAGTCACAGAATTTGTTGGTTTCCCAGTGCATGTAAGTTATGTTTACATTATACAGTACTCTATTAAGTTTGCAATAGCATTACATCTAAAAATACATACCTTAAAAAAAAAATACCTTAATTGAAAAATACTTTATTGCTAAAAAATGGAACCATCATCTGATAACACAGGGTTGCCACAAATTTTCAATTTGTAAAAAACATAGTATCTGAAAGCACAATAAAGTGCAATAAGATGACGTATACCTCTAAGTGAAAAGATGTTCATTATAGTGCATAATGTCTCATTTTTTGACACTCTCCTCAAGAAAAAAAAAGTCGTATTTTTGTAGTTCAAGGAGTAAGTGCTCTTGGATAACTATGTTGTTTAATCTGGTATTTTGAATTATGCAATTGTCTAAATTTACTTCTATATTGAATGTTGGAAACTTGTGGCCCACAAAATGTAAGTCATAATTGAATGCATTTTAGCCTAATTTGTCAGTGTGCTTTGCCCTCACTCTGCATTTTGTTTTCTCATGGCACAACTTTAAAAAATTTATCATACAATTTCCAATCTTCGATATTCTTTTTAAGCTTCCTCAAATTCTTTTTGGAACAACATGTTGTATAAATATTCAAATTAATACACAAAACGTGATTAAGTGCTTAGTTCTGTTAAATAGTATTATACATGGATACACCCTATCTATACCTGTCAAAGGGCCTAGAATATTCATGGCAAATGGTCAAGTTACACTCTTGCAAAATAGAACAATTTTTACTTTTTAACTAATTTCTTAAATTTCAACAAATCACTTCCCTTCATATTACAGAAACAATACACAAAGCAGGTGGGCATTATTGTCAATTTCACATTCTTTTACATGAATTACATTTCAGTGTCTCTGTTAGAGACTTGAGATTTGTCCTAATCCATACATGATGATAGGGAAACATGCTAACTTCAGCAGGAATATTTTCACAAATCATCTCTAAGGGCTACTACCCCTATATATGTCCCAATGTTTCCACTATCTCTTCCTGATTAACAATCTGATCCATATTAAGTGGTGTAAAATAAGAACAATTTCTAATTAACATTTCTTTACAGTTCTAGGGGTTGACTAAGCTCAGCTTGGTGGATTTCACTTGGAGTCTCTCATCATGTTGCACTCGAACAATGCCTAGAGCTGGAACCACCTCTGAGCCTTCCTTACTCGCATGCCTGGTGATTGATGTTGGCTGTTGGTTGGGACCTCAGCAGGGGCTAACAACAGAAACACCTACACATGGCCTCTCTATGTGGACTGGGCTTCCATGCACCGTATCAGCTTTGTTCCAAAGGCAAGTGTCCTAACAGAGCCGGTCAGAAGCCCTGCTGCCTTTTCTAAACTAGCCTCAGAAGTTATACACCATCACTCTAGCTGTGTTCTCTTTAGTAGCCACTGTTAACTAAGGCCAGTCCATATTTAAAAGGAGGCGAGGTGGGAAATTAGACTTCACTTCTTGGTGGGAAGAGTGTCAAATAATTTTCAGGTATGCTTTAAAACCAGACACTCATCTTGCCTCTGTGATATTGAGACTTACTAGTATCAATTTGGGATGACTACCTTTCTCTTTCTAAGGGTTCCTCCATTCCTTACTAGGCTTCTTCAAAGTTTATGTCCTTCATAACTTCATCACTACACAGCATACAGCATAATTACCTACAACTCCCTATCTGTTGTCATTGTGCTTTGTCCTAAGACAACATTGCTGCATTCTGTCTTAACTTTCTTGAGCTTCAGGGGACAATGGGCTGTGCCCAGATTAGTAAGAGCTATCACTCTGTGTTGCTGATGGTAGGGCTTTGGTAGGGCTAAAAGACTCTCTGGATACATTAGTTTCTGGAATCAATTCAGATTTCTGGAAGTTTAACATTATTCTATTGCTTTTAGTCCATGAGGTGCTATTCTTGAATGATGCACAAGGCAAGAAGACTCACTGAAGACCATGTACAGTTATGCTAAGTGAACTAAGTTGATTTCAAATTTGATTTAATTGTCAATCTGTCTGGTTGAAGAGGTTCTGATCAAAGATCAATTTATTCATAGTATGGTTCCAAGGATCAAAAGGTTTGAGTGTCACTGTAGTCATGTGAGATCACTGGAGAGTCAACAGATTGACCTTTCTAACTACTGTCCCTTTATGACCAGGCTTCCAAGAAATTACTGTTTGGGATAGTACTCTCTGCTCTTTGAAATTTGAAACCTTGAAAACTTTCAACAATACAAATTTGTCATTAATAAATGCAAGACCGTAAATATTTCTACAGTTAGAAAAGTAATGAGAAATACAATAAAGGTAATTATCCTCCTATTTGTTAACCTTATTTGCAACCAGTTTACTGGTTATTTTTTAACCAGTAAAGTACAAGTTTTAAATCAGGTTGACATCCTACCTGATTAAATTTGCTTTATGGGATTTAATTTGCTTTAATCAACATTAATAAAGAAAATTAAAAACACAAATAAGTGGAAAGACATCTCATGTTCAAAGACTGAAGAATTAATAATGTTTAAATGTCCATACTACCCAAAGTGATCTAAGATTCAACACAATCGCTATCAAAATCCCAATGGCATTCTTAACAGAAATAGAAAAGACAATCCTAAAATTCATATTGAATCACCAAAGATCACAAAGAGCTGAGACAGTCTTGAGCAAGAAGAACAAAGCTGGAGACATCACACTCCCTGATTTCAAAATATTTTACAAAGCTATATGGTACTGGCACAAAGACAGATACACAGACTAATAGACAATAAAGAGTCCAGAAATAAATCCATGCATCTATGGTCAACTGATCTTCAACAAGGGTACCATGAACACAAAATGGCGAAAAGATAGTGTCTTCAATAAATTGTGTTGAGAAAACAAGATATTCACATGCAGAAGAATGAAAGTAGACCCTTAATTCACACCATATACAAAAATCAATTTAAAATGGATTAAAGAGTTAAACATAAGACGTGAAACCGTAATACTACTAGAAGAAAACATAGAGGAAAAGCTTCTTGACATTGGTGGCCTGGGCAGTGATTTTTTGGATAAAACACCAAAAGCACAGGCAATACACACAAAAAATAGACAAGTCAAATTGCATTGAACTAATTAAAAAGCTTCTGCACAGCCAAGGAAACAATTGAGTAAAAAGGTAACCTCCAGAATGGGAGAAAATATTAGCAGGTCATATATTGGATAAGGGGTTAAGAACCAAAATATAAAAGTAACTCAAACAACTCAATAACAATAAATAAATAAGTAAATAACTCTATTAAAAAATGGGTAAAGCACCTGAATAGATATTTCTCAAAAGAAGACATGCAAATGACCAACAGGTATATGAAAAGGTACTCAATTTTACTAATCATCAGGGAAGGGCAAATCAAAACCACAATGAGATATCACCTAACACCTGGTAGAATGACTATTATCAAAAAGACAAAAGATAACAAATGTTGACCAGGATGTGGAGAAAAGGGAATCCTTTTACACAGTTGGTGGGAATGTAAATTGGTACAACCATTACAGAATACAGTATGGAGGTTCCTCAAAAAATTAAAGATAAAACCACCTTCTCAACCAGCAATCCCACTTCTGGGTATACATTTGAAGGAAATGAAATCGGTATCTCAAAGAGATATCTGCACTCCAATTTTCATTGCAGCATTATTCACAAAACCAAGATATAGAAGAAACCTAAATGAAAAGGGGTGAATCTAGAGGACATTATGCTAAGTTAATAAACCAGGCACAGAAAGACAAATACTGCATGATCTCATTTGTACGTAAAATATAAATAGTCAAACTCACAGAAACAGAATAAAATGGTGGTTGCCAGGGGCTGGAGAGAGAAATGGAGAGGTGATGGTCAAAGGGTACAAATTTTCAGTTATGCAAGATGACCAAGTTATGAAGATCTAATTTACAGCAATGTGACTAAAGTTAACAGTATGGTATTGTCTACTTGAAATTGTCTAAATGTTCTTATTACAAAACACAACACAAGAAAACAGTAACTATGTGAGGTAACAGATATGCTAATTAGCTTGATTGTGGTAGTTATTTCACTATATATGTACATCAAAACATCAAGTTGTGTACCTTAAATGTATACACTTTCGTCAATTAGATCTCAATAAAACTCGAAAAATTAACATGTTCAATTTGAAGCACAACTCAAATTCATCTGCCTAGCACAGCTATATGTAATTTCTAACAGAGGCGGAATCTCCCACTGTGTTAAACTTTGAAATATAGTTAAAGAGGATTAAAAAAATACTAGCACTTTATAGTCATTTGCAGGTGAAAATTGCCTTTGAAATAATTTATGAAGTGGGAAAAATGAGATTTTAATAATATGGAATATAAACCAGTTTCTGGTAACATTTGTACAACATTAAGGGATATTTAGTGTGTAAATTTATGTTTAATAGTATACTTTTGTGTTATGTTAGCATTTTCATTAAAGACCCTAGAGCATTTTAAATAGGCTTATTAAAATTTCCAGTTCTCTGCTCTGATTAGGGAAATGCTCACATCTTATACCTGGTATTTCCCTCATAGTTCTAGAATAGTTACACAGAGAATTACAGAGCAAGTGAATCAGACCGCTGATTGTGAAAACAGAATTATTCATTAGGATGACCATAGGCGAGGAATTTTGAATAAACCCAAAAATATACATATGAAACGTATATTATCACCATCTGTTTTGTTCTTTGACCCTAAAAGATAACTCAGGTCTCCAGGAATGGAAAGCCTTTGTACAATGCTGTCTCTCTCAGAGTTAGCAGTCAAATGTTCTTCTAGCAATGAAAAAAAAATCAGAGGACCGCCACCTCCACCCCCAAACACTCAGCTCCAATAGAACATGTTAACATACACAGTGTCAGAAACCCTAGTGCTCTTCCTGGTTGTGTTTTACTATCACAAATTGACACCACTATCACAATTTCTTTATCAATCACTTCTCCCTCAACTAACAAGTTAGTCTCTTGATGGCTTCCTTTGTAAACTATGATTAACTTCATTTTTCCTAGGCATCCATCTGTCTGAGGGGTGAGTGTTACCTGGTTACACAAGACTTAGGTAATATTCGTTCATTTTCTAAATTGGATTATGACACTAGGTGGCAGCCTTGCAAGACTCGTATTATCTTTAGAGACTATTTTCCAAATCTTAGGCTATGAAGCATCAGCCGTACAAAGCCAATTTACAGTTATTCCTTATCCCACTCATGAATGATTTTAGGCTCTTAAGTTGACTTCTCAATGGTACAAGGAAAATAGAGCATAGGGGGAGTTTAGAGAAATACTGCCCTTTTCTGGCTAAGAAATGATGTAAAGAGGAAGAAAAGGAGAGAGGAAAAGAAGGAAGCAGTCACCAATTACCCAGTTCATAGCTGCAGATTACAGGAAGGAGGTACTTAGTTGATTTACAATATTGTGTTAGTTTCAGGTGTATAGCTTCAGATTCTTTTCCATTGCAGGTTATTACAAGATACTGAATATAGTTCTCTGTGTTATACAGTAGGTCCTTGTTGTTTATTCTAAATATAGTAGCATGTATCTGTTAATCCCTTTCTCCTAATTTATCCCTCCCCCTCCCCTTTTCCCTTTGCTAACCCTAAGTTTGTTTTCTGTCTGCGACTCTGTTCCTATTTTGTAAATAAGTTGATCTGTATTACTTTTTAAGATTCCACATATAAGTGATATCATATGATATTTGTCTTTCTCTTTCTGACTTCACTTAGTATGACAATCTCTAGGTGCATCCATGTTGCTGCAAATGGCAATATTTCATTCTTTTTTATGGCTGAGTAGTATTCCATTGTGTATATATACCATGTCTTCTTTATCCACTCATCTGCTGATGGACACTTAGGCTGCTTCTATATCTTAGCTACTGTGAATAGTACTGCTATGAACATTGAGGTGCATGTATTTTTTCGAATTAGAGCTTTCATCTTTTCCAGATATATGCCCAGGAGTGGGACTGCTGGATCATATGGTAACTCTATTTTTAGCTTTTTAAGGAACTTGTATACTGTTTTCCATAGTGGCTATACCCATTTATATTCCCACTAACAGTGTAGGAGGGCTCCCTTTCCAGGAAGGCGGTACTTTTGATAAATAAGGATAACATTAATGACTGAGAAGGATACTGCTTTTATTCTCCATTGAGGGATCTAGGAAGTCAGTTGTCGGGCTGTCCCTCTCCCAACAACCTTGAACAAGACCTGAAGAATTTGGCCCGATAATGAGATCTGACAGAGGGAAGCCCTGAAGTTTGCTTTTAACGAGCCAACCCCAATTCCTATATGGCACAGACTGAAATCTGAGTGGCTTGATAAGGGTGGGGGGGCACTGTAGCTGTCAAGCCAGCAGGTGTGAAGGGGTATCAGTTGCAATCAGTAACCTGCCACTGATGGAGACCAAGCTGAGGTTCACTTATTCTGACCAAGTTAAAAGAAACCAGATCATTCATTGAACCAATAAGAAATTTCTCCCACACTGTTAGCAAGGTTAACCACGCTCATGTTTACAAGGAACCTTGTCCCAGAGACCAGAGAAATAGAGGGCATCATATCTGAGGCCTCTGGATCTTTCTCATGTCAGGGAGATCCTTAAAACCCTTCTGTCCATCTATCCTGGCACCACCTGAGAGAGGGGAGCAAGGGGAAGGGAAGGCTCTCTGAAATATGAAATATTTCAAAGTCTGATAATCTACACTTCTGAATGATGTTCCTCAATATTTTTGGGTCACACTAATTTTATATCAGATTGAATACATAGCGATATTTTTTCTCCACTGACAAGCCGGTGGGGAAGGGGGCTCTTTGAATGATAAAATAAATTACGTTTTAGTCTGAGCTACTTTACTCTGCCAGAAGAGTACAGCAAGTGTTCCCCTAAGCTGCCCTCTATAGAAAGGGTTCCTCCTACTTTCTTCCCTATCAAGTCAGTGAGAAAGAGAGAGAACATTATAGGATCCCTGTGCTTCTGACATACTTTGTGAGTCTGAGTTGATGTGCAAATGTCTACTCATCTTGAGATACAGGAAAAGATAAGAGGCTCTAAGCTCCACCTTTAAAATAAAAAATTAGTTTTTAATCAGAGTACAGTCTACTGAGCGTGAGAAGCTGTGCTTGGGGCTGTAAATGCAAGTGTTCAGTACAGGATGTCATCCTCAGGGTGAAGACTGTCCCCTCCTTTTGTTCCCTGTCCAGTCTCTCACACACTAAACCAGTTCTCCCCCACTGCTGAGTGCTTCCTCTCTGGCCGACACGTCTATCAGTCCATCAGCTCCTTTCTAGTCTCATTGTGCCTTCCTAGCTTGGACCCCATGAGTAGCTGTGTTAAAGATGAAAGCCCAAATTTTATGCCCTAAGTTGATGCCCTCCAGAGAGAGACCACCAGGGACACTTACAGTCAACAAAGTTAAGTTTATTGTTGCAACCAGGGAGACTGAATCACGGGAACAGTGGGACACTCCAATAAGGAGCTGGGGGATTATGCTAGGATTTGGGTTTATGGTAATTGATTGTAGGGAGGCTCCAAGAAAGTGTCTGTCTGTTCTGGAGTGCATGTTGTCAGAAAGCAGGAATAACTTGAGGATTGGGTCACTGTAATTACTTTCTAGGTGGCAAGGAGGAAAGGAGTGCGGCTAAGGTTGTTATTGGGGAAGAAGCGGCAATTACTTATATTAGCTGAAAGAGGGAGATGTTTGTTTATTTTTGTGCTTGCATGATTATGGAATAGGTTTGTTCTTGTCCTGTTCAATCACAGTCATGGAGAATCCTTATCTGATGATGATATCCTGTGATTTTATCTTCAGCAGAGGAACATCATGGCTTAGCTAGAAAGAACTAGACCAACTACGAGCTATCATCTCTCAGAGCTCTTATTTTCTTTCCAACAATGAAGCTTTTATGCTCTGAACCACCGGTTGGCCTTGCCACTTACCAACCTTTTGCTGTCAAGTTGATGTGAAGAAAATTATGATCATTTGCTTTGAAAATCCACTACAAATTAATGTTTCCTAACTCCAAGTGCCCCTTCACTGCTCCTTGACAATTAAAAACTACACTTCTTGTTGAATTTCTATTACAGTGACCATAGAAGCCATTTCAAACTCTTCATGCACTCCTCAGGGTATAATTTAATCACAGTATCTCTTACTCTTGATAAATGAATACATTTACAAACTACTGAAAGAATAAGACCATGTAATAAGAAAATCCTCTTTGTAATTACCTCCCTTCCTCATTGCCTGTAAATGCCTCTTTGTATTCTAGTTCTTCTTCTTCCTCTCTATAAAGAAGAATTCCCACAATCCTGTCAGATCTACTGGAGCTTCTAATTCTATGTCATCTAATTGCTCATGTGACGCTGTCTAATCAGTCGTTTCCTCTCTGTCCACCATCTTCTTTTTCTTCTTTTATTTTCATATACTTATTATGGGCTGAATATTTTTGTCCTGCCAAAATTCTTATGTTGAAGCCTAACCTCCAATGTTACTATCTGGAGATAGGGCCTTTTGCGGAAGTAATTAAAGTTAAAATGAAGTCATAAAGGTATGGCCCTAATCTAATGGGATGTGTGTCCTTATAAGAGGGGGAGGAGAAACCCGAGAGCCCTCTCTCCACCATCTAAGATACAGCGACAAGGCAGGCTTCTGAAAATTGGGAAGAAAGATCTCAGCAGAACCCAACCATGATGGTATACTGATCTTGAACTTCCAGCCTCTAAAACTTGAGAAAATAAATTTCTGCTGTTAAAGCCACCTAGTTTGTGTTATTTTGTTGTGGCAGCCAGAATTAATACATACTATATACCAATTTCCCCTTATATACATATATTCTCATCTTTCCCCCCAACTAGAAATTAGCTAACCTATTCTTCCTTGTGCTCTCGTTTCTTAACAGACTCATTTACTCTCCTTGCCTTTATTTTCTTTTGAAAAATGAAAAAGAAATCAGAAAATTACAGAGAAAAATAGAACACCTGTGTTTTTACTGTCAGGAATTAATAATTATAATTAATTAATACTCATGTTATGGTAAAGATTTTTTTAATCTAAAAATTTACAAAAAAATTATCAAAGTGTAACTGATACTTTGTTGTCTCATGGACACTGCAAGGATTACCCCGGCTGAAGGCCAATATAATGTTATAAATACCAAAATAATAATATAAAAGCAACTAAGTTCTTCCCTGGAATTTCATTTTTTTTCTGTTATAATTACTTTGATCTTTAAGTCACTATAGTCTGAAATTCTGTTGCCTCCAGACGAGTTCTTTAAATCCTAATGCTTTTTCCTTCTCATAATCTCTCACAGTGGTACTGTCTTTCTATGGAAAAGATCAATATCCAAACCCAAGCCTTATTTCATGCAGAAGCTAGTCCAATATTTTTCTTATTAGCCTCCAAGGTCTAATTCCAAATAATTTTAATGTGAAGTTCACATAACAAAATTAGCCATTTTAAATTGAACAACTCAATGTCATTTAGTGCGTTCACAATGCTGTGCATCCACCACCTCTGTTTAGTTCCAAAACATTTTCATCACCCTAAAAGAAAACGAGGAACCACTAAACAGTTCTTTCCATTCCCCCTTCCTCCTAGACCCTGGAAACCACCAGTTTGCTTTCTGTTTCAATGGATTTACCTATTCTGAATATTTCATATATATGGAACCATATAATATGTGATCTTTTCTTTCTGGCTTCTTTCACTTAGCATAATATTTTGGAGATTCACACATGTATCCATGTATCAGTGCTTCATTCCTTGGTATGGCTTAAAAATATATATATATATCTCAGGGCTTCCCTGGTGGTCCAGTGGTTAAGACTCTGTGCTTCCACTGCAGGGGGCACAGGTTCAATCCCCGTCTGGGAACTAAGATCCTGTAAGCCGCGCGGTGCAATATGTGTATGTGTGTATGTGTGTGTGTGTATGTGTGTATGTGTGTGTGTGTGTGTGTGTGTGTGTGTGTGTGTGTACCATAATTTATTTGCTCACCTATTAATGGATGGTTTCATTACAATGTGTCCCAGTGTGTATCTTTCAATTTATCATATTTGGAGTTTGTTGAGCTTCTTGGATGGGTAGAGTCATAGCTTTCATCAAATTTGGAAAGTTATCGGCTATGATTTCTTCAAGTACTCTTTCTGTCATTTTCCTTCTCTCTTCTCCTTCTTGTACTCCCATAATATGTATTCTGGTATACCTGCTGATACTCCACAGGTCCCTGAGGCTCTGTTCATTTTTCTTAATTCTTTTTCTTTCTGTTCCTCAGACTGGATAATTTCAATTGTCCTATCAATTGCCAATTTTTTCTTCTGCTTTCTCGGATCTGCTGTTGAAACCCTCCAGTGAATTTTTCATTTTGGGTATTGTATTTTCAGCTTCAGAGTTTCTGTTTGTTTCCTTTTTATAATTTCTACCTCTTATTGATATTCTCTGTTCATACACTGGTTTCCTGATTTCATTTAACTCTTGTCCATGGTTTCCTTTAGCTCCTTGAGTATATTTAAGACAGCTGATTTAAAGTCTTTGTCTAGATTGGGAGTTTGGGATTGACATCTACACACTGCTATTTTTAAAACAGATAACCAACAAGGACTTACTGTATAACACAGGGAACTCTGTTCAATACTCTGTAACACCCTAAATGGGAAAAGAATTTGAAAAAGAATAGATATATGTATAACTGAATCACTTTGCTGTACACATGAAACTAATACAACATTGTTAATCAACTCTACTCCATATAAAATAAAGTCTTTGTCTAGTTTGTCCCATATCTGGGCTTCATCAGGGACAGTTTTTGGCAACTTCCTTTCTCCTGTGCATATGCCATATTTTCCCATTTCTTTGTACACTGTGTAATTTTTTTCATTGAAAACTGGGTATTTCAAATATTTTATACAGTAGCTCTGGAATGCAGATCCTCACTCTTCTCCAGCGTTTGCTGCTATTGATTGTTGTGGGTTGGAGCTGTCCATTTGTTTAGTGACTGCTCCAAACCATTTTTTCAAAGACTGAATTTTTTGTTATGTGTGGTAACTGAAGTCTCTGTCCTGTTATGAGTGGTCAGCCAGTGACCTAACAGAGATATCCTTAAGTTCCAGGAGCAAAAAAACAAAAACGTCTCCTGGTCTTTGCATATTGGCTCTGAGTTGGGGTACTCCTTCAACTTTAAGCCAGGATGCCTACAACTCTGTTTCAGCCTGAACCTCCTGCCTGTGCCATCCACAGATCAGCCCAAGGTACAAAATCTGGGTTCCTCTTACATTTGCACCGAGCATGTGTCTTGCCCTGGGCATGAGCTTAACACTACAGCTTCTTCAGTATATACAGTAGTCCAACCAAGGCCTTATTCCCCCAAGTATCTTCCTCCTGACTCCTCCTTCCCAGACCTTTGGGTCTATCTGCTATGTGCCCTTTTATCCTGCGCTCTAGGTTACTATGAATAGTGCATATCTTTAAATGATTTCAGTAGATGCTGCCACACAGAAAGCCCCTGCAGCTGAAGTTTAGCAAAACAAAGGTCTGCTTCTGTTCTGGTCCCTCAGTGAACCACCAGAGAGAAAAAACATACAACTACAGTTTTTTGAGAATAAGGTCTGCATTGACACCAGAAAGCCACACCAGGATCATGGGCTGCCATCTCTATGGACTGCTGATGCCCAGGGGAATGGGAGATGATTGGCTAGTAAGTAAAATCACCATGACACTTTTTTTTGGTTAATATTTAGCAGCCTGTTTCTTCATTAAGCACTTACCTGGTAGCTGTATCTTTTTATATCACATTCAAGAGCTCCAACAAATTTGATACTCTCAATTTTTTGGACCTTAATGATTGCTTCAGTGGAAGGACTGATTCTCTGAGCCCCTACTTTGCCAATTTTTCTTCAACTCATTTTTTATATACCTAGATTGACCTTCCTGAAATACCTCAATGAGAGTACCTCTTGTTTGTTAAAACAACAATCAGTTACTCTCAAAATGCGCCCATATTCTTTTAGGTGCCCATATTCATCAAATTTTATGAATTGCAAAAGAGAATTTCAAGCTGCTACTCTGGTGAAAGAACGCTAAAATCCAGCCAGACTCAAATACTCACCATTCTTCAATGATGCACTGTTTTTACTGTGTTAACTTCTGTTCCCATGTTTTTTATTTACCTTGTGTAGAATTCAATCTTAATTATTTCGTTATTAATATCTACCCATTCTTAAGGCTAGTTGGCTTCCTCCACCTTGGTGATTTACCTGCTTAGCCCAGGTCTTCTTAATTACAACTTGGTATATGCCAGTTTGTGAGTCTGGTCACATACCATCATTCAGCAAAAGCAACACTAAGAGGAAATTTTATACCAATAAACATGTACATTTAAAAACAAGAACTATCTCAAGTAAACAATTTAACTTTACACCTCAAGAAGCTACAAAGAGAAGAACAAACTAAACTCAAAGTTAGCAGAAAGAAGAAATTAATAAAAATTAGATAGAGGGCTTCCCTGGTGGCGCAGTGGTTGAGAGTCCACCTGCCGATGCAGGGGACACGGGTTCGTGCCCCGGTCCGGGAAGATCCCACATGCCTCAGAGCGGCTGGGCCCGTGAGCCATGGCTGCTGAGCCTGCGCTCCACAATGGGAGAGGCCACAACAGTGAGAGGCCCGCATACCGCAAAAAAAAAAAAAAAAAAAAAAAGAAATATATGAATAGAGATAAGAAAAACAATACAAAAACTCAACAAAAACCAAGAGGTGGTTATTAGAAAAGATAAACAAAACTGATACAACTTCAGCTCAACTAACCAGCAAAAAAAAAGAGAGACTCAAATAAATAAGAAATAAAAGAGGAGACATTATAACCATTGCCACAGACATACAAAAGTTCATAAGAGACTACTACAAACAGCTATATACTTACAAATTGGATACATTAGGAAAAATGGGTAAGTCCCTAGAAAAATACAACCCTCTAAGACTGAATCATGAAGAAACAGAAAATCTGAACAGATCTATAATGAATAAGGAGGTTGAATTAGTAATCAAAAAACCATCCAAGAAAGAAAATCCCCAAATCAGATGGCTTCATTAGTAAATTCGGCCAAATATTTAAAAAGAACACCAATACTAATCAAACAATTATAAAAAAAATCAAATAGGGAAAACACCTCCAAACTCATTTTATGAGGCCAGCATTATTCTGATACCAACGACAGAAAAACACACTACAGGAAAAGAAAATTACAGGCCAATATCCCTAATGAACACTGATGAAAAATACCTCAACAAAATACTAGTAAACTGGATTTAACAGCACATCAAAAGGATCATACTCCATGATCAAGTGAGATTTATCCCTGGGATGCAAGGATGTTTCAATATATGCCAATCAATAAATGTGATGTGTACATCACACATTAACAAAATATAGGATAAAAATCACAAAATCATATCAATACATGCAGAAAAATAATTTGACAAAATTCAACACCCTTTCATGATAAAAATTCTCAGCAAACTAGGTATAGATGGAATGTACCTCAACATAATAAAGGCCATATATGATAAGCCCACAGCTAACATCATGCTAAACAGTGAGAAGCTGAAAGCTTTCCCTCTAAGATCAGGAACAAGACAAAAATGTCCACTCTTGCTACTTCTATTCAACAAAGGACATCTCAGCAAAAGCAGTTAGACAAATAAAAGAAATAGCAGGCATTCAAATCAGAAAGAAACAAGTAAAATTCTCTCTTTTTTCAGACAACACGATCCTATATGCACAATACCCTAAATACACACACACACACACACACACACACACACACACACACACACACAACTGTTGGAACTAATAAACAGGTTCAGTAAAGTTGCAGCATACAAAATCAACATACAAAAATCATTGTGTTTTAGACACTAACAATCTAAAAAGGAAATTAAGAAAACAATCCCATTTACAATAGCATCAAAAAGAAAAATACTTAGGAATAAACTGACCAAAGAGGTGAAAGACTTATAAACTGAGAACTAAGAAACATTAACAAAGAAAATTAAACGAGACACACAAAAGTGGAAAGACATCTTGTTTCATGGATGGGAAGGCTTAATATTGTTAAAATGTCCATACTAGTCAAAGTGATCTATAGAATCAACACTACTCCCAACAAAATCCCACTGGCATTTTTTACAGAAATAGAAAAAAATACTCCTAAAATTCACATGGAACTACAAAAACCCAGAATAGCCAAAGTGATCTGAAGAACAAACAAAGGTGGAAGTATCACACTCCCTAATTTAAAATATATTACAAACATAGTATTTAAAACAGCATGGTCCTGGCATAAAGACAGATATAGAGACCACTGAAACACAAAAGACAGACCAGAAATAAATCCATGCATATATGGTCAACTCATCTTTGACAAGTGTGTCAAAGAACACACAATGAGGAAAAAATAGTCTCTTCAATAAATGTTGCTAGGAAAACTGGATATCCACATACAGAAGAATGAAATTTGACTCTTACTTTACATCATAAACAAAAGTCAACTCAAAATGGATTACAGACTTATATGTAAAACATGATACTCCTAGAAGAAAATTTAGGGGAAAGCCTCTTGACATTAACCTAGGCAAAGATTTCTTGGATATGATACCAAAAACACAGGAAACAAAGCAAAAGTAGACAAGTGGGACAAAATCAAACTAAAAATCTCATGCACAGCAAAGTAAACAATCAATGGAGTAAAAAGGCAAGCTACAGAAAACATCTGCAAACCATGTATCTGATAAGGAGTTAATTTCCAAAATTTATAAGGAATTCTTACAACGCAATAGCAAAAAAACTCAAATAGTCTGATTAAAAACGGGCAAAGGACTTGAAAAGACATTTCTCCAAAGAAGTCGTATAAATGGCTAACATGTTCATGAATAGATGGTCAATATCATGAATTATCAGGAAAATGCAAATCAAAATTACAATGAGATATCACTTCACACCTTTTAGGATGACTATTATTTAAAAAAAGAGAGCAAGGTTGTGGACCCCAAATGTGACCTTCTTTTTATCAGGTTCTGAGGAAATACCCCAGAATGAAACAAAATGGTGGTACTAAACTTGGAAAGCCTAACTACAACCTTGATCATGTGTGGACCACCAATAATCCCTGGGAGTACCACTGTGTGGGCCACTTAGGAAGTTCACTGAAATTCCCACATTTTCCATGCTTTACTCTAGGAAGTAACCACAACTCTGGACATCTCACCAAAACCACCAGCATCATCACCAGAGGACTGCAAGAGCCCCAACGTGCAGTCCTTCACAATCATCTGGCATTGGAAATGATCTGGCTTCCCCAGAGGGTACTTACACAGTGGTTGCAAGTAACTGTTCCCCAGAATCTCTGACATCTGTACCATCGCTTAGCATATTCAGATCACAAACTGGGAAATCACTGCACCACCACAGCTGCCCTCATACCACTGACCTGAGATACTTTTGAATCCATGGCCTGGAATCCATTGAAAGATTGCCTCCTAATGTAAAGTCTTGGTTTTAACCTCTTATCCATCTACTAATCTTTCTCCTTCTCCTTATTTTTAAATGCATTCACTTGATAAAATGCCTCATCAAAGAACCATCCAACAACTATCAGTCAGGCAACACACCCAACAAAGGGTATGAATGGTCCTCCAGGAAGAAAAACACCATGTGCACTCTGGACCTGAGGACTGTTTCACTCAGCCATCCCCTACTTATCTTTGAGTTGTCCAAGAACAATCTCTTTGATCAAATGTACCCCACATAACCTTAGGCTGGCTTGAATAAGACAGCTTGACCCTAAACTCTTTACATGAACTTCCTACACTATAACCTTTTTTCTCCATATTGGGTCCAGACCCCAGCCTCACGTGCCTAAGAAAGACAACATTCTCTGCCTCGACTGTCCTGTTAATGCAATGCTTGATGCAGTTCACTGGCTTTCTAGAACTCTCCTAGCAGTATTTAGCACCCTGCTTCCTCGTTCCATACCTACTGTCTCTGAATATAAAAGTTTTGCTTCTCTACTCCTTCCATGAGATGTTTCTGACTCATGCACCACCAACTGAATCCTCACATAGGCTGGATGCTCTGACCACCCATCCACTTCCTACCTGATCCTTCCCCAGGATGACTGCTTCCTCCATTTATGCATGTCCTCCAAGTCTTCCCCTAGGTTGGAAGGCCCTCATGCTGAGTCTTCCCCTAAGAGGAAGACTGCACCCACAGACATCAACTATGTCCTCCTCCAAGATCACTGCACACTCCATCCATCCACCACCCACCAAGTCCTGCCCTAGTCAAGATTCACGCTCTACACATGTACTTCCCATCAGATCTTCCTCTAATCTGTCTGTCCTCCACCTGTGCACTTTCTGCCAGGCTGTCTGCTAGGCTGGCTGGACCATCCACCCATTTACCTCTTGCCAAGACCATGTGTAGGCCGGATGCTTCCCACACACATGCACAGCCTGCTGCATCCTCCTTTGAAGGAATGTTCCTTCCACAGATGTACCTCCTACTGGATCCTCCCCTAGGCAGGATGCACCATCCCCTAATGAACATGCAGCAGGATCCTCCTCTAGGCTGGCTACATTCTGCATTTATGCACTCCCTGCCATTTCCACATGTGAGCTGGATACAACATGCACCCATACATCTTTAGCCATGTCCTTCTAGAGTGGATGTTCCTTAGCACTAATGGACATCATGCCATGATTTCCCATGGGATAAATATTTCTTCCTCTGGAGTCCTAACTTAGGATGACTTCACCCTACATTCATGAACCAAATGATTAGCCCTGATCCCTAGGTTGGCTGCATCTTCCACCCATGCACTTCCTGCAAGCTTCTCACCTAGGCTGAATACTCCATCTACCTACACACCTTCTGTCATGTTCTTTCCTGGGCTGGCTACACTCTCCACCCATATTCTTCCTGCCATGTATCCCAAAGTGGGCTGCAACATCCACCCCTGCAGTTTCTGACAGGTCCTCCCAAAGGCTGACTACATTCTGTACCCATGCAACTCATGCTGGGTCTTCCCCAGCCATGTCCTCCCCAAGACTGGATGCTCACTCCACTCATGCCATCTCCTGGCTAGTCCTCCACTAGGCAGGCTGCTTTCTCCAGCCATGTACCTTCTGCCATGTCCTCCCCTGGGCTGGATGTTCCCTCCATCCATTCACTTCCTACAGGATCCTCCTATAGGCTTTCTGCACAATTCCCCCATCCAAGGTCTGCTGAGTCCTTCGCAAGACTGGATGCTCCTTCGACCAATCCACTTGCTGCCATTAACGCAACTAGACTAGCTGTAGCCTCCACCCATGCATTTCCTGCAGGACCTCCTCTGGGCTGGCTGCATTCAACACATATACACTTCCTGTCATATCCTCCCCTAGGCTGTATACCCTCTATCTCTGCATTTCAGCCAGGTCCTAGGATGACTGTACCATGCAGCTATACACCACCTTCCATATCCCCACCCACCAGGCTGGCTTCTCTCTCCACACAAACATCTTCTGCCAAGACCACCCTTAAGCTGGATGCTCCCTCTACACTTCCTGTTGGATCTTCCCCAAGGCAGGCCACAACCCACAAACACACACCTCCCTCCATTGACTCGACTAGGCTGGAAGCTAGCTTCACCCATGCACCCACTTAAGCTGGTTTCACTGTGCATTGAAGCATACCCTGACAAGTTCCCTCCAAGTCTTCTTGCACTTTCAACCTATTCATTTCAAAGTCCTTAGTCATTAGGGAAATGCAAATCAAAACCCAGTAAGACACCATTTCACACCCACTGGGATGGCTGTAAGATAAAGAAAAGAAAAATAATAAAGTTTAAAATGGATACAGAGAATATAGAAATCTAATAACATTTCTTGGGATAATGTAAAATGGTGCAGCCGTTCTGGAAACAGTTTGGTGGTTCCTGAAGCAGTTAAAGATAGAATTACCGTACGACCCAGCATTTTTACTCCTGGATATATACCCAAAAGAACTGAAAACAGGTGTTCAAATAAAAACTCGTACATGTCTGTTCATAGCAGCACTATTCACAATAGCCAAAATGTCCAAACAACCCAAACATCTGTCCACTGATGAATGGATAAACAAAATGTGGTACAGATACTCAATGGAATGTTATTCAGCCATTAAAAAGGAATGGAGTACCGATTCATGCAACAACTTGGATGAACCTGAAAACGTGCTAAGTGAAAGGAGCTAGACACAAAAGGTATGATTCCATTTACATGAAATATCCAGAATAAGCAAATCCATAGAGACAGAAATCACATTAGTGGTTGCCAGGGCCTGAAGGAGGAAGGAATGAGGATTAACTTCTTAATTGGTATGGGTTTCATTTTGCAGTGATGAATATGCTCTGTTATTAAACAGAGCTGATGATTTCACAGCATTGGGAATGCAAAAACATTCCCCCCAAATCCTAAAATTCAAGTGGATGAGGACAAACCATCAAGAGACACATTACCTGTATGGTATCAGTGTATGTGAGTTTAAAAAAAAAAAAAAAAAGAAGCAATGGCACAGCATCTGACTAAGTTTATAATAGAGAATAGCAAACTAGTCACTAGGTACTCACTGGAAAGAGCAGCTGCAGTTGGGAGGGTTTTGGCTTTTCCATAGCAGGCAAGTGCAAGGAGTACACCTCAAGAAGGACAAAAGGTACTAGAGCAAAAGACCACCGTGAACTTTCAAAACTGATACCTCAGTGTTTCCTTCTAGGGCAAGACTCCACGATTAGCAGAAGCTCTGGGGCTGGAAACAATTCAGGAGGAAATGGACAAGAGAGATGAAGGAAAGGAGAAGGTGCAAAATTGTGTTGTCCACCCATGTGGCCATTGAGCACTTGAAATGAGGCTAGTCACACTTGAGATATGACGTAAGAGTAAAATATGTACCAGATTTCAATGATTCAGTACAAAAGAATGAAAAATAGCTCATTAATAATCTTTATATTGCTTCCACATGGAAAATATAATATTTGGGATAGACAAAGTTAAAAACATATTATTAAAGTTAATTTCACACTTCTTTTTACAAAGAATTTTGACTACTAGAAAACTGTTAATTACATTGTGTGGCCAGTATTACATTGCCCATGGACAGCACTCTATTATTACTGACATCTGAGATGCCTGTTAGACCTCAAGTGGAAAAACCGATTACACAGCTGTATGAATGGAAGTACAAGGGAATGAGTAAAAATGAACATACATATTTGAAATTCATCAACTTAAAGTGACATTTAAAAACACGAGTCTAGATAGGACCCCCTAGGAAATGAATGCGTGTAGAAAAAAATGACCAAAACCTAAAGCCTTGGAAATTCTCACACACAGAAGTATGGAAAATGAGGAAGTTCCAGGAGAATACAAGGTGAACACCAAGAGGGAAATCTTTAAAGACCAAGAAAGAACATGTATCAAGGAAAAGGAGTGATCAACTGTATTAAATGCTGCCAAAAGGTCAAGTAAGATGATGTCTAACATGTTTCCATTGGATTCTGCAGTGTGAAGGTCTGCTATGTGATGGTATTTGGTCCTTTCTTAAGGAGAGTGAATAGGTAGGTCTCAAGGTCAAAGGAAGAAAGAAGAGCTTGTGGCCAGCTGGAGCTATGTAGATTTTGGTGTGGAGGACCTGAGTTAAGGACACTGGATTCATGTCCACACTCAGGCATATCAAATGCCCAGGAGACCTATTAAAACCATAGGATGAAGTAGGATGGTTGGATCTTTGATTCCGCCTGTAATGCTGGCTCACTGAAGGAAAGAACCAGACCTAAGGCCTCAAGTACTGCTTTCCTCGGCCTCTTGTATATGAGGGGGTGTTCTGTGGTCAGGGCTACCTCCAGGAATAAAGTGTAGCTTCCTAGATATACATCCCTGGGTGTTTCTAACTCTCTGGAGCTGGGCTACAGAGCTAACGACACATACACACCCACCACTAACTTCTGCAGTGCCTATGGCAAAAGTAAAATGGAGGCCACCAGCCCATGTCCAGGATCCCTTCTTCTCATGGCCATTATGTCCTACACCATGCAGTGCTTCACACCTAACACTAAGAGCACCTCAACCCACACCTCCAAGCTTTGTCTACCCCTTGCTCCCACAAACAGTGACCACATAGCCACCTTTTCTGCCCAAGATTGAGCATATCATAGGCCCAGCTCTTCTTTCCTTCGGAATGACTTTGAGAATAGGACCTTGCTGGCCCTGGAAGTATCCTTAGGGAATTAGGGTACCTGATATATTTTCTACAAAAGTAACAGGGTGTCAGGAGCCTCATCACCTTGTCCCTGTGGACTTTTAGCTCTGGCATGAAAAGCAGTAAGGAGAGTCTAATACAGGGCTCAGCACTATGACCCTTCTTGACCAGGTCAAATGCCAGTACTGGCCATATACCAGAAAAGTAAAAGAAAAGAGAGGAGAACCTAGAGATTATCGTACTAAGTGAAGTAACTAAGAAAGCGAAAGACAAATAGCATATGATATCACTTATATGTGGAATCTAAAATATGACACTAATGAACTTATTTATGAAACAGAAACAGACTCACAGACTTCAAAAACAAACTTATGGTTACCAAAGGGGAAAGAGGGCAGGGGATACATTAGGAGTTTGGGATTGGCAGATACAAACAACTATATATAAAAGAGATAAACAACGAGGACCAACTGGATAGCACAGGAAACTATATTCAATATCTTGTAATAAGCCATGATGGAGAAGAATATGAAAAAGAATATATATCTATGTATAAATGAATCACTGCTGTACAGTAGAAACTAACATAACATTGTAAATCAAGTATACGTCAATTTAAAAAAAACACTACTCAGAGTATATATAAACCTGGCCACAAAAAAAAAAAAAAAAGAGAGAGAGAGAGAGAGGAGAAATATGGAAAGGAGGGAAAGGGAGTTCATTTTACTGTTTTTTTTTTTCCCACTCCACTCATTTCAATGTGGTTTCCTACCATGTTTCCACAACTTAAATTTTTGAAAAACAGCTTAGTCACATCACAGAAATGATGCTATGATCAAGGTGAAAAAACACCTGAATATATATCCTGTTCACAGCATGTTATATGCCCATCCAATTCTATACAAGTGTCTACACACACATACACAATCACGCTCACATATCTGCTCACAAACTCAGTCACAACTGTTTTTTTAAACGAGATTATCCATTAATCTTAATATCCATTAATATTGAAACTCAGGCAAAACGAATCATCATCACGGTACGACGGAAAAAATATTTTTTCTCTTAAAATTTGACCATTTTAGCATGTCAGTCATTAACCTTGAATAGTTGCCCAGCCCCCTTCCTCCCCATCTTGTAGGCTTCAGAAGCCCCTGTTTCCTCCTCTAAAAACCAAGACCTTCCCCCCAGGCTTCTGACCTCTGTCTGCTGTTTCCTCCTTCTTGATTCTGAATCTTCCTCCCAGCCCTCCCTATTCCTATCTGGGTTATCCCCCTTTCTCATACACTTGATCATGCACTGCCTCTTCCTGACACTGGGTACCTCCATCACCCCTCCCTTTCTCTAGACACCTTGGGTTAAACTCTAGTTCTCTTGTCCAAGTTGTAAATTACCTATGCTAAGAGGGTATGAACTGTCCAAATGGGAATTTTATGGTCATAACTCCATTTCAAATAAAGGCCATAAATGATGACCCTTTGTCCCTTCTAAAGAGTCAACCAGAATGCTTTCTTTTAAACCTCCAAATATGACATAAAATTAACAATTTTAGAGACCACAATAAAAAATTACATTAAAAAATGAAACCAACACTTCAAGCTTTATTTATTAAAAAAATCATTCCATGAAGAAATAATTGCCTATAATTTTTCAAAACTGACTGAAGATATCAAGCTGCAGGATTAAGAACCCCTACAGACCTCAAGCAAGCGAGATAGATACAAAGAAAACCACGCCTGGAATCATCAGAGTAAAACTAGTGGGAAAAATATAAAAATGTCAATGAAACACACACACACACACAAATCGCAAGATAAATGGTAATATACACTATTTTCATGGACAAGAAGATTCATTATTACAATAATATAGACTTTGCAAAATAACCTATAAATTCAAAGCAATTTCAAATAAAAGCCCAATGGGATATTTCATGCAATTTGACATATTAGTATGTATATGAAAAAGGAAAGGAAGGGTCATGAAATATGAATAGTATGAAAATATTCCTGAAAAAGAATGATGTGGGATATTTGCCCTACAACAGAGAGGCTTTTTATAACGGTGTGGTATAAGTGCAAATAGAGACAAATGACTCAGCTGTACAGAAAAGAGTCTAAACATAGATCCATGCATAAATTAAAACCTATTCCACTTCAGGGCTATGGTGCTAGATCATGGGAAAAGGAGGACATTTTTATTGATTTATTTATTTTTGTCTGGGATGGGTCTTCATTGCTGCGCGTGGGCTTTCTCTAGTCGCGGCGCGCAGAGGCTACTCTTCGTTGCAGTGCACGGGCTTCTCATTGCAGTGGCTTCTCTTGTGGAGCACGGGCTCCAGGCATGCAGGCTCAGTAGTTGTGGTGCACAGAAGGCCCCGAAAAGAAGGAAATTTTTAAATGCTACTGGACAATAGGTTATCCATATGGAAAAAAGGGAAAAAATGGGAATCTCTCCACTAAATTGTACACGGAAACAAATTTCAGGTAGATTATTCTGTGACAAGTAGGACTTAAAGCATATAGAAAAAAATAAGACTATCTTATATACATTGGGACTAGTAAAAGATTTCTTAGTTAAAATATAAAAAGCACGAACTATAAAAGATAGTCAAGGGGGCTTCCCTGGTGGCGCAGTGGTTGAGAATCTGCCTGCTAATGCAGGGGACACGGGTTCAAGCCCTGGTCTGGGAGGATCCCACATGCCGCAGAGCAACTAGGCCCGTGAGCCACAACTACTGAGCCTGAGCGTCTGGAGCCTGTGCTCCGCAACAGGAGGGGCCGCGATAGTGAGAGGCCCGTGCACCGCGATGAAGAGTGGCCCCTGCTTGTCACAACTAGAGAAAGTTCTCGCACAGAAACGAAGACCCAACACAGCAAAAATAAATAAATAAATAAACTCCTACCCCCAACATCTGTTAAAAAAAAAAAAAAAAAGATAGTCAAATTCAGCTGCATAATAATTTTTAAACTTTTAGTTATTAAAGGAGGGTATTGGGACTTCCCTGGTGGCACAGTGGTTAAGAATCTGCCTGCCAATGCAGGGCACACGGGTTCCAGCCCTGGTCTGGGAAGATCCCACATGAGGCGGAGCAACTCAGCCCGTGCACCACAACTACTGAACCTGCACTCTAGGGCCCACGATCCAAAACTACTTAGCCTGTGCGCCACAACTACAGAAGCCTGCGCGCCTAGAGCCCGTGCTCCGCAACAAGAGAAGCCACGGCAATGAGAAGCCCGCGCACCGCAACTACAAGCAGCCCCCCCTTGTGCAACTAGAGAAAGCCGGCGCGCAGCAACGAAGACCCAACGCAGCCAAAAACAAAATTAAAAAAAAAAATTAAAGAGAGTACTTATAAGGTTAAAGAACAAGACCAAACAGTGGAAGTATTTGCTCCACATGAACCAGAAAAAGGGTTATTCATAATGCACGTTTTTTTCAAATAATGAGTATAAATAGGCATTTTACAGAAACATAAATGCCCAAAGACAAGAACAAAAGAAGTGTTTACTTTTACTTGTAATTATGGAAAAGCCAGAATGAGATACCATTAAAGAAAATTTCGTTCTATAAAAGGCAAATTGGAAAAGGGAAATTTCAGCTCAGGAGCAGAGGCAGGCCATTTTCAGAGAGCAGGGGGCTGTTAATCAAGGGTTAACAGCAGATTAAGTGCTGACTGCTGGAGCCATGGGGAGGAGAGGCTTTTAAATTGCTCTGAATCTTGGTTAGAACTCTTGGAAACCTCACAGGTGAACACGAACAGGCAGCTCAATCACTGCAGTGGCTGGCTGTCTGTTCCACGTTTGCTTCTAGGAGGTTGCTTACAGAGGGTCACAGCACAGTAGGTGGAGGGTAGGGGTGTGCCTGCTCTCCTGGAGAGGCAGGGCTCGGGGCATCAAGTTCAGGCAGCAAGACGGGCCTAACTCTCGGAGGACTAGGCTTGGAGTTGAAGCTCAGGCAAAACGAATCATCATCACAGTACGACGGACAGCTGAGCACAGAAACCCCCATGAGGGAGGAGAGGGGCTCAAAGCAAGAGACCTGAAGGAGGAGATGCTCTCAACACACTGCCCAGCAAAATGAAAGGAGAATGTGCCACGAGAGCAGAAGAGGAGGCACTAATGCAGATGGCATTACCACCAGGGCACAGGGGAAGAGCAGCCTTCCTCAGGTCAATCTAGGGGGGAAGCAGGACTCAGGCCAGCCGGCCCGGAGTGGAAAAGGGCAGCAGCGAAGCACCGTTCTTACCTGTGTGGCGGCTCAGGAGGGTCGGGCCTGGTGTGGGGTTGCGGCTGGGAAGACCAGGGTCTGGCCGGGATGCTGGACTCCAGACAGAAGCCTTGAGAAAGGAGTCTGATGCTGGGCTCAGACTTTGGAGTAAACGGCAGCAAAAGCTCAGACCTCTGAGTCCTGGAAGCTCTAGGAAACGGAAAGCACGTTGGAGGATTCCGTATCCCGGCAGGCTCTTCCTGGTGGAGCTGCTTTTGGGCCCGTGTTTACCCTAAACCACGGTCCGAGCTCGTCCATGAGGGAGCCAGTGCCCCGTGTGGGTCGTCCCGTGGCGGCCTCGCTCCAGCGTGCAGGTTCTTGATTCTGGTCTTTCTGGGCCCACGTACCTCTGAGGTCTGAGCGACAACCCGTGCAGCCTTGTAGATCAGAACCTTGCCAGTCCTAAGGGTATCAGTAGCGGCAGAAACGACCTCGTTCTTAGGCCCACTGGCCACCTCACCCTGCATGAAATCAGACTGCTGCTGCTTCTCTCCTCCTCCTCGTCTGACCGGGCGGCCATAATGCCAGGTTCTCAGAAACAGAGGTACTCTGCTGCAAACGCCGGCTCAGGTAGAGCCAGGGTTAGTAGAACGAGGAAGATGGGCGGGCCCTGGTGGAATCTTCGCTTCTGATTGGTGAGCTGGATATCACCTGACACTCATCTTCCCAGAGTCCAACCCAGATCCTTCTGGCAGCAAACAGGAGAGCGTGCACCACTGCTTTGGGGTCTGCCCTGGACTGGTCAGTAATATGAATTTCCTCAGTATTTAAACATAGCCCCTAAAAATGTGTGACTGTGTGTAGGAAGGTGGGGTCTCTAGATAAACATTTTGAGTGACCCCCAAATCAGCGTGTCAGCATCACGCTGGTGGCTCAAACCGAAGAAATGACTTGAAAGAAATACCACACTGGTCAGAAAGAGATAATCCCCTAGCTAGGTCGTGCTCATGGAACTGGTCAGAACACTGGGTCCATGGATGACCCCAGACGGAACAGTCCTGGGACGACTCCTGGCATCTGGATCACCCCACGCCGAATTGGTGTGGGTTTAAGAGTTGGAGCGTGGCTTTCTGAAAGGGGAGAAATGGGATGGGGCCCCACGCTGTTCTTGAAATGTTCAGCCCTGCTGCCTCGTGGTTCCCAGGCACCAGAGGGAGTTTTAGACAATTTCCCGGAAGACTGCTTCGGCCCACCTGGCTCCTTCTGGCAAAGGCAAGGGTTGCCTGGAATTAAGAGTGGTTCTGCCCTTAAATACACATCAACATTTGTATAGGCTACATAGTAATCTAGTGATGAGTGTATGCTATGTATCTGACCTAGTCTTCATTCTTGGCCACCGATGTCTAGTTTCTGTTAATATAAATATGTTGTGATGCACAGACTTCAAGTTTAACATTTGGACATTTATTTTTAGTCATTATCACAAAAGGGTTGCATATTTAGTACCCCAAAAAGAAAAGCAAATGTAAGAAAACTTGAACCTAAATTTCCACACACCCATAGGTAACTACTGCAAATGTCTGATTATACGTTGGCAGAACAGCCATTCATTTATTTCGTAGTTTTTCTCGTTTTATAAAAGTAGAATTATTTATCCATACAAATTATTTTGTAACTTGTGATTTAGACCTAGAAAACCCACTTTCCATGTCAATTAATAAATTTACACAAGGCCATTTTGTAACTAGAAAATACTCCATTTACAGAAGAAACCTACATTTCTAAATATTCTTACATTGCCAACATTTGTGTTGTTTTCAACTTTTCACTCTCTAACACATCACTGAGACACACCCTTCTTGCTAAAATTTGCTCATAAGTTTGCCACTGTTATGCATAAATTCCCAGAAGTGGAAATTGTTGGTACATATGTAATTGTACCAACACATATGTACCAGGCACATATGTAATTCTTTGATAAAAATACTGGCAAGCTGATCTCCTGGAAGTCATTTTTATAACAATTTTGGCAAAATGGAATGGGATGTTTAATGGAATTCATGAACAACTGGAAACACAAAACAGAATGGAATGGTATTTGGAGTGTTAAATAATATGGAATGTAAAGTGGATTTGAAATGTAGTATAGAAGGGGATGAAATGGAGACTGGTTGCAGAGGAAACTGGAATGAAATGAGGAATAGAATATGGACCTGAACAGGGTATGGAAAGGAAAATTGAATAGGATGGAAATTGAATGGAATATAATGGGAAAATGGAATGGAAAGGAGAATGGAAATAAATATCTAATGGCATGCAGAATAAAAAATATAATGTCATATGAGAAAAGGAATGAAATGGAATATAGAATAAAATACAATTTTAAAGAAAAAGAACAAGGGCTTCCCTGGTGGTGCAGTGGTTAAGAATCTGCCTGCCAATGCAGGGGACACGGGTTTGAGCCCTGGTCGGGGAAGATGCCACATGCCGTGGAGCGACTAAGCCCACGTACCTAGAGCCCGTGCTCTGCAACAAGAGAAGCCACCGCGATGCATGAAATAAATGGACTATGAAATATACACTGTAGACTTTTAAATAGATGAAATAGAAAAAATGGAATGGGATTTGGATTGAAATATAAAATACAACGTTTTGAAGGATGGAATAGAGATTGAATAAAAATGAAACAGAAGATGGAAAATGAAATACTGATGAATCAGAGGATGCATTAAAATGAAGAATAAATTAAAAGAATGTGTTTAAATCAGTTACTGCTCCATAATTTGGTGTTGTGAAACGACAATTATAGATTCTGTACATCTAGTATTCAGACAGAGCTTGTCTCTATTCCACTATATCTGGGCCCTCAGCTGGTAAAATTTGAATGGCTGTGAGGTCATGAGGGAAGAACAATCAGTGATGATGCCTAGACTTTGGCCAGAGAATCTGGGTGGATGATGGTACCACTTAACTGAAACAGGGAAAACTTGCTCAGTAGAGGAGCAGATCGGGAAGAATGGAAATTGGTGATTCTGTTCTGACCATGTTGACCACTACAGTCCGTGTGGTTGTGCTAGTCGTTTAGAGGAATAAATACCCCCAACTTATCTCATAACATTCCATTAACTCTAGAGGGCAACTTTCACCAGTTTCATGGATCCAGTAGTCCTCTAGGGTATCATTTCAGGTTACTCTCTGATATCTATCCCTTTACTCCTTTCTGGAATCTGTCTGGGCCTTAGTTATGATCCTTGACTTACTAAGATACCTCCATTTGTCCTTGCTCTCATTTAAAGATTATATATATATATATATATATATATATATATATATTCCTATATATATATATGTAAGGAGAAATATATAGAGAAAATATATATTTCTCCTTATATGTATATTTCTCCATACATATTTCTATATATAAATATATATTTATATAAAAATTATAAAATTATCTTCACATATATAAAGACAATTTTATTTTTTAAATAAAAATATATATATATTTCTATATTTTTGTATATAAAGAGAAATTTTATATGTATTTCTCCTTTATGAATATATATAATTGCATTAAATATATACTTTTATATACAATATATATAAACATAATTTCTCCATATATATATTTCTTTAGATGAGGGCAATATATGTATTTTTTTCTTTCATTAATTGATTTGGCTAACCTCTAAGATCTCAAACTTTCTTCGATACAAGACCCTCTCCTCTTTAACTCTTCTGGTGTATCTTTAATGCTGTCTTCTTTCTCTTCCCCAACTGCTCCTGTTTAAACAGTATATATATATATGCTTAAAGAAAAAGAAAATTCTGAAAGGAAGATTTTTTTCCTCTTCATACTTTATTTTCTGAATGTTTTCAATGAATATACATTACCCTTATATTCAGGAAAAAATACAGCTATTTACATTTTGAAAAAATATGAGTTTTAAGTGTTTAATTAGGTTTTAAGCTGTTGTAAGAAAGCAGACTCTCTCATGTACTACTAGATGGGGTTTTAAATTCATAACATTGACAGATGGAAATTTGACACTATATATTTAAAGTCATAAATATGAAATCCATTTGACACTATAATTCCTCTTCTAGACATTAATTCTGAAGGAATACTGATGTATACCCACAAAGTTGTATGCTCAAAGGTGATTATTACAGTGTCAATTTTTTTTTTTTTTTTTTTTTGCGGTACGCGGGCCTCTCACTGTTGTGGCCCCTCCCGTTGCGGAGCACAGGCTCCGGACGTGCAGGCTCAGCGGCCGTGGCTCACGGGCCCAGCCGCTCCGCGGCATGTGGGATCTTCCCGGACCGGGGCACGAACCCGTGTCCCCTGCATCGGCAGGCGGACTCTCAACCACTGCGCCACCAGGGAAGCCCGTGTCAATTATTTTTAAAAGTCTGAAATTATCTCATTTTCCAAGAGGACCCTGGATGTCCATAAAATAAACTTACGCAGCTTCCACGTTGTTGTTTCTAAGAAGTTTTAATGACATAGGGAAAAAGCTATATTATACATGTAAAAAACATGTAGCTATATTATACATGTAAAAAACATGTAAAAAACTGTATATACCGATCAATATTTATATCTATTTATCTATCTATGTATCTGTCTACCTACTTACCTATCTATCCATCCAACTATGTTAATTTCCTTTGGTTTCTGTAAAAAAATTACCGCAAGTTTGGTGGCTTAATATAACAGAAATGTATTCTCTCAAAACCCTAGAGGCCAGACATACAAATTCAGTATCACTGGGACAAAATCAAGGTATGGGCAGGCCTGTAGTCCCTTTGGAGGCTCTAGGGGACAATCTGTTCCTTGCCTCTTCCAGCTTCTAGTGGCTTCTGGCCTTCCTTAGCTCATTGCCATTATCACCCCAATCTCCACCTCTGTCTTCACATAATCCTTCTCTGTGTATTTGTATCAGATCTGTCTCTGCCTCTCTCTTATAAGAACATGTGGTTGCATTTAGGGCTTACCTGGATAATATAGAATAATCTCGTTACCTCAAGATCTGTAACTTAATCACATCTACAAAGTCCTTTTTAGCCATATAAGGTAACATTAACAGGTTCCATTGATTAGGACGTGAATATCTTTTGGTGGATCGTTATTCGACCAACCACACTATCATCAATCTCTCAACCTACCTATCTTTATACCTACCTAGCTTTTTACATATATTAGGATCTCATTCCCTAAGGAGCAGTGGTTCTCAACCAGTTACATTTTGTCCCTGAGGAGACATTTGGCAATTCCTGGAGATATTTTTGGTTGTCCCAACTGGTGAGGGTGGAGGTGCTACAGGCATCTAGTGTGTAGAGAACAGAGATGCTGCTAAACCCCCTCAATGCACAGGACAACATCCTACATGGAATTATCTATCTGATCCATAACGTCAAGAGTGTCAAGGTTGACAAACCCTGATGGAGAAAATTTAGACAATTCAGAAAAGTTGATAACAAAATTTAAATCCCAAGCAATCGTGCCAGTGATTGATAACTATTGTTAAACACTTGATATGTCATCAGAGTGAAGTCACAGGAAGATGGCAGAGTAGAGAAATCAAAAAATCTATCCCTCCACAAGCAATGATTAAGTTGGCAAAACTATCAGTATCAATTTGTTTTTGAACTCTGGAATTTAGTTTTAAAAACTTAGAACAACGAGAGAGTGCTTAATGAAAAAAGATTTCTAATTTTGGTAAGAGATCTCTGTGGTGATTTTGGTTACCTGCCTACCATCCCCATTCCCCAGCTAGGCAGTGGCTATGTGGATGGCAGTCTGTATTCCTGGTTCAGCTTGCTGGTGTCAGAGGGAGAAATATAGACATAGTTCTCAGAGTTGTGGTTGTGCATTTTGGCCTGTTTTGTGGTTCCCTGAGGAATCAGCTCAGAGATCTGTCTTTGCTTCACCAACCTTAGAACTGTCAGGGCTGGAGCAGCCTCCCAGGTGAGCATTTGTTGAAAGCATTTAAAAGCAAATAATACCTCTCACACAACTCAATATCTAAAGAACAACCAACCTGACTAAAAAATTGCAGAAGATCAGAATAGACATTTTTCCAAGGAAGACACACAGATGGCCAACAGGCACATGAAAAGATGCTCAACATCACTAATCATCAGGGAAATGCAAATCAAAACCACAATGAGCTCTCCTGACACCTGTCAGAATGTCTATTATCAAAAAGAAAAGTGTTGGCGAGGATGAGGAGAAAAGAGAACCCCTGTGCACTGTTGGTGGGAATGTTAATTGGTGCAGCCACTATAGAAAACAGTACAGAGGTTCCTCAAGAAACTAAAAATAGAACTACTATATGATCTAGCAATTCTATTCCTGGGGATATATTTGGAAAAGACGAAAACTCTAATTCGAAAAGATACATGCACCCCAGTGTTCACTGCAGCATTATTTACAATAGCCAAGATATGGAAGCAACCTGAGTGTCCATCAACAGATGAATGGATAAAGAAGATGTGGTGTATATATATACAATGGAATACAATGGAATACTCAGCCATAAAAAAGAATGAAATTTTGCCATTTGCAAGAACATGGATGGACCTGGAGGGTATGATGCTTAGTGAAGTAAGTCAGACAAAGACAAATACTGTAGGTTATCATTTATATATGGAATATAATAAAATAAAATTAATTAATATAACAAAACAGAAACAAACTCATAGATACAGAGAATAAACTAGTGGTTACCAGTGGAGAAAGGGGTATGGGGAGAGGCAAGATAGAGGAAGGGCATTAAGAGGGCCAAACTACTACATATAAAATAAATAAGATACAAGAATGTAATGTACAGCACAGGGAATATGACCAATATTTTATAATAACTTTAAATGGAGTATCATAAAAGTGTCAAATCATGATGTACACCTGAAACTAACATCACATTGTAAATCAACTATACTTCACTTAAAAAAAAAATACTACCCACAAGCCCTTGAGGCAGAAGATGGTGGAAGGAGCATGGAGCATGCTGTGGATAGGTGACTTGCCCAGCCCTGAGGTAGGAAAGTCTCACTGCCAAGGAGACTGAGACTCCCAGAGCGGGCTGCTTGTTGTGCTGATGCCTGCCACCTTGGTGTCTCTGTGTAAGAAGAGTCTCACGCAGATAAAGAGGTTTCCGGGACCAAGTTGCTTGCCCTGACTGGGTCCCCTTTATCCTGTTCCTCTCCTGCCACACTCCCACCCCCACAGACCCCTGGGTCTCTGGGTAGGGAGGAGAGTCTTTGGCCCACAGGAACAAAGACTTCCTGGATCCGGCTGCATTTGTGACTTGGATTTTCACCATTCTGATAGGCGTGCTGTGGGTTCCAGTTCACTTTTAACTACAGGTTAGTCAGCCAGCCTTCATTAAAGCAGAACTGTTACACAAATGAAATCAAACATAAATGAAAAGTAAAATCTGCCAAAGGGCAAGAGCAATATTAAACATAGAATTTGGGGGGTTTAGGGCTTTTATAAGATCCCTTGAGGCTATTCACAGCCAAACCTCAAAGCTGGACCAAGAAGGAGCCAAGTCTGGGGTCTTAAAATTTCCTTTTTCCCATTAGGGAGAAAAAGCAATGTACAACTTGTATTGGAAGGTGTTTAAAGCATCCTGGAACAAATTTGGGATTTTCTGTTGTTAAAATTCACAAGCAGAGCAGGAAGAAGGTTGCGTAAAACATTAAAGGTGGGAAAAGTCAATGCAAGTAGAATACCTAGGCAGAGCACTACAGATTGTGCATATTTGGTAATCCCGGTATCTTTTTGAAAGGAAACAAAAGCTATTATAAAAGCCCTTTTTCTTTACTATAAGAGCCTCAATCCGCCAACAATTCATTCAGATGAGGTTAATTCTTCTTTTATGTCTAAAGCATCCAAGTAGGGCACTCCTGTATTTTCACCATGTAAATCCCTGTGATATTAATCTGATCAACAGTTGGGTCTACGTTGGGGAGTAAATAGGTCAGTGGGAAATCTTGAGACAGTTATGGAGAATAATGTATTTGACTCACCTGACTGAAGGATACAGGTGATACTAATTTGGGGAAACAGGACTTTCTGTATTTCATCTTTCCTGTCTTTAAAGTAGATTGGGCTCCACAAAGAGAACCTTAAGTTCTGCTGTATAATTTCAAATCTTTTTTCTATCTTCTTTTTTTTATTTTGGCTGGTGAAACAGAGTCTCTGACTTTAAGGCTGCCTGAGTGTGAGTTCTAGTTTTACCTTTTAAAAATGCCACCCTGAATTCTGGAAAGACAGGTACAGCAGCCAAGATCTGCTTACATGATCATGGTTTTCCCTCAAGGAACCACACTAAGTTCTCAGGGTAGAGAGTCAAGAAATATCCCTCCTGGCTTTGGCAGAGGGAGGGGAGACTACCCATCAGTAAACACTCCCATAACCTTCTCCATAACAAAGGCCTACTTTCCAGGATAAAATACTTCTCTAGAGCATAATTCTGAAATCTTATCCTGGCTGGAAGAGGGAATTCCTCCTCAATCCATCCCCTACAGTCTTCCTGGCCTCAGCTGTTGGGGGGAGGGAGGGAACTTTAAGAAAATGAATTGGGAATGTTGCAGTCTAAGTAGTAGGAAAGAGGCAAAAATGATATATCACTGGAGGAGGGACAGAAACCACTGTGAAGGCCACAGCACTGAATCACAGGCCCTCTAAAAGACTGACAGTTAAGCAGAAGGTTATGGCATGCTTCCTGTCCTCCATACCCTACCACCAAATCAGCGAGGCTCCAATATAGTAACAATGGGTAACAACTGAAAAAGCTGTAAGATACACTCACTCTGAGGAGCAGTGTACAGAGAAGCCCCAAAGCCAAGATGGGGAACCAAATTAAGGATATTAGAGGAATCTGATGCTTCTAGTACACATAGTTATGATGAACATTTAAAACAGCCCACCTCTTAGCCAGATTAACACACTCTTCACACTAAAAGACTATTTACCTCAATTTTATTACCCAAACATCTATCTTTCAACAAAAAAATGACAAAGCATATCAAAATGCAAGAAAAAAAAAAAACCCACAGTCTGAAGAGACAAACCTCAGAACCATACTCATATATAGTACAGGTATTGGAATTAACAGACAATGAATTTAATATATCTATGAGTAATATGTTAAGGTCTTTAATGGGAAAAGCAAATAACATACAAGACCAAATGTGTAATGTAAGCAGAGAGACAGAAACGCTAAGAATCAAAAAGAAATTCCAGAAGTCAAAACAGAAACAGAAATGGGAAATGCCCGTCTTGACTGGCTCATAGTAGATTCCACATATCTGAGCAAAAATGTGAGGATAAGTCAGTGAAAACTTCCCAAAGTGAAATACAAAGAAAATAAATATTAAAAAAAAGTCAGAACAGAGTAACCAAGAACTGTGGGACAATATAAAAGAATGCAACATACATGTAGTTAGAATACCAGAAGGAGAAAAAAGAGAAAATGGAGCAGAAGAAATATTTGAAGTAATAATTACTAAGAACTTTTCAAAATGAAGGACAGGTAACAAATCACAGATCTGGGAATCTCCGAGAACACTAAGCAAGATAAATATAGGACAAAAAAGCTACACCTAGACATATTCAATCTGCACATAAACAAAGACAATGAAAAATTCTGAAAGAAGTCAGGAAAAGAAAGTACCTTATTTATAGAGGAATAAGGATAAGAAGAATTACAGTGGACTCCTTGTCAGAAAACATGTAAGCAAGAATAGAGGGGTATGAAATATTTAAAGCGATGAAAAGTGATGAATTTATCCTTCAAAAGTGAAGGAGAAATAAAGACTTTCTCAGAAAAGAAAAAAATGAGGGAAATCATTGCCAGTAGACCTGCCCTGCCAGTAATGTTAAAAGAATCAAATCTTTAGGTATAGGAAAAAATATATATATGTATATATACTTATATATTTATATATCAGATGTATATATCTCAGAAGATTTGATTTTCATTGAGCAAAACAAGCATCTCAGAATAAGTGAAGATAAAATATTTTCTTTTTCTTAATTGATTGACCTAAAATATAACTTTCTTTAAAGCATTAATAATAACAATGTATGGGGTGACTATATCATATAGGTAACTGAAACAAATAAATGCAAGGTTCCAAAGGAAAGCAGGCAGGAACTGAGAATATTCTGTTATAACCTTATAGTGTTATGTGAAGGTAAACTTGGACTAATTAAAAATATGTGTATTTTAAATGCTAGAGCAAGCACTGAAATTTTTTAAAATACATATAAATAATATGCTGAGAGAGGATATAAAATAGAATAAAATAAAATGCTCAGTTAACATCAGAGAAGGCAGATAATGATGAGGAAAAAAGAAACAAAGAGGAAATTTAATAAATAGAAATCAGGGACTTCCCTGGTGGTCCAGTGGTTAAGACTCCACACTTCCAATGCAGGGGGTGCGGGTTAGATTCCTGGTCAGGGGAAACTAAGATCCCACATGCTGTGCGACGCAGCCAAAAAATAAAAACAAACAAAAAAAGGAAAAAAAAAACAAATAGAAATCAGTAACACTGGTGGTAGATATTAATCCAACTATATAAATAATCACTTTATATGTGAATGGTCTAAACATCCCAACCAAAAGACAGATTGTCAGAGTGGATAGAAAAACTAGACTGACTATATATTGTCTAAAGGAAATTCAATTTAAATATAAAGACTCAAGGAGGTTAAATATAAAGAGATAAAGATACCATGCTAACATTAATCAAAAGAAAGCTGGAGGGCTTCCCTGGTGGCGTAGTGGTTGAGAGTCCGCCTGCCGATGCAGGGGACATGGGTTCGTGCCCCGGTCCGGGAAGATCCCACATGCCGCGGAGCGGCTGGGCCCGTGAGCCATGGCCGCTGAGCCTGCACGTCCGGAGCCTGTGCTCCGCAGTGGGCGAGGCCACAACAGTGAGAGGCCTGTGTACCGCAAAAAAAAAAGAAAGCTGGAATACTATATCAATGTCAGATAAGGCAAACTTCAGAACATGAGAAATTCTCAGGGATAAAATGAGGCATTATCAAATGATAAAGGAGTCAATTCATCAAGAAGACACAGAAATCCTTAACATATATATACCTAACAACAAAGTATCAAAATTCATGAGGCAATACTACAAAGCTACAGGAATCAAGACAGTATGGTGCTGGCACAAAAACAGAAATAGAGATCAGTGGAACAGGATAGAAAGCCCAGACATAAACCCACACATATATGGTCACCTTATCTTTGATAAAGGAGGCAAGAATATACAATGGAGAAAAGACAGCCTCTTCAATAAGTGGTGCTGGGAAAACTGGACAGCTACAGGTAGAAGAATGACATTAGAACACTTCCTAACACCATACACAAAAATAAACTCAAAACTGATTAGACAGCTAAATGTAAGACTGGACCCCTGATCAGAGATTGTCTGCTGCCCACATTATTCCCACTCCTCCCAGCCATAGACCTTTTGTCTCTTAATTCCTCTGGAGGCTGAGCCCTGCTCCCAGTGGAACAGACAGCTCAGAATCACCTGCCCTCCCCCTGATGGAATGTTCCAACTCCTTGCAGTCATCTCTTGACTGACCCTCATCATGGGATCCCTCTGATAGCAATAGCCCTAACTATGTAGAGTTCACATTGGACAGTGACTTTTAGACACGTGGTCATCCTCCATCAGCATCTTTATCACACTCAAGGCAGTTTTCAAATAGGCTGGTTAGTAGAGCATGATTTGGCACAGAACCTACTGGTTTCGACGATATAACTCTGAAGTTAGAAAGGGGTTTTTGAATTCACCTTGATATCTGCATTAGGATTTTAATTGAGTATCTTATTTGAAACTGAACACATGTACCTATAAGTGAGAATACCTATGTGGTCAAAATCAAAGCCTCTTTTACAAATAGTTAATAAGGAAACACCATGGAAATCACTGTACAAGCAAACATCTAGAGAAGCTGAATTCCTAAAAATTCTGGAGTACTTCTAGAAGGTAGAAAATGGTTCCTTGGCAGTCACACTAGCTTTGATTTAAAAAGAAAGAAAAAGAATTCACCATCCTTCCAGTGCCTCTTATCTGTGTACTTTCCCCAGAAGAAAATGCTGGTTTTCAGGATGTCTAATGGCACCTGTACAGGTGTTCCATCGTATTCAGTCAGGTGGTGTGTAGCAGGGACTCCCATGTTAAGATATTGACCACGCACCAAAAGGAAGGGGAAAATTCTCAGCCTACTGAGATTACAGAGGCTATTGCAAAGGGTAGTGTAGAGAGGTGCTACTGAGTGAAGAAGGGTGAGCCTTTCCTGCAGATATTTTTCAGGTTCCTTTTGAAAATGAAATATCATCCTGTATTGGAAAGCACCTATCACATTTTAGGCTTTTGAAAAAGCTGGTTAATTGCAAGATGAATTTGCACTTCTCAGAAACTTCTCCAAGAAACAAAGAGGGTTGTTACCATACAAATTATATAAAAATTGCTCTGTATTGAGCACATATTATTTTAACAGTTTGTGGGAGAGACTGCAAATGTTCATCCATATCTTGGCTTCCTCTACCTCCTAGATTCCTGGAAATACTACATTGCCAAGTGCACTCATAGCTAGAAGAGATCGTGTGACTTAGCCCTTGCCACTGAAATAGAAGCAAAAGTAATATTTTTCAGTTCCAGGCTAAGACAGTTGAGAACCAGTTTGACACTTGCATGGTTTTTTGTCTATTTGGCAGCAAACATGGAGAGACTATCTTGAGATGGTGGAACTATAAAAGATGGAAGCAGCCTGGAACTCCACTTCAACTGAGAGCAGAAAGCCCCTGCCAACCACATCCACTTTATGTGCAGAATGAATAAATGTTTGTTGTTTTAAGCCATTCAAATTTCAGATTAGGAGAAACTTTATCTTATGGATACACAGCTACTCTTTCTGGTGTCAGACGTATTTAAATATTTCCATTACAAAGGTAACAGTACAAAAAGCCTTCTTCCAAAAGATAAAAAAATCTAACAAGACAGATAAATCACAATTCCACTCTTTACAAACATTCCTCGAAAATTCAGCCCTTTTTCAGAGTTAACCACAATGAACAATTTGGTGTGTTAAAGCTGATTCTAGGCTTTTTTCATGTATAAGTATTTAATAAGCATATATTGTGATTTTTTTAACAGACATGGGTAGTGATGTATATAGTCTTCTCCCACTTGCCTTTGTTAATTAATAAATTAAATGATCAGCTAATAAAATGAAGTATTCTTCCATAGCAGGACATATATATCTACTTCACTTCTGTAACTGCTACCTGGAATTGCCATGTATGTGTGCCACAACATAACCATTCTTCCACTGATAGACACATAATTGTTTCCCACTTTATGCTATGATAAATAGACCTGAAATAAACATGTTTGAACATGAATTCTTTGGAAAATGTGCATGTTTTCTTAAAGACATAGCAGAGTGGAAACTGTATTAAAGTAGAAAATGTTGTAATTATTTTCAAGTTTTATAAATATTGCTAAAATTTCATTCTAAAAATACCATACCAATTCATATCTGCACCAATTATTATATGTGAATACCTTACATTCTCACAGACATTTTATTTTGTCATTTGTCATAGAGTTATTTTAATTTATATATCCCTGTTTATCCCTGTTCAATCAATAAATAGATTGAACAGAAAATTAACATGGCTAGGCTACAGTTCCTGTATATTCAATCAAACAATTAATGTAGGTGTTGCTGTGAAGGTACTGATGATGGTTAATACCGTGGTTTTAATTTTATGTGTCAACTTGGCTGGGCCATGGTGTCCAGAAATGGTCAAACATTATTCTTCATGTTTCTGTGAGTGTATGTTTGGGTGAGAGTAAAATTTAAATCAATGGGCTTTGAGCAAAGCATACTGCCATCCATAATGTGTGTGGGCCTCATCCAGTTGAAGGCCTGAATAGAACAAAAAAATGACCTCCCCCGAGCAAGAAGGAATTCTGCCAACAGACAGCCTTTGAGCTAGAATGGAAACATCAGCTTTTCCCTTAGTATCCAGGCTGGTGGCCCACCCTGAATATTTTAAACTTGCCAGCTTCCATAATCACAAGAGCCCCTCTTCCTCTCTTCCTCTCTCTCTTCCTCTGGCCGGCCTTCCTTCCTTCCTTCCTTTCTTTCTTTCATCTATCTATCATCTATCTATCTATCTATCTATCTATCTATCTATCTATCTATCTATCTATCTATCTATATCTCCTAGTGGTTCTGCTTTTCGGGATAACCCTTACCTATACAGAACTTTACAGATGTAATTAAACCCCTAATTAGTTGACTTTAAGTAAGAGAAATTATCCTGGATAATCTGAGTGGGCCTGATTCATCAGTTGAAAGACCATAAAAGCAGGGTTGCGGGGATACATAACTAATTAAACATTTGAAATCAGTCAATGTAATCCACCATATTAACAGGCTAAAGAAGACAAATCACATGATCATATCAACTGATGCAGGAAAAGCATTTGAAAAAATTCAACACCCATCATGATAACAACTGTCAGAAAAACAGGAATAGGGTGTAACTTCTTCAAGTTAATAGAGACCATCTACAAAAAAATCTATAGCTAACATTATACTTAATAGTGAAAGACTGCTTTCCCCCTAACACTGAGAACAAGACAGGGATGTCTACTCTCACCATTCTTGATCAACATAGTGCTGGAAATCCTAGCCAGTGAAATAAGGAAAGAAAGGGCAATAAAAGGCATACAGATCAGAAAGAAGAAATAAAACCATACCTGTTTGCAGATGACATGATTGTCTATATACAAAATCCCAGGGAATCTACAAAAAAAGTAAAATGCCCCCTTGGGCTAAGAAGTGTGTTCAGCAAGGTCACAGGACACAAGGTAAACATATATAAAACAACTGCATTTCTATACACTAGCAATGAACAAGCGGACACCAATATTACAAATTTAATGCCATTTACAATCACTTAAAAATTAGATACTTAGATGTACCTTTAACAAAACATGTACAGGACTTGAATGGTTAAAACTGTTGAGGCTGAAATTCTGAAAGAAATCAAGGAAAATCTAAATAAATGGAGAGACATGCCATGTTCATGAATTGGAAGACTCAACATAGTAAAGATGTCAATTCTTCCCCAACTGATATATTTACTGTAATTCCTATAAAAATCCAACCAAGTTTATTGTAAAAGTTATAAGGAAATGTAAAGGAACTAGAGTAGCTAAAACAATTTTGAAAAAGAATAACATGGGAGGAATCTGTTTATCAGACTTTAAGACATTATATAGCCACAGTAACCAAGGTTGTGTGGTATTGGCAGAGGGATAGACAAATAGATCAACAGAATAGAGAACCAAGAAATAGACTCACCTAAGTAAGTGTGCCCAACTTATTTTTGTCATCTGCAAAAGCAATTCAGTATAGGAAATATAGCCTTTTCAACAATGGTGCTGGAGCATTTGGACATTCATAGGCAAAAAAAAAAAACTGACCTTGACTTAAGCCTAACATTATATACAAAAATTAACTCAAAATAACTCATGGACTTAAATTTGAAACTTAAAATGATACAACATTTAGAAAAAAAGGAAGGAACATTTCAGGATACAGGGTTAGGACAAGAGTGTTTAGACTTGACCCATAAAGCATGATCCATAAAAGGAAAAATTCATAAATTGGCTCGCACCAAAATTAAAATCTTGTGCTCTGTAAAAGACCCTTTTAAGAAGATGAAAACACAATCTACATACTATAAGAAAATATTTGCAAACCATGTTATCTGAAAAAGAACTAATATCTAGACTATATAAAAACTCTTAAAACTCAACAAGAGAAAAACAATCCAACTAGAAAATGGGCCAAAGGCATGAACAGACATTTCACTGAAGAGGAAATGCAGATGTCAAATAAGTACATGAAAAGGTGTTCAAAATCATTAGCCATCAGAAAAATGCAAATTAAAACCACGATGAGCTATCACTACACACCTACCAGAGTAACTAAAATAAAATAGAGTGACCAAATGCTGGTGAGGATGCAGAGAAACTGGATCACTCATATGTTGCTAATGGGGATGTAAATGGTACAGCTGCTTTCAGAAAGAATTTGGCAGTTTATTATAAAACTAAATATACAACTACCACACAACCTAGCAATTACACTCTTGAGCACTTACTCCTGGGAAATGGAAATGTCCTTTCACACAAAAATCATGCATAATTATTTATAGGAGCTTTATTCATGATAACCAAAAACTAGAAAAACCGCAGATGTCCTTCAATGGATGAAAGGTTAAACCAACTATGGTATATCCCTTCTACAGAACACTACTAAGCGATAAATAGGAATGAACTACTGATACGTGCAACAACCCAAATGAATATCCAGAGAATTATGCTGAGTATGATTCCATTTATTTAAATTTTTAAGATGATAACTTTATAAAGATGGAAAACATATTAGTGGTGGCCAGGCATAGAGAAGAGAATGTGGGTGGGAGGGGGGTGGTTGTGGCTGTAAAAGGAACAACATGAGGGATCTGTGTGGTGATGAAAAAGTTCTGTCCCTTGACTGTATCCATATCAATATCCTGGTGTGTTACTGTGGGTTTGCAAGATGCTGCTCTTCAGGGGAACTAGGTAAAGGGTATATGCCATCTCTCTGTATTATTTATTTATTTGGCCACACCACGCAGCATACAGGATCCTAGTTCCCTGACCAGGGATCGAACCCATGCCCCCTGCAGTGAAAGCGTGGGGTCCTAACCACTGGACCTTCAGGGAAGTCCCCTCTCTGTATTATTTCTACTTCTCTGGTTAAACCCTGACTGATGCACTGAGGAAAAACACTTAATAAACAAAGCAAAATGAAATAACAAGGCACTTAATTCGAGCTGTCTGTGTGAGGATGGTGAGGAGGAAACAACTTGGAGAGTTTGAGGTAGTCAGTGACTGTTGAAATAGTGTATGTGTGTGGGTGTCCATAATGAGAATTTTGTCTGACTAAATTGAAGTTATTCCTCTTAAGTGACATTTAGAATAGAGACTAGAGGAAACTGGGGCTAGAGAAGGAGGGAGAGTTGGTGGCGATTTGAGTTAGAAGTAGACATGAGGAAGGGGGTGATGGTTGAGGTCAATGTGAGCCACTTAAGGTTCTGTGGGCTGTGTAGGTGGAGATGTCCAGTGTGCAGTAGAAAACATGGGTCTGGTTATCAGAAGAGGGGCCCAGGCTGTAGATTAGGCTTAGCTGCATTAGTAGAGATCGTTTAAGGCCACAAATTTAGGTAAAATCAAGTGTTGTATATATAGTAGCCCACATGCTATATAGTATGTCATACCCTCTCCTGTAAACACAGTTGGAAACCCAAATTACACAGCTTATTAAAATTAAAAGCTTAAGAAATCCAGGAAGAACTTCAAAGGGGAAAGTACTCACCCAGAAACCCACCAATCAGAGAAACTTTTCCTATGTTTCCTTAAGCTTTCTTTTCTAAGCATATAACTGTGCCTTTGCATATGCCTGTGTATTTGTGGCTTATACGTAAAGTTAACTACCCTGATTGTTCAATTTCACCTGTTCTACCTTGGGTGCCCTTTAGGACTCTACTCTTGACAGCCTTTGTCCAAGGTTGAGCTTACACTCCGCACCAGTACCCAGACACTTATCTGCTATCATTACTCTGTTTGTTTTAGTCAGCTAGTAGCTCTCCATTAACCCAAGTTTCTCTCCACATACAGAGCAGGGTGTTGAAAGCAACTTTGAGCACAGGTCTCTGAAGGCTGAGACTCCATGATGCACGCTGTATCTAACCGCCAGACAGTAGACATGAACATTTTTGACATGAGACTGCTTATTCTGGCTGAAGCTTTCTCCAAAAATCCAAACTATGAACATAAGGAAGGCCGAGCAGTCTGGGTAAAGTGGGGACTGCAAGCCCACAGCCCTTTCTTCCCCCTGGGGACAGTGGGCCCTGACACCCACAGAACTCTTGGCTGCTGCCTGAACACTGCTGGGAAAGCTTGGTTCTAGAAGACCCTGCCTCAGGCATGGACTTCATCTAGGGTTGGCAGCCGTCCTGAACACACAGGACACATCCTCGATGTGATTTTGTCCTGCATTCTATATTGGCTTTGTCAGGACACCCTAAATGTCCTGTATTCAGCTTTTTAAATAAGTTACAAAAATTCAGCAGTTAGAGCTATTTTTCAACCACAGTAATTGGCGATTAAATCACTTAAGGCAACACTAGCTGAGAAGCATACCTCCACAAATAAACATCTGGTCCCTTCTGCAGGTTTGGCTGAGGGAAGATCAAAAGGGCGGGGGGGGGGGGGATTTAGAATTAAAGGAAATATTCACAAAAGAAAAAGCCTGTGTTTCTGGCCACCGTCCCAAGTTATGAACAGGTAACCACCATTAATTAGAATCAGCCCATAAATGACTGCCTTTCTCCAGTAATAGGCTTCTGAAAGACAGCAAATCAATGACAGAGCCAGGCTTCTGAAAATTCAGCCAATCATACTTCTAGTCAGCAAGTCCACAGCAGCCTTACTCTAGTGGCCACAAGATCACCCCTGAAAGTCTGTCAGTCCCTAAACGCTTCCGCTTCTGAATGATCACTAATCCTTGAATCCCCAAACTAACCAACATCTTATATAGCATCGGCTCTGGATTGTTCTGGAAGACTGAACCTTGCAGGGACACTTCTCCCTTTAGGCAAGCAGGAAGTTCAACGTTTTGCATCAAATACCGAGTTCGGGACTTCCCTGGTGGTCCAGTGGTAAAGAATCCACCTTCCAATGCAGGACACGCAGGTTCAATCCCTGGTCAGGGAACTAAGATCCCACATGCCGCAGGGCAACTAAGCCCATGCTCCACAACTACTGAGCTCGTGCGCCTCAACTAGAGAGCCTGTGTGCCGCGCCACAACTGCAGAGACCACTGTGCGCACTCTGGAGCCTGCGTGCCACAACTAGAGAAGAGAAAACCCACACGCCACAACTAGAGAGAAGCCTGCACACCGCAAAGAAAGCTCCCATATGCCTCAATGAAGATCCCGCATGCCACAACTAAGACCCGATGCAGCCAAAAATAAATAAATAAAATAATAAATAAATCTTAAAAAAAAAATACCGAGTTCAATTTATTTATACTTCCTAAGTTCACAGCCCTTTCAACCAATCAACCCTTGTTTACTTGTGAGTGACAGACACACTAACATGGCCTTGAAATTTTCAAATTCAGTCTTTTCAATTTTTGCAATGGTTGCATTCATCTAGTTTTATCTGTGTATATTTGAACCTTGAAATGCCCAGACAAAAGTGTAAATATTGTGACGAATTTTATCAACAGTACACTTTTATTCAATGAGAAACAATTCCTTTCAAAGATATTTGTGCAGCATACAATTGTTCATTCAATATAGAAAATGGTGGAAAGTCGGTTATAGACCAGCAAATACTACAGTGCAGCATGAGAGATGTATGATTTCCTCAGCCAGTACCAAAGACAGTAAAACAAATAAACAAACAAAAAAACAACTCTTTAATTAAGAGAAATTCACATGAAGAAGATAAAATAGTCACAGTGGAAGTTTTAACAGTCTTCTACACTATATATGAAAGATATCAGTCTTTCAGCTCAAATGACTGTTTGAATATACTACTACCAGAATTATTTTCTGATTCCAAAACTGAAAGCAAATTTCAAAATGCCAGGGTGAAATCATAAAAAAATGTAATAGCTCCATTTACTATTACAAAGATTATCAAAGATCAAAATGGTAAATCTAAATCATCCACGCTAAGATATCTAAACCTTTTTACAGCATGGCCACAGATGCATGTGATGACAATGCAGGAAACGTTTTCTTCCTTGGCTTGTGTTTTTTTCCTTTTTCTTATGAAAAAGGCTATTGTGAGTAAAATCCCTTCCAGATGAAATTTCAGAAACAGATGATTTTTACAGAGACTCTACTTGAGTTTGGAGTGAATGAAAAAAAATATACTGGTTTTTGTAGGGATTATACGAGTTTTGGTGGAGATTGTATATATCAATACTTGTATATAGGTGCAAAAAAATTTATTCGAAGTTAAAGCAGAATGTGAATGATTCTACAGAAAGTGTTGGCTGTACTTCTCATATTCTGCATAATTCTACTCAAACAGTATCTGATATCCTTTCTACTGACATTGAAATAACGGTCATAAAATTTTTCTCTTATTTCAGCATTTATACAATTTGAACATGGGAATTCCCTGGCGGTCCAGTGGTTAGGACTCTGCACTTTCACTGCCAAGGGCATGGGTTCGATCCCTGGTCACCTGGTTGGGGAATTAAGATCCCACAAGCAGTGAGGTATGACAAAGAAAAAACAAACAAAAAAACCTGAACATAATGACTAAATGATTTTAGTGATTTTATTAGCATCCAGTATTTTTCAATTCTTTCTCATTCAAAAATCCATTGGCTCTCTTTAACAAGTACAATTGAAGGCTCTTCAGGGTTTTTTTTGTTTTTTTTTTTAAACACTGAATCATACTTTAATCGTGAAGGAAAAAAAAAACAAATTCTTTTTGACTTATTAAATTATCTATTGAGGGAAGCCTACTTATTTCCTGTTTTTGTTTTTATTTTTTGTGGTACGTGGGCCTCTCACTGTTGTGGCCTCTCCCGTTGCGTAGCACAGGCTCCGAAGGCGCAGGCTCAGCGGCCATGGCTCATGGGCCCAGCTGCCCCGCGGCATGTGGGATCTTCCCAGACAGGGGCACGAACCCGTGTCCCCTGCATCGGCAGGCGGACTCTCAACCACTGTGCCACCAGGGAAGCTCCCTACTTATTTCTTGCTCAGAGTTTTCACCATCTCATTTGCAAATGGATTTTACAAAGTGAAAGAAAAACAGGGTTACTGAAGTACTCCATTGCTTAAAGGAACTTGTTGAATATGTTAAATAATTGATGAAAAAGTTCATCTCTTTAAGTGTCGAGGCTTTTCATAAAAGGGACAACATTACCTACGAAGGGGAAAGAAATTCTGACTTGAAGTGGATAATTAGTATGGCACTTGCCATGCGTATCTTTTGAAATGGATTTCATTGCTTGAAGAACCTGCTTCTTTCACTCAGATATTACTATATACACTTCCAGCATGGAAACAAGTGAAATCATACGTAGCGCTAAAGAAAAAGGGGATTAAAAAATGATAACAATGTTCTGTTCTGTCAGTGGACAACAGCAAAAAAATTTGTGGATCAACAGGTACAACACAATCCGAAAGAAAGGAAAAACAAGTTCTATTATGCTTATATCAAATTTGGAGAAAAATTCTCAAAATTGTTAACTTTATGTCAGTACATGTTCAGTATGTGAACTAAAAAAGCTGCCTGACATGTCAGTAAACAAAGGCTGTTGCAGCCATCAGCCACTATAGCTGCCCTCGACAGTGAGCCCTGAGGGAACTCAGGATGAGAAAACACAGGATTCTGTCCCCAGATAGCTGAGGCGCATATCAAAGGAATGATTTCAATGAGCCCAGACTCTTGTATCTTCTCATACACAGAAAAGTGCTAAATTATTTAATTTGAGATGTCTGGTTTTCTTTCATTAACAGTAAGCTTTTTTTTTTTTTTTTTTAACAGTAAGCTTTTAATGTTCCCACTACGGGTCTTTGTTGCAAACACTCCTATATATCTTGGCTTCCCCAGTCGCCTCTTCAGAGCAGTCTCTCAGAGTTATCTGAGATGCTGTGTTCTGGGCTTAGGTCCTCACTTATGTCCACCAAATAAAACATAACTCTCAACCTTTAGGTTGTGCTCTTTTTTTCAGTCGACAAGTATACTGGCTGATAATGCTAACACTGAATTTATGTTCTCATTAATGATTCTTCAGTGAACGAAAGAATGAAATAAGTTGGCAGCGACCAGTGTAGAAGCTATGCTACAATGTAAATAGACTGTAGCTGTCAGGAATTTTATAAGCAAATTTTGCAAAACAAGGAATTGTTAAAGAGAAGCAAATAATCAGGGAAATATAATTAAAGAAAGAGCTATATAATGTACATGTTCATTATTTCAGATAACCAAAAGACAATTTTTATACATATCTTCCAAGCAATATTTTTCTTTTATCTGTGTATATATACACATATGCAATTAAAAATTATTCAATTCAATTTTGAAAAAAAGAAGTAAGACACAAAAGGGCACATCCAGTTCTGTTCTGTTTATATAACGTTCAGGCTAAATTAAACAGTATATTCTTTATGATTTCGTACATATGTCATAAAACTAAAAGGAAAAGCAAGGAGGAAATTCAAGACTCAGAAGGTAACTCTAGTGGAAAGAGAAGGGATACAGTAAGCAATGAACTCACATAGGGTATCTGATGTGTTGGTGGTCTCTTTTCTTACACATATGACGTTCACACTCTTTTCTACCTTTTAATTATTCTTTAAACTATGCATATATACATCTTCCTATACAAATATATATCTCAATAAATATTTTAAAAATATTTCATTATAAAGTTATCTCATAAATTCCAGGAAGTCTAAGAAGGAGATTTTTGAAAATTATTCAACTTACTACTGATAATAAAATGCAAAACTGCAAAACTTTGTAGATACAATCTCAAAACTTGGATTATTATCATAAACTACTGACTGATATGAAACTACTGACTGGATTAATAAAGATGGGTTTTACAATGAAATATTGAATTTTAAAATAAAATCCTAAAGAGTTAGCTAGCATTCCTAGACACATTAAAGTTTGCCCAGCTTTACCTCTATGGAAGTCCTGGTTTTCAGAAAATTATAATGAACTATATAACTCATTATTGCAATGTGTTAATCCAACAAAGTATCCATGTTGCTGCCATAATTCTCTTTTAGTTTCACCATCACATCTTTACTCCACGCAGAGATACATTTTATTTCAATGCCTATGTCAAATTGATAACTGGAAGTGATATGTCACTCTAAAATGAGGAAAGCTGTCCACAAGCAGTTGCTCGAGAAGCTAAAAATACATTTTCACAGCTGACGTGTTAATGGGGAAGTTAACTCTGCCAGCAACATGAAATGAGAAACTCAAGGCATTTTGAGCATTTGAGAGGCAGCTGATCTCCATTTCACTGGTAGTTACCCTTGCTGCACTGGGACCTCTGGCTGGTGACCAGCCTGCTACCTCTACTGTGACTGTAAGGCCCCCAGTCCATCTCTGTACTGAGGGTAGAGGACTGGAGGAACCAGCAGGGCTTTCAAGATACATCTTTCCTCCTACCTACCACGGAGAGAGAAAACAGCGCTTTTCTGTGAGGGGAAAACCTGCTACTCTATATATGAATGAGCTAGATGTTGTCAGTAAAGCCTTCGGAAAGAAGGAAGCCTAAAAATAATAACCAAATCACTTGGAAGATTTCCCAAGATATTAAAGCAGCATCCTCAGTTTCAAGGCCACCGTCTCCACCGATTTCTCCTGAAGTTCACTAGGTCAGGGAGCTCTAGTGCCCGGAGGAGCCGGTCAGGGAGGAGGAATGTGGGGGGAGAGTGAGGAAATGGCTACAGGACTCGAAGATACGAAGATACACGGGATAAGAGGCTCAGCCTTGCCTTCGAGTTACTACGGCTCTTTCTTCTTGGTCCTGAGTTATCCTTTTTGTCTATTTTTATTGATTGAATAATGGCATCCTTGCAAAAATTCACTCCACCCGTTGCTCTGTGATCACAGAAGGGCAGATGTATCGTAACTGGATCTTCATTCCTCTCTGAGGTGGAGCACACCACCGCTTTCAGAGTAAATGAAGAGGATATATTGAATTCAGAGCGAGAGTCTCCTATAAATGAGCACACCATAGTCTGGAGCATTGCCTAAGTGTAGATTGAGTGTAAATGGCCTTCGGTGGAGTATGTAAATAATTCATTAGGCAGGAAATGAGAATCGGCCATTTTACTATTAGAAACATAGTGAGACTCTTTTTTTCTTTATAAGAAAGCTTTTCATGACAGATGAGAATCAATCATCTGATCAAATGCCTTTTCGGCCTTTTGAAACAGCAGAGTGCTAATGCATTTTCCCTTCTTCCTCTTCATAAATGTGAATTCTTATTACACACAGTCTATTGTTGGTAAAGAGAAACTATCAGTCTGGCTTCAGAGTAAGCAGGACACTCTCGAGAGTTATAGCAGTGCCCCACCCCTTCTCTGGCCTGATCTGCCTCAATTTAGTTCCCTCTTCCAATATCCTGAGGTTCTGTAGCCCAACATTTCTAGGGTAGGATTTATTTCACTGTAACAGAGGATAGATTTTTCAAAGGACCTGACCTATGAAATCTGTACTTGAGCAGCACCAATCTCCTCAATTCTTCTGACAGTTTTTCCAACCAATAAGCAGTAGTTTCCCTAAAGTTCTCTGAAATGAAGTCACACACACACACACACACACACACACCTGTAGATACTGTGTCATAATAACATATTTCAAATTTAACTTAATGCCTGGAAGAGAATGTTTAATTGCTTAATAATAGGTTCTTATTCCTTTAAATTGAAGGGAGAAAAAGGTAAGAAACTAGAAAGAGAGAAAGAGTGAGAGAGAGAGATCAAGGTGGGAAAGACAGAGAGGTAGGGAGGGAGGGAAAGTGGAATTAGGAAAAGGTGATTTGAAAAAAATAAGTCTGAGAAAGGGGCAGCATGAAAGAATTTTCCTCTTTGGTCTGAAGAATCTATCATAGTGTTGCTGATGGTCTTGGATGAGATATTTCTGGGGAGATGGGGCTGGGAAAGTTCTGAGATGATAGCACTGCCTCTGTCTAGTCACCACCACACAACCCAGATGCATATGGTTCACAGGAGCCTCCTAGGAATTATATTACAACAAAAACGTAATGGTGTCTGTCTTTGGATTTTGTGATTTTTAACATTTTCTTTGTGCTGTTCTACACATTCCACAATGTGGAAACCATTCAAATATTAAATACTTTTAAAATGATCATTCAGACTCTTTTAGGTGTTATCATAGATCCAACTCTATGATCTATCCAACTCTTTGGGTCTAAGAGGGCCTCATCATTTAATGAGTTACTCCTCAGAATTATTAGTACCTTAAAAAGTAACACACTGATTTTTTTATGATTATACAGACATTATTATGGAATTTAGATAAGCTACAAGCATAAAAACAGAATTAAAAGACATACCTAAAACCTCATCACTTCATTACTCAGAGTTACTCTTAATATTTTATGTATTTTAATCTTTTTTTTTAATATATAAAATTATTTACTTATTTTTGGCTGCATTGGGTCTTCATTTCTGCGTGCGGGCTTTCTCTAGTTGCGGCGAGCGGGGACTACTCTTCATTGTGGTGCACGGGCTTCTCATTGCAGTGGCTTCTCTTTGTTGCAGAGCATGGGCTCTAGGCTCGCGGGCTCTAGAGCGCAGGCTCATAGTTGTGGCACACGGGCTTAGCTGCTCTGCGGCATGTGGGATCTTCCTGGACTAGGAAATTGAACCCGTGTCCCCTGCACTGGCAGGCAGATTCTTAACCACTGCGCCACCAGGGAAGTCCCCGTATTTTAATCTTTTAATTACCCAAATACTACTACTGATGATGATGATGATGATGATAATAATGACTAAGTGCTTTCTTTGTGCCAGATCAGTTTTAAGTATTAAATGTATTAACTAATTTACCTTTCACCCAATTCCATGTGTAGATATATCATTATCTCCATTTTGCAAGTGGGGATATGGACACTTTAAACAATTAGGTGACATGGCTAAGGTCCCAAAGTTAGAGATACAGCCAGAGCTTAACCACTCTAAACTGCCTTAATTGTGCGTGTGTGTGTGTGTGTGTGTGTGTGTGTGTGTGTGTGTAGGACATTTGACTTATGCATGCATCAAAACACAACTTGAGGCTTGTAGCTCACAGCTGTTTCAAAACCCAGTTAAGAGGGTGAGTGGGGGTAATCTTTCTTTGCTACTGGGTGAACATTTTGTTTATTCATATATCCATGGATGGACACTCTACCTCTTGGCTATTGTAAATAGTGCTGCTATTAACATGGGTATGTAAATCTCTCTTTGAGATCCTGCTTTCAATTTTTTCGAATGTATATCCAGAAATGTAATTGCTGGATCATAGGGCAATCTTAATTTTTTGAGCTGTTTTCCATACCTGCTGTATCATTACATTCCCACCAACTGTGCACAAGGGTTGCCATTTAACCACATCTTCACCAAAACCTGTTATTTGTTATTTACATATTTTTTTAATGTTAATAGTAGCCATCCTAAGGTATGAGGCAATATCTGATAGTAGTCAGTTTAGTCTTTTGAGGGAGGCTTTCTCTCCTTCTGGGAATCTGACACTTCCATTAATCCTATAGTGTTTATAAGCGAATAGAAAATATAAACTATGTAAATTGTACTATCATTAGTGGCATGCAGATTTTAAGATAATCAGTAACAACTGCCACAAAGAGAGAACACATTAAATGTATTTAGAGAGAATTTTTTTGAAAGGAGCATATTCAGAATCTCCTATCTATATACTCCCCACAATCTTCAAGGAATCATCCACAACCAGATAAGCCCTGAGATGATCTTTACATTTTAATTTCTTTCCATCCAATGAATAGCCAATTGCTATATCTAGTCATCTTTCTTTGTGGCAATGACAGATCTCATGCCAAGCCCCTTGTCTAAGGTCTTGACTCTGACTTTCTCTAAACCAAAGCATAGCAAGCCCTAAATTTTAAATCATTTTCCATTTCAGATATACTGTACTTGCTCACAACAATTCAGGAGCACCCCAGGGTTAGATACAAATTTCTGACTAATCTTCAACATTTTCACCCAAAATTCAGTGTTATATGTGTCCTCACTTTTGAATGATCACCCCAAATTTATGGGTACAATTCCCACATTATCCCCAGAAAACATCTTCATCCATTTATTTTAAGAATACAATTCTGTACTTAGAATTATAGAATCTAGAATCCTTTAGAAGGGTTAATAGTAGTTTAGTCCAACCATTAATATTTTATAATTTTTCTATCAAGCTTGCCCTAATCAAGCTTCAATTTCTCCAACGAGTAGAATTGTCTCTGCCCACGGTCTGCTAACCAGAGCTTCCTGTGAAGGAAATTACCTCTGATGGTAGGAATAGGAGAAGGTAGGGCTTGCTGCATGCCAAACGGTGTGGCACTACTATTAGTTCTAATTCTTGAAGCTCTGTACCAGAAGGGAAAACTAAGCCAAAACTGAGGAATCAGGAGAATAGAAGTTTGGAGGTACAAAAAAAAAAATCAAGAATATACCTTGAAGAAGTTAAGCAGAAGCAGGGAAAAGGAGAAGGGGAAAACTCAGTAATGAGGAACTGAAGCAAATTATGTACAGTGTAAAAAACTTTAGTCCTATATACTGCCCCTGTGTGCTTCACAGACTGAGAGGGGGGATGGAAAGGGGTTGTCCTCTTGTCTGGGTCTTTTGTGAGGTGCTTTTTCAGATCTGCCCATCAAAAGGCTGCTGCTGGAGGGTGTCTATAGGCTGTCACTCCATGAGACATTGCAGGAGTCCAGAATGGCCTAAGCATCCCTTCCTGTGTCTCAGCAGCTCTTCACTAATGACTGAGGTGGGCGGGTTGTAAAGAGGAGCCGCGCTGAACAGCTATCTGAGAGGGATTAGAATTAAGGTCCATCATCTAAAAAACAGTACAAATGAACTTATTTACAAAATAGAAACAGATTCACAGACACAGAAAACAAACATGGTTACCAAAGGGGAAGGTGGGGAGGGATAAATTGGGAGTAAAGGACTAAAAGATGCACACTACCATCTACCAAACAGATAAACAACACGGATTTTCTGTACATCACAGGGAACTATATTCAATATTTTATAATAAACTATAATGGAAAAGAATTGAAAACAATACAATAGATATATACATGTATATGCATAACCGAATCATTTTTCTGTACATCTGAAACTAACACAATATTGTAAATCAACTATACTTCAATTAAAGAAAAAACAGGAAGCCATCCAGACACATTTTTCTTGACGATGTATTTATGGAAAAGATTTCTGATTTTTCTGATTTACAGATTTATCTACAAAATATCATTGCTTATTAAAATCAAAGTTCTTCATAAAAAAAAAGAATTAAGGTCCATCAGGGCTTAACTGAAGAAAGGGAAACTAGCATGCAAAATAGAAAACCAGAAAGAAGCCACCTCTTGTCTACAAAACTCAAAAGTAGGGAGCTGGGGCTTCCCCGGTGGCACAGTGGTTGAGAGTCCGCCTGCCGATGCAGGGGACACGGGTTCGTGCCCCTGTCTGGGAAGATCCCACATGCCGCGGGGCAGCTGGGCCATGAGCCATGGCCGCTGAGCCTGCGCCTTCGGAGCCTGTGCTACGCAACAGGAGAGGCCACAACAGTGAGAGGCCCACATACCGCAAAAAAAAAAAAAAAAAAAAAAAAAAGAGTAGGAAGCTGGAAGCTTGGCAAACCCTTGGCACGTCAGATGCAAGGCTTTGAGGAGTATGACTGCCAGATCTGGGTATGAAGCTAATATGTTACCAGCCTTGGTCAAGATCTAATTAAGATCAGAAGTTAGGGACTTCCCTGGTGGCCCAGTGGTAAAGAATCCACCTTACAATGCAGGGGACGCTAGTTCGATCCCTGGTTGGGGAACTAAGATCGCGCATGCCGCGGGGCAACTAAGCCCATGTGCCTCCACTAGAGAGCCCGTGTACCGCAAACTACAGAGCCTACGCACCCTGGAGCCTGTGCACCACAACTAGAGAGAAGCCCACACGCTGCAACGAAAGATCCGCATGCCACAACAAAGATCCCAAGTACCGCAACTAAGACCAGATGCAGCCAAAAAAAAAAAAGATCAGAAGTTAGATGTGGCTTGAGCCTACAGTATGAGTGAGCTCAGTGTGTGCAGCTGAATGAAATTTTGGTAAGAGAGTGATGGATATTCACTAATTAAATTGAGGAGCACACAGTGAATAGAATGATTATGGGTCAATATTCATTGGTAAACCAAATGAATACTAGCAATGTAATCACAATGCAAACTCTCAATTTTTTTTTGGTGCCTTAAGAAATATGCCCTTAAAGGAACTTTTCATTCTTTTTTTTTTCTACTCTCATCTCACATTTTGTCTTTTGGCACGTCAAGCTTGAGGATACCAAGTGTTTGCCTTTGGAAAGAATTTGAGTGGCTTAAGCCAGATGGGAAATTGAACCATCTGGGGTTATCTCTGCATGCAATGTAAGTTTAAATACCGTAAGAGGGACTGGCTAACTGCCCAGATAACACCACTGATTCTCTAGATTTATTGGGTTTTTCCAAGAGCTTCACTTCACCATGGGAGTTTATTTTCAAGCAGAGTACTGTTCTGATTTCCTTGGAAGAAGAAAAAAAATTAAAGGAATGGATGAAAGAATAAGACTTAAAAATGCAATATTTTATTGTTATCATATATCTCATACTAGGCTTTCAGCTCCTAAAATTATTCAAATTAGCAATAATGGGACCTCATGAAAACCAAACCTTCTAGAAAGATATGAACACTGTAACCTTGAATATATGTAGTATCCCTTTTTCTTATCTAATGTAATATTTTTTTCCAACTAAGATTCCTTTTGCAAGGCTGTCTCAGGATTGTATCAGGGGAATTCCCCTTGGATGCTGTAGTGTAGTAAAGAAAATGTGTTTCCTCTACTTTCTCGCCTGGTGAGTTCTCAAGGGGTATATAAAATCAACAGCAACAAGCACAACAAAAAGGAAGTGTAATACCTCTAGAAGGGATGTCACCAATGGGACTACTTTTGCCAATTCACCTTTAGAAAAATTCTTGCACGGTGACCCATAGGCACTTTGTCTCTTGAAAGAGTCAGGTTTTGTGATTCTAATGCATTGACCAGGTTGGATTTTAAGAGATACTCTAAGCAGGAGTCCAAATAAAAGACTCACTCAAGGATTTGTGGACAGAGACCATAACTTTCTTGTTCTTTAGCTTTGCTGAATACTTAATACAGAGCTTGACACAGAGCAGTAGTTCAAAGATTAAGTGAACAAACTATTTTCTTATCTGTTCCTACCTCACTCCTAACTCCATATTTTTTACTTCTTTTGCCTAAACAACTCATTATTTTTCATTATATCATCATTTCTTTTTATTACTGTTTCTCCTGCTATATATGCTCCTAAACTTCCTGGGTGTCACATCAACGTTTCTCCATGTTTACTTTCATCTTTCCATTAGTGTTTGACACATTCATAACACTGCTAGGTAATTTCACCCTAGCCAGGTCCCAAATACTCCTTTCTGCATATGCTTACTAAAGGTTACCCCCTCCTAACATTTAAAGATTAAAGTATCAGGAACAACCTTATCTAGCTTCATAATTCCTAAAGAAGATTTAATTCTTATCGTTTAGGTTAGGGAAGAAATTCAGATTTATTTTCATATTGGGTTGGCCAAAAAGTGCCTTAGGTTTTTAAGTAAAAACAAAAGACACATTTTTCATTTATTTTCACCAAGAACTTTATTGAACAACGTATTCACCATTTTGTTCCACTACCTTCTGCCATTTTTCAGGCAACTTCATAATTCCATCTTCCCAAAACTTTTTACCTTTTTGAGCAAAGAATTGTTCCAGGTGCCTTTTACAGTCTTCAGGGGAACTGAAATTTTTTCCATTAAGAGAATCTTGTAAAGACCGAAATAAATGGAAGGTGCAATGTCTGGTGAATATGGCGGATGAATCAGAACCTCCCATCCAAGCTATAACAGTTTTTGCCTGGTCATCAAACAAACATGTGTTCTTGTGTTATCCTGAAGGAAGATTATGCGTTTTCTGTTGACTAATTCTGGACACTTTTCGTCAAGTGCTGCTTTCAGTTAGTCTAATTGGGAGCAGTACTTGCTGGATTTAATCGTTTGGTTTTCTGGAAGGAGCTCATCATAGAGGACTCCCTTCCAAACCCACCATACACACAACATCACTTTCTTTGGATGAAGACCGGCCTTTGGTGGGGTTGGTGGCAGTTCACTTCGCTTGCCCCACGATCTCTTCTGTTTCCCACTATTGTACAGTATCCACTTTTCATCACCCGCCACAACTGGTTTTAAAAACGGAACGTTTTCATTACGTTTCAGTAGAGAATCCCATGAGTAAATACAGGGTCAAGAAGGTTTTTTTCACGTATGTGGAACCCAAACATCAAAGCGATTCACAAAACCAAGCAGGTGCAAATGATTTTTAGCATTTGATCTGGATATTTTGAGTATGTCAGCTATCTCCCGCATGGTGTAATGCTTATTGTTCTTAATTAATGTCTCGATTTGATCGCTATCCACTTCAACTGGTCCACCCGACCGTGGAGCATCGTCCAGTGAGAAATCTCCAGCACGAAACTTTCACAAACCACTTTTGACACATTCGATCAGTCATAGCACCTTCTCCATACACTGCACAAATCTTTTTTTTGCGTTTCAGTTGCATTTTTACCTTTCTTGAAATAATAAGGCATAATATGCCAAAAACGTTGCTTGTTTTCTTCCATCTTCAATATTAAAATGGCTACACAAAAATTCACCAATTTGATATGTCTTTCTTAAACGCACACTGATATGACAGCTGTAACATACAATCTAACAAAATTGTTTTGAATGAAGTTAAAGACAACTAAGTGCTACTAGAGCCATCTTATGGAAAAAAACGGAATGAACCTTTTGGCTAACCCAATAAAATTCACTTTTTGTAATTACATAACTCCTCAACTAAAGCTAAGAACATATATGATTGAGGCCAGCTTTGAGACCCAGTGCCGTTTATTGGAACTGATTCATACGGTAGAACATGAAATGATAAATCAGCAAATGTTAATGGCCAACAATCTATGTCAGGGCATTCTTATTAATTTGCTGTTATATTTCAGCCTAAATCCTGTACATGTGTGAGTGTGGGAGTCATGGTTTATGTTGATATGAGGTACAGAAATCACACATCAGATGAATTTTCTACTGACAATTTCCTTAATCTCAAGCAAGGTAAATTCAGGCACCTTTTCAGAAATGGTTGTATCTGGCTATGTGTTGCAAATAACTGATATAAGGGAAGGATCATAGCAACAGAAATGTGTACAGAACTACCTGTTCTCTAAGTTATTATATTTTGAGATGGGGGTATTTCAGTCAAACTTATCTTTCCTTTAAGACGGAATCATAAATTCAGGCTTCTTGGTCAGTACCATGTAAATACAGGTAACCTGGTATATGCTTCATTCTTTTCTAGTTTTTCTTAGAACTAATCAGTAACTTATCAGTAACATTCTAACATCCATTTCTTTATCCATACATGGGGTTATAGTATATACTACATGTAACACAGTTAAGAAAATGACTACTGCTTTCGTCAAAAATCAGTGGATTTTCTCCACAAAGACTCCATTTGTGGAAAGACTATTCATGTGGATGGTTTTGAATAGCTTGGTTTCATACAGTGCCTTCTTCACTTTTTACCTGCTATAAACATATACGATGGCAAAAAGCAATTTATTAGTGATTTAATTAAATAAAGGTGGATCAGGAATATTCTCAAATGTTAACATGCTCCATGGCTGACTCTACTCATTGGATGTAGTACTTTTAGCTTTGGGGCGAGTAAAAGCACAAAAAGCCAAATGCTGAATGAGAGAAGATGAGGGAAAGGAGTTGGAATGAGAAACTGAGGAGCATCAAGAAGAATTATGTCTCTGAGGAGGCCTATGGAGTGTCCCTGGATGACCCTATCCCTCTACTTCCATCCTTCGTCCACAGCTCACAATGACCCAGGCAGCATGGCGTGTCTCTGTGTGCAAGACTACTGTGTTCCTTCCCCACCCACACCCCATCCCAATCTATTTGGTCTTGGAACAATCTGATTCATTTGTGACCCTCTTATGGCCTCATTAGAGTCAGCATATATTTTGATTCTAGGAAAAGCAGGCCAGACGGTACTGGAAATAGGTAGGAAGGGTCTCTCTACCCTTCTAAGCCATCTCCCTCTGTAGCTGACTGAGCACCCAGATGGTGAATTCCAGGAAGTAGACCAAGCACTTCTTGCTATCCCAAACCATTTATTTAAAATGACGAGCCTACTCATTGTTCAAGCTGACAATCAATTCCAGTTTTATACCAATAAATAGTCTATAGAGGTGACCATCTGTCACCAACATTTTCTGTAATAGTCTACGCGCTTTTTTTTTTTTTTTTTTTGCGGTATGCGGGCCTCTCACTGTTATGGTCTCTCCTGTTTCTGAGCACAGGCTCCAGACGCGCAGGCTCAGTGGCTATGGCTCACGGGCCTAGCAGCTCCGTGGCATGTGGGATCTTCCCAGACCGGGGTACGAACCCGTGTCCCCTGCATCGGCAGGCAGACTCTCAACCACTGCGCCACCAGGGAAGCCCCAATAGGAGCTGTTTTTTTGGGGGGGGAGGGTTACGCGGGCCTCTCACTGTTGTGGCCTCTCCCGTTGCGGAGCACAGGCTCCAGACGCGCAGGACCGGGGCACGAACCCGTGTCCCCTGCATCGGCAGGCGGACTCTCAACCACTGTGCCACCAGGGAAGCCCTACGCTCATTTTAAGTTTCCAGAAAAGTGACTAACGCGATGGAAGAATGCCTTCTCTAGACTTGAACTAGAGTGCATACTCTTTACATCAGTAGTGTTCGACCTTGACTGCCCATTAGAATCACTTGGAAAATAGGTAAAAATCTAGATGCTAAGGCCATGACCCAAACCATTAAATTAGAATCCCTGGATGTTGGGTCCAGTCATCAGAATTTTGTTTTTTTGTTGCTTTTGTTTGTTTGTTTTTGGCTGCACTTCGCAGCTAGTGGGATGTGGGATCTTAGTTCCCCAACCAGGGAATTGAACCCGGGCCCTTAGCAGTGTGAGCACAGAGTCCTAACCGCTAGACCACCAGGGAATTCCCTCACCAGAGTTTTATAAACTCTGCAGGTGATTCCAATGTGCAGCCAAGTTTGAGAATCACTGCTTTATACAACAGTTTGCAACTAGAAAAGCCTTGTTGAGGACTATCCGTTCATAATCATCTATTCCAGTAGTTTGTGTTTCTATAATGGACATAGATCTGAATAGATGTGACATAACACAGACCTCCAAAGATGCAAACTCACTTTGATAAGATATGAATCTGTGGCAGGTGTGATTCTTTCCTAAGTCAGATGTTTTAATAGGGGCTATGGTTCTAAGAGCTCATGTCCTTTGTCCACAAACAGCTCTCAGAGCTAGGTGTTCTGATATGATGCATCTTTCCCGTGGTGCATATTAGCACGTGCAGTAAAAGTCCACAGAGGCAGGCGTCATTAGCAGGATGCCAGTGGAGTCAGGAGAAAAAATCAATGCGGCTCACTCACTGCCAGCATTGGGAGTATTTGATATTTAATATTCACTGAAGTGCATGCTGAAGGGCCATTTTCTATTGATTTTCACTCTGCAGTGATGTGGTGGGGAGGCACAGCAGTCCTTTAAAGAGCTCTCACAAGCCCATCAGTGAGGTCTTCATGGTATTATAGTATTTAGTGTTGTAACTGGTTTTAGTCTTATATTCCCAAATTCTGATGGGGTTACACATGCTACTTATTACTGGAGTATTAAATAAGAGTTCAGTTCTACTCCTCAAGAACCTTAGCACTTCTGTAAAATCTTTATTTCCCAAATTTATGCACTTCTGAAATCTGCATAACTTGAGATGAAGCACTGAATCATCCCAGGTGCTTGCTCTGCCAAAGCAATTTCCCACTACTCTTTGCTCTTTATCCCTTATTTTTCATTTCTTTACCTCAGTGTTAGGAAATAAAGAAAGTAAAGGTGAGGAAGGAGATGGAATAGTATATTTCTTATTGACAACTCTCTTGAACACTTACCATATAAAACTTGGTTTAGCATCTAAAACGCTGGTGGAGTTAGAATTTAATCAGTGCCCCATATCTCTAGAATTCATAAAAATCCCAAACTCTTACATTGCTTAGTTTTAAGGATTATAGGCTTTATTTCAGACCTACTTCTCAGATTCTTCTCAGACCTACTATCTCAGACCTACTGACTCAGATTCTAAATACATCATGTATCTATTCAGCTTGGGGAACCATGATTTAACCAAATGAGTTTGAACTCATTTTTCTTCGAAACTAAATCCATTCTCAACATTAAAAGGAAAATGGGGACAAAGTTGTAAAAGGAACTCTTTGTGGAAACATTTACTATTTCCATTGTAGAGGAATAAAGATGTTACAATTGGACTAGATCTCCAAAGTGTAAATGATCTTCATGAGTGCAGAAGAAATTTAGATTAAAATACATAATGTATTTCCCAAGTTTATGTTTCTGGGTCCAAAGCAGAAGTTCTTGGAAGATACACAGGTGGACTGATTCAATTACTTTTGTCAGAATTATTCAATGAATACCTGGTATTTTCCAAAAATTGACCCAGGTGTGAGGATACAATATGTGTTCTCAGGACATTTCCAATATAGAGAAGAAGAAACACAAATAAATACACTCAATTGGGACTGCAATGGCTGTGTGTATGAGGATGCTATGGGACCACAGCAAAGGCCATCCCAACACTTTCCTGAGGTACTCATCAATATCTTTGTTGAGAAAAATTATATTTGAGTTGATTTTTGAAATGTGAAGGAATGCACAGGAAAGAAAGGGAAAAGGAAACTCCAGGAAGAGGGAAAAGCACATATAACCTGCAAACAGTGCAGGGGACTTGGCAGAGACTCAACTCTCAGAATGAAAATTGGGGAGTTGCAAGTGATGAGGCCCAAGGAATAAGCCTTTTAAGTAAGGCTAAGGAGTCTGAACTTCATTCATTTGGGAAATCACTGCAGGCTAAGGCATGATCAGTTTTTCCATTTGGAAAGATAAATCTGACATCAGTAGGAGAGCTGGAATGACCCAAGGAGGAAAGACATTAGGAGGCCAAGGCAATAGTCCAAATAAGAATCTGAATGTCTTCAGCTAAAAACGATGCTGCATTTAAAAACAGCATGTTGGGGACTTCCCTGGTGGTCCAGCGGTTGAGACTCTGCGCTCCCAATGCAGGGGGCCCGGGTTCGATCCCTGGTCAGGGAACTAGATCCTGCGTGCCGCAACTAAGAGCCTGCATGCCGCAACTAAAGATCTCACATGCTGCAATGAAGATCCCGCATGTGGCAATAAAGACCCCGTGTGCCGCAACTAAGACCTGGTGCACCAAAATAAATAGATAAATAAATAGATAAATAAATAAATAAATATTAAAACAAACAAAACAGCATGTTGGGTGATGTCAGCAAGATGGCAGAGTAGGAGCTCCCAGCCCTTGTCCCCCCTCAGAAAAAAATTTAACAATTACTGGGATTTCCCTGGTGGTCCAGTGGCTAAGACTCTGTGCTCCCAATGTAGGGGGCCCAGGTGAGATCTCTGGTCAGGGAACTAGATCCCACATGCTGCAACTAAGAGTTTGCATGCCGCAAATAAAAAGATCCCGCATGGCGCAACTAAAAAGATCCTGCATGTCACAACTAAAGTTCCCACATGCCACAACCAGAAGATCTCACATGCCACAACTAAAAAGATCCCGCATGCTGCAACAAAGATCCCACGTGCAGCAACTAAGACCCGGTGCAGCCAAATAAATAAATAAATATTTTTTTAAAAAGTTAACAATTACCCACCAATGAAATAACTCTGGGAGAGTTCTGGAGTACAATGAAGAAGCTGCAGCAACCCAGGAAGCACAAAAACTGAGGATGTCCACATAGGAAAGCATAGGAATCATTTTACCTATGTCATCCTATCTCACAGCCCAGCCCAGCTTGGGGCCAAGAAGCATCACACTGGCCACGACCTCCCCTCATGGAGAATAAAGAGACCAGGAGGGCGCTAGCACCCTTTCCCACCTAGGAACTCAGCAATGCTGTGGACACTTAAGAGTTTTTATCATTCAAGACCCCCTCTCAGTCTTTGACGATGCTGACCCCAGCTGATGGAGATTGCCTGGAGTCCACGCCACGGTGTCCTCCTCTGGCTGGAGATGCCAATCCTCCACTCCTTTTCCTGGTGCTGCTGCTGCTACACTCATACTAACACAACAGGCATGCAATTAACAGCAATACAATAATAGTGGGGGACTTCTATATCCCACTTACAATAATGGATGTAACATCAAGACTGAAAATCAATAAAGAACCAGCTGACTTGAACAAATTATAGATCAAATGAATGTGACAAACATACAGAATTTTCCACCCAACAGGAGAAGAATACACATTCTTCTCAAGTGCACACTGGACATTCTCCAGGATAGATCACATGTTAGATCACAAATGAAGTCTTTACAAATTCAAGAAGATTAAAATCATTCCAAGGATATTTTCTGGCCAAAATGGAATGAAATTAGAAAACAACAATAATAAAATGGAAAAAATTCACAAATATGTGGAAACTAAACAACTCACTCTTGAACAACCAATGGGTCAGAGAAGAAATCAAGAGAGAAATTAAAAAGTGAAAACACAACATACCAAAACTTATGGGATGCAGCAAAAGCAGTACTGAGAAGGAAGTTCATAACAATAAATGCCTACATTAATAAAGAAGAAAGATCTCAAATAACTTTACACCTCAAGGAACTGGAAAAAAAGAACAAACTAAACCCAAAGTTAGAAGAAAGAAAGAATCATAATAAATCAAATGGAGAGAGCAAAAATAAAACAAATAGAGAATAAAAATAGAAAAAAATCAACAAAACTAAGAGTTGACTTTTTTTGAAAAGTAAAATTGGAAAACCTTTAGCTAGAATCATTAAGAAGATTCGAATAAATAAAATAAAAACATGAAAGAGGAGATGTTACCACAGATGTCTCAGAAATAAAAAGAATCATAAAGGATTATTATGAACAATTATATGCCAACAAATTGGATAACCTAGAAGAAATGCATAAATTCCTAGAGATATACAACCTACAAAAACTGAATAAAGAAGAAATGTAAAACCTGAATTGACCAATAACAAATAAGAAGACTGAATCAATAATCAAAAACCCTACAATAAAGAAAAGCAAAGGACCAAATAGCTTCATGGGTGAATTCTATCAAACATTCAAAGAAGAATTAATACTAATCCTTATTAAACTCTTTAAAGAAACAGAAGAAGAGTGAATACTAATAAACTCATTTGATGAAGTCAGCACCACCCCAATACCAAAATGAGACAAAGACACTGCAAGGAAAGAAAAATATAGACCAATATCTATGATAAACATAGATGCAAAAATCCCCAATAAAATACTAGCAAACTGAATTCAACAACACATTAGAAGGATCATATACCATGACTTAGTGGGGTTTATCCCTGGGATGCAAGGAAGGTTGAACATCCACAAATCAATCAATGTGATACACCACATTAACAAAATGAAAAAAAAAAAAAAACAAAACACATGATCATCTCAATAGATTCATAAGAAACATGTGACAAAAATCAACATCCATTCATGATTAAAACTCTCAACAAAGTAGGTATAGAAGGAACTTACCTCAAAAGAATAAAGGTCATGAAAAACCCACATCTAACATCATAATCAGTGGGGAAAAACTGAAAGATTCCCCCTATGATCTTGACAAGGCAAGAATGGACACTCTTACCATGTCTATTCAGCACAGTACTGAAAGTCCTAGCCAGAACAATTAGACAAGGAAGGAATGTAAGGCACCCAAATTGGAAAGGAAGAAGTAAAAGTATCTCTGTATAAAGATGGCATGATCATATATGCAGAAAACCCTAAAGACTCAACAAAAAACTGCTAGAACTAATAAACTAATTCAGTAAAATTGCATGTCACAAAATCATCAAACAAAAGTCACTTGTTTTTCTATACACTAACAGCAAAATATCCAAAAAAAGAAATAAAGAAAACAATACCATTCACAATAACATCAAAAACAGTAAAATACTTGTGAAAAAATTTAACCAAGGAGGTGAAAGATCTATACACTAAAAACCATAAGACAGTGAAGAAAGAAATTGAAGAAGAAACAACTAAATGGAAAAACATCTCATGCTCATGGATTGGAATAGTTAATATTGTTAAAATGTCCATACTACCTAAAGCTATCTATTAAATTCAATGTAATCCATATAAAAATTCCAAAGGCATTTTTCATAGAAATAGAAAAAACAATCCTAAAATTCATATGGAACCACAAAAGACACTGAATAGCCAGTGGTCCTGAGAAAGAACAAAAAGTTGGAGACATCACACTTCCCGATTTCAAACTATATTGCAAAGCCTAGCAGTCAAAACAGTATGGCACTGGCATAAAAACAGACACATAGACCAATGGAACAAAGAATAAAATCAATCAGTCCATACATCTATGTTCAATCGATCTTCAACAGGAGTCAAGAACACAAAATGTTATGGGGGAAAACTGGATATCCACATGCAAAAGAAAGAATTCGGACCATTTTCTCATACCATATACAACAATGAACTCAAAATGGATTGAAGACTTAAATGTAGACCTGAATCAGTAAAACTATTAGAGGAAAAGATGGGAAAAAGTTCTTGACATTGGCCTGGGATATGATTTTTTTTGGATATGACACCAAAAGCATGGGCAACAAAACCAAAAAAGAGACAAATGGGATTGCATCAAACTAAAAATCTTCTGCACAGCAAAGGAAAAATTCCACAGAATGGAAAGGCAACCTATGGAATTAGAGAAAATATTTGTAAATCCTACATCTGATAAAAGATTAATATCCAAAGTATGTAAGGAATTCATGAAACTCAATAGCAAGAAAATAACCTGATTTTAAAAACTACAAAGGACCTGAAAAGACATTTCTCTATTAATGACATACTAATGGCCAACAGGCATATGAAAAGGTGCTCAACTTAACAAATTATCAGGGAAATGTAAACCAAAACCACAATGATATATTACCTCACATCTCTTAGAATGACTATTATCAAAAAGATAAAAGATAACAAGTGTTGATGAAGATATAGACAAAGGAGATCCCTTGTTGGTGAGAATGTAAATTGGTACAGCCATTATGGAAAATGGCATGGCGGTTCCCCAAATAATTTAAACATAGAACTACCATATGATCCAGCAATTCCACTTCTGGGTATATATTCAAAGGAATTGAAATCCATATCTTGATGACACCTCTGTCAGACCCCTGACCCCAGGAACTGTAAGATAATAACTTTGAGTTGTTTTAAGCCACTAAAATAATGCTAATTAGTTACAGCTGAAATAAGAAGATAATACATGTGCCATCGCTGGATCCTAGATTTGACTCTTACCTGAGATCAAGGCATCTCTACCCAACACCTGCTCAGAGTCAGAGTTTAATCACAAGAAAGGGATAAAGAGAGATATCTGTTGGACAGGCAGCCATAGTATCTGCTACAGAAACCTTCCAATAGCACTTATCATATATTATAAATTCATCTTTTCACATAACTGCCTCTTCCCTTAAACTATGAACTCCTCATAAACATGAACCAGGACATATTCATTTTGATATTCATATTGGCTATTGTGGGAAATGGCCTATTGTAGGTTTCAATAATTTTAAAATTAATGGATAGTAGAATGAATACATAATTATCAAAGTCACAATTTTGATAAACACTGGGCTAGAAAAGTGGGTAAATACAGTGGTCCAAAGTAAAAAATAAGCTTCTGTCAGTTATAGGTTTTCACTACTGTAGAGATATTAGAGTGCTTTTTTGTGTGGGTCTGTCACTCCTGGGCCCAATGCTTCCCATAGTCAATTGTATTATTTTTGATGATTTTTACAAGTGGACTTCTGAAATGACCCTTTATTTTACAAAGTTTAGCTGTCTTTAAGAGGAACCACAATTCAGTTTTAAGCAACAAAAATGTAATTCTTCACAGTATCATCAAAATTTCATGAATATTTTATAAAATTGAGTCATGAGCACTGCAATTTTCTCTTCAAATGCTGTGAGACTGAGATACTGGAAGTCGTAATAGACTATTAAAAGTTTTGGCTTCATGTTTGAAGATCACCTAAAAGTTTACACCTTCCAAAAACTCTCAAGCAATTAATTATTCATCAAAATGTAAAAAAGGTTTTTGCATGCAAAAAAGGTTTATGAATGTAAAAAGTTTTCAGATAATATATTCTTTACTTATCCTCAAAGAAACTAAACATATTAAGAATAAATCTTGCCTTTCTTCTTTGTTTTAGTTATAACCAAGGTAAATGTATAGTGTAGGTGTTATTCTGTATACACAATACCAAATTTACACTTTAGATGATCTATTTGTCAGAAAAAAAAATCTAAGATTTAGTAATGTAGTAACTTTCAATAGTTGATTCTCTTAAAATAATTACTCAGTGAAATAAAGAATGAAATTAGAAAAGTTAGTGACTATTTTAGCACTATTTGATTTAAACTCATATTTCATTCTGGTATTGCAGGTATACCTCTCTGTTTTTCCTTTACAGCTAGTGAATATATGGTCTTAGAACACTTTAAATAATACATGATTATTAGACAGGAACCAACTATTTCAATTAAACCCAATGGTTTAACAAACCTCTCGAGAACTTAGTATCGGGAATCACAGTGCAACTAGGGGAGCTTTCTATTTTCCAATTAGATAGAGAATAGTGGGGCCATATGTTGAAATGAAAAATTATACCATCAGTATAGTTTAAGAAGTTTTAAGGTATTAGTGATAAAGGATCTTGGTAAAAGAAAGCAGAGTAACCTCTTCCCAAAATTTTGTCACCCAAAAGAGGTAAAAGACAACAAAGGCCAATATCAAGGGCAATGAATGCAAGTGTCAGAATCAAAATCTCTGTTAGAACTAGAGTCTGAACAGCACTGAGGAGTTTGACTAGAATTCCATAGCCAGTGGGCGTAGAGAAATCGTTGGATTGTCCACATTAGGAAGGATTAAAGTGTTCAGACGCCAGATACTGGAATGACTGGATCTCGATAGAGGGGAAACAAACAGGTTTAACTGTGCCCATCAAAGTAGGCAGATATAGAGAAGGAAGCCATGCACCATGGGGTTGGCCTGGGAGTCCCAGTTTTCAACCCTGTCCAGTTTTGTGTCACTCAGTGTAGAGAAATGATTGTGGTAGTACAGATGCCAGAGGTGGTACCCTGGTACTAATTCACACAGATCTGGTTTTCCAGCAGTATTTGAAAAACAACATTTTCAATGTGATTTTGAGAGCCAAAAGCAACCCCAAATCACCACAGTTATGTATCTATATCTATCTATCTATCTATCAATCTATCTATCTATATATATATTTGTTTCAAATGGCTCTTTCTCAAGTATAGAAAAGTAAAATAATGTTAAGGAATGAGGCAGTTTTGTAGCATTCTGATGCCTTAAGCAAAAGTAGCCCTTTAGAATGATGGTTCTATTAAGCAGAATTACTCAGAATAGATCATTGAGAGTTGGAAAGAGAAAGTAAGAACATTTGAGTGAACACAGGAAAAGAATATTTTGAAGAGTGAAGCTCTTCCTTAGTGGTAGAATCACTGGCTATGTGGAAACTACCATGGGATCACCACCACAGTTCTCTGCCACAGTTTTACTGGTAACTTAAAGTAATGAAATACATATCAAATCTACAAAAATTCTTGTGGCCTTCAGCAATCCCTTTATTACTTTTGTGTCTCAGTTTCCCCAAATGGAGACAAAGGGCTAGAATCCAGTGATCTGTAACATCCATCAGTCTTAAACATTGTGAGCATCCTTTTTCATACTGCTCTCCCCCTTTCTGTCTTTTGTGCTCAAATCCATCTTTCTTATTCCCTCTACTCCAGTCTTGATAAATCTCCCTGCTGTTTCTTGTCACCCCTAACCTGAAGGAAACAGCTCTAGAGACTGTAAGTCAGAATTACTACATGGTCATCACCAATATCAGACAAGCAGCCTTCATCAGGGAGAGAAGGGCTGAACAAGCATGAAAGCAACAGTCATTGGACTGGAATGAATGAGCAAGAAACACTGGGTATTGCACTGGATTGCCTCCGTATTCCTTTCTTTATACGCTTTTCTTTCCTGATTCTTTTTCTTTCTCATCTGAGAGTTACAGGAATGTTTTGCCCAAACTATACAGGAATGGCTAAGCATAACAGCTTCCTGTTTTTTCCACCTTCCCTCCTAGCTTGGAGGGTGAACACTAATTAATTTCCAATACACTGATTAGCTGGCTACACAGTGTGCCAGTTACCCCCAACCTCTGTGTTGTCTATAGAGCCTACTGCTTAAATACATACTAAAATGTGTGTGTGTCCACAAATATATATATATATATATATATATATATGGGCTATTTTTTCTTTGTTTCAACTTTAAGGAGAAGCTAAAGTTTTCCTGCTAGTGTGAAAAAAAAATAAATGATGCATCATGATATTTAATGGGTTTTTTGTTTGTTTGTTTTGTTTTGTTTTGGGCCATGCTGCATGGCTTGCAGAATCTTAGTTCCCCTACCAGGGACTGAATCCAGCCCTTGGCAGTGAAAGCACGGAGTCCTAACCATGGACTGCCAGGGAATTCCCTAATGGCATTTAAATAGAGGAATCACTTATACTGGAGAGAACTAAATGTAGATGACCCTAAACTTAGTGTGAATATTGTTGTTGTTCTTCCTTTTATAAAAGAAAAAAAATCCTCAATATGCTCTGTTGTTATTGAAATGAGCCCAAACATCAACTGTGGTCATTTTCAGGAGCTCCACATTAGTCATTCCATTTAACGCCAGATATTTAGTGCAGATTAGAGAAAGATGACAAGAGGAAAAATATAGCTTTTTGTTTAATGAAAATGAGTTTGAAAGACAACCTATGAAATGGGAGAAAATATTTGCCAACAGGGCTTAATTTCCAAAATATACAAACAGCTCATACAGTTTAATATACATATAAAAAAAAAACACAACCCAATCAAAAAACGGGCAGAAGATCTAAATAGACATTTCTCCAAAGAAGCCATACAGATGGTCAAAAGGCACATGAAAAGATGCTCAACATAGCTAATTATTAGAGAAATGCAAATCAAAACTACAATGAGGTATCACCTCACACCTGTCAGAATGGCCATCATTAAAAAGTCTACAAATAATAAATGCTGGAGAGGGTGTGGAGAAAAGGGAACCCTCCTACACTGTTGGTGGGAATGTAAACTGGTGCAGCCACTATGGAAAACAGTATGGAGGTTCCTTAAAAAAAACTAAAAATAGAGTTACCATATGATCCAGCAATCTCAATCCTGGGCATATATCTGGGGAAAACTCTAATTCATAAAGATGCATGCACCCCAATGTTTGTAGCAGCACTATTTACAAGAGACAAAACATGGAAGCAACTTAAGTGTCCATCAACAGATGAATGGATAAAGAAGCTGTGGTATATAGAGACAATGGAATATTACTCAGCCATAAAAAAGAAGGAAATAATGCCATTTGCAGCAACATGCATGGCCCTAGAGATTATCATACTAAGTGAAGTCAGACAGAGAAGATATCATATGATATTGCTTATATTTGGAATCTAAAAAAATGATACAAATGAACTTATTTACAAAACAGAAGTAGGCTCACAGACATAGAAAACAAACTTATGGTTACCAAAGGGGAAAAGGGGGAGATAAATTAGGATTATGGGGTATATACTACTATAAATAAAATAGATAACCAACAAGGACCTACTCTATAGAACAGGGAACTATACTCAATATCTTGTGATAACCTATAATGGAAAAGAATCTAGAAAAGAAAAGAATATATATGTGTGTGTGTGTGTGTGTGTGTGTGTGTTTGTGTGTGTATGTGTGTGTGTGTAACTGAATCACTTTGCTGTACACCTGAAACTAACACATTATAAATCAACTATATTGGTGCTGGGTTCTAAATGTCCTAACTACCTTTACCTTTTGTCACTCATGAGGTATTGAGGGCTCAGTTGTCTTGTTAAGGGTCTCCAATGAAATGCAACTTACGCATTAAGTAAGAAATTGTCAGGAAAATGGTCACTTAAGCCTGTGGTCTTCCCTGTTAGTTCCACATTTTCAAATTACTGCATTCTGATGCCTTACAGTACTTTACCATTTAGAAGTCATCTGTGACAAAAGCTAGAGTTAACTCCCAGACTCTGTCACTATCAATAAATCTTTTGTTTTCATGGATTAATAAAAGGAAAATAAAAAGATTAGCAAAAAAAAAAAAGTGGAAAATATGTGTTCACTCATTCATTGAGCAAACATTGCTAGATACTTCCATGTTCCATATAACTTCCTAGGGCCAGAGAGGAAATATGGTACATAGCTCCTATTCTGAAGGAACTTACAATATGTAAGTTGACAGAAGACAAATGTGTGAAAATGGGAGAAAGAACCAGTCAAGGAAGAACACAGTGCATTCATGTATTATGGGCACAATATTTGTAGTGGCCCAGTCTGGATAGTTAACATTCATTCTTGTCACAAACAAATCTGAGGGGTTTAACACAATAATGGTTTAATTCTCATTCATACAAAGTCTGGTCATGTGATTCTTCTGCAAAGGTGATGGAAGTCTGTGTAGCTACATCCTAAACAAATGGTGTCAAGACTGCCATTACACCATCCATTTGGCAGCAAGTGTGCAGAGTGAACATGAATCACACCCACTTTTAAATGCCTCGATCCAGAAATAGCATACTACTGCCACCTGCTTTTCATTTGCAAAAACTTGTTATATGATTCCAAATAGATTCCAGGAGTCTGGGGAATACAGTTTTAGCAGCGTGCCTAAGAAGAGGGTATAGTTTTGGTGAGTATCTAGTCAGTTTCTACTAATCTACACTCCTGGTCATCATATGTCTCTTTCACTTCTTCCCCACATAGAAAACAGTCTCCCTTTCAGGGAGATACTTCAAGGTCCCTCTTATTGCTCCATTCATATGCACATGTTCTAAGCACTTTCTGCAGTTTTGAGTGAAATAAATCTTCCCTTTGATATCCTCATAAATTCTCCCCACTCTTCCAAACCCTTTATATCTCTTAAACATAAGGAGATTCTTTTAGTTTTCTTTTCTATTCGGATGAATCTATTCCTAATTTATAAACCCCTCGCCTCTCTAATCCAGTCTTTCTTTCTCCTGCTTTGAAAGGTGATTCTTTAAATACCTAAGAGTCTAGGATCTTATGAAAATTTGCAGTTGAGAAATGATCTTTCTTGTTGGTAAGGTAAATTCTTACAGCTTCATGTACTTCTATTTACTGCTTAAGGGTTTTGCACAATCTTTCTAATTACAAACCGGAACTAAGTATATTTGAAGCCTGTTGTGTTGGGGATTGATGTGGGAGCTTTATTGGCAGAGAATATTCCCAGGTGAAAAGAGAAGACAAATATCTCTAATCCCATGATCCTTGAGCTTCACTTAATAGTACCAAGAAATTTCTCAATGACCTGCAAACCTTCCTTTTCTTAACAACTCTGTCATTTTGCCCTTTATTGCTCTTCTTATTTTTCTATATTAATTCCCTTTCTATTCTTTTTCCTTTTTTTATCTTGATCTTATATTTGAGCCAGGGATACCCATATCTTGTCCAAATTTCCTAGGAGAGAATCTAGATGTTCTGGAACATGAAGCTAATATAAACTGGCATGGGGGACTCTTTAGGAAAAAGCATATAACATTATCATAACCAGTCAGAGCCTCGGAAGCAGCCTGCTCAAGTTAAGGGCCCTGAAGATTTAGCTTCATTAGTTTAATGGTAAATCTGCTTATCACAGTCCATCTCAGATCCGTTTTTCTTTCACATTCATTTCTTATTATATATTCACTAGAGGCTATATTAACAGAGTTTCTGCTACATTTATTCAGCATCACATTTTTACTTATTACAAAACAGCTTCTTCTACAAAGAAACAGCAGTGGACTTGTCAGAAACTCTCAGAGATTTAGTTCTTAATGTAAATCTGCCTATGAATAAAATTGGAGCTAGACGGGATTCTGAACTAGACAGGCAATGCAAATTTTCCTTTGAAGGAGAGGGAGTTGAAGTTAGAGAAGCATAGATGGAGAGAGTTGACATACAGTTTTGTATTACTTATTGTGAAAAAGAATATTTAAATGCAAAGGGAATTTTGGAAGTAGTTGACGATAGTCAACTTTTTCTTTTGATCTTCAATTTCCTATTCCTATTGCTAAAGAAACACCGTGAATTGATAGAAAGTCTTCGGGCTTTAGAATTAAACAGACCTCAAAGCAAACCCTGGGTCTAACACTTACGAGCTATGAGATTATAACATCTCTGATGCACTGCTGCATCGAGTATGAATGTAGAGGAGAATATCCAGTTTGTTGTTAGGATTTCTTATAATATTTGTGGGTATGTGTGGTTACTAAGTGATACTCAACGAATCAAAGCCATCATGCAATTACTATCATTAAGCAATCAATATATGTGTATGTATATATACATATATATGATGTTAGGTATATAATGTATACATATAATTGATGATACAGTAGGCATTTAAGAAACATTAGATAAAGGTTTATAGATATTCATATTTAAGGCAGAACAATAAGCCTGTTATTTAAATGATTTTTCTCTGTAATTGATTCTCTAAAGATTTTTTTCATAAGAATTTTGCTTTATTATCATTGTAGTAATAACTTCATAAATTAACAAATGTGTCTTTCACTTCTTGAATTTCACAGCTTGAATCAGACTGCCACACCCCATCACTTGCCCCTCTCTCAAAGTTGCATGCCAGCAAATTTAAACTTATGTCCTTATTACACATTTGTTTTAGGAGAAATAGTCATCCAAGTGCCAACTGCATTTCCATTGTCATAAGCATTATTCTATTTAAAGTTATGAACCATCTTGAGTTCTGAGTCATAAGCAGAAACTGAGTTAGGCTGAGACTGAAAGGTAATTTAGTGGAATCCTATGTAGAGCTCACAGAATTGACAGCACCAGTACTGGAAAAGAAACAAAAATCTAGGTAACTCCTGAGGAATTAGCTGGAAAACCTGCATGAGAAATCCTGTATCACTAGTAGTCTAGTCCAGTATTTTTCACACTTCAGGTAAGGGCTTATAACAAGATAGGAAGTCAATTTGTGAGTCCTGACCAGAATTTTAAAATGGAATGGAATGAAATGGAATAGAACGGAATGGAATAGAATAGAATAGAAAAGAACAGAATAGGATAGAATAGAATAGAAACAGGAACAGTACATTACATGAAAAATTGTAATGAACAGTCCACATCCTTGATGATTCACTAAAGATTCAATATACCAAGAGAGGGTCCAATTAGACAAACCTAAGTCATGATCTTGCTCTATAACATTTTCCAAAATTCATTTCATTCTACTGCAATAAACAATGAGCCCTGAATAAAGTCCAGTACTACATTAAGAGGGCCCCAAAACATTGGGCTTCTGAACCAACATAACTTACCTATGCCTGGCACGAAACACACACACTGTTGGTCTGTATCCCTCATGATTCATTCTGCTATTGGAAGTTTAAAATTTTCAGCATGTATGGCTGGGAAAATAACAGAAGTTCTCACTCTCAATCTCTCTTTTATTCCTTTTGCCCTATGCACAAATACTTGGAAAGTCCAAATACTTAGAAAGCTCAGCTTGTTTTGATATAGGCATTAACTAGGACTAAATGGTTTTCTTCTTTGGTCATTTAATCCTTGTGTTAGCACAGACTGCTTGGCTAAAAGCTAAGCTGATGTGGGCCAGGGTGAGGTCAACATGAAGCTCTGTTGTCTATGCTTACTGAGGCTTGTCCCACCTGAGCCACTTAAAAACCCACAAAGATCTAAAACAAAGAGTGGATATATGTACATATATGTATAACTGATTCACTTTGCAGTACAGCAGAAACTAACAAACATTGTAAATCAACTATACTCCAAAAAAATTAAAAAAAAAAAACCCACCAAGGTGAAAAATCACATGACTTATGAAAGCCTTGAAACCTGATGCCCCCTGCCCAGGTTGTGTCAGAAGCATGGATCTTTTCTTCCCCAAAATATCAGTTCAAGATTTCCAGCCAACGTGGCCAAGATGTTGGGGTATTACGTTGCTGATGAATAGCACACTTATTCCTTTCACCCAAGTTAGAAACTAATCTAGTGACAGGCAAAGGAAACTAACGGAGAAAAAAAATCAAAGTAATTGTTTTATTACTGATAAGGCTGAAGGAAAGATTCAACTCCTAACAACAGAAAAATATACAAAGTATAAATTAACTTTAACAAATAGTGCATAAAAATTGAATGGATAAAATTACCAAATATTTTTAAGGTTCTAAGAAGAGTTTAATAACTTGAATTATATATCACATTCTAGAAAAGACACCATATTGTGATATGTGATATCAGCTATCCCTCAATTAATCTATAATTTTAAGACAGTTCCAGTAAAAATCCCATTGGTTTCTTTTTTCCATGAAACTTAATGAATAGCATTTTAAAGTTATTTGAAAAAGCAAGAGACTAATAATAATGAAGACAACTTTAGGGAAAAAAGAACAATGACAGAGAATCGTGCTTTCAATTATTACAACATATCACAAAAATTCATTGTGGTTAAGAAAGTAACGTTTTGGCAGAAGGACAGAAAATCAGACAACAAAGAATACAGAGTACAGAAAGATACACAGAAATAAACAGGATCTGTACATGTGACAGAGATAGAATAATCAGTGGAACATGGGTTACTTATTTATCTGTATGAAATTAATTACTCAAATGAAGTAATAAAATTAAATTAGAATCATTACACCTTACCCATAAAGCAGTTACAGGCAGATTAAAACATGAATTTTTTAAAAAAAAATCTAAAGAAGTACAGCACTGGACATGTATTTGAGACTTTAAGTTAGGGAAGGATTTCTTAATCAAGACAAAATACGTACAATGTATCAAGGAAATCGATTTAAAATTTGACTCCCTTGATATTATACATGTCATAACAATAAACACAATAATCAAAAGGATAAAAGCTGGATCACTTTTCCCAAGTTGTGGCCCACATTTCCCTCTCTGAGCTACAAACAAATTTTGGAGAGATGCCAATGGTAGACAGGAGCCACAGAAGGAATCCTTAGTGCAACTTAACTGCTTGAGAAGCACAATGCTATCCAAAACACTCCCTTCTCTGTCTCCAGAAGGATTATTCAATTACTACTGGAAGATTCCCACATTTCTTCTGGCAAATCTACACACCTTGGATAATTTCTTATCACTAGTAACTACTGTATACTGATAATTTCTTATCAGTCTTAACTACTGCCCTTCTTTCTCAATTCGATGGATCCAAAGTGAGTTTTATGAAAAATTTTCTTCTTCTAAAAATGACACATTAAGTTGGATATTTAAGTACAGTGAAAAGGTAGGGTTTCAAAAAACCAATAACCCCTATGTTTAATGCTCATAGCAATGTTTTTGTCTTTTCTCTCAGAATGGTCACCTGTGTTAACCATTTCCCAGATGCTTCACCACTTGGCTGTATCCTAGTTCAACTCCCATGCATCTGGAAGATTCACTGGAGTCACCTAAAATTTCCCCCATGGCAGCCATTGACAAATTGGTCAGGAAGCATACACTGATGCTCTGATCACTGGAATAAAAAAATGAAATCAATTCTGTGTTAAATTCGAACTTTCAAGAAATACTCTTCTAGTCACATTATAGTAGAAAGAAGAAACCAGACAGCTCTTCATTTAGGTTCTAAAAGATTTAGTTCATTTTAATATGAATAAAAGGAACTCCCTTCATAGACATACATTACAATATAATCAATCCTTTACATCATTTAATCCAGGAGAGAGTGGTAGGAAATTGGACCCTAAGGCAGTTTTCTTTTACTGTTGATGGCTGGATGACAGAGCAAACTACATTGCAACTCTCAAAAATGATATATTAATTAACAGGTTATACACAACAACACAAAGACATGATGCTTTTCAAAGGAATGAAACAGGACATAAGAAAGCTGGAATATCCTCCCTCCCATGCACCCTCACACCTGCATTTAGCAATTTCCATTTGGGTGGTATGTGCAGTTTTAATAAGTAATGAAAGGAATAATGAAGCTTGCAGTCTAGAGCATAAGAATAGCACCCACAGGGATTCAGCAGGGCCAAAGATAGCCCTGAGGCTGTGCATTATTCAATGGATCTGACTCTGTGATTACACACATGCAGTCACACTGCCTGTTACAGTTATAAAGGCTGACAGTCCTTAAGGTTAACCCACTCCATCCCCCAAACTTATTCTCCTTTCCTCCTTGAGCACCACCCCCCAGGTAAATATGTTTAAAAGTTTAGAGTTTCCAGTTGCCGCAATTGATTTGGCTTGTCTTTTTTCAAATTATTTTAACTTTGGCACATTTAATGTAGCACAGCCGTGTGGTGAGAGAGACAGCTGGCCAAAGAGAGGGCTCCATGGTGAACACCGTGCTTCTTCCCAATGTCAGGTCCACAACCTTGAACTCAAGGCAGCCCCTCCATTCCCAGAGCAGAAGGAGAAGCAGCCAGGAATGGTGAACCTTTCTGCATGTCATTCTGCTAATGTCCTGCAGCTCAGCCTGCAGGGATCGCCTCCAGGTGTAAGAGGATAATTCAGTGTTCACAGCCCGTTGATTTCCTGGCCACAGCTGCAGAAATGTCAATAAGGTGCCAACCGTAGCAGGGGTTGCTGTGTGATCCATTCTCTTTTCTGCTGAAACTCAGTTTGTCAGGGCTGCCAGATAGTCCAGGACGATGTTTTGTCACTATGGCCTGGGCTGGATTTGGGTCATCGACTTGGTTCCCACATTAGTTACCTAATGTTCTAGAGTGTAACCACTGTGCATATTTATATCAGGGTCTGTAACTTGGACAATTACGATATTTGGAGATTTCAGGCCTCTGCTTTCAGAGTGTTCAATGATATATATTACAAGATACATGACAGGCTCTGAGCAGGACGGCAGGAGAACTGGTTTTCCAGGAACTACCTCAGTGGTGTCTGTCAGGTCCCATCACACGCTGGGAAGCAGATCGTCCATTGCGGATGAAATGCTTTATGACACTGTGACTGCAAATCACATCACACCATCTCGAAGGCATACGTGCAGTTCCCCAGGGGGCCCTGCAGAGCAGCGCTACAGCCCTTACTGACTCGGGAGGGGACTGCACTGCCTGCATCAGTGTCATCCCGGCTCCCCCCCAGGGGTCCAGGGGCAGGACCCGGGCCAGTCAGAGCGGGTAGGTAGGCGCCTCCCAGGGACTCCAACGAGTGCATGGGGCGGGGCTCCTGCTGGCTGCCTGTTTCCATATCCAGCCCAGTCTCCCCGTTGTACTAATGTTGAGGGGCTCCTATTTGCCTCAGAAGTGTCCCCTGTTAGACCCCAACAGCCATGCTTCAGGGCTCCTCCTCTTTGCGCTGTCACACCCCCTCCCAAGTTACACATGGCCCCAGGGGTCCGCGCTCCTCCTATTCGCCTCGTTCACACCTTCAGTGGTTGCGCAGCTTCTACCTCCCGGGACAGGTCCACCATGGCCCTGAGGGGTCGCCCTCATCCTCTGGGACCTGGTCGCACCGGGTCTGGACCCATCACTGCTGTGAGTCTGGCTGTGCTCATCCTCGGCCCGGTCTCCCCTCTGGCCAAGCACAGTGACTGGGGGAGGCTCTTCCGCTTCGCTCTGCTCGCACTCCCTGTTCACTCACACAGGCGCACTGAGGACGAGCGGCTGACCCTCCTGGCAACTCTCCTTTCCCTTTGCGTCAGATTCTCCTCTAACCTGTTCACAGCCCGACCAGTTACGGAGTGCGGCGACTCTCCTCCTTGCGCTTTCACACGCCCAGTCTGTGCGCTCCAAGGTGACGCCGCCGCGAGGACGGCCCTTTGCTGCTCAGCACCCGCCTGCACTTCCCCCGCTGCACCGACCATGCCTTCCTCTACCCGGTTCACATCACCCGCCCAGGGACCACGCTGCTGGCTGCTGCGCACACACGGGTTCCGCCCTGCTCGCATCCTGTGCAGCGTAACCACCGTGCTGGTGCTGCGGGGTTCCTCCTCGTGGCCCCGTTCACATAACCCCGCCACATTACATGGTTTGCCCTGTTCACGGAGCCTGTCACCTTCCGCCTCGGCACGAAGGGTGTGAGGATTCTCCTGTTTCGTCTGTTCACGTCCCCATGGAGGAAGGGAGGAACTCCCCCTCTTTGCCTTTCTCACCTCCCATGTCAGTCCCATCTGTGCACGGACAGACCAGGGATCACCCTCTTTCCCCATTCGCTTTTCTAGTCCAGTTGTCCCAGTGCACCAAGCGTGTGGGGCTCTTTCTATTTGCCTTGTTCACATCCGTGCCCACGGACATCATGGTACTCACGGGTGGTACCTCATCCTCTTTGTCCTGTTCACATCCTCTGGCCACTGAAGCTATTATAGTTATGGTGCTGGGCTACTCTTCTTTGCACAGAATACCCTGGTCAGTTATGCCAGTGACACCAGCATATGGTTGAGGCAGGGCTACATCTCTTTACCCCATCTGAATACTCTGCTCAGTGACATCAGTACAGTGATGCTGCCAGAATGCATCACGTCCCCTGATCATATCCCTGGTCCAACTATCCTTCTACACTGATGGGGGGGGGGGGTTGCTCTGCTGCCCCGTTAATATTCTTGGCCAAGTCACACCACTGGTTACTGCTCAGGGCTCTTCCTCTATGCCTTGATCACATCTCTGTGCCCTGGGCCCTGTTCCCCCTCTGCTCTAGTGAGACATGGTGCTGGGTCCTTCTCTTTGCCGAGTTCACAGCGCCTGTACACTTGCAACACTCTCTGGTGCTACAGGCCCTATTCACTTTGCCCCAATCACATACCCTGTCCATTTACAACACTGCACTAATGCGGTGATCCAGAGCTCTTCCTCGTGACCCTGTTAGCATGCCCTGCACTGTATTTTGTATTGATGAGAGAGGGAGGTTAATTCTCCTTGTGCCCTTCACATCCCTTGTCATTTATACCACCACACTGATGATGCTGGGTTCCTTTTCTTTACCATGATCCTGTTCCCTGTTCAGAGTCACCACCACATTGATGGTATGAGCATGTGTCTCACTTCCTGTACACCTCTTCCATCCGGGAACTGACGGTGTAGGTGTCCCCCTTGCCGTACCCACAATGTTTGGGGCTTCTCATCTCTGCCCCTTTCAGAAAGCTCCTCAAGCTGCACCACTGCACTGATTGACTGGGGATCCTCCTCTATTCCCGATCACCCCACTGCTCTGATAGAGTAGGGTTCTTCCTCTTTGCCTGTCCACATCCCTTGGCCAGTTACTCCACTGCACTGATGGTGCATGGATCCTACTGACTGCCCTGGTCACTTCTCCTCCTGCCCAGCTGCACTAGTTCTCTAAAGGTTCAGGGAAGCACCTCTTTGCAGTTTCACATCACCTGTCCGGTTACATCACTGCATCTGGTTTACCCCACTCACTTACATGTCTTGTCTGGAGACCCACTGCATTTATGAGACAGTAGTTCTACTACTTGCCACATTCATATCCTCTGTCCAGCTGCTCTAATGAACTGATGATGGAAGCCCCTTTTCCTTTCCCCTTTTTGCATCCCCTGGCCAAGTACATCACTACAGTGATGTGGGGGGGGGGGCTCGTCTTCACTGCCTTGCTCATATCGACTGTTCAATTTCTCTTTGCCTTGTTCACAATCTGCCATTAATGCACTGATGGTGCACGGGTCCTCCTTGTTAGCCTGGTCAAGTAGCCTTCCTAGTTACTCCCCTGGACTCAAAGGATGGGCCTTCTCTTTCCCCGCCCACATCGTTTGTCCATTTCTGGAATTCTACTCCTGGGACAGGGCTCCTCCTCTTTGCCTTGTTCACATCCCCTCTCCCTTACAACACTGTGCACATTGGACAGAGCTCCGTTCTTTGCTCTGTTCACATACTAATTACACCAGTGCACTGATTGTGCAAGATCCATTTTTTCCCAATCACATCTTCTACCAAGATGCCCCAGGGCACTGATAGCACATGACTCCTCCTCTTTGTAATGCTCATATGTATTCCCTTCTTTCTTACTCCACTGCACCCATAGTGCAGGTATCCTCATTCAGATTCACCGCCAGGATAAACCAATGTATTGATGGACGGCCAGTCATCCTCCTGGCCCTGTGCACACAGTGTCATAACTCCACCACACTGATGGTGAAGGGTTCTTCTTTGCCCCCTTCACATTGCCCACCCAGTTCCTCTACTCCAGTGATACACTGGGCTTCCTCTCTGCCCTATAAAGAAATGACCAGGTGCACTCTGCATGTCATTAATAACCTCAATAATGGTAAAAAAAAAAAAGGGGGGGTGCCTTGATGGACAGAACGACTGCACTGAGATGGAGATCATCTAGAGTTAGGTGTAATCTACACCCTAATTTGTCTGCCTTTAGCTATGGCCAGACAGGGCTATTAATAGGACAGATGGTAGGAACCACGATGTCAGCTTTAAAAAGATCTGAAGTAATGGGCCTCTGTCCAGCCGGACCTTGTTGTAACTTATCCTGAGATGTACTGACAATCTTAATGGGAGGTGGAAAGTCCACAGGTTCCCACCAAGCAAGTCCCACAGCAAGTGCTACCAATTTTGGCTTGTTCCACTTTAAGAGATTTCCCAAAATGGTGTCCATGCCTATGACTAGATGGACCAGAGACAGGGGCAACTAGCACTGGGAATTTAGTTAATTTGATAGATCTGATCATAACATTGAGCAGGACCTATATGCCCTGAATGGGGCGACATAATACGCCCTGGATTTTAACTGAGTTACCACAGTTTTTGAAAAGGGAGGAGTTACCCAGAATAACTGTGACCTGTGCCCCAGTATCTAAAAGGGCCAGGAAAGGTTGGTTACTTTGTGGGATCCAATGGACCATAAGAGTAGTTTATGTGTGATTATCCCCAGGCAGTGGGACAAGCTCCAGGGAGCTGCCGTCATCCTAGGGGAGGTGATTAGGTGACTGCTACTGTTGAAGGGCAGGGCAGGGCATGGGGCATTAGGGCCCCTAGAACTAGGAGCTGACACTGCCTCCCTCTGGCTGCGTGGGACTTCCCCTAACCAACAAAGGGAACTCCCTCCTGTATGAGTTCCAAAGATATCTAGCAGGTTTTTTAATTGTTGGATTTCATAGATGGATTAGCCCCAATTTTTTTCATGAGGGATACCCCTGTCTCCAAGTTGCCAACAGGTAGGTTTGTCGGGATGATAGCTGAGAGCCTCGAGGTGTCTCTGCAGAAGCTGACTGTGGATTAGGAAAAGGTCCTAAATTAAGAGATGCCTCCTTTCTTAGAAAAGGGAACCCACCTACACTGTTGGTGGGCATGTACATTGGCGTAGCCACTGTGGAAAACAGTAGGGAGGTTCCTCAAGAAACTAAAAATAGAGTTGCCATATGACCCAGCCATCCCACTCCTGGGCATATAACCAGACAAAACTCTAATTCGAAAAGACACATGCAGCCCTATGTTCACAGCAGTACTATTCACAATAGCCAAGACATGGAAGCAACATAAATGTCCATCAACAGATGAATGGATAAAGCAGATGTGGTACATATATACAATGGAATATTACTCAGCCATAAAAAAGAATGAAAGAATGCCATTGGCAGCAACATGGATGGACCTAGAGATTGTCACATTAAGTGAAGTAAGTCAGAAAGAGAGACAAATACCATATGATAACACTTATATGTGGAATCTGAAATATAACACAAATGAACCTGTCTATGAAAGAAAACCAGACAGAGAACAGACTTGTGGTTGCCAAGGGGGGAAGAGGTGTGGGAGAGGGATGAAGTGGGAGTTTGGGATTAGCAGACGCAAACTATTATATATAGAATGGATAAACAACAAGGTCCTACTGTGTAGCACAGGGAACTATATTCAATATCCTGTGATAAACCACAATGGAAAAGAATATGAAAAAAAGAATGTCTATATATGTATAACTGAGTCACTTTGCTGTACAGCAGAAATTGACACAACATTGTAAATCAACTATACTTCAACTAAAAAACCATAATGGAAAAGAATATGAAAAAGAATGTACACATATGTATAACTGAATCACTTTGCTGTACAGCAGAGAGTAATAATGGAAATCAACTATACTTCAATAAAATAAATTTTAAAAGAAGAAGAGAAATGCCTCCTTTCCAGAGTTTGAGTTTTTGAAATGGCTGCCCAGCTATGAGGTCTTGGTGAACTACCATTACCCACTGATCACCAAGGAGAGATTTATCTGGGGGTCCCTGAGGGAGACAGTCAGGAAGTAGAGGTCGCCATCCAGAGGGAGAAAAGACCTAGAGGGTCAAGCCAGCGCTGGCTCTGATAAACTAAAACCTGTTAATTGTTGTGTGAGTTGTTCTCAAGTCAACTGGGATAGCTATTCCCTCTAGGGTCTCCTGGACTGTGTGGGCTGAGCCATAAGAGAAACAAAGGTAGGTTTATAATTTGGTGGGAGGGGAGGGGCCTTGGAAAAGTTCCATGGACTGTGGGTCAAGGAGGGCAGACTCTGGGTTTGAAATGGCTTTATGATCTGCAGGGTCAGGGTTTTCTACAAAATAATAAACTGGCCCAACCATGCCAATTTTGTGTAATAATGTTTTGGCCTCCTGTACTATTTGCCATTTATCACTGGCCTTAGCAGTGATGGTGGCTATGCTAGGGTAAGCCCATTCCCAGGCCATAAAAACCCACTGTAATAATAGAAGGGGCTTGCTCCACACAGCGATTTTCTAGGGGCTCTTCTGATCTGGCTGATCAGTGGCACTTTCATCTGTTTGACAGGTGTGCTGAGTACAGGTGCGAGTCTAGCCAGAGTGGACAGAGGATCCCTGAGTACAGTATGTATTTAGGGGTCTCAGGCTATTCCCACTGACTGCTCATTTCTTAGACCATGAGCCCGAGTGTGCAGCCTATAGTAAAGACCCTTACAAACCATGATGTGCCCTTTTCCTGAACGCTCTGTACGAAGTCCCTTAAGATGGTTTGTATTTCTAGTCTTATGAAACTTCAACTCTCCATCTCAATTTCTTGCTCACTCCCAACAGTTTTTACCAGTTGGGTGTTTACCAGAAATACCTGCAGCAGTGGTTTGGTGTCGGCCTCCCGTTCTAAGGCATCCCAGTTGACCTCCACAGTGTTGGGGTCCGCCTGCAAGAGGGCAATTGTGGCACTGCCTGATCTGTTCCTATGCTTTGTTTCTAAAACCAGTTCTCAGAGTGCTGATACGCTGCGGCACTGACAGCACTCCAGAGTGTTCTCGTGGTATTTCACAAGTAGTAATCAAATCAAGCACATCAGCAGGAGTTTCTGGAGGTGCCAGGACAAGATGTTCCATACGCTTCTGGTTTTTTTAATTCACTATTGTGCCAAAGGCCTCTAAGGATACAAACTCATAGAATCCACAGGGTCCAGGGACAAAGTACAATAACAGCAAAGCAGACAATAGCAGAGGAGTTTGGGAGCGACACGGCAATGTTTGCAGGGAGCCATGGTCGCAGGGGAAAGAGCGGACCACATCACTGGTCACCAGGTCCTTTCAGTGTAAGGATATCTAGTTAGGCAGTTCCCTGCTACCCACAGAGATAGGCCCGTGGGCCTTACACGTATGAGGAAGGGAGTTGGTTTTAGCTGAGTAGCCTCTATGGCCTTCTGCACTAGTGAAGGTTTGGTGGATCAGATTCACTTGTACCAGGAGAGCGGTAACCACTTCTTATTCCTTTGGGAGGACTTCCACATAGTACGATAGCTAATTGCCCTAGACTCTCCTAGGGACCCTGCCCAGATTAGCTGCATCATAAAGACTTAAGGGAACCCTCCTACACTGTGGGAATGTAAGTTGGTGCAGCCACTATAGAAAACAGAATAGAGCTTCCTCAAAACACTAAAAATAGAGTAGCCATATGATCCAGCAATCCCACTCCTGTACACATATTTGTACAAAACTATAATTCAAAAAGATACATGCACCCCCTATGTTCATATAACAGCACTATTCACAATTGCCAAAACATGGAAACAACCTACATGTCCACTGACAGAGGAATGGATAAAGAAGATGTGGTACATATATATAATGGAATACTACTCAGCCATAAAAAAGAATGAAATAATGCCATTTGCAGCAACATGGACACAACTAGAGATTACCATACTAAGTGATGTAAGTCAGAAAGAGGAAGACAAATACCACATGATATCACTTACATGTGAATCTAAAATATAACACAAATGAACTTATCTATGAAACAGAAACTGACTCACAGACATAGAGAACAGATTTGTGGTTGCCAAGGGGGAGGGGGACGGATGGATTGGGAGTTTGGGGTTAGCAGATGCAAACTATTATATATAGAATGGATAAACAACAAGGTCCTACTGTACAGCACAGGGAACTATATTCAATAATATCCTGGGATAAACCATTATGGGAAAGAATATATAAAAAAAGAATGTTTATATGTATATAACTGAATCACTTTGCTGTACGGCGGAAATTAACACAACATTGTAAATCAACTATACTTCAATAAAAAAATAAATAAATAAAAACTTCTTTAAAAGACTTAAGGAACCAACTGGAGACCACTCTGCCCAGACCACAGCACTCTGAGCTAGACAGCTGCTCGGGGAGGACTCAGCTTTTTGGGCTCTGCTACAACATAGACTGGAGAACCACAGCAAAACCAGACAAACATAACACAACGCAATGGCCACTGAAGCACAAGCTGGCCCCAGCCACCAGTGCCTTCCCACATAGTATTTGCTGTCTAATGAATTCAGTTAGTAAACCCAGAGGCCAGGTCACCCCTGTCACCACTACCCTGCTCTCTGCACCAACCGTTTTAAGATACACTCAAGATTTGTTTTAATCGCATTTGGTAAAGTATGGACATGAAGACAGCTGCTTTTCAAAGAACAGTTGATTACAAAGGGTTGCCCAGTGGACAGGAGGCCCAACATGCCACACAGGGCCACATGAGGTCATGTGTAGGGAGAAGCAGAGAGAGAGAGAAAGAGGAACTGGGGCTTTTATCACTACAGTAGTCAGAAGTAGCTCTACTGGGCTACTGGGCCAGAAGCAAAACAGGCTGAAGCTTGTTGTTGAAGGTTTGTAATAAGATTCCTTCATGCTCATGAAAATGCTGGGATGGTGGAGATGTAAACAACCTTGGGCCACTGGCACAGCCCAATGATTCCAAGATGTCAAATCATCAATTAGAGAATACCAAAAATAGTTATTAAGTTATCACAGCCTGCTACCCATGAACCTCCTGCTGAGTAAGCCCCTGGGCTGCATGCTCCTACCAGCCACACATTTCCTATCAGGAACCCCCCGCCAGCTTCTCTGTACTCTCCACCCTTATACCTCTTGCTGACTGCTCCCCGAGGCTGGCTGAATCCTTCGCTTACACAGTCTTACATGATCCTCCCCTAGAATGGCTATTTCACCCACGCACCTCCCATCCACTCCTCCCATAGACTAGATGCTCCACTTTCCATGCATCTCCCTTCTGTGTCTTTCCCTTGGGCTGGTGTTCCATCCACTGCTTAGGTCCTACCAAGTCTTCCCCATTACAGTACTCCTTCCCCTCAGGCCTTAGCCTAGGGTATCTACACCTTTCACTCAAGAACGTCTTGGAGGGTCATCTCCTAGGTTGGCTACATCGCCCGCTACTACACTTATTGTTGCATACTTCACCAGGCTGCTTTCCCTCTACTCACTCATAGCCTAGAAGTCCTCCTGGAGGCTAGCTGCTCCCTCCACTCATGCATAGCTTTCTAGGTCCTACCACAGGATGGATATTTACGTCACTCATGAAACTCCTGCCAAATCTTCCTCTAGGCTGGTTTCTCCCTCTTCCCATTTACCTTCTAATCCATCAGCCTACAGAATGGCTGCACCTTCCACACACGCACCATTCTCCGATAGCTCCCCTAGAGTGGCTGCAGCCTCCACTCAGGAACTTCCTGATGAGTCCTCACCTAGGCTGCCTGCTTCAAGCACCCATGCACCTCCTGCTAGATTCTCAACTAGGCTTACTACATCTCCTCTGTAAGACCTTTATTCACATAAAAAGTTATTGATTTTTAAATGTTAACAGATAACTAATTTTCTTTAAAAACATTTGTGTAGGACTAGCAAACCCATCTGTGGTCCAAATTAGATATGCAAGCTGCCACTTTGAAACTGGTCAGAATGGCCATCATCAAAAATTCTACAAGTGATAGATGCTAGAGAAGGTGTGGAGAAAAGGGAAACTTCCTACACTGTTGGTGGGAATGTAAATTGGTACAAGCATTATGGAGAACAGAAAACTGAATACAGAACTACCATATGATCCAGCAATCCCACTCCTGGGCATATTTCCAGAAAAATCCATAATTCAAAAAGAAACATGCACCTCAGTGTTCACTGCAGTGTTATTTACAATAGCCAAGACATGGAAGCAGCCTAAATGTCCATCGACAGAGGAGTGGAAAAAGATGTGGTACACATATACAATGGACTGTTACTCAGCCATAAAAAAGAATGAAATAATGCCATTTGTAGCAACATGGATGGACCTAGAGATTGTCATACTGAGTGAAGTCAGAGAAAGACAAATATATGATATTGCTTCTATGTGGAATCTAAAACCAAATGGTACAAATGAACTTACTTACAAAACAGAAATAGAGTCATAGATGTATAAAACAATCCTATGGTTAGCAGCAGAGAAAGGCGGCAGAGAAACTGGGAGATGGTATTGACATATATACACTACTATATATAAAGTAGATAACTAAGAACCTACTGTATAGCACAGGGAACTCTATTCAATACTCTGTAATGACCTATATGGGAATAGAATCTAAAAAAGAGTGGATATGTGTATATGTATAACTGACTCGCCTTGCTCTACATCTGAAACTAATACAACACTGTAAATCAACTATACCCCTCAAAAAAATTAATTAAAAAGGATAACTGTAAAATAGCTAGCTAGTGGGAAGCAGCCACATACCACAGGAAGATCACCTCGGTGCTTTGTGACCACCTAAGAGGGGTGGGATAGTGAGGGTGGGAGGGAGGGAGACACAAGAGGGGGGAGATATGGGAACATATGTATAACTGATTCACTTTGTTATAAAGCAGAAACTAACACACCATTGTAAAGCAATTATACTCCAATTAAAAAAAAGATAACTAATAAGGAACTACTGAATAGTACAGGGAACTAGACTCAATACTCTGTAATGACCTATATAGGAAAAAATTTTAAAAAAAGTGGATATATGTATATGTATAACTGATTCACTCTGCAGTACCCCTGAAACTAACACAACATTGTAGATCAACTATATTCCAATAAAAAAAAAAATAAAGAGTCATAGCCACATGACTGTAGGACCTGTCAGACTCGGGGACCAGGGGAGCCTGGGCCTTCAAAACACCTCTCTTCTCAGAGGTTGTCTTCAGTGGGAGGCCAGCCTAGGTCCCAGGCCTCGTGTTCATGCCAACAGCAAACCGACGTTACTCTCCAAGATCTTTCCAGGCTCGACTCGGGGGCTCACGTCGTCCCACACGTGATGTTTTCCCGTGTGTTGACCTGTGTCTGACCCTGGCCGGCCCTGACACTGCTTTTGATCACAGACCTCGTTTGGCAGCCATACCCTCCCCAGCCTCTGTCCCTACTCACTCCGGTTTTAGTTTTCCCACTCCCAACAGGGCACTGGTCGTTACTGGTGTTCTCTCTGCAGGGCTCGCGTTAGAATAAATCCCTCTTCACCATCCCCCGTCCCACCTCTTCAAAATGTACAAAAAGCCTAAACCTGGTTGCCTCATGCTTTCCCGGGGCAGTGGTTCTCACCCTCTGCCTGCCTTCCTCCCCTGCGTGGATGATTCCCGGTCCCGTGTAGGAGGGGATTTGGCAGGGGGCGCAGTTAGACTGACGTGCTGGCCGGAGGGCCCCATGTCTCCTGTTAAAGTCACAGGCACAGCTGAAGCACGATTCTTAAAGGGATGGTGGTATAACTCTGCCTGATTCTCCCATGTCCAGGTGACTCTGCAGAAGGTTTGCCAACGCGAGGTCAGTAAAGCTCAACCTCCAAACTCGGACATCAAACAGAGAGTGTAAAAGAGCTCAGGAAGCCTGGCTCCCTGCAGGTGTCCCGGGGACCACTACTGCTGACTACGGCATGGACTGTAAGGGGACCCCCGAGCACACACACCTGCTAATCTGATGTGGTTTACCCACCTACTATGACTTCTCTAGCCCTTAATGAATTCCTCTGGTGTGACTTCTGGTCAGGCATCCAGGAGACTATGCTTTGTGCTAAAACAAGCCACGGCCAGAAGCCAAAGTAAACAGCTTTTCCTTATCAGACGCTATTTAACCAACATGGCAGGATTTGAGTATCATGATTGATTCCCTGGCACCACCCACCCTGGAGGCATCTCCCTGTTGGCTGAAGGTCACTGGAAGATGAGGAACCATGCCCTGGACACCAAGAGGCTCCACTTCAGGGACGGGGTGGCACTGTTGGTGCCAAGATGTGACCAGCTGAAGGTGACTCTCCACCTGCAGTCGCTGGGGAGAGGCCTGCTGGCCACTCACGTGAGCAGAAGAGCAAGAGGGGGGCTTGGCGGAGGCCAGGAGGCCTTCACGGCTCTTCTAACGAATCACAAATTTGTGCAGTGGACATCTTGGCAATGAGGCTTCTGTAAATGTTTGGCTGAATGAGCACCAGGTGTCAAGAAAAGTTTCTTGGATTAAACAAGCACCTACTCCACTGAGCTCTAAGCACACCCGACACTGTCACTCTAGATAATGCTGTGAAGTCGGCAAAGGCTCAGTCAGCTCCAAGCTTTATTAGATGGTACAAGGAAGCAGAGACGGTGAGTCACCGGGCAGAGGGGAGCAGACAGGGCGAGGGCTGTCTGGTTCCCGGATGCAGCCCTGGCTTTCCCCCTGCACGGGAGGTACTCTCACTCTCGTGCCCCCACGAGCTTCGAGCTTTGGCAGGCCGGGGTTTTCACAGCCAGAGGCCCAAGCATCCAGCAGTCACGGGAGAACCAGGCCTGGTGGCACCTTGGGGAAACCTGTCTGAGCATCTGGTACACGGGGAGGGAGACACAGGCAGCCATCTGTTAAGGGCGTGCCCTGTACCAGGCTCTGTGTTAAGCCGCGGTTTACAGGCACACGGTGACTTAGTCTTTGGGAAAACCCCAAGATGGAGGAACGCTGATTATCCCCGTTTTACAGGTAAGGAAGCTGCTGCCCACAGGAAATAGATGAATGTCCAAGATCATGTAGCCAGAAAGTGGGGAACTGGGATGGTGAACCCAGGTCCACTGATGCCACAGTTCAAGCCAGCTGTGCAGCTTCTGATCAGTCCTTTATGACAGGCCAAGAGGCAGCAGACGGTGGCCCTTCAGCATATGATGAACAGGAGAAAATGCCAGATGTTGACACAGATAGGAGAGGAATTAGTATACATCACTTGACATGACAGTTTTTTTTAAACTTAGCACATAAGAGTGTTTATAAGAACTGTGTGTGCTTTCGAGTCCATCACTTGGGACAGAATTTATTTATTTATTGAATTTTAGAATTTTATTTTTTTATACAGCAGGTTCTTATTAGTTATCCATTTTATACATATTACTGTATATATGTCAATCCCAGTCTCCCAATTCATCCCACCACCTCCCCACTGGCCACTTTCCGCCCTTCGTGTCCATACATTTGTTCTCTACATCTGTGCCTCTATTTCTGCCCTGCAGACTGGCTCATCTGTGCCATTTTTCTAGGTTCCACATATATGCGTTAATATATGATGATATTTTCCTTTCTTTCTGACTTACTTCACTCCGTATGACAGTCTCTAGATCCATCCATGTCTCTACAAATGACCCAATTTCGTTCCTTTCTATGGTTGAGTAATATTCCATTGTATATATGAACCACATCTTCTTTATCCATTTGTCTGTCAATGGGCATTTAGGTTGCTTCCATGACCTGGCTATTGGAAACAGTGCTGCAATGAACACTGGGGTGCACATGTCTTTTTGAATTATGGTTTTCTCTGGGTATATGCTCAGTAGTGGGATTGCTGGGTCATATGGTAATTCTACTTGTAGTTTTTTAAGGAACCTCCATACCGTTCCCCATAGTGGCTGTACCAATTCACATTCCCACCAGCAGTGCAAGAGGGTTCCCTTTTCTCCACACCCTCTCCAGCATTTGTTGTTTGTACATTTTCTGATGACGCCCATTCTAACTGGTGTGAGGTGATACCTCATTGTACTTTTGATATGCATTTTGCTAATAATTAGTGATGTTGAGCAGCTTTTCATGTGCTTCTTGGCCATCTGTATGTCTTCTTTGGAGAAATGTCTACTTAGGTCTTCTGCCCATTTTTGGACTGGGTTGTTTGCTTTTTTAATATTGAGCTGCATGAACTGTTTATATATTTTGGAGATTAATCCTTTATCCGTTGATTCATTTGCAAATATTTTCTCCCATTCTGAGGGTTGTCTTTTTGTCTTGTTTGTAGTTTCCTTTCCTTTGCAAAAGCTTTTAAGTTTCATTCGGTCCCATTTGTTTATTTCTGTTTTTATTTCCATTACTCTAGGAGGTGGATCAAAAAAGATCTTGCCATGATTTATGTCAGAGAGTGTTCTTCCTATGTTTTCCTCTAAGAGTTTAAAGCAACTCTATGCCAATAAAATGGACAACCTGGAAGAAATGGACAAATTCACAGAAAGGTATAACCTTCTAAGACTGAACGAGGAAGAAACAGAAAATATGAACAGACAAATCACAAGTAATGAAATTGAAACTGTGATTAAAAATCTTCCAACAAACAAAAGTCCAGGACCAGATGGCTTCACAGGTGAATTCTATCAAACATTTAGAGAAGAGCTAACACCTATCCTTCTCAAACTCTTCCAAATACAGCAGAGGAAGGAACACTACCAAACTCATTCTATGAGGCCACCATCACCCTGATACCAAAAACAGACAAAGATACTACTAAGAAAATTACAGACCAATATCACTGATGAATATAGAAGCAAAAATCCTGAACAAAATACTAGCAAACAGAGAAGCTTCAAGGTGAAGGAGGAGTAGGACGTGGAGATCCCCTTCCTCCCCACAGATACACCAGAAATACATCTACATGTGGAACAACTCCTACAGAACACCCACTGAATGCTGGCAGAAGACCTCAGACCTCCCAAAAGGCAAGAAACTACCCACGTACCTGGGTAGGGCAAAAGAAGAAAGAAAAAACAGAGACAAAGAATAGGGATGGGACCTGCACCAGTGGGAGGGAGCCGTGAAGGAGGAAAGCTTTCCACACACTAGGAAGCCCCTTCGCGGGTGGAGACTGCGGGTGGCGGAGGGGGGGAGCTTCGGAGCCACGGAGGACAGCGCAGCAACAGGGGTGTGGAGGGCAAAGCGGAGAGATTCCCTCACAGAGGATCGGTGCCGACCAGCACTCACCAGCCCGAGAGGCTTGTCTGCTCACCTGCTGGGGCGGGCGGGGGCTGGGAGCTGAGGTTCGGGCTTCAGAGGTCACATCCCAGGGAGAGGACTGGGGTTGGCTGCGTGAACACAGCCTGAAGGGGGCTAGTGAGCCACAGCTAGCCGGGAGGGAGTCCGGGAAAAAGTCTGGAGCTGCCGAAGAGGCAAGAGACTTTTTCTTGCCTCTTTGTTTCCTGGTGCGCTAAGAGAGGGGATTAAGAGTGCTGCTTAAACGAGCTCCAGAGCTCCAGAGACGGGCGCGAGCCACGGCTACCAGCGCGGACCCCAGAGACGGGCATGAGACGCTAAGGCTGCTGCTGCCACCACCAAGAAGCCTGTGTGCAAGCACAGGTCACTCTCCACACCTCCCCTCACGGGAGCCTGTGCAGCCCACCACTGCCAGGGTCCCGGGATCCAGGGACAACTTCCCCAGGAGAACGCACGGCGCACCTCAGGCCGGTGCAACGTCACGCCGGCCTCTGCCGCCGCAGGCTCGCCCCACATCTGTACCCCTCCCTCCACCCTGCCTGAGTGAGCCAGAGCCCCCGAATCAGCTGCTCCTTTAGCCCCGTCCTGTCTGGACGAACAACAGACGCCCTCAGGCGACCTACACACAGAGGCGGGGCCAAATCCAAAGCTGAACCCCTGGGAGCTGTGTGAACAAAGAAGAGAAAGGGAAATCTCTCCCAGCAGCCTCAGGAGCAGCGGATTAAATCTCCACAATCAACTCGATGAGCCCTGCATCTGAGGAATACCTGAAGAGACAACGAATCATCCCAAATTGAGGAGGTAGACTTTGGGAGCAACTATATATATATATATATATATATATATATATATATATATATATATATATATAATTTTCCCTTTTGTTCTTTTTGTGAGTGTGTATGTGTATGCTTCTGTGTGTGATTTTGTCTGTATAGCTTTCCTTTTACCATTTGTCCTAGGGTGCTATCTTTTTTTTTTTTTTTTAGGGCTTTTTATCACTGGTGGATTTGTTTTTTGGTTCCTTTTCTCTGTTTTTTTTAATAACTTAAAAAGTTTTTTTAATAATTATTTTTTATTTTAATAACTTTATTATATTTATTTTATTTTATCTTCTTTCATTCTTTCTTTCTTTTTCTCCCTTTTATTCTGAGCTGTGTGGATGACAGGCTCTTGGTTCTCCAGCCAGGCATCAGGGCTGTGCCCCTCAAGTGGCAGATCCAAGTTGAGGACATTGGTCCACAAGAGACCTCCTACTCCATGTAATATAAAACGGCAAAAATCTCCCAGAGATCTCCATCTCAACGCCAAGACCCAGCTCCGCTAAACGACAAGCAAACTCCAGTGGTGGACACCCTTCGCCAAACAACTAGCAGGACAGGAACACAACCCCACCCATTAGCAGAGAGGCTGCCTAAAATCATAATAGGGCCACAGACACCCCAAAACACACCACCAGACCTGGACCTGCCCACCAGAAAGACAAGATCCAGCCCCATCCACCAGAACACAGGCACTAGTCCCCTCCACCAGGAAGCCTACACAACCCACTGAACCAACCTTAGCCACTGAGGGCACACACCAAAAAACAACGGGAACTATGAACCTGCAGCCTGTGAAAAGGAGACCATAAACACAGTAATCTAAGAAAAGTGAGAAGACAGAGAAACACACAGCAGAGGAAGGAGCTAGGTAAAAACCCACCAGACCTAACAAATGAAGAGGAAGTAGGCAGTCTACCTGAGAAAGAATTCAGAATAATGATAGTAAAGATGATCCAAAATCTTGGAAATAGAATGGAGAAAATACAAGAAACATTTAACAAGGACCTAGAAGAACTAAAAAGCGAACAAACAATGACGAACAACAAAATAAATGAAATAAAAAATTCTCTAGAAGGGATCAATAGAAGAATAACTGAGGCAGAAGAACGGATAAGTGACCTGGAAGATAAAATAGTGGAAATAACTACTGCAGAACAGAATAAAGAAAAAAGAATGAAAAGAATTGAGGACAGTTTCAGAGACCTCTGGGAGAACATTAAATGCACCAACATTCGAATTATAGGGGTTCCAGAAGAAGAAGAGTAAAAGAAAGGGACTGAGAAAATATTTGAAGAGACTATAGTTGAAAACATCCCTAATATGAGAAAGGAAATAGTTAATCAAGTCCAGGAAGCACAGGGAGTCCCATACAGGATAAATCCAAGGAGAAACATGCCAAGACACATATTAATCAAACTATCAAAAATTTAGAAATCATAAAGATCACAAAGAAATCATAAAGAGCAGATCAGAAATCAATGAAAAAGAAATGAAGGGAAATATAGCAAAGATCAACAAAACTAAAAGCTGGTTCTTTGAGAAGATAAACAAAATTGATAGACCATTAGCCAAACTCATCAAGAAAACAAGGGAGAAGACTCAAATCAATAGAATTAGAAATGAAAAAGGAGAAGTAACAGCTGACACTGCAGAAATACAAAAGATCATGAGAGATTACTACAAGCAACTCTATGCCAATAAAATGAACAACCTGGAAGAAATGGACAAATTCTTAGAAATGCACAACCTTCCAAGACTGAACCAGGAAGAAAGTGAAAATATGAAAAGACCAATCACAAGCACTGAAATTGAGACTGTGATTAAAAATCTTCCAACAAACAAAAGCCCAGGACCAGATGGCTTCACAGACAAATTCTATCAAACATCTAGAGAAGAGATAACACCCTTCCTTCTCAAACTCTTCCAAAATATAGCAGAGGGAGGAAACACTCCCAAACTCATTCTACGAGCCCACCAACACCCTGATACCAAAACCAGAAAAAGATGTCACAAAGGAAGAAAACTACAGGCCAATATCACTGATGAACATAGATGCAAAAATCCTCAACAAAATACTAGCAAACAGAATTCAACAGCACATTAAAAGGATCATACACCATGAACATGTGGGCTTTATCCCAGGAATGCAAGGATTCTTCAATATACACAAATCAACGTGATACACCATATTAACAAACTGAAGGAGAAAAAGCGTATGATCATCTCAATAGATGCAGAGAAAGCTTTTGACAAAATTCAACACCCATTTATGATAAAAACTCTGAAGAAAGTAGGCATACAGGGAACTTTCCTCAACATTATAAAGGGCATATATGACAAACCCACAGCCAACATCGTCCTCAATGGTGAAAAACTGAAATCATTTCCTCTAAGATCAGGAACAAGATAAGGCTTCCCACTCTCACCACTAGTATTCAACATAGTTTTGGAAGTTTTAGTCACAGCAATCAGAGAAGAAAAAGAAATAAAAGGAATCCAAATCTGAAAAGAAGAAGTAAAGCTGTCACTGTTTGCAGATGACATGATACTATACATAGAGAATCCTAAAGATGCTACCAGAAAACTACTAGAGCTAATCAATGAATTTGGTAAAGTAGCAGGATACAAAATTAATGCACAGAAATCTCTTGCATTCCTATATACTAATGATGAACAATGTGAAATCAAGAAAACACTCCCATTTACCATTGAAACAAAAAGAATAGAATATCTAGGAATAAACCTACCTAAGGAGACAAAAGACCTGCATGCAGAAAATTATGAGACACTGTTGAAAGAAATTGAAGATGATAGCAACAGATGGAGAGATACACCATGTTCTTGGATTGGAAGAATCAGCATTGTGAAAATGACTCTACTACCCAAAGCAATCTACAGATTCAATGCAATCCCTATCAAACTACCATTGGCATTTTCCACAGAACTAGAACAAAAAATTTCACAATTTGTATGGAGACACAGAAGACCCCAAATAGCCAAAGCAATTTTGAGGGAAACAAACGGAGCCGGAGGAATCATGCTCCTGGACGTCAGACTATACTACAACGCTACAGTAATCAGGACAGTATGGTACTGGCACAAAAACAGAAATATAGATCAATGGAACAGGATACAAAGTCCAGAGATAAACCCATGCACCTATGGTCAACTAATCTATGACAAAGGAGGGAAGGATATACAATGGAGAAATGACAGTCTCTTCAATAAGTGGTGCTGGGAAAACTGGACAGCTACATGCAAAAGGATGGAATTAGAACACTCCCTAACACCATACACAAAAATATACTCAAAATGGATTAGAGACCTAAAGGGAAGACGAGACAAAATTTATATACTTACACAGCTTAAAACATGTATTCAGCTGCTGATAACTCTGTTCCTCTATCAAATAAATGATCATAGGTTAGGTGTTTCATCTGAGAATGAGATTTATAATTGCATTTACAATGGGACACATTTAAGCATAAGTCTGGTAATATTTAGTAATCACAAGAACTGCTTGAATTGCATGTTTTAGTCCAGATGGTACGTTTATATAATATTACTATTTAATTTACCAGTGTCCACAAGAGAGGACAGAAGGATATATTCCACAGAGAGTATCACAGCACTATCTAATAAGCCCAGCCTCAAGTCCTTTTTTGAAATGAGGCAGGGTGTAAATCAATATGAAATCAACATGGCCATAATTCCTTTTATGTGTAGGTCTTTTTGGTCTCCCCATCACTACTCAATCTCCACGTAAAGGCCGTGTCCCATTAAGTTCACTGCCAACTGCTGTGCCACCCTGTCCACCCACCTGATTGCCATCACCTCCCACTTTTAGATGTCCCCCATCATGATTAAAGACTTCGGTTCTCCCATCATGATTAAAGCCTTCGGTTCTCCCATCATGGTTTTCAGCCCCTCCCCCATTACCACCATCATTCTGGGAATTCGACATGCTGGGGAGCCCCCACCAACCTCCCAGCCTCCCAGGCCTGGACTCCCTCACAGCCAGTGAGGGACTAAGTCCTCTATCCCCACAACCTCGGCCAGCTACTCACCTCAGGACCCCACACCATCACCATGGGAATATGCTCCCCCAAATCAGGGGAGCAGCATCCCACCCTGACCACACCCTCCACCCCTCCAACCCCCCCCCATGAGACGGCCCCTCCTGGATGTCCCACAGACACCTCACCTACAAATGACAAAAACGACAGGAGTCAGAAGCACAGCCATGCGTTGAAACACTTTAATAGCAGTGCTGAGGGCAGAAGGCCTCCCTCATCCGTGGGCAGTTTGGGGGCGAGAAGAGGCTGCTGATGAGGTCCAGCCGGGCTCTGGGGCCAGGGCATCTCTACTTCTCCTTGGGCAGGGGCAGCTCAGCAGCGGACAGAAGGCGCTGGGCTCGAAGAGGCGGCTGAGGCGCTTGTTGTCGTCCAGTGCCCTCTGCACGTGCTCCGGGGTGATGCGCATATTGTGGTTGTTGAGGGCCTCCCTGCTCCACGGTGTTGACCGTCACATACGTCACAACTCAAGGTTGCTGGTCTGGAACACAGCAGTGGACGAGCTCAGGCACTGGGCGTAGCAAGCCTCTTGCAGGAGGAGCTTCATGCGGCTCACAGGGAACTACAGCTCGGCTCTTCTGGAGTGGAAGAGGTAGCGTTTCTTTTGACAATGATAGAACCAGAAGCTTCTTTTCTGTGACATGATGTTGGCTGGGTTCTGCCCTGATCAGTCCACCTTGATTGTCCTGCTGGCCTGGGTCTCTCGAGAGGCCAGTGTGTCTTTCTGCCTGCCGTATCCCTGCACTCCAGCCTTTTATTGGTCAGGGTGCTACCTTTGTGACAGCTCAGACTTTGTGAGTCATCGGTGTCCACTGGGCCCTGATCAGGACTGGCCTAGAAATGTCTGTGATAGGAATCCGGTCTCTCTGCTGAAAGGACTCTCTTTTTCAGGGAACTCTTAACTTTGTATCAGTACTAGACTTCAGCATTCTACCTAAAAATGTGTTTCAATGGAAAACTGCTCCTTGTCTATAGGACACAACTCCCTGTTATTTGATTCTAGCCTCACACTATCTTTGAGCCCTTTTACATCCTTTTGTAAGTTGTAGGTCGCTGATAGATACCCACAACCTCCAGTGGAGGCTCAACTGTCCCCTTCATACGATAATCAAACCAGTTTTGCCCCTGTTTACATATTCATCTTACTATTCCTGGTCAATATTCCTGTTTCTGTTCTTTGGTTTCTCTTGTCAACTAGTTATAATATCTGCCAAGTTCCTTACGTGATAAATAAAATGTTTTAATATGTGTTCCTATCTGGGTAAGTGGTATGATTTTATACTTGCTTGATAATTACCTTTAAGTGTTTTGGAAGACACACCCATATGTCCAATTATTTCACCTATCAGAGCCAGGTAACTACAATGACAGAGAAGTAACCCACATGAACATTTAAGGCCCAGGCATGTCTTTTCCTGGCTCTCCAATGTGAATTCAATGCATCAGTAACACATTGTTGACTCTTTTTATAATTTTTTGTTTTCTTCTCTACTGATTTAATGTTTCTGTTGTGTTTTTGGCTCATTTACAGCCAATAAGCTATTTCCTGCTATTGATAGCCATGGTTGGTAATTGGGTTTTCAGTTTTCTTTTTCTTTTTTTATTAAGGTAAAGTCCACATAACAAAATTCACCATTTCAGCCATTGTAAGTGTATAATTCAGCGTTTTTTAAAAAATATATTCACAATGTTGTGAGAGTATCAGTTCAAATTCCAGAATAGTTTCAGCACCCCCAAAAGAAACTCCATACCCTTTAAGCTGTAAGGCCTTATTCCTCTCTCCCCACCAGCCTCCGACGATCTACTTTCTGTCTCCATGGGTTTACCTATTCTAGATATTTTACATAAACGGACTCATACAATAAGGGGCATCTTGTATCTGGTTTCTTTCACTTAGCATGTTTTCAAGGTTCATCCACATTATAGCATGTATCAGTACTTCAATTCATTTTTAAGGCTGAAAAACAGTCCATTTTATGTATATATCACATTTTCTTTATCTCTTCATCAGTTCATAGACATTTTGGTTTTTTCTACTTTTGGGCTATTAAAAATAATGCCGCTATAAACATTTATGTACAAGTTTTTGTGTTAACATATGGCTTCAGTTTTCTTGTACATATAACCTAAAAGTGCAATTGCTTGGTCATGTGGTGAGAATTTGTATTTATGATTTGCCATTTGAAGATCTCTCTAGATTGCTGGTTTGTACAGATCTAGTTCCCATGGGGTGAGAGACAACACAGAATCTGGTTCATCAGTCTTTTTGTCTATTTTTGAGCTCACATCAATGAAGAATTTCATACCCTCTGGGAGGAGAAGAGCTATTTGATATCTGTACCAGGGAGGTTCACTGTTTCTGTGTTTATACTTGACCTGTTCCTGAAATTGTAGAATTGAAGCTATAAGCTCTACTTCTCCGTGCTTGTATGTCTATGTGCCTGTAATTCAGAAATGCCTTCACCTCTGATTGTGTATGTAAAGTTTTCCTACACAGTATTAATATAGTAGATTATAAATTATCGGAAATTAAAGGGGCCTCTGTTCTGACTGGCATATCTAGATAAACAATTGCTTACATAAATTGAGTATTCCTAAAATTTCCTGAAAATAAGGAAACTGAATTTCTGACCCTTTAAATATACTCCATTATAAAAATGGAGTATAAAAAGATTCTTCCATAAAACAACTCAGATTCATTTTAAGAATTTAAATTCATATAATTTAAATATTTGGTGAAAAGGATTAGTTTCATCTTTAGTGTTTAATGTAAAGGAATATGTTCTCTCTCATTTACCAGTGTCAAGTATAACACAAACACACTTTTTTTGTCCTTGGGAATGTTTTTCCTTAACTTACACAGGTTTACTGATCAAATAAAGCAGCATTACTTTTCGTTACTATTTAACATTATGAAGATATAAATTCATTTTTAACCAAATTGAACCATCATTCAAGCCACCTTTTATTTCCACAGTAATAAGGTTTTGCAGCTTGCAGAAAGTTCAAGACAATATGAAAAGGAACACAAATCTGTGTTAAAAGTTTGCCAAATCTGGCTCAGGTTTGATGGGTTCATTCATAAAATTATAAAACAGAGTTTGTGGTTCCTTTAGAATGAAATACTACAGTGATACAAACCTAAAATTTGGTGTCCTCTCTGAAAATAGTAAAGTCCTTGTAGTATTGTTCTGCTCTTAATAAGACGTTGTTAAAAAGTTCGCTCTTCATCTTTTATGGTAGTATGTTCAAAAAGAGATTCTATATCGCACCAAAATGACACTACACATTCTGTTTCTAATTTACAGGCTCACTTACCTCTTAAGATAAACAAATACCCTACGATACTGTAAGTGTTAAGGATTTGTGTTTATTTAAATACTGAGTTTATCAAATACTGTATTGTCCCTTTTATCAAAAGATAGCCTTGATACAACCATTTGTGTTTACCTGGGTGCCTACTGGTGATTCCTCAAGGCCGGCTTCCCCTCTATCGATGTACTTCCTGCTCAATTCTGCCTTAGGTGGGATACTCCTTCCACTCTTGGCCCTCCTGGTAGATTCCTCCCTAGGCTGATGGACTGTACTCTCATGCACCTCTTGCCGTGCCCTCCCTTAGGCTGGCTGCACCTTCCACACCTGCACTTCTTGCCATATCTTCACCTAGGACAGATGCACACTCCACCTTCCACTTCCTTCAATGTCCTGCTCTAGGCTGAAGCCTCCCCATCCTCTGCACTTAGCCTCTTCACACCTAGTTGCTCTCTTAACTCGTGGGGTACCTGCTGGATCCTCCTTAGACTGGCTGTCCCACCATGATGAACTTAGAACCGAGCCCTCCCCTAGCTGCACCTTCCAGCCACACACCTCCAGCTGAGTTGTCTCCTAAGTGAATGCTCACTCTCCCATACTTCTCCTGCTGAGTCCTACCCTGGGCTGGCTGTAACCTCCACCCACGCATCACCTAACAAGTATGGCCCAAGGTTGACTACACCCTCCATCCATGCACCTCCTGGTCAGTCTTCCCCTAAACAGAATACTGCCTCCATTCATGCACTTCCAGCCTATTCCTCCTCTAGACTGGCTGAAACCTCCACCTTTGCATCTCCTTCCGAATCTTCCTCTAGGCTAGCTGAAACCAACACTCATGGACTTTCTGCTGGGTCCTCCCGTACAATGGCTACTTTCTGCACTGATGCCCCTCCTTTACTTCTCCCTCAGGCTAGATGCAACCTCTTTGGCTGCATAGATTGTCAGTTTATCTGTCAGTTTATCCTCTAGGGGGAAATTCCAATCCTCACGCAACTCCTGCTGAGTCCTCCTTGAATGGATGCTTCCTTTACCCATGAAGCTCCTGCCATTTCCTCTCCTAGGCTGACTGCACTCTCCAACTATGAAGCACTTGCCACATCCTCCCTTGGGCTAGCATAACCACCCACTGATACACTTTCTATCAAGTCTTCCCTTAACCTAAATGAGTCCTCTTTTCATGGATCTCCTGCTTAGTCCTTGCCTAGGCTTGATTCTTCTCTCCCACTATGTACTTCCTGATGGCCTGAGCCTAGGCTGGCTCCACCCTGCGCCACACAACACGTGCTGTGCATCCTCAACCATACACACCCGGCCATATCCTCCTCTCAGCTAGGCAGTCCCTCCACCCATACACCTCCTGCCGGACTCTGCTTTAGGATGGGTTCACCTTTGTCCATTCATGCATCTCTTCCTATTCCTCCCCAGGTTAGGAAGTCACTAAAACCCTATACCTTCTGCTGTGTCCTCCACCAATCTGATGATACCCCTCACCCATGAGCCTCCTGCTGAGTGCTCACCTAGGGTGAGCGAGTCTCATTCTAGACTGGATGCTTTCTTCACTCATGCATTTCTTACAATGTCCTCCCCTCTGTTGTCTGCTCCTTCTGCCCAAGCTCTTCCTGCCTGGTTTTTCTCCAGGCTGGTTGAACGCTCTATAACACGTAGTTCCTGCTAGGTCCTCTTTTACATGCCTGCGTTCCATCCATGCACTTTCTACCAGGTCCTTCCTAGGATGGCTGTACCCAAGTACCTCTGACTGTGTCCAACCCTAGGATGGATGCTCCCTGGACCCATGCACATATTGCTGACTCCTCCTTGAGGCTGTCTGCACCCTCCACTCATACACTTCCTTTAATGTCACCCCCTAGGTTAGATGCTCCCTTCACCTATTTACGTCCTGCGCCGTCCTCGCCAAACCTGGCTGATACCTTGACTCATGCATTTCCTGCTGGGTCCTCCTTACACTGGCTGCTCCCACTACCCGCGACCTTACAGCCAGATATGCCCCACACTCACCCCACCCTTGCAACTCCCGCCAAGACCTCCCCTAGGGTAGATGCTCTCTCCAGCCATGCACTTTCTGTCATGTCCTTTCCTGGGCTACATGTTCCTTCCATCTATGCACTGCCTGCCCATTCCTCCCCTTGGCTGGCTGCACGCTCCCTAGTGCATGCACCACTTGACAATTCCTCTCCCTAGGTTGAGTGTACCCTGCTCCCTTTCACCTTCTGCCGAATCCTGTCTTATTCTTGCTGCGCCCTGTATCTATATACCTCCTAAAGATTCCTCCAGCCATGCACTTTCAGCCCATTCCTCTAGCTGCACCCTCCATGTTTACAGATCTTTTTGATTCCTCCAATACTTTGGCTGCATCTTCCATGCACGTAGTACCTGCTGGATCCTTGCGTGGAATGGCTGCTTCCTACACACGTGAACTTCCTACCAATCCTACCTTAGGCTGAATACTACACTTCTGCCCATGAACCTTCTCCTCCCTCCACTGATTCTCATGCTGTTGGTTCTCTAAGGAGACTGGAATACTCCCTCAAGCCTTCTGCTTCCTGCCATTCCACGCTTTTTGACTGCATGCTCCCTCCACCCATGCACCTCCTGCCTAGTCTTCCCTAGGCTTCCTGAATTCTCCAGATGTGCACCTGCTGATGATGGGCCCCACAGCACTTCCTGCTGGTTCTCATAGGCTCACTGCCTATTTTACCCATGCACTGCCTGCAGGCCTTCCTCCTAAGCTGGCTTCACTTTCCTATCTTGTAACTATTTCCATTTCTTCCTCTTGGCTAGATTCCCCCTCAACCAATGAATAGCCCACTTGATCCTACTATAAGCTGGATGTTTTCTCCACCCATGTGTTTTTTGTAATTTCCTCCTTTCTGCTGGGTCTTCCCTCTTCCCATGTGCTTCCATATATGTTGGTCCCTTGGATGGCTGCACTCTCCACCCATGGATCATCTTTCAATACCTCTCCTTGGGTGGTTGCGGTGTACACATCTGTGTACCCTGACATGTCCTATCCCAGGCTGGCTTCACCCTCCACTCATGAACTTCTGGTCTTCTCTTTGGCTGTATGCTCCCTCCACCCATGATCTGCCCACTTGGTCCTACCATAGGCTATATGTTCCCTCCTCCCTTGCATCTCTTGCTGAGACCATACTTAGTCTGGATGCTTCCTCTTCCCATGCACATCCTGGTGTATTTTTAACTCCAGCTACACACTTCCTACCTGATCCTCCAATAGCCTGGCTACACCTTTCACCATGCACTTCCTGCCATAACTTTCCCTGTGCTGGCTGGAACCTCATTCATGCATCTCTTGCTGGCACCCTATAAGCTGGCTTCATTCTATACCTATACCCTTCCATATGGTGCATGATCTCTCCACCATTCACTTCTTATTGATCCTCCCCTAGGCTAGCTGTACCATGCACACAAGCAACTACTGCAATGTGCTGCCTTAGGCTGGCTGCCCTGTACAATAATGGGTCTCCTCCAGATTCTTATCCCAAGATTCAGGCCTTCTCCACCCATGCACATCTTACCATGTGCTCCTTTAAGCTGTCTGTAACCACCTTAACGAACTCCCAAAGCCTCTCCTAGACTGGATGCTCTCCACCTACGTACTTACTGCCAGAAATCCCCTTTGGATGGCTCCCCCCACACCACACACCAGGCATGAAGGCTAACCTAGTCCCTCCCTAGACATAAAGTTCTTTACATCCGTGAACTTTCTACCTACTCACCCCCTAGGCTGCCTTTACATATCACCTCCTTCCAGATCCTTCACACATCACCTCCATACAGAACTCATGCACCACTGGCCACGTCCTACCTATTCTGCCTGCACCCTCTGACGCACCTGCATCAGAATACTCTTCTAGCCTGCAATCTTTGTCCATCTATTCAACTCCATAGGCTAGCTCCAGGTTTTCCCTAGGCTAGCTACATGATTCACTCATGCACTTCCTGTGGCTTTCCTTATGCTAGATATAAACTCCCTGACTGCACCTGACACCAGGTTCTCCACCAGGCTAGCTGCTCCCCTCTCCCATGAGCTACATTCTGGTCTACCACTTGGCTGGATGCTCACTCTACCCATAAACCACCTACTTGTCCTGCCATAGGATGAATATCCCCCCCACCCCCACCCAGGCACCTTTGGCCAAGCTCTCATCTAGTCTGAATATTCACTTGTCCCAGATCTTGCTGGTTTCTGACAGAGGCTGGCTGCAACCTCTAATGCTGCGTATTCTACCCGGTCTTACCACAGCCTAGCTACACTTTTAACTCATGCACCTTCTGGCACAATTTCCCCTACACTAGCTGAAACCTCATCCATGCATCTCATGCTGGAGGCATTCTACACCCCTGCTCTGCCTGCAATATTCTTCCATTTCAATTTTCACTAACAATACCACCAAGCAGGATGAATTGAGAAGCACATTCTCTGAACTAGAACAAGGTAGATGTTCCCAAAGATGGTATGAACCTAATTCCAGGCTTCCAGGCTACAGTGGCCAGCAGAACATGACTCTTTTCCCCACCACAAGAGAACCAAACCATGAACCAATCATAGTCCTCTCCCTTCTTTCATCTACTCCCTCTTCTGCTTTATTCAAGGACTTTACCTCCCAACTCATGAAACTCAGAAGAAAATAGCAGGAAACTAAAGGTGATTATTTGCATCCAAATACGTTTGGTTGCCTGAGAAACAAATGTGAACAAGGGCAGATATAAGAAAAGCTCTGAATGTAGTGCATGCTACAGAGGACAATATTTCATATAGTTTCATATATTTCAAAAAAGAAGTGCATCTGAATTACTTGCTAATTTGTGAGAACCTGAAAATTCCCACTTCTGGATATTCCATATTGATCCAGGTGTCATACAACTTTTAGATTTAGTCCTCAGAAAGCTCACATGATTAATGTCAATATTCAGTTCACTTTGACCCAGGTCCAGGCTATGGGAACCTGTCTGAACACTAATGAGAGAGATGTTGGAGGAGGAAAGCTTAGAGTTCTAAAGCTCAAATAAGCATAGATTATAATGGAAAGGTTGTAGTAAAAATAAAAGTTAAGCCTGGAAAGAGTTGGCCAAACTGTTAAAAGCATGAAACATATATAAGTAAAATCATTTTCATACACTGAGTATTTCAAAATTAAAAGCAGAAATAAGATCATGTAAAATGCCTGCGTTTACTTTTTTGAATTTTTATTTACTTGAAAAATAGAATAAAATTGTCCTCATTATAAACCTCTTGACTTTATATTACAAGATACTATAGGAATCTGTTTATCTTAACCCAAACACATATGGAAATTTTAGACTACATTATATTGTAAGCAAAAAGAGTACTAGCTACAAGTCGTATACTTGCTTAGTTGTACATGTGACTTGAGTCAAATCTGCGTCAGCTCCAGGCTTGGTTATGCAAGAAGGTGCCAGCTGTTATTGAGATCTCCAGTGGGAGTGCCTCCCTTCCTAATCTATGTGAATAATGCTGCCTGCAGTGCAAATAAATTCCCATATAAATGAAGAAATCAAGTTCCTGGGGACTTCAAAAAAGAAATCAGGAGCAGAAAAATGAGAAGGTGGCAGCCTAAATTCAAGAATTTGATTGACAAGAAAGAGAATTTCTGGACAAGGATTACAGTTCTAAAGAGATGGAACAATTTCCAAATGCCATAGATCTGCCCATTATCTTGACATCTTTCTTATAACTAGCCATTTCTAGAAATTGGGTCAAACCACATACACAGTAAAATGCCATAATATGAAATATACAGCTCAACATAATGTTTTTGAGATTCACTCTTATTATTACCGAGAATTGCAAAAAACATAAAACAAAAACCCTCTTGGTACATAACTCAATTTAAACCCCTGCACTAAGAGAATTACCCAAACTCTAGCATGGCTTCTAAGCGCTTAAGGCCATGTCCCTAGGATGACTCCAGTCTCCCTTAAAATGCCTGCCTGAGAAAGCTCAAGACTGTCAGGAGAATTTGCTGTTTGTTTCAGCTAAAAGCTGGTAATAGGCAGATAGGCTCATAACCCTCCCCCCCACCCCCACCCCCACCCCCCTTAGAGCAATTACTTTAGAAAGCTTGCAATTATAAATCCTTTCTCTGCTCCTTTGAGATATAAATCTTCCAACACCTAGAACTGTCTCCTCAATGACTTGAGAGCCATTTCTTTGAAATGCACACATTCAAGGAGATGAATTTTAATCCTGGTCTCAGTCTCCATGGGAGGGTAAGGTCCTAACTTTAGTGGGTACCTTGCTCCAATCTGTACCATTGGCTCTTTTCATAAAGGTATGAGAAGTTTGTTTCTCCTCTGGATGAGCCCCAATTAGTAAACCCAGATGGCCTCGTCGTACGGACCGTCGTACGGACCAAATCCCCCCTTAATGCCCTCAGTGCCTTTTCTTTAGCACACCCCAGCCTTTAAAGTCTCCTGCCTTTTGTTTTTGTGGAGTTAAATTCAGGTGACACTGTGTTCTCTCTCCTATTGCAATAGTTATTACTGAATAAAATTTGTCTTCACTGCTTTAACTAGTGCCTCTCTTTGTTCATCTTTCACCTGAGAATATTCGTACTTTCTATTCCCTTTTAAAGGGACAGTTCGTCCCATGATTTCTCCATGGCTCATTCCATCAATCCTTTAAAATTTCTACTCAAAGACCACTGTTTCAATAAGACTTTTCTTGCCTGCTCAATTTAGATTATCCTGTCCCATCCCCAAGTAGACAGTGTTTTTCACATTATCCTATTTTTTTTCTTTTTTGCATGCATGCATCATTCTCTGGAATTAGCTTGCCCATTCCTTTGCTTACTTGTTTCTTTTCTGTCTCTTTCCACTAGAATATAAACTTCATGAAACAAAGGCCCTTGTCTGTCTCTATCACTATTTTATTCTCAGTGCCTGGATATCATAGCAAGTTGCTGAATAAATGAAGTATGTAGACTTGCATGGGGAATCATTATCACTTAAGTCTAAAACCAATTTATGTTTGATTTAAAAATCACTTTCCATTATTCTGCTGATTTAATATGATTATTTCTCTTCTCATATCTCAAAACGTGTTAGCTAAATCTCAAATCAGGAAAAGAAGGAAAAATGATCCATGGGTCTACATTCCTATGAAATAATCATAAGATCTAAAAAACAAACAATAAGATATGGAGAGCACAGAGAAGGGGAAAGAGAGAGAGCCCGCTGATTATTTTTATCTTTTCATTTGCCATCAATAGGTGACATGAAAAGTTTTGCCAAATGATAATGTCATGAGTTAAGATCTACTGTGCTAGAAAGAAATGAAGCCTGCTATTGAAATTAAGGGTATTTGACTAGAGCAGAAGTATTCTTTCTAATTTTTGTCTACAGCTTTGAAAAATTAATAAGTTTATTAAAGCAAGGTGTGGTATAATAAAGAATATATCTGGTATTCATTGTCTACCACCCCATCCCTGCCGTTCCTGGCACAGAACTTGAAAAAAAAAAAAAAAAAAAAACCCTTGAAATTTCCTGAGTGATAGGACTGTCTTTGTGATCCTAATGAGGTGACTCACGGTGGGCCCCTAGGTAGCTTTAGGATGGGGGCTGGTCACCAGAAAGACCAACCACCATGTGAGTAGACTGTTGGAACTCTGGGCCAGTCCAACCTCCAGGGAAGGTAGTGGGCTACAGATTGAGTTCAATCATGTAGCTAATGATTTAATCCATCAGGCCTCCGTAACGAAACCTCAATAAAAACTCTGCAGTTGAAAGCTAAGTGGAACTTCTTGGCTAGTGAACACACTGATGTGCAGGGTTGGGGGTGAAGAGCCCTTACTCCATAGGGAGAGGGTATGGAAATTCTGCATTCTAGACCCTATCAAACCATGTCCTGTATATACCCTTTATAATAAAACTATGACCATTAAAATAGAGCTTTCAGCAAGCTCTGTGAGCTGTTCCAGTGAATTATCGAACCTGACCAGGTCACGTGAATCCTCAGATTTATAGCTCGCTGCTCAGAAATGGGGTGGTCCCTGAGAATTGTTTGCTGGTGTTTGAATTAAGAACAATCTTATGGAGGACTGAACCCTTAAACCTGTGGAGTCTAATGCTAACTCCAGGTAGCTAGTGTCAGAACTGCATTGCAGTGTATCTGCTTAGGGTAGAAATAGAGCACAAAGGTTTTAGTTTTCTCTTAGACGTATAAGATGAAAAAGTCTATATTATCAGACATAATTTATGTAAATGATTCCCATTCAGCTTTAGAGACACCAAAAGTCTAGCAAGTGGTGACTTTCTTCTAAGATTCAGAATTCAGGGTACTTTTTAAGTAGTAAAAAGTACCCTGCCAGTTAGACTCAAACCCTGGCCTAAATAGGGACCAAAGTAAATAGCAAAAGGGTTTTCACTGCTATGTAGAAACACGGCACTTCTCTAATTTTAATTTTTAAAAAATGTACAGAAAAGATGATCCAGGTGATTTCTATCGCATAAAGCTTTTGGGTGTTGCCATTAAATTGTATGGCAAATACTCAAGAAACAAGCTGAGGACTGGAAAACATCCATAAAGAGGGCTCACTGTGTGCAAGTTGGGCTTTATGGGACATAATCAACTCTTGGTTATTGCTCTGTGCTCCAATATTAGCTCCCCCAAAGCCACAGAATCTTGCTGAGTGCTATATCTGTAGACCTCTTAGGAGCTGGCCTGGACACATTCAGTAGATTCAGCAGACAAGCACTTCTTACTTCATCTTAGCCAAGTCCCATCCAGAGTTAAACAGGGATTCAGTTCCTTAAGAAAAATTATTTCTGTTGTGAGAGTCACTCACTGTTTTTGCTTTTGTTTTTGAATTTAGTAGATTGGATCAATGGATTGGTTGAAACAATGGGCTAGAATTATCAATTTAAAAAGACAATAGCATTTCAGGAAAAGCAACTGACTGTTATAGAATTCATCTTGAACACAATTGGGAAGTGTAAATTTAGAATTCAGTCCTTCCTGTATTTGCTTTCATTGTTATCTCTTCTCAACTCTGAGGTTTAGAGATCTGAGTCTCCCAACACCCTCCTAGAAGAATTTATGCTCGGAACCCACAATTTTTCTCGTCATCCTCTTCACCTATCCATACTCTTGTTGAATTTGTGACTATTTCTCACTAACTGTTTGAAGAAAAAACCTTCCTGATGTACTAAATGACAAGAAAGTGCTTATTATATATCAGAAAAGGCTTTCAAACTAATAGCCACATTTTGGGATAAGGGGAGAGATAGGAGGGACTTTGTGAGATTGTGTCCTTCAAGTCAGAATTTCTCAAACAATAGCATGCAACAGAATCACCTGGTTTACAGCACAGATTCCTGGGTCCGACCCCTAGAGTTTCTGATCCAGTAGGTCTGGGATGGGCTTGAGATTTGCATTTCTAGTTGAGACTGATGCTGCTGATCCAGGGACCATGCCTTGAGAACCACTGCTTTAAATTAACCTGGCTCATTGCCTCATTTGTCTAGGCATACAAACGCCAGTGTAAGCAATACTCCAGCATTTTCTATCCAAACTTTCTAGCCAAAATTTGGGATTTTATACCCCCTTCATTGTAATAGTCTCAAGCTGCTATTGGGACAAGAGTATTAGGTTGGGTTAAGATCTGTATTTGGTGTCTGCTCAGCTACTCACCGGCAGTACTGTCATGAAAATTTTCTTTTAAATCTCTGAGCCTCTGTTCTGTATTGTAACAAGCAGAAAATAAATCGAGGTACTCAACTTCATTGTGGGATTCAAAACATAAAACACATGCGAAGATGCTGGGTAAATTATCAAGTGCCCTACAAATGGTATACAGTTGGCCCTCTGTATCCATGGATTCAGAAACCGTGGGACAGAGGGCCAACTGTACTACACCAGTTTATATAAGGGACTTGAGCATCTGTGGATTTCGGTCTCTTCAGGGGTCCTGGAACCAATTCCCGCAGATACTGAGGGATGACTACAATTGTTCTAAAGTAAGTGGTTGCCCAAGTTAGCTATCAGAATGAAAAGGCACTCTACCAGGTGCTGGGCATGTATCACTGAACAAAACAGGAAAAAAAAAAAAAAAAATCCCTGTCCTCACAAGAGTTTACTTTCTACTGGGTTTATAATCTGGATTTAAATCCAATCCCCAAATCTTTATTTTATATGGAAGAATGAAATGTGTTTATTCTCAGGAGGAATAAATTCTAATTAAGTCAAAATTTCTCAAAGATTTTTCCCAGAAAATCTCCATCAGAATCTCTTAACATGCTTGTCCAAAGATTAATGGGCTCCACAGCAGGCCCACTCAATTAAACTCTAGAGGGTGGGGCGCAGTAACTTGAACATTCTTAGCATGAATGCCCCCTAACCTTTCAGAGGATCTGTCAAACTAAAGAGATTACATTCAAATAGTGCAGGAGATTCAGTTCTTTTGTTCAAGCTAAAGTTTGAGATCTGCTGTGCAAACCAAAGAGATAAGCTCACATGGTGGAGTTTCAGGCACCACCAGCTGCAGCGATGTTTCCTAAACTTCCTGATAAAATCACCCAGAGGCACATGTTAATACTGGAGTTTCCCAGACTCATTTCACACAGGTTCGGATCTAGTGGGTGTGGGATGGGCCCACAGGTGATTCTTGGGTTAACAGTAAAGTTTAGGAAATACAGCACTTCAGGATAAAAGAGCAAATCAGGGACATTTTGAAACATTCCATGCTCAGGGAAAACTATCCAGGAGTGATGTATTAGGCCCTCTTATTTTTCCCCCATTTTAGTGACGTTTTTCCTAACATGAATTTGCCCCTTTGACCTCTGTGTTTTCTCTCTCTGCTGGGTATCTATTTAAATTGCAGCTATGTGAGCCCTGGGTATGAAGGATCAAGATTTCATCATAAGAGTCTTCATTAGATCTTCATGGGTGGAGACTAATCTTATCAACCCAGTACCCACCTAGGGCCTCTCCCCAGTAGGTGATCAATATATATTTACTCAATACTAGCCTGGTTGATAGTATTCTGAGGGGTTAGAAGGTGTTTGGCTCTAATTTAGACCACATCTTGCAATCCTCCTCTGACCCTGCAGTCAATTGTTTACCCTTCAGTGAATGAAGCACCAAGCATCAGTTCCTTTGCAGATCACCCTGGAACACCTCTTGATTCTCCCTGATGTCTCCTCTGCTCCCCTCACTCAACAGACAAGTACAGAGTAGAGCAGGTGGGCTGACAAATGGAGATCAGAGCTCTACTTGAAAGAGATTGTGCCTTTTAATCTGGGGGGCTGTTGATGTCAAGCTGGTTATGGCGCCATTGTAATAACATTTTAGTATTAAAAGTGTGCTGTTTGAAGCAAATACATTTATTTTGAAATTTTTGATACTTAAAAAAGTCAATAACCACCTCCTTTCCTCTTTATCAGTAGGGCAAACTGAGGTTTGATATTATACACGTGAGATAAATTTGGGGAAAAGATATAGGGTAAAAGACCAATACATCTAGCAAGTTCAGAAGAAGGAAACACAAAAGCAATGTGTGTTGAAGATACCGTTTATGAAAACCTCTCATGGTTTTTGTGAGCAGAAACCATGACTGAGCATAGTGAGAGAAGACGCAGCTCAGATAAGGTAGGAAAGTTTGACAGGTGGGGACAGAACCTCTAAGGTAGTCAGTCCCATGAGAGAATTCAAGCTCTTACATGGAGAGACTATGTGATCTTCGGCAAGTCACCAATGCCTCAAACATTAACAAAATGTTTACATATACATGTAAATATTTGTGAGAATAAATGGCAATCCATCTTCCCTCCCCTTTAACTGAAAGAGTATCAGAGATGAATATTTGGAAAAGGAATAATACAGAACAGATATGAATTGCAAACTTTCCCCACTTAGTTCTTTTGGCTGGCAATTAAAACGATATAAGGCAGATTAACAGGAGAAAATCAGATTTATTACATGCACACAGAGAATCCACATAAGCATGAAGAATTCCAAAGACAGCAAGGCCAGATGAGGTATATATATTATTCTGGACTAAGAGAAGGAGGTAGAGGTCTGAGATCTCAAAAGGAAGCAAGCTAATTCACAGGGAGATAAAAAGAGTGAATGTTTGGTAAACAAATGTTTGCTGGGCATCCAAAGACAATGGGACACAGAGAGGACACTTATCAAATGGGCTTTGCTATGCTTCTCTCTGTCTACCAACTTTATTATAGTTACCTATGGGGATAGCGCCTTCCAGGGACAGGCCTCTTATCTTAAATTCTTTTAGGCAGTGAGAAGGAAGTACAAGGCTCTTCTTGAGTCTTTTGGGCCTTGCTTATTTTCAGCTCAAAATAATTCACATGCCAGAGTGGCACATCTGGGGGTGGCCTTCCCTGAGACCCATCACTGGTCTATTAGCACAGAAAATATAGCCAATGTCAGTCATCAGCAATGATTTCAGTTAAGCAAAGTAAACCAATCTCTATCCCAGTTGAAAATCGTTCAGCTATTAAAGTTACCATACGTTAAAACAAACAAAAAAAAGAAACAAGCAAAACAAAAAAAACACCCCCAGACCTGTTTATCACAAAAGAGTTTTCTAAATAGGTTCTTTGTTTGTCACTGCATTTAGAATTAGAATTTAATTTGCATTTATCTCATGATTAAGCCTTTTGGAAAATACGTTGACATTTCAATAAATTTTGAGTAGCCTTAAAGCAGAATTTCTTACACAGACTCTGAGGAGTTCATTAATCCATATCCTAAAGGACTCTGTGCCCTTGAGTAGAGACTTCCCTACATTTTTCATGCAAAAAGTCAGCAATACGTCCAAGTGCACAACGTATCAAGATGTAGGCTTGGCAAGAAAACATTGGTAAAACCCAGTCCCATTCACCAAATTTAATTTAATAGTTTGTTTTATGCTGGTAGGTGGGGGCAATTAACAGACAAAGGAATTGCTCAGAACCACACAGTAAATCTGTTTTATTTCAGTCATGTATTCCTGAATATGCTCTCATCTGACAAAAAACTGATAGGGAGGGTGGGAGGGAGATGCAAGATGGAGGAGATATGGGGATATATGTATATGTATAGCTGATTCTTCACTTTGTTATACAGCAGAAACTAACACACCATTGTAAAGCAATTATACTCCAATAAAGATGTTAACAAAAAACAAAACCTGACAACATAGTTCTACCCAGTTTTCTTCATTTCTGTTTTATCCAATACATTGGTAATATGCACAAACAAAGGTGAAGGCTTATTTGCAAACATGAATAATTTCAAGTGACTTGGGATGCAGGCTTCAAAGAATTCACATAAATTCAGAGTTCATAACTTGAATGAATGCTTAGCTCTGGTCTCTCTTTGGTAACTGTGATACATATTCCACCTTCACATATAAAACAGATAATAAGTAAGATTAATAGATTAGGAAGAACATTCATCTCTGCTAAATAGGTCAGTGTCATTCTGAAGACTATACGTACAAACAGGAAGTCAAAGCATGCATTTAAACAGGTAAAACTATTCTGGTCACTAATGCCAGTGTGGTGGAGGGGAGGGGATGTGGAGCGTTTCCTCACACCAATAAGCAGTTCTCCAGACACCAGCTGGGTGTCCTACAACTCAACTCAATTCTGACACTACCAACCTTGAAATAGCATCAGATTCCACGGGTTAAGGGGTCAGTACTACAAGACTGCCACCCTCCCTACTTCGGATGTCAGTTGCAAGCCCACCTGTGCTTCTGACTGACTGGCTATAGATCTGAGGTTCCAGTGACCCCCTCCTTAGGTCCAATTAATTTGCTAGAATGGCTCACAGAACTTAGAGAAACATATTACTTACTAGGTTGCTGGTTTATTACACAAGGATATAACTCAGGAACAGCCAGATGGAAGAGATGCATAGAGAAGAGTAAGTGGGATGGGGCACGAAGCTTCCTTGCTCTTTCCAGGTGCGCCACTCCCACCACACCTCCACGTGTTCTGGCTATTCAGACAGTCTTTAGTTTGCCTAGATGTGCTGTTCTTCCTGCCAGCATCTTTTCCACATTGTCCATGATGTAATCATCAAATTTCATTAGAATTTTTTATGAAAGAAAGGTACACAATGTCTATACATTGTCTTTGATTTGTCAGTCCACAAAACTAGCCGTAAGGTTTTTGGGATGATTATTTCTTATAATCTAATGCCAACTCCTATTAGCACTGTCTGCTTTCATAGCTCTATCTGTACCTGAATTTAATGTGCCCATGGTCATACACACACAGGAATTATTATATCACTTTAAGTAGTTGGTTTCAATCATACAGACATGTCCTTGTTTTCCTAGTTCCTTGGTTCCTGATGAGTGTGTGTGTGAAAAAGGACTTGAAACACTGAAACAGTTTAGATAGGAAACTAATGCACCAGAGACATTAAATTGTGAAACAAGAAATGGATTCTCCTCCTAATTCCAAATTATGTTGTTTTTCAAACTGAGCAGAATCCTGAGGGGTCACCCCAAGGACAAAGGCCCCTCCGAGTCCCCTGCCTCTTATTTGTAGAAAAGCTGAAGTCTTTCAGCTCCCCTGAGGCACAAAACAGCAGGTTCAAGCAGTTAATTATTAGGACAATAGAGTCACAGAATCTCTAGTTCCTCCTTAAAGGACCTAGGCAACAGTGATGCACATTCCTGAGTTGTTTTATAGACATTATAACTGCCACCAGAGGGAAAAAGCTAACCGCACGATGACCAGACTGTAGCCATGACATAAGCTGCTCCATCTTGAGCAGTACTAATCTATGGCTAGCACAATTCCAAGAACTGGCCTCAAGATAAGAGGATTAACACTATTGCTCATAATAATCGGTATCTTTGTGGGCATTAAAAAAATTCTGATTTGCTCTGCCCCTATATGTAAGTGGGCAACTGATGTTATCAGCAAGGAGATGCTACACACCCATGTCGACACCCTCCACTCAAAGACCTCAATGCCCTTTCTCAGCCTGAAGCAGCTACAGAAGATCGACCTTTGCCCCTGATCCCACAGAAATAGAATGTCTGACAGTGGGGATTTGTTAGCAGCCTCTAAAAGCTAAAAGATAATAGACTCCACCAAGCTATATTTTAACTTAGCCTTCACACCAGGTGCCTCCATGCTTCACTAACCTCCAGCCCAAGCATACCTCTCAAATCTTTTGATCATACGATGCCTTGTCTAACCTGCTGACACTTAGACTGAACAAGTAGGAATGATGAATAAGTGATTAATAATGGATGACTAGACTTCTTCCCCAGATTCCGCCTCAGTAATCCTGTGAGCAGACTGTCTGAACAAGATAGCATATAAAGAAAGATCACAAGAAGTCAACAAGCTTGTGAATGGATACAAAAACAAGACCCATATATACGCTGTCTAAAAGAGAGCCACTTCAGACCTAGGGACACACACAGACTGGAAGTGAGGGGATGGAAAAAGATATTCCACGCAAATGGAAATCAAAAGAAAGTTGGATTGGCAATTCTCATATCAGACACAATAGACTTTAAAATAAATACTATTACAAGAGACAAAGAAGACACTACATAATGATCAAGGGATCAACCCAAAAAGAAGATATAAAAATTGTAAATATTTATGCACCCAACACAGGGGCACTTTAATACATAAGGCATATGCTAACAGCCATAAAAGGGGAAATTGATAGTGACACAGTCATAGTAGGGGACTTTAACACCCCACTTTCACCAATGGATAGATCATCCAAAATGAAAATAAATACGGAAACACAAGCTTTAAATGATACATTAAACAAGATGGACTTAATTGATATTTACAGGATATTCCATCCCAAAGCAACAGAATACACTTTCTCCTCAAGTGCTCACGGAACATTCTCCAGGAAAGATCATATCTAGGGTCACAAATCAAGCCTTGGTAAATTTAAGAAAATTGAAATCATATCAAGTATCTTTTCTGACCACGACACTATGAGCCTAGATATCAATTACAGGAAAAAAAATCTGTAAAAAAAATAAAAACACATGGAAGCTAAACAATACACTACTAAATAACCAAGAGATCACTGAAGAAATCAAAGAGGATATCAAAAAATACCTAGAAACAAATGACAATGAAAACACGATGACCCAAAACCTATGGGATGCAGCAAAAGCACTTCTAAGAGGGAAGTTTATAGCAATACAATCCTACCTCAAGAAACAAAAAACATCTGAAATAAACAACCTAACCTTACACCTAAAGCAATTAGAGAAAAGAACAAAAAACCCCCAAAGTTAGCGGAAGGAAAGAAATCATAAAGATCAGATCAGTAATCAATGAAAAATAAAGGAAGGAAACAATAGCAAAGATCAATAACACTAAAAGCTGGTTCTTGGAGAAGATAAACAAAATTGATGAACCATTAGCCAGACTTACCAAGAAAAAAGGGAGAAGACTCTAATCAATGTAATCAGAAATGAAAAAGGAGAAGTAACACCTGACACTGCAGAAACATAAAGGATCATGAGAGATTACTACAAGCAACTATATGCCAATAAAATGGACAACCTGGAAGAAATGGACACATTCTTAGAAAAGCACAGACTTCTGAGACTGAACCAGGAAGAATTAGAAAATATAAACAGAACAATCACAAGCACTGAAATTGAAACTGTGATGAAAAATCTTCTAACAAACAAAAGCCCAGGACCAGATGGCTTCACAGGTGAATTCTATCAAACATTTAGAGAAGAGCTAACACCTATCCTTCTCAAACTCTTCCAAAATATAGCAGAGGGAGGAACACTCCCAAACTCATTCTATGAGGCCACCATCGCCCTGATACCAAAATCAGACAAAGACAAAACAAAGAAAGAAAACTACAGGCCAATAGCACTGATGAACACAGATGCAAAAATCCTCAACAAAATACTAGCAAACAGAAGCCAACAACACATTAAAAGGATCATACACCATGATCAAGTGGGCTTTATCCCAGGAATGCAAGGATTCTTCAATATACATAAACCAATCAATGTGATACAACATATTAACAAATGGAAGGATAAAAACCACAGGATCATCTCAACAGATGCAGAAAAAAGCTTTCGACAAAATTCAACACCGATTTATGATAAAAACCCCCCAGAAAGTAGGCACAGAGGGAATTTACCTCAACATAATAAAGGCCATATATGACAAACCCACAGCCAACATCGTTCTCAATGGTGAAAAACTGAAACCATTTCCTCTAAGATCAGGAACAAGACAAGGTTGCCCACTCTCACCAATATTACTCAAGATAGTTTTGGAATTTTTAGCCACAGCAATGAGAGAAGAAAAAGAAATAAAAGGAATCCAAATTGGAAAACAAGAAGTAAAGCTGTCACTGTTTGCAGATGACATGATACTACACATAGAGAATCCTAAAGATGCTACCAGAAAACTACTAGAGCTAATCAATGAATTTGTTAAAGTTGCAGGATACAAAATGAGTGCACAGATATCTCTTGCATTCCTATACTCTAATGATGAAAAATCTGAAAGAGAAATTAAGGAAACACACCGATTTACCATTGCAAAAACAGAATAAAATACCTAGGAATATACCTACCTAAGGAGACGAAAGACCTGTATGCAGACAACTGTAAGACAATGATGAAAAAAATTAAAGATGATATAAACAGATGAAGAGATATACCATGGTCTTCGATTGGAAGAATCAACATTGTAAAAATGACTATACTACCCAAAGCAATCTACAGATTCAATGCAATCCCTATCAAACTACAAATGGCATTCTTCACAGACTAGAACAAAAAATTTCACAATTTGTATGGAAATACAAAAGACCACAAATAGCCAAAGCAATCTTGAGAAAGAAAAATGGAGCAGGAGGAATCACGCTCCTTGACTTCAGACTATACTACAAAGCTGCAGTAATCAAGACACTACGGTACTAGCCCAAAAACACAAATACAGATCAATGCAACAGCACAGAAAGCCCAGAGATAAACCCACACACATATGGTCACCTTATCTTTGATAAAGAAGGCAAGAATATACAATGGATAAAAGACAGCCTCTTCAAAGAGTGATGCTGGGAAAACTGGACAGCTACATGTAAAAGAATGAACACTTCCTTACACCATACACCAGAAATAAACTCAAAATGGATTAAGGACCTAAATGTAAGGCCAAATAGTATGAAACTGATAGAGGAAAATATAGGCAGAACACTCTATGACATAAATCACAGCAAGCTGTTTTTTGACCCACATCCTAGAGAAATGGAAATAAAAACAAAAATAAATAAATGGGACCTAATGAAACTTAAAAGCTTTTGCACAGCAAACGAAACCATAAACAAGACCAAAAGACAACCCTCAGAACGGGAGAAAATATTTGCAAATGAAGCAACTGACAAAGGATTAATCTCCAAAATTTACAAGCAGCTCATGCAGCTCAATATCAAAAAAACAAACAACCCAATCCAAAAATGGGCAGAAGACCTAAATAGACATTCCTCCAAACAAGATATACAGATTGCCAACAAACACATGAAAGGATGCCCAACATCACTAACCATTAGAGAAATACAAATCAAAACTACAATGAGATATCACCTCACACCGGTCAGAATGGCCATCATCAAAAAATCTACAACCAATAAATGCTGGAGAGGGTGTGGAGAAAAGGGAACCCACTTACACTGTTGGTGGGAATGTAAATTGATACAGCCACTATGGAGAACAGTATGGAGGTTCCTTAAAAAAACTAAAAATAGAACTACTATATGACCCAACAATCCCACTACTGGGCATATACCCAGAGAAAACCATAATTCAAAAGGAGTCATGTACCACAATGTTCACTGCAGCTCTATTTACAATAGCCAGGACATGGAAGCAACCTAAGTGTCCACTGACATATGAATGTATAAAGAAGATGTGGCACATATATACAATGGAATATTACTCAGCCATAAAAAGAAACAAAATTGAGTTATTTGTAGTGAGGTGGATGTACCTAGAGTCTGTCATACAGAGTGAAGTCAGTCAGAAAGAAAAACAAATACCATATGCTAAAACATATATATGGAATCTAAAAAAAAAAAAAAAAAAGTGGTTCTGAAGAACCTAGGGGCAGGACAGGAATAAAGATGCAGATGTCAAGAATGGACTTGAGGACACAGGGAGGGGGAAGGGTAAGCTGGGACGAAGTGAGAGCGTGGCATGGACATATATACACCACCAAATGTACAATAGGTAGCTAGTGGGAAGCAGCCGCATAGCACAGGGAGATCAGCTCGGTACTTTGTGACCACCTAGAGGGGTGGGATAGGGAGGGTGGGAGGGAGGCAGACGCAAGAGGGAAGAGATATGGGAACATATGTATATGTATAGCTGATTCACTTTGTTATAAAGCAGAAACAAACACACCATTGTGCCTTCTGTGGGCAGACAGGGAAGGAATCCCCTCTCCTCATGCACCCCGGAACAATGGTATCTTGCCTCTTAGGCAGTTCCAGACTTTTCCTGGACTCCCTCCCGGCTAGCTGTGGTGCACTAGCCCCCTTCAGGCTGTGTTCACGCAGCCAACCCGAGTCCTATCCCTGGGATCTGACCTCCGAAGCCCGAGCCTCAGCTCCCAGCCCCCGCCCGCCCCCGGCAGGTGAGCAGACAAGCCTCTCAGGGCTGGTGAGTGCTGGTCGGCACCGATCCTGTGTAGGAATCTCTTCACTTTGCCCTCCGCACCCCTGTTGCTGCACTCTCCTCCGTGGCTCCGAAGCTTCCCCCCCGCCTACCCCCTATCCCCACCAGTGAAGGGGCTTCCTAGTGTGTGGAAACCTTTCCTCCTTCACAGCTCCTTCCCACTGGTGCAGGTCCTGTCCCTATTCTTTTGTCTCTGTTTTTTCTTTTTTCTTTTGCCCTACCCAGGTACGTGGGGAGTTTCTTGCCTTTTGGGAAGTCTGGGGTCTCCTGCCCACATTCAGTATGTGTTCTGTAGGAGTTGTTCCACATGTAGATGTATTTTTGATGTATTTGTGGGGAGGATGGTGATCTCCACGTCTTACTCCTCCGCCGTCTTGAAGGTCCCCCCGATATGATTCCAAATGCACTTGTTTGTAACAAAAATGAAGTTGTTTTTAAGACTGAAGTTGTTTTGATCTAAGAATGAAGTTGTTTTTATAAGTTGTTTTGATATATATGTAAAATTGTTGTGTCAGGATGTCTTCACTGACATTTGTAGTTGCCAATAACCGCTCAGTAGCTCAGCTTTTGATGGACACTGCTGGGGGTTTATCAATAAGAACATATGAAGTAGCAATTCTGGTGAGGGGACATTGAGACGATAAATACCCAGTGTTTGTGATGACTCTCAGAGTGCTTGGTCTGGGCAAGGCAACTCTTTGCTGATCTAAACAGCTCTCCAAAGAACTTGGGGCATTAGGTCCTGCTGTGGCAAGGGAGCCCTTTACCAGCAGTGGTGAAAACCTTGCAGCATCCACATAGAGATCATCTTGCCCAACACTGGCACCTTCCTTCCCTAGCAACATGCTCTAGCCACAAGGAATGTTCACCTTAGCACCGGCAGCTGGACATCAGCTTGTGGTTGGCTAAACCCACTCTACCAAGAACCAACTAGAAAGGTCCACCTCAACTAAATTTGGACTTTATTCCTTTCATCTTCCCCTTGCCTGGAACAATATTGTGATTAATCTATCATTGATTTGGAGTATCTTATTTCTTTATTGGCTTATTAAGAGACATTATCCTGTATGCTACTGGATTGTGACGTTATTACAATTCCTGCAGTGAACCTATGTTAAATAAAATGCTGGCAAAGACAATCTCAGTGTCTGAGTATAATTTTTTAAACAGAAAGAACAAAGTGTCACTCATCATCCCCTTAAACAAAGCGTTAAGTCGAAACCCACTGCAATTGCCTGGCCCTCTGACAATGTACCTTGAGGGAAATTCAGAATGGAAAAAAAAAGGATGAAGCATTCTGTGCTTTGGATATGGGTGTGAGAGAGTGAAGATGCACATCTAAGGAAGAATTTCAATGAACCAGATTCTTGCATCTTGCCTTACAGAGAAAAGCAGTAAAATCATTAACTCGAGATACCGCTGCTTTGTGATTAGCAGGAATCATTTTATGCTTCACTATATGTATTTCCCAGCCAAAACCAATTCATATATATCCTGGCTCCTCCCCCACCTCTTCAGAGCAGTTCCTCAGAGCTACTGAGAGGCTGTCTTCCAGGCTATAGACCTCAGTATGGTCGCTGAATAAAACTGAAACTCACTGATCTCACATTTTATGTGTTTGTGTGTGTGTCTTTTTTCTCAGTCAGCAATTTGCTGCCCCAAACAAAACACTTTGGCTTGCTCTCTCTTGCTCTTAGAAATAGTCCATTAGCTGATGAAAATTCAAGTATTTTCCCTACCATAATATCAACTTTATTTTCGTTCTACAATCTAAAGCAAACATCAGTATACCCTTTTCTAATTAAGTAGAAAAGGAAATCATATAAATTCTTGCGGCCATTTTGCTTAATAAATATGTTTTATCATATTTTGCTAGAAGGTATTTTATTTCTTTCTGAAATTCCAATTCCTTTTCTATCCTTTTTATCCACTGAATATTATTAAATTTGTAGAATTCAAATAGATGAAATAGTGACATAAGATACAGTTCTATGTTCTACATCCATCCTTTTCCTTCTGCTGGATGTTTGTTCACTTTCTTCAAATACATACCACACACTGTTTCAGACTTCTACTGGGCCTCAACCACACACTTCCATAAACATGTGAGTTATCTTTATTTTCTTTTTACAAAGAGCAACAATATTTTTGTTCACAGTAAAATTTTAGAAATTAGATTTACTTATTCATCGAGCACATATTTCCATCTACAATCTCTCTGCAACTTATAATGGAAATTGAAAACAAAGGGGGACAGAATTTGTCACCCCAAATATGTCCCTTTGTCATAAGGATGATTTTACGCTGATTGTTTTTAAGTAACAGCGGGCATAGGAAAAGCTCTGGAAAACTGAATAGAAGTTATCCTTTTATGAGAGACATTTACATTTATAAGGGCACTCTCCATTTGTAAGTGTGTCTCCCTCTCTGTACCAAGAAGAGAAGGATGATTATAAATCTCTAGAAATGCTTATCAGTGGAGAAGGCAACAACTTAAATCTGCAAAACAACCTTATCCTTGTTTACTGTGCCTTTGCTACTAACCTCCCATAACTGGCCTTCTCCCCCTACCCCCAGCATATTTTGTCTTTAGCTGGAGATGTTAGTGAAGGTGGCTTAGGCCATTTTGGAGAGTTACTCAGTTTTCTGGGGTATCTCCCATGTATACAGGAGGTATACATGTTATTACACTTCTGTGTGTCCTTCTCCTGTTAATGCTTTACTGGGGGGGGGGGGGGAGTCTCAGACAAGAACCTAGAAGAGTAAAGGGAAAATTATTTCTCTTCCCCCACAAAAATTATACAGTAAAATTCTGAAGCGGGATGCATATAAATCTAGCAAAACAAACCAGAGATTATGATATTTCTATGTTGCATTCTATGATAATTGTGGAGTCAAAGCATTCAAACAGATCCCTATAAAGATATTTCACATACAACTGTGAAATAAAATTCACATTTTATGGCAAGACAAGAAAAACTTAAACATAAAAAATTTTCTCTGCCCTTTGGACTACAACTTGGCACTTGCCATCTACCTCTTTAAGGATTAAGTTGTGAGCCACTGTAGCTGCTGACCTTCAACACCCCCTGAAAGGAGTTCAGGGTGGAGGGCAGAGATGAGGCACTCCGTGCTCTGGGAAAAACTGGCAGAACAGTCTTCAGATAGTTAGATATTTTCCGGAGAAGATCTGATGAGCCCAATTCTTGTATCTCCTTGTACCTAGGAAAGCACTAAAATCCTTCATGGTGACAGCTGCTCCTCGTGACTAGCAGCAACCTTCTGCAAAAAATATGTGCTTGGTTGCATGTACTCCCCCCCTTCACCAAAATCACATATATACTAACCTTCCTTCCCTACCTCTTTGGAGCAGTTTCTCAGAGCTATCTGAAATGCTGTCTCCCAGGGTATAGTCCTCTTTTTGCCCCAAATAAAACTTAACTCACAACTCTCATGTTGTACATTTTTTTCAGTCAACAGTTATGGCGACCACAGATACGGGACCCAGAGTGGACTTCTCTGCTTTACCTGAACTGTACGAGGAACCAGAGCCTGTGCCCGTCTGCCTCCTCAGAGAGTCCCGACGAATTTGGGTAAGTCTCTCCTGGTTCTTGCATCTCCCACATTAGTTGATTATCCTGAGTTTTATTTGTTCCTGTATAACAGGTACCTGTCCCCCTCCCCCAGTTGAAAGATACCAGGGAATACCCACCCAGGTGAAACATACTGGGGGGGTGCTTGGTTGAAAGATACCAAGGAATACGGACCCAGTTGAAAGATACTGATGGCGGGGTGGTTGAAAGATACTCAGTTGTAGGAGACTGAGTGGTCTGGGCTGAGTGGTTAGGTAAGAGGCTGATCTGACACTTTTCCTCAACTTGGTTGCCTTAATAGAATTTGTTGGGATGAAAGTGAAGATATTACATGAGAGCCCTGCTCTGAAGAAAAGGGACAAGACTCCTCCCGGCTGGTTACGACTTTCTCAGGCGACTGAGACATTTACGGGAGTGGTGGAAGCAGAGTCCTCATACCGTGCAGTGGTCCCATAGGGAAACCCACTCATTAATTAAAAGACTTGCTAATACAGGGGTCACTATAAGAACTGGCCATTCAGTGATCCAAACACCTGCAGTGGTCTTAGACCACCGAAGGGAAAAACTGAGACACGTAAGAGGGCTGAAACCACTCTAGGGTGACACCTAGAGGAGTTAAGCTCACAAGCAGCACACTGGCGCACTACACAACTTCATTAGTATATTTTATCCCCAAGTTCAACTTTAAAATAGGAAATAGAGCCTCTCAAACACAGAAAAAAGGGGAGTCAGAAAACCAGCCTCTGACTAACACCCCAGCCAGGTTTATGTACATACAAAACTCATACTTACAAATACCTACTTAATTTGGGAAATTATACTAAAGGAGATCTCATTTTGCCCCCAATAAAACTTAACTGACAATTCTCACATTGTGTTTTGTTTTGTTTTTTTCAGTTGACAGCCTCCTCTCTCCCCCACACTGTGCATTGTGTTCTGCATTATGCATCCACCAAACCTCATCCAGGGGCAGAAATACCTGCTCAACCATAAAGAGCAACATTCTCCTAGCATCAACAAGACAACTCCTTAAGAGATAACATTCCTTCTTGATCTTGGAAGGGGCCACAATGAGGCTTAGATCTGGATTGTATAAACTGTCATTTAATGTACAGCCCTCTGTCTCAAAAACAAACAAACAAACATATAACTGTGCCCGGAGTTCTGACAAGTGGAACAGTTCTTGGAGCTTTCTGAGATACTGTTCTACGGTTATAATCCTCAGTTTGGCTAGAAAAAAGATTTCCACTTTTTTCTTAGCTCGACTGATTAAGTTTTCACTGACACAACTCACCTTCACATTTTTGTTAATTTTGTTCACATCATGTCAATAGTCCCTTATTAAGTTTCCCGAGGGTGCTTACTAAAGGGGCAAGAAACCCAGAAATGGAGATGAATGGGGAACATCTAGCATGTAGCCTGCCTCTCAATTTTGCCCAGTCATGGCTCTTTCTCTCCACCTCACTGGGAAAATAATCTTCTAGCCACTTTTGTCCTCTTAACTTCAGCTAAAGGTTTTAGATTTGAACCCAGACAGGAACTGTTAAAAAAGAAATGACAGGTCCCAAAGGAGTCACTTGTGCTAAAACTAAGACTTAATACTTAACCTAATTAATTGCAGTTACAAACTTCCCCAGGAACGTAATCCTAAGTGGTCAGTCAGGAATCTTCCAGTCAGCACCAATGAGGTAACCCAGCTAATTAAGACCCTTTTATCCCCAAAGGAAGATAACCTAATCAGAAATCAGTTTTTGTTTATGACTTGCCTTTAAAAACCTCTCCCTTTCTGTAGCCCTTTGGAGCTCAACTTCTACTGGCTAGTGGGGATGCTGCACAATTCATGAATTGTTCGATATAGCCAATGAGATCTTTTAAATTTACTCAGTTAAATTTTTTTTTTTTTTTTTTAACATTTTTGATGGCAGTATCAGGATGCAAAGTGAACTTCTGGTGGTATTCAGGAACAATGAGAAACACAGGCGTGGTACCTGAGAACCCTTTTTGAGTTCCCTATTTTTCTCACTGTTTCCAAGGGCTGTTGGCAAGTTTCTCTTGGTTCTGAGCTCTGCTCTCTTTGCATCAAGCTCCCAATCTAAATTGGCTTTCCAGTCCAGGGCTTGGTGGGTCAGCTTGAGCCGACACAAGGTTCCACTTGGAACCCAAGTCCCCTGGCCTTCATTCAGTCTGTAATTCCCCAGTTGTTTGGAATCCCTTTCCCCACTTCCAGTCTGCAGTCCCTATTTACTGGAGCCTGCTGGTTTTGTCCAGGCTGGAATTGCTGGTACTGTGCACAGCCTTCTACTGTCCAGTCTGTAGTAACATTTCCTTGGTTACTGCTGGTGTGTTAAGGTGCACATACTTGTTTGTCTTGTTTTGTGTCAATAAAGGCTACCTAAACGAGGTGGGATCTTTAATTTCTAAAGAGTCAAGTGCACTAACTTCTAGAACACCTGCTTATTTTATGTCTAAGAACTATGGTCCCAGAAGCCATAAATATCTACAAAAATAGCAAAGTATTACTGAAAACAACCTAGAATTACAATGGCCATTATGGGGAATGTTCCAATTTGACAAGTTCATTTCACAAGTGTACTTGGAAATAAGGTTCCAAAATTAAACAAACAGGATGAGATATCTATTTTAATTGGCCTGCAGGAGCCTGCAGAAGGCTTCAAAATTCCAAAATAGCTTCACTGAAAGTTTCATTGCAAAACACTAGTAAAAAATTAAAAAGGGCTTCTCTGGTGGCGCAGTGGTTGAGAGTCCGCCTGCCGATGCAGGGGACGCGGGTTCGTGCCCTGGTCCGGGAAGATCCCACAAGCCGCAGAGCGGCTGGGCCTGTGAGCCATGGCCGCTGAGCCTGTGCTCCACAACGGCAGAGGCCACAACAGTGAGAGGCCCGCGTACAGCAAAAAAAAAAAAAAAAATTAAAAAGATAAAGGTACCTAAAACAAAAGACTTTGAGATAGACCCAACCCCTACTAGTCCCCCTCTCCTCCTTTATTTGAGTACTCATACTAGCCATCCTCTGTTTTAATCATCTTTCCATCCTGAAGAGACTACAAGAGTATAAACAAAAGTCTTCCTGGAATTGAACAGAACACTGCAGCACGCCCCCGCACCCCAAGTACAAACCGAGCAGTTAATGCTTAGGTCAATAGAGTCACAGACTCAGTGTCTGATGCTCATACCTTAGTTGTTTTACAGATATTATAATTGCCACCATAGGAAAAAATGCTAACTGCATGATGACCAGACTATAGCCATGACATAAGCTGCTCCAATTTGAGCAGTACTGCATCTATGACTGGCACGATTCCAAGAACTGGCTTCAAGAGAATGGGATTAACCTTATTGCTCATAATAATCTATATCTTTGTGGACATCAAAATAATTGTGGCTTGATCTGCCCATATATGTAAGTGGACAACTAAAATTGTCAGCAAAGAGATGCTACAGACCCATGTTAACATCTTCCACTCTGAGAATATGGCGCCCTATATCAGCGTGAAGAAGTTACAGAGGATAGACCTTCACCCCTCATCCAATAGAAATGGAATGTTGCCTGACAGGTGGGGATTTGTAAACAGCTCTTTACAGGAAATCACCCTCTACAGGAAGCCCCTTTTCTTGTCACTTTAGTGAACCTATATTTTGACTAATTTTTAAACCAGGCACCCCCATTCTCTACTCATCTCCAGCCCAAGCACACCTTTCAAACCTTTTAATCACACAATACCTTGCCTAACTTGTCAGTACTTTCCGTAGATCAAAGAAGTAGAAATGAAGAATAGGTAATTAACAGATGACCAGATCTCTTCCCTTGCTCCCCTTCAGTAATCTCCTGAACTAACTGTGTGACCAAACTGTGTGAACAAGGTAGCATCTAAAGGAAAATCATTGAGGGGTCGACAAGTCCGCACACAGTGTGGGAAGGTGACGACTCTGATCCCTGATCTCAATGATTAACTGAGATTACCTCCCTGCTTCCTTTTAAAAGTTTCATGGCCAAGCAGAATCTTCAGAGGTGGTTTTTGGGGGACGCTGAGTCCACCATCTCCCCAGATTGCCAGCATTCTGATTAAAGGCACCTTTCCTTTCTACCATTTGTGAGTAGTATAGATTCTGTAAGCGGTGAGCAGAGGGACCCCCATTCGATAACATGGCAAGTTATTGGCCTTACAGATACCTCCTGTATCTACCTCTGAAAGAGGGCCCCTGTATGGGCCCTTCCTAGAGTTGATGGGACACTGAGGAATTTTCTGTTAAACTGCTAAGTTATTCTCTTTCATAGCCAAGAGAAGGTTAAATTATAATTAATGAAAACCCTGACTCTGCAGAGGGAATCCTGGGAAACTGTCAGAAACCAGAGAAAGGTGAGAATTCTTACCAGAGTCAGCTCTCCCTAATCTGTCTGTAGTGCCTAGTTCAGAGAAGGAAACAAAATTTCACAGTGTCCCCTCCTTTCCAAATCCAGAACCATTGCTTATTGATCCCTTCTCTCCCAAGGACAGCTACTGCCTTCTTGCTTTACATCCTACGTACCTGGACTGGCTCTCTGCCCGCCTGGGACATGCAGGTTGTGGTTCCTTCTTTGGGTTTTCTTTACGACTGACTCTAGATCTTGTGAAGATAATACCTTTTGCACCCACTTTAGGGACACTGCTTAAGTCCAAGAGGTTTTCTGAATACTGGCAGAAATATTCACTGCTTATCCAGGTTGAAACCTGACAAGATATTTTAAAGGATTTAATAACTTTATAACCAGAAATTTGGTCAAATTTGAAGCTGATATTCAGCGTCTGATAGAAAAAGAAAATGTTTATGCCAACGCCTCTAAGTTAAATGTAACCAGAGGGAAGCATTTCAACATAGGTGGATGGATGTGTCAGTCCTTTAACCTCCAGGTTACAGACCAATTCTTTGAGGAATTGAAAGCAATTGCCCTTACCTCACAAATCTTTGCAAAACTAAAAATACAGCTCTAGAGCAGGGGTCCCAACCCCCCGGCCACGGACCTGTACCAGTCTGTGGCCTGTAAGGAACTGGGCTGCCACAGCAGGAGGTGCGTTTCAGGTGATCGAGCGAAGGTTCATTGGCCACTCCCCATCACTCCCCATGGCTCTTATTATTGCCTGAACCGTCCCCCCAATCACCCCACCTCCTCACCCCGCCCCCGCGTCCATGGAAAAACTGTCTTCCATGAAGCCAGTCCCTGGTACCACAAAGGTTGGGGACCGCTGCTCTAGAGGACTGCAGGAAAAAGAAAAGTGTAGCGGGGAGAAGAACTTTAAAAATACTAACTGCTACAGAAGCACCCTTGCCCAAAAATCTAGTCCTAGTTCAAGGAAAATTTTTAAATGAAAACTATAAGGTCTCTGTTGACGTCTGTCTGTAAGTTCATATGTGTCCATATATATATATATATATATATATATATATATATATATATGTCTTTGTGTGTGTGTGTGTTGTAAACGTATGATATTTTTCTACCTCTGGATGGTACTGGTAAAATTAATTTGTAAAACAGCTCTATTTAATTGGTTTAAACAAACAACCGCTTTTATAGATTTATTATTCAAACTAACCCAAATGCTTTTCAAGTTCATGTAATCTGGGATAATCTTCAGTAAATAAAAGCTAATTTAAGTTTGTTGGTTTAATTAAAATAGGTATGTCTTTAGAGTTATCAACACTGAATATAATGCAGACATAAAACTTTTTATTTCACCTGGGTTTATTAGTCAAACAAGTTCATGTTACCTCTTACAAAATTTGTGGGCCTGAAAAATAACCTAGGATGATGACTGACTTTGTTTAATGTCTCATGAACTTTTTGTTAATGGTCTAAACATAATTGTTGAAAATAAGTAAATTAAATGGATGTGAGATAAAAGTTTCTAGGTGAAATTTTAAAATAGTTTCCTAAAATCTTTCTGGAAACCTGAATCTTAAAGTTTTGCTGAATTAAATTAAATGATGGATAGTCACTGAATATCTAGATCATTTCCAAATAAGATAAAATACTGAAACATTAAGCACGGAACATAGGTTTATCTACTTTTTGCTTCCTTTTACAGACTAATTAAAGGTATTTGGGTCCATTAGCAAACACATTTTGTGCCTCGCTAAGAAGCATGTTTCTAGAAATTATAAAAGTATTTATAAATCCGCCAATCCACAGAATGTTGATGCAAAACATAGTTGGTTTCTTCTTAGGTTTATTAGAAATTAAAGGTTTCTAAGGGTTAAAAATTCTAATATGTAATTAAAACTACTAGAACTAATTAGGAAAAGGAATTTTATGTGTGAATAAGATTAGAATAAATTTAATTAAATAAATGAGTTTTAATTCAAAAGTCAGGTGGTGCAAAATTGAAATTTGGTTTTCTGCTTGTTAAAAAGACAAGGTTTTATTGGACTACTGGTCTCCTCTTGATACGAAATTGTGAAAGACTTTCTTTAGCTTTTAAAATAATTTGCCTAGAAAACAAGATTCTGTATTTTGTTAAAATTTTTTTTTTTTCAGAAAACTGAATCTTCTCTGTTAAAAAAGTTTTGTTTTTGGTTTTTTAACTATTTACCTTTCTGTATTTGCCTTTAACATCTTCTATTGTCACTTTGGTTAAATGAATAACTAAGCACTGTTTTACAGTGACCTATGATCCTATTTGACTAGGTGTTTTAAAACCTTGTTGATAATTTTGAAAAACTTACCAAAATAAAATTCTAAATGAAGTCTTTTTTGACCTCCAACTAACTTTGAAGTTTTCCAGAGCCTCCCTGGAACATTTTAAAAGATTTGCTCTCTCTCTCCTTATAAAAAGGGAAGGTGTTAAACTACTTAGGCTTATTTGATATGGTAAATTACATGCGAAGCATTGTCAAATAAGAAGTAATACAAAGCCTTTTAATGTTGTGCTTATATAGGTATATGTTATAAGTATTTCAGTAAATGTGTGAAATTCCTGGAAATCTATTTCCTGGTATAATGTTATAAGTCATAATTCCAGTTATTATCTTAAAATGTTGTGTGTCACAGAAATACCGAGATTTCCTTAACAATTCCACCATATCTTTAGTAATAAGCATTTTTAAGTCTTCTGTAATTTACAGAGAGTTACTGTTTTATTCTGATGCTCTGCAAAAGTGTTCCCACAGAAGTATTTCATCTTCAGAAAAATTCAAGAAAAGGACTTTTTGACAAGTGAAGGTTTCTGATAACTTTAAGATCATAAAACTGAACTGGTAAGAACAAAGACTGCCCTTGAGTCTTCTTGGAAGGGACTATACGAGGTCCTCCTCACTACCCAGATGGCAGCCAAAGTTCAGTAGTCAAGCCTTAGGTATACATTTCATAGCTAAAGAAGACTCCACTTGACATCTGGTGGCATACAAATGCTAAAAAGCTCCAATGAAACTGACTAGGAAGAGAAGTAGCTAACATTAAAGGAGACTGCTTCCTCCTAAGATGCCAGATCAAGACTTCATACTTTTATGAAACATGAAACTTTCTCTTTCTTTCCTCTACTTTGACATTGGCCTAGAAAGATACCACCATCATCTGTATCTCCCAAGCCACTGTTAAGAGGGGTGGCCTTTCAGACTGCTGCATTTGTCAACAAATCTCTTATCTATGATGGTAGAGACTGCCTGGTTTGTTTTCCTGCCTCTGGTTAACACCCCAAACTTTGCAGCCAGGCTGTATTCAAAGGAAGGGACACAAGGCAAAAGTAACCAAAATAAAACTGCCTGTGTGGGCTACAGACCCTTAATACAAGATGGCATTCATAATTCAAAATTAGTTCCCTTTGACAGATCCCTACTTTCCTGCTTAAGAGGAAATGCAAATGAGGAATGTCTCCTTAACTCTTGAAGCTATTGCAGTTTCCGTTGCTAAGAGAACAGTTGACCAACAAAGATCCTTAGACTCTCTGGCCAAAGTTGTTCTTGATAATAGGACAGACCTTCATTATCTTTTAGCTGAGCAAGGAGTCGTCTGTGCTATGGCCGACACCACTGCTGCACCTGGATTAACACTTCTGGGGAAGTTAAATCTCAATTATATAAGGTCACTGAACAAGCCACTTGGCTTAAAAAGGTGACTCCTTCATTAGGGTCTTTTCTTTGATTTTGATTGGTTTGGGTCTTGGGGTCCATGGCTCCAAAATGCACTGCAAACATTGGGAATTATCCTGCTTATTACAATCATAGAAATCTCCCTGGTGCATTGTGTTCTTTCAAAAGCTTTAAATGTGTGTTTGCAGTCAGTAACCACCAAGCAAATGCTCTCCCTAAGACTAGAAGGCCAGAAGAGGAACAAAGAGAATGACCAGCTTAAAGATAATGAACCTGAAGTGGTGACCTGTGAATATGACAAGGATTAAGCAAAAACATGACCTGTGAATACCACACAGAGTATCAACAAAAGCTCTGAGAACTACAGAGCAGTAGCTGAGACTGGTGCTAATGCCTTAACTTTTGATCACATCTCTCAGTTAATGTGGGAGTCTGATCAAAAGTGGGGAACTGTTCAAAAGGAGTCATGTGCTAAAACTAAGACTTAATACGTAACCTAACTGCAGTGGCAACCTTCCCCAGGAATAAGACCCTTTTGTCCCCAAAGGGAGATGACCTAGTCTGAAATAATTTGTTTCTGACTTCCTTGTCTTGCCTTTAAAACATTCTCCCTTTTTGTAGTCCTCTGAATCTCCCTTCTATTGATACTTGCTAGATGGGATGCTCCTGATTCATGATCATTGAAAAAAAGCAAATTAGATCTTTAAAATTTATTCAGTTGGATTTCATTTTTTAAAGGGAACTAAAAGGAAGGAATAAATTCTCTGGAAAAAAATCTCACTCTAAATTAGTTTGGAATCAGTCCTTAAATCACAGTCCAACATAGCATCACTTGACTATCAGCTACTGAAGATGAAGAAGCTACTTACTCTCTGAAATTGAGATTTTTATTTGACCTTAACAACTGTCCTCTTTCTTTGAACTGTCTTTGACTTTCCAACCTAAATTTTTCTTCTATGAAGAAAAGGATAAGTAACCCAATAGAAGATCTAAAGACATGAACAGGTATTTCACAGAGGAAGAAGCACATACGGGGGAAAACTGTGCAAAAGTGGTCAGCTATGAGTGTGAGCAAGGAATCACAAATCAATGCAAGAATGAGGTGCCATTTCATACCCATTTTATTGGTGAAAGTGAGAAATCGGATAATTCCAAGTGTTGGGGAAGATCTGGATTGCTGTGATTTTTGGACATTGCTGGAAGAAGTATTGATTACTACAACCACTATGGAAATCACGTAGCAATATCTTGCAAAGATGAACATTCATAATCTCTACGGCCTATCAATTTCCCTGCTAATCATATATCCCAAGGAAACTTTGCACACATACACCACTACCACAACCATCATGAGATATGAACAGGAATGTCCATCAAAGCTCTTATATAGTTGTAAAAACATGAAAAAAACTCTCAGCAGGAAAATGGATAAAAAGTAATGTAGAAATGATTGAACAGCAGCTGTATGCAATAAGGATGAATGTTAGCACTATAATTTTGAATAAAAAAACTAATCCCTGGAGTTGCAGCCACTGTAGCTGACAGGGTCTTGGTGCTATGACCAGGTTTCAGGCCTGTGCCTCTGAGGTGGGAGACCCAAGTTCAGGACAATGGTCCACCAGAGACCTCCCAGCTCCACATAATATCAAACAGCTAAAGCTCTCTCAGAGATCTCCATCTCAATGCTAAGATCCAGCTCCACTCAACGACCAGCAAGCTACCGTGCTGGACACCCTATGCCAAACAACTAGCAAGACAGGAACACAACCCCACCCATTAGCAGAGAGGCTGCCTAAAATCATAATAAGGTCACAGACACCCCAAAACACACCACTGGACACAGTCTTGCCCAGGAGAAAGACAACATACAGCCTCATCCACCAGAACACAAGGCACGAGTCCCATCCACCAGGAAGCCTACACAACCCACTGAACAAAACTTAGCCACTGGGGGCAGAAACCAAAAACAATGGAAACTACAAACCTGCAGCCTGTGAAAAGGAGACCCTAAGTACAGTAAGTTAATCAAAAATGAGAAGACAGAGAAACACACAGCAGGTGAAGAAGTAAGGTAAAAACCCACCAGAGCAAAAAAATGAAGAGGAAATAGGCAGTCTACCTGAAAGAGAATTCAGAGTAATGATAGTAAACATGATCCAAAATCTTGGAAACAGAATGGAGAAAATACAAGAAACGTTTTAACAAGGACCTAAAAGAACTAATAAAGAGCAAACAAACAATGATGAACAACACAATAAATGAAATTAAAAATTCTCTAGAAGCAATCAATAGCAGAAAAACTGTGGCAGAAGAATGGATAAGTGACCTGGAAGATAAAATAGTGGAAATAACTACTGCAGAGCAGAATAAAGAAAATAGAATGAAAAGAATTGAGGATGGTCTCAGAGACCTCTGGGACAACATTAAACACACCAACATATGAATCATAGGGGTCCCAGAAGAAGAAAAGAAAAAGAAAGGGACTGAGAAAATATTTGAAGAGATTATAGTTGAAGACTTCCCTAATATGGGAAAGGAAATAATCAAGTCCAGGAAGCACAGAGAGTCCCATACAGGATAAATCCAAGGAGAAACACTCCAATACACATATTAATCAAACTATCAAAAATTAAAAACAAAGAAAAAATATTAAAAGCATCAAGGGAAAAGCAACAAATAACATACAAGAGAATCCCCATAAGGTTAACAGCTGATCTTTCAGCAGAAACTCTGCAAGCCAGAAGGGACTGGCAGGACATAATTAAAGTGATGAATGGGAAAAAACTACAACCATGACTACTCTACCCAGCAAGGATCTCATTCAGTCTCAATGGAGAAATTAAAACCTTTATAGACAAGCAAAAACTAAGAGAATTCAGCACCACCAAACCAGCTTTACAACAAATGCTAAAGGAGTTTCTCTAGGCAGGAAAAACAAGAGAAGGAAAAGACGTACAGTAACAAACCCAAATCAATTCAAAAAATGGTACTAGGAACATAAATATCGATAACTACCTTAAACGTAAATGGTTTAATGATCCCACCAAAAGACATAGACTGGCTGAATGGATACAAAAACAAGACCCATATATATGCTGTCTACAAGAGACCCACTTCAGACCTAGTGACACATACAGCCTGAAAGTGAGGGGATGGAAAAAGATATTCCATGCAAATGGAAATCAAAAGAAAGCTGGAATAGCAATTATCATATCAGACAAAATTGACTTTAAAATAAAGACTATTACAAGAGACAAAGAAGGACACTACATAATGATCAAGGGATCAATTCAGGAAGAAGATATAACAATTGTAAATATTTATGCACCCAACATAGGAGTACCTCAATACAAAAGGCAAATGCTAACAGCCATAAAAGGGGAAATCAACAGTAACACAGTCATATTAGGGGACTTCAACACCCGACTTTCACCAATGGACAGATCACCCAAAATGAAAATAAATAAGGAAACACAAGCTTTAAATGACACATTAAAGAAGATGGACTTAATTGATATTTATAAGACATTCCATGCAAAAACAACAGAATACACTTTCTTCTCAAGTGCTCATGGAACATTCTCCAGGATAGATCATACCTTGGGCCACAAATCAAGCCTTGGTAAATTTAAGAAAATTGAAATCGTATAAAGTATCTTTTCCGACAACAATGCTATGAGACTAGATATCAATTACAGGAAAAAATCTGTAAAAAATACAAACACATCGAGGCTAAACAATACACTACTAAATAACTAAGAGATGACTGAAGAAATGAAAGAGGAAATCAAAAAATACCTAGAAGCAAATGACAATGAAAAGAAAATCTATGGGATGCAGCAAAAGCAGTTCTAAGAGGGAAGTTTATAGCAATACAATCCGACCTCAAGAAACAAGAAACATCTCAAACAATCTAACCTTACACCTAAAGCAATTAGAGAAAGAAGAACAAAAAACCACAAAGTTAGCAGAAGGAAAGAAATCATAAAGATCAGATCAGAAATAAATGAAAAGAAATGAAGGAAACGATAGCAAAGATCAATAAAACTAAAAGCTGGTTCTTTGAGAAGATAAACATAATTGATAAGCCATTAGCCAGACTCATCAAGAAAAGAAGGGAGAAGACTCAAATCAATAGAATTAGAAATGGAAAAGGAGAAGCAACAACTGACCGCGCAGAAATACAAAGGATCATGAGAGATTACTACAAGCAACTATATGCCAATAAAATGGAAAACCTAGAAGATTGGAAAATTCTTAGAAATGCACAATCTTCTGAGACTGAACCAGGAAGAAATAGAAAGTATAAACAGACAAATCACAAGCACTGTAATTGAGACTGTGATTAAAAATCTTCCAACAAACAAAAGCCCAGGACCAGATGGCTTCACAGGTGAATTCTATCAAACATCTAGAGAAGAGATAATACCTATCCTTCTCAAACTCTTCCAAATATAGCAGAGGGAGGAACACTCCCAAACTCATTCTACGAGACCACCATCACCCTGATACCAAACCCAGACAAAGATGTCACAAAGAAAGAAAACTACAGGCCAATATCACTGGTGAACAAACCCGACAGATGCAAAAATCCTCAACAAAATACTAGCAAACAGAATCCAACAGCACATTAAAAGGATCATACACCATGATCAAGTGGGGTTTAGCCCAGGAATGCAAGGCTTCTTCAATATATGCAAATCAATCAATGTGATTCACCATATTAACAAATTGAAGGAGAAAAACCATATGATCATCTCAATAGAGGCAAAAAAAGCTTTCGACAAAATTCAACACCCACTTATGATAAAAACCCTCCTGAAAGTAGGCATAGAGGGAACTTACCTCAACATAGTAAAGGCCACATATGACAGAAACACAGCCAACATTGCTCTCAGTGGTGAAAAACTGAAACCATTTCCACTAAGATCAGGAACAATACAAAGCTGCCAACTCTCACCAATATTATTTAACATAGTTTTGGAAGTTTTAGCCACGGCAATCAGAGAAGAGAAAGAAAAGGAATCCAAATGGGGAAAGAAGTAAAGCTGTCACTGTTTGCAGATGACATGATACTATACATAGAGAATCCTAAAGATGCTACCAGAAAACTACTAGAGCTAATCAATGAATTTGGTAAAGTAGCAGGATACAAAATTAATGCACAGAAATCTCTTACATTCCTATACACTAATTATGAAAAAACTGAAAGAGAAATTAAGGGAACACTCCCACTTACCACTGCAACAAAAAGAATAAAATACCTAGGAATAAACCTACCTAAGGAGACAAAAGATCTGTATGCATAAAACTGTAAGACACTGATGAAAGAAATTAAAGATGATACAAACAGATGGAGAGATATACCGTGTTCTTGGATTGGAAGAATCAACATTGTGAAAATGACTATAGTACCCAAAGGAATCTAGAGATTCAATGCAATCCCTATCAGACTACCAATGGCAGTTTTCACAGAACTGGAACAAAAAAATTCACAATTTGTATGGAAACACAAAAGACCCCCAATAGCCAAAGCAATCTTTAGATAGAAAAACAGAGCTGGAGGAATCAGGCTCCCTGACTTGAGACTATACTACAAAGCTACAGTAATCAAGACAGTATGGTACTGGCACAAAAACAGAAATATAGATCAATGGAACAGGATCGAAAGCCCAGAAGTAAACCCATGCACATATGGTCAACTTATTTTTGATAAAGGAGGTAAGACTATAAAACGGAGAAAAGAAAGCCTCTTCAATCAGTCGTTCTGGGAAAACTGGACAGCTACAGTCAAAGAATGAAATTAGAACATTCCCTAACACCATACACAAAAATATACCCAAAATAGATTAGAGACCTAAATGGAAGGCCAGACACTATAAAACTCTTAGAGGAAAACATAGGCAGAACACTCTATGACATATATCACAGCAAGATCCTTTTTGACCCACTTTCTAGAGAAATGGAAATAAAAACAAAAATAAACAAATGGGACCTAATGAAACTTAAAAGCTTTTGCACAGCAAAGGAAATCATAAATAAGATGAAAAGAGAACCCTCAGAATGGGAGAAAATATTTGCAAATGAAGCAAGTGACAAAGGATTAATCTGCAAAATTTACAAGCATCTCATGCAGCTCGGTATCAAAAAAAACAAACCACCAAATACAAAAATGCACAGAAGACCTAAATAGACACTTCTCCAAAGAAGATATACAGATTGCCAACAAATACATGAAAGGATGCTCAACATCACTAATAATTAGAGAAATGCAAATCAACACTACAATGAGGTATCACCTCACACCAGTAAGAATGGCTATCATCAAAAAATCTACAAACAATAAATGCTGGAGTGGGTGTTGAGAAAAGGGAACCCTCTTGCACTGTTGGTGGGAATGTAAATTGATACAGCCACTATGGAGAACAGTATGGAGGTTTCTTAAAAAAACAAAAAGAGAACTACCATATGACCCAACAATCCACTACTGGATGTATACCCTGAGAAAACCATAATTCAGAAAGAGTCATGGACCACAATGTTCATTGCAGCATTATTTACAATAGCCAGGACATGGAAGCAACCTAAGTGTCCATCGACAGATGAATGGATAAAGAAGATGTGGCACATATATACAATGGAATATTACTCAGCCATAAAAAGAAGCAAAATTGAGTAATTTTTAGTGAGGTGAATGGACCTAGAATCTGTCATACAGAGTGAAGTAAGTCAGAAAGAGAAAAACGAATACTGTATGCTAACACATATGTATGGAATCTAAAAAAAAAATTGGTTCTGAATTGGTTCTGAAGAACCTAGCGGTGGTACATGAATAAAGACGCCGACATAGAGAATGGACTTGAGGACACAGAGAGGGGGAAGTGTAAGCTGGGACGAAGTGAGAGAGTGGCATGGACTTATATACACTACCAAATGTATAATAGACGGCTAGAGGGAAACAGCCACAGAGCACAGGGAGATCAGCTCAGTGCTTTGTGACCACCTAGAGGGGTGGGAGAGGGAGGGTGGGAGGGAGACGCAGGAGGGAGGAGACATGGGGATATATTTCTATGTATAGCTGATTCACTTTGTTCTTAAGGAGAAACTAACACACCACTGTAAAGCAATTATACTCCAATAAAGATGTTAGAAAATAAATAAAAGTCAACTCAACGAAAAAAATATTTATTGCATATATTTGAGGAATGAAAGTAATCACAGGAAATAAAGGATTGATTTAATAAAAATAAAAGGTAGTAACATTTCATCAAGTAAATGTTTTGGATTCTACAAAAAACATTTCAGCTACGTTAATAGAAAAACTTAAAAGATCTTTGATTCAGAAAATTGATTTGGAGAGGAACAGCATCTACCAGAACAGTTTCTGTCTTCCTTTATTTTTTTTTAAAGTTAAACGAAACATCTTATTCTAATTAATTAAAAAATAATACCCCCAAGAGAGGGACAGAGGGACACAGAAGTTTGCATTCCTGCTTGCACCAAGAACCAATCCAAACTCTGTACACTACTGAAATGGAAGTAAAATGGACTACATTGGTTAAGAATAAATCAGTGAATATTTTTGTGAGTATATAGTAGGGTTAAGGCATTTTCATAATTACTGGAGGAAATGCACATTTGACAAAACTCTCAAAATTGCAAATGCACATATCCTTGCAATCACCAATTCCACATTTAGGAATTTATTCTGAAGATACACTTGCATACATTCATGGGAAATGTTACATGTAGAAGATTATTCCTACAGCATAGTTTGTAATAGCAATCTGAAAACAAATGTTCACAGATAAGGGACTGGCTCTGTAAATGACTCTGTATCCATAGAAGAAAATATTACTGAACAGAATGAACAAAGTCATGGTGTACGTGAAGGAAATAATTTCCAACTTGTTTTAGATGGAAAAGGAAATACACAGAAAATGGATGGGTAATACATGGATACAATATATATGAGTATGTAAAGATATACATCTGTAAAATACTTTGTGTGATATCTTTATTTATCTATCTATCCATCGATCTATGCATTGATCCATTCCCTGGTATAACTCTAGAAGAAACTTACGGCATTTGCTACCTTTGATGACTGAGGGTAATGTTAGAGTAGTGTGACTGGAAACAGGTTAGAAGATAAACCTTGATTATAAAACTATTTTTTTTAAATTACAAGCAGTGTGTAAGCTATTACCTATCTAACAAAAGAGATTTAAAAAATATAAATTAGTGAAAATCCTGAAATCTGATGTGATGAAACAGGTTACTACCTCTTCACAAACTGATAATGCACAACACTGCGTACTCTCCTGGAAGAGGTTAAATTCAGCATCTGCTTTCTGGGTGAGAACAATCCCTTTTGTTCTCTAATAGGTACCACTTCCTTTCCATTGGATATTGGCATTGCTGCCCATTGTGGAAATTAAATCTCACAGACATCACCAATGTCAGCACTAACATCAGCAATAGTGGGCAATAAAGCCAACATCTGGGAGTTTGTTTGCAGAAAGGGAGCAGCCCACCTCAGGAAAGGAAGGCAGAGTAATTCATTGTAGAGGTCAAAATTTGCATCAAAGAAGGATGTCATATAGTAAATGAATGAAACCTGGGTCGACATCATTAATCAGAGGAGTTATCAGATTGCCTCCCAAATCCTCATGATCAGCTCTGCCAGAAAAATACACATATCATACAGGAAACACTGATAAAAATGCTGCATGACCCTTGTCTCAATGTGTTTGGGATATAACATGAAGCCAGAAAATGTGAAGGTTAACCCAGAAGTCATTGCAAGGAGAAGACTCCACTTAGGCTACTAAGTGGAATGGCAAAATGCTCCATGTGACACTGACACAGAAAGGACTAACTTCATGTGGGAAGGGTGATGACAGGGTTACTTTGAAATATCTCTATCTTTTTTATAAAATTAATATGTAGAACTTCATAAAAAGGTTTTACTTGTCCTAAATATATACTTCATAAAACTATACTTTTCTTTCCTGTTTTTCTGACCTGTTATAATAACATTTATCCCATACCCATCTCATGCGCCACTGAATGTATGGAATATTGAACTTCTCTGCAAAGGAATGCTCATTTAAAAAACTTTGACATATGAAATTCTGAAATCAAGTCATGCCAAATGAAGTCCCTTTTTTTCTGTGAATGAGTGACTTAGTTTACTACCTTATCTAAAATCTTGTAATATGATTTTAGAGTGTTTAGTTAAAAAAATCAAACAAGAAATAAAGCTGAAGGATAGAAAGAAAAACGGAGAACTGGACATCAGAAGATCTATGGTAAATTTAGAAATATACTGCCAAATAGAAAATCAGGACGAAAAGGTTTTAAGCATCTTGGATTGACAATTTGCAACTATATTCACGTAATATAATTTTATCTTTAGTGAAAATAATCTGTTCACTACTGCAACAAGTTTACTGTATCAGGGTTGGTGAGATGGCATGTGGCTATACCATGAAATCACATATGAGAGACACCAGATATAATAATTAAAAACTGACAATGGTTTCCTCTCTTCCTTCCTTTTCTCTTTTTTCCTTCCCTTCCTCCTTCCGTCCTTCATTTTTTCCTTTTCTCCTTTCTTTTTCAATCTCTACTCTGAAGTACAGGCTAGTCTAGTTTATATACCATGATTTACGCAAGTAGTTTTGGTAAGCGTGAATTAACCACCAATCCAATTCCAATTTATTTTAGTGGTGTTTTATCAAGCCCTCATACCTTGACACCCTCCAGGAATGTGTCTTGATGGGCCAATCCTCAAATTCTGAGCAGTGAGAAGCATATACAGGGTTATGCAGCATGTGAGTGCTCTAATGAAGCTATGTGTAATATGCTATGGGATGATAAAAAGGAGGCAATTGATCGAACCTGGGGGAATTTGGAAGATTTCCTCTAAGGGGTGACATTTGATCTTGCATGGAAGAGTAAATAGAAATTTGCCAGATAGACAAGATGGGGAGGCATACAGAAGGGAGTTAGGGAAAAATGCCGTTAATTCAGTCAATAACAACAGATTAGTTGATTTAGGAAATATTTTTTGATGTGAATTTCTATAGCCAGAGTCTAATCCTACTTGGTCCCTGCTGGAGTTCAGTGAGTTCTTATTGAGACCACATTCAAATAATGCCAGACTTAGCCTGAAAGGACAAGAAAGTGCTGTTGACCATCTCATAATGTGGTTCACACGGGGCTGTCAATGCCAGCGTGACCTAGACTGCCCTCAAGGTGATCAAGGAAGAGTCTGGAAATGTTAGTGCACCATGATAACAAGACGTTGGGGAAACATCCTGAAAACAGGCATCCATAAACGTATGTGCTCTAATTTGGGAGATTTCTCAAAAATCTGAAACTGTTTGCTCTCAGTCAGAATATTCAATGGCTTGTGCAGGGCACTATTTGGAGGCATTCAAATATTTCTTTGCACATCCAATAATATTGATGAAAACTCTTAACCATTTATGGAGTTTTCTTTTAGGAGCAAGGAAGAGATATTCTTTGTAGTCATATTAGACTTTGTATTTTCCCTAGACTATAGGCACCTTCATGTAAATATAATTCCCAGGTTGCATGTACTTGAGTTTGTTTGTTGTATAAATCCATTTTCGTATCTTTTTGGTTGTCTAAACTATATGTACCTATAAATATAGCCCAGAATTCTATTCACAGATGTGTAGGTATGTAAATTATAAAGAAAACTGATTTATTTCTATATTTTCTTTACATTGTTGATCTGAAACTTGAAAACTATAACTTGATCCCAAATCATCTTTATGCAATGAGATTCAAATGCATTAAAGTTACAGAATTTTATAGCCTGTAGTCATCTTTAAAATGATTTACTTCTGTCTCCTCATATTGAATAAAGGAGACTTAGGTCAGATGAGGTCATGGCTTGCTCCTGATTCCTCAGTTATTGTAAACATCCTAGAATTAGAATATCAGTTTCTGGATTCCCAGCACTTGTTCCTTCCCTTGCTCTATTATGGATACTCTTATATGCCTACCTTTTCTTTAAATATGATCATAAAATTAGAGATGTTGAGGGACACTCAAAGATCACTTAGTGCCTCTGTTCTTTGAGTGGATAGAACTACTGTGTTCTGCACAGACTTTAAGCTATTAATTTCTGAAACCGACATATAGTAAATTAGAGTATTATTCAAATGTCATCCCCAAATTATCAGCTTTCCCTTTAAATAAATGAAAGTGAGTTTCATTCTTAAGGGGGATATTATTATATCTTGGGACAAATATTCTTTTATATTATAGAAAAATTCAATGGAAAATGGGATATAATTTGTCAGCAACATATCCATTCTAAAATTTTTAAAAACTCATTACTGTCTTCGAAAAAGCAGTATCATTAAAAGATGCTTATGAATTGTCTCGGTTGCCAAGGATTCATTTAATCCTAATGAGTCACTATGTGGTAGAAGGTTTTTTTGTTTGTTTTTTCTCTCTCTCTGGGATTTTTGCTGTGAAAATCAGCCTAGATATATTTCTGCAAAAGAGAAGCAGGCTACTCAATGATCTGGTGCCATGAGTTCCCAACAGTTTGTAAGCCAGCTAACAAAAGCACCAGGAACAATTTTGCTTATAAAACCAGTCATTCTCCAGGTACCACTGTGCACAGGCAGCATTACTACATAATTCAAAGGATCTACTGAGACCCTACTCCATGTGGAGCACTGTACAACAAAAGCACGTTTACAAATTGGGCCTCAGACTCTACCATCATGCTATCTTGAGCCACCCTCCCCTACGTCTTTGAGGGAGCTTTGAAAGCAGAGGATCTGGGTTCCAATCCCTGCTCTGGCACATGATAGCTGAGCAACTCCTCTCTAATCCTCAGTTTGCTTATCTGTAAAATGGAAACAAGAATCCTTAGTTCATGAAGTTTAAAGGAAGGTCAAATAAAATAATACTTGAAAAATACTTAAGAAAATTGTCTAGTGCATATATAGTGTGGAATTGGAAATGTTTAAGCACCAAATATTGTGATTCACTTTGGTTAGAACAAAACCATAAACTAAATATTTCAATAGTATTTAATAAGAAAATGTTAGAGGAAATAATTGATTCTGATACAAGTGCATTGGGGAATGTACCATACAGGGCCCTTTGTTAATCTTTATTGAAAAGATAATAGAGAAGGCTGGGAAATATTTGCAAAACAATTATCATTAAGGCATAAGGTATAAAAGCATTAGCCACGTACTGATTTAGCTTAATCTATATATATTCTTTATCCCATCATTGTAAAATTGATTTTTGACCAAGTTTGTTGCAAATGGAAGAAACTCTCTTGTAACATTCTGTTTTCTTTTACAGAGTTTTATTTTTATCCCTAGTGTAATATAATCTTTAACCTCAAGACTATAATTACAAGGGGCTTCTCGTACCTGTTTTCTATAGAAACTGTCATCTGTTAGCGTATGTATGACAGGAAATTGGATTTACTCAACAAAATTGTAAAGTACAGACTAGCCCTCTGATGTTTAACTCAGTATCTATGTGTGTCCTTGGTAAATGTGGTAACACATCTCCTATATATGTGGCATAAATTAACTTGTCCATGAGAAAGCGTTCTAAGGTTAAATTTCTCCTTTTGGGCCTGTCTGCAAAAAAAGATATCTGTGACTCTAACACACTCATCTCAAAACAAAACACCGAGATTCTTTCTTCTACAATGAATGGTATGTACAAAGCCAATGCTGACTGTGGCTAGTTATACTTTCATTACTTGTTCTCCCTTCTACCATTTGACAACTGCTCTAAACCTGATGGAATAATGAGAGCAGAGTCACCAGGACTCATAATTGAGTTAACTGTCCTGCTGGAACCTGGGGTTTTGTCCTAATTCTTGTCCCTACCTTTCTATAGTAATCGCCTACAAATATCAAGCCCCCCCACCCTTTAGAACTTGGGGCCGTATATACTCTCGCTATTTCACTTACTAAGTACTGGTGTCCTGACCAGAAACCCAAGATTATGGCTGGTGTCTGGCACCTGCTGAGAGTTCTCCGAGTCCCAATGTCTGCTAGTCTGTCTGCATCTCTGAACAAGATCTTCTCCAAGGTGCCCTGAGCACTTGCTTGTCAAAGAAATAACAACCAAACACCAGCTTTTGTTATACTGTGTCTCGATCACATCCCACAGTGAATAAAAGTAAACATAAAATTCTGCAGTTTGAATCATGGACCAGGTGCTGCTCATCCCTCTGAGTGTAAGGATCATCCTAGGTAATGGCATCAAGACAGAAGCTGTCAGTTTAGTAACTGGTTAGCCTTGGGAACAGAAAGGTAAAGAGAATCTCAATTGGTGAAGAAATTTCTACACTCTGTTTTTTGTTTTGTTTTAAACAACGTTGAATTTTATCTGAAACTTGTGCTCCTGGAAAATACGGATGGTTAAAGAAATCTCTCCCATCCATTTGTGTTCAAGGAGATGGCTTACTGCAGAGAAATACCCTTCCCCAAATGACATGGAAAAGACTCACAATGCTCGCTTTGTTTCTGTAAGACAAGGCCAGACTCAGACCCTCCAAATTCCCATTCTTTGTCTCATAAAAGATGAGCTAAACTGATTTTTCCTACTGATCAATTAGAATAAAATGCTTGTTAACCAGACTTTGATTAAGCTTCTCTACTTCCCCAGGTCCCTGAACTCTGACCCATCCTCAGCCTGAGCTAACATATAATCCCTCCTGTGTTTACAATGGCCTCAGGGTAAAATATTCTCTGATCTAATGTCCGATTTCCCTTTCATCCAACTTCTCCACACCTAATTATTTCTAGCCATGTTTATTCCTCCCCATAAAAGAAAAACCCTTTGTGCCTAGCCCTTGAGAGGCTTGCAGAGCCCATGATGAGAGCATTCTCCCTATTGCAAGTGTATTCCCTCTTGCACTATCCCTTTCTTTATTCAACTTTATTCCAGATAAAGAAATTACCTTAGTATGAATTTTTTTTTTTTTAATTTGATGGTTTATTGGTTGGCTTTTTGGATGGGGAGCTGGGCATGAAGGGTAGGTGGGGAGTGGTTGGAAAACTAATAGAAGACAGAAGCAATGAAGGAAATTTGCAGGTTTTGTGTGTTTGTTTTCATAGACAATATTCCCCTTATGGGAATGAGAGGTGGAGTGAGAGCAGAGTCGAAGGAGGGTGCTCCAGAGGCTGTGAGGTAGAAGCTGGCTCTGGATCTCTTAGTTCCAGGTTGGGTTCTGCACTCAGATCTGTGACTATCAGGGCAATCTCACCCCTGGAGGTAGGGGCTGCCTGCAAACACTCCCCCTCCACATCATTCCTTCCCTTGAGAGCTCAAGTGTAAATCTTCTCTAGGCTGACTTTCTGGGCAAAAATATTTCCTGTCAAAGCAGCAGGAGTCAGAGGAGAGAAAAGGAAATGAATCTTGAAACAAGCTGATTAAGCAAATTTCAGCAAAGGTCAGAGGTGTACCTAAGGACTGTTTTTTTAAAATCCCAATGGCTCCTGGAGTTTATAGTTGTATTATTTTGAAATTTAGTTTTATCAGGTCCTTCTCACTTCCTGGGGAGAATATTATCTGAATAGACCATTTTCTATCGACACTATAATCACATTCTATTCTCATCATTCTTTCTACTCAATTTGCATTGTAAAGACTTAACATTGATAGTGCACTTACTGTGCTCCAGGCACAACACACACAGTGTCCTACTCAGTCTTCACAGTAAATGAGGCATCAGTGAGGCATTATAATTTCCATTTTATAGATGAGGAAACTGAGATTCAGAAAAGTTAATTGCAGGAGATTCTAGATCTAGCGGGCAATGAAGCAGAAACTTAAATCTTCCAATTAATTATATCTGACTCAAAACATCCTACTATTTCTATTCTACCATAACGCTTTACTATGTACCTATACATATCCTCATCTTCAGTATACACAAAAGATCTCATGTGTTACTTACGCACTTCATGAAGACTATTCACATATTTTGTTTCATTAGTATTTCTCACCAGTTCCGTGAAATAGGCCAAATTGTATTATTGTCTCCATTATAGATAAATTATTTGAAATTCAAATTGAAAAAGGAAATTTTATAAAGTGAGAGACCTACTAAAATGGCAGCATCTAGACCTGAACCTAAAACTTTGATTCCAAATCCATGACCCTAAAAAATACAGCACATTTTCTAGATCAACTCTGTGTATATCTTTGTATACTGTGGTGTCTAAGGAAAACATCATAATTTGTTAACAAACTATTTTCACTGTGAGGCAAAGTACATATCACAAAGGAAAATACGTATGTTATACTCAACCAACAATGGAACCAGAGTAAAACTAGTATATCTAAAGAACATTAGACATAAAATTTAAAGTTATTCTTTTAAAAATATTTAATTTTATTAATTTTTGCATATAGAATTGTACAAAAAAACATAAATGTAAAGTTTAATAAATGATTAAGGGCTTCCCTGGTGGTGCAGTGGTTGAGAATCTGCCTGCTAATGCAGGGGACACGGGTTCGAGCCCTGGTCTGGGAAGATCCCACATGCCACGGAGCAGCTGGGCCTGTGAGCCACAACTACAGAGCCTGCGTGCCACAACTACAGAGCCTGCGCGTCTGGAGCTTGTGCTCCACAAAAAAAGAGGCCGCGACAGCAAGAGGCCCGCACACTGCGATGAAGAGTGGCCCCCACTCTCCGCAACTAGAGAAAGCCCTCACACAGAAACGAAGACCCAGCACAGCCAAAAATAAATAAATTTAAAAAAAAAAAAAGAAATGATTAAAATGTAAACATCTAGTCGAAACTGGAACCTTACCAGAACTTTCAGGCTAGGCTATAGGTATACTCTAAGAGAGAGGAAAAGATTCCAGGTGGAAGATTCAAGAGGTAAGGAGGAAGAACAAAAAATAGTAAATACAAGTGTATTCACATTGATTGTGTTAAATTATTATTAATGTCTAATAGGCTTATAAATAGAGTTAAACACAGGGCAGCATTACATGTTAGGATGAGATTAATTCAAGTATATAAGTTTACTGTATTATCTGGGAAGATGGTAAAAATATTGCCCTTATTTTTAAATTAACTTTATTGTGAAATGTAGCAAACATATAGAAAATCCATAAAACATTAAAGCATAGTTTCATGGAATATTGGAAGTGAATACCTGCATAACCATCCCATTTGCCTATTGATCACAATCCCTCCCCCACCCTCCCAACTTCCCCTACCAGAGTAAAGCCTTCCCTGACTTTCATGGTAATCACTTCCTTTGTTTGCTACTATAAAAATTAAGTTTGTCCACTTTGTGGTCAATATTTATAAATATTCTATGTATGAGTGAAAATAACGTGTATCACGTTGTTGGTGCATGCACACACACGCACATAACCGTTAAGCTATGTTTGTTAATGGAGTTCAAATCTTCTATATCCTAATTGATTTTTTGTGTGACAATTACCAAAAGAGGCATATGTTAAAATGTCCCACCATCAACAGGAATGGATAAAGAAGATGTGGTACATATACACAATGGAATATTACTCAGCCATAGGAAAGAATGAAAAAATGCCATTTGCAGCTACCCGGATGGACCTAAAGATTATCATACTAAGTGAAGTAAGCCAGACAGAAAAAGACTAATATCACATGGTATCTCTTATATGTAGTATCTTAAAAAATGGTACAAATGAACTTATTTACAAAACAGAAATAGAGTCACAGATATAGAAAACAGACTTACGTTTACCAGGGTGGAAATGTTGGGGAGGGATAAATCGGGAGATTGGGATTGACACATACACACTACTACATATAAAATAGATAACTAATAAGGACCTACTGTATAGCACAGGGAACTGTACTCAATACACTGCAGTGACCTATATGGGAAAAGAGTCTAAAAAAGAGTAGATATATGTATATGTATAACTGATTCACTTTGCTGTACACCAGAAACTAACACAGCATTGTAAATCAACTATACTCCAATAAAAATTTTAAAAATCCAATAAAATACATCCTACCCCCCAAAAAAGTCCCACAGTGATTGCTGAGTTTACCCATTTCTCACTGGAATTTTGCATCTTTTAGATCTATCTGTCTATATATCTAATTTGTTTTATCTTCTTAATGAGTCTTTCATCTTTATGAACTGACTCTGTTTATTTCTCTTTATCTCCTGTAAATTTTTATTTTTTTTTGCCCTAGCTAATTTACAGTAGGGCTGACTCATGACAATGTGTCCTGGATTTTTTTTGCTTTCCCTTTTTTTCCCACTCTGCTCAGCACCAAGATGACTTTTCTGCACCCGCTGGGGATGAAATTAACTCTGGTTTACTTTAACACTAAGGTTGTAACCCTTTGGGATCCTGGACTTTCCTGCTTGGGCAGGCCCTGGGCCCTTACTTCTGTCCTTCCATCCTTCTTTCCCTTAAAGGGGGAACAGAATACATCATCCCAAAATGCGCCACTTTGGCATGGTGACTGTATGGAGCTAAAGACAATGGAGACCCAGCAGACCCATGAAAAGCTTTTTACCTCTCCCTTAACTGCCTAAAAGAATTTAGATGGGGGACCTGTACCAAGAAGAGAGCTATTACCAGAGGTAATTTTTACATCAGAAGGACTTACTGAAGGGCAGGGCAAACATTTGTTTACCAAACATTTGCTCTTCCCACCTTTCTGTGAATCATCTTCCTCCCCTTTGAAGCCCCAGACCCCTACCCCCTTCTCCTTAGCTCAGGATGGCATAAAGGCCTCAATGACCTGACTATCTTTGAGTCTTCATGTCTTTGTGGGGCTCCTGTGTCTACACAGTTAAGTTTGCTTTTCTCCTGTTTATCTGTCTTATGTCAATTAAATTATTAGACCAGCCAACAAAATGAGAAGGGAAGAAGGAAAAAAAAATTCTGCCTATGATCCCTCATCCCTACTCAAGCCAGAGAATCTAACCCCAAATGAAGGAAGCTCAAAGTCTTTGGGTATGAGGGAGGGGGAGGGGAATTGAGTGTTCTGTGTTCTGCTAAACTCCCAGGGTTCTCATTTTAAAGTATAACTTTGGCCTGGAAATTCTTCTATAGTCTTACTTGCTCTTTGATGTTTTTAAAGTGATGTTTTAAAATTTTTATCCAAAGTTTTCAGTTGTTTCTAGTGGGAGAATTCATCTAAATAGTTTAGCCTACCATTACCAGAAACTAAAATTCAACAGATACAGCATTCTAGCATGGAACAAACAAACAAAAATACCTGTTTATCCATGGAATTTAAAAAACTCAGACAAAATATTCTTGATATCCAAGGCTTTTGAGTATAAGAGGTGAGCTCTCTGTATTGAGGAAATAATTAGAAACAAAATTTCCTGCCAATCCAGAAAAACTCTCTACAAAAGTACAAGAGAAAGAAAACAGTTTTATTATTAAATAAGCAATAAATAAGACTGTGATGTGCATCACAGACATCAGCTCAAGTGATTAGAAAGACAGAAATCTTACCATTTTACATAGCCAAACAGATACAACCATTACATATACGTTCTTAAGATAAATGATAACTAATCCTTAAGAGGACATGACAGTGCCATTTGTTACACATAATTTATCTTAAGTTTACTTGGTAACTGAGGTGGCCATCTGTGTCAGCTAATTGCTTTTATCCAAAGAAATAATACAACTCCTCATACGTATATAACAGGCAAGTAGTTACAACCTGGTGTCAGATGCCTAGGTCAACCTCTCAGGGAGACTAGAAGATGGGGCGGTATCTTTCTTAATGCTTACACATTTCAAAGAGATGTCTTCAGGCCTTTAAGAAAAATATCTCTGGGTTGTAAAATTGGCAAGAGGATTATTTAGCCTTTTAAAAGCCTTATATATTTACATTTTGAAAAGCAGAAAAAAGTATATACATATGTTTTATACAGGAAATAGTCTAAGAAAAGGGATGGGAAAGTTTCTTTCCTTTTTTCTACCATGGAAAATTAATTTTTTCCTTATTTTGGGTTTGTGCTTACCCTAGCATTTCAAAAAGGAAACTTTTCCCCTGGCTTCCAAAATCTCCGCTTTGAACACTGAGAGGTAAGTCTCAAAGCACAGAACAACAGGTATGGAAGAACGCATATTGATGAAAGAGTGGGTCTTTCCTACCCTAGGAATATAACTCTTTGGAAGAGAAGATAGAACTGGGAAAGAAGAGTCACTGATGTAGGTCCAGAAGACGATACCACTAGGTGGAGCCAGAGCTCCCAATTTGAGATGAAATAGGCTCACAGACATGATTTATTCCCCACTTCCTACTTAGAACTGCAAGAGTGCAACATGCTAACATCTACAGCCTCACAGGAGAAACGGCCATAGGTCAAGTGTCATTGAGGAAAAATCCTGAGACTGTCACAAGTTGCTTGCATTCCCAAGTTTTTTTCAGTCTATGATGGCTATCTGAGAATGTTGCAGGTTTCGAACCAGAGAAGATTTCTGGTGAACCTGAAAGGCGTATGGAGAGAGTCTGAGGAAGACTCGGTGGATGTGAAGGGACTCAGTGTTTTAGATGAGGAAGATGACGTATGCCCTTTGTAGATCTGGTATCAGAGAGCAGACATCAACATGTCTTCATGGGACTGATGACAAATTCAGAGGCATCTCAGCAGAGGCCATAGTGTGCAGGAAGTGACAGGGACAAAATACAAAGCCTAATATGACAGTATGAAGTATTCCACTGTAGGGAGAAAAAATAATTTTCCTTCTACCCTTCTAGGTTCTTGGTGAGACTCCCCTATAATAAAAGACAGATTGACAGGAAAAAAAAAAACAAATAGAAGTTTAATGACACGTATACTTCCTTTATACATGGGAGATGCCCAGGAAAACCGGGTACCTCCCTGAAAAGGCCCAAGCCAGCATCTTAAATCCCATCTCCAGCTAAAGACAAAAGAAGATGTTGTGGGGGAGGAGTGGGGAGTCAGTTATGGGAGGTTTTGGGGGGTGGGGGGGAAGCACAGTAAACATGGGTAAGATTGTTATGCAGATTTAAGTCATTGTCTTCTCCATTGATGAGAGTTTCAGAGATTTAGTCATCCTTCTCTTCCTGGTACAGAGAGGGAGACACCCTTACAAATGGAGAGTTCCCTTGTAAATGTCAATGTCTCTTACAAAAGGGTAACTTAGGTTTCACAACTTTTCCTATGTCTGCTAGTTCTTGAAAATAACCAGCCTAAAATAATCCTTATGCCAAAGAGACATGTGTGGGGGTGGCAAATTCTGCTCTCCTTTACCATCATCCACAGTATAAGTATCCCAGAGGAAAAAAAGATGATGAAGGTTAAAATCCAGAATTTCCTCTCTAAATAATACTGATAGAAATCTAGAAGTGGTTGAGTTTACCATAAATGTTCAGGTTTGTTTTCTTTCCTTCACAAATTGGGAAATGGAAAATGAGGTGCACTAAAATGTAACATATGATTTTAGTATTTGTAGTACCCTAAATGAGGCCTGGTCTGAGTTTCCAAAGAATTTTTATGCACTATAACAATACATCTGCCTCAAGGACTAACACTAACAGATGGGAAGGGGTGTGATTAGCTTGAGGCCAAACTCCCACCTTGTGAGAGAAATGAGACTCTCAGAAGTATTTAATGATTTGCAAACAATGGGTTGTAATGAGCCTGAGTGTAACAGTATTGCATAATCCATCACATCTCCAGGGCTGACACAGGAATGTCAGCATAAGGAAAAACACTATGGATGGCTATGGGAAAATATCATGAAGGCCTCTATGTGAACTCTGAGTTGCTCCTGCAAGTACTAAACTTCTTCTCAGAAAGGAAAAGACGTTTCAGCTCAGGGTATAAGTGTGTTACCTGACAACGTCGGTTTTCCAGGAAGAAGTAGGAGTCCACACCTGAGCTAAAAAGCCCAGTCAGTCCCTGGGTTGGGAGTTAAAGGTCTGGTCACCAATTCCAACATGTGGGTGTATGTGTGTGGGGACAGGTGTTCCCACACCAATAATCAATTCTACAACACCAGCTGGGTGTCCTACAATTGAACTCAATTCTGACACTATCTAAGTGGGGATAGTGTCATACCGCACAGGTTAAGGGGTCAATCCTACAAAACTGCCCCCCTCCTGCAAATGCTGTAAGCAGATAGGGTATCGGGTCCCTAGAGAAAGAGAAGCAGCATGGCTTTCTTGACATAAGAGAGGCCATTTTTGGTCTAAGTCATTTTGTGATCTAAGCCTGGCCACAATGCGTGCCCTTGAACAGATCTCAGTAATTTATGATCTTAAGGGAACAAAGGAATGTGGGAACGAAGTAAAAGCAGTCAAGAAACAATAGTTCAGTGATAAAACAGAGTCCTAGCTCCTCCTCAAGGGATATACATAACAATCTGAAACATATCTTTGAGTTATGCAGGAACAAAGGTCCCCACCCAGGTGGAGGATGGTAACTACACGTTGAGACCCCACATTGGCCAGAATCTGAGGAATGATGATGTTGACATTTACTGATCCTCGGAACTTCAATCACCTAAAGCTTGGGCCCTGTCAACCTCTGCCCCAATTCTATGCTGAACTGTCCTCTGCTCAAGCCCCTTCATGAATATGCATGTACCCTTAGCTTAAAACTTCCCCAATTTTGCTGTTCAGGGAGACACTGCTTTGGGAAAGATCCACAGTGCTCTCTTTACTGGCTGCAAGTAATAAATCCTTCCTTTTCCTGGTCTTTGACTTGGTTGTGCCTTCTGGCTTGACACCCACCAAGAGGTGAACCAGTTTTTGGGTAATAATCCCAGTGGCAAGTCTAGGTTATCACCTGTGCTTCTGACTGGCCGGCTATAGACTGGAGGTTCCAAGGACCCCCTCCTTGGGCTCAACTAATTTACTAGAGCAGCTCAAAGAACTCAGAGAAACATTTATTGTATCACCAGTTTATTATAAAAGGATGTAACTCAGGACAGCCAGATGGAAGAGATGCACAGGACAAGGTATGGGGAAAGGATGTGAAGCTTCCATGCCCTCTCCAGAAGTACCACTTCCCAGCACCTCCATGGGTTTATTAACCCAGAAGCTCTCTGAACCCCATCTTTTTGGGTGTTTATGAAGGCTTTATTACACAGGCATGATTAATTAAATCCTTAGCCATTGGTGATTGATTCAACCTCTAGTCCCTTTTCCCACGCCAGAGGTCAGGGTGATGAGACTAAAAGTTACAGTGCTGTAATCACATGATTGGTTCCCCTGGCAACCAGCCCCCCATCATTAGGTGCAGTTCAAAGGTCACCTCATTAGTATAACAAAAGACACCTTTATCGCTATCATCACTTAGGAAATTCCAAGGGTTTTAGGAGCTCTGCGCCAGACAGGAGACAAAGACCACACATACATTTCTTATTATAAATCACAATATCACAGAAATGGTAGAGCATTTCCACAACAACTGAAGCTCTCATTATACCACAGCACCCTACTCTCTGTATTCCCTTAAAAAAAAAAAAAAAGCAAAACAAAAATTTATGTAATAAGCTATAACTATTAAGATAACATGACCAGTAATACGGCAGGTGAGGCAGGATTAGGAGGTCACTGAGGCCCAAGTGACTTCAGGAGTAGGGTCAACATATTACTGAGACAGCTTGAGAGCTGTTCTTACCTATGTTTCTTTGGAGCCAGACAGTTAATGCCAAGAGACAGACCACAACTCTGCTCTAGACAAGAGAGCATGGCCAGAGATTTGTGTTTTGAAATCAGCTATTGTAACTGAACTTTCCAAACAAAGACAACACTCTATGCTGTTTTCTCAAGGCAATTTAAGACTGAACACTACTATTACCGGGATTAAAAATTCTTTGTTGAGGTGAGAGGAAGATGAAGCAAGTGCTTAGAAATGCAGTCTTCTGGGAGAAACAAATATTGACTTCCAATGGAAGAAGTTGAGAACATTCCCTCCCAGTAGAAGGAGTTGTAAATGGCACCCAGGATCCAGGCGACCTATATGATGACAGTGGGCAGGGGTGTTATACTGTCTACAATTTATTTAAAATTTTACACACAAGAAACTGAAGAAGACACAAAAAAATGGAAAGATATTTGGTGCTCATGGATTGAAAGAATTAATATCATTAAAATGTCCATACTACCCAGAGCAACCTCGGATTCAGCACAATCCCTACCAAAATCCCAATGGCATTTTTCACAGAACTAGAACAAATAAATCTAAAATTTGTATGGAATCACAAAAGATCCTGAATAGCCAAAGCAATCTTGAGAAAGAACAAAGCTAGAGGTATCACACTCGCTAATTTCAAACTTTGATGCAAAGTGATAGTAATTAAAAAGTACAGTATTGGCATAAAAACAGACACAAAGATCAGTGGAACAGAATAGAGCCCAGAAATAAACCTGCACATACATGGACAATTAATTTATGACAAAGGAGCCAAGAACATATAATGGAGAAAGGACAGTCTTTTCAATATACTGTTAGAAAAACTGGACAGCTACATGCAAAAGAATGAAACTAGACCACTATCCTACACCATACACAAAAGAATAACTTGAATGTAAGATTTGAAACCATAAAATTTATAGATGAAAACATAGGCAGGGAACTCCTTGACATTGGTCTTAGCAATGTTTTTATGGATCTGACTCCAAAGGCAAAGGAAACAAAAGCAAACAAGTAGGACTATAAGCAGTTAATATCCAAAATATATAAAGAATTCATACAGCTCAACAACAAAAAGACAAATAACCTGATTAAAAAATGGGCAGAGGATCTGAATAGACATTTTTCCAAAAAAGACAACAAATGGCCAACAGACATATGAAAAGATGTTTAACATCACTACTAGGGAGATGCAAATCAAAACCACAGTGAGAAATCACCTCACACCTGTTAGACTGGTAATCATAAAGACAAGAAATAACAAGTGTTGGACAGCATGTGGAAAAAGGAACCCCTGTACACTGTTGGTGGGAATGTAAATTGGTACCGCCATTGTGGAAAACAGTATGGAGATTCTTCAAAAAATTAAGACTAGAACTACCACATGATCCAGCTATTGCACTTCTGGGTATTTATATGAAGAATGAGAAAACAGTAATTCAAAAAGATATATGAACCCCCATGTTCATTGCAGCTTTATTTACAATAGCCAAGTTATGGAAACAACCTAAATGTCAGTCAAGGTATGAACGGATGAAGAAGATGTGGTATATAGAGAGAATGGAATACTACTCAACCATAAAAAAGAATGAAATCTTGTCATTTGTGACAACATGGATGGACCTTGAGGGTACTGTGTTAAATGAAATAAGTCAGATGGAGAAAGACAAATACCATATGATTCCATCATATGTTTAATGTAAAAAAAATACAAAACAAATGAATAAATAAAACAAATTCATAGTTACAGAGAACAGAGTGGTGGTTACTAGTGGGGGAGGGAGCTGAGGAGTGGGCAAAATGGGTGAAGGGGGTCAATTGCATGATGATGGATGGTAATTAGACCTTTGGTGAAGATCACATTATAGAGTGCACAGATGTCGAATTATAATGTTGTACACCTGAAAACTACACAATGTTATATACTAATTTTACTTTAAAATATTCTACACACACAGATGCACACACACACACATATATTTTACATGTATTATTTTAAAAGTTAGTTCAAATACTAACTCGGGTCCAGATATCGATGTACAGTCTAAGTGCGGTCGGCTGGCACTCAAGTAGGAAGTCCATACACAAGAGGCAGCTACTGAGAGTGCCTTTGTTCCTTGTTTTTCAGTCAACAAACTACGCTTTGCAAATTAACATATTAAATGCCAGAAATGAAATTTTATTGGCGAAATGGGCATGTTGTCTAGAATGATGTTGTTTTGTAAATGGACTCGCATAGGTGAAATAAAAAGTAATTAAGGTTTATGGACTGCCTGAATCTAGGGCGGAAGTTACTGCCCATCCCTGCACAAAGAGTTTTTAAGAATCTAATGAGGTTGATAGACTTTACCCTTTGGAATGCAGCCCAAGATCATTTCTCCTGCTATTTGTTTAGGAATGCAGTTCTTAAACTTGGCTGCACATTAGACGTACTTGGAATGCTTTAAAAAGCTGCAAATGCTCAAGCCACACCTCAGAACAATTAAATCAGAATCCCTGGGGGAGCAGTCCAGGCATTAGGGGTTTTTTAAGTTTCCTAGGTGATCCCCATGTGTACCCAAGTTTGAGAACCATGAGTCTGAGAGGATATATAGTGATAATTATTATAGTGTTTGCAGATTCCAGCCTCTGCAATGGTTTTGGATCTGTCTAGGACCCTTTCATGCAAGGAGGTAGCTGAAGTACCTAGAGGGACAGAATTCTGGAGTTCATGGAACCCACAGAATAGGCTGTATGAACCATTTTATGTCTGCTTGATAATCAATGTTTGATTACTCTATGTTTGTATTTATGGCAGCATTTGTTCTAAGACTTAAGATATCCTGACAGAAAAATTAAGAGGAAGCAATTACCCTTACCCACACCCAACTTTTGGGCAGCACTGTCTGTCAAAAATAAACTAAGCATTGGACAAAACCCAAGTAGGCCTAGGTCAGATTGCAGTGGGTGCTGGGGATGTAATCTGTTACCCAGGCAACCATCAGCTGTTTCGTCACTATTTTTTTTTTTTTTTTTTTTTTTTTTTTTTGCAGTACGCGGGCCTCTCACTGTTGTGGCCTCTCCCGTTGCGGAGCACAGGCTCTGGACGCGCGGGCTCAGCGGCCATGGCTCACAGGCCCAGCCGCTCTGCGGCATGTGGAATCCTCCCGGACCGGGGCACGAACCCACGTCCACTGCATCGGCAGCATCGGCAGGCGGACTCTCAACCACTGCGCCGCCAGGGAAGCCCTGTTTTGTCACTATTTATACAGATAGTCACTATTTTAGGATACTAACTTATGGACAGAGACCTAATTACCATATTCATCAAAGGGTAGAGACATTAGATAATAAGTAAATAATTTGTCTCTAATGAGGAAAGCAATGCTGTCCTAGGGTAGAGAAATATTTATTGGATACAGTCACCAACCACAAGAGAGCAAACATGTCCCTATATTTTTGCCTCCGTAACTACACAAAATTTTGAACTTGAGCTTTCATTTCAACTCAGTGGTAGAAAATTTAATCTTTCAAATTCAAGGTACATTCAGTAAGTTCTGGTTTGAAACTTAGTCTCTCTTAAGGTAGAATTTCCTTTTTCCCCTTTCCTTCTATTTGTCCTGATCTATATTCCAGGGGGATTCATAAATAAGCTGGCATTTGGGATGGATGGATGGATGGGTGGATGGATGGATGGATGGGTAGATAGATAATGTATAACTTAACATTAGAATTAAGAACCCATGCTGGCTTTGGCTGAGATGTATAAGCTTAATCAATTTTAATGATTGACATCTATCAACTACCTCTGTGGCTCAAATGCCCATATTCTTTCTGCTCTGCCACGCCCAATTCATTATAAGCCAATGTGTGCCTTCATTTTCCTGTCATTTTGAGGCTTCTAAGTCTCCAGGCCACTCTTATTCATTTTTATATCCCTCTGAAGGGAAGATGCCATTTTAGATGCTCTCTGACCTACTACATTGAGGGACATGCACTTACAACTTGCTACTCTATAGATTTCAGATGCCAAAGTGTCTTTGGGACTCCTCCAGGGGCCTTTCACTAACCCCTCTTTATGTTTGGGTCCCACTAACTCTGTCTAGATTTCTCACACACACTAAACCCTGTTACATAACCCTGGAATATTTAATCCACAATTTAACTCCCTCAATTACCTCTGCCAAATACATGGGTTCTTTACCTGCCCATAGGCAGGAAACTGTTCTTACATCCTCATACAATCTTTTGAGTTAAATACATATGGCATAAAGTCTAGGTCTGCTTCCTTAAAGGCTGTGTTTCTTGGCATTCCACAATGTCAGGTTTTTCACAACCTGTGTGTTCTATGAGTTTATAAAATCTACTCAGAAACTCACTTAACTTCTTTAATTCCCAGCTGAGTTAGCCCTTTCCTGACTCATGGAATACCGGCAACTCCACTGGGTGGTGTGCCCAAGATTGTTAAAAATAACAGGAAAGAGGAAACCTTGGTTATTATCAAAATATTGCCTCCTGCTATACCTGTAACAAAGACTTGTGCCTCTGAATGACTGGGATAAAATGGATAACATTTTATCAGAATATCTATATTAGCTTGTATTTAAAGTGACTTCTTGTAAGAAAACCGAAGCTCTGATATATTAAGTGACGTGTCTGAGATTGCAATGCTAATTAATAGCAACTCTGGGAACAGAAATGTGCAGTGTTTTTCTGTTGCTGGAAGCTCTAAACTTGGATTGGAGAAACAGAAAGTGGCTTCTAGCTGTACAAAATTAATAAACAGAAACCTCAATTAAATAGTCGGAAGACCAAAAGGGGACCTCTCATGCCCTACGATGATTGCAGAGTCCAGCAGGTAGAAAGAAGAAAGATTCCTGTTCTTTTATGGCGAGGACTCAGCCAATGAAAAGCCATGGACTCTTGTTTATTATGGGCCTCCCAAGTTCTTTCCCCCCCTCTATAAAAGCAGTTTCCTTCCCTTGCTGGGCAAGCACTTGCACAAGGCTCACCATGGGTGCAGGCCCAGAATTGCAATTCTCTGCTGATCCTGAATAAACCCATATTCGCTGGAGAAAGACCTGGCAGTCTACTTGCTTTAGGTCAACACAGCTAGCTCCATATCAGTGATTCACAAACACGGCTGTGCACTAGAATCAACAACAGATCTTTTGCAAAATACATGCGACTCTGACACAGCATGCATGCAGTTTCACCAGGCGTGGGTTAGTTTCCATGCCTCTCTACTTAAAATCAACTTCCACAGATAATTTCTATGCTTTGTAAAATAAACAAAGCTGAAGAGCATGTGTAATACACATCCAATCGGCTTCAAATATTACCTTCCCTTGACGGCTTTCCAGTAGCTTTTTCCCAGTCTCTTCTAGCTCCTAAAGCTACATGTAAAAGAACGAAATTAGAACATTCTCTAATACCATATACAAAAATAAACTCAAAATGGATTAAAGGCGTAAATGCAAAACCAGATACTATAAAACTCCTAAAGGAAAACATACGCAGAACACTCTTTGACATAAGTCGCAGCAATATTTTTTTGGATTCATCTCTTAGCATAACGGAAATAAAAACAAAAATGAACAAATGGAACTTAAAAGCTTTTGCACAGCAAAGGAAATCATCAACAAAACGAAAAGACAACCTACAGACTGGGAGAAAATATTTGTAAACGATGCTACTGTCAAGGGATTGATTTCTAAAATATACAAACAGCTGAATATCAAAAAAAAAAAAAAAAACAAACAACCCAATCAAAAAATGGGCAGAAGACCTAAATAGACATTTCTCCAAAGAAGACATACAGATGGCCAACAGGCACATCAAAAGATGCTCAATATTGCTAATTACTGGAGAAATGCAAATCAAAACTACAATGAGATAACACCTCACACCAGTCAGAATGGCCATCATTAAAAAGTCTACAAATAATAAATGCTGGAGAGGGTGTGGAGAAAGGGAACCCTCCTACACTGTTGGTGGGAGTGTAAAGTGGTGCAGCCACTATGGAGAACAGTATGGAGGTTCCTTAGATAACTAAAAATAGAGTTGCCATTTGATCCTGCCATCCCACTCCTGGGCATATATCCAGAGAAAACTCTAACTCGAAAAGATATATGTACTTCAATGTTCATAGCAGCACTATTTACAACAGCCAAGACATGGAACCAACCTAAATGTCCATTGACAGATGAATGGTTAAAGAAGATGTGGAACATATATACAATGGACTATTACTCAGCCATAAAGAAGAATGAAATGTCATTTGCAGCAACATGGATGGACCTAGAGATTATTATACTAAGTGAAGCAAGCCAGACAAAGACAAATATCACATGATACCATTTATATGTGGAATCTTAAAAAATGATACAAATGAACTTATTTCCAAAACAGGAAGAGACTGAAGGACATAGAAAACAAACTTATGGCTACCAAAGGGTATGTGGGGGAGATAAATTAGGAGTTTGGGATGAACATATACACACTGCCATATATAAAATAGGTAAACAACGAGGAACTACTGTATAGCACAGGGAACTATGTTCAATATCTTGTAATAGCCTATAATGGAAAAGAATATGAAAAAGAATACGTGTATATATATATATATGAATCACTTTGTTGTACACTCGAAATTAACACATTGTAAATTAACTATACTTCAATTAAAAAAAAGAAAAAAAAAGACCAAAAAAGGGGGGACTAAGGTAGCCATTAGCTCTGATGTAGGCACAGCTTGAGGCAGTGGTTTTAACACTGTTGTGTGCTTCAGGATCATCTAAGATGCTTGTTAAAAACGCACTTATCAGGTGCCACTCCCAAGTTGCCTAAACTGCTTTATGGACACTTGATAATGGGTAATTAAATAAATGGGTATATGCTGGAGTTTGATTCAAAGCTGGCTTTTAGTATGTGACCTGGAAGAGAGGCTTTGGGGCTTCTTCAGCCGTTATCCACATCAGAACTGTGCCTGCTCTTGTTGTGTATCTACCAAAAACAAGTTAATAGCTGTGTGTGAACAAATCGGTTTAGGTTGTAGGGTTTATTTATTCTATCATCTGTCTCTAATAGTTGAACCTTGCTTCCTTTGGAGGCTGCAAACAGTCTGTTTCCTGGTCTTGGCTTTGGAACATTGTCTGGCAGTGAGTAGGAAGTGAGAATTCTGTTGGGGGATTTGGCAGGATGGCATGTAAAAGCATTTCCCGAACTATTTCTGAGCCTGCTCAGAGAAATACCAACACTTCCAAATCTATAAAATGAGCTGTGATGTTTACTAAGTGGTGAGTTTGAAAGCACTGAATTTGCTGATTGATAAATGCCTGTTTGGAGAACAGAAAATACCTGCCAAGCATAATCTGCCACTCAGTAATTTTCAGGAAACACAGATGGCGGCGTATTTGGACCTTAACAGCTCTGGTGACCTAGAGAATTTGTTTGTAGTTTAATTACTTTGCAGGTAAAACAGAGGACAGATGTATCACACCAGGTCCAGCAGCAGGATGAGCCTAGGTACTGGCCCAAACCATTCCTCCTTGGCTCCTTGCATGAATCCCTGGGAATACGGAGATAAAGAGTCCAAAAATCTGTGTGATGAGCTCTGCAGCCTGTGCTGCCAGACAAGGCAAGTGAGAACCATTAGGAGAAATGCCCCTGTTGGGATAACTATTAGGGCAGCCTCCTTACCAATAGATTGACATCCAGTGGGAGGAAAACCTGAGAGAATGGGCTGGGGGCAGGGTGGGGGGGAAGAGTAAGAGAAATAAGACAGAAAAAGAACTGGAAGATGAAACTGCAAAATTAAAGGTGATCCTGGCAAGACAGTAAGGAAATCCTATTTTGGCCAATCTTATTTTGGGCTACTGATTTGCTTTGCTGTCTGCTCCAGATCCAGAGAAGCCTAAAGATAGCAGAGAAGTCAGAAAACATAAAAGATGTGATACCTGAAGAGCATGGAAAGGAAACAAAACAGAAAGTACTTTCTTATGGAAAAGAATGTCATCCTTTTTGTGACGGGTTTTATTCACAGGAGTGACAGCGATATAATTGTCTTGTTATATAAATTAATGTATATTACCCTCACTGCACTCTGAAAACTCTGAATGGAGGCAGGATGTGGTATTTATTGTGGTATTCCCAGCACAAAGCATAATGTTTACAAATGGTAGGCGTTTTTTAAGTGAATGAACATAGTGAAAATGTCTCTATTCAAGTGGAGGGGTAGTGGGCGGCTGGAGATGAGATATGAATTCTACGGGCACATGTAATAACACTCATATTTCAGAAACTGTGTCCCTTTGTTCCCTTATTGTTTCTTTCCTCTGTCCCTCTGCCATTTATTCCCTTCCCTTCCCTTCCATTTCTTTCTCTCCCCCCCATTCATTTATTTCCTTCCTTCCTTCCTTCCTCCCTCCCTCCCTTCCTTCCTCCCTCCTTCCTTCCTCCCTCCCTCCTTCTCTCCTGAAATTGAGGGAACTGAGGCTAAAAAGGGCTGGCTGACATTTCCAACTTCCTCCATGAAGGTGATGATAGAGCTGGGACAAAGATAATTCCTTTGGTCACCCAAGCCAGGTCTCTTGTCTCCACATCACACACACTCTCCCTAGTTTAGATTTATGTACAGTCGAAGAGAGCCAAGCTGTTACCATAACACTGAATGAAGCTCCTAATTACTCTCTCTACATGGCTCTGAAATTATGACATCAAAGGAAATTAGTGGCACTTCACACTCTGCTGTATTTCAGGCATAGGAAATACTTGGTTGTGATGGCCATTAAGAGGACAGACATGAGTGACAGGAAACAAATTTTGTTAATAAGTATGTGTCAAAAAGCACAATACGTGTAGATGATCAACACAGTAAGTGTTTTCTAAAATTGACTGCTCTGAATTTCAATTACTATCATGGGCTTTGTCACACTTCAGCTGTATGCTCACAACACCCAAATTAAAATGAAAATATGAAAAATCTGTCAGTTCATATTTGTTTGAGTATACAATTCGATAAATGTGCATGTTGTTTTTCTAGCTAAATCCATCTGTTATTTTGGTATCGTGTAGACATATCCATAATTATAATTTTATTTTTGTATTGCCAAGTGAATATTTCAGGAGGCAGAAGACTTGAATACTCTAAGCCTCTCAGTAACCTGGAAAAAAGTTACTTAGCCATAGTCCTACCCACTAATATTAAAACTAGTAATATACACTCTTACACTATTTCACGGAGGATTATGAGCCAAATTAAATGACATTCAATGCATAGAGGAAGTTTTCCAAAGGCCAGTAAAAAGCATTATTCATTTTATTTTTTAAGTGCAGTGAAATGGTAATATTTGCCGAGGGAGTAGGAAGCACTATGAGGAATCAATCAACTTTATTTTCCCTCATGCATATTCTTACTTTTCCCCAGAACTAATGAGCTCTGACTCTGCTCAGCAATAGTGAATAATCGCATCTGAGGTTCTACTGAGATTTTGCTCTAGTGTTGGTTTTTTTTCTCTTGCATTTGTACCTTCCATTTACATTTACTTTCTCATCTATGCTTTGCTTATTAGAAATTGTGCTTTAGGGAGACTGTTTTAATTTTTTATTCTTTTACCCTTAGCAATGATTATTACTTGATGCAATTTAATTTAAACGATTGGAAGGGAAGAAGCCGTAGGCAGGGAGGGTAATTTGGAGGCTGCTAGCTTGTGAATCAGGTATCCTTGATGAGTGATAATCAAGAAAGCCGTGAATTATAAATAAGAAACATAATATACTGGTGTGTGTGTGTGTGTGTGTGTGTGTGTGTGACCCAGATTTATCTTAGTTTTTATTGGATTTTTAAAAATATGATAAATGAGGTTAACATTTTTCTAAGTACTGGAACTTTAGAACAAGTATTTTACAAAGAAAATATCTGGCCAATACCCTTCAGCTTTCTCTCTCATCTTATACGAAGTGTAAAAACTGCAAAAACACAAAAAAAGAGAAAGCAAAATGAGTAATATAGAAAAAGTAGGTAGTTGAAGAAAATTTGTTGACATAATCTGCCTTAGAAATTGTTCTTATTGTTCCACCTAGGGGAAGGGTAAGAGGGAGGGATAGATTGGGAGTTTGGGATTGATATGTACACACTGCTATATTTAAAATAGATAACTGGACTTCCCTGGTGGCTCCGTAGTTAGGAATCTGCCTGCCAGTGCAGGGGACATGGGTTCAAGCCCTGGTCTGGGAAGATCCCTCATGCCGTGGAGCAACTAAGCCTGTGAGCCACAACTACTGAGCCTATGCTCTAGAGCCCGTGAGCCACAACTACCGAGCCCGTGTACCACAACTACTGAAGCCCACGCGCCTAGAGCCCGTGCTCCGCAACAAGAGGAGCCACTGCAACGAGAAGCCCGCACACTGCAATGAAGAGTAGCCCCCACCCACCACAACTAGAGAAAAAGCCTGCGTGCAGCAACAATGACCCAACACAGTCAAAATCAATCAATCAGTCAATAAATGTTAAAAATGTATAAAATAGATAACCAACAAGGACCTACCGTAAAAAATAGTACAAATATAAAAAACTCATCCTGTCACTTTAAAACCAAAAAAAAAAAGTAATTGTTCTTATTACTTGAAATAAAGAAAACATGGCAAAGTTGAATCTTGAGCACTGGAAGAGATAAAATTTCACAAATCACTGTGTACCATGGGAAAGTTGAATGAGATGTTAGTGAGGGGGTGATGGAACCAGCCTGTAGGGTTTTGCTGGGTTTTGGGGGGTTGAACATAAAGTTATCCTGGAGGGAGCTAATATGCCATAAATCCCTACATCTGACTGGGTTTGGAAAACTACCCCCTGAGCATGTATGGAGGTTTCCGTTGACTAAACAAATTTAGGGCTTGTTAATATGTTTTAGTCAAGGCTTTTCTAATGGGCATCTGGGATTACTTCAAAGACAGAATTATGATCCCATGCAGAAACTAGTGGAAATCAATCTCTCTTTGAATGGTATACTTATCAGATTTAAATCAACTTTAGGTTAAACATTCTTCTTCCCTCAAAGTCTAAGAATTTCTGAAAATGTTTTGTATGTGTAGCTATGTTACTTAATGCTTTATTACCTGTGACTTTCTTGGTTTCCTATGATGTTAAACAATAAAATTCATGTTAACTCACAAAACTAAATAACTTCCTGGTTTTTGTTTTGCTTTTTTGTTTGTTTGTTTTTGGCTCTTATATAATCCTACAGCTTCAAATACTAAAGACTTTGAAGCAACTTGTTAAACCCATAGGCCATGGATTTAGATTGCCTTGGTGCAAACCCCATTCCTACTACTGACTAGAAAAGCACCCTTAGGTCACCCTCTTTTAGTTTTCTGATTGGGTAAATTGGGAGACGGAAGTGGTATTTGGAATCTTTATTGATACAGTTGTGAGAATTTTATCACACAGATCTTCCTTGACTCCTGATGGGGTTATACCCCTATAAATCCATCGTAAGTTGAAAATATCATAAGCTGAAAATGCATTGCATACACCTCATCTACCAAACATCATAGTTTAGCCTAGCCTACCTTAAACATGCTCAGAACACTTACATTAGCCTACAGTTAGGCAAAATCATCTAACAGAAAGCCTATTTTATAAGAAAGTGTTCATAACTCATGTAATTTATTGAATAATGTACTGGAAGTATAAAACAGAATAGATGTATGGGTACAGAATGATTATAAGTGCATTGGTTATTTACCTTCATGATGGTGTGGCTGACTGGGAGCTGTGGCTCGCTGTCACGGCCCAGCATCACAAGAAAGGATTGTAGGGCATATCTCTAGTCTGGGAAAAGATCAATATTCAAAATTCAAAGTACAGTTTCTACTGAATGCTTATGGCTTTTGCACCAACATAGAGTCGAAAAATCGTAAGTTGAACCATTGTTAAGTTGGGACCATCTGTATATCATGTGTCACCCTCATAGTAAGCATTAAAGAAAAGTCAACAATTATAATAATTATTCAGTATATAAAACACATTTCTCTTCTCCCAGTGACTTGATCCTTATCATAAAATACGAATGAAGATTTAGGACTGATGTCAGTGAGATGGCAGAATAGAAACCCTCAGACCTTGCTCCCCACAGAGACACTGACTTACCAACAATATATGGCCCAGAAAGCCTTTATGAGAACTCCAGAAACCACTGAAGATGACTCAGTACCCCAGGAAAGGGGAAAGCCAAGAACAGTCACATTGAAATGGGTAAGAAAAATTGTTACATTTCACCCATGACAGTCCTTCCCCAAAGCCAGCACAGCTTGGGGTGACTGGAAGAAAACACTCAACTCAGTGCTTGTCCTTTGAAGGGTAAGAGAAAAGTGGAACGTATACCCAGTATTCCAGCCATTCAGGGGGCTGCCTGAGGGACTGGCTTCTGTCTCCCCTCAGTTGGAGTGCTGATGGGGAAACAGCTTACTTTTGAACCCTGGGGGCTGCTGAGAACAAAGTAAAGCTTGGTGGCTTGTTGTAGTAACAAAGCACCTACAGAACCATAATAGACACTGGAGGGAGCAAGACATTACAAGATCCTGAAAAGCAAACTGGAAAATCTGTACAGTTGGGAAATTATACGCACAAGCACAGAGAAGACACATCGTCAGAAAATGTTTGAGAGGCCCCTAGAATCTCTAGCCAGGTTGACTGGTGAAGGTCTTCTGTACAAAGCCAGTTTATAAAGACTGGAAGAGGTGGATTTTTTTTTTTTTTTTTTCAAATACCCAAATCCCAGCAAAACCCAACAAGGCATATGTTGGTTTTAGGGCTTGTTAATATGTTAGGGAAATATGTTAGGGAAACATGGCTCAATTAATTTAAAAAAAAAATCTCCAGAAACTAACCCCAAAGAAACAGACATCTATGAATTAATTGACAAAGAATTCAAAATAACTGTCTTTTGGAAGCTTAATGAGCTTCTGTTAAAAAAGAAAAAAAAAACAGAAAATGACGTGTTGGTGAGGATGCAGAGAAATCAGAACCCTTGTACACTGTTGGTGGGAATGTAAAACGGGGCAGCTGATGTGAAAAACAGTATGGAGGCTCCTCAATAAATTAGAAACAGAATTATCATATGACCTAGGAATCCCACTTCTAGGTATATATCCAAAAGAACTGAAAACAGGATTTCAAAGAGATAATCTGCACACCTATATTCATTGCAGCATTATTCTCAAGAGCCAAGAGGTTGATATCTATCACAGATAAATGGATAGAGAAAATGTGGCATATACCATGCAATGAAATATTATTCTCCCTTAAAAAAGGTGAAAATCCCATCATATGCCACAATATGGATGAGCCTTGTGGATGTTATGCTAAGTTACATAAGCCAAGAGGACAATTACTGCTTGATTCTACTTACATGTGATATCCAAATTAAATTCTTAGAAACAGAAAATAGAACGGTAGTTGCCAGCAGCTAAAGGCATGGGGAAAAGGGGAGTTGTCTTTCATTAAAATCAAGACAACACACCCAAAATGGAGTTGTTTATGCTAAGTCCCACGTCACCAAACTGAGACTTAACTGAATTATAGTTTTGGCTCTCCCACAAAAGGAATCTTAAACCAGTCAATCAGGAATCACCTAATCAGCATTAGTTAGATAATCTGCCTGAGAAACCCCAGACACTGCCTAAAGGAAAGAGACCTTGCAATAATCAACCCACTTTTTTTTTTTTTTTTTTTTGGCCTAGTATAACTTCCTTGTTCCCACTCGCTTCTGCCTATAAAGGTCTTTCATTTTGTACAGTTCCTGAGAGCTCCTGTCTATCTGCTGGATTGGGTGCTGCCTGATGCATGAATCATTGAATACAGCCAATAGGATCTTTAAAATTTACTCAGTTGAATTTCATTTCTTAACACTTTCAATGGGTATAAAGTTTCAGTTTTATAAGATGAAAATTTTCTAAAGATCTGTTGCATAGCAATGTGCTTATGGTTAACACTACTGTACTGTACACTTAAAAATGGTTAAGATTTTAAATTTTGTTATGTGTTTGTTTGCTTTTTTTTAACACAATAAAAGCAGAAAATTTCATGCTAGGGTAAACTCTAAAAATTTATACTTTATCTATTCCCTTCTATTCCTATGCCAGCATTTTGTCACAATTTCTCTGTCTCTTCTCCTTGAACTTACCACTACTTCCATTTCCTTTGTCTTTTGAATTTTTCATTCAGTGCCAAATGTTTGAGAATAACAGAGTTCAAATTTCTTTAAGAGATGCTTATAAGAAAAGTACACAACTCTGAAGATTCAATCAACAGATGTGGTCTAAACCACAATTGTTTCTCCATGCTACACCAACCTGTAGCTATAATTAACTCTCTGAGTAATCTATTTTGGGGGAGGAAAAATAATTTTCTCTCTTCCTTTCTAGTTGCTTGGCTGTAATAAAAGACAGATTAATAGGAGAAAAACAAACAGAAGTTTAAAAACACATATACCTGCTGTATACATGGGAAAGACCCAAGAAAACTGAGTAACTCCCTGAAATGGCCCAAGCCACCACCTTAAATACCACTTTCAGCTAAGACAAAACATATTGGGGGTGGGGTGAGACAGTTATGGGAGGTTATCAGGCAAAGCACAGTAAACAGGGTATGTTTGTTCTGCAGATTTAAGTCATTGCCTTCTCTATCAATAAGAGTTTCTAGAGTTTTAGTCATTCTCCTCTTACTGGTACAGAAAGGGAGAAACTCTTACAAATGGAGATTTCCTTTATAAATTTAAATTTACCTTACAAAAGGGTAACTTCTACTTGGTTTTCAGAGCCTCTCTTGTGTCTATTTCTTAATATTAAGCAGCTCAAAATAATCCTTATGCCAAAGAGACATATTTTGGGGTGGCACATTCTGGTCCCCTTCAGTTTACACCAATTCTAAAACTAGGGAAGGTATAGTAAAATGTACCTCCAGCGTTAGTAATGGCAAACGTATATCACACAAAACAAAAACCAGATGAAAACAGAACAAAACATGAACTGAGTGTCCTCATCCTAACATTAGTTTCCTATCTGGATGGTTTACCTTTTTGCCAATTGCCTCCCCTGTCTCTTTGAAGCCCATCTTGTAGATTTCCCTTATCTCGTGTGAAAACTTGCTAAAAAAGTAAAGAACGTAAGTCTGACCTTCCTTTGTAAAGTGGAATTTCCCATTTCCATTTCCCATTCCATTTCCAAGTTATTGTTTTGCTGGGATTATCAGTGTATTTAGCACATCACTTTACAATTCATTAAAGAAAGAAGAGGCAGGGGGTCAGTATTTGAGGCCACTTTTCAATTTATTTTATTTTTTTTATGTTTTATTTTGGAGTTTGTATTCCATGCCAAACACTGTATTAGGAGAAGATTAAAACAAGACAAAACAAAAAATACAGTCCATAGTTTTATCTTAAAGATCCTAGTCAGGGACTATCCTAGAAACTCAGCATGAACAAATTGAGGCACAAAGGGACTCGATCTGCTGCAGTAACCAAGGGAAGGTGGGCAGTGGTGCGGCCAGGCCTCTGAGACAGTAGGAACAGTGGTGCTCTCTCTGCCAGGCTCTTGTTTCTCTGCGGTGGGCTCCTTTATTTTCTGTAAGCCAGCGTCTTCCACAAGTTCTTCAGCCTGGCTCTCACAGCTCTTGTCCTCACAGCTTCACCATCAGAGAGGGGCTGAGCAGAGCCCAAATCCCAGAGAAGTGCTCTGACTCCCTGGCACAAAGTCTGTACCCATCACTGTGTCTAGGAAGATGCACGCCTGTAATTGGCAGCCTCTGTCAGGATCCTCTGTTGCAGTGAGAGCACAAATGACTGAGCTGTGTGTCTGTTTTGAATGTTAATAAGTATTTTGTTAGATCAAAAATAGATTTGGAAGAGAATCCCCTCCCCCAGGCCTAGGTTAGTTGAGCAAGACAAAAAGGTATGGATGGATTCATATATTATCCCCTGAGGCATTTCTCAAAATTATTTTTCACCCATCTGTTATTCTCTTTCAAAAAGAAAGTTTAAGGCAGCCTTGTTTGGAGTATATAACTACTTTTCCATCCGGACATAAGCATAATCATCTGTAAGTTCTTGGTTTAAAATTACTGCTGGTATCCTGCATTTTGCTTGTGATGTTTTATGTCTAGGCATCTATTTGGGTCAATTCTGTTAACTTATTTCTCCACACGAAGAAGAAAACCATGTCCTGCCCTAGCACGTGGGAAGATTTTATCTCATTTTATAGAATGTTTTATATGGCATTCATTTAAATTTTCCTTCATATGATGGATTGCAGATCTCTCTCTTGTATAATGTCAGTTTGGTGCTAAAGTAAAATGTGAAGATTTACTGGTATCTTTCCAAAAGAAATATTATCCATGAACTCTAAAGCAATAAAAAAAAAGAAATTCACTGGAGGATGTAGCAGAATGAGGGAGAAATCTGGATGGTGGGAAGAAAAGAATCCCAGAAATAGCATTCTGGTTTGTTTGACCAAAGGGGGATAATCTGAAATGCTGAGTAGCACAGTGTGCTGAGGTATTTGCATGACGATAGGGCACACAAAAAGGTGAAGCTCCGTATGATGGGTGTTTGAACCAGGTCATAATGGGCCAACTTGGATGCCACAGATTGATTTCTGCATCATAGAAACATCCTCAAGGAGCTTGTGCTGAGGAAACATGCCATATAGGCTGAATCTGCAAATGCTTCACAGCTTTCACTTCTCCCCTCTCTAAGTATAATCTCTTGCAGCCAATGAATCCTTGTTTTCTCCCTGGTAATTCCAAGTGGTTTTACCAGTGATGTTCTGTTACTTTACTCTTGATTTGCTACAGACAGTTGTGAAAAGATGAATCACTTGTGAGGGCAGTGAGGAGATAAAACTCAAGACTTCAGTGCCTGGTGTACTGATGACTGTACACCTAGTACAGCAGCCCCCAATGGCAGCAAATGTCCACGAGTCCTTACGGGGAAGCAGAGAAAGCCCACTTCCTTCTCAGTCTAGTAGATGTGAAGCTATTATCAGATATCAACTACCAGGCTGCTGGTACCTCGTTAGGGTGGGAATTCTTGCTCATAAGAAGCAGTTGATGAATAATAAGTCATAAGAACAGCCCTGCAAATACCTACCAATAAGTATGACCAGCAGATTAGGCTTCCTGTTGCTTTTCTTATAAAGAAATGTAATACTCTATTCCTGGGGAATAAAACTGGATCTGGGCCCATCAATTCTGGCAACTTATGCTTTCACTTGTGTCATCAAGCCATTTTTTTTTCTGAAAAGGGTGTAGAAATTTAGTGCACTATCCCAAGCAAATTTATTAATTCTCTGTTGACTTTTTCCTTCTTGTGGACTTTCTGTTCCTTCATTCCAAGAGGACTCTGATGGTTTTCCTAAACCTTCACCCATAGCCTCTCATTCCTGAGCATCACCGGCTCATGCACTCATTTCATACATATTAAAGGCCAGGCACCGAGCAGCCCTGACTTTCGAGATGCTCAGCATAGAGAAGAGGACATGTGGAAGAACATCAGTCATTGCCGTGCTGTATGATGAGATGAAAATGGAGCGTCTCCTGAGTCAGCCTGAAGATACTTATGGGGACCTGTTAGCATCAAGTGAGCTGATTCTTGAGGGACAAGCAAGGATTAACCAGAAAAGTTAGCATAAAGGCAGAAGAGGAGGAAAAGAAATTCCAGCAGGTAGAACAGCATGACCAAAGACCTGGAGGTTTGAGGGATCTTACGACACTGAAAGAATTGAAGATAGACTAGCAAGTCTGAATCTGGGACCTTATAGGTCACCTGGCTCAGTACAGTGTTCAAATGTTTTCAGGGGGTAGAAGATAATCCCACTGCAAACAAGGCACAGGAAAACATCTATATTCTCCCATGAATGTGGGCATGAAATGGAAAAAAACCTGAACCAAGCATGTGATTGCTTTTAAATAGGCACAAATCCAGAGAGAGATGGAAGAAGTTGAAGACTGAGGTAGAGGGGCAGTTTCTAAGCCCCTCTTGCGCTGAATCTTTTCAAGATAACTTTCTTCTTCCTCTTCCTCTTCTTCCTCCTCCTCCTCCTCCTCCTCTTCTTCTTATCATTATTATTATAATTATTTTTGAATTGCTGCATGTTTATACTGCTCTCAATGTCAACCCCAATATTCAACTAAAAATCCAACTAGAGACTGACTCCAATATGTAAATACATTATGTCCCCAAATCCCATTTCTAAATCAGCTGTTTTACTCACAATGTATTTGCCCATAGAATTAGTGTTTCAAAAGGCAGCTTTTGAAAACAGTGGTAGTTGGTGTATTTCAAGGAATTGGTCCACTTCATCCAAGTTATCAAACTTATGGGCACAGTGTTTTTTGTAGTGGTCTTTTATTATCCTTTTAATACAGGCATACCTCATTTTATTGTGCTTCACTTTACTGCACTTTGCAGATATTGCATTTTTTATAAACTGAAGGTTTGTGGCACCCCTGCATTGTTAGATGATGGTTAGCAATTTTCAACAATAAAGTATTTTTACCTTAAGTCATGTACTTTTTTGGGGGGGCTGCATTGGGTCTTTGTTGCTGCGTGTGGGCTTTCTCTAATTGCGGCGAGCGGGGGCTACTCTTTGTTGCGGTGCGCGGGCTTCTCATTGTGGTGGCTTCTCTTGTTGTGGAGCACGGGCTCTAGACACGCGGGCTCAGTAGTTGTGGCTCGTGGGCTCTAGAGCGCAGGCTCAATAGTTGTGGCACACGGGCTTAGTTGCTCCGTGGCATGTGGGATCTTCCTGGACCAGGACTCGAACCCGTGTCCCCTACATTGGCAGGTGTATTCTTAACCACTGCACAACCAGGGAAGTCCCCAAGTTATATACTTTTTAAAAGACATAATGCTATTGCACATTTAATGGACTACAGTACAGTGTAAACATAACTTTTATATGCTGTAGGAATTTTAGAAAAAAATTTTGTGCAACTCATTTTGTGATATCTGCTTTATTGCAATGGTCTGGAACCAAACCTGCAATATCTCCAAGGTATGCCTGTATTCTTGGATCAGTAGTAATGACCTCTCTTCCTTTTCTTATATTGCTAATTTGTGTCTTCTTTTTTATTAACTTCTTCTCCAGGTAAACAGATCTTGGCTCTCTTTCTCTACATGTGCTTGTCTCTTCAGATTTAGGGGTAGCAAGTTGCCCTGTGACCTTAGTTCTTTGGTGGGTCCAAGAAAAGTCATTAATTTCCAGTCTGTCCAGCTTCTTCTGATTGTAAGGATCGGTATGACGACTTGCTCTTTATGTGTTTGTGCTAAAACTAGAAGTGCAAATGTTTCTATGTATAGATTAGGCTATTTGAATCCACAAAGTCAGATATAAAATGTATAATTTATTCACAAAATTAAAATTCAAAGTTAAAGTATTTTTAGGAAGAACGTTTTACGTCCAAAGAAAACATACATGGCAGAGCTGAGATAAAACTAAGCTTGCACTAAATTTATGCTAGTATAATTGCATCTGTGTGAATTTGGTTCCCAGCAAAACACTTATATACCCCAGACTGTGTATGAAACATGATGCTGGGCTCCACCAATATAGGAAGCACAAGGATAAAACCACCAAACTCAGGGAGCTGACATTCAGTCGGAGATAGACCAGTGAATAAAGAATCTGACATATGTTATAAAAAAAATATGAGCATGGTGTTATGGGAAGAATGAGGTGATCCTCAATATGAAAGTACAATTTCAGAAATAATTTTCCATATATTCATGTAGATTTCTGTCCTCGGCACTCTGAAATGCACTGAGTAATGGGGTTTGTCCCCTGGAGACCATGAGACTTTGGAGGATGCCAGGGACATATGTTAAAAGGAGTTCGCACACAAATTGCATTAGCATCAGTGTTAATCCCCATTTCCCTAATCGGCTTATGGAAAGCCATCTCCAATACTGACATTTCTCTATTTTATCTTCTTTTCTGAAAACCTTATGATCTGGTTTTGACAGGAATAGACATATTTCATTCTCAAGAAAAATATATATGTTTGAGATTTCATAGTATTAAATGGTTTTTAAAAAAGGAGTATTATTGCATTCTTGGAGAACAAAATGCCATACATAGTCTCAGAAAGCAGAGAGAAACTCTACAAAGAATAATAGAATCACCTGACTGGCATCAGGACAGGCATTGCTTAGCAACCGTCTGTGATTTGCACTGATCAAGTCAGCAGGTTCCACGGTCCCAAGGAAGGAGATCTCTACTATTCTTTAACATATTTATTAATTTGAGGTCCAAAGTTTATACTCAATTATTTCCTTTTGCTTTTATATCATCCTCCAGATCTGGGCATGGAGTGATATGTGAGTCTCCTTTGCATTTTGACAACACATACAGACTACCTGTTTACAAAAAATGCTACAACTCTGAGATATCTCTCAGGCCACTTAATAAAACTGTCATTTTCCCTATGCCTCTATTATTACTTTTAAAATTTTCCTTTTCTCACACCCTCACCTCACAGACAATATGTGCCTCATTTACAAACCACACCAAGGATACTGATTTTTCTTGATAAGTTAACAGTACTGCCTCTTGGTTTTTATACTCTCTACAAGGCTAAGGAAGACTAGAGCTTAAAAGACAATACTGAAGTGCTTCCATAATTTAAACTGGAGTCACAACATCTTAGTTTTCATCTTTTGAGGGCCACCATTTGTTCTCTTTTGCTAGATCAAAGAAATGGAACAGAGATATGAGCCCAAGTGGATGATTTACTAGAGTCCTCTTCAGAGAACAGCCGTGGGCTTTCGGACTCAGCGTTCATGCCAAAGCCTAGTGAGCAGTGTCCCTTTCCTGCCCTCCCTTCTTACAGCCCTCTCATGAAGGCTGTGGAAAATTTGAGAGGACCAAACTTCTTATAATTCTCAGCACATGGTATTCCCCTCCTGTATGTTTACAATCTTAAATGGTCTTTAAAATGTCTCTGTACCTCTGGCTTTCCCCTCTCTAAATACTCCAACATGAAACCTGAATGGCTCCCAAGGGGAGCCCTTGGCTTTGCCTTGCAAGCCCTGGCTGGCCAGCCAGTGTAGTTACAGCAGGGCCTGATGCTGGCCTCTGTGATATGCCATGTTCAAGGCTGTCACCTGTGAGCTCAGTCTCTCCATCCATAAGCACACTGGACACAGTTAAAGATGAGAAAATAAATCTTTACCTGTCAAGTTGCAAAGAGACATATTTCTCTCCTCCATTATTAAAGGGACTTGCTCAGTAATCCTGAAAATAAAACCCTGTAGTTCTAGTGCTTTACGCCTTGTCACATCACCACATATAAAATGAGCTAACCGTATGATCTGTTCTTCCACTGAGAAGAGAGGGCAGGTTTCCCAGTCAGAGCAGCAGAAGCCCTTCACTTTCCCTGGTGGAGTTAGGAATGGGCCAAACTCTGCAGTGAGCTCACTCCTGTTCTGTGGAGATCAGAATCGCCAATATCTGCATCTACATAGTCTCCCTTGATCTACCAGGACATACTTGAAGTTGATTTGAAGGATGCTTAGGAACCAACATTAGCTTACAGCCTTAGAATACACTGTCTCTACCTGAGTAATTTTCTTATTAAAAAGTTTTTTGGAAGAGACAGCACATGAAAAAAGCAGAAGCTCAATCTACCAAATATTCACTGGGTTGTTCTAATATTTTCCTGTGAGAATAAACTAATGAATTCATGGATCACTGATATATAAACTGCTCAAAAATCCCTTTAGTCTTTTGAAGGCCACAAAAATGAGAGGAGGACCACAATGATCCACTTCTTTCTTTCATTTAGCATTCACTGATCATCTGAAACACGATACCCAATGCCCTAGACATGAGAAATACAAATACTACAAACAACTTCTTCTATAGTATATGCTTAAGAAATACACAGTCAACCAGAAACTGGCATATATTTCTCAAATCAAGTTGTAGATGTCAGTTTTCTATGCAAATTAATTCCCCGGGATGATTTAATTTCAAGTGCTTTTACTACTCATAAAATTACATATTTGGCTCTTCCACACCCCATTCCACATTCTTAAGCTTATGTTATTTAAATCTGAAGAAAAAAATAAAAATAAGTAAAGACACTACTTTCAGTAAGAAACACACACATCAGGGGAACTTGAGGGCTTGATCTGTTCCCACAAGTGAGCTACAAAATGGAGCATTTGAGCTGTTCCACACATATCAAGCTCAAAGACTATTTATCTGAAACATCCAACAAATGGAGGCTATGGTGCTTTCTTGGCTTAATTAGTCAAAGGATTTCCTCCACTTTCCATCTTGTTTTGCATCAACAGACCCAACCGAAAATCAGAGAGAAACCTCTTTGTTGCAAAGCATATCCTCCATGGTCACTGCTTCTATTGTGACTGTTGGAACTCGTAAGTGCTAGTGAAGAAGGAGATAGATGGGCCCCAGGCTGAGCAGCTGGAATCTGTCCCCTATGGACAGATACTCCAAGATAAAGATAATGGAGGGAGCAAGGAGGGGCTGAGTCCTGCTTGGACAAAAAATAAAGAGACCATGTATTTCTTATTCTTGAGGTCAAGGAGACCTCCCTGACTACACATCCGCAGAAAGGCTCCTCGGGGGTCAAAAAGGGAGGGGGCACCACCCCGTAACAGGTGTGTCAACCTCCCCATAGTCCTCTGTGCTGAAATCCCTCTTGACAAAAGGATGCGCACGCATGTCGGGAAGGGATCTAAGACAGGCCAGGTGTGGAAAAAGAAGTGAGATAATTAGCCAAAGGTAAACAAAGACCAGGAAGAACTACCCTATATGAGTGATTTGAGTCACCTCTCTGGTGCGCTCCTCCTCGTTAGGGAGGACGCCCACACCCTTTCTCTCTGGGTGTGCATCTCTGCCTTGCTTCTGTCTTAACCAAACAAACTGTTTCTTTTTGTGCTCTCCCACTTGTGCAGTGTCTCTAATTATAAACTTTATATGTGTTTTTACAGTTTTTGCCTCCCTGAGAAATTCATTTTTCAACAGGGGCAAAGCCAGCAAAAGCCAACTTTGCTTCTAGCCTGTAGCCCCTGGTGGACTGGTGGCTAGGATTCCTGGTTTTCACCCAGGCTACCCAGGTTCATTTCCTGGGCAGGAACTAAGATCTCACTTCAAGCCACCACACACTGCTGTCTCTTCAAGGTCACTAGGATTGTTGATCGGGGCCATATTGTTTAAGGCAGGTTTGCAAAGGGAGATGTAAATGGTGGAAGAGCCATTTTCCTGTAGGTGGTTTGAACTCAGACTTAATTGAGGGCTTCAGAAAGGAGGGATGATTCCCCAGAGAACATTAAAAAGAACTGACCAGCCTGACTTTCAGTGAGATTAGAGGCATAAAAGATCATATTTTAAAAAACGGCACCATACTTATGCCTCCAGTCAAGATATATTAAAGGATTAGATTTACGTTTTCACATAAAACAAACTTAAAAAAAAACTGGCCAAAATATATGAACTAGTTCTCAAGTCACCATGCAATGAAGGACAGTGATTACTGAGATTTGAAAACAAACTAGTCAACCTATTGATGAGATGTATGAGGTAAATATGATTAAAAAGTGGCAACAGATATCAAATGTTTGGAGATGGGACAGGTCATGAGCCATAAAAGTAAGGAAGGACTCAGACAAGCCAAGAATGTAAAGAAAGATGAAGGGTGATTCTTTAGTTTGGGTTTTTATTTTATTTTGATTTTTGCTTGTTTTGTTTCTGTTCTCTTCTAGACACATGCTCCAAGTTTAGAGGTGAGACGGAGAGGCCCTAAATACAATGCAATTTGTGGTCAAAGTTCAGTAACTCAGGACCAGGAAAAAATGAATTAAAAAAAATCATATCGACTGGTGGCAGCTGTATTTAAAGGGGATATGAGTTCTGTAAGGGATCTCAAACCAAAAGAATTGAACAATAAGACTGACCCATTTTCCCTACAGAGTTGTTGAGATGTATTTCATTTTATCTTATACTAGATCTTTAAAGCCCAAACTGTAGTGAAGGAGTGGCGACTGTCCACTGAGTTGAGGTAGTAAATGATTCAGCTTGAATCCTCATATGGCTTCAATTTTTACATAATAGAGGTGAAAAGCAAATGTCTAAGAAATAGTTCTCAGGGACTTCCCTGGTGGTCCAGTGGGTAAGACTCTGTGCTCCCAGTGCAGGGGGTCCAGGTTCGATCCCTAGTCAGGGAACTAGATCCCACATGCATGCCTCAACTAAAGATCTCGCATGCCGTGACTAAGATCTCACATGCCGCAACTAAGACCCAGTGCAGCCAAAATAAACAAATATATAATAAAAAAAGAAGAAATAGTTCTCATTTGTCTGTATTTGGAAGATTTTCTTATTATTATCAGTGACCTAAGTAAGAAGAAATTTCACAAGCTATTAACACTATTTAAATATTCAAACAATAAAAAAGAAAACTCCCTCTCCAGAAGACCTGGATAGCGCCTCCCAGCCATGCTGAACTGGCTCTGGGCTTTCCAGACACCGGGTTCCCTCACTTTCTTCTGCTGGGTCAGCTATGGCGGCCAGGAAGACCCTGAACCCCAAGGCTGAGGTGGCCTGAGCCCACACGGCGTTGGCTGTCAACATCAGTGTGGCCTGGGGGCTGCAGTACGTGCTGAGGACTAACTTGGGGCCTAAGGGCACCATGAAGATGCTTGTTTCTGGTGCTGGAGACATCAAGCTCACTAAAGATGGAAATGTGCTGCTTCATGAAATGCAAATTCAACATGCAACAGCCTCCTTAATAGCCAAAGTAGCAACAGCCCAGGATGACATAACTGGTGATGGTATTACTTCCAATGTCCTAATCATTGGAGAGCTCCTGAAGCAGGGGGATCTCTACATTTCTGAAGGTCTTCAACCCAGAATAATTACAGAAGGATTTGAAGCTGCAGAGGAAAAGGCACTTCAGTTTTTGGAACAAGTCAAACTAAGCAAAGAGATGGACAGGGAAACACTTATAGATGGGGCCAGAACATCTCTACGTACTAAAGTTCATGCTGAACTTGCTGATGTCTTAACAGAGGCTGTAGTGGACTCCATTTTAGCCAATAAGAAACAAGATGAACCTATTGACCTCTTCATGGTTGAGATCATGGAGATAAAACAAATCTGAAACTGATGGAAGCTTAATCAGAGGTCTTATTTTGGACCATGGGGCATGGCATACTGATATGAAAAAGAGAGTAGAAGATGCATACATCCTCACATGCAATGTGTCATTAGAATATGGAAAAACAGAAGTGAATTCTGGCTTTTTTTTTACAAGAGGGCAGAGGAGAGAGAGAAACTAGTGAAAGCTGAAAGAAAATTCATTGAAGACAGATTTAAAAAAATTATAGACATGCAAACGAAAGTCTGTGGTGATTCAGATAAAGGATTTGTTGTTATTAATCAAAAGGGAATTGATCCCTTTTCCTTAGATGCTCTTTCAAAAGAAGGCATAGTAGCTCTGCACAGAGTTAAAACGAGAAATATGGAAAGGCTGACTCTTATTTGTGGTGGAGTAGCCCTAAATTCTCTTGATAACCTAAATCCTCATTGTTTGGGACATGCAGGACTTGTCTATGAATATACATTGTGAGAAGAGAAGTTCACCTTTATTGAGAAATATAACAATCCTCGCTCGGTCACATTATTGATCAAAGGACCAAATAAGCACACACTTACTCAACTCAAAGATGCAATAAGAGATGGTTTGAGAGCTGTTAAAAATGCTATTGATGATGGCTGTGTAGTTCCAAGTGCTGGTGCAGTGGAAGTGGCAATGGCAGAAGCCCTGATTAAATGCAAGCCCAGTGTAAAGGGCAGGGCCCAACTTGGAGTTCAAGCATTTGCTGATGCATTGCTCATGATTCCCAAGGTTCTTGCTCAGAACTCTGTTTTTGACCTTCAGGAAACACTAGTTAAAGTTCAAGCAGAACATTCAGAATCAGGTCAACTTGTGGGTGTAGACTTGAATACAGGTGAGCCAATGGTAGCAGCAGAAGTAGGCATAAGGGATACTATTGTATAAAGAAACAGCTTCTTCATTCCTACACTGTGATTGCCACCAACATTCTCCTGGTTGATGAGATCATGAGAGCTTGAATGTCTTCTCTGAAAAGTTGAATTGAAGCTTCCCTTTTATCATCTGAATCACAGACTCTACAGAGCGATCCTAAGAATATAGTTATGGAATTTTTGTCCAAGCTTCAAATGATTTTCAAAGGATTTTTTTTCCCATATAAAAAAAGGAGAGAACACTGGCACCTATTCAGATTCTGAGGTTCTGAAATTATAATTACAGTATTTTAAAAATTGCACTGTAGTGTACACATACAGGCCATACTTGCCAATAAACAGGATGTTTTGCTTTAGCTTCAGTGATATAAAAATACATGTTAGATAAGCTACCTACCTTGTTATTAAATATTCCTTGAAAAACACCACTACCACCAAAAAAAAAAACCTCCTTTAGTTTCAGCATAAACACACAGGCACTCCTTCCCACTAAATGCTCTCTCATCTTTATGACATCCTTTTGCTAATTTATAGCTGGGATTTCTGCCATGCTTCTAGTGAAATAAGACATGTTTATGACTAAGGCTTTCACACTTCCAAAAATTTTTCAACTAGATACTTGAGAAACTTAACATCTTCCTCCTCTAAAGTCAGTATAATTCATAGAGATATCAATATTGAGCAATTTGAATTTCTTGTGGTTGTCAAACTTACAACCATATTTTACAGTGGATTAAGAACACCTTTAGTTCTCTCTTGAGTTTGTCAGAAGAGTAACTTGATTTCTTTGACCTGATTTCATACTTTTCACCTTATGTTGTTAGACCATGGGATTTTATATCATTTCTCCCAATGGAAAATATAAGACTTCCATAAATGAGGGCTTGACATTTAAAACATTTATTGCTTATTAGGTATATGATTTGCAAATATATTATGTAGGTTGCTTTTTCATTTTGTTGATTGATCCTTTTGCTGTGCAGAAGCTTTTGAGTTTAATGTAGTCTCACTTGTTTATTTTTGCTCTTGTTGTCTGTGCTTTTGGTGTCATATCCAAAAATTCATTGCTAAGACCAGTGTCAAGGAGCTTTTCCTGTACATTTTCTTCTAGGAATTTTATGGTTTCAAGTCTTAAATTTAAGTCTTTAATCCATTTTGAGTTGAATTTTGTGTATGGTGTATGATAAGGGTATAATTTCATTCTTTTGCATTTCTGTATACCATTTCCCAAACAACATTTACTGAAGAGACTATCCTTTCCCCATTGTGTATCCTTTTTTAAAATTGAGATATAACTGACATAAAGCATTATATTCATTTCAGCTGCACACCAGAATGATTCGATATTTGTATATATTGTGAAATCACCCACCGCAATAAATCTAGTTAGCATCTGTCATTATACACAACATTTTTTTCTTGAAATGAGAACTTTAAAGATTTACTCTCTTCTCAACTTTCAAGTATGCAATATAGTATCATTAACTACAGTCACCATTCTGCACATTACTTCTCCATGATTTATTTATTTTATAACTGGGTGAAATGGGTGAAGGTGGAAATGGATGAAGGTGGTCAAAAGGTATAAACTTCCAGGTATAAACTTCCCATTGTGTATTCCTGGTGCACATGACAAAGCAAACACTATATAATCTCACTTATTTATGGAATCTTAAAAAAAAGTCAAACTCACAGAAGGAGAGAGTAGAACAGTGGGTTACCAGGGGCTAGAGGGTGACAGAAATGGAGAGATATCAGTCAAAGTGTATAAACTTTCAGTTGTGAGGTAAATAAGTTCTGGGGATCTAACCTACAGTATGGTGACTATAGTTAATAACACTATATTGTATATTTGAAATTTGCTAAAAGAGTAGATTTTAAGTATTCTCACCACACACAAAAAATGGTAACTATGTGAGGTGATATATGTGTTAATTAGCTTCATTGTGGTAATCATTTCATACATATATATATATATATACACACACACACACACACATATATATATACACATATAAATATATCAAGTTGCAACGCTGTATACCTTAAATTATACAACTTTAATTTGTCAATTATACCTCAAAAAAGCTGGAATAAAATAAAATAAAATACAGGTTCATTGCTTCATAATGTTTCCATTTGGCAGTGAGACCCAGGCTTGCACTATCAGTAGATATGCAATGTATATGAATATAAAAATTTTCCTCAGCATGCACTGTCAATAGACATAGATAATTTGGCTTTGTTTTTGAACATGTTACAAACAGGATATTAATTCTTAGATGACTTAGCTCAAAGGTCAATTCCAGAATAGACTCTGGCAACACCCACATACTCCTATAATAGGTTCTAATAAGAAACACAAACATATCACGCCTATAAACCCAAGTTTCAATCACTACTTTGGACCCAGAATTAAGGATGATGGTGAAACCAACACTATGGTGCTTCCATACAGCTTCTCTACCAGGCCTACAAACTCATCTGACAGCCCTAAGATCAGCCAGTATATCTTACTTCCTGATATATATCAGGTATTTTAAAAATATTTTTTATTGTAAAATTAATGATCCATGTAGAAAATTCAGAAAATCCAGAATTGTAAAGAAGAAAATAAAATAATCTATAGTTCTATATTCTAAAGATAACTTCCATTATTTTGGTGTGTTTCCTAGAAATAATTTTTATCTTTTTGTTATATTATCATGAACACCTTTTCATATCCTTAGACATTCTGTAAAAGGAATTTTAATGGTTGTATAATGTTTTACTGTATTCAGGTAATACATAATTTATTTAACCACATTGCTATAGTGAAGAACCTGTTTTAAACATTTTTTAATATTGTAATGTGGTGCATGTGCTGGAATATAATCCTCTAACTCACAGGAGATACACACTTCATGCATTTCTCTTTTAAATCATCTAGCATCCTTGTCTTGGCTCACCAACACTCTCTATCACACTATCTTGGAAACAAAAATTAGTCACGGGGTGTTTTCATGACCTAAGTGCAGGTCAATCCAAGACATTTTCTGGTTTGATAGAGAGATGCTATGAAAATAGGGGAAGAAATGCTCTTTTATCTCTGGAGTTGCTAAAGCAGACAGGGTGGAAACCTGCAGCTGCTGGGGTTTATATTTTCTTCTTTGAGAGGAAACCTATCTGAAGAGTGAAGTCAAGTAAAACGAGCAGAGAGAAATGATAGATGAAGTGCAGGAATGTCCTGGCATATACTGGTCCTTGCTGCCTGAGCCTGGGCCCTGGGGATTGCAACTCCTCCTTCAATTTTGTGAATTTCCTTTGTAGTTTTTCTAGCTTTAGGAACAGCCACATTTCCAATTTTCATTTAAATTATTTTGGGCTGGGTAACTGTCACAATTGAAAAAACTTTTGTTTATTTTGGCATCTATAATTTCTTTCTGAAGACTACTTTTTAAAGTAGAACTTAGGGTTCAAAGAATAATATTTCAAAGCTCTTGATACATATTGCAAAATCAAATTACAGAGAATTAACATCAATTTGCACTGTCAGTAATGAATGTACACCATAGAGAGGTTTCTGAAAAAACTCAAAATGATGACACAACTGTTGTTTTGAGGTTGCTTCTAATTCTGAATTTTTATTTTATTTATCCCACCAATATTTATAAAGCAGCTGCTACAGTGTGTCAGGAATTGTCCATGAATTAGAATGCAAAAAATGACGACACAGGCCTGACTTAAATGAATTCACATCTGGCTGGGGAAGAAGAAGCCTTCCTATCCAACTATATCATGGACTTCCCTGGTGGTGTGGTGGTTAAGAATCCGCTTACCAATGCAGGCGACGTGGGTTCAATCCCTGGTCCAGGAAGATCCCACATGCTGCGGAGCAACTAAGCCCATACACCACATCTACTGAGCCTGCACTCTAGAGCCCACGAGCCACAACTACTGAGCCCACATGCTACAACTACTGAAGCCCGTGCATCTAGAGCCCATGCTCCACAACAAGAGAAGCCAACGCAATGAGAAGCCCTTACACCACAAAGAAGAGTAGCCCCTGCTCGCCACAACTAGAGAAAGACTGCACGCAGCAACGAAGACCCAATGCAGCCATAAATAAATCAATAAATCCAAATATATCATGATGCAGTGAGTAATATAACAATAACATGCTTGGAAAATGAGCAAATGGGAGGATACCAGCACCTGGACTGGCTTTGTGGAATTGATAGAAGGTATACAAGTTTAAGAGTCTCCCCACAAGAGGGGATAAGAAGTGTGGAGCAGGCATACCCATAGAAAAGATCTGAGAAAGCTGCAGAATCCCTAATAGGGTTGAAGGAAGGTATTTTTCTCCTGAAATCAGTCAGTAGAGACTGCAGGAGGTGACTGCTTCTTCAAATGCAAAGTCAGTAATGTAAGACTTCAAGGAACATGAAAAAAATTGAGAAAGCATGATACTACCAAAGGAACACATTTTCCAGTAACTGATCCAAGAAATGGAGATATGCAATTTGCCTGATAAAGAATTTAAAATACTTGTTTTAAAATACTGAACCATTACATTGTATACCTGAAATACAATGTTAAATATCAATTATGCTTGTATGAAAAAATAAAGCAAAAGAGTTGTTTTCACAAAACTCAGTGAGCTACAAGAAAACAGAAAGACAATACAATGAAATCAGGAAAGCAATACGTGAACAAAATGAGAAGGTTAATATAAAGATAGAGATAATAAAAAAGAATGAAACAAACTTGGGAGCTAAATATTACAATGAAGAAATGAAAAATGCAATAGGGAACATCAATGTCAGAGTGGATTAAGCAGAAGAAAAAAATATGTGAAGTAGAATACAAATCATTTAAAACTATCCAGTCAGAAGAGAACAAAGGAAAATGAAAAAGAGTTCAGAAAGCCTACATGAGCTATAGGAAATTATTGAGAAGCAATCAACGATATCATTGAGAAATAATCTATACATTATTGGCGTCCCAGAAGGAGGAGAAAGGGAAAAAGGAGTAGAAAGGTTATTTAAAGAATTAATGGCTGAGAACTTCCCAAGTCTGGGGAGAGATCTGAACATCCAAGTTTATGAAATTCATAGGTTGCCCCAAAATTTCAACAAAAGATAATCTTCTCCAAGGCACTTTATTAAAAACAAACAAACAAACAAAAAAACTGTCTAAAATCAAAGACAAAGAGAGGATTTTAAACGTAGCAAGAGAAAAAAAATTACACACAAGGGAACTCCTGTAAGGCTATCTGCATATTTCTCAGCAGAAACTTTGCAGGACAGGAGAGAACAGAATGACATAGCCAAAGTGTTGAAAGAAAAAAAGTAACCAGAATATTTTACCAGGCAAGGTTGCCCTTCAGAAATGAAGGAGAGACAAAGACGCTACCAAATAGACAAAAGCTGAGGGTGTTTATCACCACTACACCTGCCTTACAAGAAATGCTAAATGAAATTACCTCTGTTTGCAGATAATTTGATCTTACATATAGAAAATCCTAAAGACTCCATCAAAAAATTGTTAGAATTAATAAACAAATTACGTTGTAGGATATAAAATCAATTTAAAAAATTAGTTGCATTTCTATACATCAACAATGAAATACCTGAAAGAGAAATAAAGAAAACAATCTCAATTACAATAGCATCAAAAACAATAAAATATTTAGACATAAATTTAACCAAGGATGCAAAAAATTCATACACTGAAAATTATAAAATGTTTAAGAAAGAAATGTAGAGACACAAATAAATGGCACAATATCCCGTTTGTGGATCAGAAGAATTAATATTGTTCAAATGCCCATAATACTCAAGGCCATCAATAGATTTAATGCAATCCGTACCAAAATTCCAAAGACATTTTTCACAGAAACAGAAGAACAATTCTAAAATTTGTATGAGACCATAAAATCCCCAAATATTCAAGGCAATCTTGAGAAAGAACAAAGCTGAAGATATCATACTTTCTGATTTCAAAATATATTACTAAACTATAGTGACCAAAACAGTATTACTGGCAAAAGTGGACACACAGACACATGGAACAGAATTGTGAGCCCAGAAATAAATCCATTCATATATGGCCAACTAATATTTGACAAGGGAACCAAATATATTCAGTGGAGAAAGCATAGTCTCTTCAATAAATGGTGCTGGGAAAACTGGATATTCACATGCCAGAAGAACGAAATTGGACCCCTATCTTAAACCATTCACAAGAATTTACTTGAAATGGAAAAAGACTTGAATGTAAAACCTGAAACTATAAAACTACTGGAAGACAAAGGGAAAAACGTCATTGACACTGGTCTTGACAATGACTTTTTGGATGTGGTGCCAAAAGCACAAGCCACAAAAGCAAAAACAAAAAAGTGGAACTGCATCAAACCAGAAAGCTTCTGCATAGCAAAAGAAACAATCAACAGAATAAAAAGGCAACCTACAGAATGGAAGAAAATATATGCAAACCATATATTGGATAAAGGATTAATATCCAAAATACATAAGGAACTCATATAACTCAGGAGCAAAACAACAAAAAACAATCCAACTAAAAAATGGGCAGAGAGGGCTTCCCTGGTGGCGCAGTGGTTGGGAGTCCACCTGCCGATGCAGGGGACACGGGTTTGTGCCCTGGTCCAGGAGGATCCCACGAGCCGTGGGGCAGCTGGGCCCGTGAGCCATGGCCACTGAGCCTGCTCGTCCGGAGCCTGTGCTCCGCAACGGGAGAGGTCACAGCAGTGAAAGGCCCACGTACCGCAAAAAAAAAAAAAAAAAAAAAAAAGGGCAGAGGACCTAAATAGACATTTTTCCAAAGACATACAGACAGCCAATAGGTACATGAAAAGATGCTCAACATCACTAATCATCAGGAAAATGCAAATCAAAACCATAATGACATATCACCTCACACATGTTAAATTGGCTTTTATAAAAAAAGACAAGTGATAACAAGTGTTGGCGAGGATGTAGAGAGAAAGGAAGCCTCCCACACTGTTGGTGGGAATGTAAATTGGTGCAGCCACTACAGAAAACAGTATGGAGATTCCTCAAAAAGCTAAAAATAGAGCTACCATATGATCCAACAATCTCATTTCTGGGCATATATCCTAAAAAATGAAAGCACTATTAGAAGAGATAGCTGCACTTCCATGTTCAGTGCATCATTATTCACAATAGGCAAGATAGGAAAATAACCTAAATGTCCATTGATGGATGAATAAATGGATAAAGAAAATTATATATATATAATTATATTATATTATTATAATTATATAATATAATGGAATATTATTCAGCCACAAAAATGAAGGAAACCCTGCCATTTGCAACAACCTGAATGGGCCTTGAGAGAGCATTATGCTAACTGAAGTAAGTCAGAACAAAAAAGACAAATACTTTATAATCTCACTTATATGTAGGGATCTAAAATAGCTGAACTCATAGAAACAGAGTAAAATACTAGTTGCCAGGGGGCTGAGGGGTGTAGGAAATGGGAATATTTTGGTCAAAGGTACAAATTTGCAGTTATAAGATGAATAAGTTCTGGAGATCTGATGTACAACAGGGTTACTATAGTTAACAATACTACATCATATACTTGAAACTGCTGAGAGAATAAATCTTAAACATTCTCAACACAAAAAGTGGTAATTATGTGAGATGATGGAGGTATTAAACAACCTTATTGTGGTAATCATTTCACAATATATATATTTACCAGAGCATCATACTGTACATCTTAAACTTACACATTGTTATATGCCATTGTGTCTCAATAAAGTTGATTTTAAAAAAATGCTAAAAAAGAAGTTGCATGACCCCTGCTGTTTTTCCTTGATATGCTCTGCTGGAAAAAAAACGTGTCAGTAAAGCTCTTGGCAAGTTCCTTTTGAACCCCATCTCTTGATATCAGAAATGACTAGCTTGTATATTGTTCTGAATCTAAAACTCATCTAGTGAGAAAATGAAGAATATTGTCTGCTGGGGTTTAAAAAAAAACTTTTCTGGGAAATTTTCCCCAGCTGAAAATTTCTTTACTGATTTAACTGACCTGGTTATTTCCTTTGTTATTCATTTTATTTACTCCTATATTACATACCTCACCATTACATTTTATTTAACAGTCTTTCTGTGAGTAGTAGGCCTCAGTCTTCAATTTCACTAGTCTATAATACCTTTCTTTATATTTAATGTTACGAAAGTTCATTGAATTTCCAAATGAATCTCCTTTGTAACATCTCTATGTCTTTTTCTAACAAATATAGTCATTTTCCAAAATGGTAGCATGAAGTATCATTTACATATAATATTATTCAACAATTCTGTGATGCAAACATTTCATCAGTCTCCATAAATAGTGTATGATTTTTAAAAGTTAAAAAGAGGATGTCACCACTAAAACAGCAACACTGACCTCTATCAACCAAGCCTCCTGGGCAAGGATCCAAAAAGTCTAGGGACATTCTATCTAATAATACTGGCCTAATCAAAGATATCTGCAAAAGAAAAGGAAATTCTATTTAGTGTCTGGTTAACACTAGTCCAATTAATGATATCAATTGTTTGTGAGAACAAAGAAGAACCTGGAGAGGAGGTGAGATAGGGAGGCACAAGGGGGCTGTGGAGGGGTCACCTTCCAACAAGGCTGTCACTCCATCCTCCCTCTTAACTGTCTACACTGGAGAAAGATAGGAAAGTAGTGAAGAGCCTAATACAGGACATTCACTATAAAGCTGTTGAGGCGTAGAGAAGTCTGTGAAATATCCAGCAGCAAAAACACTAGCTGAGAGAGAGAACGGGCTATTACGTCCTCATATTTCCACTGAGAGATTTTCAGACAAGAAACTATTTAAGCCAAGTTGACTGTATTATTTTTATACAGGATGAAGAAAAAAACCAAAAAAAACCCATATATATATATATATATATATATATATATATATATATATGACACTATATGTATATATAGTGTCAACTGGTTTTTATACCGTTTTCAAAGATGGAGGCATAGCTCCCCCAAATGCAAACACTCCAAATGCAAACCATTTTTAGTCTTGAGGGTAATGGATGTGGAAGTATAATAGTTCCCATGGTCAGGGAATAACTGATAAAACTGAACACTGCAGTTTATCCCTGGCCCTGGGGGCAGTCTGTCTGCTCCAAGTGCCAGCATTAACAAGATACATCGTCTGGAGATTTTAACAGAAACAATAACAAAACCAACTAAAAGTCTTTTACGTAAGCTGTCCATTATGTAGGATGGGCAATTCTAAATATCTGGGATAAAATATTCCTATCTGAAGAGATCTTCTATTGGTTGGTTTAATTTCTGTGGTCATTGTTGAAATTTAATACTAGAGATGAAAGCTTTAAATTAAAACACTTTTCTTTCTTATCCTCTTATAAACATCGAGAGTTAATTGGGAAAATCCCCATTACACAGTCATCCCTCAAAAAACAGGGACTCAACTACACAGGTTGTTTGAGAGAGTCCCTAATGTTCTGAGCTCTGTGAGCTTGCTTTATTCAGAGCTCACGTCACTCATCCCCGTGCTCTTGCCTTTTCTTGCACATGAACAGGAGATTAAAATTGAACTCTGCAGGCACAGTGAGCAACCAAGCAAAGAAATATAACTTGAGTTACTTCAATTCTGTCATTTTAAGCTACCAGTTGGAATTTTCACATGTATTTAACATTTTAAACAGTGAAAAATAGTGTGAACTGCCAAGTATGATGATTTTCTTCTGTTAACTTTTTTTTTTCCCCCCCCCAGTACGCGGGCCTCTCACTGTTGTGGCCTCTTCCGCTGCGGAGCACAGGCTCCGGACGCTCAGGCTCAGCGGCCATGGCTCACGGGCCCAGCCGCTCCGCGGCATGTGGGATCTTCCCGGACCAGGGCACGAACCTGTGTCCCCTACATCGGCAGGCGGACTCTCAACCACTGCGCCACCAGGGAAGCCCTTAAGTAAACATTTTGACTTGCACTTGAACTATTTTTTATGAACTTAAATCTTTATTATTGAGATTTAGTCTTCTAAAGTTGTTTGTTCTTTAGCTTTAAAACAATTAACAAAAAATCAGTTCCCTAATTGAACTGATTTTCATGTTTCCGGATATGATTTGATATAAAAAATTCCAATAATAAATATTCCATTCTCTGTTTTTCTATTATATATTGATATTTTTTGTTTTATGATGATTACTGACAATATTTTTCTATGTAGATAAATGCGGTCTTAAAAATGATCTTTTCCACGTATAAAATATATTAGGCATGCCACCATCTCATCCATATCATAGCTGATTTACTCCCTTTTACCTCTGTGGATTTTTGCTCATTTCTTCCACTTGTACTCCTACTGGTTAATGTCTGCCATCTTCTCTACACTCTGATGAAATCCAATACTTTATACTATATTGACATTGACTGACACCAACTGTCTGTGACACCTTTTTTTTCCCCCTTTTAATTTGGAGAATTTATGTTTGAAGTCTTGTGTTACTCTCTGATAAGTACAAACACTCTGATATGTTACAAACAAGTGAATAAACACAGTTCCTGGGTATGCTTATTCATCCAAACATTTACCCAACTATACTTTCAGTACTTCTCTTCTGCCACTTCATCACAAACTCCCACCCTGAGACACAATAAACGGGCACCAGACCTGGTTATGGGTTATCTCCTCCGCTCATCACCTAGATGACAGCACAGCTTGTTTCTTGCTTCACTCAGATTCTCAAATGACAGTTTAGAAAGAATTTGTCTTTACCACCGATAAAAATAACTCCCATCCCTTTTACTCTGTTCCCTTTTCTCTACTGTAGTTTCTACTATTTGTTCACTCATTTACTGTAATTTTCCAATATTCTGTGAGCCCCAAAGCATGAACACTGGCTGTCTTATTCACCACGATATTTGGTAACATTGCCTAAAATAGTGCCTGGCACTAGGAAGCACTCAATATTTGTTGAACAAATGCTCTGATCTCCAGGAGACTCTGGAAAGGAAGACAACTTGTAAAATGCATTGTAGGAGACCCACCTTCACCCCATTTTTGAGTTTGATGAGTGGGAAACTGGAACAAATCTTTTTAATTTGGAGATACAAAGGTAGAAAGAGAGTATAGGCCTCTGTATTAGTTTGCTAAGGCTGCTGTAACTAAGTACCATAAACTGAGTGGCTTAAACAACAGAAATGTATTGTCTCATAGTTCTGGAGGCTAGAAGTCCGAGATCAAGGTATCAGCAGTGTTGGTTCCTTCTGAGAGCTGTGAGGGACAATCTATTCCAAGCCTCTCCCCTAGCTTCTGCTGGTTTGTGGGCAATCTGGCAATTCTAGCTTTTAAGAAGTATCACCCTGATCTCCGCCTTCATCTTCACATGGCATTCTCCCTGTATGTATGTCTGTCTCCAAAATTCCCTTTTTATGAGGATGCCAGTCATACTGGATTACAGCCCATCTTAATGACTTCACCTTAACTAATTATATCTGCAAAGACTCTATTTCCGAATAAGAACACTGAGGGTTAGGACTTCAACATATGAATTATGGGGCAACACAATTCAATGTGTAATAGCCTCCTTGGCAAATCTGAGGGAGATGCGAAGTCTTGTAGAAGGTCTCCTGAAGAATCACGGAGATCCAGCACAAGATTAGAAATGGTGGGGTGGCATGTTCCAGGCATAAGGGGCAACAGCCTTCCATTTACCCTCCTAAGGGTCCTATGGTTTCAAACAAATGACAGAACATCCAAAAGCTGAAGTGATACCCCAAGAGAATATTAGTTTAGAGAGAAATTGCCGGCAGACTTGTAAATGTCTTGAAACTAGTTCAAGGGAATGCTGCTACAGAGGGTGCATTTTGCACTGGCTTTGGGATTCAGCCGTTTTTGTGAATTTCTGCTGATGGCAGGGTGAGCGGAGACAAACCCAAAGGCCAGACTGCATGAGTTATATCACTTTAGATGCCAGCAGGAGACTGACATAGAGCAAGATGGAGAAAAACGCTGACTTCCCACTGGTGACAGTGGCGTTTGTGTAAGCCAGTACGATTTAACATCAATCCCAAAGAAAAAAAAGAGTCCAAGTACAGAATTTTTCTTAGTTAAAGCTGAAATGACTGAGAAAAATCACCAAAGTAACTAGGCTTATCTGGAAGTGGTAAGGTCCTAATAATAATAATAATAATAATAATAATAATAATGTTGTTATTGTATCAGAGAGAACCAGGGACTGGTATAGAGCATGTTGTGATAGAAATTAATTTGTGGAAAAGAAAGAAAAGTTACCTCTTGTCACATAAGGCCTAAATTTGTGGTCTATTAAGTCTGTACCCATCAAGTTTTCTTTAACCAAGGAGATTCTTTAACCAAGGAGAATATTGGAAGGATAACTTGCTATTGATGTACTATTATGAATAATACCTAGACAGTACAACATAAAAATTAAAGGTTTCATATATTTTACTGGCTGAAAAAATACATATTATGGGTAAAATCCGTATGTTTTTTTGGTGTCAACATGATCAATATTCCCACTAATCTCCATTAAATATCATATAATAAATGGATCACCTAAAATAATACAAGAATAAGACTTGTTCTTTTTTCTGTAATTTTAACTCCCTCTACAATATACCTTTCTAATGGTTACTTATGACCACTTGCTCACTCTTTAAGGCAGATTGAGTTCCTCTAGGAGACGTGACCACAGCCACCCTTGCATCCCACCTGCTGGTTCTTGGTCTTTCTCATAGCGAGCTGACTCAGGACAGGGTCAATTCTGCCCTCCTTTTCCTAGATGCCCTTCCAGGTTATGCACAGCCATTGTACCCATTCCCAGCTTATTGGTCATTTTTTTCCCCTTGACTGAAGTGAAAATGTTTTCTCCTGGAAAAAAACTGTGGAGGCCCTGGTTTTATAAGTTTGATGGCTCTTATAATAACATCATTTAAAACAAGCAAAAAAAATGTCCTTCCTAAACCAGCTACATGTTTTACACTATTCATATATTTAGAAGTACCGCTCTCTTTAATTTTCACTTATTTCATCCCTTCTGCAACAGGATCTTCTTTTCATTTAGGAAGTCTTACCTGCCATTTGTGAGGATGAGGCACACGAGGGTTATAGGAATCTCTCTTGGGGCTCCATGTATGCTTCCTTGCTTCAGTGCACCACAAATCAGGGTCCTGATTAATGTGCAAGTCACCCCTGACTGCTGAGTTGGACGCGCCATCTCACAGCCACCTGAGTAATAAGAACACTCTTGATGACTTGGTCCCTCACTGATGGTCCCTTCCTTCTTAGCCCGGGGGCCCATTTTGCTTCCTGTATTTTCCTAGGATATAACGACTACATTGAGGAATGTTTCCTCTCTCTCCTTATTCTCACTACCTTCTTGTAGGACTTTATGGGAATCTGCACATTAAATCATCCCACAAGGATGTAAGACCCTCTCTTTTTAGGGTCTTTCTGACATTTAAAAATAAAGATTGGAACTTGTGATAGTAGTTAGGACCACTATAAAGGAGCAGATAGCCTGTGCTTACTAGACTGATGGGGCTCACTGAAGAGGTTTTTACACCAATTTGCAAGGGACAAAAGATGCCTTTATTTTGATTTTTTATTCCTGTTAAATAAAATGAGAAATAACTTGCAAAATATTAACCTTAAGAAGAGGGTAGGGCTTCCCTGGTGGCGCAGTGGTTGAGAGTCCGCCTGCCTATGCAGGGGACACGGGTTTGTGCCCCGGTGTGGGAGGATCCCACATGCCGCGGAGCAGCTGGGCCCGTGAGCCATGGCTGCTGAGCCTGTGCGTCTGGAGCCTGTGCTCTGCAGCGGGAGAGGCCACAGCGGTGAGAGGCCCGCGTACCGCAAAAAAGAGGGTAGTTTGTTGGCAATATTTCAACATATACATGAATAAGCAAAGGTGACTTATAAAGAAAAATGTGTACTATTCTAATAATTATTGTTATCATTCATACTGCCCTACCACATAATTCTCAATTTAAGTATTTATGTACACACCCAGATAAAATTTAAACTCCTCCAAGAAAAAGGAAAGTTTTATCATGTATTATAATTTTATCTAGGACACCCAACAAGGGCTTTTCACATAGTGGGGCTTTCATATATATGTTATTGTATATGCAGAGATGTATATATACTAAATGTATCACATATATAATATACGCATATATCTTATATATTTCTTTAATATTTTCATATATTACACACATATACTAAAGCTACCACATATATCTACTATATACTTACTCTATATCATGTATATATACTTAATATATATTTACATATTTTGTAATATACACCTTACATGTATGCATCTTGTGTAGCTTATAAGATACGCATGCATGTATTATAGTTCACATATATCTTATAATATCTTCATATTTGGTGTGATTCTTATTTTAACAGACAATTTTTTTCCCTAGGAAGCGAAAGCCAAGTAAAAAGATTTGGAATCTTTAAAAGACCCATGTTTAGACTGTTAAATGTTAACGATGCTATGAATTCCTAAGCTGTGTGCTAACCAAACACATTATTAAAAGTGCTAATATTCAAATGTGAAAATCACCAGGTGGGAGCACAACAGAGGACTCTGGTTTGCAGAGGAGCCCTCAACCTGGGGACACAGGGTGAAATAAGGATGCTGGAGCAGAAGGTGATGTGATGTAATTGTGAAAATTCTCCCTGAAGCAGGATACAGATTCCTCCTTTCACTTAGTCTGATGCTGTAACAGGGTTCATTTCACCCAAACCGGAGGTCTCCTCATTATCCCTTCACACCCGGCAGACACAGCCTCTGAAGCAGTTTTCTGTGGTGCTTGCCGGTCTAGACAGGCATGATTTGCTCGGATGTTGAGAGGTGAAGGGGCAGAGCCCGGGAAGCTCCCTCGTGAATTTCGCAGGCAGGTCTCTTTAATTCAATCACTTGCTGGACCTGCCAACCGAAATGGGCATGTGAGAGAGAAAGTCAGCTGTCCAGCAAAGGGGCTGCAGTGCCGGCTTCATCTCGGCCTTCATCAAGTGCGACTGTATTTTAATGCTGTGGCAGTAATTCCAGAGGGAAAGATGGAGCTGTGGCAACTTGTTTGGATCTAACATGAGGCTTCAAGACTTGCCTGGAAAGCCTCGTGCTGGGAGGAGCCCGTGTCTCTGACCACGGCCTGTGGAAACGCTGCGTTCGCTGCTGTCTGTGCATTTGCACATTCTCAGTTGTGCTTGTCAGCTTGTCATCCTCAGTTGTAATTGCCTCTTTTCTAGCTTATTCTCTGATCAGCATCACCTGCACTGCAAATCGGCTTCCCACTGCACATGCTCCGTCGGCCTCTTGGTGATTTCAACAGCCCAGGCGCCTTGATAAACACACTCAGCACCAGCGTCCAGTTTCAACGCTGGAGAAATGGGTTCTCCTCATCACCTTTCCCTCCCCTCCTTCCTTCTCGTTTTGATGGGCTTCGTCCATACAAATACTGTCTACTTAAAGCTAAAACTACATTCCACAGCACACCTTCTGGCCCCTTCGGTATCAAAAGTGAATTATCTTTGCCTTAATTTTCCCCCTTTGGTAAGGGGTAGGAGGATTAGTATAGGGAAGCCAGGCAGGACAAAAAAACAAATTCTTCCACATTCCACATTTTCCTAAATGGATTACTAAATGCATATTGCCAATCACACCATTTTGTTTAGGCAAAAGAGAGAGAGAATATCAAGCTGTTGTTATACACTACTAATTACGGATGAAAGGATTAAATTGGAAAGAATCTGACTGCAGGAAAATGGCAAAGGAAAAAAAAAGGCTAATATTGTTATTATTCAACAGAGACAACACACAAAGAAAACAGAGTTTAAGCCTTTCTTCAAAGGAATTTTGAAGGTAATTTGATGGATTTTTTACAATGCAATTATTATTAAGAATCAAAAGTACATTTTTAAACAAAAGAACTCATGGAAGGGCAAAATCTCCCCAGCATGGACAGGAGAGAAAAGGGTCTCAAAAATTTCATAGTAAGTGGTTCTTTACTATGAAATCCCTGATTTCTGTCCCATTTTGGCTACCTCCTGCCTGGTATCCTCTATTCCCTTCTAATATCGTAAGCTTTACACCCAAGCCATCTAATCAGGCATACTTCCCAGTATGATTTTGAAACTTCGTTGGTCAGGCTAAATCAATCTTAGCCTACAATGTAGAATACATGTTCTCATGCCTCAGAAATGCATTTGTTCATTTTCAGGTGTTTCAAGGAATAAATTACTTTGCTGCTTGATGCAACATAACAGTTCCGTGCCTCAGTGTTCTTTATGCTAATTGAACTAGTCTGCTAAGTTAACAGCCTCAGACCTCCCAAAGCAGTGAATTCATATTATCTATCCCACAAACATGTGTGACCTGCGGAAATGACAAGGAAAAAACTTGGGCCAACTGCCAGGTTTTCAATGGATTTTCAATTTCTGTAAGTCCCCACCATTAAGGAATAAAATGATCCCTCTTTTAATTTAAACTAACAGTTTTAAAGTGGGATAGTAGAAAATAAAATTTTCTTACAATTTTTGAAATTATTTTGGCACACATACCTCATGCTTTACTTGATTTGTGTCCTATAATGTGTAATGCAGCTAGACTAAGACTTCCATGATCCCGCAATAAATAGGGAAATATAACTAATTATGAATATTTACAAAAATGGAAATGTTTCTTTAGAGAAGTTATGATGAGCTGAGTTTTGTGGGAAAACAAGCAGAGTAAGCTAAATGCTAATGTGATATTTTTTTGTCTGCTAATGCAGATCAGTCTGCCCCTAATAAAAACCAGAGGTTTACTTCAAAAAGCAGTGGCAGAGGAAAGTTGATTATGATTTTAGCTCAGAGGGGAAGCACAGGTAATAGAAATCTTTAGATCATTTTCACACTTTAATTTTAGATATTCATCTCTACTTTTCCCGAAATAAATATTGTACCATATCTATAGTGTTGTGACTTTTCCATATAAATCTAATGGAAACAGAGCCACTTGGATTTAATTTTTTAGAACTGGTGATTCATTTGGATCATTTATTTCAAATTAATTATTGAGCGTCTACTACACACCATGAGTGCTAGGGGCTTACAACTGTGATGGGACATTCACAACCAAAGCCCCAACAGAGATCACCACTTAGCGGTTTCGAGTTTGCACTATTTCTCTTTCCTCCAAGGCCGACAGTCATCCCAACCTCCTTGGACTCACAGCTGCCTCCATACTAGAGCTGTGATCTGTGGCTGTGGCACAGATTTTTCTCTTTGAGAAGAAGCGATCTTATTGGGGGTGAACAGGCCAAGGCTGCCAGCATTTCTACCCTGGAAACAAATGACACAGCAGATCCACCTGGGCAACTTAGAATACCAAAGTTTGGGCTTCAATTTCTCCTGAAGTTGGTTTGCAGGTCAGGAGGAGGTGCTAATATTCTAAGGAAAACCAAAATGCGTGTGCATCTTCCTCTTCACCCCATCTCCTTTCCTCCCAGCTAGGCTGTGACGTCCTCCCCCAGTGTTCTGCTGCAAGGCTTGCTGAGTAAGGACCTAGGTTTCAGCGGTGAGACGGTAGAAGTACTGTTCTGTTCATGTTGTCCTAGACAGGTTATGTAGCATTCTGTTTGTTTTTTCCAGCTTCAGTGAGGTGTAGTTGACATAAAATAAACTGCAGGTGTTTAAAACATATAGTTTGATAAGTCTGGGCACATGTGTATATCCATAAGGCCATTATCACCATCCAGATAATAAACAAATCAATGACCTCAAAATTGTTTCCTCACCTCCGTTTGGTACTTAGCATTCTAAGCCCCAGATTCTTCACCTGTAAAACCAGTATGAACATAGCAACCTCATAATGTCATGAAAAATTCACAACACACAGGTAAAGTGAACACTATATAGCAGAAGAGGGGTCTGTGTTAGATCCTTACCCCCACTTTGCATTAGTGAATATTCATGAATTGTCAAGTTCTCACTGATTCTACCATTTTATGCTTCTCATTCTTTTCCCCCAGTAAGTCAAATCTTTTCTCATGCTTATAACCAGAAATAAAAGATTCCTAGGTAAGCTCTACAGGAGGTCTGCTGAGCTAGCTGGGGAGAGGAGAAAGCTGGGCATTTTGAACTACCCAGGCAGTGGATGGTAACTATGGACACAAGCCCTACTGCTGGCTGACAGCTGAGCAAATGTGTGTGAGAGAATCTGGAAGGGAGGGGGCACATCAAGGGCACTGATGTCTCTACCTGAAGGGAGTCTGATCTTACATCAGTAGCTGGCACCAGGGATGGGGATTCACAAAATTCTGTCAGCAAGGAAAGTGCTATCTGGTTGAACAAGATGGGGTAGAGAGACAGTTAGCTCCCAGGAGGAAGCTGTGCTTACCTGAGTCCACATAGAATCAGTTCCTGTTTATTTCCACAGACATTCAAAGTAAAATGGCTGAGATGTGGCACTCATAGAAGAATAGATTGTTTTCCTGTACCTGTGTAGGAAAAGAAGGGAAGAAACTATCTTAAGGAATCCAGTTGCATGTGAGAAAAACAGATGAGAACTATGTCATATTTTACAGACGTAGAAGGGAATCCATGGCTGACTAACCATTGCCTAGGTTGAAAACTGCCATTTAGAGTTACTTACATTGATTCTTACTCCTTTTCTAACTATAAAAATGCACCTGTTTAAGTAATGTTTGAGCACCACATGATTTAAAGCAATAAAAGACTGTCCAAGTGGCATTTGGAAAATTTATTTGAAAAGCACCCTATGTTATTAAATGATTCATACTCCCAACACACACAGGCCTAGAAATTATTTTAATTCATTGTTTTCCAACTTGGGATCTCACATTTCTAGCATAGTCCATTTTGATACTTTTTAAAAGTCAGTATTCTGAAGAATCTTGGAGACTAGTAGAGTTGGAAATATTTTAAAAGCTTCGAAAACAGATGAAAAGCTATTCGATTCAACCATAAGAAATTGCCGGGGAGACCTTCAAGATGGCGGAGGAGTAAGAAATGGAGATCACCTTCTTCCATACAAACACATCAGAAATGCACCTACATGTGGAACAACTCCTACAGAACACCCACTGAACGCTGGCAGAAGACCTCAGACCTCCCAAAAGGCAAGAAAGTCCCCAAGTACCTGGGAAGGGTAAAATAAAAAAGAATAAACAGAGACAAAAGAATAGGGACGGGGCCTGCACCAGTGGGAGGGAGCCGTGAAGGAGGAAAGCTTTCCACACACTAGGAAGCCCCTTCGCGGGCGGAGACTGCGGGTGGCGGAGGGGGGAAGCTTCGGAGCCACGGAGTAGAGCACAGCCACAGGGGTGCGGAGGGCAAAGCGGAGAGATTCCCGCACAGAGGATCGGTGCTGACCGGCACTCACCAGGCCTAGAGGCTTGTCTGCTCACCTGCCGTGGCGGGCGGGGGCTGGGAGCTGAGGCTCGGGCTTCGGTCGGAGCGCCGGGAGAGGACTGGGGTTGGCGGCCTGAACACAGCCTGTAGGGGCTAATGCGCAGGGGCTAATTCGCAACGGCTAGCCGGGAGGGAGTCCAGGAAAAGTCTGGACCTGCCTCAGAGGCAAGAGACTTTTTCTTCCCTCTTTGTTTCCTTGTGCGCGAGGAGAGGGGATTAAGAGCGCAGCCTAAACGAGCTCCAGAGACAGGCACGAGCGCGGCTAACAGCGTGGACCCCAGAGACGGGCATGAAACGCTAAGGCTGCTGCTGCCGCCACCAAGAAGCCTGTGTGTGCGCACAGCTCACTCTCCACACCTCCCCTTCCGGGAGCCTGTGCAGCCCGCCACGGGACAACTTCCGTTCTCCCGCGGAAGGGACAACTTCAGCGGGAGAACGCACGGCGCGCCTCAGGCTGCTGCAACGTCACGCTGGCCTCTGCCGCCGCAGGCTCGCCCCGCACTCCGTGCCCCTCCCTCCCCTCGGCCTGAGTGAGCCAGAGCCCCCGAATCAGCGGCTCCTTTAACCCCGTCCTGTTCCGGCAACCTACACGCAGAGGCGGGGCCAAATCCGAAGCTGAACCCCGGGAGCTGTGCGAACAAAGAAGAGAAAGGGAAATGTCTCCCAGCAGCCTCAGGAGCAGCTGATTAAATCTCCACAATCAACTCGATACACCCTGCATCTGTGGAATACCTGAATCGACAACAAATCATCCCAAATTGAAGTGGGGGACTTTGGGAGCAACTGTAGACTTGGGGTTGGCTGTATGTGACTGACAGGTTTCTGGTTTTATGTTTATCTTAGTTTAGTATTTAGAGTTTATTGTCATTGGTAGATTTGTTTATTGATTTGGTTGCTCTCTTCCTTTTTTTCTTAATATATAGATATATATTTTTTTTCCTTTTTCTCTTTTTGTGAGTATGTGTATGCTTTTTTGTGTGATATTGTCTGTATAGCTTTGCTTTTACCATTTGTCCTAGAGTCTGTCCGTTTTTGTTTTTTTTTTTTTTTTTTAGTATAGTTTTTAGCTCTTGTTATCACTGATGGATTTGTTTTTTGGTTTGGTTGCTCTTTTCTTTTTTTCCTTTTTTATTACATTTTAATTTTTAATAATTTTTAAATTTTTTTAATTTAAAAAACCGTATTTCTTTTATTTATCTTTTTCCTTTCTTTCTTTTTTTCTCCCTTTTCTTCTGAGCCATGTGGCTGACAGGGTCGTGGTGCTCTGACTGGGTGTCAGGCCAGTGCCTCTGAGGTGGGACAGCCGAGTTCAGGACACTGGTCCACAAGAGACCTCCCAGCTCCACGTAATATTAAATGGTGAAAGCTCTCCCAGAGATCTCCATCTCAACACTAAGACACAGCTCCACTCAACAACCAGCAAGCTACAGTGCTAGACACCCTATGCCAAAAAACTGTCAAGATAGGAACACAACCCACCCATTAGCAGAGAGGATGCCTAAAATCATAAAAAGGTCACAGCCACCACAAAACACACCACCGTACGCAATCCTGCCCACCAGAAAGACAAGATCAAGCCTCATCCACCAGAACACAGACACTAGTCCCCTCCACCAGGAAGCCTACACAACCCACTGAAGCAACCTTAGCCACTGGGGGCAGACACCAAAAACAACAGGAACGATGAACCTGCAGCCTGTGAAAAGGAGGCCCCAAACACAGTAAGTTAAACAAAATGAGAAGAAAGAGAAACACACAGCAGATGCAGGAGCAAGGTAAAAACCCACCAGACCTAATAAATGAAGAGAAAATAGGAAGTCTACCTGAGAAAGAATTCAGAGTAATGATAGTAAAGATGATCCAAAATCTTGGAAATAGAATGGAGAAAATACAAGAAACGTTTAACAAGGACCTAGAAGAACTAAAGAGGAAACAAAGAATGATGAACAACACAATAAATGGAATTAAAAATTCTCTAGAAGAATCAATAGCAGAATAACTGAGGCAGAAAATGGATAAAATAGTGGAAATAACTGCTGCAGAGCAGAATAAAGAAAAAATAATGAAAAGAATTGAGGAGAGTCTCAGAGACTTCTGGGGCAACATTAAACTCACCAATGTTCGAATTATAGGGGTTCCAGAAGAAGAGAAAAAGAAAGGGACTGAGAAAATATTTGAAGAGATTATAGTTAAAAACTTCCCTAATATGGGAAAGGAAATATTCAATCAGGTCCAGGAAGTGCAGAGAGTCCCATACAGGATAAATACGAGGAGAAACATGCCAAGATACATATTAATCAAACTATCAAAAATTAAATACCAAGAAAAAATATTAAAAGCAGCAAGGGAAAAACAACACATAACATAAAAGGGAATCCCCATAAGGTTAACAGCTGATATTTCAGCAGAAATTCTGCAAGCCAGAAGGGAGTGGCAGGACATAAAGTGATGAAAGGGAAAAAAATAAATACTGTATGCTAACACATATATATGGATCTAAAAAAAAAAAAAAAGGTTCTGAAGAACCTAGAGGCAGGACAAGAAATAAGACGCAGACGTAGAGAATGCACTTGAGGACACAGGGAGGGGGAAGGGTAAGCTGGGACAAAGTGAGAGTGTGGCATGGACATACATACACTACCAGATGTAAAATAGATAGCTAGTGGGAAGCAGCCGCATAGCACAGGGAGATCAGCTGGGTGCTTTGTGACCACCTAGAGGGGTGGGATAGGGAGGGTGGGAGGGAGATGCAAGAGGGAGGAGATATGGGGATATATGTATATGTATAGCTGATTCACTTTGTTATAAAGCAGAAACTAACACACCATTGTAAAGCAGTTATACTCCAATAAAGATGTTAAAAAAAATTAAAGAAAAAATATTGCCATTTGCCAAGTGAAAATCATTCAAATATAGGTGATTTTACATGGCTCATCCTAAATAATTTGGATTCTTTAAGAGAATCTTAGCACAGAGTCTATTTCTAGAAAAGCACAATTTATACATTTTGGGCTTTTTTGTGAAGCTCCTATCAATTATGAAGAAAAGGCACATGAGCAAGTCCAGCGGTAGTCACACTAATTTAGTCCTGTGCAATTGTTCTTATGTTTTTTCAAGCTACTGAAATAATATCTGCTTATTTGCTTTTTCTATAATTAAAAAAATATCATTGTTATTTATGTTTATCTACATTGAGTGACATGTCCTAATTGTTATAAGACTAAAGTTTCCCAGGGATCTTGTTAAATGCTGATTTCTGGGCCATGTTCCAGACATACCGAGGGTGGAAGTGTTTTAGTCAGCTATAACAACATACTGAAGTCTGGTTGGCTTAAACAACAGAAGATTATTTTTCATAGTTCTGGAAGCTGCCAAGTCCAGGGGATCAAGGTCTTGGCCGAGTTGGTGTTTGGTGAGAACCTACTTCCTAGCTTTTAGGCAACTGCCTTCTCGCACTATGTGCTCACATGGCCTTTCCTTGGCATGTAGAATAACTATGAATATCTCTCGTCCTTTTCTTGTAAGGGCACTAATTCTGTGATGAGGATCACACCCTCATGATGTAATCTAAACCTAATTACCTCTCAAAGACCCCATCTTTGTGAATTTGTGCGGATATAAACTTTCAACCTATAACAGGGTAAGAACATGGAATTGCAATTTAAAACAAATTTCCTGAGTGAATATTAAATGCATATTTTTTGAGACAATGTTATATACTTTTCATTTATCTTAATTTAAAATTTATAGCACTTAGATGCGGTGCATTTTACAACTGGAATTTTTAAAAAGAGGACTGAAAATTCAGCAAAGCTGAAGAATTTGCCAAGATCTGACAGCTGCAAAGTTCTGATTGATTTGAAATATGTGAATTCCCCTACATGTTTCAAGCCCTTTGTATGCCTATTAGTTTTCATCCTTCTGGAACCTTTTGCACATCAGTCTAAGTCAAATAACAGTAGCTTGACTGTATTAAGGCTGAAAAAAATATTGGCTACCTGAAAAGAACTGCTGTATTCTTGGAAAAATAGATGTGGTTGGTATTTCTAAGTATGAATCAAAAGTACAACAATAAGAAGTCACCAGAAACAATATAAGTAGAGCCATCTGGACAATCTGTTCTTCATCATGATACTCTGTCTGTTAGGCATTGGCTGTTGATAGGAAGATCATAGTTTCTCTGTTTACAAAGGCTGCAGTAAACTGAACCTGGATTTAATGGCATATAATTTAGTGAACTCAAATTTTTAAGGGAGGGATAAACTGGGAGACTGGGACTGACATATACACACTACTATATATAAAATAAACAACTAATAAGAACCTGCTGTATAGCACAGGGAACTCTACTCAATACTCTGTAATGGCCTATATGGGAAAAGAATCTAAAAAAGAGTGGATACATGTATAACTGATTCACTTTGCTATACACCTGAAACTAACACAACATTGTAAATCAACTATACTCCAATAAAAATTAAAAAAAAAAAATCTGAACATACACAAAAGAGAAGAACAATATTATGTGCCAATCTCAAGACTAAGGACTTCTAACACATGGTCATATTTAACTGACATAAAATACATGAAGGATTCCATCCCCTTTTGCACTGCCACAGATCAACTCCTATGCAAAGATTCTGGGGTAAACAATATAGGAAGAGAGAGCTCTGCCTGTTAGCCTCTGCTGATGATATTTGAGCTGTTTAAGAATATAATTTTTGGTGTAATAGAGCCAGCACCAGGTAAAGATATGTAAGTTTATGCCCTGTACTGTTTGGCATCCAATAAGTCACCTCCCCTGACATATTTTCACTGTAAAACATGAAGGGATGGACCAGGTGATGTGTGGCATCATTTCCTGAAAAAAATTTTTTTTTAGCTAGATTAAGAAAGAAGACTCAAGTTAATGAAATTAGAAATGAAAGAAGAGATTACAACTGAAGCCACAGAAATAAAGAGGATCATGAGACTATTATGAATGATTATACAGCAACCAACTGGACAACACAGAAGAAATGCATAAGTTACAGAAATATACAAACTGCCAAGACTGAGTCATGAAGAAATAGAAAATCTGAATACACCTGTAACTAGCATGGAGGTTGAATCAGTAATTAAAAACCTCAACAAAAAAAGCCCAGGACCAGAGAGCTTCCCTAGCAAAACTTGCCTAACATTTACATAGGCATTAATGACTACAGTTAATTAAACTGTATTGTACACTTGAAATTTGCTAAGAAAGTAGATGTTAAGTGTTCTCACTAAACCAAAAAAAAAAAGGTAACTATGTGAGTCTATGGGTGTATTAATTAGCTTGATTGTGGTAACAATTTCACAATGTACATGTACAGCAAATTATTCTGTTGTACACCTTAAATATATATAATTTATATGATTTTTGTCAATTATACTTCAATAAAGCTGGAAAAAGAATTAATGCCAATCCTCAAAATTTCCCAAAATTGAAGAGGGAACACTTCCAAACTCATTTTATGAAGCCAGAATCACCCCAATACCAAAACCAGACAAATAAACCATAAGAAAATAATTATAGGCCAATATCCCTGATGAATATTGATGCAAAATTTATCAACAAAATACTAGCAAACAAAATACTAGCAAAATACAGCATATTAAAAGGATCATACACCATAACCAAGGGGGATTTATCCCTGGCATGAAAATATGATTCAACATATCAAAATCAGTAAATGTGATACACCACATTAACAGAATGAAGGATAAAATTCACATGATCATCAGTAGATGCAGAAAAAGCATATAATAAAGTTCAACATTTTTTATGATAAAAATATCAACAAATTAGGTATAGAAGGATATTACCCCAACATAACAAAGGCCTTAAGTGAAAAGCCCACAGCTAACATCATACTCAATGATGAAAAACAGAAAGCTTTTCCTCTAAGATCTGAAACAAGGCAAGGATACCCCCTCCATTTATTTCTGTTCAACACAGTGCTTCAAGTCCTAGCCAGAGAAATTAGGCAAGGAGGGGAAATAAATGGCATCCAAATTACAAACAAAGAAGTAAAATTGTCCCTGTTTGCAGATGATATAATAAAGAAACCCCAAAGATTGTAGAAAAGATTGTTAGAACTGAAAAATAAATTCAGAAAAGTTTTGGAATACAAAATCAACACACCAAAGGCAATTGTGTTTCAATACACTAATAAACTATCTGAAAAGGCAATTAGGAAAACAATCTAATTTATAACAGTATCAAAATAAAATACTTAGTAATAAAATTAAGGAAGTGAAGGACTTGTACACTGAAAACTAAAAAACACTGATGAAAGAAATTAAAAATGACACAAATGAAGATATCCTGTGTTCATGGATTTAAAGACTTACTCTTGTTAAAATATCCGTACTACCCAATGTGATTTATAGATTCAATGCAATTCCTATCAATATCACAATGGCACTTTTTTCCCAGAAGTAGAAAAAATATTCTAAAACTCATATGGAACCACAAAGACCTCAAATAGCCAAAACAAATCTTGAAAACTATGACTCAAGCTGGAGGCATTACATTCCTGATTTCTATATGTTATAATGCTCTAGTAATCACACCAATATGCTACTGGCATAAAGACATATAAATCAATGGAACAGAATAGAGAGCCCAGAAATAAATCCATGCACATATGCTCAACTGATCTTTGACAAGTATGCCAAAAATACACAGCAGGGAAAGACTAGTCTCTTCAACCAATAGTGATGGTAAAATTGGTTATCTACATGCAAATGAATAAAATTGAAACCTTCACTTAACACCATATGCAAAAGTCAACTCAAAATAGATTAAAGATTTAAATGTAATATGTGAAACTATAGAACACTTAGAGGAAAACATAGGGGAAAAGATTCCTGACATAGATCTAATGATTTCATAGCTGTAACAGTAAAAGCACAGGCAGCAAAAGCAGAAATAGACAAGACAGACTACATCAAACTGAAAAGCTTTTGTATAACAAACGAAGCAATCAACAGAATGAAAAGCCAACTTAAGGAATAGGAAAAAAATTTGTAAACCATGTATCTGATAAAGGGTTAATTTCCAAAAAAACATAAAGGACTCCTGTAACTCAGTAGCAAATAAACCCATTAATGTGATTTTAAAATGGGCTAAGAACCTGAATAGACATTTCGCCAAAGAAACATATAAGTGCCCAACACATATATGAAAAGATCCTTGACCTTGCTAATCAGGGAAATGCAAATCAAAACCACAATGCAACATCACCCCACACCTCTTAGGATGGCTATTATCAAAAGAACAAAATACAACAAATGTTGATGAGGTTGTGAATCAACTGGAACCCTTTTACACTGATGATGGGAATGCAAAATGGTGCAGTGACTTTTGAAAACTATTTTTTGTTTTCAAAAACCTCAAACAACTTTTTGAGGTTCCTCAAAAAGTTCAAATTAGAAAAATCATATTATCCAGCCATCCCACTTCTGGGTATTTATCCATAATAAATTGAAATCAGGGTCTTGAAGACGTATTAGCACTCCCATGTTTATTCTAGCTTATTTATAATAGCCAAAATGTGAAAACAACCTAAATGTCCATAGATAGATTAATGAATAAAGAAAATGTGGCATACACATACAACAGACTATCATTCAGCCTTTACAAAGAAGGAAATTCTGCAATACATGACAACATGAATGAACCGGGAGGGCAATTTTGCTAAGTGAAATGAGCCAGTCACAGAAGGGCAAATACTGCACAATTCCACTTATATGAGATATGGAAAACAGCCAAACCCATAGAAGTAAACCATAGAATTGTGGTTTTCAGGGGTGAGTGGAGGGTAAATGGAGTGTTGATAATCAACAGTCATAAAATTTCAGTTATGAAAGATGGATAATTTGTAGAGATCTGCTGAACAATATTGTGCCTATGGATTACGATACTGTATTTTGCACTTAAGAATTTGTTGCGTTCTTAAGTTCTTACGTTAAATGTTAAGTGTTCTAACCACAGTAAAATTAGTAATAAAAAGAAACAGCCTTGCTGGCACCTTGATCTTGCACTGCTAGCCTCCAAAATTCTGAGAAAATAAATTTGTTGTTTAAGCCACCCAGTCTGGTCCTTTGTTAGGGCAGCCCGGATAGATTAATACACCAGGGAAATCACTGCCATGTTGTTCCTCAAGTCCCAACGTTCCTAGTCATCTCACCAGCTTTCTGCCTTTCAAAGTCTTCCTATGGTTTTCTACCGTGTCAGGTTTAGGACTTTTCATTTTAAGACTGAAGACCTAGAAGAAAGGGGGCTTCTCCAACTTGGCTGGAACCAGAAGTCTCCTGCTAAGGGTCACCAGGCAGAAGTACAGGATGACTACATTACGTAAACCCTTTCCAATTTGTAAGGATCAAATGAAATAGGCATGTGTCAGCTATGTGTCAGGATTAGCTTTTTCTTTTGTGACCCTCCTGTTCATATCACTATATGCTCAGCATGAATGGGAATAAAGTAAGCATCGGATTCAGTCCCCACTTCACTGTTCTTCTCTTTTAATTTACTCTCTAAATAATACCCAACTAGAGACCCTGACCAGTTCAAACACCTAGACTTGTTTCTTCTTTGCTAGTCCGTGCATCCACGAGGATTGAACTTGCTTTACGGCACATCAATACTCATCTGTGCCTTTGTTATAAATCTCCCTAGTGGCAGCATTACAAGCCTTACATCTGCCCGTTGTGCAGCTTAATTCCAGCCTATTGCTGTCAGTATCTGCAGGGATTAAATACTGATTTTTTGGTTTTTTTAAAGTTAAGTATCTCCTTTATCTACAAGACCCTTAAAATCTGTAAATAATAGACCACTATGGGAGGCAAGGTGCTTCCCGTGGATTTTTAAGGAGGATGTTTGATCTTTTTCTCAGGCCTGGATACTGTATTCTCTGTTCTCCCATTAAATTTTTGTTTAATATTGACTGAAAGGGGTGAGCAGTAACACTAAGAGGTGCCCTGGTGGCTCAAGGACTCCAGAAATGTTACTATCATCCATGGAGCTGCAGGATGTGATAACAAAGGAAGATCGGGCCTTCTTCCTTTCAGCTGAATCACATCTGAGAAAATGAGCTTCTGGCTTCTCCTGCTTCCCAATGTGGCACTCAGCAACATACTTTCAAGTCCAGTATGCTTTTTTTTTATTTTTCCTCATTACTTTGCTGTTTTTAAATGCTTAGCCTCAAAAGTATCCTGGCAATTAATTGTGGCGCTTCATAGAAATTATTCTTAACCCTTGACCCCCCCCTCCCAGTTTATGTAATCTCTGCCCTCCCTAAAGATAACTCGGAGTGGCCAAAGTGTCATGACTCTTGTAAATTTTAACATCTTTTTTGTGAACCAAAGGAGGGTGATTGAATTGGGCAAATACCTGACGTTTGGTGCTAAAAAGTCCTTTAACAACACTTTGTAGATTCACAACAAACTCTTATCTATAGTTATAATTAAGAGCATACTGTTAGTTTCTTTCTTTTTTTTTCTACATCTTTATTGGAGTATAATTGCTTTACAATGGTGTGTTAGTTTCTGCTGTATAACAAAGTGAATCAGTTATACATATACATATGTTCCCATATCTCTTCCCTCTGGCGTCTCCCTCCCTCCCACCCTCCCTATACCACCCCTCCAGGTGGTCACAAAGCACCGAGCTGATCTCCCTGTGCTATGCTGCTGCTTCCCACTAGCTATCTGCCTTACGTTTGGTAGTGTATATATATCCATGCTGTAAGGCCAACTGGCCCGAGGCAGGGGAACACAATCAGATTCACAGGTTGCATCAAACTCTCCGGACCACCCAGTTCCAGAAACTGACCTGGAGACTTTCCGGACCACCCAGTTCCAGGAACTGACCTGGGGACTTTGAAACCAGCCCAGCCTTCCCGCCTTTCGAGGGGCGGGACTAATGGTCCCCCAGGATACCCGAAAAGACCACCAAATAAGGAATACCCTGCGCCTTCCCAGATTCACCACACCCCTTTCCCTTCTTCCCCTATAAAATCTTGCCCAACCCTCGCCCGGGTGCGACTTCTCTGGCCCCTTTCTCTCGGACCAGTGAACCTCGCCCGGGAACGCTCCCTAATAAAGCTCACTTGAAGCTTTCCTGTGTTTCGCGGTGCCGTTTGTTAAGATCCGACCTTACACATGCCTCTCTCCCGCTTTGTCACAGTTTCTTAAATGTGTTTTGAAAGTCTAAAACCCTCCTCTGCAAATAGAACGCAAAGCTATAAAAACACAAGTAAATTACCCCACAAGTAAATTACCCCGTCATCTATACTTAGTAACATCTAAACACCAATGACTATTGTAATGAAAAACATGAAATACTTTCTATTTGTGAAACAATATTTACACTTTCAAACTGTATTTGGAGATGAAAATGAACTCTCCCAGCTATACACAGAGAATCCATTAATTAAAGACAATTGTTTAATTATTAGCAGTTTGCATAGTTAACCAAGGCTCATAATTTTCCAAGTTCAGAGATCAGAAACCACATTTTCTCACTTAAGCTGTGTATACCAGACTCATCTTCAAAGGCCAAACTGGGAAGGGTTCAGGAGGCCATAAAACTCAGATTTCATTAAGAGGTAAGGAAACTGATGCTCAAGGTAAGTGGCTTGTCCACGGTTATAAAACCAGTTGATCCTAGACTCAAATTCCGACCTCTTAACTCCCGGACTGTTGGTTTCAAACCTTGGGCGTTCCCTGAGTAAAATGTGAAACTGGCCCCAGTACAGGGAGAGCAAGGAAAAACCAGAGAAAGAAGAAGACCACTCCAGATTGGTAGGTGGCAGGTTTAAAAACAAAAAGCAAGGGAACTTACATGTGAAGTTTCTCTCAGGCGGCCGCAAGATGATCTCCTCACCCGCCTGCCAGAATCTTAAGGGTTTATATAGAGCACTTCTGAACGTTTGAGAGGAAGACTCCAGGAGTCTGTCCGGTGAGAGAAGGAGAACACACGGCGTGCCTCAGGCTGTTGCAGTCACACCGGCCTCTGCTGCCACAGGCTTGTCCCGCATTCCAATTATAACTACTGTACCCCTCCCTCCCCCTGACATGAGTGAGCCAGAGCCCCCTAATCAGCCGCTCCCTTAACCCCCTCCTGTCTGGGCAAAGAACAGATGTCAGAGGGTAACCTACACGCAGAGGTGGGGCCAAATCCAAAGCTGAAGCCCAGGAGCTGTGTGAACAAAGAAGAGAAAGGACATATATACACTACCAAACGTAAAATAGATAGCTAGTGGGAAGCAGCCACATAGCACAGGGAGATCAGCTCGGTGCTTTGTGACCACCTAGAGGGGTGGGATAGGGAGGATGGGAGGGAGATGCAAGAGGGAGGGGATATGGGGATATATGGATATGTACAGCTGATTGACTTTGTTATACAGCAGAAACTCACAGAACATTGTAAAGCAATTATACTCCAATAAAGATGTTAAAAAAAGAAAAGTTTATATAGAGGCTTTCACGAGGTTCAGTCATGTATATGCCCAGATGGTTTCAATAACATACTATGATCTGAGGCTGCATCCTTGAAGTAGTTCCTCGGAGTGGGGGTGGGGTGTAAGAAGCCTCTGATTGCCCAAGTCTAGCCTCCATTAGGGACAACCTCCAACACAGGCTAATCCTATTTTCATTATATTAATGATTTTCACATTTTAGTGGTATATCAGAATCACCTGAAGGGCATGTTAAAACACAGACAGCCGGCTCCCACCCTCAGAGTTTCTGATGCAATTTACCTGAGGTGGGACCCAAGAATATGCATTGGAAACAAGATTCCAGATAGCTGTTGATGCTGCTGGTCCCAGGGACCACTCTGAGAACCACAGCAGTACAGTGGTTTCCTCTTACGTTATGTAGTACTTTACTTTTACAGGACTTTTAAAAACTTTTTATTTTGGAGAATTTTGTAAATACACAAAAGTGGACAGATATGTATAAGGAACCGCCACAAATCTATTGAGTATGGACAACCATCCAACAATGGGCCATCTAAAGGACTTCTTATCATGCCACTTTATTTTTTTCTGCACTTTCTCCTGGGAGACAGGCATTTTCATAATTTCCAAGATGCTAACAAAAATTGTTTTGTATTATTACTCTGCTAATGTTTAGTTTGCAGTGTTACTTAATGTACACTGTCTCCACAACTCTAAGTCGGAGACAGTGGTTTCCCAGCTTCCATGTTACAGTGAGGGAAATGGAGGCTCAGATGGTCATTAAGCAACTCACCCAGGACTCATACTTAAGTCCAACTCCAGAACTTATCATGACAGACACTATATTCAATTGTTTCAGTTAAAGTCAAACTTACCTGATTTTAAGACAAAAGCACATTTCAGCTGCACTTACTTTCATATGTGTAGCCGGTAATGGTGATACAACCTAAGCACTTGTGGTCAAGTGTTAATATGGTTAGTGGCCCAGGAAGATTCAGACCTCCTGGTGGAATGGTACTGGCTGCATTTTCAATCAAACCCCCAGTGTGGTTAATTGCTACTAGGATTTAGATACCATCACCTGACTCATTCTTCATGCCAGAGTTGGAGTTCTTCCTTCCTTTAGGACCTGAGTCTCCCTGGGACTTGTCAAGGAGAAAGACATTTTCCTCTGCCCTTCGAGGTTCTTCTGGCTGTTCTAATAATTAAATCGACATGAGACAGATTAATGTGGGAAAATCAAACAAAAGTTTAATAACATGTCTAAACGGGAGAGACCCAGAAGAAATGAGTAACTCGCCAAAATGGCTGAAGCCCTCACCTTAAATACCATCTTCAGCTAAAGACAAAAGATGATGTTGAGGGAGGCGAGAGTCAGGAGAGGTTACCAGGAAAAGAACAGTAAACAATCTTTATGCAGATTTAAGTCATCATCTTCTCCACTGATAAAAAATTCTAGAGATTAGAGTCATCCTCTTCTTCCTGGTACAGTAAGGCAGACATAACTTACTAATGGAGATTTCCCTTATAAATGTTCATGTTTCTTACAAAAAGGTAACTCCTATTTGGTTTTCTGAGTTTTTTCCTTATCTGTTGCTTCTTAAAAACAACCAGCTTAAAATAATTAATGTGCCAAAGAGATATATTTTGGGGTACCAAATTTTTCTCACCTACAGACTCTTGCCTCTTGTTTTCAGAAATATGCATAGTTTTTGTCATCTGTGTGTCTCAGATGACTTGTGAGGCTCAATGAATTATTAAGAACTGTTTAGATGAATGCTCATTTATAGTAGCATGGTCTTGAAATAATTCTCTGTACTACATATTCATATGCATATACATTATGAGTTAGACATCTGCATTTATGACTCAATGCTCACACAAAATTTTAAAACATCTATGTATGTCAAATAAAATGCCACTGATCATGGTTAATGAAATCTTATCCTAAACTGCTAACCTTTGCAATGTTCTAAAAGTTATTACCTTTGAGACATAATTGATTTAGTCAGTGTTGTTACATGCGTCTCTATTTGTGATGGACATGGTGCTCTGTACATTTTGTGATTAGAACAGAACAAACGGAAAAGGTAGAAAAAGCTCTGTCTGAGATAAAGCTTGGCAGTTACAATACTTTCTTAACACTGACCTGTGACTTTTTAAAAATGTGATTCCGGTTTCTTTTCTTCAAGTTTATTACATTGTAATAGTAAAGAATGGTTTTAGGGAATTTGTGAAATGACATCCATTTTTATCTAAGATCTATGAAGAAAAATGAAAATATTTAATTTATGATACATTTTTATTGAGATATAATTTACATATAACATTGTGTAAGTTTGAGGTATGTTTATATATCACAATATGATTACTACAGTTGTGTTATCGAACACCTTTATCATGTCACGTAATTATCATTTATTTTTTAGTTGAGAACAATTAAGATCTAGTCTCTTAGCAACTTTGAAGTTTATAATACAGTATTGTTGACTATAGTCACTATGTTGTGCATCTGATCCCCAAGACTCATGTATCTACTAGTTGCAAGTTTGTGCCCTTAACCAACATCTCCTCAATTTCCTCCCCTACCCCCCAGACCCTGATAACTACAATTCTACTCTCTGTTTTTATAAGTTTAGTTTTTTAGATTATTATTTTATAATAAACCAGTAATCCAGTAAGTAAAATGTTTCTCTGAGTTCTGTGAGCTGTTCTAGCAAATTAATTGAGCCCAAGGAAGGGGTCATGGGAACCTCTGATTTAGAGCCAGTTGGTCAGAAGTGCAGGTGACAACCTGGACTGGCAGTCTGAGTTGGAGAGGGTTGTTGAGTCCTCCAGTTTTTAGATTGTCTGCCAGAAGTACAGGTAACAAACTTGGGCTTGTGCTGGTGTCTGAAGTGGAGGGTGGTCTTGTGGGACTGAGCCCTTTACCTGTGGAATCTCATTCTATTTCTGGGTAGGTAGTGTCAGAATTGAGTTGAATTCTTGGACACCTTGCTAGAGTACAAGAACTGCTTGTTGGTGTGGGAAAGCATCCACATACACACATTGGAATTGAGTCTGGGAAGCTTATTTAGCTGAATACACGACAGAAATGTCTATACATGTGCACCAAATGTCGGACAGGAATGTTCTTGGCAGTTTTGTACATAAAGACCAAAACCTGGGAACAACACAAATGTCCAACCACAAGTGAAAGGAAAAATACATATGATACATTCATACAATGTAATAATGTGATATATATAATGTGATTCATATAACGGGATATAACTCACAATGAAAAGAATAAACTACTGATAGAAGCAAAAGCATCGATGAATCTCACAGACAAAATATTATGTGAAAGAAATGCAAACAGAAAAGAGGACAAACTATGTGATTCCATTTATATGAGGTACAAAAGAGCCACAATTCTTCCATAATGACAGCATTTGAAATCATAGTGACCTAGAGCAAGTGACGCTGAAATGTAGATTTAGTATCATTTCTTTTCATTGTCAAATGTCACTCAGTCATATAACTCATTATTTTCTTCCTTTTTCAAAAAAAAATTATTTATTTATTTATATTTGGCTGCGTTGGGTCTTCATTAGTGCACGAGGGCTTTTCTCTAGTTGCAGCGAGCGGGGGCTACTCTTCGTTGTGGTGCGCGGGCTTCTCATTGCGGTGGCTTCTCTTGTTACAGAGCACAGGCTCTAGGCGTGTGGGCTTCAGTAGTTGTGGCACGTGGGCTCAGTAGTTGTGGCCCACAGGCTCTAGAGCACAGGCTCAGTAGTTGTGGTGCACAGGCTTAGTTGCTCCGAGGCATGTGGGATCTTCCTGGACCAGGGCTTGAACCTGTGTCCCCTGCATTGGTAGGTGGATTCTTAGGCACTGCCCCACCAGGGAAGCCCCATTATTTTCTTTCTTACACACAGAAGTAACAACTTGAAAACAATTTAAAGCCTGTATACATCTATGTAGCCAGCACAACTTATACAACTCCTTGTAAGCTATTGTTTAAGTAACTGCAAAGGTGTATCTATTCTTGGAGGACTGCAGTATAAGTCTAAAAGAAGAGCTTTGCTTAAAAAAATATTTATCTTTTTTGAGATTTACAAAAATAAATGTCTAATAAATACCTTATTTCATAATTTTTAAATATATGCCTTATTTTCAGACACATTGTTGTTTCAAAGAATGATAAATAGCATGCAGACCTGGAAGAAAGATACAGCCCCTATTTCTAAACCATACTCTGGATGGGACTATTTTCTACCCAAGCTGGACTATTCTACAAAGGCACACAAGGCAGGAAGGTGCTCTAGACACAGGAAATTCAGGCCACAAAGACATCTGCTGAGGTGTTGAGTTTTGGTTTTGCTAAAGTTTTGCAAAATCCTCTGTCATGGTTGTCCCAGATACAAAATTACACAGGGAATTAATTCTCAGGGATGCAGCTGAAGTCACAAGTTTTGTCTGTCTTTGGAAATCTCAGGATTCTTTTTCAGTACTGCCTTTCTGATCTTGGAAATGGAGCAAACCTTCACACTCTGGAGATGATTTTTTACACCAGAGGACAAGCTTAAATATCATTTTTCTTTTGGGGAGTGACTTTTTTAAATGGTAACCTTGACATATTATTAAATGTGTCACCTCTCCCAATTAAAATATCCTTTTACAAGCCAGGTGCCGCTCTCAGCATTACAATGGCTGAACTAAAGTGGAATACGGAGGAAGATTTTGCACATCAGTGGAAGTGGTAAAGCCAGAAAATGAACTGGATTCCTTTTAGATGAATCTTTTATGGATCAGCAGATTTATTCAGAGTTACTTAAAAAGCAGTTAACATTCCATTAGCAACAAACTGTGATCTGTGTCAGCAATAAGACACTCTTAGGTCATTTATTTTAGCACAAGAAGTCACTTCAGAAAAAAATGCAATTATTGAATCTCTAAAAGGCAAATAAATACTGAGGCAAAACTAGGTCATTTTTCTTATAGAATTATGAACATTATGCTTGATTCTTTGCTTCATTTAATCAAAGCATTTGTTTTATTTTTGTAAGTTTATGATCAGGAAGGAAAGATAAATGATTTTGTTTTAAAAAAGAACAGTAATGTTAATATATTTTCACAAAGTTCATAGCAATGATTTCAGGAACAAATGGTTGGAGCTATTGCTTGAAGGGATGGGAGATGCTACTTGGAGTTTCCCAAGCCTGTGTTGTAGGACAGGGGTACTACCAGACATGAAGAGACGCCTGGCCTCAAGTGCTGGGGAAACTTGGAGAGGTTAGCGTTCAGAGGCTTATTAATACAGAGTGCTCTTCACCTTGACTGCGTTGGGCCTAACCTCAAGCCCCTATACTTTAGAATCTCTTTTGGCATTAACAAGATGGAAGCAGATAGTAGAAAAATCCCAAAGGGGTCTATGAGTCATGCTGAAAGTTGGCATCTCATAGAGTAGAGAGGTAAAGGGCCCTGAACCCCTTTTGACTTTTGAAATAAGTGGATGGCAAGGATGCTGGAATAAACTGAAAGCATTCATGTTATTTTTTTCTCTGAGTTAATTAAATGAATATGAAGCTAGATCTCCTTTTCTGGGAAAATGGAGTAAATGTATTTGTCCATTTTCCTCCCAATAAGTACAACTAAAACACACACACACACACACACACACACACACACACACATATATGTAAGTATATATATGTATGTATGTATAAATATGTATATTACTCTAAAAGATGGAGAGAAGGCAGATGGACTAAGGACAACCTTGGAACTCAAGGAACAACATGGCTGTGAGTTCCCAAGGAAAGTCTGCTCTCTTTAGAGAAAGGACTCAGTAAAGGTCAGCCTAGCAGAGAGAAAACTTAAACAATAGCTTCTCTACTCCAGCCAAATACTACAGAAAAAACTATTGCCTCACACTCACCCTCACCAATAAAGGCCAAATGGGGGCCTAGACTTTCAGACTCACATTTGCTAGGCTGTAAGGAAGCGCCATAATTCCCCACTGGAGTGGTGTCAAAGAAGGTTGAGTAGGAGCCAGGTCTTTCACAGTCAGCCCTGCTAGGTGGTAATAAGGCTCTGCCTTCAGGGGAGGTCTCTGTCAGGGGAGACCGCTGCGCTGCGTGGAAAGCCTGAATATCTACCCACACCCTGCAGCAACAAGATGCTCCTGCCCCTCCCAACTGGGGTGGTGGAGAGACAAGACTTTCACCACCTCTCTCTCGCTCATGAGGACACCAGCAGCACAATGGAGGGGGGCAGAAAAAAGCGTTAGTGAACTGAAAGATAGAACAATTCTAATTCTAATCTGAATAACAGAGAAGAATCTAAAAAATGAAGAGAGCCTCGGGGATCTGTGAGATTATAACAAAAATCTAATATTCATGTCATCAGAATCCCAGAAAGAGAGAGGAAAAAGGATAAGGCTGAAAACGTATTTGGAGAAATAATGGAGGAAAACTTCCAAAATTTGGCAGAAGACATATACCTACAGTTTTTAAAAGCTGATACAATTCCAAATAGGATAAATCCAAAGAAATAACAACACACAATAGAGTCACACTTCTGAAAAATGAAAACAGAGTAAAAATCTTGAAAGCAGCTCAGAAAAATGACACCTTACCTACAGGGGAAAACAATTAGAATACAATGAATTCCTTATTAGAAACCATGGAGGCGACACTTTTTTTTTTTCCAGTGCTGAAAGTAAAGAACTGTCCACCTAGAATCCTATATACAGTGGAAATATTGTTCAGAAAGGAAGCCCAGATATTCTTAGACAAAGGAAAGTCAGTGGAATTTGTCACCTAGAGACGGACTCTAAAGGTGAGAGAATTTCTCTAAACAGAAAGAAAATTATAAAAGCAGGAATATTGGAATATAAGAAAGGAAGAAAGAATGCAGTGAGCAAACGTGGGTAAATGCCAGAGACTTTCCTTCTTCTCTTGAGTTTTCTAAATTATGATTGATGTTGGAAGAAAAAATTATAACATTCTCTGATGTGGTTCTAAATACCTGTAGAGGAAATATTTTTTAAATTATATAATAAGCAAGGGAGCATAAAGGGAGGTAAGAATGCTGCACTTCACTCAAACTGATAGAATGACATCAGTAGACTGAGAAGTTATGAATATATAATACAATAAGTAAGCTATCATGAAAATTTTATGCAGAGTTACTCTTAAAAAAACACTTTAGATGAATCAAAGTGGGACTTAAAAAATCTACACGTAAACCACAGCAAGACAGGATCATAAACAGAGAAACAAAAAATGGAATGAACAAAGACAAATTAAAAAAAAAATAAAATGCTTAAAAATAGGGAGAAGATTGGCATTTTTCTATTAGGTAAGAAACGTGTTGTATCATTACAGCCCCTATAGGCATCAGAAGGTTAATAAGGGAATAATACAAAAGTGTCTTCACACATACATTTATCTACACAATTGGCAAGGATGTGCAGAAAGTGGAACCTTTGTGAATTGCTGTTGCAATTGTAAAATGGTGCATGGAAAATAGTATGGCAGTTCCTCAAAAAATTAATAATAGGATCACCATATGTTACAGCAATTCCACTTTCAGGTATATACCCATTAACTGAAAGCAAGGAATCATACACATATTTGTACACCCATTTTCTTTTTTCTTTTTAATTGAAGTATAGTTGATTTACGGGTGAACAGCACAATTATTCAGTACATATATAACATGTTCTTTTCATATTCTTTTCCATTATGGCTGATTACAGGATATTGAATATAGTTCCCTGTGCTATACAGTAGGACCCTGTTGTTAATCTATTTTATATACAGTAGTTTGTATCTGCTAATCCCAAACTCCTAATTTATCCCTCCTCTGCCCCCTTTCCCCTTTGGCAACCATGTTTGTTTTCTATGTCTTTGAGTCTGTTTGTGTTTCATAAATGTTCATTTGTGCCATATTTCAGATTCCACATATAAGTGACATCATATGGTATTTGTCTTTCTCTTTCTGACTTACTTCGCTTAGTGTGACAATCTCTAGGTCCATCCATGTTGCTGCAAATGGCATTATTTCAGTCTTTTTTTATGGCTAGGTAATATTCCATTGTATATATGTACCACATCATCTTTATCCATTCATCTGTTGATGGACACTTAGGGTGCTTCCATGTCCTGGCTATTGTAAATAGAGCTGCAGTGAACATTGTGGTACATGACTTTTTTTGAATTATGGTTTTCTCAGGGTATATGCCCAGTAGTGGGATTTCTGGGTCGTATGGTAGTTCTATTTTTAGTTTTTTAAGGAACCTCCATACTGTTCTCCATAGTGGCTGTATCAATTTACATTCCCACCAACAGCATAGGAGGGTGCCCTTTTCTCTATACCCTCCTTAGCATTTGTTATTTATAGATTTTTTAATGATGGTCATTCTGACCATGTACACCCTTTTTCATAGCAGCATTATTCACAATAGTCAAAAGGTGGAAGCAACCCAAGTGTCCATCAATGGATGAAGGGATAAACGAGATGTGGTATATATATATAGACACACAATGGAATATTATTCAGCTCTAAAAAGAAGGAAATTCTGTCATATGCTACAACAGGGATGAACCTTGAGGACATTAGGCTAAGTGAAATAAGCTAGTCATAAAAGGACAAATACTGTATGATTCCACTTATCTGAGGTGTCTGGAGTAGTCAAATTCATAGAGGCAGAAAGTATAATGGTAGTTGCCAGGGGCTGTAGCGAGGGGAGAATAGGGAGTTATTGTTTAATGGGTATGTAGTTTCAGTTTGGAAAGGTGAAAAGTGTTCTGGGATAGATAGTGTTAATAGCTGAACAATGTGAATGTACTTAATACCACTGAACTGTAAACTTAATGGTTAAAATGGTAAATTTTGTGTATTTTACCACACATAACACAAAAATGTTAAAATGAACAAAAGTACTTGACTCAGATACATAAATAAGGTACCACATAGTATTTATTTATCTCTATATCTGGTTATATACCTCATCTCCCTCACTGCAACTTGGTCTGACCTTGGTATAATGTGGAGGCCATCAACCTTCTACATTCCTTATTCCATATATCAGTGTTCTTGTGCTTTCTCTTTAAATAGGTCCAGAAGGAAATCCATCTGGCAAACACATTCAGAGTAAAGAATTAGTGCCTGAAGTTTAAGTGTAAAGGAGAAATGTCAGGATTCAGGTGTAACCCAGGGATAATCAATATAGACACACTTCCCCAGCGGTATGATCAAGCCACTTGAATGGTATTAGTAAGCAAGACACAGCATAGAAGCTCCAGTTTGTTTCTCTCTGTACATTTACCTTATTTCTCTATCTGGAGTTCAGCCTTACTGATGTTTGTCTGCTGCATACACTGTCATACCTTGGCTCCCAAATTTTCCTAACTGAATAACTGAGACCGAAAGAGCTTCTCCCGTCCCAACGCCAAATTCCTAGAGAAAGAATCTGATGGCTTTTCCCAGGTGAGTTCCATGCTCTTTTTTCAATTGATTTGTGTGGTCATGTGGGAGGATGAATACGGATACTGAGGACTCATCTAGAATCCAGTGACATTTGTCTTTTGAAAGAAATGAAGCTATTGGTAAAAGAGAACCATAGGCATGAGTGAAGCAGATAACTTTGGATGAACACTTTCTTGGTGCCTCACAAATACCACTGCCTGGACAGCCTATGCATGTAGTGGGGATGCCCTCACCTCTGTGATACAGATGTCAACAGTTCCTACATAAGTATTAGAGGATGGGAGTGATTCATCAGTTCCTGTTAGTACCTCTCCCATACTCATTCAACACTCACTGGCCAGTACATAAACAACCCTGATCCATTGCAAATTTCTGCTGAAGGACTTTCTTTCAGATACTTGTGAATTAATGCCCTTAGAAAGTAAACGTTCCTATGGAGCAGCCCTTAGCAATGACAAATGAGTACTGGAGGATGAATATGGACCCCACTTGGCTCTGAGAAAGAAGGGGGATTACTCTGAGGCATGATCTACCTTGGACTTCAGAGATCCTGAGGAGAAGTGATATCCATTTGGACACAGAACAAACCTGTTAATAACTCACCCTCTTTTGGGTTCCTCCCCTTCCACATATCATCTCACTATCTTCTTCCCCTAATGGTGCTTTCTGTGATCAACGCCCAAATAAACTACCTCCTATCACATACCATATAAAGATTTCCCTCTTTGGGATGCAACGTAAGATAGGAGCATAGGACATAAATTGCCAAATGCCTATCTTCAGGGCTGGCATGATGGAGGGAAACAGGAAAGGACAGTCATTGGCAAAGGTAAGAGAGAGAAGCAGGAGCCGTGAGAAAGCTTCAGGTCTAACGTGTACCTGGCTGAGTCAGGGTGCAGAGTGTGAATACAGCTTGAACGCTGGAGGAAGATCTAATCTACGCAGAGAAGGGAAAAAGAAGCATTGGAGAAGAGGGGGTAACGTCCTCAGACAGATCATGGCGCAAGATCAGTAACAGACAAGCTAAGTAAGACTCATCCCCTTGAAATCTTAGCAGATGGGAACACAAAGGGAGCAGGGCCCTGCTGGCTGCCTGGAGACATGGGATTCATGTGGTCAGTAACCTGAGATGTATTAGGGAAACTTCTCAGCTGAGATCCAGAGGAGTGAATTAACAATCCACTAATATATTCTTAGTTTTCACTTGAGTAATTAATTGTTAACCAGTCAATATAAAGATACTGCCTTACAAATGAAACCACTGGCTAATGTTTCACTTCAGTAAAGTGCTTCTTGTAAGAGGAAAGAATCCTTTCCTTGTAGATATAATTTTAAAAAGATAAGGCCTTCATTTGAAAACTGTATAAGACACCATATTTTAAGGCTTAAAAACAGAGAGAACTTCAGAGTTTTACTCAGGAACATGTTAATTAATAAGCAAACATATAAAGATCCAACAATCTGATATGTATTCACTGAGACTACAGTAACTCTGACAGAAAAAAAGCATAGAAATTACTTATCTAGTCCTAAACTGTAGACACCAAGGTTCTTTTCAGTGATAGCTGATGAGAAAGAACCAGTTCCAATATCCCTCACTAGTTGACTGAATTGCAAAGTTTTACATAAGTCTTTCAAAGCTAAGTACTTCCTGAAACAGAGAAAAAAAAAAAAAAAAAAAACTTTAGTAACTGATTATAATCTATATAATTAAACCTCTAGAAACTCCATAGCTATTTCTACTTGAAAGTGATTGGATTTCCTTTATTAATTATATTTCCAACATTCTAATAAAATTTGTAGTTAAAAATTAACCCAGAGACACTAGGAAAAAGGCACTCTGTTGCTTCTTTGATGTATACCCTTTGGCTCTAAAAACTTAGCAATATAAAAATACAGAATCAAAGAGACTTAGACAAAATAAGCATTTTCGTACACAAAAGACAATATAGAAAGCTGGAGTGGTTAATGGAGCTGATGGTCTATATTCCAAAGCAGGCAGTGGGAGATGCAAATTTACCTCTTTGGGATAAGAAGGACTAGAGATCGTCCATGTGAAATGGAGAAAAGGAGTTGGCTTCACTGCTTAAATCCAGGGGCTATGATTTCTAAAAGTAGGGTGAAGAAATACTGGTAACTGCTGCTCAGAGCTGCAGGCAATGGAAGCTCGAGCTGCCTGAGGCTCACTAATCAGTCCTGTATATCTTTCATATCCCTACCAGGGAGGAGGCCCAAGCCTTCATTATGAGAGCTACTTGTCAACTGAGGGCACCAGGACATTCCTGGAAGGAGCCTCATAACTCCTTGTCAGAGAGGAAAGAGCCCAGAAAGTGAAAGAAAAAGAAAACAATGCAAAGCAAAAAAATACATATTCCCCTTAGATAAGCCTGTGATCCACCATTCTAAAATGCATGAAGAAACCTAATGCTAAGAAAGACAATCAATAAGATAAACATCACAACAGGAATTATCTCCTCATGATATTAACTTTATGGAATATTTTGACAAATGCTTTATAGTAAACACTGCTATGATACTCAAAGATAAAATCTTATTAAGGAATGAACAAGAAAACATCAAACGAGAAGCTACATATATTTAAAAGGTGAATATAAAAAAACTAATTGAAATATAAGAAATAAAAAACATCATCAAAATAAACAATAAAATCAATAGACAGGATAAACTCTAAACAGAACACCCCTGAAAAAACTATTACTGACTTGGAAGATAGCACTGAACACTTCATCTACCACACAGCAAAGAGATAAAAAAGGTAAAATATATGTACAAGCTGTTAATATTCCCACAAGATCGATTGAGATCCTTTACACTTAAGCTTCAGGCCCTAAGCTCTTGGGATCTCTTTCCAGAATACAGAAAATGCAGGCAAGGAAGAGAAGGAATATGTGATAAGATATTAGCTGAGAATTTTCTGACATGGAAGAGAGATATAAGTATTCAAAATGATAGCACAGTTTGAGTACCAAGCAGAATAATAACAATAATAATAACAACAATAATGAAATAACATAATAGACCCATTGCTAGATACATAATAGAGAAATTTTCAGGAAATCAAGAATGAAAGAAAAAAACCTTAAAAGCTAAAAAGGAAAGTCAGTTTACCTTTCAGGTAAACTTGACATAGAACAGATTTCTCATCAACAAGAAAAGTCATAGAAGATGGGGTAATAACTGCAAAGTGCTGAGGGGAAAAATAGTTATGAACCCAGAAATCTATGCCTAGAGAAAGTGTAAATTGAGAGTAAGGGCAAAATGAAGACATCTCTAGAAATAAGAAGACCAGAAGAAGTTGTCACAAACAAACCCTTACCATATTGATTTAGGTTACAAGAAAAATCTTAAGTGAATGACAATTTTTTTTTCTTCCTGATTGTATGTTTGAACCATGTGTTTTGTTTACAAGGAGGCTCCTCACAATCCCAGCTTAACTCTTTCCTTCCCAGGGTAAATACCCCATGTTGCCCAGTCTGTTCTCCAGGAACTATCCTTGCTATGTGGTTGTTTGGCTCAGTGGGGACAAGACCCGGGACTGCTGCACCCAACATCAGGATCAGGATCTAGATATTCCTCTCTTTAACCAACTTCTTCTTAGTTTACAGCACTGCCTCTTCTCTCTGCTTGCTGCTTTTTAAATGTTTGTTTTTCAGAGTCATAACCATGGCCCTCTTCTCTTACTGAATATTTTGTCTTAACGTGTGAACATTAGAAGCACCTAAACACACGTTAAAATGTAGATTCTTGCATTTAGCCCCAAATAATGAATCAGAATGGAGGAGAGTGAACCTTGTAACTGCATTTTTAGCAATCAGCTAAGACAATTCTAATGCATACTAGGATTTGAGAACCACTGCTTTTATAAGCTTACTATAAACATTATCATGCTTTCCTTTTGACTCATACCAATAAGTCACAAAATTATCAGAATCAAACCCATGTTCTGAGTTCCATATGCATATATTCACCTGCTAACTGGCCATTTCAATATAAATGTCCTTTATTTACCCATCTTCCTACCCCTTTACTCTATGTAGTCCCTTAGCTGAGAATGTGTTCCCACCAACATTTGTTCCCACATTTTCTGTTAATCCCCAGCCCATTAATCCTGAGCTCCAACCATTGCTTACTCCTGGACATGCTATGTACTGTCACATTTTTAGGCTTTGGCACTCCTCCCAGTCTGAGAGGCCACACTCTCCTTCTATACCCAGAAGACAACAACTCCATTAATATCCTGGTCAAATGTAATGTCTTCTGTGAAGCCTTTTCTTACTCCCCAGCCAGGTACCCACCTCTGTCTTTCTACACCAAGGTCTCAATCACAGCATTTTCCATGTGGTCTGGAAACTACCTATTTACACCTGTCTTCCCCACCAGTCAGGGAGCACTTGCAGGAAGGTCTGACCAGTGCTCATTTGTTTTTTTATCTCAAGGCTCGGTACAGAACCTAGCTTGGAGTAGTACTCAGCATGTGTTTATTAAGTAAGGGCATAAACACATAAGTGAATTGATAGATACTTGGCCAACATTCACAAATTCCAAATCAGCATATGTATTTTTTAAAATGTACAGTGTCAGCTCCATATGGAGCTTTCAGAATCTCAGAAAACTCTTAGATTCCATTCTTCAGAAAATTCACATACTAATGAGCAAATAGAGATCCTCAAATAAGAAACTCCAAGTAAAATATTTTAATACTTTTTCAGACTTCTTTTTAAATATGAAGCTACAAAAATCAACAGCATGTTCTGTGTCCTCTAGAGATAAGAAAGAAGTTTGTGGACACTGTTAGCTCTTTATCTGGTTACTCCCCCTGCTCCTCATGTAACTGCTCTAGTCTCTGAATTGATGTGGTGCCCTTTGATTTTTTTAAATTGAAGTATAGTTGATTTACAATACTATCTATGATACAAAACTATCACTATAGTGATAGTTTCAGGTATACAGCATAGTGATTCAGTGATTGTTTTCTGAATATATTCCATTATAGGTTATTATAAGATATTGAATATAATTTCCTGTGCTCTACAATAAATCCTTGTTGCTTATGTTTTATGTATAGTAGTTTGTATCTGTCCACTTCTGCTTTGTATGTAGATGCATTTGTACTATTTTTTAGATTTCACATATAAGTTATATCATGTGGTATGTCTTTCTCTGACTTACTTCACAAAGTAAAATATTCTCTAGGAACATCCGTGTTGCTGCAAATGGCAATGTTTCATTCTTTTTTATGGCTGAGTAGTATTTCATTATATATATATATACACATATATATATATATATACATACATACACATTATATATGTATACCACATACTCTTAAGCCAATCATCTGTAGATGGGCATTTGGCTTGTTTCCTTGTCTTGGCTATTGTAACTAGTGCTACTATGAACATTGGGGTGCATGTATCTTTTCAAATTAGAGTTTTCATCTTTTCCAGATATATGCGCAGGAGTGGGATTACTGACTTATATGGAAACTCTTTTTTTAGTTTTTTAAGGAATCTCCCTATTGTTCCCCATAGTGGCTGCACCAATTTACATTTATATTTCCACCAACAGTGTATGAGGGTTTCCTTTCCTTCACAACGCCTCCAGCACTTAATATTTGCAGACATTTGATGATGGCCATTGTGAGTGGTTTGAGGTGATATCTCACTGTGGTTTTGATTTACATTTCTCTAATAATTAATGATATTGGGCATCTCTCTATGTGTCGTTGGCCATCTGTATGCCTTCTTTGGGAAAATGTCTATTTAGATCTTCTGCCTATTTTTCGATTGCATTGTTTGTTTTATTTTTCACATTGAGGTCCACAATTTATCTGGAGTTAATTTTTGGTTATGGTGTAAAGTAGAGGTTAAGATTTCTTTTTCTTAAAGGAACAAAACTGAGTTATTCGTAGTGAGGTGGATGAACCTAGAGTCTGTCATACAGAGTGAAGTAAGTCAGAAAGAGAAAGACAAATACCGTATGCTAACACATATATATGGAATTTAAGAAAAAAAACATGTCATGAAGAACCTAGGGGTAAGACGGGAATAAAGACACAGACCTACTAGAGAATGGACTTCAGGATATGGGGAGGGGGAAGGGTAAGCTGTGACAAAGTGAGAGAGTGGCATGGACATATATACACTACCAAACGTAAAATAGATAGCTAGTGGGAAACAGCCGCATAGCACATGGAGATCAGCTCGGTGCTTTGTGACCACCTGGAGGGGTGGGATAGGGAGGGTGGGAGGGAGGGAGACGCAAGAGAGAAGAGATATGGGAACATATGTATATGTGTGACTGATTCACTTTGTTATAAAGCAGAAACTGAGACGCCATTGTAAAGCAATTATACTCCAATAAAGATGTAAAAAAAAAAAAAAAGAAGGAAATACATCAACATGATCATTTAAAATCAAATACTAACACAGGAGTGGGTTATGTGCAGCAAGTCTCCAGAGGCTTTATATTTTTATTACCTGGGTTGTAAGGACTCTAAGATGAAAAATAAAAATAATTTTCTCAAGCAATATCCAACATTTTTCTCTATTCATTAAAACAGTAACAACACATTTTTCTGCCAATGGTGCTGCTTAATGAATGTCTGATTCAGAAGTCTAGTAGACACTTTGGGATCAGTAGTTGTGTCTCAAAACAAGACTACAAGTCCCTTGTGCCTGTGCTACTGAAAATAGACAGTGGCAATAGGCATCTTTTCAGAAATAACTTGAAAGTTATCTTTAGCCAAAATGTTCCTAGTGGCATATATGTGGGAAATTTTATGGAGAAGTGTTGCTTACTGGATAAATTTTCAGAATTGTATTTACCTTAACTTTTAATAAAATGATCACTTTAACATTATTTTACATTAATGGCCCATTTCACATCGTTTTTTTTTTTTTTCAATTCAAGATAAAATTTATCTTTTTAATTTTCTTCATTTTAGACTTTAACATTTTGACAACATCTTATCCCTTAATCAAAGGTTTCAAAATCTCTATTGCAAATCACCTAAAGTCTTTGAATAGGTTATTACAGAAAATAATATGTGACTATACAAATCACTTTACAGTCATTATTTATCTCTTCCACAATTCCTCAATATGGAAGAGAAATAATTTCCTATTTTCACTGGTGATAACAATATTTTTGGCTATACTTCACATTTAAAATTTCTTTATTGACCAAAAGGAAGTTGAAACAATACAGAGCAGTTGAAATATGTTGACTTTTACAAGATAATGTTGCTATTCTTTATCTGTGATCATTGGGTGAAACCTTTTCTCCCAAAGTCATTTAATGACTTTTGTGACATCAAACATTCTTGACTACTGCCTTTGTAGAACTCACCTGTATTGCTAATGTTGCTTTGTATTTCCTGCTGTACATTTTGGGTTTAAAACCCACAACGATTAGAGTTCCTTCAGTGTCAAAAGGAAGAAGTTCTCCAACCTGAGGTTTTACAAAAAACTCAGGATCACTGCCAGGTAGGAAGTATGCCGTGAATGGCTCCGGATTTCTGGAACAAAAATATAATATCAACCTTTAAAAGTGTATCATTACCCTGTTCTCTTTATGAGAACTTGATGGGTAGGGCTTGGTTTATATCCTGTTGCATAGGACTACAGTTAAACATTAATGCTGTTATGCAGCTGTGAGTCTGATACTTGTTACTTTATGGAATGCTTACAGAATAATAGTGAGGAGGCATTTTTTAAATTACCGAAAAGTGTCATTCTTTGCAGGGTGACAAAAATGGAATCTTAAAGACATTTTCAATCACATTTTATTTTTATAGTGTACAAAGAATACAATGCTGTCCCTATAATAACTGAATAACAAATGAAAATTCAATTATTTTTAAATAAATTAATATCTAAAATGCCTGACCACAGCAGCTATCATAAAGCCTTTGTTTTTACTATTATTCCAATGTGACATTTGCTCACTCTCCTTCAGTTTTCCACTTGCTAAGTAAGACATAAGTACTTTACAGGTTCATTAAAGATTCTTGGGCCTGAAGATGAGCTGCTATGATCTGAAGTGAACTGAGTGACATTTAAGATTCAAGTGACCATCTTGAAGTCAAGGTAGATTACATTTGAGATGAAGACTGTGAAAGAATTTGAGGAACTTCTTGGTAGAAGAAAGCAGGAGAGAGGCACAGTACATGGGAGGTTGTGAGGATTTTAAAATCCAAACTGACAGGGGAGATACAGGCAGAAGGTAAAGAACAGTTTCCTAGAAAAGATCCAACAGTGAAACATAGAAGAGCAGATGGGAGATTCAGGTTGGGACTCACTGATCCTTTCAGTAAATGTGTATTGAGTATCATAGTAGGTGGTCTGAGAAAGTGGACTATGGATACAGATGGCTTAGACTGGAATCTTAGCTCTACCTGGGAGCATGACTTCAGGCAACTTGCTTAGTCTTTTTGAACCTCAGTTTTCATTCTGTTAAATTAATAATACCCATAAAGATTATTATCTTTCTTGGCACATGGAAAGTACCTGACAAGGACTAATTAATATTAATATAGTCATTATGATTGTTATCGTTTTAAAACATTTTATTACCAGTGCTAGGCAATGATGCATGATCCGATAAATAAGAGATGTATAAAACAGAATATCCAGAGGGGTGATGTCAGGAAGATGGCAGAATAGGAAGCCCCAGATCAGTTCCATGGAGACACTGATTCAAAAATATGCAGGCCAATTTCCATTGTGAGAAATTCTGAAACCAGTTAAGAGGCTTCTGCCCTCCAGGTGAGTGCAAAATCAGCTGCTCTGAAGCTATTAGGAAAATTTGTGGATGCTGTCACCACAAGCTCTCCCTCCTGAGCACAGTACCACAGGATTAGGAGGGAATTCTCAGGTTTCACTTCTCCCAGGTGAAGAAAAGAGAAGAGTGGACCAGACGTCCAACATCTGGATATTGGAGGTGTGGGGCTGCTGGGGGACTGGCTTCCGTCTTGCCTATCTTGAAGTATTGATGAGACCTGACACACTCCAGAAGCACGGTAGTTTCTGAGAACAAAAAAGAGCTGGGCAGGGTACTGGTTCTACAGAGGTCTCATGGTATGGTAGACAGAAACTGATATAGCTCAGAAGGCTCTCCATAAGTGCAGAAAAAGAAGAGAGGAACATGCATCCAAATTTCTGGCTTTTCAGTGGGCTGCTTAAGGTTCTGATTTCTGTCTTGCTTGTCTTATGGAACTGAGAGAACATGACAAACTCTAGATGCCTAGAGGCTGCTGAAAAAAAGATCTGGGCAGTGTGCTATTTCAGAGTACTCACACTACAGAAGACAGACACCAGAGGGAGCAAGAGATTACAAACTCCTGAGAAAATAGAAGCTGGCAAGCCCCTCTAATTAGTAATCTTCATACACAAGATCAGAAAGACATATTCACAGAAAAGATCTGAGAGGCCCCCAGAGTCTCTAGTTGCACTGCTTGGTGAAGATCTTTCCCTGTATAAAGCCAGTCTGTAAAGAATGGGAGAGGTAGCTATTTTTTCAAATGTGTAGATACCAACACAAAGTTAAAAAGAAAATGAAGAAACAGAAAAAAATTACCCTGTTAAAGAAACAAAATAAGTCTCCAGAAACACACCATAAAGAAATGGAGGTACAGGAATTACTTGACAAATTATTCAAAATAACTGTCATGAAGATGTTCAACAATATCAGGAAAACAATGCATGAACGAAGTGAGAATTTAAACAAAGAGATAGAAAATATAAAAAAAGACCAAACAAATTTTGGAGCTGAGGAATGTAGCTGAACAATTCACTGAAATGAAAAATTCACTAGAGGTTCAACAGATTTGATCAAGCAAAAGTAATCAGAGAATTTGAAGAAAAGTCATGTGAAATTATCCAGTCAGAGGAGCAAAAAGAAAAATAAATAAAATAGAGTGAAGAAAATCTAAGGGACTTACACAACAATATCAAGAGGACCAATATACACATTATGAGTCTCAAAAGAAAAAGAGAAAAATAGAGGCAGAAAGCTTATTTAAAGAAATAATGGCCCCAAACTTCCCAAATCTGGGGAAGGAAATGGACATCAGATTCATTAAGTTCAAAAGGCTCTAAATAGGATGAAACCAAATAACTCCACAATGAGACGCATAATCAAAATGTCAACAAAGCCAGAAAGAGAATTTGGAAATAGCAAGAGAAAAATAACTTATCACATACAAGGAAATCCTTGTAAGACTCTCAGCAGATTTCTCAGCAGAAACCTTGTAAGCCTGAAATGAGAGGGATGATATATTTAAAGTGATAAAAAACAAACTGCTAAACAGAAACACTATAACCAGAAAAACCATCCTTCAAAAATGAAGTAGATACTTTCCCTGACAAAGAAAAGCTGAGGGAGCTAATCACCATTAGACCTGCCTTACAAGGCATGCTAAAGGGAGTCCTTCAAGTTGAAATGAAAAGATGCCAAACAGCCACACAAAAGCATTCGAAAGTATAAAGCTCACTGGTAAAGGTAAATATATAGAAATATACACAAAACTCAATAGTGTAACAGTGGTACATAAATCACTTTTAATTGTGGCATAAAAGTTAAAAAACAAAAGTATAAAAATAACTAATTATAAAATATATTAATGGATACACAATACAAAATATGTAATTTGTACATCACTAACAAAGTGTACAGATTTTTGTATGCAACTGAAGTCAAGTTATCAGCTTAAAATGGATTGTTAAACTTATGAGGTGTTTTATGTAAGCCCTATGGTAGCCACAAAGAAAACACCTACAGAAGATACCCAAAAGAAAATGAGAAAGGAATCAAAGCATGTTACTAGAAAAAAAAATCAATACAACATAAAGGAAGACAGCAAGAGAAGAAAAGATGGACAAAAGAGCTATAAGACATACAGAAAACAACAAAATGACAATGCTAAGTCCTTCCCTATCAATAATTACTTTAAATATAAATCAAACTCCCCACTCAAAAGAGACAGTAGCTGATAGGATAAAAAACAAGATCCAAGTATATGCTGTCTATAAGAGACTAACTTTGGGTTTAAAAATACACATAAGCTGAAAGTTTTAAAGGGAAGAAAGATGGCAAATGGTAAACAAAAGAGCATGGATGGCCTTACTTATATTAGGCAAAGCAGACTTAATAAAAAACTGTCAGAGAAGACAAAGAAGGACCTTATATCAGATCAACTTGACAGAATGATATAACGATTATACATATTATAGCTATACATATGCCCCACAACAGAGTATCTAAATATATGTACCAAAGATTAACAGAAATGAAAGGAGAAATAGAAAGCAATAGAATAATAATAGGAGATTTCAAAATCCCATTTCCAATAATGGATAGAAAACCGAGAAAGAAGATCAATAAGAAAAAAGAAGACAGGAACAATGCTATAGACAAACGGTTCTAACAAATATACGCAGAGTATTCCACTCAACAGCAACAGCATTTACATTCCTCTCAGGGGCACATGGAACATTCTCAAGGACAGACTGTACGTTAGGTCACAAATCAAGTCTAAACAAATTTAAGAAGACTGAAATCCTACCAGCTGTCTTTTTCCACCACAGTGGAATGAAACTAGATATCAATAGCAGAAGGAAAATTGGAAATACACAAATATGTGGAAATTAAAAAATCAAATTTTAATTTAAAAAAAAACAATGAAATCTTGAACTACCAATGAACCAAAGAAGAAGTCAAAAAGATGTTAGAAAATATCTTGAGACAAACGAAAATGAAAACACAACATTGCTTGTGGAATGCAGCAAAAGTAGTACTAAGAGGGAAGTTTATAGTGATAAATGCCTACATTTAAAAAAAAAAAAAGGAAGAAAGAACTCAAATAAACAACCTAACTCTATACCTCAAGAAACTAGAAAAAGAAGAAAAACTCAACCCAAAGTTAGCAGAAAGAAGGAAATAATAAAGAGTAGAGCAGAAATAAATAAAAGAGACAATAGAAAAAAATCAACTAAGAGTGAAACTAAGAGTTTGTTTTTTGAAAAGAACAAAATCAACAAAATTACCTAGACTAATTAAGAAAAAAAGAGAAGACAAATATATAAAATCATAAATGAAAAAGGACACATTACAATTGATGCCCCAGAAATAAAAATGATCATAAGAGACTGTTGTTAACAATTATATATCAAAAAATTGTATAACCTAGAAGAAATGAATAAATTCCCCCAAAATGTAATCTACCAAGACAGAATCATGAATAAACAGAAAATCTGAACAGATCTATAAATATTAAGCACATTGAATCAGTAATCAAAATCGTCCCAACAAAGAAAAGCCCAGGAACAGATGGTGAATTCTACCAAATATTTAAAGAAGAATTAACATTAATCCATCTTAAACTCTTCCAAAATATTGAAAAGGAGGGAATACTTCCAAATACTTCCAAGTATAATTTATCCTGATGCCAAAGCCAGAAAGACACCACAAAAAAAGAAAACTACCAGCCGATACCCTTGATGAATATAGATGCAAAAAATCCTCAACAAATGCTATCAAATTGAATTCAATGGCACATTAATAGGATCATACACCATGTCCAAATAGGATTTAGCCATAGGATGCAAGGAAGGTTCCACATAAGAAAATCAGTTAATATGATAAACCACTTTAACAGAATGAAGGATAAAAAACAAATGATCATCTCAAGACATGCAGAAAAAAATTTGACAAAATTCAACACCCTTTTATGATAAAACAAAAACCCTCAACAATCTAGGAATAGAAGAAAATTAGTTCAACACAATAGAGGCCCATATGCAAAGTCCACAGCTAATATCATCCTCAGTGTTGAAAAAACAAAAGCTTTTCCTCTGAGATCATTATCTCTGTTAGCAGATGACATGATTTTATTTGTAGAATGATTCCAGGAAAAACTGTTATAACTAATAAATGAATTCAGTAAAGTTGCAGGATACAAAATCAACATACAAAAATCAGTTGCATTACTATATACTAACAATGAACTATTTGAAAAAAGAAATGAAAAAAAAAATCCTATTTAAAATAGCATGAAAAAGAATACAGTTGACCCCTGAACAACACAAGTTTGAACTGCATAGGTCCACTTATACATGAATTTTTAAAAATACATATACTACAGTACTACACGATCTGTGATTGGTTCAAATCTGTTGGTGTGGAGTCACATATAGGGAAGGCTGACTGTTGACTGCTGGAAGGTCAGTACCCCTAACTCCCATATTGTTCAAGGGTCAACTGTACTTAGACATAGATTTAACCAAGAATGTTAAGATCTGTACATTGAAAACTAACAGACAAGGATGAAAGAAATTAGAGAAGACATAAATAAATGGAAAGATATCTCCATATTCATGGACAGGAAGAATCAATATTGCTAAAACGTCCATACTATCCAAAGCAATCTACAGATTCAATGCAATCCCCACCAAAATCCCTATGGCATTTTTTGAAGAAATAATAAAAAAAAATTGTAAAATGCATATGCAATCTTAAAGGATTCTGAATGGCCAAAACAATCTTGAGAAATAAAAACAAAGCTAGAGGCCTCATACTTAGTAACTTCAAAATTTATTACAGATCTGCAGTAATCAATATGGAATGATACAGGAATAAAGACAGACATATAGACCAATGGAACAGAACAGAGAGCCTGGGGATAAATGCACACACATACAGTCAACTTATCTTCGACAAAGTTGTTGAAAATACACAATGGGGAAAGGATAGTCTCTTTAATAAATGGTGCTAGGAAAGTGGTATAACAATATACAAAAAAATAAAATTGGACCCTTATCATATACCACTAACAAAAATCAACTCAAAATGGATTAAAGATATAAGACCTAAACCCTGTATAAATCAAAAGTAAAAATTTCAGAGGAAAACAAGGGAAAAGATCCTTCACCTTAGTCTTAGAAATGACTTTTTGGATATAACATCAAAAGCACTGGCAACAAAAGCAAAAATAAAGAAGTAGGACTGTATCACACTAAAATTTTTCTGCACAGCAAAGGAAAAAAAATCACCCAATGAAAAGGCAACCTCTGGACTGGGAGAAAATATTTGCATACCATATATCTGATAGGGGGGTAATATCTAAAATACATAAGGAACTCATACAACTCAATAGCAAGAAAACCCACAAATAACCCTATTAAAAAATGGGCACAGGACCTCAATAGATATTTTTCTAAAGAAGACAGACAAATGGCCAACAAGTATATGAAAAGGTGCTCAACATCACTGATCATCAGGGAAATGCAAATTGAAACCACAGTGGGCCATCACCTCACACCTGTTCAAAGAGTCAAAAAATAAGTGCTGGCATGAATGTGAAAAAAAGAAAACTACTGAACAGTGTTGGTGGGATTTAAAATTGGTACAGCCATTGTGGAAAACTGTATGAAGTTTCCTCAAAAAGCTAAAGTTGAATTACCATATGATCCAACAATCCTACTTCTGGATTGTATATCTAAAGGAAATGAAATCAGTATCTCAAAGATATATCTGCATTCCCATGTTATTGTAGCATTAGTCACAAAAGCTAAGATATGGAAATAATCTAAGTGTCTGTCTACAGTTGAATGGATAAAGAAATCTGGTATATGCACAGAATGGAATATTATTTAGCCATAAAAAGAAGGAAGTCTTGAGACATTAGGGACAAAATGGATGAACCTGGAGGGCATTATGCTAAGTGAAATAAGCCAGATGAGAAAAACAAATCAGCTGCTACTTTAACCCTGTCCTGTCTGGAGAGGGAACAGACGCCCTCAGGCCATCTCCATGCAGAAGAGGGGCCAAATTCAAAGCTGAACCCCAGGAGCTGTGCAAACGAGAAAGGGAAATTTCTACCAGCAGCCTCAGGAGCAGCGGATTAAATCTCCACAATCAACTTCATGTACCCTGCATCTGTGGAATACCTGAATAGACAATGAATCATCCCAAAATTGAGGTGGTGGACTTTGGGAGCAACTGTAGACTTGGTGTTTGCTTTCTGCATCTAATTTCTGTCTAGTCTTATGCTTATCTTAGTTTAGTACTTACAGTTTATTATCATTGGTAGATTTGTTTATTGATTCGGTTGTTCTCTTCCTTTTATATATATAGATATAGATATAGATATATAGGTTTATTTTCTCCTTTTTCTCTTTTTGTGAGTGTGTATGCGTAGGCTTCCGTGTGTCATTTTGTTTGCATTGCTTTGCTTTTACCATTTGTCCAATGGTTCTGTCTGTCGTTTATTGTTTGTTTGTTTTTTTTTAGTATAGTTTTTAGCACTTGTTATCATTGGTGGATTTGTTTTTTGGTTTGGTTGATCTCTTCTTTCTTTCTTTTCCTTTTTTTTATTACTTTGTAATTTTTTTATTTTTAATAATAAAAAAATATTTTAATAACTTTATCTTTTCCTTTATTTCTTTCTGTCTCTTTTTCTCCCTTTTCTTCTGAGCCATGTGGCTGGCAGAGTGTTAGTGCTCCGGCCGGGTGTCAGGCCTGTGCCTCTGAGGTGGGAGACCCGAGTTCAGGACATTGGTCCACCAGAGATGTCCTAGCTCCATGTGATATCAAATGGTGAACACTCTCCCAGAGATCTCCATCTCAACGCTAAGACCCAGTTTCCCTCAACGACCAGCAAGCTACAGTGCTGGACACCCTATGCCAAACAACTAGCAAGACAGGAACACAAGCCCATCCATTAACAGAGAGGCTGCCTAAAATCATAATACGGTCACAGACACCCCAAAACACACCACCATATGCGGTCCTGCCCACCAGAAAGACAAGATCCAGCCTCATCCACCAGAATACAGGCACCAGTCCCCTCCACCAGGAAGCCTACACAACCCACTGAACCACCCTTACCGACTGGGAGCAGACACCAAAAACAACAGGGACTATAAACAAACAGGTGGTGAAAAGGAGACCCCAAACACAGTAAGTTAATCAAAATGAGAAGACAGAGAAACATACAGCAGATAAAGTAGCAAGGCAAAAACCCACCAGACCTAACAAATGAAGAGGAAATAGGCAGTCTACCTGAAAAAGAATTCAGAGTAATGATAGTAAAGATGATCCAAAATCTTGGAAATAGAATAGAGAAAATACAAGAAACGTTTAACAAGGACCTAGAAAAACTAAAGAGCAAACAAACAATGATGAACAACACAATAAATGAAATTAAAAACTCTCTGCAAGGAATTAATAGCAGAATAACTGAGGCAGAAGAATGGATAAGTGACCTGGAAGATAAAAGAGTGGTAATAACTACTGGAGAGCAGAAAAAAGAAAAAATAATGAAAATAATTGAGGATAGTCTCACAGACCTCTGGGACAACATTAAATGCACCAACATTCCAATTATAGGGGTCCCAAAACAACAGAAAAAGAAAGGGACTGAGAAAATATTTGAAGAGATTATAGTTGAAAACTTCCCTAATATGGGAAAGGAAATAGTCAATTAAGTCCAGGAAGCACAGAGAGTCCCATACAGGATAAATCCAAGGAGAAACATTCCAAGACACATATTAATCAAACTATCAAAAATTAAACACAAAGAAAAAATATTAAAAGCAGTAAGGCATAAACAACAAAAAACATACAAGGGAATCCTCATAAGGTTAACAGCTGATCTTTCAGCAGTAATTCTGCAAAACAGAAGGGAGTGGCAAACATATTTAAAGTGATGAAAGGGAAAAACCTACAACCAAGGTTACTCTACCCAGCGTGGATCTCATTCAGATTCGATGGAAAAATTAAAACCTTTACAGACAAGCAAAAGCTAAGAGAATTCAGCACCACCAAACCAGCTTTACAACAAATGTTAAGGAACTTCCCTAAGCAGGATACACAAGAGAAGGAAAAGACCTACAGTAACAAATGCAAAAATATTAAGAACATGGTAATAGGAACATACATATCGATAACTACCTTAAATGTAAATGGATTAAATGCTCCAACCAAAAGACACAGACTGGCTGAGTGGATACAAAAACAAGACCCATATATATGCTGTCTACAAGAGAACCACTTTAGACCTAGGGACACATACAGACTGAAAATGAAGGGATGGAAAAAGACATACCTTGCAAATGGATATGAAAAGATAGCTGGGGTAGCAATTCTCATATCAGACAAAATTGACTTTAAAATAAACACTATTACAAGAGACAAAGAAGGACAAGACATAATGATCAAGGGATCCATCCAAGAAGAAGATATAACAATTGTAAATATTTATGCACCCAACATAGGAGTACCTCAATACATAAAGCAAATGATAACAGCCGTAAAAGGGGAAATCGACAGAAACACAACCATAGTAGGGGACTTTAACACCCCACTTTCACCAATGGACAGATCATCCAAAATGAAAATAAATAAGGAAACACAAGCTTTAAATGATACATTAAACAAGATGGACTTAATTCATATTTATAGGACATTCCATGCAAAAACAACAGAATACATATTTTTCTCAAGTGCTCATGGAACATTCTCTAGGATAGGTCATATCTTGGGTCACAAATCAATCCTTAGTAAATTTAAGAAAATTGAAATCATACTAAGTATCTTTTTGGACCACAGTGCTATGAGACTACATATTGTGGAGGCTAAACAATACATTACTAAGTTATCAAGAGATCACTGAAGAAATCAAAGAGGAAATCAAAAAATACCTAGAAGCAAATGACAATGAAAACACAATGACCCAACCCTATGGGATGCAGCAAAAGCACTTCTAAGAGGGAAGTTTATAGCAATACAATCCTACCTCAGGAAACAAGAAACATCTCAAATAAACAATCGAACCTTACACCTAAAGCAATCAGAGAAGGAAGAACAAAAAAAACCCAAAGTTAGTAGAAAGAAAGAAATCATAAAGATCAGATCAGAAATAAATGAAAAAGGAATGAAGGAAACAATAGTAAAGATCAATAGAACTAAAAGCTGGTTCTTTGAGAAGATACACACAATTGATAAACCATTAGCTAGACTCATCAGGAAAAAAAGGGAGAAGACTCAAATCAATAGAATTAGAAATGAAAAGGGAGAAGTAACAACTGACACTGCAGAGATACAAAGGATCATGAGAGATTATGACAAGCAACTATATGCCAATAAAATGGACAACCTGGAAGAAATGGACACATTCTTAGAAAAGCACAACCTTCCAAGACTGAACCAGAAAGAAACAGAAAACATAAACAGACCAATCGCAAGCACTGAAATTGAGACTGTGATTAAAAATTTTCCAACAAACAAAAACCCAGGAACAGATGGCTTCACAGGTGAATTCTGTCAAACATTTAGAGAAGAGCTAACACCTATCCTTTCCAAACTCTTCCAAAATATAGCAGAGGGAGGAACACGCCCAAACTCATTCTACGAGGCCACCATCACCCTGATACCAAAACCAGACAAAGATGTCACAAAGAAAGAAAACTACAGGCCAGTATCACTGATGAACATAGAGGCAAAAATCCTCAACAAAATACTAGCAAACAGAATCCAACAGCACATTAAAAGGATCATACACCATGATCAAGTGAGGTTTATCCCAGGAATACAAGGATCCTTCAATATATGCAAATCAATCAATGTGATACACCATATTAACAAATTGAAGGATAAAGCCATATGGTTATCTCAATAGATGCAGAAAAAGTTTCCGACAAAATTCAACACCCATTTATGATAAAAACCTTCCAGAAAGTAGGCATAGAGGGAACTTACCTCAATATAATAAAGGCCATATACGACAAACCCACAGCCAACATCGTTCTCAATGGTGAAAAACTGAAATCATTTCCTCTAAGATCAGGAAAAAGACAAGGTTGTCCGCTCTCACCACTATTATTCAACATAGTTTTGGAAGTTTTAGCCACAGCCATCAGAGAAGAAAAGGAAATAAAAGGAATCCAAATCAGAAAAGAAGAAGTAAAGCTGTCACTGTTTGTAGATGACATGATACTATACATAGAGAATCCTAAAGATGCTACCAGAAAACTACTAGAGCTAATCAATGAATTTGGTACAGTAGCAGGATACAAAATTAATGCACAGAAATCTCTTGCTTTCCTATATACTAATGATGAAAAATCTGAAAGAGAAGTTAAGGAAACACTCCCATTTACCATTGCAGCAAAAAGAATGAAATACCTAGGAACATACCTACCTAAGGAGACAAAAGACCTGTATGCAGAAAATTATAAGACACTGATGAAAGAAATTAAAGACGGTGCGAACAGATGGAGAGATATACCATGTTGTTGGATTGGAAGAATCAACATTGTAGAAATGACTATACTACAGATTCAATGCAATCCCTATCAAACGACCAATGGCATTTTTCACAGAACTAGAACAAAAAAATTTCCCAATTTGTATGAAAACACAAAAGACTCCAAATAGCCGAAGAAATCTTGAGAAAGAAAAATGGAGTGGAAGGAATCAGGCTCCCTGTCTTCAGACTATACTACAAAGCTACAGTAATCAAGACAATATTGTAGTGGCAGCAAAACAGAGATATAGATCAATGGAACAGGATAGGAAGCCCAGAGATAAACCCACGCACATATGGTCACCTTATTTTTGATAAAGGAGGCAAGAATATACAACGGAGAAAAGACAGTCTCTTTGATAAGTGGTGCTAGGAAAAGCTGGACAGCTACATGTAAAGGAATGAAATTAGAACACTCCCTAACACCATACACAAAAATAAACTCAAAATGGAGTAAAGTCCTAAATGTAAGGCCAGACACTATCAAACTCTTAGAGGAAAACATAGGCAGAACACTCTATGACATAAATCATAGCAAGATCCTTTTTGACCCACTTCCTAGAGAAATGGAAATACAAATAAACAAATACGACCTAATGAAACTTAAAAGCTTTTGCACAGCAAAGGAAACCATAAACAAGACGAAAAGACAACCCTCAGAATGGGAGAAATGATTTGCCAATTAAGCAACTGACAAAGGATTAATCTCCAAAATTTACAAGCAGCTCATGCAGCTCAATATCAAAAACAGAGACAACTGAATCCAAAAATGTGCAGAAGACCTCAACAGACATTTCTCCAAAGAAGATATACAGATTGACAGCAAACACATGAAAGGATGCTCAACATCACTAGTCATTAGAGAAATGCAAATCAAAGCTATAATGAGGTATCACCTCACACCAGTCAGAATGGCCATCATCAAAAAATCTACAAACAATAAATGCTGGAGAGGGTGTGGAGAAAAAGGAACCCTCTTTCACTGTTGATCAGAATGTAAATTGATACAACCACTATGGAGAACAGTATGGAGATTCCTTAAAAAACTAAAAATAGAACTACCATACGACCCAGCAATCCCGCTACTGGGCATATACTCTTTGAAAACCGTAATTCAAAAAGAGTCATGTACAGGCTTCCCTGGTGGCACAGTGGTTGAGAGTCCGCCTGCCAATGCAGGGGACACGGATTCGTGCCCCGGTCCGGGAAGATCCCACATGCCGCGGAGCGGCTGGGCCCGTGAGCCATGGCCGCTGAGCCTGCGCATCTGGAGCCTGTGCTCCGCAACGGGAGAGGATGCAACAGTGAGAGGCCCGCGTACTGCAAAAAAAGAAAGAAAAAAAAGAAAGAAAATAGGGGTGAAAGCAGGTTTACCTCAGTGGTTTCTTTGATGCAAATATCAGACTGAAGACCAATGTTATCCTTTCAGCCTTTTATAAGATTTTTTAATGTAATATAAAGCCACACAGGATTCCAAATTAGCCTTCACAGCTTCAGATTCAAATTGAATTTCATATTCAAATTCACGTTTTACAGGTATATCTAAGAAAATGTATATTAAAATGCATTTTAATTCGATTAAATATGTATAGGTTGAAAATCAATTATGTCAGCATTAATCATGCACAAGTATTTAGAGGGAGGAAGATGGTATATGTTATTTAGCTTTGTGTTCATAATACCTATTGCATTACCAGATATATAATAGTACTCAGTATGCTTTTGTTAAAAGGTAAATAAATGAACATTAAAAAAAAATACATGCACCCATCATCCTTAAATCCCAGTCTTAAATCCTTAAAATTCAGACTTATAAAACAAGAAATAGCCAAGTGGAAACTAAAAATCAATATTTACTTTAAAATAAAAATAATGACGTGCTCTCTATAAAAAATATATTAAAAGCCTATAGACTTGTATTTATAAAGAATGATTTGAATTAAGTTCAAACAATATTAAAACTGCATCCCAGTCTATTAGGGAAGGATTTTCAAACACTGGTATATTTTATTTTTTATTTTTTGGCCACACTGCACGGCTTGCGGGATCTTAATTCCCGGACCAGGGATTGAACCTGTGCCCTCAGCAGTGAAAATGTGGAGTCCTAACTACTGGACCACCAGGGAATTCCCTGGTAAAGTTTAAGACAAGAGAGAGTTCTTCATTAGTCTTGGGTTATTATAGACAATATGGTTAACTGTATTTTCTTACCCAGTAGGTTACCAGAGGAAAGTTAATTATAGCAGGGTTTTGTTAGGTACATGTGAAAAATATCTTAAATTCAAGACTGGCATGTAGAAGAGAAGCACAATCATTTATTATATTTATGCTCCATGTCCATCTAAGGAGCCCAACTTGCAAATCAAGAAGTTTGTTGCATAGAGATCATGGAAGAGCACTCCAGAGAACCATGACTTGACCTGGTCCACAGCTGAGCTAATTTCTAAAGTCTGTCTCTAGTGTGTAAAGGTAAACGTGATCCTTGGATTCACAGAGCTGACAGCCACCTCTAAGCAATCCTAACAGAAAGCAGACCACCTTTCAGAAGTAACTGATTATAATTTCTGCCACAGAACTCTGAAAAATAGCTTGGCTGTAACAAGCCTGAGTCACATTTAATGATTACTCAGCAAACCTTATTAATATAAAATAACTGACTGACCCACACCCTTACAAGATCTTTTTTTTTTCCACGTGTAAAAATAAATCTCTGACCTCCTGAATTGCTAGTTCTCATCCTGTTGACAAAATCGGCAACTGTTGTTCCTATCAATAACCATTCTTTGTTGTAGCAAAATCAACATGTCTACTTTAATGTGTCTATTTGTTTTGGGGACAGGATATGGAAATGTATAGGAAGCAGCATTCCATACAGAGAAGCAGTATTTAAGAATTTTAGAGTGTTTAGTGGGAGATGAAATTTCCACTGCATTCAAATGACATATTTTTCAAAGTAAATACTGTATGTAGTTGAGATCTGCATCTGTTTCTGCTTAATTATTGAAGCCTTTATGGGAATAGCTGTGTTAGAATCAAGATAGGAAACGAGAAGCTAAATTTAGTTTCGGAAGCATTGAACCCCTTGTGGGGAATCATCTCTATGGATGTCATAATTCCAATCATAAGAAAACCCACTGATACAAAAAACAGAGATGATTATCTGCAAGGGACAGGGGGTGAGGCAACTAGGAATTTTTTCAAACTACACATAATTTTTTCAAACTACACATATCCCCCTTACCTGTAACTCGAATATGTTGATACTAGCACCTAAGGGAGAGGGACAGAATTGGGTTGTACAAAATCGTAAACTGACATTCTGTATCGTGTCTTAAAGCTATCATAATAGAGTCTCTGCATTTTACTTGAAAAGTCATATTATCAAGTTAAAAACATGCCTTTTGCTAAGTGGAAGAGAATCTGTATAGTACTTTTATGTGGACATGGTTGATAAGAGCTAAATCAGTGAGGCCAGTGTAAATTAATTATCATCTGACTGTTGTATAAAATTAATCACTCATGACAAACAGAGCTCATAACTTTGAGAGTAATTGCACATTTCTAAAAAAATATCTAAATAAATGTAGCTGCTCTTAATACAGTTTGTAATTTCAAAGTAACAGGTCAACAGTTCTTGGGACTACTGTAACAAATACAGGAGGAAAATTCTGTCCTTTTCTTAGCAGTCCCTTAAAAAGACACTTGATGATGGCCATTCTGACTGTTGTGAGACGATATCTCATTGTAGTTTTGATTTGCATTTCTCTAATAATTAATGATGTTGAGCATTCTTTCATGTGTTTCTTGGCAATCTGTATATCTTCTTTGGAGAAATGTCTATTTAGGTCTTCTGCCCATTTTTGGGTTGGGTTGTTTGTTTTTTTGTTATTGAGCTGCATGAGCTGCTTGTAAATCTTGGAGATTAATCCTTTGTCAGTTGCTTCATTTGCAAATATTTTCTCCCATTCTGAGGGTTGTCTTTTGGTCTTGTTTATGGTTTCCTTTGCTGTGCAAAAGCTTTGAAGTTTAATTAGGTCCCATTTGTTTATTTTTGTTTTTATTTCCATTTCTCTAGGAGGTGGGTCAAAAAGGATCTTGCTGTCAAAAAATCTAGAAACAATAAATGCTGGAGAGGGTGTGGAGAAAAGGGAACACTCTTGCACTGCTGGCGGGAATGTGAATTGGTACAGCCACTATGGAGAACAGTATGGAGGTTTCTTAAAAAACTACAAATAGAACTACCATATGACCCAGCAATCCCACTACTGGGCATATACCCTGAGAAAACCATAATTCAAAGAGTCATGTACCAAAATGTTCATTGCAGCTCTATTTATAATAGCTAGGACATGGAAGCAACCTAAGTGTCCATCAACAGATGAATGGATAAAGAAGATGTGGCACATATATACGATGGAATATTACTCAGCCATAAAAAGAAACGAAATTGAGTTATTTGTGGTGAGGTGGATGGACCTAGAGTCTGTCATACAGAGTGAAGTAACTCAGAAAGAGAAAGACAAATACCGTATGCTAACACATATATATGGAATCTAAGAAAAAAAAAAATGTCACGAAGAACCTAGGGATAAGATGGGAATAAAGACGCAGACCTACTAGAGAATGGACTTGAGGATATGGGGAGGGGGAAGGGTAAGCTGTGACAAAGTGAGAGAGTGGCATGGACATATATACACTACCAAACATAAAATAGGTAGCTAGTGGGAAGCAGCCGCATAGCACAGGGAGATCAGCTCGGTGCTTTGTGACCACCTAGAGGGGTGGGATAGGGAGGGTGGGAGGGAGGGAGACGCAAGAGGGAAGAGATATGGGAACATATGTATATGTATAACTGATTCACTTTGTTATAAAGCAGAAACTAACACACAATTGTAAAGCAATTATACTCCGATAAAGATGTTAAAAAAAAAGACTTGAACTCATGAAATTAATAGGATAAATATATATTTAATTTCAATTGTGTTTTAACAGGTACTGAAATATTTACTAACCTTTTTTTTTTTTTTTTGTATTTTACAATATATAATGGTTATCACAGGCTTGTCTAAAAGCACTTCCCATTTTCAATGGTCTCCCATTCTCTGAAGATTTTCATAAACTGCTCACTAAGACCTGTAGAATTTGCCCCAGTAAAACTTCCTAGCTACGGCTAAATTCATGAATATGAGGCAGATAATTTTGTTTCCACAGCCAACATCTAAACAGACTTTAAAAACGTTTTTCTTATCATTTATATTTTCATTTCTTTATTCATTCAATGAATAATAATTGAAAGCTTTCCTTGAAATGACAAATAAGGTTCTTGTCCTCATGGAGCTTTATGATTGGGAGGGAAAAACTGCCAATAAACTACCAATTATATCACTAGTTTTTAAATGACTACTGTGATAACGGCTACTATGGAGAAGCAGAAGAGACTATGAGAGCAAAGGTCCTGGGAACTTGACTTCTGAGGTCCTGAGGAGGTGACCAGTACACCAAAGTTGAAAGGCGATAAGGGTTTCCTGGATGTAGAGAGAAAGTAAATGCCTCCTAGGCATCAGAGCAGCATGGGGAATTTTTCCATGGTGGAAACCACCTTGGCTCATTTGAGAAAGAACTTAAGCAGGTGGAGCAAAAGGGAGTAGGAAGAACTTGTCAAGAGATGAAATGGGCAAAATAGGCAAGACCAGGCAGGGTACAGTGACGATTTGGGACTTCTAAGAATAACAAAAGCCTACTGAATGTTTTAAGTATGGAAGTGATGTGATTGTTGAATGGTAAATTGAGCAAAAGGGGATTAGGAGAGAAGGTAATGAAGTTTCTGCAGTAGTTCAGGCCACGTGGTGGCTTTCACAAGGGTGAGAGGAAGATGTAGATTAAGCTCAAGCAATGCCCTGTGATGTGTGAAGTGGCAGCTACATGAGCAGTCCTGACTGGTAACTACAATCATGAGCTTATCACTTCAGTACTGTATTCATACCCTTAACATATTGATACATACAAAATATTTAATCAAACAGGTTTCAGAGAATTGTAGAATATGAGATATCTATATCTTTCTATCTATCTATTGATCATCTACTGTCTCATAAAATAATGATGGTAATAATCATTTGGGTATGACAGCAAGGTCATTATATTGAATAAGAGGGGTATGTCTCCATCCAGATATTATGCCTGCATAATTATCATTCAATCTAATGCTTGTATCATCATGCCCATAAATCATGCAATGGGCACTATGTTGGCCAAGGGTGCCTATTACTTGGGTGAATTTTCTCAGGGCAATGACTGCATTTTATTCAATGTGGAAGAATATTAGTAATTTTTAAAAAGAGAATGCTTGATTAAATATGATCAAAAAGTACTGAATTTTAACCAATTTATTTGCAAAATGTACTTTGAAATTATGTATTTTATACCATATATATTTTAATCTGTAAGAAATACATTTCATAGTAAACCGAACCAAAATGTCTCAATTATAGAGAAATGAATATCGAAGTATAAAGAACAATATTATTCATGCTCCTTCCCTAAATTTCTATAGTTGTCTCTTCATTAATAACAGGCATCTACATTTGTTTGAAAGAACATAGTAATCATACAAGGAATGAATGGAGTACTGAAGACAAATCTGAAATAGGATGACGACAACAAGGTATTCAAAGAAAAGAGAGGATACTGGATAAACTACCTAAAGCTATTTTCTTTGAACAGATAATGAAGAATGTGCCGTCTGCACATTCTTATTATTTTTTTTACAAAATTGTGTACCTTTTTGAAGGGGTATTTCATTTACATGCTTTACTGCACTTTCATAAGGTCATTTAATAGACAAAACATTTTGATTAACTTAAAATAACTTCATGGTCCTTTAATACAACTGCAAGCACTACAAAATGAAAATTAAAGGAAGAAAGTGGCCACATAGCTGATGCTCTTCTTACATGTTTCATTTTAAACAAGAAACCAGAAATAAAAGATAAAGGAACTTCTTGTAACATAAATATTTTATCTAACCTTTTAGCAATGAGCACCCAATTTCAGACTCTAAGATTTAGGTACCACATTTTTGTACTTTCTTTTTTGATAGAATATTCTTTTGTGTATTAATGACAAAACCCACTGAATGACATTGAAAGAATCATGTTTCCATCTCAACATGTCATTTGTCAGTGACTGAAGACAGGCCCTCTCTGACATCACTGTCAGAGAATGCCCAAACAGAGCTTTAAATGATAATAATGGTAATATCTAACACTTCTGAGACACTAACTGAGAATCAGGCACTTTTAAGGATTCTATGTATTTGCACTTAATCTTAAAAAAATATCCTATGAAATAGATACCATTACTATCTCCATACTACAATTGAAGAAACAAAGTTTATAGAGAACTAAAGTAATTTTGTCAAGGCCCTACAGAGACTAAATGGAAGAACCCAAGCTGTCTGTGTTCAGGTGTCACAACCTAGGATACCAGGCCTGTCAAGTGGCACAACTGCTGAGAAGACGCCATCAGCAGCTGCATCTGGAAATGTGCAGGCCACCACCTGCACAAGCGGTTGTGATGGCCCTCAGGGCAGAGGCCTGGGTCACTCAAACATTTAGATCCTGATCAGAGGAAGAGGAGCCAACAACAGAGATGGAGAAGGGAGAGATAAATAAAGCTAGTCATGAAAGCCAAGAACAGAAATTTCTTTAACTGGGTCAGCTGGTAAATGCTGCCGATGCGTAAGCTCAGAACACGAATCTGACCACTGGATTAGGCATATTGGATAAGGTTGACAATCTTGTCAGGGGTACTCTCATTAGAGTAGTTAGGACAGAAGGCTTAATGGAGTGAGTGGAGTAGAGAAAGCAAAATGAAGAGAAGCAGAGGAAAGGATCAAGTCTAGAGGCCAATGTGGGCTCATGGGAGGACCAATGACGAGCTTCTCAGGAGCTGTTTGTGATCACAGACCAAACCCAACATGGGTGTTTACACTCAACACGTAAACAACATGCAACAAGATGACTGGCCTGGGGGGTGAAATGGCGACCAGTGTGACACATAAATCAGCAAATCAGGCACAAAAAAAGACAATAGATTAATCAAAGAAAAACAGTCTCAAGCTACTGAACACTGGGAAATAACAGGAAGAGGCATGAATCTGTTATGCAGTTCAATGGCAAAACTACTCTCACAGAAAAAGTCCCATAGAGAGAGCATCACCGAACTAATCTCCAGAGAGGCACAAAGAAGGCACGGACTAGGAGTTACTTAGGAAGAATAAACACAACTATAGGGGAAATTCTGTCCACACGGTATAATCTGTAGTCTTATAGAAGTGACATTTCAAAATACAGTCTAAAAATACAAGTATTATAATATCCCAGTAGGGCAACACCAATTGATTTAAATAGTACAGGTGCATAAATCCAACATATTGGATAGATGTTTTCTGAATTCCTTCACAACAGTTTGTGTCTTGTTAAATTTTGGCATCTCTGGGACTCAGCATAATACCTGGGAGCAAAGATGCTCCCTAGATTGTTGCTGAATAAAAAAGATATGAAAGCAATCAATCTTCATTAACTCAATGGTGTGTGTGAGGAGTCAGGGTGGAAAGAGAACAGAGAGGTCCTGGTATTTTCATTTAATGAGGTTTGATAGTTTTATTGGACTCTCAGGGAAAGAAGATGATGAAGATAAAGGGAAATAATGGGAAGGCAGTGGTGGGGATCCTTATTTCCTACTGATCATGTTTACATAGAGAGGCTTATTCACTCACTAGAAGGGAAAGTTATGGGAGGAAAAAAAATCTCAGCATCAATCTGCCTCCTCCATCATGATCTGCCATCCAAGGAAAAGCAACATATCTGATCCGTGAATTTGGGTGAAGAAATGAAGCATGAGCAGATGAGCAGACCCTTTTTTTTCTTTCCTGATGTCCTGAATCCAGGATGTACACTTTCTCTTCCTTCTTCATGTGTTGGTTGTTTATTCCTATAGGGAGTCTAAAACTGGCTAGGTTGGGGTTAATGCACTTGATTTTGGTGGAAGGTATTAATAAGCCCAAACAAATCCAAAGTCATTTTCCAGTTCACCTTTATATAAAGGTAACTTTTGATCTCCATCTGCTTTATTTCTACATCTATTTCTCAGATGCTTATAAATTCGGATGAGGGAATACAGGGTGTAATTAATGATCACACCTAATAAAGCCCCATCAAAGTTCAAGCTACAAAGTGAAGTGCTCTAATTTCCACCATAAGGGATTTAAGAGACTACAGGAAGTACAAAATGGCTTAAACAACATGATTCTTTTGAATTCTATATAATGTGTTGAATAAACTATAATTAAATGACACACGTAGGTGAAAATAGCTGGTTTGCCTTTGCATAAAGTCTAAAATAGTATTCAGACTTGTGACCAGACTCATCCCTCCATAAAGAAATAGGTGAGAAGGAAAGGGCGAGCAGGGAGAATTACAGAGTGCATGTAAGTTGGTTACATCTTTGGAATAACAGCAGTGAAAGGAATCCAGTTATTACCAGATGCTTTTAAGGAACTCAGGAAAGAGAGAGGTCAACTGATTTATTAAATATTCAGAGAAAAGACACTAAGACAGAGAAAAACATTAAAGTTGAGAGGGGACTGAACAAACGTACTTCTGTATAGCAAGACATGCTTCAGAACAGAAATAAACGTTCACCAATTAAAATGTCTTTTGCCAAAAAATAGATAGCTTCTCGCGTTCGGTGGTACTGAGCAGAGAAAAAGCTATTTTAGAGAGAATGATGGGAAGAGATAAGCCTGCAAGCCTTCCAAATAGTAATTTTCAATAGTAAGCATTACTTTTCATCGTGAAAAGTAATGAAGCAGTAAAATATGAACCATATCAAAAGGTGTATTTTCAAGAGCTATTTGAGAGAGACTGTTTTCCTAACATGCCTTTCAAACCTCTCAAAATGATGTTGGCAGCTTCCTTATAGACCCTGCTTATCTAGGAGGAAGCGGATTTTTTTCAGGTAATAAGATTTAATCAATTTCTATTATCAGAATTATAATTTCTTTAGCTTGCAACCTGACAAGAGTACAATTTAAGCAATTTAAAGTAGCAAGAACATAATAAGATGAGTCCTGGATACAAGCATTTCTTTACCTTCCTTTCCACTTCATGTCATAGAAGCATCAACATTTTGCCTTCAACAGGATAGATTTCAAATAAAAATCAAGGCTTGAACACTAAACTATTAATATTCACTGAAGCGGACTTCCCTGGTAGTGCAGTGGTTAAGAATCCACCTTCCAATGCAGGAGACATGGGTTCGAGTTCTGGTCCGGGAAGATCCCACATGCCGCAGAACACCTAAACCTGTGTGTCCCAACTACTAAGCCTGTGCTCTAGAGTCCGTGAGCCACGACTACTGAGCCAGCAAACCACAACTACTGAAGCCCACGCACCTAGAGCTCGTGCTCTGCAACAAGAGAAACCACCGCAGTGAGAAGCCTGTGCACCACAACAAAGAGTTGCCTCCGCTCGCCACAACTAGAGAAAGCCCGCGTACATCAACAAAGACCCAATGCAGCCATAAATAAATAAATAAATAAATAAATTTATTTTTAAAAAAGAATAAAGAACCCCCCCTTAAAAAAATTCACTGAAGCATAGTAGGATGACACACAAAACAATGGTTTCACTTCAGAAAGAAACTAGACATTCACTGGGGTACAATTATTATAGGTTGGCTGCTTACTAAAATTATTTTCTATTTTAATAAGAAAGTACTTACATTTATTTATCACTGGAAATTGGAAGTTGTATTACACATCTGAATTCTGAGGTTAATCTACACTAATATTCTTATCCCTGGTATGTATAAACAATCAGAATTTTCTTTGAGTATTGTCTATCAGTTGAAGAAAAGAAAGCCAACAGAATTTCATTTAATTAAAGATTACATTTCCTACATTTGTCTAATGTCACTACATGATTCACTAAGGCAAAATCTATATCCAATTTATAATAACTTTTTTGAGATAAATGGAAATGCTTTGTATCAGTCTGATTCCATTATTAATGGATAGTTCTTTGAAATAGAGAATAACTGAACAGGCACTGAAATGGAAAATTTCCCTCTCCTCATACAAATTTATTTCACTTTTTATAAATTTAAGCAGTTCGTGATTACACTGGCATTTTGCAATGACAAAACTAAAATTCAACCAAAGGGAAAAAATAAGTTAATATAATTAAGAATTACATATCTCATTGTGTAACCTAGTAACTGCATTACTATCTCCAACTCTCACATACTTCATACTCTCTATAACTAGCCAGTAAATAAAAAGAACACAGTTAGGGTGAACTAATATTTTTGGAATTCCAAAGATCTTTTGAAATACATTGGATACATATAACATAGATACTCATTTCATAATTCCATCTCCAGCTTTTCAAATATTGCCTTGCAAATTTTATAGTGAAAGTGTGTAGGGGAGATTATTCTGACATTTTTGTAATTCATTTAAGAAATATTTATTATTTCTAGTTCCTCTTCTACATTTACTCTCAGAATGTTTATTTGCAAATAATAGAACCCCAGTTTGAATAATCTTTTTTGGAAGACACCAAGGGTTTCATGAAGCAAATGGAAGTGTTGATTAAGGGTGATGGAGCCATGTGTATAAGTCAATGAGCAGGCAGAGAAAGGAGACCTGCAAAGAGAGGAGAAAGCAGACCTGCATAGAAAAGCAGAGAAATAAATATTCCCTAGCTCTACATATTACAGCTTCAGCAAATAAAGATAAACAGGCTAAAATGACAGTAGGGAACAAATGGTGAATGTAATTCAAGATTATTTTATATAGATTGAATCACGTCAAGAACATTTTAGTAGGGCTTCCCTGGTGGCACAGTGGTTGAGAGTCCGCCTGCCGTTGCAGGGGACACGGGTTCGTGCCCCGGTCCGGGAAGATCCCACATGCCGCGGAGAGGCTAGGCTTGTGAGCCATGGCCGCTGAGCCTGCGCGTCCGGAGCCTGTGCTCCGCCACGGGAGAGGCCACAGCAGTGAGAGGCCCGCTTACCGCAAAAAAACAAAACAAAACAAAAACATTTTAGTAGGTAAAAGTGATCAAATACCATTTCATACGGAATAGATATTTTTATAGGTGAAAAATTGATGGGTATTGGTACTTTTATATGTTGCAAAGTCATTTTTTATTCAGCAAGCAATGTGTAAACACTACTACTGAAAAAAAGAGCAACAGGATAAAACAAGGTACAAAGTAAAATAGAAGAGAGTGTGATAATAAAGGGAAAGCTGAAACAACTCTTTGTTTATTGATTGGCCACTTTTTACCGGGCATTATACCTTATGCTAGGGAACCTCTTAGAAAGCTTTTCCCTTGTAAAAGTTTTTGATTTCTACAGGGCTTTAGAAGAAAAAGCAATTAGGTTAGGCCTGATGCCAATATGAACAGCTCAGAACCTACTATTTCATCTTTAGGTTTTAAATCTAAAGTATTTTTTAAAACGGTTTTAAAAAATAGTCAGGCCTGGATTCATGCATTATCCCTTCCAATGCTGCATTGTAGGACCCTGGACAAGTCACTAAACTTCTTTTACTTAGATTTCCTCACTTGTAAAATAAAAATACAGGGATACTATGTGCTTCATAGGGTTTCTTTGATGATAAGTTCTATAATCATACAATAAATACAAAACATAAAACACTTAGCACTGTTCTTGGAAGACTAAGTGCTTAATAAATAAACTGGCATGGATATCAGAAAGGTTCTAATCTGGGTTTGGGGTATGGTAGAAGGCACAGACAGAGTGGCAATACTTTATATCAGATAGGTGGCTGAGAGAACTGGAGAATGGAGGGTGGTGCTCGGTTCACAGCAACAGCGGCTGTGTAGAGCCAGCCAGTTAAACCTGGATCCTCATCTCAGTAGGCGATTTGAGATGTTGACCAGAAACTGAGTGGAACTCTATCCTACAGAGTGGGGATACCAGTCTGATGGTAGGAGAGGGATAGGGGTATGTGTGAATTTCCATGCCCAGGAAAACACTTGATGTATAATAGGTCCTCATTAAGTACTTTCGGATGGACTGATGATAGATTTTAACAGTTCACAGCAAATAAAATATGGCAGAGACTGCTAATTGTCTCCCCAATATTTACTTTCTCTCTTTTCCTCTTTTTTCATAATAGAATGTCCCCCAGTTTTATCTGGGTCTGTCAAGAGGCATTTCCCAGCCTCAAGTGCAGCTAGGTGTGCCCATATGACTGAGGTCTCACCAGTGGGATAGAAGTAGAAATCACATATGCGTCTTCAGGTCATGGCTTTAAAGGGAACCAGCTTGCTCTTCACTGTGGACATGACTGTAGAACTGATCATGCAGATGAGGACAACTTAGTGGATGGTGGAGCAACAAGAGAAAAGGAACCTGAATCCCTGATAATCTTGAGGGGCAGAGGCACTATACTGCCTAAACCATGCACAAGTCCAGGCTTACATGTGAAAGAGAAATATGCCTGTCTTGTTTGTCACTGTTAATTGGTCTTAGTTAAAATAACTGGTTAAATTCCTAACATGTTTCCATCACTCAAGTATGGCCGGAAGTATGAGAGGGTATATATCAAGTTTATTATATTCTAACACCATCTGAGTGGGGCTGAATTGAGTTGAGGGGCTGCTTTCCATATTACTTCAGGAATTTCTTGAACCATTTAAAATGAGCATTTATAACTTAGTAGAAATAGCTGCTATTATAAAATATTAAAAACTATTTTACTATCTCTTGTATATCCTCTCTATACTCTTGTATACTCTCTCTCTCTTCAGTTATACCTCATTTACATTCTCTTATCACTGAAATAATTAGATTAGACACAGAGATGATAGTAGTGAAATTAAAGTAAAAAACTATACATATAAATGAGAAAACTAGAGAAGATATTTTGTTTCTGCAAGGAATTTCATACTTAATTTTGTGGTTAATTTGCTTTTTAAATAATACATAAACATAGATTTCTCCCCTTGATTCTAATAAAACACTGCTATGGAAATTTCCCTTTCAGTGTGAATAGGAGCATTCTACTTTAGTTCATCTGGGAAATAGCTGAAAAATAAAGTTTGCATCATTGAGATTTGATTTTGCCAGACCATAATATTAACTTTTTGAAAAGTCTTATTTAAGGTTCTAAATGTCAGAGGGGTAGTTGTACAAAATATATGTCAATTTATTGATTTATGTCAATTTTTATTGACATAAATTTTATCTAATTTATGTCAATTTTTCTATTTCTTTAAATAAGAAACATTTTATTCAAGGTTCTGCTTCCAAGTTTAAAGCTGAAGCCATGGCTTCAATCTTATTCCTTAAATCAGAAAAAGAGAGTAAAGGAAGAAATTAAAGTTGAAGGAAAATGAAAATTACAGTTACTGTAACTTTTTCTTTCCTCACTGATGACAAAATCACAACCTATTTTTATAAATCCACTGATAACCATAATTATTGTCGCTTTGGAGAAAACTACTATGTGAAGAGAACAAACATAAGCGAACACTCATTGGACACTATTTTAATGATATTGTATGTGAAAAATAAATGGGAATGGATTTTCATGCAACTGAGTAATCAGCAACCTGAAATTTAAGGAAAATTGAGTTTTTATTTATTATAATTTTTTATACCCATGACTGTGGTTCTCTTACCTTTGATATCTTCATAAGAATCATATGATTTTCTTTTTGGAATCACTACAAAGTCTGTCAGATCTAAGATAGGATTTTGTCCCCAAAAATCTCCATCCAATGTGACTTCCACCTCCTCTTCTACCCACTTCCTGGACTGACATTTTATGACAACTACAGGAGAGAAATACTTTCAGTTAATTTGACTATTGGGTTATATGATTGTTCTTGAGATAGAAAAAATGAATTATGTTATGAAAAATAAAAGTTCCTTTGGCATACTTTGACACGTCATTGCATCTGGTATTAACACACATACACTCATCCAGTATCAACATACATTGACATTTTGGAAGCAACATGGATATTAAATAATATGTAAAAATAGCATGACAAGAGATAAATCTAGAAGATACACACCAAAGTATAGAAGATTACATTAGGATGTAGAAATGTGATTCAGGGACTGGATTTTTCAGCTAGCTGTATACTCATTGTGGTAAATACCAAACTTTACTTATATAAAAATACTACAGCAAATACCTTCAAATAATTAAAAAAATAAGTTTATTTTATAATAACACTTTTAAAATATATTTTATTAAAGTATCTCCTAAACCAAAAATATTAGTTTATTTACATGCACCTTAAAATTCACTTAAATTAAGTAAAATATTTTGATTTCCATTTGTGAATTGCTTTTAAATTTACAAAATACACTATTTAGTAATTAAAAATTGTAACGAATTATTTAAAGTTAATATTAAAATGTTATTACATATTAATTTAGCATACAGCACTAAAACATTAAATATATAACTTTACATATTTCTATATATATATAATTCCAACATTTTCTTATATAAAGTGCAGAAGTTGTTAATGATCTTGTGAGCAACCAAAATATTATGTCTATATCAACTACTAATTATACAAAGGAATATTAATATATTGGCATTAGCTGTATAATATTATGGGGCCATGTATACTAGAGTCCATATTTAAGAATATTATTTCTCCAAAATATATTAACTGTTATATTTTTATCAGTTCAGATGCACATAGGACATAAATTGAATATGAGATAAAAAGGGAGTCATAATACTAAAAAAGCTTTGAAATGGATTACACTATGCTTTCGTGGCATCAATAATATTGATAATATGTTCATCTGAACAGCAAGATTGGATAATGTCCTCAGATTTATGTGTTTTCACAGTATAGACCACATTTATAGTAAAGAAATGTTTAAAATAAATTTATTTTAATTCTTAAATTTACAGGTTAATACTGAACATTTTGGACTTAGAATATGTGAAATGTACAACAAGGGTACAAAGTTAGATGTAAATTAAGTGGGTTGAAATGGCTGAGGAAAATGTACAAGCTTTTCTGGTTATAATTAGCTTCAGTCCTAAAGCATTAAATTGGAAATTAGTGTGATCAAAGTTACAATTAGTATCATGTCATTGGTCTTGTCCTGTAAGTCCTTAGGAAATTACTGCCCTAGCAATGCCAGGATTACTAAACCACAATGGATTCACATTCCATTGTCTTTACACTGTGATAGGGAGTACAGTCCTTTTCTAATTATCTACCCCCAAAGGACAGGAGAAAAAGTGGTTCACAGAGCAACAAAAGTACCCTGGGCTTGAGAATAACCTGGGTTATAGATACATAGAAAAAAAAAGAAACAACAAACATTGATGGTGACACAGTTGAGCAGGGAAAGCAATGGGTTATTTCTGATGTGCTCTTAAGAATGAAGAATGGACTGTACTGAAAGTAAATAATATTTACTTATAAAATCATACCCATCTGTTTCTCAAGGGCATTTGTAGAGAAAAAGAATTACTAGAATAGGTTTTAGACTTTTGGTAAAATGATTTAATAACTAGTACACAGTCTGTTCAGAACACAGATGTTACTACTTGGTTGTGCTAATGTAACACAGGCTATTTACAGAACTCACATTTACTTTAAAAATCTAATAATTATGAAAAGAAGTGACTTGATAGAAAATTTCTATGTTTCTGGAGCATATTTAACCTTTGAAGAAAACTGTGCAAGAAATTTGTATTTTCTCATAGGTTTTATTTTAGACTTTAAAAAATCTGCTTTAAGTCTTTAATCTGGGAAAAAAACAAGCAGTGTCTGGGGTAGACATGAGCAACACTGCTGTTAGAATCCCAACAGAGTAATGTCTAGGCTGTATTACATCACTTTGATCAGAAGACTATTATAAATTTTAAACTGTTCAGCTCTTTGGAAAGTATAAAAACAACTATGTTTTGAAGGAAATAAAAAAAAAGCATTTTGACATGTTTTTGAAGCATTCTGAAGATAATTTAGTATATATGAAATATTTATGTGTTGATAATTTTTTGTTGTTGATAATTTTTTAACTCAAGAGTAAAAATATTTCAAGTAAAACAAATGACATTTATTGTCAAAGGTACTGTTAGTTATGTGGATTTTCACTCCAGTTAAAATTAAACTACACAAGGAAATATATAATCTTGGCCTTCCTTTATAACCAGTGTCTCTGGGGAAATGCTGTTATTCACAAGCAAAACTGACTATTTTCTCTTCTAAGTGTGGTGACATAATTTGTATCAGTAAAGACTAGCTCTTTTTCACTAGCAAAGATTGGTATTGGAGGGAGAAGAAAAATTCAAAATTTCAAGACTTCTTTTAGCTTATCTGTGTTGCTCAAGGTGGAGATCAAAAATAGATATCCCTTTGCTGTGCAATTCAGTGATTCTTAGTTATGAAAAACTATGCCTAGAGCCGGGTAAGAGGCTGGGATACTAAATTTCACCTTATGGTTATCTAAGAGGAGTTGTGATTCTTACGCTGACCCTGGGAACAAAACGGGAAAATAAAAGTATGCAGAAGAAGTGAGAAGAGTGTTGGGGAAAGAGAACATACAGAAACTTGAGAGAAGCCTGGAGTATGTGGAGAAAAAAAAGGGTCATTGAGGGAAAAAAAGGCATTTTAAGAGTAGGGATTTTACGTTGCATGTGTGGTGGCCAAGCCCACCTCCCTAAAATCTGTAGTACATTCTGACTGGTTTTTGGAGAACACCATAAAAGTTTTGTATCTGGGACAACTAATAGAGGAATCATTGCCCCCATGAGTTACACAGAAGCTGGAATATGGTGATTAAATGTGATCCAAGAACCCCAGTACCCAGGAATCTTACAGATCTAGCGCAGGGCTCTGAGCACATCAAAGAATATGAAATAAAGGGGTCTGAATTTAATGTTATTTCAATCTTAGTTGATTTGTAGGTTTTACCAACAAGGAAGACAACAGGAAATGGTATGGTTTTGTGGAAAGATCATTGGACTTATTGTTAAGAGACAAGATTCAGTCCTAGCATTTCCACCAATAGGGCTAGGTCACTTTACAACCTACTTTCTCTGGACCTGGATTTTCTTACTTGTACAAAGAAGAGATGGGATTAGAAGGCCTCTAAGATACCTAAAATCCTGGTGTTCTCTGACTCTAAGATATACCTACCTTGGGGGAATTTAGGATGTGGTGCCTGTGGGAATCCAAGAATAGGGTATATCCAGCATATTCCTGGGATTTCTTCACTGTCTATCCCCAAAGCTCTAATTAGAAATTAAATTATTAAGAGTGAACAAAAGCATAACCACTTTCAATATTAGCATGAAATGACATATTTTTTAGTAACCTAATGGTGTTTTAGCAAAGCTTGTGAATTTAAACTTTGGCAGAGAAAAACTAAGTATGAAATACAAAACATTTTCTGCAAATGTTGATTTTATAACCATTTCAAACCAAACCCTGGTAAACTGTCACAAAGAAAAATGTAATACAACCATTGTAAGATGCAAGTTAAAACTGAAGAACTTTTTTCTCTACATTCAAAGGTTAGTACAGCAGTTGGCCCTCCATATCTGTGGGTTCCGAATCCACAGATTCAACCAACTGTGAAATTAAAATATTAAAAAAAAAAAAAGAAATTCCAGAAAGTTCCAAAAAGCAAAACTTGTATTTACATAGCATTTACATTATATTAGGAATTATAAGTAATGTAGAGGTGATTTAAAGTATATGGGAGGATGTGCATAGGTTATATGCAAATACTATGCCATTTTATATAATGGACTTGAGCAACCATGGATATTGGTATCTGCAGGGGTCCTGGAATCGATACCCCATGGATTCTGAGGGATGACTGTATTGGTATTTACTGATGTGACTAAACTGATTAATCAGAAGTAATACAGTTTCCATATTATGTTCTAAACTGGATGGGCAAAGCACAAAACACAAAAAATACCATTAAGTACAGGACTTCAGAAAGTTATCAGTAATTTACTTTTGGAGGCTACCAGTTAAAAGAAAAAGGGCATTTGTAAAATTATTCTACGTCCATCATACACCATCAGGAGAAAAGCAATACTAGAAAATGATTCTGGTCGTTGTTGAAAACAGGCTTTTCTTATGAAAAATGGAACATAAGACACGACAGGCAGGACCAGCTTCATGGGCATGTGACGTATGCAAGAACTCCACACTTGGAATTGCTCATGTTTGTTTAATGTCTTGAAATTCTTAATACTTTTTGAACAAGGGCCTCCTCATTTTCATTTTACCTAGATCACGTCGGCAGTCTTGATTGCAGGAGTGGTAAAAAGCATGGGAGAATGGACTCTGAGCCCACAGGAAAGAATTTTCTGAATGTGAAGAAGAAATATGCACATATAGGACAAAGTAAGAATTTCTTTTTAATTAATAAGGTTTCTAGACAAGTATTTAATTAAAATTATAAAAGCAGAGAAAACATTTAAATTTTGCATCATCACTGGAATCTGCTTAAATTTCAGCGAAGCAAAGAGGGGACAAGTAACCTGCATTCTGGTAACGACAGCACACCCTAGTCATGGCAGTATCTCATCAGGACGTCATATACCTGGCACAGTGCCATCACTTGGTGAACACGAGCATCAGAAGTCCTATGCTTTGCCCAGACAAGCTGTTCCAGGTTGTTCTCTAGATACAGACTCAAAAAGGAGTCCCTTTGCATGTATCTGACTATGATTCACGGATACGATACTTAGATTGACTTGTTCCTCACTCTGAACTTCAAATCAGCAACGATATATACAACCCCATATATCAAATATATTTTCCCCCTCTGACCATGTAAATTTGAACACTTCATGAACTTCACATTGCATAACATATAAAAGAAACCGATCATATCAATGCCAGTCAAAATGAAATCATGTTCCTTCAATGTGCTATGTAAATGTTACCTTTTCACCTCTGTGTGCAATTCTTTAAAATTGTCAACAGGCCACCTTTATCCACTTGCCTTCTTCATTTGAACAATGACCATTGTTTTTTTGTAATTTCATAACCTGGGGCACAAATAACACCTGGATATCTACAGTCCCTTTAGGAGGAAATGCAATTCCTGTAAAAAAGAAAAACACAGACACAAAAATAAGTTTTAATGTGGTAAACGTTTTTAGAATATAATTTTAACCACAGAAAGTAACCTCTCCTTACTGATGACCTAAATTTTTTAAAATCACTCCTGAACAAAAAATACATTATGCTAAATTATAAGTGCACTTCACTGGCTTCACTAATTTTCCTCAAATGTCACCAAAATTCTTTAAAAAAAACATTTTATCCTGAGCCAAGGAGGTTCTCCTGAAGAGGCTGGAAGAATTGAAGAAATGTTGATAGTGATGGCTTGAGTTTCCCAGAGTGATAAAAAAAAACCCATAAAACCCATGGATCTTTTCAAGTCTTACCACATTTTGCATAAGGCAAAGTACAGCAATTTCTGACCCTTTCATTTCTTTGCATATTTTTGTTCTAGACCATAACAGCTCCATGTTTCTGCTTGGAGCCCCAGAATTGCTACCAGTAGACTGTTCATTTCTTTAACTGATTCACGAAGGAAGCCAAAGCTTATTTGTGAAAGAAAGGGGCATCCACTTCAAGTTGTAAAAATCAGAAGACAGAAAAACAGACAGCAATTTCTTGTGTTCTAGTGAATTCGAATTTTTCAACCTTTGCTTTGAATAAGTACCACCTGCGAAAAACTTGTTAGACATGGAGCTTGCTAAGGCCCAACTACAGAGATTCTGATTTGTTCAGTCTGGGCTGGGACCTCAAAGCTGCGTACTTAAGTAGCAGCTCATGAGATCCAGAAGCAGGTGATCATGAGACCATACTTAGAAAAAAACCCTCTATCTACTGGACGAGTAGTGAGCTTCTAGCCATTTGTAACAGTGAAGATTTCCAAGTGATCGGTGTCTTCCTTTATTTTGAAGAGTAACACTCTTTACAAGAAAATGGGATTACTGACTATATTTTAAAAATTCTTTGTTATAAGATTGATGATATTCAAAGTCATTTTGTCTCAGATGAGAATACTGTACTAAACTATTAAGAACATCAAGAAAGAAAATAGAAAATGGCCCCTCTGCAAAATATCCCAACTCAAAATTCTTATAAATTTTCAAATTTTAAAGTTTATTCCTTCAGGAAATGAAAATTTTCTAAGGTGTACTGTCATACTTAACAATAACTAGTAATTAATATGATTACGAGTTAATATTTATTCACTACTGATTCTATGCCAGGCTCTGTGCTAAGTATTTTTCACACAATTATCTCATTTCATTCTCAGAAAATCACCATAAACAAGTGTTATGAGAGTTCCGGGAAGATGGCGGAAGAGTAAGACGCGGAGATCACCTTCCTCTCCACAGATACACCAGAAATACATCTACGTGTGGAACAACTCCTACGGAGCACCTACTGAACGCTGGCAGAAGACCTCAGACCTCCCAAAAGGCAAGGAATCCCCCACGTACCTGGTTAGGGCAAAAGAAAAAACTAAACAGAGACAAAAGAATAGGGACGGGTCCTGCACCAGCGGGAGAGAGCTGTGAAGGAGGAAAAGTGTCCACACACTAGGAGCCCCTTCGCGGGCGGAGACTTCGGGAGGCGGAGTGGGGGAGCCTGGGAGCCGCGGAGGAGAGCACAGCAACAGGGGTGCGGAGGGCAAAGCGGAGAGATTCCAGCGCAGAGGATCGGGCCGACCGGCACTCACCAGCTGAGAGGCTTGTCTGCTCGCCCGCCGGGGCGGGCGGGACTGGGAGCTGAGGCTCCGGCTTTTGTCGGAGCGCCGGGAGAGGACTGAGGTTGGCGGCGTGAACACAGCCTGCAGGGCGTTGGTGCGCCGCGGCTGGCCGGGAGAGAGTCTGGGGAGGGGTCTGGACCTGCCGAAGAGGCAAGAGACTTTTACGTCCCTCTTTGTTTCCTGGTGCACGAGGAGGGGGGATTGGGAACGCTGCTTGGGAGAGCTCCGGAGACGGGCGCGAGCCGCGGCTAAGAGTGCGGAGCCCAGAGACGGACATGGGACGCTAAGGCCGCTGCTGCCGCCGCCAGGAGGCCTGTGTGCGAGCGCAGGTCACTAGCCACACGCCCTTCCGGGGAGCCTATGCAGCCCGCCGCTGCCGGGGTCCCGGGATCCGGGGACGGCTCCCCCGGGAGAGCGCACGGCGCGCCTCAGGCTGCAGCATCACGCCGGCCTCTGCCGCTGCAGGCCGCCCTGCACTCCGTGACCCTCCCTACCCCCCGGCCTGGGTGAGCCAGAGCCTCCGAATCAGCGGCTCCTTTAACCCCGTCCTGTCTGAGCAAAGAACAGACGCCCTCCGGCGACCTACACGCACAGGCGGGGCCAAATCCAAAGCTGAGCCCCTGGGAGCTGTGAGAACAAAGAAGAGAAAGGGAAATCTCTTCCAGCAGCCTCAGAAGCAGCGGATTAAAGCTCCACAATCAACTTGATATACCCTGCATCTGTGGAATACCTGAATAGACAACGAATCATCCCAAATTAAGGAGCCCTGTGGATGAAAGGCTCTTGGTGCTGCAGCCAGGACTCAGTGCTGTGCCTCTGAGGTGGGAGAGCCAACTTCAGGACACTGGTCCACAAGAGGCCTCCCAGCTGCACATAATATCAAACAGCAAAAATCTCCGAGAGATCTCCATCTCAACGCCAGCACCCAGCTTCACTCAACGACCAGCAAGCTACAGTGCTGGACATCCTATGCCAAACAACTAGCAAGACAGGAACACAACCCCACCCATTAGCAGAGAGGCTGCCCAAAATCATAATAAGTCTACAGACACCCCAAAACACACCACCAGACGTGGACCTGCCCACCAGAAAGACAAGATCCAGCCTCATACACCAGAACACAGGCACTAGTACCCTCCCCCAGGAAGCCTACACAACCCACTGAACCAACCTTAGCCACTGGGGACAGACTCAAAAAACAACAGGAACTACGAACCTTCAGCCTGCAAAAAAAAAAAAAAGGAGACCCCAAACACAGTAAGATAAGCAAAATGAAAAGACAGAAAAACACACAGCAGATGAAGGAGCAAGATAAAAACCCACCAGACCTAACAAATGAAGAGGAAATAGGCAGTCTACCTGAAAAAGAATTCAGAATAATGATAGTAAGGTTGATCCGAAATCTTGGAGATAGAATGGACAATAGATTGGACAAAATGCAAGAATCAGTTAACAAGGACCTAGAAGAACTAAAGATGAAACAAGCAACGATGAACAACACAATAAATGAAATTAAAAGTACTCTAGATGGGATCAATAGCAGAATAACTGAGGCAGAAGAACGGATAAGTGACCTGGAAGATAAAATAGTGGAAATAACTACTGCAGAGCAGAATAAAGAAAAAAGAATGAAAAGAACTGAGGACAGTCTCAGAGACCTCTGGGACAACATTAAACGCACCAACATTCGAATTATAGGGGTTCCAGAAGAAGAAGAGAAAAAGAAAGGGACTGAGAAAATATTTGAAGAGATTATAGTTGAAAACTTCCCTAATATGGGAAAGTAAATAGTTAATCAAGTCCAGGAAGCACAGAGAGTCCCATACAGGATAAATCCAAGGAGAAATACGCCAAGACACATATTAATCAAACTGTCAAAAATTAAATACAAAGAAAACATATTAAGAGCAGCAAGGGAAAAACAACAAATAACACACAAGGGAATCCCCATAAGGTTAACAGCTGATCTTTCAGCAGAAACTCTGCAAGCCAGAAGGGAGTGGCAGGACATATTGAAAGTGTTGAAGGAGAAAAACCTGCAACCAAGATTACTCTACCCAGCAAGGATCTCATTCAGATTTGATGGAGAAATTAAAACCTTTACAGACAAGCAAAAGCTGAGAGAGTTCAGCACCACCAAACCACCTCTACAACAACTGCTAAAGGAACTTCTCTAGGCAAGAAACACAAAAGAAGGAAAGGACCTACAATAACAAACCCAAAACAATGAAGAAAATGGGAATAGGAACACAAATATCGATAATTACCTTAAATGTAAATGGACTAAATGCTCCCACCAAAAGACACAGATTGGCTGAATGGATACAAAACAAGACCCATATATTTGCTGTCTACAAGAGACCCACTTCAGACCTAGAGACACATACAGACTGAAAGTAAGGGGATGGAAAAAGGTATTTCATGCAAGTGGAAACCAAAAGAAAGCTGGAGTAGCAATTCTCATATCAGACAAAATAGACTTTAAAACAAAGACTATTAGAAGAGACAAAGAAGGACACTACATAATGATCAAGGGATCAATCCAAGAGGAAGATATAACAATTGTAAATATTTATGCACCCAACATAGGTGCACCTCAATACATAAGGCAAATACTGACAACCATAAAAGGGGAAATCGACAGTAACACATTCATAGTAGGGGACTTTAACACCCCACTTTCAACAATGGACAGATCATCCAAAATGAAAATAAATAAGGAAACACAAGCTTTAAATGATACATTAAACGAGATGGAGTTAATTGATATTTATAGGACATTCCATCCAAAAACAACAGAATACACATTTTTCTCAAGTGCTCATGGAACATTCTCCAGGATAGATCATATCTTGGGTCACAAATCAAGCCTTGGTAAATTTAAGAAAATTGAAATTTTATCAAGTATCTTTTCTGACCACAACGCCATGAGACTAGATATCAATTACAGGAAAAGATCTGTAAAAAATACAAACACATGGAGGCTAAACAATACACTACTTAATAATGAAGATATCACTGAAGAAATCAAAGAGGAAATCAAAAAATACCTAGAAACAAATGACAATGGAGACACAACGACCCAAAACCTGTGGGATGCAGCAAAAGCAGTTCTAAGGGGGAAGTTCATAGCAATACAAACCCACCTTAAGAAGCAGGAAGCATCTCGAATAAACAACCTAACCTTGCACCTCAAGCAATTAGAGAAAGAAGAACAAAAAAACCCCAAAGCTAGCAGAAGGAAAGAAATCATAAAAATCAGATCAGAAATAAATGAAAAAGAAATGAAGGAAACAATAGCAAAGATCAATAAAACTAAAAGCTGGTTCTTTGAGAAGATAAACAAAATAGATAAACCACTAGCCAGACTCATCAAGAAAAAAAGGGAGAAGACCCAAATCAATAGAATTAGAAATGAAAAAGGAGAGGTAACAACTGACACTGCAGAAATAAAAGAGATCATGAGAGATTACTACAAGCAACTCTATGCCAATAAAATGGACAATCTGGAAGAAATGGACAAATTCTTAGAGAGGCACAACCTGCCAAGACTGAATCAGGAAGAAATAGAAAATATGAACAGACCAATCACAAGCACTGAAATTGAAACTGTGATTAAAAATCTTCCAACAAAGAAAAGCCCAGGACCAGAGGGCTTCACAGGCGAATTCTATCAAACATTTAGAGAAGAGCTAACACCTATCCTTCTCAAACTCTTCCAAAATATAGCAGAGGGAGGAACACTCCCAAACTCCTTCTACGAGGCCACCATCACCTTGATACCAAAACCAGACAAGGATGTCACAAAGAAAGAAAACTACAGGCCAATATCACTGATGAACATAGATGCAAAAATCCTCAACAAAATACTAGCAAACAGAATCCAACAGCACATTAAAAAGATCATACACCATGATCAAGTGGGGTTTATTCCAGGAATGCAAGGATTCTTCAATATACGCAAATCTATCAATGTGATAAACCATATTAACAAACTGAAGGAGAAAAACCATATGATCATCTCAATAGATGCAGAGAAAGCTTTTGACAAAATTCAAGACCCATTTATGATAAAAACCCTGCAGAAAGTAGGCATAGAGGGAACTTTCCTCAACATAATAAAGGCCATATATGACAAGCCCACAGCAAACATCATCCTCAATGGTGAAAAACTGAAAGCATTTCCACTAAGATCAGGAACAAGACAAGGTTGCCCACTCTCACCACTATTATTCAACATAGTTTTGGAAGTTTTAGCCACAGCAATCAGAGAAGAAAAGGAAATAAAAGGAATCCAAATCGGAAAAGAAGAAGTAAAGCTGTCACTGTTTGCAGATGACATGATCCTATACATAGAGAACCCTAAAGATGCTACCAGAAAACTACTAGAGCTAATCAATGAATTTGGTAAAGTGGCAGGATACAAAATTAATGCACAGAAATCTCTGGCATTCCTATATACTAATGATGAAAAATCTGAAAGTGAAATCAAGAAAACACTCCCATTTACCATTGCAACAAAAAGAATAAAATATCTAGGAATAAACCTACCTAAGGAGACAAAAGACCTGTATGCAGAAAATTATAAGACACTGATCTAAGAAATTAAAGATGATAAAAAAAAAAGGTGGAAAAATACACCATGTTCTTGGATTGGAAGAATCAACATTGTGAAAATGACTCTACTACCGAAAGCAATCTATAGATTCAATGCAATCCCTATCAAACTACCACTGGCATTTTTCACAGAACTAGAACAAAAAATTTTGCAATTTGTATGGAAACACAAAAGACCCCGAATAGCCAAAGCAATCTTGAGAACGAAAGAAGGAACTGGAGGAATCAGGCTCCCAGACTTCAGACTATACTACAAAGCTACAGTTATCAAGACGGTATGGTACTGGCACAAAAACAGAAAGATAGATCAATGGAACAGGATAGAAAGCCCAGAGATAAACCCACGCACATATGGTCACCTTATCTTTGACAAAGGAGGCAGAAATGTACAGTGGAGAAAGGACAACCTATTCAATAAGTGGTGCTGGGAAAACTGGACAGCTACATGTAAAAGTATGAAATTAGATCACTCCCTAACACCGTACACAAAAATAAACTCAAAATGGATTAAAGACGTAAATTTAAGACCAGACACCATCAAACTCTTAGAGGAAAACATAGGCAGAACACTCTATGACATAAATCACAGCAAGGTCCTTTTTGACCCACCTCCTAGAGAAATGGAAATAAAAACAAGAGTAAACAAATGGGACCTAATGAAACTTAAAAGCTTTTGTGCAGCCGAGGAAACCATAAAGAAGACCAAAAGACAACCCTCAGAATGGGAGAAAATATTTGCAAATGAAGCAACTGACAAAGGATTGATCTCCAAAATTTATAAGCAGCTCATGCAGCTTAATAACAAAAAAACAAACAACCCAATCCAAAAATGGGCAGAAGACCTAAATAGACTTTTCTCCAAAGAAGATATACAGAGTGCCAACAAACACATGAAAGAATGCTCAACATCACTAATCATGAGAGAAATGCAAATCAAAACTACAATGAGATATCATCTCACACCAGTCAGAATGGCCATCATCAAAAAATCTAGAAACAATAAATGCTGGAGAGGGTGTGGAGAAAAGGGAACCCTCTTACACTGTTGGTGGGAATGTAAATTGATACAGCCACTGTGGAGAACAGTATGGAGGTTCCTTAAAAAGCTACAAATAGAACTACCATATGACCCAGCAATCCCACTACTGGGCATATACCCGGAGAAAACCATAATTCAAAAAGAGTCATGTACCAAAATGTTCATTGCAGCTCTATTTACAATAGCCCAGAGATGGAAACAACCTAAGTGTCCATCATCGGATGAATGGATAAAGAAGATGTGGCACATATATACAATGGAATATTACTCAGCCATAAAAAGAGACGAAATTGAGCTATTTGTAATGAGGTGGATAGACCTAGAGTCTGTCATACAGAGTGAAGTAAGTCAGAAAGAGAGAGACAAATACCGTATGCTAACACATATATATGGAATTTTAAAAAAAAAAGTCATGAAAAACCTAGGGGTGAAACAGGAATAAAGACACAGACTTACTAGAGAATGGACTTGAGGCTATGGGGAGGGGGAAGGGTAAACGGTGACAAAGCGATAAAGAGGCATGGACATATATACACTACCAAACGTAAGGTAGATAGCTAGTGGGAAGCAGCCGCATAGCACAGGGAGATCAGCTCGGTGCTTTGTGACCGCCTGGAGGGGTGGGATAGGGAGGGTGGGAGGGAGGGAGACGCAAGCGGGAAGAGATATGGGAATATATGTATATATATAACTGATTCATTTTGTTGTGAAGCTGAAACTAACATACCATTGTAAAGCAATTATACTCCAATAAAGATGTTAAAAAAAAAAAACAAGTGTTATTATGTTTCTCATTTTAGAGATGGAGATACTGAGACAATTTGGTTAAACAACTTGCCCAACGTCCCAATGAAAGATCATGTTGTTTACTAAGATATCTGAAAAATTTCTATCTTCAATTTTGCCTTTATGAGTTCTGTATTTTCAACGAATCACTGCATTCAAATAAGTAAAAACAGCAAGAGCCAGAATAAAATAGGATAAAGAGCTGGAATATGATAAAAAAAAAAGCAGAGCTGAGTCAAATAAACCATACATTGCATCTCCAAGGAAAAGTTTAGAAATGATCATTTACCCTTACAAAAGTATATTACCACTAAAAATAGATTATATTATAACTAAAAATAAACCCAGACATTTAGATGGTGTAAGGAGTCAAGACAAAGATACAAAAGGGTACTTCATTGCTAACATCATGCTTTCTTATAACATTTGAAATGAAAGATAATGCTATAACCAATAAGCTCATTTAATTAAAAATCTAGCAGGCTATTTGTGGCTGTAACTTTTTACCAGTCTACAAATAGAACTATAGTTCCCTATTGAATTCACCATACATTTCTTTAACTACTATTACATGCTTAAATAGTAAGTCACTGCAATGTTAATAAACTTCCAAGAAATCACTGAAACTTAGCAATGAAAAGAACTTTGAGAATTTATCAAATTCATTTCATGTCTCACAAATATTTTATATTTTCTGTGGTTTTCCCATCGTCCTTTGCAACACTTTGAGTAGAGACAGAAAAGTCGTCCACACTTCTATCTTATAAAGAATCTAACCTATGTTTTCTTCTAATATCTATATATTTTCATCCTTATAGTTAAATACTCAATCCACTTGTAATTTATCCATATGTAAGGAATGAAGAATGTATCCAATGTTGTTGATTTTCTATATGAGACTAATTATCCAAAAACCACTTATTTAAAAGTTCAATGATTTGAAATGCCACCTACACGGCATTTCCTTATATATTTTGGTCTTTTTCTGGAGTCCCTAGATTCCTCTTCATGTGTAAGTACCACACTGTTTTAATTATAGATGCTTTATTTTCTACTAGAACTGTCTCCTCCACCAGCTCATTTTTTTAAAAGAATTTTTCTAAATTTGGAATGAACAGTTAGCTCCAAGAAGGGGATGGCCTGGCAAACAGTTCTTTTAATGGGATTGCCCCACATTTACGCTTTAGGGATCACTGACATTTTTGTCCATTCACGATCTATTCAAGAGCAAGGATATGGCCTTTATTTTTCTCACTTGAGCATTATATTAGGTGCTTCTAGGTTCTTGGAATAGGTTTTCAGCCAGTGTTAGTGTTCAGTGTTGCTGGAGGCTCATTTCAGCATCTTCATATGTGTTTAGCAGGAAGCTGGGAGAAACCACATCAGTTGTTTCTATCTTCTGACTGGGAAATGTAGCTAGTGTGATGATTACTAAATCTATTAGGTTAAACAATCTAGTAAAACATATTCTAAACTCAAAACATTTTCTAAGCTTATCTTTTTCTGTTTTACTCCATCTCCATATAGTAACTACACAAAGTAACTACAGATGTATTTACTTTTTTCTATTACAGTTACCATTCGGGGATTCAAAATGCTAATAAGCATCTAGGGGGAAATATGCACATTTTATTTTACATAATTGATTTTAGGTACTTATATAGTTTATGAGAGAAGTATACATTATTTATATAATTTTGAGACCTGATAATATGTCATGTTTAGCATCTGAGAAATATTAAAAAGAGTGGCATTCAATGTATTATTATTATTGTTATTTTGCTTTTGAAATCTGCTATGGCCTAGCTGCACTTAATATTCAAATTTTATTCAGTGTATTCTAATACTGCTATTTTGACTGCTCTTTTGATCAAATGTAATAGAAATATTTATGCACTGATCTCCAATTTGAAATATAGAAATTGTACAATACTTTAATGGAATGAGGTTACTTGCCTTCTTAGAAGAAAATCTTCTCAAGAGCATAAAGTGAGCATAATACTCATTTTAGTAATGAAAATATTTCATTTGGAGAGATTAATTTTTAATCACTTTAGTGGTATTACACTACTGCTCCCCACAGCATAATTTCTAATATTTAGCATGGAATTAGAAATAGCCCATGTCAGGAAATCAAAGAGATACTTAAACATTCTAGCTCCCTAAGTGATGCTATTATTTTTGTTATAGTGGTTTCTTTAATTAATTTATTTATACTTTTGTCAAATGTCTATTTGTTTGTTTTAACTGAAGTACAGTTGATTTACAATATTGTGTTTCAGGTGTATACCAAAGTGATTCAGTTATACGTATATATGTGTATATATCTATATTCTTTTCTTTGATTCTATCCCATTAGTTTATTACAACATATTGATTATAGTTCCCTGTGTTATACAGTAGGACCTTGTTGTTTATCTGTTTAATATATGGTAGTGTGCATCTGTTAATCCCCTACTCCCAATTTATCCCTCCTCCATCTTCCCCTTGGTAACCATAAGTTTGTTTTCTATGTCTGTGAGTGTCTTTCTGTTTTGTAAATAAGTTCATTTGTACTATTTTTTTTAGATTCCACATATAAGTGATATCATATAATATCTGTCCTTCTCTGTCTGACTTACTTCACTTAGTACGAGAATCTTTAGGTCCATCCATGTTGCTGCTATAGTGGTTTATCTTAAATAAGAAAGCAAGCTTTTATTTCTAAAACATCAAGTCATCAAGAATGTGACTTTTCATCAACCACTTTCACACATGAAATGTGTGCACTTTCTACTTGAATACTTTATATTTTCAATAACTGATTTAATAATCTTTAAATTATCACTAAAAAATAGAACAGAATTGTTAATGTGGTAGTTTGGAGAAGAGTCCTTTCATTGGTTCTTTAGAGATATTATAGGCTGAATTATGCCCCCCTCCCCAACTCATATGTTGAAGTTCTAATTGCCAGTGTCTCAAAAGTGACTGTATTTGAAGTTGGGGACCTTTAAAGAGGTGGTTAAGTTAAAATAAGACTGTTAAGGTGGGCTCTAATCCAGTCTGACTGGTGTCCTTATAAAAAAAGGAAATTGTGACACCAAGACAGACACCAAGGATGCCCACATACAAAGGAAAGACCATGTGAGGGCACAGTGAGAAGGCAGCCAGCTACAAGCCCAATAGAGACACCTTAGAAGAAATCAAATATCTTGGTCCCTTGATTTTGAACTTCCAGCCCCCAGAACTGTGAAAAAATAAATTTATTTTGTTTAATCCACCCAGACTGGTATTTTATTATTGCAGCCCTAGCAAACTGATACATGAAATTATCTTTCCTTCTATGTTATCTCAGAGGCTGAGGCATGGGATGCCACTGAACTTGCTTAGAGACTTTCTAATTCCAGGCTCTCAAAACAGGACAGATAGAGAAATTTGACTCTGACTGCCATTTGGCTGCTATGATCATGGAAAAGCTAGGGATGAAGCAGTATTCCCATCCAACCTGTATCTTGCTGACTGAGGTGCATGTATTGAATGGAAGCATCTATTGAAGAACAAGAAGGGCATTTCAGGGATGGAATTTTCTTCATGAAGGATTAGAGACTGCTGCTGCTTTACTCCTCCATCTTTTATAGAGCGAGCTAATGTCTGAGATTTAATAAAGAACTTGTCCAAAGAAGACACCATTAAAAGGACTAGTGTACAAAAAGTGAGCACTAAGTAGAAGGTCACATTTACTCGTATAGGTCATTGGGGAATAGATACAAATCCATGCTTCTTAGAAAAAAATGTTCAGTTTGAGACATATAATGCTTTTAAAGTAGATTTTTGGGATTATTCAACACAAATATGATTGCTAAGGTAAGTTTTACATCATGAACTAAGCACCTGTAAGTTAAAGTTTTATGTTTGCTTTTTTAAAAATCTAAGAATACATTAGCAAAAAATAAACAAATAAAACTTAAAGGAAATACTGATTCCAATGTAAACATTCCACTGCTGGGTCAAAAATGAGTGAAAAGTCCACTATCAGAGCCTCCTGACCAGAGACACAGTAAAGGACAGAGTTTTCTGTTATTGAAGGCCTTCAAGCACATGCTAATAACCACTGACAGTCATGACCAAGAGAACAGTTTTGAGCTTTACATTAATATTTAGAATATCTTAATGTGCCTTCCAGTCTTAATATTCTATGGTAACATTTTTCCTTATAAATAGAAAAGATAACTAAGGTTTTAAAAATTAATGTCAGGAAATTGAATATTTTCTTGGAAAGTAATTTTAATTTCAATTAAAATAATATCCCTTATTGATCAATTACCATATCTTCCTTGTTCTCTGCACTGCTAAGTTGTGTGTGTGTGTATGTAAAATCTCTCTCTTCACCTGCAGGAATACTCTATGATATAATGTCAAGCATTTGAGATTTACAAATTTAAATCTATGCTCTGATATTCATTAGTTCTGGGAAACTGGGAAAGTTATTTAAATTTCTAAGTGAGATTTTCCTCATATGAAAAAGGAAGCATATATGCATATATATATATATATATATATGAATATAATATACATATCAAGATTTTGCTATGGCAAAGGTACTATTTCAGATCCATCCAGATAATTCCATTTTGTACAGTATACATCAATTGTACACTGTTTTATTCTTTCACTTATTCATTCAGAAAATACTCTGTGCCATGCATTGTAATAAGGGATAAAACAGTGAAGAAAATAAATTCCTTGCTTTTCTGGATCATGCATTCCAGAATGTGTTGGGGGTGAGAAGTCAAACAATAAATAAAATGTATTATATGTATGGTGTTGTTAAGTAAAACAATAAAGAGTTAGAGAGTGATGTGGATGTTAATATAGGGTGGTCCAGGAAGGCCTCTCTGATAGGTGTCATTTGAGCAAAGCACCTAAGGAAGTCTGAGAAGCCCTGTAGACATCCATGGGGGGAATACTAAGATAGCAGGTGGCTATATGTGTCTGAATTTAAGGGGAAATTGAGGCTGGGGCTATCAATTTAAAAGTTGTTTGAATTCACTTGTGACTGAATGAGAGCTCATCAGGAACAAGTATGGATAGAAATGAAAAGAGAAGACAGCACCTTGGGCCTCTGGGAATTCAGGGGATAGGAACAGGGGAGAAAATGCAAAAAAGACTGAGGAGGCCTTACTAGAGAGATAGAAGGAGAATCAAGGGAGAATTGAATCCTGGAGGCCAATTGTTTCCAAAATGGTGAGAGATCAACTGTATCAAGTAGAGCTCATGAGCAAGATGAGGATGCACATAGACGATTAGATCTGGCAGTGTTATGTTACTGATGAACTTCAAAAGAGCAGAATCGGGCTTCCCTGGTGGCGCAGTGGTTGAGAGTCCGCCTGCTGATGCAGGGGACATGGGTTCGTGCCCTGGTCCGGGAAGGTCCCACATGCCGCGGAGTGGCTGAGCCCGTGAGCCATGGCTGCTGAGCCTGCACGTCCGGAGCCTGTGCTCCGCAATGGGAGAGGCCACAACAGTGAGAGGTCCGTGTACCACAAAAAAAAAAAAAAAAGCAGAATCATCTGTAGACTGATAGGGAATAAAGTAAGATTAGCTTTTGCAATAACTTATAAGGGAAAATAATCTGAAAAAGAATCTATCTATCCATATCTATATCTATATATCTGAATCACTTTGCTGTACACCTGAAACTAACACAACATTGTAAATCAACTGTACCTCAATTAAAAAAAAAAAAAAAGAAAAAAAAAGATAATGTATAAGAAATGAGGGCCATAAGTATAGACAACCTTTCAAGTTGTTTTGCCATAAAGAGGGATCAGAGAAATGGGATAGTACCTGGCAGGGATAAGGGGTAAAGAGATGCATGTCTTTTAACATTAAGAGGTATTATTGCATGCTTGCTATGTTGATAGGCATAATCCCACAAGAATTATTACACAGAAGACAGAGGAAAGAGCTGGAGAGCTCCACATAGTTGAGTAGGCGTGGGATTCAGTGAACAGGTAGAGGGCTGGCCATAAGAACACAAAGAGCTTTTCCAATGTAATGGGAGGAGAGGCAAGGCACATGGATGAAAATAAAATCAGGCTGGTCGAGCTAATGGAAGAACCAGACAATTAGATTCTGATTTGACTTTATATTCTTAATGAAATAGGAAGAAAGAATATCAGATGAGAGAAGGGGAGGAAATGCTGAATGTCAGTAGTAGTCATCAGGTTTCAATTCATTGCAGGAAATTTTACTAAAGGAAAAGAATGTGTCATCAAAAGTTCATCATTCACTCACAGTTTTATTTCTCTATCTCCTTTCTATCTATCCATCTCTACATCCATCAACCACTTTACCTATTGTAAAAGCCCCAAATTCTCTAAATCCTAAGAAGACATTAGTCCTCTCTCTGTTAGAATACTTATCTGTATTTCTGAAGCTAAGAAAATTGTATAAAATGACAGAAAAGAGAAATGGTACTGTAAGCCTTGGGTTCCATTTTACAAGCCCAGACCATATAAAATATTTTAATTAGTTCGATTTTCATTCTCTTCATAGAAATATTCTAGTGGTAGAAGTAGGTCTAAATTTCAGGTTATAGAGATTTTTCTGAAGGGCAGGCATCCAGGCATCTTTGCATAACAAAAGCTATAGCTTTGTGTTTTACAATAAAATCAGCAGCTTCACTGACTAGCTTAGAAATCTGCTTGCTTTACGCTAAAAATCATAATTACAAATCTGTCTGATTGGAACCTGAGCTCATTTGTGTGGAAAATTGGTCATCTGACATAATAGGAAGGGAAATTTTATAAAAAAACATGAAATTATGCTCAGCTGTGAACATAATTTAATCAACATTCATGACAATTATCTGGAGACCTGGGTATGCTTTACGTCAGGCAGCAGCACACATTAAATGCCACTAAACACTGAATTCTTGAAGACATTTTCCAATTCACAAGTAGCAACGTTTAAATTGAAAAAACATTTTTTTCTGCATAAAATATTTTTATTATTCATTGCCAAACTGCATGATATATGTTAACTAAAATCAACATGAGTCTTGGGAGCATGTGTGCAAGGGTTGGGTGGAGACTGTTAAGAATTATATACCTGATTTTCCTTTGCAAATTCGGTCACATTCAATCTGTTCAATGTATCATATATTAAGTTTATTTTACAACGCTAAAGTTAAATATCAGGACTAAACTATACATTAGTCAGTGATGTATTAATTAAGACTTTTGAGTAGAACTACATAATGTGTATATTCCTTTAAATTTTACAAATTACTGCTTCATTTTATTCTCCTGCATATCCTTGGTAATTGGTGTATAACAGTCTCCATAAATGTTTCTTGAATAAATATAAGAAAAAAATAAAATAAAATCAACATGAGACATAGCAATTATCTCTCATAAGGAAAAAAAATACGTCTCTTTTCTAAATGCTTATTTAGCTCTAATTATTAACAATCACATAAATTATGTATATTTCATCTTTTAAAAAGTAGATATTATAGATACCAAACATAGTGTATATCATTATCCTTCTGATTATTCTCTCTTATTATAATATGATATAATCCTTATCCATTATAAAAACATTTGAGATAATTATAAACATGCAGTTGTAAGAAATGAAAGTATGCTTTACTCAGTTATCTCCCATGGTAACATTTCGTAAAGCTATAATGCAATACAAAATCCAAAATGTTTACATTGAAATAGTGAAGATATAGAAGTTTCATCACCACAAGTATCCCTCTGGTTGACCTTTTACAGACATCCCTGCCTCCCCCACTACTCTAACCCTGAATACTACTATTCTCCATTTCTGTAATTTTGTCACATCAAGAATACTCTATGAATGGAATCATACAGTATATAAATCTGAGGGACTGGCTTTTTCACTCAGAATAATACCCTGGATATTCAATCAAGTTGTTGTACTTATCAATGCTTTGTTCGTTTCTATTGCTGAATACTACACAGTGGTATAGATATAACACCGTTTGTTTAACCATTCACACTTTGAAGGGCATCTAGGTTGTTTTCAGATTTTGGCTATTACAAATAAATCTGCTATGAATATTCATGCACATATTTTTGTATGACATAAATTTTTACTTTTCTGGGATAAATTCCCATGAGTGTAATTGTTGGATGGTAGGGTAATTGCATGTTTACTTTGATAAGAAACAACCAGTTTTCCAGAATGGCTATACCCTTTTACATTCCCACCAACAATGTATGAGTGATCCAGTTTCTCTACATCTTTCCTAATACTTGATGTCACTATTTTTTATTTTAGCCATTCTGATAGGTTTGTAGTGAAAACTCCTTGTGTTTTTATTTTGCATTTCTCTAAAGATTAATGATGTTGAACATCTCTTCATGTGCTTATTAACGATCAGTATATTTTCAGTATAGGTGAAATGCCTATTCATATTCTTTGCCCATTTTCCAAAAATTGTATTATTAGTGAGTTTTCAGTATGTTTTATATATTCTAGATACTAACCCTTTGTCACATATGTGGTTTGCAAACATTTTCTCCCAGTTTATAGCTTTCCACTTTATCGTCTTCTCATGGGCTTTTACGGAGAAAAATATTTTAGTTTGATGTCCAATTTATTAATTTTTCCTCTTATGGAATTTTTTATTGGTTAAAAGCAAGAACTATTTGCTTAGCATTGTGTCAATTTTTGCATAAAGTCTGAGCATCCTGGCTGGAATTGCATTAAACCTATAAATCAAGTGGGATAGAACTGACATCTTTACTGTATTGAGTCTTCCAATTCATGAATAGAGTGGATCTCTCTATTTATTTAAATGTCATTTGATTTTGTCATTTTCAGCATACAAGTCCTGAACATGCTCTGTTAGATTTACTTCTAAGTAATTTATTTATTTGGAGAGATTACAAACAATATTAGATTTTAACTTTCAGTTTCCATATTTTCGCTGGTAATATATATAAATACGATTGATTCTTTGTGTGTCGTTCTTATTTACCATGACCTTGCTGAATTCACTTAATACTTCTACAAGCTTTTTTTTTTTTTTTTAAGATTCCTTGTGATTTTCTGGTAGATAATCATGTGATATGAAGATAAGGACAGTTCATTTCTTTCTTTCATTCTATTTGCCTTTCATTTTCTTTACTTGCCTTATTGCACTGGCTGGGACTTCCAACAGTATGATAAATGCTGAGAGTGACATCCTTGTGTTGCTCCCTATTTTAGAGAGAAAGTATTCAATGTTTCATAACTGAAGGTGACATTATATTTTCTATACTGAATGACCTGTGATTTTTTTCCTTTATTCTTTTTAAGAGAGTAGATTACATTAATGAAATTTCAAATGCTCAACCAGCCTTTACATTTGGAATAAATGCCATCTGCTCATGGGTATATTTTTTTGTTATATATTTTGATGGGTTCATTTTATTAATATTTGTTGAAGATTTTTGTGTCTAATTTCAGGAACAGTATTAGTCTGTAGCTTTCTTTAATTGTGATGTGTTTCTAGTTTTTGTATCAGGGTAATGCTGTCCTCATAGAATAAGTTGGAAGGTGTTTTCTCGCCTTCTCCATCTTGGAATAATTTGAGAAAGATTGGTGTTAATTCTTTTTTACATGTTTGGTAGAATTTGCCAGTGAGGCCATTTGGGCCTAAAGATTTCGCCTTGGAAGTTTCCCAATTATTAATTTAATTTCTTTAATAGATGACTACTCATATGATCTATTTCATCTTTGGTGGATTTTGGTAGTTTGGAATTTACGAGAAATGGATCAATTTCTCCTAAGTTGTTGAATTTATGTGTTTATAGTTGTTCATAATACTGCCTTATTTTTCTAATGTCTTAGGTTATCTGTAGTGATGTTGCCATGGGTTACTTGAACATATTTTAGGATTTTAACTGATTTACAGTGTTTTTGAGTCTATCACTTCATACAATTTTCTTAGTTGTTTAAAATGGTAATTCAATATACATACGCAACTTACTGCTTTCCATAGGTATCAATGTTTAATTTGAATGAAATGTATCAATATGTACCTTATGTTTTAAAATGCACTCAGGATTTGTTTTAATCAGGTATGGTGAGACATACAGACACAGAAATGACTGTCATGAAGAAAGAAGTTTTATACTCACATATCCCTAGGAACGGGAGGCATAGCATGCCATGCAGGGACACATGGGGAATCATCAAAATTAGTCATGGGGTGAGGGAATGGCCAAGAGCTTTTACTGTGGTTTTCATGGGAAGGCTAAGCAGGTTTAGGATAGAGGGTATTTTCCTTACGATACATCACAAATTCTAGAAGATGGTGTGGTAAAGTTTTAGGATTTAGAAAGGAGTGAAAGTTGTGGTAAAAAAAAGAAAGTGGATGTACACTGCCACTGGGGATATGAATGTTGAGAATGAGGGATGACCTGGAAGAACAGGTGCTCATATGGTAACAGATACAAAGAAGGATAAATACATACTTATATACTTCCTGATGAAAGAAAGATAGATGGTGGTGATAAGATCTCACACTCGCACTATGGGGATGAGACTTTAGAGATGGAAAAGAACGGATAACTTAGCAAATATACATTACATATAAGGATTTTCTAATGGCTTGAAAATAATCCATCAATTATTCAACATTCTCTAACTACCTAAACATAGGCATATACTTTGCTATATGTAAGCTTAGCATTCTTAAAACTCAGGTCTCATAAATAACAAACTAATGCCAAATGCTGAATTTGCTAACATACTCATGAATTGAGTGCTTGTCTGCAAGACAAATGTCTCAGCGTCTGCATTTTCCTCCTATTAGTTTCTTCCTGATAAGAAGTTTTGATAAAGATTATGGTACCATTTATATTTGATAATAAGATAAATAACACTCAAAGTTGGCATCTTCTGCTGTTATCGAGGGGATAGGGATTTCAGAACATGCCCACTTGCTACAGGAAAAGAAATCAATTAGAGCTACAAGAATTCAGGAAGAATACAAGTGGCAAAAGGTAATGAATGGTTGTGCCTAGTCAAATTGGGGAAATCCTAGAATGGATATTTTCCTAAAATGCATTCACCATATTTCTTTTATGAGTTAACTGAAAAAAACAGAAATCTAATCCTTTCGTAAGATTAAATTTTGACTTGTCCACAGAGCTGGTGACAGTAGAGTTTCGACTGTGTACTCATGTCCTACACATGGAGACCATGACAACTTATATCCATCTGATTTTCCTTTTAGGCTTAAATATAAATAGGGGTGTCAGCTAAAAGAAGAAGAAAAAATAACAATTTCAGTTCAGGTGTAATTGGATTTTTGACATATCAGAGCTCTGATTACATCTGACAGATGCATATTGATTTTCATTTTAAGCTCTTCTTCTCCAACACACTTGGTAATTTCTGGAATTTTTTGCTTTAAATTAAATAAAGGTTTGAAGTGATAGAAGATTTTAATTAACTTCACTGACAATGTAATACCTACTCTGGAATTGGAGTCTGATATTATATTTTTTCATACAAAATAAACATAATGAGAAATATCATATTTATGTAGCATAAAGCAGGAATTTTGTTTTTTAGAATGCACCAAACAGGTCATAAGGTATGGCTTAAAACATGTTCTCACTTGTCAGAGTCTAAGAATTAAAACAAAAATGTGAAGTCTACAAAACTGCATTGTTTCTCATAAGTGACCCAAATGTGCTAAAGCTGTCACCGCCGTTACTCTCTCTCCACACTGTATTTACAGCTTCCATCTCTTGAGGCTCTTGCATAGAAGCTAATGCATTGTATGTTTTTCCATACCCGTGGATTCTGTGCCAGTGATCTTCAATAGTCTTACCCTGATTTCTTCTCTATCTCACACATGTGGATAAATGCCCAATGTTAAGCATGTTTTATGTTTTCCCCAAGACAGGCACTTGATACTTGATCCAAACATAATAAAAACATCATTAGACCAATAAAATGTGAAAGAGTATATTCCATTTACAAAACAAAATTTCACTCTCTAACTAACATCCTGTTGTATTCCAGAACTAGTAGAAAAGTATATAATTGACTTTTCATTTTACTTCTGAGCACTTTTATTCTAATTTTTTCTTTTTTATGCCTTATCTAGCACCTAAAGAAAAAAGGGTTCCATTTTTTAAAGAAAATATTTTAAACTTAACATCAAAATTAGCATAATTGTTCCAAAACAATTATCCTGATCCTATATAGATCAGTTTTTATTAATGTTACCAACATAGAATGATAGAATCTTTGAGTTCTAACTTAATGGTCCTCATTTATAACCTCCCAACGAGTGTAGCAACATATTGTAAGAAGTCTATGCAAGACAGCCCCTCAGCAACCATTTGGACCCATCATCTGATGAGGAGTTCCTATTTCTTATGGTACTCAGTTCCTTCATGAAACAAAATTAGAAGGTTTTTCCTTGTTTGAGCCCCTAGTTCCACTGCTTAGAACTAACCAGTCTCTGGTTGAAGTTCTGCCCTCAGCAGGGATACAGAAAATTAAACTCTTGTCTTCCACACTTGGAGAAACTATTTTTCGAAGCTCATTATAATTTAACCCCTCAAGCACTAGACCCAGTTCTATATGTTTGCCAGTATTTTGCTAGTTATTCAGATTTTCAAGGACTTAACATCCTGACTATCTTGTCTCTGCTGGGTCCTTTACTAGGCGGTCCAAAACCGGTAAGCTCAGCTACGTGTTATATTTCACCTATGATGAATAATTTCCTGGATCTCTAAATACTGTCCTTGAATTTCTAACTCCATGGACTACCTGCCCATTAGGACATCACCACTTATACCTAGATTATAACATGTTGTCTGTTGCTTTATCCTTAATGCAAGATTTTCCAGATTTCCAATTTCACTCTTTCCTAACAGGTATAATTATGTCTGGTTTCTGCAGCACCAGTGTAAATTCAATCAAGAGGTCTAGTTGGAGGTTTTGGCTACAAGTAGAATTGTCTAGCTATTTATCAGGTATTTACTAGCCATTTCCTAAGATATGACAAAGGATCCTTCATCAAGCAATATCCATGCAAAGAAGCAATCTATTTTCTAATATCTTAAAAGATAGCATGTTTAATAGACTCAAATTATCTAGGTATGATCTAATTAGTTCATAGCAATTACCTATATTCTCATACCTGAGAAAAGCAATTTTACTATCATGATTGAGATTTACTTTACATTTGTAGATAATCTTACTACAAAGTATGTTATCAAGAATGAAGGGACTTCTCTGGTGGTGCAGTGGTTAAGAATCTGCCTGCCAATGCAGGGGACACGGGTTCGAGCCCTGGTCCGGGAAGATCCCACATGCCGTGGAGCAACTAAGCCCACAAGCCACAACTACTTAGCCCGCGTGCCACAACTACTGAAGCCCGTGCACCTAGAGCCTGTGCTCAGTAACAAGAGAAGCCACCACAATGAGAAGCCCGCACACCGCAACAAAGAGGAGCCCCCGCTCACCACAACCAGAGAAAGCCCGCACGCAGCAACGAAGACCCAACACAGCCAAAAATAAATAAATAAATAAATAAATTAATTGAAAAAAAAAGAAAGAAGTAAGCCAAACCCAACAATGTGCTCCCAAGCCACACACCACATATTCAATTTATGCTACTGGTGCTTTGAACCCACACGTGAGACATTCTGATCTCCAAAATACTATGTCTTGAAGACCACAGTCAAACATTGTAGAATATTGAGATTAATTATACATTTGGTATTCTAGCATACTGACTTTCTCTTCCTGTTTTTTGTAATACATAAAGTTGCTTAATAGTCTATGGTTTTACGTAAGACATAGATGACATGGACTCCAACAAGACTCTGTCAGCAATTTATTATAGCCATCAGTGCAGGTTAATTCATGCATTCACTTTTTCCCTTCAGTAAGGACTTTTCTAGCCACCTATTCAAAACTGCACCTCCGACACTATGACTGTCTTTAACCCCTTCCCCTGCCTATTTTCTCCCCCCCATCCTATTTGATCATTGTCTGTCTCTTTCCATGAGCATGTAAATCCCAGGAAGGCAGAGATTTTTGTATATTTGGCTCCCTGTGTATCTACAGAACTTAGAACGGGATCTTAGCATATGGTAGTTCTTAATAAATATTAGTACTTAAATGGATTCAGCAAGGAACTGTTCTAGTTGCTGGGGATACTGTAGGAAATGAGACAGAAAATATCTCTCGCATCATGGAACTTAACTTCTAGTGGAGAAAAAGAAGAGAATAAATAGATAACTGCATAATAGATTTCAAGTTAATTATTTAGGGAGAATTAGTGGAGTGTGCTTTCAGAGCAAACTTCTCTAAAGAAGTGATGTTTAGTGGAGGCTTCAAGGATTTGGAGAAAGTTAAACAAGAAGTTGTGTAAGAGTGTTGCAACCAGAAGTGTGAGCAATGTAAAAGCTTAAATAGGAATTGGCTCAGAATGTTGATACAGTCAGTAGCTCAGTGAAGGGTGGGAAAGAGCAGAGAAGGTAAGGTCAGAAAGAAAAGCAGGGACCAGATCATGGGGGGCCTTTCTGACCTCACCTCCTAATGTTAAACTGGAAAACATGGGAAGGTTTTAAACAACATAGTGATACGATCCAATTTTTGTTTTACAAGAAATCGCTCTGTCTTCTGTGTGGAGATTAAGTATGGTGTATACGACTGAAATACAGGAAGCAGTTGCAGTAGTTCGGGTGGTATAGTCTAGGGTGGAGGTGCTAAAAAGTGATCAGAATGAGATATATTTTTATGGCTTTGCTATCAGTATTTACTCATGGGCTGGAAATTTGCAATGAGAAAATAAAAGAAATCAAGTATGACTCCTAGGTTTTTGGAAAGATAAACTGGATAAATAATGGTGCCATTGACTAAGATGAAAAATTATTCGGGGAATAAACTAGCATGGGTGAGGAGACAGGTATATCAAGCATAATATTTAGTAAGAGATACCTATAAGATATCCATGTGAAGATGAAAACATGCAGCTGAAACTCAGGAGGAAGTTTAGAGTTGGAGATATAAATTAAGAGGCCATGTATAGATGGTATACACAGGCTGAAAAAAAAATGTCCAGGAAGATATTATAACTGGGGAAGAGACTGGGATAAGCCCTAAATCAAGCCAAAATCTAGAATTCTGATAGCAGTTAAGAGACAGAAAAGAAGATTTAGAGGAACTGAACAATGACATTGGAGGAAAACTAAAGCCAAGTGAATATAACATTTTAAGGAGAAAAAAAGACAACTACACCAAAGGCTACTGAGAGATAAAGTAAGATAAGGACATAGCACTGACCTACAGATAATGAAACATAAAAGTCGTGATTTCCTAGACAAAGGCAATTTCAGTCAAACTGTCAAGACTAAATCTTCACTGAAGTGAGTTTGAGAATTGGAGAAAAAGAAGTCAAGACATTCTGTACAGCAAAGGAAACCATCAATAAAATGAATGGCAACCTACTGAATGGGAGAAAATATCTGCAAATCATATATCTGATAAGGGATTAATATCCAAAATATATAAAGAATCCATACACTCAATGGCAAAAACAAAAAACAAAAAAATCCCATAAACCCCAAAACAATCTGATCACAAATGGGCAGAATATCTGAATGGATATTTTTCCAAAGAAGACATACAGATGGCTAATAAGTACATGGAAAGATGTTGAACATCACTAATGCAAATCAAAACCACAGTGAGATATAGCCACATGCCTGTTAGAATGGCTATCACCAAAATGATATGAGATAACAAGTGTTGGTGAAAATGTGGACAAAAGGGAACCCAACACAATGTCCTAAGTGCCCACTGATGAATGGATAAAGAAAATGTGGTATATACAATGGAATAGTATTTAGCCATAAAAAGGAATGAAATCTTGCCATTTGCGACAACATGGATGGATCTCAAGGGCATTACACTAGGTGAAATAAGTTAGAGAAAGATAATACAATATTATCTCACTTATATGTGAAGTCTAAAACAAAAACAAAAACAAGCTCATAGATACAGAGAACAGATTGGTGGCTGCCAGAGGGGGGTGGGGGGGCAAAATGGGTGAAGGGGGTCAAAAGGTACAAACTTCTAGTTATATAATAAATAAGTCCTAGGGATGTAATGTACATCATGGTGACTATAGTTAATAGTACTTTACAGTATATTTGAAAGTTGCTAAGAAAGTAGATCTTAAAAGTTCTCATCACAAGAAAAAAGTTTATTTGTAACTATTGTGTGGTGACAGATGTTAACTAGACTTATTGTGGTAATTATTTTGCAGTGTATACAAATATCAAATCATTGTTGTACACCTGTAACTAATATAATTTTATATGTCAATTATATCTCAATTTAAACAAAGAAGTAGAGACAATGAGTATAAACAACTCTTTCTAGGAATTTTACTTCAAATAAGAAGACAAAAATGGATTGGTAGCTGCAGAGGCCAAAAGATCAAGGTGTTCATTTAAAATATATTAATATTATAACATGCTGGTAAGTACTGTGAGAATCTCCAGTCAATGGAAACACCGTAGATATAGGTGAGATGAAAGATAATTGAGAGGTAAGGTTGTTGTATAAATTAGGAGAGGTGGGATCTGGGGATCAAGTGGAGGGGCTGGCTTGTGACAGGAGCACAAACCATTTGGCCCTAGTAATGGGAGTAAAGTCAGAGTTTTTTTTGTTTTGTTTTGTTTTTTTCTTTTTCTTTGTCCTTCAGCGATAATCAGCTATATGTGTGCAAATGTAGAAAGGGCAGAGAGTTAGTGTCTGATGTAGCAGACTAGATCATTTTTCCTGATAACTCTTTATTATAATTATATAATTATAATTTTACTCCTCTTTATTATAATTATATAATCATGGCCATACTTTTATGTTTCCCATGTTAAGGTAGGGAAAATATATCTCCCACTTCCACTGATATTAAACATACATTAATTTGAACAATGGAGTTTGGGTGTAGGTGAAATATGCAAATGAGATCTTAAGAAGTATTTTGTATTTCCACTTGCCCTCTTGTGCCTCTTCCAGCCACAATAAGAACATATTCTAGGTATGTTCCAGAACGAGTAAACCTATCGAGCAGTCCTGAACCTGAGGCACAATCTAAAGAAGAGCTGCCCAGCTGATCAGCAGATCCATGAGCAAGACAAATAAATGTTTCAGGTTATAAGACATTGACATCATGGGGTTGTTTGTTATGCAGTTTTAATGCAGCAATTACTGACTAATTCACCATGGCTGTGGTTCTGCCTAGTGAACAGAAGGAGGAAGATAGACAAAAGAGTTGAAAGCATAAAGAAGGAAGTGACTATAATGACAGACAGAAGGTTCTGACCCTTCACAGAAGTTCTGGCTATAAGTGTTCAATATACGAAAATGCATGTACTTGTCATCACAAAGATCTTATAATGGAATTTGTCCAATGCCTTGTGGAAAATGAAGAACATAATTATTACATATTTCTAAGATGTAAGAGTTTAGTAAAATAAAATTAGGTTAATGTGTTAGAACTTGCTCTTAATCTACCCATGCTGTTATTACTCTTCATGTTTGTTTTTATTGTAAATATTCTACATGATTTTAATGATATGTCAATAACTTTTTTAGGAATCAAAATAGCTGTCTAGCCTTAGAATTCTCCTTGTTCTACTTTTTGTATGGTAACAACCAAACTCAATTTATCATCACAATATCATCCTAAATTTACTTAACATAAAAGACTCACATAATCTTACAGAAATTATAAAACATGCCATAGATTTTTAATAATAAAATTCAAAACTCTTTGGTGTTTGGAATAATTCCAGAGATTATATTATCCAACAGACTTTAAAAAAATTTTACTCAGAAATGCACAACTATAAAAACTAAGACAGTAACATTGGTACAATATGATTAACTAACCTACATACTTAATTCAGATAACATCAATTATTTCACTAATGTTATTTTATATCACAGGATCCAGTCCTAGATTCTACATAACATTTAGATCCCATATCCCCTGAGTCTCCTTCAATTTGTGAGTCAGCCTTTCCTTGTCTTTTATGACCCTGACACTTTTGAAGAGTACTGGTAAGTTGTTTCATAGAATACCCCTCAGTTTGAGTTTCTCTGATGTTTTCTCATGATAAGATTGAGGATATATATTTGGAGGAAAATACCAGAGAGATTATTTTCCCTTCTCAGTGTCCAATAATCAGGGGATACACGGTGTTGATATATTTTATTACTGGTCATATTAATCTTTATTATTTGGTTAAGGTGATATCTGCCAGGTTCTCCAATGTAGACTTAGTATTTCCCCTTTGTTTTTAATAAATACTTTGTGGAACTACTTTGAGATGGTGCAAACATTCCCTTTTTCTTTGAATGTTCACCTTCTAATTTGTTCATCCGTCAGTGGACCTTGTTTGTACCAATTATGTATTTAGTACTTCTTCAAGACCCTAAAACATCCATTTGACTATATTTGTTTGAATCTAAATCTGAGTTTTCTCTTCTGTTCATTTGACCTCTATGCCTGTTTAGCCAGTACAAATTAGTGTAGTTTTTAGGTCCACAAAGGATAATTATTCAAAAGTTTCTCCAGCCTTGTCTGGAGTGCCAGTGAGTTTTTAGGGGGTTAAGCTTCTAAGAGGGTAACACTGTCCCTCTATCTTAAGCCCTTGGGATCTTTCTACTCCTTTATCAGTGCACATTCAGTATCCCAGTTCTCCAAACTTCTTAGCTGAACTCTTCTTACAAGTGTGCCACTGTAGCTTTATCCACAGATAAAACTACTTTGCCTCTAGTATCTCTCTGCAGGTACCCAGTCCTTGTTCAGATTTTGAGCCAACCGATTGCGACTTTAACTCTGATTTTTTTTTTTTAAATTATAACTTTTCCATTTTCCCGTCTTTTCATTGTTGCTATGAGTGTGAACAGTGCTTTTTTCCAATGCTAAACATTTAAACATTGCTGAGCAGACATGCAAATGCCAAGTGACAGATTTTTAAAATGAGAAAACTTAAAAGGTCTAGAAGACGTCTCTTGTCTAATTGGTGGCAGAGTAGAGTTCACAGTAACCATATCAGCAAAACACTATTTATATGAACCTTTTACTGGGTCATTAAAATATTTTATTACAAAGAAACTTTCTCTGAAACATATTTCTCTTAAATGGTATTTATGATAATGGAATTTTGTTTATACAGTGATACCTAAATATGTACTAATTTTTAATCCATTTTGGTCTGTTTCTCTTCTGGAGATACTTATTTTCTGAAGTCATATTAGTAAAAAACTGTTTTAAATGTAGCAGCTTTTATTTCTGGATGAAATGGATTTTAACTGGTAAGAAATTATTTATATATTCTTTTAAGATACTGGTGTTTTATACTTCACTAAATATCCATGAATAATAACTGAGAAAACATGGTTGTTGTCATTAAAACTATTAAATTCTAAAATACAAATCCTTTGAGGATGTAACTTCTAGTGATTATAGCAAAAATTCCAAAATTAGAATAACTTCCATATTAATAATGAAAGCAGTAGCAACAACAATAAAAGCAAAATTATTATCCTATAAATTTGTATATCCTTCTACATGTATAAAATGCTTTGAGACAGAGTTTTGGCTTCACATTTATTATCTAGATTAATGCTGAATTAGAATATTGTCATAAATCATCACTAGTATAACTCATATTGCTTAAAGATATACTTTCTCATTTTGAGGATTATGCATAATACTTTATATAAAAATATAACAACATAAAAAGAAGAAAAAATGTACATTTTTATTCTGGAGAAGGATTTTGGCTTTCATTCACTGGCAATAATATAACTGAGTTGTAACTATGAAATCCTCTCTTGAGAATTTTGTGAAGCCATTATGTGAAAATAAGCATTTAAGGTGAATGGTAAGTGTCAGCATTTAAATATTATAGACTGGTAATATAACAAGAAAAATTAAATGACTTACCAAAAGCACATATAAAACTGTAAGAATTACTGTTTTAAGATGGATTAATATAGTCAGTGATAGAATTGTGTTCTTACTTCCCAAATATCCTACGCTGATGATGGGCTATATTTTATGCAACATCAACATTAATAATTTATACTGCTGGTTTCTATTGTGTCATATTGAGAATAGAGAAAGGGACTAGCCGTATTAGATATAAATACAATGCCACAAAAATCACAATTTTAAAAAAGGTACTGGCTAGTTATAACCAAATTAATTAATGAAGCAACATATAGAATGACCATAAAGAGATCTGGAAGTATGTATTTATGAATATATTATCTTATTAACATATGCATCAATTAATATACTAAAATACTGAATATATTAAAGTTAATATACTCAAATATGCATCACTATATTATAATCATCATAATACATCTTCAAATAAATTAACTTATAAATTATTATTTAGTTATATAAATTTTAATAATTAATATATAATATATAACTTATATATTAATGGTGTTTCCATTCAGTGGGAAAGGGCTGGTTTATTTCACAAATGATACTATCACAACTTGATATCTAGCTAAAGGAAAAAAACAAATGGGAAATTTTGCACACCAAATATAATACAAAGATAAATTCCAGATGAATTACATATTTAAATATATTTTTTAAACTCTACAAGTCTTGCAAAAAAATTTACTAGTCTATTTTCACAATGCTTGAAGGAGAAAATCTTTCTAACCAAGACAGGTGACCCAGGGAATATAAAAGACAGGACTATTTAATCATAAAATTGCAAAAAAACTTATGGGAAAAATGCTACAATCAAACATAATAAACAAATAATAGATTGAAAGAAATATCTCTCAGTGACATATCAAAAATGTTTTTTTTAAATTGAATAGGAGGGAACACTCTCAAATTCATTCTATGAAGCCACCATCACCCTGATACCAAAACCAAAGAAACCACAAAAAAAAAAATTATACACCAATATTTTTGATGACTATAGATGTAAAAATCCTCAACAAAATATTAGCAAAATGAATCCAACAATACATCAAATGGATCATACACCATGATCAAGCTGGATTCATTAGGGGTTGCAAGGATGGTTTGACATACGCAAATCAATCAATGTGATACACCATATCAGCAAAAGAAAAGACAAAAACTACATGCTCATCTCAATAGATGAAGAAAAAGCATTTGACAAAATTCATATTTTTTTATACTGTTAAAATGGCCATATTACCCAAAGCAATCTATAGATTTAATGTGATCCCTATCAAAATACCCATGACTTTTTTTTTTTTTTTTTTTGCTGTACGCGGGCCTCTCACTGCTGTGGCCTCTCCCATTGTGGAGCACAGGCTCCGGACGCGCAGGCTCAGCAGCCACGGCTCACAGGCCCAGCTGCTCCGCGGCACGCGGGATCCTCCCGAACCAGGGCACGAACCCACGTCCCCTGCATCGGCAGACGGACTCTCAACCACTGCACCACCAGGGAAGCCCCCCATGACATTTTTAATAGAACTAGTAGAACAGATAATCCTAAAGTTTATATGGAACAACAAAAGACCCAGAATTGCCAAGGCAATCCGGAGGAAAAGAACAAAGTTGAAGGCATAACCGTTCAGACTTCAGACTATACTACAAAGCTACAGTAATTAAAACAACATAGTATTGGCACAAAAACAGACACATAGATCAATGTAATATCAATAGAACAGAGAGCCCAGAAATAATCCCAATCCACACAACTATGATCAATTAATCTATGACAAAGGAGGCAAGGCCATAGAATAGAGGAAAGACAGTCTATTCAACAACTGGTGTTGGGAAAACTGGAAAGCTACATGTAAATCAATGAAATTAGAACACCCCCTTACATCATATACAAAAATAAACTCAAAATGGTTTAAAGACCTAAATATAAGACATGACACCATAAAACTCCTAGAAGAGAACATAGGCAAAACATTCTCTGACATAAATCATAGCAATATTTTCTTAGATCAGTCACCCAAGGCAAAAGAAATAAAAGTAAAAATAAACTAATGGGGCTTAATCAAACTTAAAAGCATTTGCATTGCAAAGGAACCAATCAACAAAATAAAATGACAACCTATGAAATGGGAGAAAATATTTCCAAATGATGTGACTGACATGGCATTAATCCCTAAAATATACAAACAGTTCATACAACTCAATGTTGAAAAAATAAACAACCCAACCAAAAATTGGGCAGAAGACCTAAACAGACATTTCTCCAAAGAAGACATACAGATGGCCAACAGGCACATGAAAAGATGCTCAACATAGCTAATTATTAAGAAATGCAAATCAGAACCACAATGAGGTATCACCTCACACCTGTCAGAATGGCCATCAATAAAAAGCCTACAAATAATAAATGCTGGAGAGGATGTGGAGAAAAGGGAACCCTCCTACACTGTTGGTGGCAATGTAAATTGGTATAGCCTCTATAGAAACAGTATAGAGGTTCCTTAAAAAAATAAAAATAGAGGTTCCATATGAGCTAGCAATCTCACTGCTGGGCATGCATCTGGAAAAGATACAAACTCTAATTCTAAAAGATACATGCACCCCAATGTTCATAGCAACACTATTTACAATAACCAAGACATGGAAACAACCCAAGTGTCCATCAACAGATGACTGGCTTAAGAAGATGTGGTTTAGGGGGCTTCCCTGGTGGCACAGTGGTTAAGAATCTGCCTGCCAATGCAGGGGACATGGGTTCGAGCCCTGGTCTGGGAAGATCCCACATGCCGCGGAGCAACTGAGCCCGTGAGCCACAACTACTGAGCCTGCGCATCTGGAGCCTGTGCTCTGCAACAGGAGAGGCCGCAACAGTGAGAGGCCCGTGCACCGTGATGAAGAGTTGCTCGCCGCAACTGGAGAAAGCCCTCGCACAGAAACGAAGACCCAAAACAGCCAATAAATAAATAAATAAATAAATAAATAAATAATTTTATTTTAAAAAGAGGAAAAAAAGATGTGGTTTACACACACACACACACACACACACACACACACTAGAATATTACTCATCCATAAAAAAGAAAGAAATATTGCCATTTGAAGCAACATAGATGGATGTAGAGAATATTATACTTAGTGAAGTAAGTCAGACAGAGAAAAACAAATATATGGTGTCACTTATATGTGGAATCTAAAACATAATACAAATGAATCTATATAGAAAACAGAAACAGACTCACAAACATAGAAAAAAAAAAATTATGGTTACCAAAGAAGAAAGGGAGGAGGGGAGGGATAAATTAGGAGTATGCGATTAATGGATACAAACTATTATACATAAAATAGATAAGCAACAAGAATTTACTATATAGCACAAGAAACTATATTCAGTATCTTATGATAACCTATAATGGAAAAATATATATATATAACTGAATCACTTTGCTGGTACAACTGTAACTAACACAATATTGTAAATCAACTGTGCTTCAATTAAAAAGTTTTTAAATTAATGATATGGAAAAGTTTTACAAATTAATGGCAGATGTAAAACAACGCAGTATCATTAAAAATTGGCAAAAGTTATGAAAATACAATTTACAAAAAGTCAAATGTAAACATTAATGTTAGATCTGAAAGTTCTGCTTCCTGGAACCCAATGGACTTCTTAATTAGCCAACTGAATGGCTTCATGTTGACAACAGAGGCATTAATTTTCAAAGAAGGGGATGTTACCTAACATTTATCTATCTGTCTACCTACATATCTATATTTAAATATAGCTAAAATAGAACACTGACATTTTTAAAAGTCACATAAAAATGACACTAACTAAAATTATATCTGATTAGTTTCAATTAGATATAGAAAATTATGTGGAAAAACAAAGGCCTGATGTTTTAAAGAAAAATATAAATAGAGCAACACAGTTAAATGTATCTTCCCTATGTGCTTTTCTGCCAGGAATCTTTATCTAACCAGAAGTAGGATTCCCTAACATTGCAATTACTCTGTGGACAACAATCTAAATTAAGGCTCTAAATATTTTCTTTTAAATTGAAGATAAAATTTAATTATCCCTTACAGAAATTATTTCACGGTATAAAATGTTTTGAATAGTGTGATAATCCTTTTACTATTGCATCATGGAATATCAAGAGTACTAAAGCGATATGATAGTCATTGTATGAGTACTTTTAATTATATTACCCTTTCTCATTAAAATGACTAAAGGTTTTCTACTCTCGAGTAAAATGTTATTTTAAGCAAAGCCTTTTTTGTTATCTGGGAAGCAATAAGAGAAAATATAATAGTGAGCTGTTACACTTAAAATCAGTAATAAAATATTGAGTATAAATGATCATAAAGGTAGCTTATATTATGTGAAAACAAATTGTATATTTTCTGTTGCTCTAATATAACAAAAAGAATGAGATATATTGCTAATACTGTCACTTTTTTTAAAAGGTGATCTAAAGTGGTTTTAAGCATGATTTGTCCATTAGAACACATGCAAAAAACATTTAAAAAATAAAATTTAAATGTTTTTGAAGGCACAAATCTGCTGAACTAGTGAAAATACATAAAATGACATTGATACAAAGATGCACTATCACAGAAATGTCATTTCTTCTTATATGTATAGAGTTATAATTTAAATTATAAATTTAAAATAATTCCAGTAAATATTCTATCAGGTTTTCTCTGGAGGTAGTCAAGTTTATTGTAAGGTTCCTACAGATAAATAAATAGGGAAGAACAGCTAATAAAATCTTAGAATGGAAAAGCAATATGCAAGAGCCATCTTCACCACGTATTAAAGCACATTATAAAGACTCTCTAATTAAAACAGTGTAGTTTTGGCTCTAAAAGACAGATCAGTAGAATAGTAGAGATAACCCAGAAAGGACCCAAGTACATACGGCAGTGTAGTCTATGATAATGTTGGCATGTCAAATCAGTAGGGATAAGATGGGCTTTTAAATAAATCTTGAAGAAATAGATAGCCATTTGGGTAAATTAGGTGGAGAGAAACACCATGTTCTTGGATTGAAAGACTCAATAACTCAGTATTTCTAAGATGCCAGTTGCCCCCAAATCAAAGTATACTTTCAATACAATTCAAAGTCCTCACGGGGGTATGTGTGTGTATCTGTGTTCCTGTGTGTGTTTGGAAATTAACTAGCTGATTTTGAAATTATTATGAAAGTGCAAAGGATCTAGAATAACTAAGAAAATCTTGAAGAAGAGGAAAAATTTGAAGGATTTACGTTACTACGTGTTAAGACTTGCCATATAGCTATAGTAAAGACATACGGTATTGCTGCAAAAATATATGAATAGACAACTAGAAATGAACAGAGTACAGAAAGAGACTCATACACATTCTGCCAGTGGATTTAGGAGAAAAGCGTCACTGCAATTTAAGGACGGAAAGGATGGCTTTTTCTTTAAATGGTGCTAGGACAATTAGGTATACATAATGAATAAAATGAACCTTGACTCTGATATCTTATCATATTTTAAATTATTGATATAAGTATCAGGAAAAGTGAATAATGCTTCAAGTAAAAAGAGGAATATATCTTCATGACTTTATGTCCCAAGCTATCAAGATTATTGCCAGTATACAGTACCTAGATACCAGCTTTCTGGGAGAATTGCCTTCAGCTGAAGACAGTCACCTGACCAAGGTTAAACTCCTTTCCAGGATTAGACTACATTTCATGATGGATTGATGGGATGGGGGGTGGGAGGGTTGTGAGTGAGGAAATGAGATATAAAATTCTGGCTTCCTCATCCCAAATTGGGGAAACTCTGAAGAACTATCCTAGTTTCGGTGCTTGCCAGGGTGTGAAATGACACCTTTGTCCCCACCTCCCTCTGTTAAGCTTTGCTTCATCCTCTTCTTCCCCCAGTGCTGTGGGTCCTCATACACTTCTCCCTAATACAATTCCTGCATGCTAACCTCCTTGTCAGAGACTGCTTCCCAGGAAAACCTTTTTGGCAACAGTGACATTTAAGATACTTCTGAGTGAAAGCTGGACAGATATTTAAAATTTTTATTTTATTATTTACTGATTGACGTTTTAAAGCTGTCTTCTATTTATAACAGTATTTTGTAGTTGAGTAAGAGCCCAAGCCCTACATTCAAACACAAGCTCCAGCACATACTGTGGGTGTGATCTTGGATATAACTCCTGCACGTCTCAGTATACTCATCTCTAACATAGGGTTATTAATAGAATCTATCTCATAGGGTTGTTGTGAAGACTAAATGAATTAATATTTGTAAAGTGCTTAAAATAGTTCCTGGAACAGAGTACATTGCTACTGCTCATGACAAGTGACACTGCTTTCTACTAAAATACAATTAGGTAAATTATTATATAGGTAATACAAGGGAATGCCAAAATTTGTGAAAGTGGTATATGAATTTACTGATTTTTTAAAATTAAAATGTTGAATGAATAGAATACGTAAAGGATTAGGGATATCGAAAGGAAGAACAAGGTTGCATTATTTTTAAAATATAGTTATAGATATCTACAAAGTTGGATACTCTTAAAATATAGATATAAATACAGAAATAGATATCTACTGTCCTGTAAGATATCCTTTTCTAGAAAAGGTATTCACCAAGGTAACAAGACTGTTTCATCAACGAGTAGTTGATGAAAATTAAAATCATTTGTCTCATAACTGTTTCACCTAAAAAACAAATGGATTTCAGAAGAAAAATAACTGCTATTTATTTCTTTGCTCATTTTTCAGAAATATATTTCCTGGCATGTACTGGCAGTGTACTAGGTCTTGTTTCATCTAAAACTGAAGAAAATCAGGAATCCATCTTTGGGTTTACCTATTTTCACCTATACAAGTAATACTAATAAACAATACTTGTATATACCTTTAGTGTTTAGACATTTCTTCACATGCACAACTGTGTTTGTTCTTCAGAAAATATCCTATTAGGTAAAACTGATTTTCATTCTTTCTGATGTCCAAAACAGGGTCTAGAAAGTACAGAAACCAGCTCAAGCTAACACAGCTTTTCCACATCACAGTCAAAACCAGAACACAGATTCTCACACTGCAAGTCTAATGCCCTATCCCTGCAGCTTGACTCCTTTACTAAAGTCCTATGTCTAATTTTATACATATATAGATTTGTAAACTAGTACCTTACTCCCTAGCGCTACACTATGATATATAATAATGCTAATCCACTGCCCCCATTTTTTTAAAACTATCACAGTCAGAGGACCCAGGAAAATGTTTCAGCTAAGACTGTTTTCTCAAGAGTTTAATCTTGATTTTGCTTCGGTGACATTTGATTACTTCCTAGTAAAAGAGAAAAGGAACACTGCAACTCTTATACATGTATCACCGTTGCAGAAGGATGGCTTATGAGATCACAATTCACCTATACTCTTGTCTCATTTTTGGTTACTCGACCTAATTAGATGTGTACACAAGAATGAGCTTCAAACTGAAAACCTGGCAGGTTAAGATTCTTTGCTGACAGGAAGACCCTTTTTTTAATTTTTTTTTTTAACTCCTGTCTAGTTTCTGTCACCAGTTTTGAAAGAAAGATAATGAAAAGAACAGTGAAACTACTAAAAACAAAATGAAGTATAGCCCAGAACTCATTCTAAGGAAGAAAAATTCTAGGAAAACAAAAATGTTTCCTTGGAGGAATGAAATGGACGTGAACATCTTTTTCCAATGTAAAAAAAAAAGTGTCAATGGCTAGAGTTCTTGTCTTGGTATGTATGTATGTATGTATGTATTTATGTATGTATCTATCCATCCATCCATCTATCCATCTATCGTTCCATCAACCCACCCACCCACCCATCCAATTTTATTAAGGGATTTCAGCAATGCAAAGGAACTTAAAATTTCAGAAAGAAGTTAATATGAGGAGTATTTGCAGAAATTATTTTTATCCATGTCCTTTTGTCATATATAGAACAAAATGTTGGTAAAGTCAGGCTGTGATTGGGATGATGCATAGGCTAGCTTACCATGGACTGAAGCAGCAGCATTCACATTTGAGGAATATATACTAGTCTTACCAGCTATCACTTGGTTTCCCTTTAATGCCTAGCACTTAACTGAATTGAACTGAACGCACTGTCACATTACTTGGCAAACTGGACGATACAAGTTTAGAACCTCTCCACTCAATCAATTCATCTGAGATCATGTAGATGTAGAAAGACTTAGTTTTAAGGATACAAATGCTTTATATGGTATATGAGATTTTCCCTAGAAGCAATTTTTACAATATGGTCAATGAATCCCAAAGTCTCTAAAAATGCCAATAGCAGTGTAAGAAACAGAGATCCCATTTCCGTTGTACCCTTACTGTTTATGCTCCCCAAATCATCAGGGATATCCATAACACTAATATAATACCATATAAGAATACCAGAGCAAATAACAAATTTCTTGAAAATAAACAAACCCCTTTGGAGATTTTATTATATGAGCAGCAGAGACTATATTTGGAACTGTCAACCCACTGCACAGTCAGGGTGGTCCATTGCTAGTTGAAAAATCTAGCAAAGACGGCATTAAATTTGAAAAACATTTGAAGACAGCAAGAACAATATAAATTATAATTAAGAAAGTACGCTTAGGGACTTCCCTGATGGTCCAGTGGCTAAGACTCTACTCTCCCAATGTAGGGGGCCTGGGTTCGATCCCTAGTCAGGGAACTAGATCCCACATGCCACAACTAAGAGTTCACATGCCTCAACTAAAGATCCTGCATGCTGCAACTAATGATCCCACATGCTGCAACTAAAGACTCTGCATGCTGCAACTAAAGATTCCGCATGCCGTAACTAAAGATCCGGCACGCCACGATGAAGACCCCGCACACGGCAATGAAGATCCCACATGCTGAACTAAGACCCGGTGCAGCCAAATAAATAAATAAATATTTAAAAATAAATAAATATCTATGTACCAAACAGCATTGCCTTAAAATATACAAAGCAAAATTTTAAAAAGAGAAAGTACATTTATAATTTTTCAAATCTGAAGATTTTAAAATGGAACACAATGTTGGTCTCTGTGTTGCACAGAAATTACATTATATATAATTGCTAACTGGATTATTTAGTTAGTTTTTAATTTGAAAATATCTTAAAAATTACTTGCAGCAGAATAAAGAACCAGGAATTTAAAAAGAAACAAACAAAAAATAAGCAGTCATTTCAATATATAAGTAGTCCAAAATTAGTAAACAAAGATGAAAATTTTATAAACTAATACAATAAGATAGTTGACTTTGGTAAAAGAAACAATAATTTCCATAATTCCCATACTCTATGTTTACAGTGGATGATTCCCTGCCATTTTATTAATTTATTTACCTTTTGACCACCTTTACCCATTATTTGTATTATTTAAATAAAAGAACTGCCACTGGAAACTTTATGTTTTTTTCATGGAAAAACGAACTTTATTAATATTTATAAATACTGTGCTCAAAAATATTGAGGAAGGGCTTCCGGGAAGATGGAGGAAGAGTAACACGTGGAGGTCACCATCCTCCCCACAAATAGGTCAAAAATACATCTACATGTGGAACAACTTCTACAGAACACCTACTGAACGCTGGCAGAAGACCTCAGACCTCCCAAAACGCAAGAAACCCCCCACGCACCTGGGTAGGGCAAAAGAAAAAACAATAAACAGAGACAAAAGAATAGGGACGGGACCTGCACCACTGGGAGGGAGCCATGAAGGAAGAAAGGTTTCCACACACTAGGAAGTCCCTTCGCGGGCAGAGACTGCGGGTGGCAGAGGGGGAAAGCTTCGGTGCCGCAGGGGAGAGCGCAGCAACAGGGGTGCCAACCAGCACTCATCAGCCCGAGAGGCTTGTCTGCTCACCTGCTGGGGCGGGCAGGGGCTGGAAGCTGAGGCTCAGGCTTCGGTCGGAACGCAGGGAGAGGACTGGGGTTAGTGGCATGAACACAGCCTGCAGGGGGTTAGTGCGCCACGGCTAGCCAGGAGGGAGTCCGGGAAAAAGTCTGGACCTGCCAAAGAGGCAAGAGACTTTTTCTATCTCCTTGTTTCCTGGTGCGCGAGGAGAGGGGATTAAGAGCGCTGCTTAAAAGAGCTCCAGAGACGGGCGCGAGCCGCGGCTAAAAGCGCGGACCCCAGAGACGGACAAGAGACGCTAAGGCTGCTGCTGCCGCCACCAAGAAGTCTGTGTGCGAGCACAGGTCACTATCCACACCCCACTTCCGGTGAGCCTCTGCAGCCTGCCACTGCCAGGGTCCCGGGATACAGGGTCAACTCCTCCAGGAGAACGCATGGCGCCCCTCAGGCTGGTTCAACGTCACGCCGGCCTCTGCCGCCGCAGGCCTGCCCTGCATGCCGTACCCCTCCCTCCCCCCCGTTCTGAGTGAGCCAGAGCCCCCGATTCAGCGGCTCCTTTAACCCCGTCCTGTCTGAGCGAAGAACAGACGCCCTCCAGCGACCTACATGCAGAGGCGGGGCCAAATCCAAAGCTGAGCCCCTGTGAGCTGTGAGAACAAAGAAGAGAAGGGGAAATCTCTCCCAGCAGCCTCAGAAGCAGCGGATTAAAGCTCCACATTCAACCTGACATACCCTGCATCTGTGGAATACATGAATAGACAATGAATCATCCCAAATTGAGGAGGTGGACTTCGAGAGCAATATTTATGATTTTTTCCCCTTTTCCTCTTTTTGTGAGTGTGTATGTGTATGCTTCTGTGTGAGATTTTGTCTGTATAGCTTTGCTTCCACCATTTGTCCTAGGGTTCTATCCGTCCGTTTTATTTTTGTTGTTTGAATTTTTTTCCTTTTTTGTCTTAATAATTATATATTTATTTTAATAACTTTATTATATTTTATCTTACTTTATTTTATTTTACTTTATCTCCTTTCTTTTTTTCCTTCCTTGCCTCCTTTCTTCCTACCTCCCTCCCTCCTCCTTCTTTCTTTCTTTCCTTCCTTCCTTCCTTCCTTCCTTTCTTTCTTTCTCTCTTTCTCCTTCTACTAATTCTTTCTTTCTACTTTTTCTCCCTTTTATTCTGAGCCGTGTGGATGAAAGGCTCTTGGTGCAACAACCAGGAGTCAGTGCTGTGCCTCTGAGGTGGGAGAGCCAACTTCAGGACACTGGTCCAAAAGAGACCTCCCAGATCCACATAATATCAAATGGCGAAAATCTCCCAGAGATCTCCATCTCAACGTCAGCACCCAACTTCACTCAACAACCAGCAAGCTACAGTGCTGGACATCCTATGCCAAACAACTAGCAAGACAGGAACACAGCCCCACTCATTAGCAGAGAGGCTGCCTAAAATCATAATAAGTCCACAGACACCCCAAAACACACCACCAGACGTGGACCTGCCCACCAGAAAGACAAGATCCAGCCTCATCCACCAGAACACAGGCACTAGTCCCCTCCACCAGAAAGCCTACACAACCCACTGAACCAACCTTAGCCACTGGGGACAGACACCAAAACAACGGGAACTACGAACCTGCAGCCTGAAAAAAGGAGACCCCAAACACAGTAAGATAAGCAAAATGAGAAGACAGAAAAACACACAGCCGATGAAGGAGCAAGATAAAAACCCACCAGACCTAACAAATGAAGAGGAAATAGGCAGTCTACCTGAAAAAGAATTCAGAATAATGATAGTAAAGATGATCCAAAATCTTGGAAACAAAATGCAAGAAACATTTAACAAGGACCTAGAAGAACTAAAGATGAAACAAACAACGATGAACAACACAATAAATGAAATGAAAAACACTCTAGATGGGATCAATAGCAGAATAACTGAGGTAGAAGAATGGATAAGTGACCTGGAAGATAAAATAGTGGAAATAACTACTGTAGAGCAGAATAAAGAAAAAAGAATGAAAAGAACTGAGGACAGTCTCAGAGACCTCTGGGACAACATCAAACACACCAACATTCCAATTATAGGACTTTCAGAAGAAAAAGAGAAAAAGAAAGGGACTGAGAAAATATTTGAAGAGATTATAGTTGAAAACTTCCCTAATATGGGAAAGGGAATAGTTAATCAAGTCCAGGAAGCACAGAGAGTCCCATACAGGATATATCCAAGGAGAAATACACCAAGACACATATCAAGCAAACTGTCCAAAATTAAATACAAAGAAAACATATTAAAAGCAGCAAGGGAACAACAACAAATAACACAGAAGGGAATCCCCATAAGGTTAACAGCTGATCTTTCAGCAGAAACTCTGCAAGCCAGAAGGGACTGGCAGGACATATTTAAAGTGATGAAGGAGAAAAACCTGCAACCAAGATTACTCTACCCAGCAAGGATCTCATTCAGATTTGATGGAGAAATTAAAACCTTTACAGACAAGCAAAAGCTGAGAGAGTTCAGCACCACCAAACCAGCTTTACAACAAATACTAAAGGAACTTCTCTAGGCAAGAAACACAAGAGAAGGAAAAGACCTACAATAACGAGCCCAAAACAATTAAGAAAATGGGAATAGGAACATACATATTGATAATTACCTTAAATATAAATGGACTAAATGCTCCCACCAAAAGACACAGACTGGCTAAATGGATACAAAAACAAGACCCATATATTTGCTGTCTACAAGAGACCCACTTCAGACCTAGAGACACATACAGACTGAAAGGGAGGGGATGGAAAAAGATATTTCATGCAAATGGAAACCAAAAGAAAGCTGGAGTAGCAATTCTCATATCAGACAAAATAGACTTTAAAATAAAGACTATATTAGAAGAGACAAAGAGAGGACACTACATAATGATCAAGGGATTGATCCAAGAAGATATAACAATTGTAAATATTTATGCACCCAACATAGGAGCACCTCAATACATAAGGCAAATACTAACAGCCATAAAAGGGGAAATCAACAGTAACACATTCATAGTAGGGGACTTTAACACCCCATTTTCACCAATGGACAGATCATCCAAAATGAAAATAAATAAGAAAACACAAGCTTTAAATGACACATTAAACAAGATGGACTTCATTGATATTTATAGGACATTCCATCCAAAAGCAACAGAATACACATTTCTCTCAAGTGCTCATGGAACATTCTCCAGGATAGATCATATCTTGGGTCACAAATCAAGCCTTGGTAAATTTAAGAAAATTGAAATCGTATCAAGTATCTTTTCCGACCACAACGCTACGAGACTAAATATAAATTACAGGAAAAGATCTGTAAAAAATACAAACACGGGGAGGCTAAACAATACACTACTTAATAACGAAGTGATCACTGAAGAAATCAAAAAATACCTAGAAACAAATGACAATGTAGACACGACGACCCAAAATCTATGGGATGCAGCAAAAGCAGTTCTAAGAGGGAAGTTTATAGCAATACAATCCTACCTTAAGAAACAGGAAACATCTTGAATAAACAACCTAACCTTGCACCTAAAGCAATTAGAGAAAGAAGAACAAAAAATCCCCAAAGTTAGCAGAAGGAAAGTAATCATAAAAATCAGATCAGAAATAAATGAAAAGGAAATGAAGGAAACGATAGCAAAGATCAATAAAACTAAAAGCTGGTTCTTTGAGAAGATCAACAAAATTGATTAAACAATTAGCCAGACTCATCAAGAAAAAAAGGGAGAAGACTCAAATCAATAGAATTAGAAATGAAAAAGGAGAAGTAACAACTGACACTGCAGAAATAAAAAAGATCATGAGAGATTACTACAAGTAACTCTATGCCAATAAGGTGGACAACCTGGAAGAAATGGAAAAATTCTTAGAAATGCACAACCTGACAAGACTGAATCAGGAAGAAATAGAAAATATGAACAGACCAATCACAAGCACTGAAATTGAAACTGTGATTAAAATCTACCAACAAACAAAAGCCCAGGACCAGAGGGCTTCACAGGCGAATTCCATCAAACATTTAGAGAAGAGCTAACACCTATCCTTCTCAAACTCTTCCAAAATATAGCAGAGGGAGGAACATTCCCAAACTCATTCTACGAGGCCACCATCACCCTGATACCAAAACCAGACAAGGATGTCACAAAGAAAGAAAACTACAGGCCAATATCACTGATGAACATAGATGCAAAAATCCTCAACAAAATACTAGCAAACAGAATCCAACAGCAAATTATACGGATCATACACCATGATCAAGTGGGGTTTATTCCAGGAATGCAAGGATTCTTCAATATACGCAAATCAATCAACGTGATACACCATATTAACAAATTGAAGGCGAACAACCATATGATCATCTCAATAGATGCAGAGAAAGCTTTCGACAAAATTCAACACCCATTTATGATAAAGACCCTGCAGAAAGTAGGCACAGAGGGAACTTTCCTCCGCATAATAAAGGCCATATATGACAAACCCACAGCCAACATCATCCTCAATGCTGAAAAACTGAAAGCATTTCCGCTAAGATCAGGAACAAAACAAGGTTGCCCACTCTCACCACTCTTATTCAACATAGTTTTGGAAGTTTTAGCCACAGCAATCAGAGAAGAAAAGGAAATAAAAGGAATCCAAATTGGAAAAGAAGAAGTAAAGCTGTCACTGTTTGCAGATAACATGATACTATACATAGAGAATCCTAAAGATGCTACCAGAAAACTACTAGAGCTAATCATGAATTTGGTAAAGTAGCAGGATACAAAATTAATGCACAGAAGTCTCTGGCATTCCTATACACTAATGATGAAAAATCTGAAAGTGAAATCAAGAAAACACTCCCATTTACCACTGCAACAAAAAGAATAAAATATCTAGGAATAAACCTACCTAAGGAGATAAAAGACCTGTATGCAGAAAATTATAAGACACTGATGAAAGAAATTTAAGATGATACAAATAGATGGAGAGATATACCATGTTCTTGGATTGGAAGAATCAACATTGTGAAAATGACTCTACTACCCAAAGCAATCTACAGATTCAGTGCTATCCCTATCAAACTACCACTGGTATTTTTCACAGAAGTAGAACAGAAACTTTCACAATTTGTATGGAAACATAAAAGACCCTGAATAGCCAAAGCAATCTTGAGAACGAAATACGGAGCTGGAGGAATCAGGTTCCCTGACTTCAGATTATACTACAAAGCTACAGTAATCAAGACAGTATGGTACTGGCACAAAAACAGAAAGATAGATCAATGGAACACGATAGAAAGCCCATAGATAAACCCACACACATATGGTCACCTTATCTTTGATAAAGGAGGCAGGAATGTACAGTGGAGAAAGGACAGCCTCTTCAATAAGTGGTGCTGGGTAAACTGGACAGGTACATGTAAAAGTATGAGATTAGATCACTCCCTAACACCATACACAAAAATAAGCTCAAAATGGATTAAAGACCTAAATGTAAGGCCAGAAACTATCAAAATCTTAGAGGAAAACACAGGCAGAACACTCTATGACATAAATCACAGCAAGATTCTTTTTGACCCACCTCATAGAGCAAAGCAAATAAAAACAAAAATAAACAAATGGGACCTAATGAAACTTCAAAGCTTTTGCACAGAAAAGGAAACCATAAACAAGACCAAATGACAACCCTCAGAATGGGAGAAAATTTTTGCAAATGAAGCAACTGACAAAGGATTAATCTCCAAAATTGACAAGCAGCTCATGCAGCTCAATAACAAAAAAACAAACAACCCAATCCAAAAATGGGCAGAAGACCTAAATAGACATTTCTCCAAAGAAGATATACAGATGGCCAACAAACACATGAAAGAATGCTCAACATCAGTAATCATTAGAGAAATGCAAATCAAAACTACAATGAGATATCATCTCACACCAGTCAGAATGGCCATCATCAAAAAATCTAGAAACAATAAATGCTGGAGAGGGTGTAGAGAAAAGGGAACCTTCGTGCACTGCTGGTGGGAATGTAAATTGATACAATCACTGTGGAGAACAGTAAGGAGGTTCCTTAAAAAACTACAAATAGAACTACCATGTGGCCCAGCAATCCCACTACTGGGCATATACCCTGAGAAAACATAATTCAAAAAGAGTCATGTACCAAAATGTTCATTGCAGCTCTATTTACAATAGCCCAGAGATGGAAACAACCTAAGAGTCCATCATTGGATGAATGGATAAAGAAGATGTTGCACATACATACAATGGAATATTACTCAGCCATAAAAAGAAACAAAATTGAGCTATTTGTAATGAGGTGGATAGACCTAGGGTCTGTCATACAGAGTGAAGTAAGTCAGAAAGAGAAAGACAAATACCGTATGCTAACACATATATATGGAATTTAAGAAAAATAATGTCATGAAGAACCTAGGGGTAAGACAGGAATAAAGACACAGACCTACTAGAGAATGGACTTGAGGATATGGGGAGGGGGAAGGGGAAGCTGTGACAAAGTGAGAGAGAGGCATGGACATATATACACTACCAAACGTAAGGTAGGTAGCTAGTGGGAAGCAGCCGCATAGCACAGGGAGATCAGCTCGGTGCTTTGTGAACGCCTGGAGGGGTGGGATAGGGAGGGTGGGAGGGAGGGAGACGCAAGAGGGAAGAGATATGGGAATATATGTATATGTATTACTGATTCACTTTGTTATAAAGCAGAAACTAACACACCATTGTAAAGCAATTATACTCCAATGAAGATGTAAAAAAAATATTAAAAATGAGAAAAAAAAATATTGAGGAAATAAGTGGTCATGGATAAGAAGATTAAATATTATAAAGATGTAGTTCTTCCCAAATTTGTCTATAGGTTTAATGTAATTTCAATCAAATGTTTACTGGGACTTTTCAGAACTTGTTAAAAAGCTGTTCTAATTTTTTTTTCCAGAAAGATAAATAGATGATAAAAGGAAGGAAATGATTTAAATGATAATGAGAAAATAGAAATAAAATAAGAAAACATAAACGTGTAGAATTTAAACCGTATGGCACTGGAACAAGACCGGAAATACAGATCTATGTAACAGAGTATAGATGATTGAATATAGGATATCACATTGCAAAAATAAATAACAAGAGAATAATAATTATTATTCAATTAAAAGACTGAAATCTTGCTAATTAATGGGGAATCAAATTAGATTGTAATTACAGAGCAAAAAAGCAAAATCTGGATGAATTAAAGGAGCAAGTGAAAAAGATACCTACCTACCTATAATTCTTTCCCCATTATAAACAAAGGAGAAGAAAAAAAGAAAATAGAGGTGTAGTTTCAATTGATTCACATGTAGAAAGGCTTTTAAAGTGCAGAATCAATGGAAAAAATGAAAAAAAAAGAAAATGTCTCATATATTTAATGGATAAGTAAAATTAAAATATAAGCAGACATATAAATAGTTACTACAAATACAACAAAGTTGTTATTTGGCACTGAGGTGATTTCCAATTTTTGCTGTTATAAATAATTCAATATCAAACATCTTTGTGGATAAATAATCCATCTTTTGATTATTTCTTGAAAAGATCTCACTGGAATTGGAATTACTGGGTCAAAAAGGTGGTAATGTCTATGGTTCTTTATATACATTACACTAAGTGCTTTTCAGAAATTATGTAGTGATTTATACTCCACTAATCAGTGTTTGTTCCAATTTCATCACAGTTTAATTGAAATAGAAAAATTTTTTTTAAAATGGATAAAGAAAACTTAGCTGGCTATCATTTAAATCAAGATCTATTTGAATATTAGTGACTTTGAACATATTTTCTGTCATTCTTTGGCCATCGGTACTTCCTCTTTTGTGAACTGCAGTTCATACTCCTTTTAATACATTGCAAAGAAAGAGAAAACAGAGATGTTGAAATCAGACATATGGTAGTTTGGCTTTGCCAGTAAGCAACTGTTTTGATTTTGTGTAAGTTAATTTTTCTGAATTGCAATCTCCTTGATTCAATAATAATAATAATAACACCTATACAATGGAGTTGTTGTGAGTATCAAATGAAATAAATTAATGAGATTCAGGATGCTAATAAAAATGACTATAGTAAATATAAAAGAAAGTCATGAACTCACTTATATTGGAATGTTAGTAGTAGTTACTGATTTTAGTTATTATTTTTGTAATAATTATAATAATTATAATAATTATAATATATAATTATATATTATATATAATATATAATTATTATTATTTTAAGATAATTTGTATTTTATCGTATGTACAATAATTAGTTTTTTGTAATGGAAAGTATTTTAAGCAAATTCATATTTTGTGAGCCTTAGATTTTTAAGCAAATTCATTATTTCTTATGCCTTAGATTTTTTTTCCTATTCATCAATATGCAGTTGGGATTACTAATACATGTACACCCTATAATACATTTTCAGGGAATTGTCAGCTTTGCAAAGATGGAATTATTTTCATAAGTGTGAGCAGCTTTAGCACACTAGGTTTTTTGTTTTTTGCGGTACGCGGGCCTCTCACTGTTGTGGCCTCTCCCGCTGCGGAGCACCGGCTCCGGACGCGCAGGCTCAGCGGCCATGGCTCACGGGCCCAGCCGCTCCGCGGCATGTGGGATCTTCCCGGACTGGGGCACGAACCCATGTCCACTGCATCGGCAGGTGGACTCTCAACCACTGCGCCCCCAGGGAAGCCTCACACTAGGCATTTTTAATTTTCCAAAATATTCTTTGACTCACACAGTTATGTATTAAGTGGTATGACATTAAACAATTCACCATCTCAGAGATAAGATTTTCTGCAAGTTGTATTCATGTGAAAAGGAATGAAAAAAAAAAGTGAAGATATAATGACTATATGTAAAGGTTACACTATCCATGTTTTTTTATCAACTTACTAAAATTTGTGCCAAAATTTTTAACTTATACATTTAATTTTCATTAAATATTTATTAAGACAACAAGACATATTTCATCATCTCTGAAATGCGATAGCATATAGAATGACAGAATATAAGGCAGAAATCCTGTACCTTTTGTGTGACTCAGACCACTAAGCTTGAAGGCAGAAGTCTCTACGAGGAAGCTGTCCCAGTATGGAGCCAGGACGAGACACTTGTGCTTCCCCTGACCTAATCAAAATATAAAGAGATATTGCACTTCAATGTCACATTCAAGAGGAAAAACATCACTGGAGATTGAAATAGAATCAAAACTTCCTTCTAATGGGAAATTTCTGAGATAATCATTTTCAAAGTACATTTTAAGATGAGATTTAAATGGCATTTTTGAAGAACATATTCAACACTATTAATGATTTTCTCTATAATACTCAAAAAATATTATAAAATCAACTAATAAAGTCTTGGAATTTTAATTTAAACTATTCAAATAAAAGATATTACTGAGAGCCTGTATGACCCTACCACATAAAAATGGATTGTAGTAGTTAATATTTACACATGCGCAAATATACCTTTTGCAATGTTAATAATTTAAACTAATATATGCAAAAATCAATTTTTCAAAACGTGCTTATGGGTTACATAACATGTACTTGCTTTTAGTGCTACCATGTATAAAAAGTAAAAAGCTCTGTCAGCACAGAAATTTTTAATTTTAAATATATTGAACTAGATATCAGCTGATGCCTTGGAAAGGAATGGGAGTGTTACAACTTCTAAGAAGGGAATTTTTGTAACATACAGTAAAATTGTATATATATTTACCATTTTTCCCATCAATACAACTTGTAGAAATATACCTTAAATATACAAAGGCATTATTTGCATAGCAATATTTGTATAGCAAATTATTAGCAATAATGAAAAGATCTATGCACTGGAGACTAGTTGTGTATAAACAATAGTGCAGGAAAAAAACTGAGGTACTAAAAAGTCATAAAAATCTATGAGAAAGATGTCCATTAACTATTTTATTAGGATTCCAGACATATTATTAGGTGAAGTTAGCAAGGTGCAAAAGAAATTATACAGTATCCCACCTTTGTGTAAGATAGAGGATGAAGCAGAACCATGTGTGTACATACGCATTTATTCATATATACTCATTTTTGCAAAACTACACACAGTATGGATAAATCAGAATCAAATGATGATGGTCATCTATATGATTGTTTGAGAAAGTGGTGGATGGTTGAGTTATGGGAATGAGATTTCTTTAAGTAGAACATTTTACATAGCTTTGAGTTTTGAACAATACATGTTTTACAAATTCAAAAATAAATTTAGAAAGTGTGAAAAAGCAAAGCTAAAACTGAATTCAAATTAAAAAGTAAAGAATCAATCTTTATATAAATTGACCACAAAACTATACAGAATAAAGAATTAATTAAAGAATATTTTGGCCATAGTTCTCTGACTGTTATATTGTAGTACAATGTATTCCAGGAAGAAAAATCAACTGCAAAGATAGCTTTAGATTTAGTAGTTTTCAGTTCCTTTTTCCTTTTCTCTCTCTCTCTCTCTCTCTCTCTTTTTCTTGGTAGTTAAGAATATAGTAATTTAGAAAATATAAGGGGTATATAGGTATGATAGAGCAAATGGGTACTGAATTGATGTGTTGGGAGTGAGGTTTTTCACATGGGAGAAGAGAAAGTGAGGTGAATTGAGGAAGAACCCTATGGTGTAGGATCGGAATAGGAGGTATCAGTATGAGATAATTGTTTTTAATAATTATTTTAATAATTATACTTCTTTGTTCTGTCCCCTGAAAGGAACATCCTAGCAGCAATGAGCACATCTAGTGCCCATATCTTGGACACTAAATACCTTGTCTCTGTATAGTAAACCATTGAAAAATGCCGAATTCTAGTTTTTACAGCAAGTTGAGTGCTAGGTGAAACTAGAACATCTTATACTGCCAGAAAGTAACAAAATATTCAAAAACTAATGAAGACAATAAAAAGGACTTAGGAATTGTCTTGTAAAGCGTCCCACTGGCCAAATTTGGGAGTGCCCAAAAGAATAATAATAAAAATCCACAAAAATGAAGTAGCCCCGTTCCTCCTAGGCTCCCCCTCTTACAACTAAAAATTGCCAGACATAATATACAACAGACAAGGATAGGGAGACTCTGAAATATGAAAGAAGAAGGCAGTCTACTTAGGGACCTTGGGACTTGAGGAACGACATTGTGGTGGGTTTCCAGGTTTCCATACTGCCTCTCATATATACTGGACAAGGCACTGAACAAGTCTCCAACCCAGATCAACTAAGAGGGGCAGAAAAATAAAGGGGAGGGGAGCTGATCTTCTATCTCTGGCTTGGTAGAAAGAGGTGGCACTCCAATTCTCTTGCTGGGGTAGCAGGCTGAGGGAAAGCGTAGCTAGCCAGGGTAGAGTTGAAATATTTATATATAACACAGTCCGACAATGTTCTGTCTAAAATAGACTTCTCCAAATTTAATGACATAGGTAGTTTGAAAGAAAAAGGATGATAAAAGATGTACCATGAAAATGTTAATTTTAAAAAACAAAAATGGGGCTTCCCTGGTGGCGCAGTGGTTGAGAGTCTGCCTGCCAATGCAGGGGACACGGGTTCATGCCCCGGTCCGGGAAGATCCCACATGCTGCGGAGCGGGTGCGCCAGTGGGCCATGGCCGCTGGGCCCGCGCGTCTGGCACCTGTGCTCCGCAGCGGGAGGGGGCCGCAGCGGTGAGAGGCCCGCGTACCGCAAAAAAAAAAAAAAAAAAAAAAAAAGGTTACATTACTATCATATAAAGCAAACTTCAGAGAAAAGAAAATTACTAGAGACAAAGAGGGGCAATACATAATTATAAAATATGGATACACCAGGAAGACATATAATACTAATGTGTCTATAACAAATAACAAAGCCTCAACGTACATGAAGCAAAATTCAATAGAGGGGAAAGAATAAATACACCATTATAGTTGTGTGATTTAATATCCCCCTCTCACCAAGTGATAGGTAAAACTACTAGTCAGAAAATCAGCAAGGATACAGAAGACCAAAATAACAAAATTAACTGAGAATTTGAATGACATATGCAAAACACTCCATAGAACAACAGCAGAGTACTTATTTGTTTCAAGTCCTATGGGACATTCACCAAGAGAGACCATATACTGGGTCATAAAACAAACCTCAACAAATTTAAAGTACTCTAAATCATACAGATTGTGTTCTTTCGACCATAAGGGAATCAGTAACAGAAAGAAATAAAAAAGAAAAAGGTCTGGAACTGTCTTTTCCCAGTCTGCTCTGGCACTACTCTTTTCTTTTTTCTTTTTTTTTCCTTTTTGGCTGCATAGTAGGTCATGTGGAACTTCCCCCACCAGGGATAGAACCCATGCCCCCTGCAGTGGAAGCACAGAGTCTTAACCACTGAATCACCAGGGAAGTCCCTCTGGCACTACTCTTTGAATGAATGTCTTTTCAAAAACCATAAAAATTTGCTATAATTCAAAAATGCAGCAAACAATTTCAATAGTCTTCAATGCAAGAAGAAAAAGGAAAAGGAGTAAGAGATTATTATTTTCTATTGATATAATAGCTATGGATTTGTACAAATATTAGCTCTAGTATTTTTAATTGCTCGTTAAGAGCCACAAGTTCCTCCTAGAGATCTGGATACAGAGAAATCCAGAGAAGGAAGAGGTAGGTGTCAAAGTCATTTCTGTTAACATCTGGCTTTGTTTTTGTTTTTCCAAACTCAGGGACATTACTCAGAAATATAATGACAATGACAGAAATCAAGGAGCCTCCCCTGAATAAAGAGTGGGCCATCAAACAGTACACATGCAGTGGTCAAAGAATCATAGAATCACCAGCTAGAAGCAAGCTCAGAGATTACCTGGTACCTCCCCCAGTGTTAGGAGATACAAAAGCCAAAAAAATAAAAGTTCCTTACCCAAGGTCACACAGCTTGTGTCTTCTGAATTTAGATCCCCTCACATTTTTATAAATTAAATGTTCAGTGATTAAATATGATAATGTGATGGGGATTTGAAAACAATAAATGCTGAAATATAAAAGATTAAAAAAATCCATGTATCTGTACTCGTACTTAAAAATAAAAAGAGTTGGGGGGGGAGGAGAGAAGCAGAGAAAAAGCTATTTTCTTTAATTTAAAAATCTCAGCTAATAAAAAATAGCAAGGATAATGGACATAATAATTAATACTGGTAGCATATCTGAAAGGATACTAAAACCATCAAATGAAGGGTTGTAAGGGAAGAGGTTATTCACATTGTCTCAAATTATCTATTAGTTATAAAGGGAAAAGATAATCTTTACAATATAAAGATCTGGCAGACACAACCTTAACCAAGTGATTAACTTAGTATCCCCACTAATGGGACTTTGTGTCTCCGGATGTGTTGCAATGAGAAGTACACGATATGTGATATTCTTACCAAAATGTTTAATCTGAACTGAATAATGAAGAAACCAAGATAAGGTAAATCAAAGTACATCAATGCAGTGTAACATTATGGAGCTGTAAATATATTTAGGTAGTTTTTTATGTCTTAATATATGACTTCCAAGATATGCAATATGAAACAAAGACAAAGAAATTTTTGTACAGAAAAAAAAAAAAAGAAATCCATAACATGCAATATTCTACAAGACAACTGGCCTGGACTCTCCAAAATACCAATATCATAAAAGACAAAACAAGGTAGAAGGGAATTTTTAGATTAAATGAGATGTAAGAGATTGGAAACCAAATGTAACGAATAATCCTTGATTGAATCCCAGACTGGAAAAAAGATAACATTTTTAAAAGTTATAAGGAACATTTTTGGGACAATTGGAGAAGTTTTACTGTGGATATTTAATATTTTAAAAATATTAATGTATCTAGGTTAAATCTTAGTGTATGATAATGGCAGTGCAATTATGTTGGAGAAAGTCCTTTTTCTAAGGCCATACATACTTTAGAGACAAAATTATATGTCTACAGATAGAGATAGGATATAAAGCAAGTTCCCCAAAAGTTAACAATTGATGAAATAGATGAATCTGTATGAAAAATATAGGACTATTCATTGTACTATGCTCTTCTGTAGGTGTGACATTTTTCAAAATAAAAAGTTTTGTTTTGTGGGGAGGGGACTAAAGACTAAATGCAAAAAAAAAATTCCTACAGCTTTAATTAAATGGAAGCACATTTTGTTATCTTTAAAATGAGATTTGTGCAAGTTGAACTACTGGGTCATGGGGGAAACATTATAAATTATAGTTAATTCTCTATGGAAAGGAGATAAGCTTTACTGACATTGAATATATGAGGTGATGATGCTATATGTAAATATTTCACAAGTAAATATGCATACATTGAAGTGAATGCTGAAAAACATTTACTAATTGAGGTGTATGATATTAAAATATATTTCAAGACCATTGTGTAAAGAGCAATATTTCTGAAAGTACTGTCTTCTGACAACCTACACTGGAATAACTTGTGATGGTAGGGTCTTACCCCGGACATAATGAATCAGAATAACTGTGAACCTGAGAATCTAAATTTTGATAAGTTTCCAATTACTGCTTACTGAATTTTGAAAGCTACTAAGTGAGAAAAAAGGAATTCCAAATATTAAGGCTCCCAAACAGTATCTAAAAATAATTAAAGTAATTATAAGCAAGTTGAATCTCAGATTACTTGTCTGAAAAGTGGCTATAACAATAATTTCACATTTACTTTTCCATAGTATGAGTGTTAGCTATTTGTTATGAGCAAACTAAGACAAATAATCCAATGAAACTAAGGTATAAATAGACTGTTATATATTTGACACTCCAACTTTCCTGCCCACCAATCTCAAATCTCCCAGTGATGTTTATTAATTCAAATATTTAAATAGACTATCTGAATTTGGGAGTGATTTTGAGAGCGTGGGACTTTTTCTTACACCTATTTATCTCTCTTATGTATTAAGCTATGCACACCTTGACTGGCAATGTACAATGATCACTACATATTTAACATAAATATTTATTCAACTCTGGAGGTACTTCAGATAAGATTCAGAGGCCTCCAAGGGCAAGATTTTCATAAACTAATTCAAACATGTGAAATCAACTGCACTGGGTATTGCCTCTCCACATCCCGTAAGTGTGATTAACTTATCGTAACTGTGTTATATTGTTTGCTTTATTACTATATTACTAGTGAACACCATGGTCATAATCAACCTGAGTCAACAACAATTCAACAGAGTACCTTGTTTATATTTTATCAACCCTCAGAATGGAAGTTGATATTTGTAAAACTAATATGTTAACTGGTATGCACACCTTTATCCCTGCTGTTATTCTGTTTTGCTCTTCAATAAAACTACTAATGTCTGGAAAAGAATCCACTTATACTTAAACATTTGAATCAAATCACTAATATTGCATTTAAATTTGTATTAAGTAAAAGATCAAATAATCTCAAGACTACAGCTACTTTAACAGAAATAATCAAAACAACTACTCTGCATACATCTATTACTGCTTCATTCATTTATGCAACTTTTAGGTATATAACCTATAGTGATATTTCACAAGTAGAATACCACACAAAATCAAAATACAATGTGTATAAATTTTTGTGTGTATGTATATCCCACACATGAGGTAGCTTTGAAATGTGCATATGACAGTTTTCAGCACAAAACAGATGCTCAATAAACAGTGACTGAATATTCAACTCCTGCTTTATCAATATACATGCCAACACTGAAATACTCATTTAGTTAGAAGCAAATCTATGAGTTAATATAACCCCTGCCATTAGCAAGCATATAAAGTAGCAGGTGTGGAATATGGTTATATGAACAAGGGCACACACATACATATAATAGAGATGGGTCCTTAAATTCTTAATGTATACACTGGGCCCTAATTTCTAATGTTTCAACTCAGATGCTTGCTTCCCATTCACAGCTACCTTCCCTGTTTCCACTTTTACTTCCAGCTAAGTAGGAAGGAAACTTAACAGTAGGGGGCTGGGGTGGAGGGCATAATTACTGACGAGAGAGGACTGTGGGAATTGAGTCCATGGATACCAGTCGCTGAGGAAGGGAAAATGTCCTGGCCGAATAAGGCAGCCAAGATGGGAAATCCAAACATATGTGAGCTAGGGTCTGATGGCAATGTTAAAAAGAGAAAGGAGAGTCCTGAAGAGCTGAAAAAATGTGAAATGAGTGGTAGTCAGGGGCATTTCTTGAGGTCCTTTGATAGGATGCAGGGAGGCCTCTTTCCCTGAGATCCGGGGGGAGGAAGCAAAAAGAAGGGCAAGTGCCTTTCTTTAGAGGCTTATCAGTATGGGGCTTTTATTTTTTTAATTTATTTTATTGAACTATAGTTGATTTACAATGTTGTGTTAATTTCTGCTGTACAGTACAGTGATTCAGTTAGACGTATATATACATTCTTTTCATATTCTTTTCCATTATGGCTTATCACAGGATATTGAATATACTTCCCTGTGCTATACGGTAGGACCTTGTTGTTTATCCATTCTATATATAATAGTTTGCATCTGCTAATCCAGTATGGGGCTTTTAAAGCACCATCTGTAAGCAGACAACTTAGAAAGACAGTGAGGTGGTCCTGGAGAAGATGAGTTCAAGAACCTGTTCCATCACTTACCCACTGCATGGCTTTAGGCAATTTCTAAGCCTCAGGTTCCACATTGAAAAAACTCCAAGAGTCTTTTTGTAAAGATTGGGTATAGTCACATTTATAGAGCTTAAGTGTGGTACATAGTGGATGCATAACAAATCCTAGTTTTCTACGCTATTTGAAAGCTTTTCTGTAGCATTCTGGTCCTCATGGGACTCATTAATGGTGTGCTTTGGACACATCTCTAGTATTCTCCAGGTGTTTAGGCCATCTCCTCTCTAGCCTCCCTATCTCATTACTTTTTTAAGTTGGCATAGATTCAGATATGAATAGATCCCTCAAATATAATATTTTTGATACCTTTCCTTGCATAATGGTCAACTGAAAGAATGTATAGATAACACACAGTAGAATTAAAAGATTAAATAGAATTTAATTAAAGATAATAAATAGATTATTTGAATATCAAAGGGCAATATATCTGAGAGAAGTGATTAAAATGAAAACAGCCAAGATAGCAGAAGAAAAGACGTTAGAGAATTGGGCAATATAAAAGTTTTGATGATGAGTTTACAATTCTAAAAATGTTGCCTTCTGGGAAAAACAGTGACTTTTGAAAGATATCTTCATCTATATATCTTAAATATCTATAAAGTCTGTCTGTCTATCTATCTGAAAGAGAGATGAGGAATGCAGGATCTGAAATACTGTGGGATCTCTCACACGCATCAACTACTCTCTTGGGGCTATATTGAGTCTTCCTATCAACCTCCCTAAGGGGATTCTGTGAATTATGTAGCATCTGCAGGAACATTTACATGTTCTTTTGAAAGACAGCAAGGTATTCCATCGTCCTATCATGAAATAATTTTAAGACATTTACAAATATTTAAATGAGAAGGTATTAATGTAGTACTTTCTCTAATGAGTATATTTGGCATATGTGTTAAATATTTTTATTCTTCTTGTCAGTCATATTTCCTTGTGGCCCTTCAACAATTCAGGTCAAATTATGAGGCCAGGTTGCCAAGAAATATGATTACAAGAAGACGTGTACATGGTGGCTAGAAAAAAAAATAAGTCCACAAAAGAAAGAAGGAGGAGGTTATGACAGAGTGACAGAGAGACTCCATCACCAAGAAAAGGAAAGGAGGAATCTTTTCATAAACTAATGGAGAAAGTGGAAGAGAGAAAGATATCAGAGGTCAGTGTCTTTCTTATTCCCCAGACTCCATGGGTTGAAGGAAGAAGGGGGAGAACCTGAAAGTCTAAACATTCACCCGAGAGAGTGAGTTTACTTAAAAAAGACTGTTTTAAACTACAAGAGACTAATACATTTTTAATTATCAAGCTTACTCTTTTTTCCTGTTACATAGTAGAAAAAAATTTTGACCAATTAAAGAAAATTAAGAAGCCACAAATTATTTCAGTTTATTTTAATGTTAAAATATTGACCCAATATGCTTTTATAACACTCTTATAGCTATGCAGCTGCCTTGAAAATTCCATTCCCTGGAAAGTTCCATTAATCAGCCTTGTGTGTTCCCACACCAGGAATTCTAAGTCCTACAACTGGTACAAAGTTTACAAACACATATTTTCTTGGCGCCTACCTAAATTTGTGTTTTCCAATTCCAGCCAAATACAATACCTTTTCTATTTGAATTTTGTCAGTTCCATCTTCCTTTCCCTCCAGCAGTTATTTCAACCCACTGTGCCACTCTTCAAATCTCTTACTATATCTCCTTTTCTCAGCAGATGAAAATATAAATCCAACTGCTCTTAATTCCAAAGCCCCTCTACTACCTACAATTTATCTACATTCACATTTGTTTTAGCTTACCTCCACCTGTTCAAAAGTAGAAATGCCCCTGCTGTTCATAGCTCTTCCTTCTAACTCAACCCTGATACCAGTCCTCCCAGAGCCTTGGCCCATTGGTTAAACCCTATGTCCTTTATAGCTTTAACTCTTTCTCAACCCTGGCTTCTTCCTTCTGCTTATATATATGCTCAAGTCTCTTCCACATTAAAATACTGACTTCCTTGAGCCTGCAGTCAAGTTTTACTAAACAGCATGTCTCTCCTTCTCATCATAGCCAGAGTATTCATAAGGGAATTTTACATGAGATGACATTATGTTCTTAATTTTTCTTATTTCATACCACAAGCATGAAGAGATGATCAGGAAAGATGAGAACTCTAACAGGTAAATGATAGTGTTCAGCTTCAGCATTAATAAAAAATAGAAAATTTGCAATGATGATAAGATACAATTTTCCCACAATGAGACTGCTGGAAATTAAGGAGAATGATGATACTCAGGGCTTACAAGGTTCAAGAAAATAAGTAGTTATGTCTGTAATATACTCCTAATGGCAGCATGAAGTGCAATAGGATAACCATTCAGGAGAATAAATTGGTTACTTATATAAAAAACCTTAACATATGTGTTCCTTTTAGCCCTGAAATTGAACTTTATAAAATGGATCACTGTAGTTGTAGCAGTAGTTGTAATTTTAGTAAAAGTAGTAAAAATAGTTGAAAAGTTAAAATTATTAATGTTCAACATTACATTTAAAATGTGTTTCAGAAAACTTATAATGAGTTGATTTTTATTTCAGACCCACATTATTTGGTCATTTAATACAAAGTGATCAAACATTTCACACAACTGAATTTAAAAACATGCATCTTCAATATGACACGAAAAAAGGAACAAGCTTGGTTGGAGCCAAAATTTAATCTAAATACGCTATTTATATAGAAAAGGGGCAAAGGAAACAAAATTAGAACACTGGAGTTTTTATAAACTTTGAGGAATAAACATTGGCATATTTGAGTGATATCATAAGAATTGTACAAATTTACTGACTTACATATTCAGCTTTCCAGATAAAATTAGAAGAATTTGACTTGGTATACAGATTCCTAATTTCTGATCCTGGAGTTTAGAGTTGTGATTTTGGCCATGATACTTCATCTCTTACATGTATGCTTTCTCTTTAATAAAATGATGTTGTTGAACTAACAGATCCCTGAAGTGTCCACTACCTCTAAAATGCTTGGACTCTATAATAGAATAAGTGTGATTAATAATTACAAAATGGGCTTCCCTGGTGGCACAGTGGTTAGGAATCCACCTGCCAATGCAGGGGACACGGGTTCAAGCCCTGGCCCGGGCAGATCCCACATGCCGTGGAGCAGCTAAGCCCGTGCACCACAACTACCGAAGCCCGCACACTGTGCTCCACAATAAGAGAAGCCACTGCAATGAGAAGCCCGCACACCGCAATGAAGACCCAACGCAGCCAAAAATTAAAAAAAAATTACAAAATAACACATGTAAAGTAAAAGAAAAACAACTTACCTATTAGTATGATATCGATTAAAACATCTTCTTCGGTGGGATTTTGGAAAGGTATAAGAACAGATGATTGAAGACGAAGGTATGTGGTCATTCTTTCTATTTCTAGAGGCTGGGGGAATAGTCCTATTCCAGAGATGTAGAATATCCATTCTTTAAACTATATAAAGATAAATATCCATAACATATATGTACTAATTACATACTTTTTATTTGTACCACTTAATAAATATAGTACACATAAAAATTTTGGCAGATAAGTTTTTTGTTAATATTTAACATGCACTGTTTTTATCTTTCCTTCCTTTTCCAAATTCCTTTTGATTTTATTGAAAAATCAATGTGTTTTTACACTGAAAAAAAGGCAAAAGGCCAATGTTCAAATATTAAACATATTTCAATACATACAAGGTTACTGATAATAACATAAAAGAGAAAATTTAATGAAAGCCATGCATTTCTGCTCAAGATTTTAAAAAAAATCAATTTGTCTAACAAACTGGGTACTAAATGCTCTATGAAGTTTCCAAAATATTTATCACAGGAAGGCAAAGAAGGTGAGACACAGATTGCAGTCCCATTAAAAAGAAGTGTATACAACTTATTGCCATATTATTTACGCCCATCATCTAGTACAGTGTATGTTTTATCACATGATATGAAAAAATGGCTCAAAAATTATATGAAGAAGATTGAATGTGGCCATTGTTCTTATCTGTGTTTCAAAAGCCTGCAAAGCTCTGTTTGAAAATGTTCCGTTTGTATTCATTTGGAATAAAAGTCCCTTGAGACTCTGTTCTACACTGAACACTTTGCTAATGTTACCGATGAATGACGAGGTCATTAACCAAAAACCAGCGAACAATGTCCTGGTTTATCACCTCTCAAACTACATAGATGTTTCTAAGCTTAAGTTCCAATAAAAAGAGGGAAACTTGCTTTGTTTCCAAAGTAGGATGGGTGGTGACAGGAAATTTATAAAATTCTATCTCAGTAAGTGAGGATGAAAAGGCAAGTTTTACCTGCATATGTCTTCAAATGACTGTATTACTTTTAGTTAGAGAGTCTACAAGCATAAATTCACTATATTTTCACTTATGATGTCTGAACTTGATCACACGTAATTGACTGCCTGGAATCAAATGTCAGGGTTCAATTATAGTAACAACTGTTTTATGTAAATTACTTACTTTTTGGCTATTTTATAAAATAAAGCATGGATGACAGAAATTAGGTTAATTTAAACCACTGGAAATAAGCCAAACTACAAAAACAAGAAGGTCATGTTTTCGTGTTTTGCCAAGTGGCCTGGAATACTGGAGGTTCTAAGTTAAACCATTTCCTACCATTCCTGGACACTAGTATCCAACAATTACCCTGGCATTGCTTACATTATCCACCTGGGTTCACAGAGGGAAATTAAAAAGTACCCCAGGGAACATATGCATTAAAAAAAAGGTAACATTTTTAGTCCATCTTCATCTCAAACTTCTTTGAAAGGAGACAGAGTAAAACAATTAAAGATCCAATCTCAGTGTTTCTGAAAGAAGAAACAAGTGGAGGTAAAAGACAGTAGATCTGGCTTGCACACTGAGTAGAGCTCAAGGGCATTCGAGCTTGCTAAGAATCAAGAGAGTCTGCCATAGACACAGGCTGCAAGGACCATAGACACATGCTGGGTAATAAAATCACTCTGATTTTATCTCTTTTTCCTTTATTTTCACTGTTCTGACCTTTAGATGCAGTGAGTCCCACATCAAGTATAAATGAAATAAATAATGGCAACTATTTGAAAATAAAAATGAAACGACTGAAAACCAAGAGAAAATCTCAGAACATAATGTTTGATATCAGAGAAGGCCTGTTTATCACATTTACTGCTTACTATTGTTCCTCTTATCCTGTTATGCAGTAACAATCTCATTGAGAGATTCTGGTAGCATATTATGAGTTTATGATATTTGCAGTTGTGATGCCCTAACCAAATTAATCTCAGGATTCAAAATCTATACAAACAACTTTAGCCTAAAGTTAGATTTTTTACAATGCAGAGTTCTTCACATGGATACAAACTGGAAACAAACGAAACAAATAATAAACCTTAGCCATTTCCTTAAGTTCAGCAAAGAGTCATATTCAGAAATAGTTAAAACTTATCCTACAAGCACTACCACACTAGATTTTTGAATCAGCTACTCAGTTGTGTGTGTTAGTTCAGATATATTTATCAGTGAAATCAAGAGAGGGACAGAAATCTGTGTGAGTTTTTCCCTAGTGGTTAACCTAATTGCAAACTTTCAGACTTAGAAAAGTAAGCCCTAAAATTTTCTTCTTAAAAATATCTTCTTTAGATGCTTACACATACATAATATATACTGCATTTTCAAAAGTTCATTCAATTAATACTTTGGGATAAACCAGTTTTGCCTGCAAAGAATGTCAACTAGATGAATTAAAAGAAGAGGAAGACCTGAATTATTCAGGGATAGAAAGGAAAAAAAAATTAAAGGCAAAAAAATAAAAAGAAAAGGCAAGAAAAACCACAAAGGTTAGGGCAACACATTGAAAAGGTTGAAGCGGTCTGGACTCAGTAGCTAAAAGAATGAATTACTGACTTAAGTCTAACCAGAGATAAAGCCTTGGAGATTTGCTACAACTTGGAAGGAGAGGCTTAGAGTGACTGAAATCAAGCCCCAGTGTTAAAGTGATTGACAAAAAGGTTTGAGTGGATTACTTACTTGTTTGAGTTCTTTTGTATTTGATAAAGAATTTTGAGTTCAGCCTCTAGGCTAGGATTTTCTAAATCTATTAAGATGGAGAACTGATCACTATCCTGCTGATGTGCCAGACCACCTTGAGTAGATGTAATTTCCACCAGAAATGCAAGCAACTAAGTTATCTCCAAGAATTAAGATGAAAGGCCTGACCCTGCTATGAAGCAATGATTTAAAAGATCAGCTGTGTTAAAATTATTTTTGTGAAAGAAAATCTCTCTACTATACCTGCCCTTCTTTATGAGAAGGATTACTGGTTTGTCTGTTTTCTTTAATATCTTTGAAAGTCAAACATACTTCCATAGTATTGCTTCAGGTCATGTATAAGTCAGTAATCATGTAAAAAATTTATTAGCCTCAAAAACTTTTTTCTAAATTACACATTTTGGGGGAAAAAGAGGGTACTTCAGTTACATACAGGCCTTGCACTGACATAGGAACCCCTGTATTATATTTGATTTCACTCCCTCCCAGATGGCAGGATTTTGTAAGCTCCTTGGTGTCCCATAGGATATAAAGTATATACCTCGATTTACTTTACTCCCGCATCAACACCTGAAGAAGTAAAAAATAATAATAACTGTAAAATTTATGAAAAATTTTCATTGGCAGTAAGAGAGTTATGCCTAGGCATTCTGTCGGTAGCTGTAAGAACAGTCATGAAGACGGGTTGAAGCCAGATGTCCTGGGTTCAGGTCTGAGTTCGACCTCCTACTAGCTGCCTGGTCTTAATTTCTGTGTCTCATATTCCTGATCCATATAATGGGGTTGGCCATACTTCTTCCATAGGACTCTGGACAATGAATTGAAATAATTCTTAGAATGGCATGTAGCAAGTTTAGAGATACTTAAAAAATATTTTTTTAAATTCTTATTATTCAGATGAAAACAGAGTGAAAAAAATAACACAGCACTTGCAAGATTACATTTTATACAGTTTTATATTTAAGTTCATGAAAATTTGAGTAAGAAAATCCAAGTCAGAAAATTAACATAAATGCTAGCAATTTAGCATTTACATTAAAGTCCTTACATTTTAAATCTGGGTGTATATTCTCTTTCAGTCAAGTGATCTAAGGATTTAAAAATGCCTTCTTAAATGCCTGCACATACATAATGCATACTGTATTTTCAAAAGTTCATTTAAATAATAATTTACAATAAATGTGTTTTGCTTGCAAAGATGTCAAGTGGACAAATTAGATTTACTTGTGTATTGACTTTAAAATTTAATTAACTTGTCTTGGTCCAAGAATACTCTATTGTACCTGAGCACAGTGGAAGGTGACAGAAGTCTGATGACCAGCTCCTCCAAGAGCAGAAGGACGAAAGTGAACAGATATGTCTTTGGTGGAGTGAGGTGGTGTGATCAGCTGTGTAAATTAAGAAACAAGAAAGAGAAACAAAAATCAATACTTTTGTTTGAGTCAGCATCTTTGTGTGCTAGGTGTATACCAGGTTGATGTGCATGTGATTAACGTGTTGCCTTATACACATTAACCATTCTCAGTATGCCTGCTTGGGGAATATTGGTGAAACAGCCCATAGTAAACAGTGTTTATTAGTGCTCACACAATGTTCTTCCCCCAGACAATGACCACATCGACCAATAAAAGGAAATCAGGATGAATTTTTTAATCTGAGTTGGAATCCCCAATAATAGAAATGTACATTTTATTTAAAGAACCCATAGCTTATTATCCATCCCAAAATACATGTCAAACCACTGGGAACCTAACTTGCAGTGTTGGCGAGGTCAAAAGAAATGAACTGAGTCTAAGTGCAGATGTAAGACATGCTTCTTTATTGTACAATGAAGTTTTTTCTTTGTCCTATTACATAGACCCTCAAGGTGTGACCTGCTAGAATAACTTGAGTCTGAAATGTATTAATCTGAGTTACCTCTTTAGAGATTGTGAAAGAAGCTAGAAACTCCATCATAATATAATGAAGGCTTGAAGATCTTAAGTAATCAAAAAGCTACACTGTGAATAATGTAATATTTATTATCAACCCTTATAGAATGACAGAATGAGTGGCACATTTGAGAAGTAAGTCAATTATTTTTTCACTAACGTATTTTGCCAGATAACTTTTGAAAAAGGACACTTGCAATTTGGCAAACTCATTCAATCTTTGTAGAATACAGCACTTGCTCTTCAATAAACTCTGAAAACGACCATAAAAAAAATACAAACTTAATTTTAGAACAGAGTTACCTCCTTATTATACATGTGGTTTATCTACAGCAAATATTTTTTATCTCAGGCTGCGTGTCCCTCTGATACTTCATTATCAGTTTTGACATTATCAGTTAATGCATATTTAAGGAGTTCAAATTAATATCAGAATTAACTTTAGCAAAGAAAAAAAACAGAAAAGTTGCAGTTCATATGTTCTTTCAATTTAGCAAATGTGACAAAAATATTTATCTCCCTCCCCCCATACATATATAAAAGAAATCAACCATTTCATTGGAAAAATGTATAATACTATATTAACTTAGATTTTTAACTCTAGTTCTACCACTGACTAATCATGTGGTCTAAATATTTTAGCCTCTCTGGCCTCAAATTCCTTTTCTATAAATATATGTCAGAGGCATGTGGTGAAAACTGAGGTAGTGTATACAACCAAGCAATAACTCAATTCCTTTATTTCCACCTAAAATTTACTGAAAAATGCATCTCCCCTGGTTTCAAGGAAAAAAAGATAAACACGGTTGGATGGAATTTAACTGTAGCAAACCTACTGGTTTAGTGTAATGGGATATATAAATAATATGTTAAACATATCAGCTTTTGAAACTTAAAAACATTTTATTACAAGCAAGTGTCATCAGCAGTACCAATTCCCATGTTTGAGCTTACACTAGATCCTAGTTCAAGAGGGAAAGATATTCTTGCGAAAGTTAGGTAAACTGAAATTTGGACAGGATATTAGATGATGGAGGAGACTAATATGCTCTTAAGAAATATAATCTAAAGTATTTACTGTTAAAATAGCATCTATAATTTACCTTTAAATTGAATAGTAAGAAGTGTAAGAGAGAAAAGAGAGGAAAAAATGTAACGAATTGTTACTATAAGAACCAAGATAGAAGGTATAAGTTTGTGCATTGTATTATTCTTTCCACTTCTGTTATCTTTTTGAAATTTCTCATAATATATAGATGGAGGACAGTAAATTTTTAATATCATTATTTGCCTTGATAATCAATCTATGCTTACTTATTGAAGCATTTACAGGTAATCATCAATATTTAAAAATCCTTACTTATGTAAACATGAATATTACACAACAAAGCCAGGAATAAAGTTATATATACATATCTATATAAAGTATATACATATATATATATAATATACTTTCCATTTATTACCATTACCATTAATGTATGTTCCTATTTGTTCTATAACATATAATAGTATTTTTCTCACCTGTAAATTTATTTTTGAGTTGTTTCCAAATATTAATTGCATATTCTGTGGTCAATAATATTTGATAAGTGTACAAAAGAATGAATGGACTAGAAAACCATGGTTGGAAATGTTAAAGCCGAGACCATCTTTTTCATTATGCAACGTTAAGATGGCATCTGTAATACAATGCATTTGTTTTCCCTTGGACCACAGTTTACATTCTCTGTAAAAGTAGTGATACGAAGGATATGAAAACACCACTAATGAGTAATTTCTGTTAAATGTAAACTATAGCCTGAACATCATATTCTGTTTAATTTATGGAAAATATGGTGTTAAGTAATACAAACATACATGTATATTTTAAAATAATTTTTCCAAGATTGCACTATATACACCAATTTTAGCAATGTAATACTTAGCGATATCTGATTTGACGCATCATGGCAGTTAAGAACTAATTTTATATCATATTAGTTGGCAACCAGTAAGTGACAAGAGACAGGTATTAAAATATAAATAAAGAAATCACATTGTAGATTCGTTAAACAATCATCAAACAGCAAATAGTAAAAGCCTTTTTCTAAATACCATGATTTACTGTGAGGTCCTCTGAAGAAAATAATCTATTGCAATTATCATTTCGAAGTTTACTTGAAAGCAGGGTTTTGGCATTCACTATACATATTTGGTATCGTATGCTTTGGAAATAGAGACAGGGATGCTGAACCTTCAGATCTTGTTTTGCTACTTGGGGGAAGATAAAGTGATTGAGGCCCACTGACTGGCTCTAGTCTCTCCCAGGAATGAAGGAATGAGAAAATGAGGTAGAGAAAAAGAGAGAGAGGCAGAGCTGTCAGCACTGTCTGTGGGGAGGGGGTGATGGGTAGGAACTAAGGAAAAGCTAAAAAGAACTGGCGTCCTGGGACCTGGACACATAGAATAACCATTGAGTCAAATCATATTCCTAAAATGCACCACTTTGGTGGGGACGTTGATAGCTGGGGAGACGCAAGAGGGAGGGTGGGTCTCCTTTGTGGACTCTTCTCACTCCTCTACACTTAAGGGTCAGTGAGGCTTGGGGTTTTCTACTTTTCTATATACACAGATCTCCCCCCATATACTCCCCAAATTTCAGTTATCATTTTGGTGCAAATGATCCCCCAAGTCTTCATTTCTAGCTTAATATTCTACCCTGAATTTCAGAGCCACATAGCCAATTGCCTATGAATATTCCCTGAATTTATGTTCCTTTGAGATACTCTCCAAACTGTACATATCTTAAATCAGTGTTCTTAAAATGTGCTCTTTCTCCAGCTGCAGCAGCAGCAGCAGCAAGAGAACTTTTTAGAAAAGCAAATTCTCTGTGCCCCATATACACTACCAAATGTAAAATAGATAGCTAGTGGGAAGCAGCCGCATAGTGCAGGGAGATCAGCTCGGTGCTTTGTGACCACCTACAGGGGTGGGATAGGGAGGGTGGGAGGGAGACTGAGGCAGGATGTATATAGGAAATCTCTGTACGTTCGGCTTAATTTTGCTGTGAACCTAAACTGCTCTAAACAATTGTCTCTTTAAAAAAAAAAAGACCACTCCAATTAAAATCAGAAAAAAAATCATATTATTGGGAAACTATTGCAAAAACTGGTTACCAAAGCGGTCAGGAATAAAGCACAACCAATTTATTTAGGGTTCAGTGAAAATGAGCATGAATCTAGCATATATAATTTCAAAAATTTACATGAACATGATACTGATTTTCTTGATAAATTAAAATTGGCAATGCATATATTTTAAAATTTTAGCATTTGAAGCCTTATTAATAATTCAATTGCTAATACTCCATGGTGTCCCAAAATCAGAATTGGAAAATGTTCTACTAGTGGTAGATTACTCGGCTTTCTGAATATACTTACCTGTGATCTGTTAATCTCCAGGACAAAATTATCGGGATTACTGTTTGTTGCTTCCAATTCTAAGGTTTCGTGTGTAGGATTATCTAAAGGAATTATCTGAGTGACAAACCTGGAAGGAAGAACAAAGGTAGTAAAGTTGTTCAATGATAAATTTCACAAACTTGTTGACTATTATGGGTTGAACTGCATCCCCCCAAAAGATATAGTAAAGTTCTAACACCCAGTGCCTCAGAATGTGACCTTATTTGGAAACAGGGTCATTGCAGACGTAATTAGTTAAGTTATGGTCACACTGGAGTAGGGTGGCCCTTAATCCAACATGACTGGTGTTCTTATGAGAAGATGATGTGAAGACACATGAGAAGGCCATACGAGAAAGGAGGTAGAGATTGGAATGATACATCTACAACTCAAGGAACACCAAAGATTGCTGGCAAGCACCAGAAGCCAGAAGAGCCAAGGAAGGACTCTCCCTTTTGGGTTTCAGAGGGAGCATGGTCCAGCTGAAACCCTGATTTCAAACTTCTAGCCATTCTAACAAGTGTGAAACAATATCTCAGTGTTTCCATATTGAAAGAGACCCCAACTACACAGAAAAATGTACGAAAATAGAGCCACACCAATGTATATCCTTAAGAATTTTGAGGACATTAGGTACAATTAAAGACCATGAAAACTTCAGAAGAGGAAAAAGACCCACAAGACTAGTTAGAAATACAGTAACTATCAAACATCTTTTAATATTATGCAACTTTAAATTATACACAGTATGACTTAGATAAAAAGTAGTTGTTTTAGAAAAACGTAAAGAACAACAAGAACTTGAAAGAAAAAAAGGCTAGCACTTTTAGGTAAAATGAAAAAAAACATGACTGTAAAATTGGTTGAGCCAAATATTTTCACAACACTGACTTATATTTATTAACAATTGTATATATATATATATATAGTTTATAGTTTTATATATATATTTAGTTTTCACATATTGGTATATATTTAAAACAAGAAAAACTTAAATCTAGAAATAAATTTGTAAATAACTTGTAGCAGACACTGTAGGTGCTCCACCTAGTTTCCTGCCTCCATCCTCCAACTCCCGCATGCTTGCTGTTCATCTTCCACCTGAGACTTTCAGATGATTGCCTTGGGATCCTGAAGTCCTCAGCCCTAGAGCAGAAGTGGCTGGGAGTTTACAGCTCATCCAGAGGAAGCTTATACTGCCTAGTATGGGAGTTCAAAAGCCCAGAATCTTGGCATCGAGACAAGACAAACTCTGAGATGTGATTTATGCTCCAAAGCTCTCCACAGCAACAGATAAAGTCTGGGACTGTACCTGCAATCACATCTTTGCTTAGCTTCTTCCCTTTGCTTATTCTGCTTCCCTTGTTCTCTTACTAATTTTTCCTACTGGGATCACACCTCCTTAATAAATCACTTGCAGTGATGTTTTGGCTCAACATCTGGCACTGGGAGACTTGAACACTCTTTTGGTGTGCTGAGGGAGAGACATTAATGAGAAGGCACTGATTTGCCCACTGGTACACGTACACTTTAAAAGCAGGAAATGTGACTTGATTATCCCTATGCATCAGCGCCAAACTTGACCCCAGAAATGTACTAGGAACTCAATCACCTAAATATAAAGGTCATATTTCAAGGGCATATGGTATTAACCAAATGACCAAGTATTCTCAATTGCCCAATACTTACCCTCTGCTTTGCCTTGACCAAACTTTAGTCAGCTTTCTATCTTTCCCATAGGCCCCTGAATTCTACTTGTCCCCAAGCCTGAGCAAGCACCAAAAAAGTAGAATGTGCCTCCCTTCTGGGCTTCTCTTGGGAATCAACTGACCACAGCAAAACCCTTTTTCCTATCAGTCCCCACCGGTCATTTTCCCTTCCTTGTCCAGCTTTCCCTCCAAAGATTCTGCTTATTTCTGCTTGCTCCTTCTTTAGCCTATAAAAGAAAAAGCTTGCCCGGTTTGATATTGAGTAGCTTGCAGATTTCTGAGAGGGGAATGTTCTCCGAATTGCAATAGTACCCCACCAACTATTTCAATAGTCCCTTTTCCTCCCTTGCAATAATCATTTTGAATAAAAGCCTCTCCTTACTAAGTCCTGACTTGTTTTTCTTTTCACACAAGTTTTCTACACGGTCATTTAAATATCAAACCTCCCTGGAGAAATAAATCAATTACTAAAAACATATTTATGTCTTATTTTAAAATACTAAATGCATTATAACAATATTCTTTTAGATAAACATTTTTTTTCTTCCATGAAATAATTTTATCTATTAAATAGAACTTACTTTCCAAGGTCACAATGTATTTCTGTGTCTTTTAATGTATGCTGACAAAGAAAATCCAAGATTCAGTCTGTGTTCACAAAGCCTCTATAGTCACAATGCAGAGAGGAGACAAGCTCACGTTTCTAATGGTAATCTAGCAAAATAGGGTCTTGTATATACATTATGGTCTTAATTTTCATGCTTCACATTATAAAAATGTTTATCCTTTAAAATTTTACAAATATATTTATTTATTCATCATTCATTAAAATAAGAATTATTCTAACTCTGAAAGAGCATATAAACTAGCAAAAGACATTTTCATGGCGTAATGGAATGCATCGTACACACCAATACTAAGTACAGTCTTTAAAACTATAACAATTGGATATTACTGTTAAAACAAAGAAAGTTGACTATTTTACTATAAACTGAGTTAATCGTGAGCATAGAGGCCATGTGTTTGTGTGTGTGTGTGTGAGAATACACAGTGCAAAGTTTTTCATAATTATGCCATAAGAACACTCGTCATTGCACTGTGAATATATGTGTGTATCTGATTTGCATTTAATTGAGAATATAAGATATAAATGAATTTTTATCATGAAAATTGAAAGTTTAACCCCTAGTCCTTACAGAATCATTTTCATTTGGTGCAACCCAGAAAAATATGGTTAACAAAAAGTGAAGTGAAAGAGAGTATATAGGGGCAATTTAGGAATTATTTAACTTGATATTCTAATAAAAAATATCTTTGCATTAAAGAAAACAATGGTAATTCTAAATTAGTACATTTTACCAATGAATGGTATTAAACAAAGCTAAAACTATGAGCGAGTGTAATCTCAATGATTATACCATGCAAAGAAATAATTTTAAAGGTTAATTTCAAAGGATCAGCAATAAGTATAATGCCACACTCAAACCATACCTTTGTTCTCTATAGCCTGTAGTCGCTGGAGAATACCGTACAACACAGTTGAGAGAATCTAGTGGAAATAGTACAAGTTCCTTGAGTCCACTAATGGCAGCACTCGATAACTGCACATTTAAGTGAATAATTTTCTCTTCTGGATTAAAGAGACGTATTTCAATACAAACACTCTCCTAGAATGACATAAGATATATAAAATTAGCTCTTAGCATCAGCATAGAGTCATTGTCCTATGGAAGCCATAAAACAATGGCCAAATGTATAAAAGTTTATGTTTCTCCTTGACCCACTACTGAATGTACCTCACTCTCTTTTAATCTCTTACATATTTTCTTCGTTTATCCTTGCTAAATGGTGACAATATTTTTTTCAACAACAAACGGTCCAAGAGATCCACCTAGCTAAATGCTAAGGAAACTGCAAAATTACATTTAAAATATATTTGTCTTCAGTACCATTATTATTATGAGGTCTGTCTGTCAATGTTTCTTCTTGCTGTGGTACTCAAACTTATCATCCGTAGAGGTCGCTAAAATATGGGTTACTGGCCCTCTTCCTCAAAGATTCTGATTCAGTACATCTGGGATGGGGCCCGAAAATTTATCTTTCTAAAAAGCTGTGGCTGCTTCTGCTGATTCCAAGGATACACTTTAAGTAGCTCTGTACATTAGTAGCAAATTCTAGAGACAATCTGAACTAAGAGGTCAAATTATGCTGATGACATGACTACCTTCCTGTTTAGATTCCTCCCTTCTGTAAGGTTTCTCCTGTCCTGCCTCATGGGTTACATCCACTCAGCCACGGAAGGCACACTTCACGTTCTAAGACATTTCCTGATTCTCATTCTGATCCATTCTGGCTAATGACTTATATCTTTTTTTTTTTTTTTTTTTTTTTTTGCGGTACGTGGGCCTTTTTTGTGTGTGCTACGCGGGCCTCTCACTGTTGTGGCCTCTCCCGTTGTGGAGCACAGGCTCTGGACGCGCAGGCTCAGTGGCCATGGCTCACGGGCCCAGCCGCTCCGCGGCATGTGGGATCTTCCCGGACCGGGGCACAAACCCATGTCCCTTGCATCGGCAGGTGGACTCTCAACCACTGTGCCACCAGGGAAGCCCACTTATATCTTTTTTCTAAAAATTTTCTTGAAGTATAGTTGATTTACAATGTTGTGTTAATTTCTGCTGTAAAGTAATTCAGTTATACATATATTATTTTTCATATTCTTTTCCGTTATGGTTTATCACAGGATATTGAATATAGTTTCCTGTGCTATACAGTAGGACCTTGTTGTTCATCCATCCTGTATATAGTATTTTGCATCTGCTAATCCCAAACTCCCAATCCATCCCTCTCCCATCCCTCCTACCCTTGGCAACCACAAGTCTGTTCTCTGTGTAGCGACTTATATCTTACCCCATTACAGCCATGATCTCCACTACAGTAAAAGCCATTAGTTGAAGGAAATGTGTCAAAGGTGATTAAATAGACAGGACATATCTCAATCTTAACAAAGACCAATTGTCTATAATGTCTTAACCTAATTAAATGGAGAATGTTGGACATTTTAGTCATAAAGTTTGGTAATGGATGTACTTTGGGACATGGAGCTATTTTGAAATTTATCAAATCACATTAAAGGAGCTGGTGGGGACAGGTGGTGATGGGGAGAGAGTTATTCACACAACGTATCTTCAAAATAGACATTACAGCTTTGTCCATGAACAAGCATTTGCTTGATTACCTCTGTATAAATAAATGAGTGGATAAGTATTATATTTTAGGGGGATGGAAAAAGCATTTAGTGTGGTGAACATCATCTGGCAAGGAAAGATGGAAATCAAGGATATAGACAAGTTTATAATTACTAGATGAGAGAAGATATCATTTACTACAAATCAGATTTAATTATGAATGCAATTGAAAATGGCCATCTACAATAGGAGATACACAAGATCTACAAGAGGAGATATTAGAATCATGGATTCCTAAAATAAATGGCCATTAAATTCCTACAGTAAAATATCCATGCTCATAATTATAAAGAAGGAAAAATAAGATATAACATGTGAAAAACTCATCTACAATAGGAGATACACAAGATCTACAAGAGGAGATATTAGAATCATGGATTCCTAAAATAAATGGCCATAAAATTCCTACAGTAAAATATCCATGCTCATAATTATAAAGAAGGAAAAATAAGATATAACATGTGAAAAACTCAACAGTGGCATTACATCACAAAATTTACTATTTCTTAGGCAACCTGACATATTTTATAAGACTGTTACAGAACACAGACTCCTAGGAAGTTTCTGAGGGTCAAGCAAATCAACAACTAACCCAAAGGAATATGCCATGATAACAAATACCAACCACCATATATTAGCCTAGAAACTTTGCCCAGGTCTTTGGACAGAAAATTGAAATGAGACATTTCAGACTAGATATGTGTCCTGGTCTATTACTCAAATTTCTTCAGAGGAAGTGTCAGTTTAAGACACTGCTATAGCTTCCTTTTTTTTTTTTTTAATTTTTGGCTGCATTGGGTCTTCATTGCTGCGCACGGGCTTTCTCTAGTTGTGGTGAGCAGGGGCTACTCTTTGTTGTGGTGTGCGGGTTTCTCATTGTGGTGGCTTCTCTTGTTGCGGAACACGGGCTCTAGGCACACGGGCTTCAGTAGTTGTGGCACGTGGGCTCAGTGTTGTGGCTCACGGGCTGTAGAGCGCAGGCTCAGTAGTTGTGATGCATGGGCTTTGCTGCTCTGTGGCATGTGGGATCTTCCCGGAGCAGGGCTCAAACCCGTGTCCCCTGCATTGGCAGGCAGATTCTTAACCACTGCGCCACCAAGGAAGTACTATAGCTTCTTCAAAGTAGTAAAAATGCTAAGATCTAAACCACTGATTATCACAGTAATTCATTTTTATATCACCATCAGCTCATATACACATACTACTGAAAAGGAAGTTTCACAAAACAGTCCCTACTCTTACCACATGTGATTTCTATGATCTATTCTATTCTATTCTACTCTATTCTAGTCATCTCTTTAAAAAATAATGCTCATTTTGACCCAGTCACATTCTGAGACGTGTACATTGAAAAACTCTGGTCTAAAAAGGAAAAAAGTACTGGAATATGGAATTGCTTTATGTCTTATCACATGTAAACTATGAATACAAAATAAAACAAAACCACTTTAAAGCTACTGTTTCCTCTGTGAACTACAAGCCATATAACAGAAGCATGCTTTGTGTTACAAATGTGTGATGACATTCTACACAGTTGGCCAAATCTCTTGGGAAATGTGGATGGCAGCTAAGGGGCACCTCTATCACAGCTCCTCCTTGACATATCCATTGCAAGTATCACTACCTGATCATTTCACTCTTATCCAGTAGGACTGGATGCCCCCTCAAAATTCTTCACAGAGCAGCCTTCCAGAGAGCAATCATCAATTGCTTACAAGCACTAAGTACCACTGCAGTCACTGGAGAATCCCTGCAACCAAATTCTCTGGAGTCTTGAAAATAGCAACAGACTCAACAGAAATGAATATTTCATTATACTAAAATGACTGAAGTTTCCAATTAATTGTTCTGTACTCCTACCATGGTAAAATATATGTCAAATTTAACTACAATATTATAAAAAATAATTTCTAACTTTCATTATGGTTTGAATATTATTTTCTTCAAAGTTTAAACAGATAAAAATCCCTAAATGATACCTTTCATATATGGTATTATATAAATAATTTCTACTAAATATCCATCTGCCAAAATAATGTCAAAATTAATTTGGACAAGATTAATTTTCCAACTAGATTTCTTAAGGCCATAAAAATTAGATATTTCTTTAAATATCTGATGCATTCAGTAAGTTAAAGAAAGGAAATTTTTGTCATTCACCATTTTACCAAATGATCAAAATTTGTAAATTTATTCTTGGAACACCTCCTTTGAGTTATCTACGTAATCCAGAAATATATAACTATTTTGAGTAAATAACATACAAAACAAAATGTATAAAAAATTACTCTGCAAGAATGGTTAATAGTCTTGCTGCCTAAGGTATCCTACCACCCCCATTCCATTTTTTGATAAATAAGTTATTCAATAGGAAGTACAAAGTCAGTTAAATTTCTGTGAACACTTGATATATTAAAAAAGTTTGAAATAATGGGCTACTGTATATCTTGCCAATGGCATTTTACTCCACTTTGATGAGTGGATTTTTTTCAGTTTATGTTTAGAATTAAATATAAATCAGTTTTGACTGATTTTTTTTTTGAAAAATAGTAATGACTGTATATGGTGACTTCAAAAGTTGTCTTTCATCTTCACATGGCCTCTTTTAGGTTCAATGATAGAGCGTATTCCTCCATAAGTTGTCTAGTATTTTTCTCTTGATTGTACTTAAGGAATATTTTAGCTAATATAATGACTGTTTAAAGAAACTGCTTCCATTTCTCACAATCCTTTGTAGAGAGACCAAATTGGGTATATTTAATCCTGTGGAATATAGGTAAATATTTTAAAGCATGAGAACATTCATAAGATGCTGAAATTTAGACTACTGAAAAAGTTCAAATACTCAGAGAAGTCTGGAATACTATTTTAAAATATGTACAAACAACTGAACTGAATTCTGTTAAGTTATAAACCTTTTCAAAGGGAATTTGACTATCTGCTCATCTTAAAACAAATATAAAATATTTTCGGCATCTAAATACATATTATATGTTTATTATTTTCTTAAAACAGAAGAAACATTTTGAGAGATTTAAAAACATAAATTAGATCAGGTCATTCCCTTCTTCACACCTCCTAGTGGCTTCTAATTGCACAAGGAATAAAAACTCTCATCTTGCCTTTTGAGGTCCTACAAGATGGTGTCCTATAGACACCTCTGATCGCAAATCATACCTTTACCATTTCTGTCTAAGCTCCAGCCTCACAAGCCTCTTTTCTCTTCCTGGAGTGCCTGGGCTCCTTCCTGGCAGGTCCCTTCCCACCAAGCTGATTTTGTCCCAAGGGCTTATACATTGGTTAGTCTCTCTACCTGGTTGTACTACTTCAGTCTTTGTGTCATCCTCAATGAAACCTTGGACTATTTTCGTTTGTAGAATTATCACTGTCTAAATTCATCTTGTCCATTTATGGTCATGGTAATGGGTTCACCTGGTGAACTAAACTTAGTGGAGTGTAATCTGAAAATGGTTTCTCTCCTCCACTGCTGCTCTCCAAACCAGGCAGGATCTCCCTTTCCCCACCCCTGTTGTTATCTTAGGATGGTTCGCAATGCTAGAGCAGTCTCACTGTCAGATATATAAAGAAATACAAAATCAATCAACACTTTCATCTCACATCCAACAAATACTTTTCCTGATTTCTCTCCCTGGCACACCGTCCCCACTTCCAGGACTATCTACTGATTTTTCAGACTGCCTGTGAAGAAGGTAGACATGATCTGTTCTTTTCAATTCCTTGCTCTGACTTCCTCCCCTCCTGCAATCACTGTGCTAATATGGATCCTTCAGGTTACAGGATGTAGATGGGATGAGAGGTACAAGAACAAAGGCCATTTATTTAATTGATGCTGGGTGATCTTCTCCAGCTGACTTGCTAGGTCCCTCTTTCTTACTCTTTCTAGCATTACCCCCATGTAGACTCTTCTGGGTTCTTCTCACTCTAGTAGAATGTACCTTGAGGCAGATTCTTTTAAAACAGTCCAAGCCCAGTCTCCTTCCACAGAGTAAAATCCATTTTGATCCAGAAGGTCTTATCATGTGTCAGTGGAAGTGTAGCTGCTTTCACTCTAGCCATTTTCCCTTTACATACGGTCCAATCTGTGGGCAGGAACGCACCAAAATCTAATGGGCATTAAACTGTCAGTTTCCACTCCTTAAAGAAAACACCGCCACTCTCTTTGTGTTCTGGCCGTGGCATACACAGGCTAGAAAGTGGATGATAGGCTAAAGATTTCTCATCTCCCTAGACACAGCAGAAATATCATTTCTCCAGCAAAATTCTATGCTCTCCTTCACAATATAAAGATATCATTGGGTAGCAGCTATCCAATCAGAGGTTACATTTCCCAGACCCTCCTACACTCAGGCATAGCTGTGTGACTAGTTCACTCCAATAGTATGTGAGTTGAAGTGATGTGTGCCACTTCTATGTGACTAGCGGGAATTCTCTCCTCTCTTTTCTCTTTCTCCACCCATGTGCAAGAACCTTTGAGTCCCTAAAGGATGATGGATTCACCATATGGGAGGAGTCTGAATCCTGGGATCTCAACATGGAGGGCGCCAGCCACTAACCAGGAACAAATGAACCACACTGTTACAATTATTAAAAATGTTGATTGTGTTAAACCATTGAAATTCTGGAGTTCGTTATATCAGCTAGAGATGCCCTAACTTATACATTTAGTGAGTCCTAATTAAGTGGCATAGCAAAACCTTTCACAGCATGGAGAAAGAATTATCTATAGTTCTCAGGTTTGTATTTTACTTGAAAATCTAAGACAATAGAAAAACTTCACATAGAGTATCCCATTTCAATTTTATTTTTGTTTCCTCTCTTAACGCAACTAAAATATTAGCTCCATGCAAACAGGAGCCTTGTTTGTATTGTTCATCACTTTCCTCAGCATCTAGAATAGTGCCAGGGATACGAGAGACAGTAAATATTCATTAAATAAGAAAATATGCAATTTTTAAGAGGCTTTAATGTTTGTATATAAATCTAGTTGTTAATACGTCTAATATTCTGGATAATCACAACACTGAACTAAATAATACAGCAAAAACACTCATAAAATCTGACTCAGGAGGAGTTTAAAAATATCCAGTTAACTCAGGCTGACCTCTTTCATGAAAGTTATTGGGAAAGAACAGCTGCCTCAGATGGGAGAAAGACACTGGGTTAACTTTATCATTTGGTTGCTGGTTCACACCTTCTCTGAACAGGAATAATTTAATTCACTGAGTATTTCTACCGAAAACTTCATCAATTCCTATTCTTAATGGGTCAAAGAAAATGAAGATTATTATTATTTTTGCCCATAAAAGCCTAATTGAGTCAATGACAATTCAATATGCACTAGCAGGAAGTATTTTTCACCATATCCTCTCCTAGAAGATAATCATGAGTTCATTATAAAAGGATTATTTCTGAGGTCCAAAACCACAATAATATTAATTTAAATAAGGCATATTATTGAGGAATTTTAATTTTATTCAACTTGAAAACATTATCAAGTCAATAAATAAATTGTACCAAAGGGGATTTTGAAGTGTACCATGTAATTCAGAAGAAGTGATAACTATAGTCTGTCCTAGTAATTTTTCTAAATTGAAAAGTCAGTGCAAGCAGTTCAGGACTCAGAGGAATCAGGTAGACAGCTGTGAACTACAAGCACCATTGTCATGCCTCTGCTACTGCCATCTACATATCACTGTGTCTATGGAAGTCATGCCTCACATCCCCCCTCACCAACTCCAGTCCTTTGCCATCCAATCTGAGTCATACAGATTGCAGAGGTGCAATCAAAGTGGGAGATAATTCCAGACTGGGAGTGATGTGGGGTGAGGATGCACTGATAGGCACTGAGGAGTTGTGAAAAAGCCAGAAACTCCTGCAGAGTCTATAGGTTTGTTCACGTGTATTCAGACATTTCCCACAACCTTGAAGGGGGAAAAACTATAAAAAGCAGTGACAAATAGAAATATGTCTAATTACAGGGACAAATACCTAGGAAGTACCCTCCTGCTTAGCCTGTTTAATATAGGCTCTCTCTGTCTCAAGATATAGATATAAAGGGGACCTTCAAGACGGCAGAGGAGTAGGACATGGAGATAACCTTCCTCCCCACAAATACATCAGAAATACATCTACATGTGAAACAACTCCTACAGAACACCTACTGAACGCAGGCAGAAGACCTCAGACTTCCCAAAAGGCAAGAAACTCCCCACGTACTGGGTAGGGCAAAAGAAAAAAGAAAAAACAGAGACAAAAGAAAAGGGATGGGACCTGCACCACTGGGAGGGAGCTGTGAAGGAGAAAAGCTTTCCACACACACTAGGAAGCCCCTTCGCGGGCGGAGACTGCGGGGGGCGGAGGGGGGAAGCTTCGGAGCCGCGGAGGAGAGCACAGCAACAGGGGTGCAGAGGGCAAAGCGGAGAGATTCCCGCACAGAGGATAGGTGCTGACCAGCACTCACCAGCCCAAGAGGCTTGTCTGCTCACCCACCGGGGCGGGCAGGGGCTGGGAGCTGAGGCTCTGGCTTCGGTCGGATCCCAGGGAGAGGACTGGGGTTGGCGGCGTGAACACAGCCTGAAGGGGTTAGTGCACCACAGCTAGCTGGGAGGGAGTCCGGGAAAAAGTCTGGAGCTGCCGAAGAGGCAAGAGACCATTGTTTCTGGGTGTGTGAGGAGACGGGATTCCTTCCTCGTGTGCCCACAGAAGGCAGAGCACCACCTAAACAAGCTCCAGAGATGGGCACAAGCTGCGGCTATCAGCTCAGACCCTAGAGACTGGCATGAACCACTAAGGCTGCTACCGCTGCCACCAAGAATCCAGTTTGCAAGCACAGGTCACAACCCACACCCTTCCCAGGAGCCTGTGCAGCCAGCCACTGCCAGGGTCCCGTGATCCAGGGACAACTTCCCTGGGAGAACACACAGTGCTCCTCAGGCTGTGGCAACATCACGCTGCCCTCTGACGCTGCAGGCTTGCCCCGCACTCCAATTATGACTACCGTAGCCTTCCCTCTCCCCAGCCTCTGAGCAACAGAGCCCTAATCAGCTGCTGCTTTAACCGCCTCCTGTCTGGGTGGGGAGAAGATGCCCTCAAGGCGACCTACACGCAAAGGCAGGGCCAAATCCAAAGCTGAATCCCAGGAGCTGTGCGAACAAAGAAGAGAAAGGGAAATCTCTCCCAGCAGCCTCAGGAGCAGAAGATTAAATCTCCACAATCAACTTGATGAACCCTGAGGAATACCTGAATAGACAACGAATGTTCTGAATAGACAACGAATGTTCCCAAAATTGAGGTGGTGGACTTGGGGGCAACTGTAGACTTGGGGTTTGTTGCCTGTGACTGATTTGTTTCTGATTTTTATCTTTATCTTAGTTTAGGTTTTAGTGCTTGTTATCACTGGTGGATTTCTTTATTGGTTTAGTTGCTCTCCTTTTTTTTACTTTGTTATTTTTGAATTTCATTATTATTTTTAAAATTTTATTATTAAATTTTTTTTGATTTTTTTTTTCCTTTTCTTCTGTGCCATGTGGCTGACAGGGTCTTGGTGCTCCAGCCAGGTGTCAAGCCTGAGCCTCTGAGGTGGGAGAGCTGAGTCCAGGACGCTAACCACCAGAGACCTCCCAGCCCCACATAGTATCAATCGGCGAGAGCTCTCCCAGAGATCTCCATCTCAACACTGAGACTCAGCTCCAGCCAACAGCCAGCAAGCTCAAGTGCTGGACGCTCATTGCCAAACAACTAGCAAGACAGGAACACAAACCCACCCATTAGCAGAGAGGCTGCCTAAAATCATAATAAGTTCACAGACACCCCAAAAAACACCACTGGAAGTGCCCTGCCCACCAGAAAGACAAGATCCACTCCCACCCACTAGAACACAGGCACCAGTCACTTGCACCAGGAAGCCTATACAAGCCACTGAACCAACTTACCCACAGACACACAGACCAAAGGAACAGAATTGAGAGCCCACAAATAAACCCATGAATATATGGTCAATTATTTGATAAGGGAGCCCTCAGTGGGGGAAAATATTCTTCGCAATAAATGGTGTTCATCACTCCCAAACTCATACTACGAGGCCATCATCACCCTGATACCAAAACCAGACAAAATGTCACAAAAAAAGAAAACTACAGGTGAATATCACTGATGAACATAGATGCAAAACTCCTCAACAAAATACTAGCAAACAGAATCCAACAGCACATTAAGAAGGATCATACACCATGATCAAATGGGGTTTATCCCAGGAATGCAAAGATCCTTCAATATACGCAAATCAATCAATGTGATACACCATATTAACAAACTGAAGGAGAAAAATCATATGATCATCTCAACAGATGCAGAAGAAGCTTTTGACAAAATTCAACACCCACTTATGATAAAAATCCTCCAGAAAGCAGGCATAGAGAAAACTTACTTCAACATAATAAAGGTCATATATGACAAACCCACAGCCAACATTGTTCTCAATGGTGAAAAACTGAAACCATTTCCTCTAAGATCAGGAACAAGACAAGGTTGTCCACTCTCACCACTCTTATTCAACATAGTTTTGGAAGTTTTAGCCACAGCAATCAGAGAAGAAAAAGAAATAAAAGGAATCCAAATTGGAAAAGAAGAAGTAAAGCTATCACTGTTTGCAGATGACATGATACTATACATAGAGAATCCTAAAGATGCTACCAGAAAACTACTAGAACTAATCAATGAATTTGGTAAAGTAGCAGGATACAAAATTAATGCACAGAAATCTCTTGTACCCCTATACACTAGTGATGAAAAATCTGAAAGAGAAATTAGAGAAACACTCCCATTTAGCATTGCAACAAAAAGAATAAAATACCTAGGAATAAATCTACCTAAGGAGACAAAAGATGTGTATGCAGAAAACTATAAGACACTGATGAAAGAAATTAAAGATGATACAAACAGATGGAGAGATATACCATGTTCTTGGATTGGAAGAATCAACATTGTGAAAATGACTCTACTGCCCAAAGCAATCTACAGATTCAATTCAATCCCTATCAAAAAACCATTGGCATTTTTCCCAGAACTAGAACAAAAAAATTCACAATTTGTATGGAAACACAAAAGACCCCCAATAGCCAAAGCAATCTTGAGAAAGAAAAACAGCTGGAGGAATCAGGCTCCCTGACTTCAGACTACACTACAAAGCTACAGTAATCAAGAAGTATGGTACTGGCACAAAAACAGAAATATAGAACAATGGAACAGGATCGAAAGCCCAGAGACAAACCCATGCACATACGGTCACCTTATTTTTGATAAAGGAGGCAAGACTATAAAATGGAGAAAAGACAGCCTCTTCAATAAGTCGTTCTGGGAAAACTGGACAGCTACATGTAAAAGAATGAAATTAGAACACTCCCTAAAACCACGCACGAAAATAAACTCAAAATGGATTAAAGACCTAAATGTAAGGCCAGAAACTATCAAACTCTTAAAGGAAAACATAGGCAGAACACTCTATGACATACATCACAGCAAGATCCCTTTTGACCCACCTCCTAGAGAAATGGAAATAAAAACAAAAATAAACAAATGGGACCTAGTGAAACTTCAATGCTTTTGCACAGCAAAGGAAAACATAAAGAAGACAAAAAGACAGCCCTCAGAATGGGAGAGAATATTTGCAAATGAAGCAAGTGACAAAGGATTAATCTCCAAAATTTACAAGCACCCCATGCAGCTCAATATCAAAAAAACAAACAACCCAATCCAAAAATGGGCAAAGACCTAAACAGACATTTCTCCAAAGAAAATATAAAGATTGCCAACAAACACATGAAAGGATTCTCAACATCACTGATCATTAGAGAAATGCAAGTCAAAACTACAATGAGGTATCACCTCACACCAGTCAGAATGGCCATCATCAAAAAATCTAGAAACAATAAATGCTGGAGAGGGTGTGGAGAAAAGGGAACCCTCTTGCACTGTTGGTGGGAAAGTAAATTGATACAGCCACTATGGAGAACAGTATGGATGTTCCTTAAAAAACTACAAATTAGAACTATCATACGACCAGCAATCCTACTACTGGGCATATACCCTGAGAAAACCATAACTCAAAAAGAGTCATGTACCACAATGTTCATTGCAGCTCTATGTACAATAGCCACGACATGGAAGCAACCTAAGTGTCCATCGACAGATGAATGGATAAAGAAGATGTGGCACATATATACAATGGAATATTACTCAGCTATAAAAAGAAACGAAATTGAGTTATTTGTAGTGAGGTGGATGGACCTAGAGTCTGTCATACAGAGTGAAGTCAGAAAGAGAAAAACAAATACCGTATGCTAACATATATATATGGGATCTAAAGAAAAATGGTTCTGAAGAACCTAGGAGCAGGACAGGAATAAAGATGCAGATATAGAGAATGGACTTGAGGACTCGGGGAGGGGGAAGGGTAAGCTGTGACAAAGTGAGAGAGTGGCATGGACATATATACACTACCAAATGTAAAATAGATAGCTAGTGGGAAGCAGCTGCATAGCACAGGGAGATCAGCTTGGTGCTTTGTGACCACCTAGAGGGGTGGGATAGGGAGGGTGGGAAGGAGATGCATGAGGGAGGGGTTTTGGGGATATATGTATATGTATAGCTGATTCACTTTGTTGTACAGCAGTATCTAACACACCATTGTACAGCAATTATACTCCAATAAAGATGTTAAAAAAAGATTTAGATATAAGGATATATTCATATCTACCTGCATATATGTATCTACCTATATATGGAGAGACAGTATCTATGTTTCTATCTATCTATGGCACAGCTATATATATATATGATTTAATATAAATAGGCCATGAGATTTTTTAAAAATCCTATTTAAGAATTTTTCACAACTTGTCAAGATAAATTCAAAGCAGAATGCTATTTTTTGCTACTTCAACATTTCATGAGGATTAAAAATTTCAATAACATGTACAAATACTCATGATATATTATTTTTCACACAGAAAAAATTAAGAATATAAAAACCTGAAGGAAAGAAGAAAATACATAAAATGAAAACCTCAAAATACAGTTTTCATATCATGGAGGCTAAAATTTTAAACTAAAAACTTATTGGAAATGGTTGGCAACTGATACATGTTGTTATATTTGATACCAAGTGGATTAATAGTGTTTTTAACTCTGCTTCTCTCTTACTAACTTGTGGAGAGGTTTCTGGGCCTCACCATTAACAATATAATGAATTTAATTGAAGGTTGATTACAGAATGAAAAAATACGTGAAGAAATGGTCATGCAATTTTCACTGACAAGAGAACAAATATTATGAAGGCTATGACTGACCTAAAATTTAAAGCCTATAAGGTTTTATTTACAAACTTAAGATTTGTTTTCAGCTCATTGCTATATATTGAAATTACTGACTGTCAATGGGAAGACAGTAGATTACGCTCATCATTCTACCACACCCAAACTATATGATACACAAGAGATTTTTGTGTTCAAAGAAAATGGAATAGCAGCTATTACCCATTAAAATTTCCAAGACAGTAGTGGTCATTTTGTAATGTATAAAAATATTGAATCCCTATGTTGTATACCAAACAAACAAACTCATAGAAAAAGAGATCAGATTTGTGTTTACAGGAGTCAGAGGGTGGCGGGAGGGGCAAAAGGATGTAAGTGGTCAAAAGGTACAAAATTCCAGGTATAAGGTAAATAAGCACTAGGGATGTAATGTACTACCTGACAAAGATAATTAACACTACTGTATGTTTTATAGAAAAGGTGTTAAGAAAGTAAATCCTATGAGTTCTCATCACAATGAAAAAAATTTTCTTCTTTTACTTTTTTTTTTAAGGAATATGAATATTTATTAAATCTCCAGATTGGCAAGGGTCTCCATGTTTAACAGGAAAAGCCAGGGAAAAAAATCACGTAGGAAAAGAGCAATTTGTTTGATTACTTATAAAAGCGAAACCTAAAATTTAAAGGCAAATTCACACAACTAGAAATATAAATGCCCAACAATCGTACAGAAAGAACAGTGATCAAGGTCATTAATAAGCAAAGAATTAAAAGCTCATACAGGATTCCACTTTCACACATACTCCGTATGTTTGTTTGCTTTATTTTCAGTTATACAAATCTTCTTTTTCTTTTATTTTGCATCTATCTGAGATGATGGATGTTCACTAAACTTTCATAATGTATGTAAGTCAAACCATTATCCAGTACACCTTAAACTTATACAGTGCTGTATGTCAATTATATCTCAATAAAACTGGAAGAAAAAAGATTCAAAAAGACATCCTAAATACTTTACATAAAAGAGAACGGACTACTATCAGCCAATTGTTGTTTATTATAAATATAACCTGATTTTTGGAACCTGCTGTAAGAAGTAAGCAAATTTATGTACCTCGAGGATGTAAATATTTCTTACAAAAACCCTATTTAAAAGAAGTTCTAACCATTCATTCATCTCTAGGGAAGGTGTGGAAATTGAGTTCAATGTAACCAAAGCTGAGATACAGATGGAAAATCAGAGAAGACTTAGTGTCTTGAAACCTTCATTGCCACATCTGATGATCTAAGGATTAAGTATAGTATTTCTCAAAAGTTTAGCAAACACAGCAAATGCAGTCAAAAATATTAGGAAACTATATATTGGTGTGGATAGCCATTTTAGTGTACTTCTGAAAGTATTCAGAAAGCATGTTCTTCAAGAAGTGCACAAAGGTTTATTTGATGGGATTATTTAAAACAACCCATACCATCTCCAACGACTAAATCTTCATGTCTGAAAGTTATAGAGCTAACAAATTTTTACCTTAGGTAATTACTATAAGAAAGGTGGGAAAACTTAGTAATTTGGCAACATCACTGTCATTGGTAGCATATTTGGGCAAAGTGACTTGAAAATGACTCCCCTTCTCCACCAATTTCTGTTGAAAGTGAACATTTAATTAGTACAGCACATCTGCCTGTATTCGCAAAGAGAGCAATCTAGTGGTGCTAAGTCTTGCTCCTTATTAGTAAGGAAGCCAATGTCTCCCTTTTTGAGGTGCCACCTCATGGTCCCAATTTCTCCTGGACCCATTTAAATTTTTTTTTTCTCCTGTGTCCTGATAAAGAGATAACTATTGTACTCAAGCAAAATTTGCCGCCTCAAAATGTCTCTTTGGCATGTGGATTATTTCAAACTGAAACCAATCAAAGCCCAAAAGACTCAGGAAGGAACTCTGACCTTCCCCCTAACTGCCTAAAAGAATGTAGAGAGAGGACATATTCCAGGAAGGGAGATATCACCATAGACTAGTGTGAACTAGGTGTGTAGACAGGAGGAACCTAGCAAAGTCTGTTTGTTAAAATTTCTCTCTGTGCCCCATTGTCTCTGCATGGCCCAGCAAATACTTATTTACCAAACATTTGCTTTTCTATCTTCATGTGAATGTCCTTCCTCCTCTGAGAAGTTCCAAAACACTAACCCTAACATCCTCTTTTGCCTATAGCTAAAGATGTAAGTGGTCTCATAATTAAAGTTATGTCATTTAAAAATAATCTTTAATAAAGATTTTATTCTGCAGTGATAACAGGGTCACGGAAATAGGACATTTTCACTGAGTGAAATGATCCTATCATCATCCCATTAAATAATTTTCTAGGTAGAAGAGAAAGCTTTTGCAAGTGGCACTTGAGTGCATTTCAATAGTTTAACCATCCATTTTCTATGCCTCAATGGAGATTTACCCAGAGATTAGGTGAGCAAATAATTGATTTACAGACAGAAATAATTTATTTTCTGTTGGAGCAAAAGTTGAAGATTCTAAATAATCATTCTATGAAGAAATTCATCTGCATATTTAAAAATGAAAATAACCATTATTTATCATAAGTTTAAATATTTGATTTAAATAAATGAGTACTAACAATAATTGAAAGTTAATTAAATCAAATTAAAATGCAATTAACAACAATTAATATTGTCCTCATATTTTATTTAAATGAAGACTCAATATTTGACTTTATCAAATAATTCTGGACATGGATTTAGTAATACTTTAATAATTCACATAAGACAATCCTATTCTTTGTCAGTATTATTTAAAACCTCAAATCTATGCCAGTTGCTCGAAATATATTTCAGAGTGAAAGGCCTGCTATAGAAACCAGGAAGAATCAATACTGAAAGAGTCCAGAGAGCACAGTCCTGCTTTTATCAGATGTGTGAGGAAAGCATGTAGGCTAAGGCTAATTTTGCTCTAGAAATTCTTGAGACATGCAGGTAAAATGCTTATCGGGGCAGCCACTATGATACCACTGAACTAAAAGATGTTTTCTATAAGCATTTAAGGTACATTTTACTGGATTTAAAATAAAATTACTGTAATTTGAATAATTTATCCCAAAATGCTCATTTAATATAGATATTTTTTTAGGAATAGCAATTTAGGTTTACAATAAATGCCCCAACTGTTTGCGAAAAGGAGTCTATGAACAATTAATGGGGTTCTTACCAGAGCAATACATTTCACTTCAGTAGTGTTTAAGGGTGGTCCAGGAGCACTATGGATTTCAAGATAATACCAGATTTGTAAACTGCTAATAGCATCATCTGAAAAAAGAAAAAAAAACATAGCACATCTTAATTTAGGTTTCAGAAAACCATATTTAACATAAAAATTTGAGAAACATGAATTAGATATCATTTTCAAACTCTTTCTGATGGGCTCATTTGTCAAGAGAGCTGTGAGGAAGGTGAAAAGCTGATTTCATCACAGTTTGTGAGCAATAAGAGAAGCCCCAGCCTGCATGGCCATGAGAATGGGCTGTGAAAGCTCCCTGCCTCATGCCTGCCCCATAACTCACTAAGTTCCCCACAAAAATAGGAGTGTTTTACTTTTAAGGATTAATATTTCAAAAGAAATAACTAATCTTTCCCCCTTAATTCCCGAAGTATTCACATATTATACGTAGAAATACCTAACTATGGTATTACAATATACAAGGCTACATTTCTAGTACCATAAAAATTTAGCCTAAGGAAAAAATCAGAAATAGTTTATGAAATTTCTGGTTTTTTGGGAGTGTGAAAGAGGATCCTAGCAATTTAGCCCCAAAAAAGCTGAAATGGGGTATGGACTGTTAAAAAAAAAAAAAGAAGGAGGAGGAAAAAAAGGAGAAGGTGGGGAGGGGGAAAAGAAAAAGAAGAAGAAAGAAACAACAGGCCCAAGGTGGAGCCACTTGCCTCTGGGACAGTAAACCAAGACTTAACTGCAGTTTCAACCTCTCCCAGGAATGGACTTTTTGCAATTTCCTGGTCAGCTCTAGTGAGGTAAACTTGCCTGAAACAATCCTTTCTTTTGTCCTGCTAATAACCTCCTTGTCCATACCCCACCCCCTCCGCCAGCGTTTCTATAAAACCTGGGAGTAGCTTTCTATTTGCTAGATGGGATGCCGCCTGATTAATGAATTGATGAATCAGGCCAATTAGATCTTCATATTTACTCAGCTGAATTTTGTTTTTTAACAGGACTAAGCGGTGAGAAAGTAATGTTTACATCTGGGTTTTCCAACTCTTTTTTTTTTTTTTTTAAAAACAGGCCTTTCTGCTGCCGGTGATGTCCAAAATCACACCCTTAAATCCTGAAACCAGAACCCTGGTCAACCATAAAAGCCCTGTGTAGCAGGGTTTGTACTGGCATCAAACTCACATGTTTTCTATTTGTTCTCATCTGCTCAGCTTCTCACTTTGATATTCTTTATTCTCCAATGTTGAGCTAGATTACAGTTTAAGATGACCTTCAGTTTCAGTTAATTGTTTGCATATCATATCAGTATTGTCAAGTTTTAAAGATTCCAAGAACTGCAATGTTTGATTAACTTACTTAGGTAAATCACTAAGCCTCTCTGGGCCTTAATTTCCTTATCTATGAAATAAGGGGCCCAGACCAGTGCAGTTCTCAGACTCTCTCTTCTGAAAAAGTGTTTTGTTTTGCACTGCATTGCAATGCATTGCATTGTATTATGCTGAATTGTTGAATTACATTGAATATATTGAATTGTATTGCATGGCTCAAATAATTGGCTCAGTAAGTCCAAAATCTGCAGGTTAGTCCAGCAGGTTGGAGACCCAGGGAAGAGTTGGAGTTCAAGTCCAAAGGTAGTCTATGGGTAGAATTCCTTTTTGCTCTGCAGAGGTCAGTTTTTGTTCTATTAAGACCTTCAACTGGTTAGGTAAGACCCACGCACATTATGGAGGGCGACCTTCTTTGAACGTCTAAAGATTTAAATGTAAGTCTCATACAAAATCACCTTTACAAAAATATCCAGAATAATGTTTAACCTAATATCTGGGCACCATGACCCACCCAAGGTGACACATAAAATTAACAATCACGGGGACAAGAACACCTCCTATTTTAATTGCTGTGTCTATCACATAAGGTAGTATTGTGATGAAGCTAATTTAATTCCTACAGAGCTAAAAACATACAATGAATATGAATTTATTGGTGAGAGTGGGATTAGTGATAATTTATTAATGAGATGAACAACAAAAATAATAATTATTAAACTTTGCTTAACTACAAGCTTTAAACATATTAAAACTTTTTTTCTAATTCTAAAATTAGGAGTATTCACTATAGCAATTTAAGAAATTACTGAAAAACTTTAAAAACTAAAAATTATTCACCATCTCATGACCAAGAGTACTTATTTTTTTGTATAAAATTTCAAGAGTAATATATCAATAAAGACATAGATATATAGACATATACATATATAAATACACTGGGATATACACATACATAATTAATAGATCCATATATATATGTGCATTTGTATATACACATTTCTATCATTCAGAGAATATTCACTATTAAATTTAAGTTCATTACTAGTCATTAGGGAAATGCAAGTTAAAACCACAATGAGATATCACACTTGTTAGAATGGCCATGATCAAAGAGACAAGAGATAACAAACGCTGGCTTGGATGTGGAGAAAAGGGAACCCTTGTGCACTGTTGGTGGGACTGTAAATTCATATGGCCACTATACAAAGCAGTCTGGAGGATCCTCATAAAATTAAAAATAGAACTACCATACGATCCAGCAATCTCACTTCTGGGAATACATCCAAAGGAAGTGAAAACACTAACTGGAAAAGATATCTGTATCTTCCTGTTCAAAGCAGCATTATTTACAATAGCCAAAACATGGGAACAACCTAAGTGTCATCAACGAATGAATGGATAAAGACGTTATAGTATATTCAATGGAATCTTATTCAGCCATTAAAAAACAAGGAAATCCTACCATGTGTGACAACGTGGATGGACTATGAAGGCATTATGCTAAGTGAAATAAGTCAGATAGAGAAGAAAAAATACTGTATGATCTCATTTATATGTGTAGTCTAAAATAAACAAACAAAACAATAACAAAAAACCCAAACTCATAGAAAAAGAGATCAGACGTGTGGTTACCAGAAGCAGAGGGTAGGGGTAGGGGGAAATGAAGGAAGGTGGTCTAAAGGTATAAACTTGCAGTTATAAGATAAATAAGTACTAGGGATGTAATGTACAGCATGATGACTATAGTTAACACTGCTGTATGATACATAGGAAAGTTAAGAGAGTAAATTCTAAGAGTTCTCTTCATAAGTAGAAAATTGTTTTTTCTTTTTTCTTTCTTTTCTTCTTATTGTATCTATATGAGAAGATGGATGTTAGCGGAACCCATTATGGTAAGCATTTCACAATATGTGTAAATTAAACCATCAAGCTGTACACCTTAAACTTATACAGTGATGTATGACAATTATTTTTCAATAAAAATGGAAAAACATTTATGGGCAGGTAATACCTATTCAAAAACATTTTAAATCGAGACTTCCCTGGTGTCGCAGTGGTTTAGAATCCGCCTGCCAATGCAGGGGACACAGGTCGAGCTCTGGCCTGGGAAGATCCTACATGCCGCGGAGCAACTAAGCCCGTGCGCCACAACTACTGAGCCTGTGCTCTAGAGCCCGCAAGCCACAACTACTGAGCCCATGTACCACAGCTACTGAAGCCTGTGTGCCTAGAGCCCGTGCTCCACAACAAGAGAAGCCACCACAATGAGAAGCCCGTGCACCGCAACCAAGAGTAGCCCCGCCTCGCCGCAACTAGAGAAAGCCTGCGTGCAGCAACAAAGACCCAACGCAGCCAAGAAAAAAAAAAATTAATCAAATTTAAAAATTAAGTTTCAATTATTCAACATAATAAATCATATAAAAAATTCTTATATTAAAATATTTGTGCATATCACTGATCATTTTATTTAAAAAAATCTAAGCTGTGTGATGACAGGTTGCAAGATAGATTAAGAGCTAGGAAAAATGTATCTACAGGTATCTGCAGTTCTTCAGACAGGCCTTCCCATATTCCTACTCAAACAGAATTAACCTTTCCATCCCCTGTAATACTTTGGTCTTTTTCTTACTGATTGCTCAGTAGTACATTTCTTTTCAATTAGGGAAATTTCAGTTATGCAAAATGAGTAAGTTCTGTAGATCTAATGTACAGCAAGGTAATTATAGTTAATAGGGTGGTAGTGTATACTTGAAATTTGCTTAGAAGGTAGATCTTGTGTGTGTGTGTGTGTGTGTGTGTGTGTGTGTGTGTATGTGTCTATACAGGCTTATTAATTGTGACACATGTACCACTTTGCTGGGGGATATTAACGATGGGGGAGACAATCCATGTGTTAGGGCAGGACGTATATGGGAAAACTCTGAACCTTCCTCTCAGCTTTGCTGTGGACCTAAAACTGCTCTAAAAATTAAATATTTTTAAATATGCCATTGGGATTGTGATAGGTCATTACATTGAATATAGATCACTTTGGATAGCAGGGACATTTTAACAATATTCAGTTAGAAGGTAGATCATTAAGTGTCTTTACCTTCTTCCATGAAAAAGTGGTAACTATGTGAGATGATAAATATGTTAATTAGGTTGATTGTGGTGATTATTTCACAATGTATCGTATATCTAATCAAGCTGTCCACCTGAAATATGTACAATTTTTAATACTCAGTTGTACTTCAGTAACGCTGGAAGAGAAAGAAATGAAAACAACTAAATAAGAATTTTCTAATCTTCCAAATAGGGAAATATGAAAAATAATGGTAACACCCAGCTTTAATGAGGGTCAGGTTGAAAGAGATAATATTATACATTATAATGGAAATTTGAAGAGCACTTTAACATGTTTAAAATGTTTAAGAATTGCTTATCCCCTTCGAGCCAATGATTTCATTCTAAGAAATTTGTTGGAATAAAATAATCGATGATATGCACAAACATTTTAATATAAGAATGTTTCTTATATGATTTATTATGTTGAATAATTGAAACTTAATTTTAAAAAATTTTAACAGCCCACACAGTCACAAGTAGATATAATTCCTAACATGACTCCCCCAAGCTCCCCTGCAAAGAACACTTTAATCAGTAGTCTTTGAGAAGCACTCTCCCCTGCCTCTCGTGCCTTCCCCTTGTGTGCCCCTTAGATAAGATCCCCAAGATACAAACAAGATACAAAGAAAACTTGTTATTTTCTGGAATCAATTCTCACTTCCTGTCTTCTCTCTCAAGAGAGTCATCTAATGCTAGACTCTGAAATGTTTTCCATCTTTCATGGTATTTCTCTCTCCCCATCACCACCCTAAAAGACAATCTCCTCTTCACTTCAAACCCAGTTAGCTGTTGCAGTGGCCTAGCTTTTGTCCCAACTGCTCTTCCCTTCCCAAACTATTTTGAATAGTGCCTAAATATCACTCTTAACTCATGTATTCTGTGATGGTACATTTTATGTGTCAACTTGGCTGGACTATGGTGTCCAGTTGTTTGATTACACACCAATCTAAATGTTGCTGGGAAGGTATTTTTTTAAAAAAATATGTGAATACTTTAATTGGTAGACTTTGAGTAAAGCAGAATACTCTGGTTAATGTGAATGGGCCAACTCCAGTCAGTTGCAGGCCCTAAGAGCAAAGACCGAAGTGACCTGAAGGAGAAGCAATTCTTAGCCAAGCCTGAAACATGGAAACCCTGCTTGAGCTTGTAGCCTGCCCAGTCTGCCCTGGGGAATCTGGACCCATGACTGCCACAGCAACTCTTACCTAATTGTCTACCCTGCTCGCTTGCCCTACAGATTTTGGACTTGCCAGTCTCCATAGTTATGTTAGCCAATTCCTTAAAATGTCTCTCTACAGATATAGGTTATTGTATTATATTGTGCTATATTATATTGTATTGCATTATATTGTGTTGTATTACATTATGTTATATTATATTATATTATATTATATTATATTATATTATATTATATTATATTATATTATATTATATTATATTATATTATAGTGGTATCTGTTTCTCTGAAGAATCCTGATTAAACAGAAATTCATTCAATAAAGATTTCTTCTTTGGTACACCTCTGTTTCTAGAACTTTGCCCCTGTTGACCCACTCTTCTCTATTGCCCTCTTCCATCCCTGCTGCTCACCCATAAGAGAACTCATTTACCCACTCTCTAAGAAATCTGCCCTATCTATTCCAACTCTCCATACTCTCATTTTCCTTTGAATTTCTACTGAAACGATATGATGTTTAACAACATTCAAATAAAACTTTGTAATAAGGGAAAGGGAAATAATAGCATTTGCTTTCTTTTGCATATGAGGGAGACTGCTATCATCTCCTATATTTAGAAAAGGAGAACACATTACATTGTTAAAATAATATACGTATTAACATTTTATTAGAAATTGACTGAAATTTTTTGTTTAGTAACAGAAATATTTGTAAAGTTTTTCACTTATGAAAGATTAGGCAGCCTTCAAGCTGAAGTATTATAATCTACTAATTTTAATAGCAGTACAAATCCAGAAAGTAAACTACATCAAGTTAATCCTGAAATAATACAATTCTTACAGATGATATATGAAATACACATTTGTATGCGTATTATGAAAGTATCTATTGATTTATAAGTAAATGATGAGGGTTTATAAAAATTGATCATGAAACTCTTCATAATAATAAATTTACCTGGTTTTTCCTCATCAAACTTGTCAGATGGTTCCGATAATGACTTCTCAAAGGAGGGTATTAGATCTCTATCTTTATCTTCATTTGAGTCTTCCTGAGAATCACCATTTTTCCTGCTTTTAACGGAAAACGAAATTGTACCTACAACACATAGGTGCAAGATGTCAGATTAACCAGTGTTTCATTTTCTAAACTAACAATTAAACAGAACAACTTAATGGAAAGTTCAAGGAAATATTTTTAAATGTCCATTAAAATGGTAATTTTTAAACTGCTTTCTCATAGTAATTAAGAAAATGCAGCAAATAATAGAACTGTAACAGCTTTCAGAAAACGTACTGGTCTTGGGTGAGTATTCTTACATATTTTCTTCTTAAGTCATTTTTAACACTCATTTATTACCTCATTAAAATACTTTGTTTAATACAATATTCTAAGCATGAACTTTCCTTTAAACATTTAATATGTAAAATGCTAAATTTTGTTACAAAAAACTGTTAGTGTCAAAAATTGGCACTCTTTATCTGGAATTTTTGTTATACTAAAATTGACTTATAAAAGATTGGTATTAACTCTTAAATTGAAGCTAACATACATATGGAAATAATTCAGAAATTGGCCCTGATATCTCAATAACAGCTTGCTATATTCACAGTCTTACTATCCATGTTTAGAGGATGGTTCAAATCTTCTTTCCCCTTCAATTTCCAATACTTCCTTCTCCCTCCTCATTCCTAGCTGATTATCTTGTTTCTATTTCACTAAGAAACTGGACACTTCCAAGAAAGAATTCCTTCACAGTCCCACCACCACATTGAACAATCCTTCCACAATGGTGACCTCATCCTCTGGCTTTCCTCTTGTAAGAATGATTGATACACTTTTACCTGGGACCAGCCCTTGGACCTGTGCACTAGATCCCATCTACTCTAGTCTACCCAAGGATCTGGCTACTGTAACATTCCCCACTCCCTTCTGCATCTTCAATTCTCCCTCTGAAACATGCTGTAATAACACCCAACTTCCAAAAAGCCTTCTCTCCATCGAATGTGTATGTGTAAATCTATGTATTTTTATATGTTTTTTGTGTACACACACACACACACACACACACACACGCACACACTGCGTAATACCATGTTAGGCTTAGTACTAACATCAGGATGAAATACCCAACATAAATCACAAAAATGATTCAAGGCATAAAATAAATACATTAAAAAAAACTCAAAGTGATATCTTGGCACCGATCTAAGCAGGTTTACTCAATGACTTTCAAATTGTCAAAGAATAAAATATTGTCATGATATTTAAATTTTTAGAGATAATTAAAGATAAAGACAAATAGGAGATAAAGTTACAGTTCAGGTTTTTTTCGTTTTTAAAGATTTTTTTGATGTGGACCATTTTTAAAGTCTTTATTGAATTTGTTACAATATTGCTTCTGTTTTATGTTTCGGTTTTTTGGCCACAAGGCATGTGGGATTTTAGCTTCCCGACCAGGAATTGAACCCTCACCCCCTGCATTGGAAGGCAAGGTCTTAACCACTGGACTGCCAGAGAAATCCCACAGTTCAATGTTTAAAGCTAAAATAACACATACCAAAATTCAATAGAGATAACACATAGGAATATAGATTCAAAAATCTTATCCCCCCATAAAAAGCCCAGGAATTAAAAGAAAAAAATGTATTGCTCTTTCAAATTGATAACTTTTAACACTTTTGATAACATTAATTTTTGATGAGAGTGCTCAGTAACAACCCCCATCTCAGATACTGCTGGTAAGAGTAAAAATTGGTACTACATATTTTGGGGGGTAATTTTTCAACATCCACCAAGTTGTTGCACATCTCCTTTGACATGTCAGTTCTGTTTTTTTATGCTATAAATACCTTATATCTTAAATCTTACCCCATAGGTAAACTAGCAGAGTTATTTACAAAGATGCTGTTGCAATATTATCGGTAATTACAAAATTAAAAAAAAAAAGAGGAACTTGATTTCCACCTATGCATGACTAGTTACATGAATTCAGATAAACATTTATTTGGATTATTGTTCATCTAGTCAAAAGAAAAACCTATGAAAACTGCACTGAAAATACATCCATGATAATTTGAGTGAAAGCAGCCACTTACAGAGTTTTATGTCTCATATGGCCCATTGTGTGTGTGGGGGACTGTGTGTGTGTGTATTTGTGTGTGTTTAAAAGATATATACAAATATGAGTTGGCATTTGGACAGAAATTTCTCACAGTTCTGGAGGCTAGATGTTTGAAATCCAGGTGCCAGCAGAGTTGGTTCCTTCTGGAAATTCTGAGGGAGATCTGTTCCATGCCCCTCTCCTAGTTTCTGCTGTTTGCCAGCAATCCTTGGCATTCCTTGGCTTGTAGACGTATCACTCCAGTCTCTTCCTTCACCTTTGCATGGTGTTTTCTCCCATATCTATCCATGTCTATTTTCCTCTTCTTATAAGGACAACAGTCATATTGGTTCAGGGCCCACCCTAATTCAGCATGACCTCATCTTAATTTGATTATATCTGCAAAGACCCTATTTTAAATAGGATCACTTTAACAGATATCAGTGGTTAAGACACTAGGTCCCTGAGCAGGCAGAACTGCTCCCAGACTGCAGCTGTGAGGGGCTGGAGCCGGATTATAGGAATGCTTCCAGATGTACAGACAGAACATAGTCAGTGGGCCTACCTCTGGGGCATGGACAAGCTTGTCTCACGGTAGGAGTGTTCCCAGACCATGGCTGAGAGTAGCTGGAGCTACGTTACAGGGTCATTTCAGGATCTGCAGTTGGAACAAAGTTGGAGGGCCTGTCACAGGGGCGCAGACAGGTGTGTCTTCCACCTGGTCCCCAAATGGGTAGAAATCATGGCTAAGAGGGGCTGAAGCTGGGTCATGGGCCACTTCAGGGTCCACACATGGGACTGAATTCTGTGGGCCTGTTATACGGGGCATGGGCAGGCATGACTCCTGACAGGTTCCTTGGCAGATAGTGCTGATGGCAGGACCAAAGTCAAATGGGACTGTAACAGTCCACGGGGCTGTTTCCTGGTTGTAGCCAGCACCACAGTTGGCAAGTCCGTCATCTGAGCATGAGCCTGCCTTTTCAAAATGGCCCTTCTCGGTTTTGGACTCCACCAAGGTTTCATGGACTCCTACCTGGATCGCAAAGCTCCCACAATGGCACTTGTGTCCTTGGATGGCTTCCAAATGACTGTGCTGAAGAGGGATACAATTGGTGGATCTTCTACTCTGCCATCTTGCTGATGTCACTACTATCTTATCATTTTCAATTCCTTTATTTTGAAATATGACAGTCACTTAAGTTATAGGTTAAATTTCAGGTCCTACTATAAACATGGCTTTCTTAGTTTACATAGGAGCTTGGTATATGCTCACAAACACATTGTGGAAAGACAGGGTATCTAGTGGAAAGAACACAGGCTTCTGACAGAATGAGGATTCAAATTCTTGTTCTCCTACGGCTAACTTAGCCTTGAACATGTTACTTATCTCATTTTTAAAATGGTGCTAGTATTTTTGAGGATTAAATGACTGTAGTTCATGCTTATGTAGGACTTACTGTATGTCAGGCATTGTTCTAGGGATTTACAAAAATTGACAAATTTTTCTAAAACATACCTATGAAATTAGTCCTATTATTATCCTCATTTTAAAGAAATGCAACTGTGACACAAGAAAGTTCAGTAGCTTGCTCAAGGTCAATCAGCTTGTAATAATACAGCTGGAATTTGAACATGAGCATTGTGATTTAAAGTCCATACTCTTTGTTGAATTAATATATTTTATTTTTCAAACAGTTTTAGGTTTACAAAAAAATGAGTGTAAAGTACAGAGAGTTCCCATATACCTCCCTTAGTTTCCCCTATTATAAGCATCCTGCATTAGGTGGTACATTACTTATAAGTGATGAGTCAATAACAATACATCATTATTAACTTAAGTCCATAGCTTACATTCTCTGGTTCACTCTTTGTGTTATGCATCCTATGGCTTTGACAAATGTAAAACTTCATCTATCTACCATTACGGTATCATGGAGAATAGTTTCATATCCCCCAAAATCCCCTGTACCCCACTCTTTCATCCCTCCCTCCCAACCTCCCCAAAGGACTGGCAACCACTGATCTTTTTCAGAATGTTGTATAGATGGCCTTTTCGGATTGGCTTCTTTCACTAAGCAACATGCATTTAAGCTTCCTCCTGTCTTTTTGTCATTTATTTTTATCACTGAAAAATATCCAATTGTATGGATATACCACTATTTATCCATTCACCTATTGTAGGACATCATGGTTGCCTCCACATTTTGGCAATCATGAATAAAACTGTTATAAACATTCATGTGTAGATTTCTGTGTGGACATAAATTTTCAACTCATATGGGTAAATACCAAATGGGCTTATGATTTCTGGATCATGTTATGAATATGTTTAGTTTTGTAACATACTGCCAAAATGTCTTCTAAAGCACCTGTACCATTGTACCATTTTGTATTCTCACCATTAATGAATGAGAGTTCCAATTTTTCTACATCTTTGTCAGCATTTGGTATTGTCAGGGCTTCTGAATTTAGCCATCCTAATACGTATCTAGTGTTACCTCATTGTTGTTTTAATTTGCAGTTCCCTAAAGATATATGATGTTGAACATCTTTTTGTATGCTTATTTGCTATCAGAATATTTTTTTTGGTGAGGTATCTCTCCAGATCTTTTGCCAATTTTTAAAGTTGAGTTATTTTACTGTTGTTGATCTTTAGTACTTTAAAATATATTTTGGATACCATTCATTTATTAGATATCCAAAAAGTTTACAAGAGACAAATAAGGATACTATATATTAATAAAAAATTCAATTAACTAAAAAATCAAAAAACAAACAAACAAACCTGAGCTTATATATAGATACAGAGAACAGATTGGTGGTTGCCAGAGGCCAGGGGTGGGGGTGGGATAAGTGAAATGGGTGAAGGGGGTCAAAAGGTACAAACTTCCAGTTAAAAAATAGGTCATGGGGATGTAATGTACAGTATGATGACTACAGTTAATAATACTGTATTGCATACTTGAAAGTTCCTAAGAGAATAGATCTTAAAAGTTCTCATTACAAGAAAAAAAATGTAATTATGTGTAGTGATGAATGTTAACTAGACTTATCATGGTGATTTTACAATATAAACAATTATCAAATCAAAAAAAAAAAAGATTCAATTCAGCAAGAATATATAAAAATTATACACCTATACACACCTAAAAACAGAGGCCCAAAATATATGAAGCAAAAAATGACAAAACTGGAAGTAGAAATAGACAATCCTACAATAATAGCTGGAGACCTCAATACCCCACTTTCATTAATGGACAGAACAACCAGACAGAAGACAAATATGGAAATAGAGGAGGTGAACAATACTGTAACATGACTAGACCTAACTGACTTACAAAGAACATTCCACAAAACAACAGCAGAGTACACGTTCTTCGCAAATGACCAGGGAACAATGTCTAGGAGAGATCGCATGTGAGGCCACAAAGCAAATCTTAATAAATTTTAAAATACTGAAATTGTACAAAGCATTTTTTTCTCATTACAATGGAAAGAAATTATAAATCAATAACAGAAGAATGAAATTTATGAATTTGGAAATTAAACAACATACCCTTAAACAATCAATATTTCAAAGAAGAAATCACAATGAAAATTAGAAAATATCTTGAGACAACTGAAAATGAAAACACAGTATACAAAATTTAAGGGATGCAGTAAGAGCAGTGCTAAGAGGGCAATTTATAGCAGTGAATGAATTTGTTAAAAGAAAAGAACAACCTCAAATCAACAACCTAAATGTACACTATATGAACTAGTAGAGTTCATAGAAGAGCAAATTAAACCCAAAACTAGCAGAAGGAAGGAAATAATAAAGATTAGCATGGAGGTAAATGATATAGAGAATAGAAAAACAATAGAGAAAACCAAAAAACCCAAAAGTTGGATCTTTAAAAAGATCAACGTAAGTGGTAGACCATTAGCTAGAGTGACTAGGAAAAAAGGAGAGGAGACTCAAATTAAAGTAAGACATTATTATTGTTTTTACCAAAATAAAAAGCAGTATATATATGTAAAGAGATTATAAACAATTATGTGCCAAAAATTGGATAACTTAGACGAAATGGACAATTTCCTAAAAACACACAATATACTAAAACTGACTCATGAATAATAGAAAACTTCAATAGACATAAAATTAGTAAGAGGATTAAATCAGTAATCAAAACCCTCCCTACAAAGAAAAGCCCAGCACGAGATGGCTTCACTGTTTAATTCTACCAAATATTTAAAGAAGAATTTATAAGATTTTTTCTCAAACACTTGCAAATTATTGAAGAGGAGGGAAAACTTCCTAACTCATTCTAGGAGGCCAGCATTGCCATGATACAAAAGCCAGACAAAGACAGTGTAAGAAAACTAAAATCCAATATCCCTGGTGAACACTGATGCAAAATTTTTAATAAAATCCTAGAAAATTGGATTCAGCAGCATATCAAAAGCATTACATACCATAATCAAATGAGACTCATTTCACGAATGAATGAATGAATGAATGAAGGGTGAATTTCTGTACACTAGCAATGAACAATTAGAAAACTAAGGAAACAATTCAGTTAAATAAAACCATTATTTGGATAACCTTATATGTGTTAATACGTGTGCACTGAATAATAAGGAAACCTAGTCAATATTTCAAATACTATGAAATAGTCTCAAGAATTAAAAGTACACTTTCTCCATTCTTTCTCATTTCAGTTCATTTATATATCCCGCATATTTTTCTTCCTCCAACACACCCATTTAAACATTTTTGCATTTTTATTATCCCATAGCAAATAGAAATTGGACAATCACTTGTAAAACAACCCAAAAGCCCTATATAAGACCATATATTGTTTTATTTCCCCTTCATTAGGGGACCAAAAGGCAAGGTGGAAAAACAAAATTATGTACTGATAAAAAACAGAGATAAAGAAACACAGTGCTGTGGCCACAATTGCCATAAATAGAGCTCTTGTCTCCCACTCTTTCTAAATGCTTAATTTTTAATGATAAAATGTACAGCAGTTTAGCACCCAATGGTAGTACTAAAGGCTCCATTTTTCTGTGTGTGTGGAATTATACTGTTTGTTCTTTCTATAATACATTTTGGCATGAGTATATCAAGACACTAAAGACAACAGGAAAGGATTATAAAGGATTATTAAAATCTATAGGATTCAGATTTCTGTTGTAGAGAATGGTTGATTACATTTTAATTTTAACAAGAACCTATGCTTTCATTTCTGGGGCAAGCAATGATAGTCTAGATTGCAATTAAAACTGCATGCTTCTTCCTGATCCGTAGAAGAAAAAACTGATAAACTGCATTTCATTAAAATTAAAAACTTCTATAATTATTTCATAATGTATACATATATCAAATCATCACATTGTACATCTTAAATATATACAATTTTTGTCAATTATACCTCAATGAAGCTGGAAAAAATAAAAACTTCTGCAATTTAATAGACACTGTTAATCAAATTAAGAGGAAAACTACATATGGGAGAAAAACTTATAAAGCACATATCTGATAAAGGGAATATATCCAGAATATATTTTTAAAAACTTCTAAAATTTCAACAGTAAGAAAAAAGACGACTCAATGCGGGGGCTGGGCAAAAGACGTGAAAAAAATTAAATTAAGAAGGCATATGGATGACAAACAAGCACAAGATGTTCAATGTTATTTATTATTCATTATGGAAATACAGATTAAAACCACACTATAATAGCACTACAACAAATTAAAATGGAAAAAATTGAAAGGACTAACCCTACTAAGTATGGTCAATGATGTAGAGAAAGTGGAACTTTCATACACTGCTGGTGGGAATGGAAAAAGGAACAATCTCTTTGAGAAACGGTCTAGCAGTTTCTTTAAACGTTATAAATTCAATAACCATGCTACCCAGCCATCCAACATATAAGTGATTTACCCAAGAGGAATGAAAGTATATGCCTATAGAAAGACATATACATGAATGCTCATATCAGCTTTATTTGTAATTACCAAAAAATGCCAAAACCCAAATGTCCATCAATAGGTAAATAGATGAACAAAGTGTGGTATATCCATTCCATGGAGTATTACTCAGCAATAAAAGGAATAAACTACTGATAGATACACTGTGTGGATGGATCTCAAAAACACTATGATGCACAAAAGAAAACAACCAAAAAAAGGGTGTACAATGTGTTATTATATAATATATATATACACAATATATATAGTGTGTATATATACACATATATACAATATACACAATACACAACATACATATACACAATACACAATATATTATTATATATATTATATTTATAAATATTCATTTTATATATAATTTTATATAAATATATTATTTATAAATATTTATTATATATTTAGTATAATATATAAAATATTACAAATTGTGTGTATATATATGTATATAGTTATATATAGTGTACGTGTGTATATATATCTGTGTGTGTGTGTGTGTGTGTGTATATATATATATATATATATATATATATAAAATGCTATAAGATGCATATAAAGTGACAGAAAATAGATAAACGGTTGTCCAGGGCAATGGTGGCATTGGGCAGGAGGGGAGCAGAGGCAAAAAGATTAAAAATGAACACAAGTAAACTTCAGGGGGTAAAATATATTATTTGAATTGTGTCAATGGATTCATGGGTGTACACATGTTAAAACTTCTCAAATTGTACTTTGAATATGTACAACTTATTGTATATCAATTATACTGCAATAAAGGTGTTAAAAAAATACAGTGTATTTCAGATATCATACCCACCACTTCTGAGCAGAATATTGACAGAAGTTGAGAACTGTCACCCCAAATTGGAAGTACTGTATAAGTAGGATGTGTTTAAGAGAAGTTCACAGCCACCAATGAGTATCTTTCCAGCACAAGGCAATGTCATGTGCAAGATAATTAATACAGGATAATTAATGAAGCCATCATATTAAATAGCCAGAAGACTTTTATCTATCCATCTATCTATCTAAAATCTCTATCTATATCTCCTCTTGTTCCATAAAGCCATGCATGTTTTGTTGATATCAAATATAATTGTTTGCTCATTTGTCTGGATTCACTGCACTGTGAAGGTGGCTTCTTAAGCCTCCATGTAAAGCCCTCATTTTTTTTTTTTCATTTTATTTTCAACTTATTTCTATGATTAATTTCTGCATGAGATAAAAATGGATTTTAGCATTAAAAAGCATCCTTAGACCCCATCCACACAATAAAAACAGGAGTCACATTTTATAAAACTGCAGAATGTTAAGAGGGAAATGTTCACCAGTATTCACAAAACTTTTTGAAGTAGATCCACGTTAAGAAAAAATATTTAAATACAGATGGCCAAGAGGCACATGAAAAAATGCTCAACATCGATAATTATTAGAGAAATGCAAATCTAAACTATAATGAGGTACCATCTCACACCGGTTAGAATGGCTATCAATAAAAAGTCTACAAATAAGAAATGCTGGAGAGGGTGTGGAGAAAAGGGAACCCTCCTACACTGTTGATGAGAATGTAAATTGGTGCAGCCACTATGGAAAACAGTATGGATGTTCCTCAAAAAACTAAAAATAGAGTTGCTATACGATCCAGCAATCCCACTCCTGGGCATGTATCTGGACAAAAGTATAATTCAAAAAGATACATGCACCCTTATGTTCACAGCAGCATTATTCACGATAACCAAGACATGGAAACAACCTAAATGCCCACCAACAGACGAATGGATAAAGAAGATGTGGTACATATATACGATGGGATACTACTCAGCCATAAAAAAGAATGAAATAATACCATTTGCAGCAACATGGATGGAGCTAGAGATTATCATACTAAGTGAAGTCAGAAAGAGAAAGACAAATACCATATCATATCACTTATATGTGGAATCTGAAATATGACACAAATGAACCTATCTCTGAAACAGAAACACACTCACAGACATAGAGTACAGACTTGTGGTTGCCGGGGTGGGGAGTGGGGAGGAATGGAATGGGAGTCTGGGGTTAGCAGATGCAAGCACAGGGAACTAAAATCAATATCCTGTGTTAAACCAAAATGGAAAAGAATATTAATAAAAGAATGTATATATATGTATAACTGAATCATTTTGCTGTACAGCAGAAATTAACACAACATTGTAAATCAACTATACTTCAATAAAAAAAGAAAAAAATATTTAAAAGACAAAAAATAGTTTTAAAGTTTCAGAATTTCTGAATGTTTTTCTAACCCTTCTAATTCCAAGAGGTTATATTTAATTCCTCACATATTAGAAAGCCTCTTTGAAGGATGCTTTGAATTTGAAATTTTTTTTAAAAAGTGTATGAATAAATTATTTACAATAAAGCCCTCTCTCTGAGATTCTTCAGTAAAAGTTTTACTTGAGAAAAGCCAATGACTTGGGGGCTTCCCTGGTGGCGCAGTGGTTAAGAATCTGCCTGCCAATGCGGGGGATATGGGTTCGAGACCTGGTCCAGGAAGATCCCACATGCCGTGGAGCAACTAAGCCTGTGCACCACAACTACTGAGCCTGCGCTCTAGAGTCCGTGAGCCACAACTACTGAAGCCTGCGCGCCTGGAGCCCATGCTCTGCAACAAGAGAAGCCACCGCAATGAGAAGCCCGAGCACCGCAACAAAGACTAGCCCCCGCTCGCCACAACTAGAGAAAGCCCGCACGCAGCAATGAAGACCCAATGCAGCCAAAAATTAAATGATAAAAAAAATTAACAAAAAGCCAATGACTTGCCAAATCATATTTTCATTTTACTATAAATAACTCCTTACAAAATACACAAATTCTTTTGACTAGTAAAGCAGGATACATACACACACACACACACACACACACACACACACACACACAACATACACAAACACAGGAGGGGGGATAAGAGAGAGAGGTGGCGAAATGAGGGAGAAAGTTTTATTTTCTTAATAACAATGATATATATGTGTGTGTGTGTATACATACATATACATATATATATATATATCACTCATTCAAAATTCAAATATGAAGCTTTTAACCAGAATATCATGGGTGGATTGGGAAGCCACTAGAGCCTTCTTCTGAAAGCAACTTAAATTCATATCCAATAGAGCATCTACGGCCTACCTTGCACTCCCAGGGAGAACTATATCTCTGACACATGACCCCACGGCAAACACTGGAATTGCAAGAGTGTCTTCCTTCAGTTTGACAGAATATATGCAGTTTTCAAATTTATGTTTTTCTTCAAGTTTTTAAATCTTCCTTGTTCTCATATTTTACTGCACTCCTATTACTGCACTACTAAGCAATTTTAAAAATATTTTAGAAATAATTTTATTTTTGAAATGTATTGCTTCTTCCATTTGACACTGACCGGATACCTGCTGCTATATGCCAGGTGTTGGTCTGCAGGCCAATGCTAGTCTGGCACTCAAAGGACAGATCATCCCATGTAAAGGCAGAAAATGCAGGATTTGTTGTCGCTCATTGATCTATTAACGTGCATGAATTTACCTCTAGCCAATCATCTGAGTAGACCTTGAGACTAGAGTTAATACTGATTTTGATTTTGGGGTCAGGGGCAGGAAAAACAAATCTAGTGTTCACAAGCCCCCCAGGGTAATACCATGCGGGTGGCTAGAGCTTTTACGAAACATCAGAGCAGAGGCTGTCTGGGAAAGCAGAGATGGTGAAAGCAAAGAGGAACTCCCAGAAGACCATGAGAGGATACAAACAAACCCAATTCATTCTCTCTGCAGCGCCTCAAGGCCCTGTGTTTTTTTTTTTGTAAACCATATTTTTCACCTAAAAGAGCATGAAAATGCTTTATGACATTTAAAACAGCCAACATTTGTTTTGAAAGACCAGTGGCATCTAATTGGTTTTTATGCTCCTATAACTGTGCACAGTCTACAACACTGGTGGGAACAGGCCAGCAAGATCCAAATTCAGTTTTAGCCAAGCTTTTGATAGCACTTTCTCTGGCATTTTCATTGAGACAAAGTAGGAGAGAGTGGAGACAAAAGCAGCCCTAAATCCTTGCATATATCCATATCATGTTAGGGAATTTTAAAAAATGGGAGCTAGCATATTAAATAAGAGTGATAAACATTAGTTGAGCACCTACTAGGTGAGTACTTTTCATATATTCCCATTTTATGCCCATAACTACCCTAGATTAAGGTTAAGGAAAGGTTAAGTATTATCTATATTTTACATGTAAGAAACCTGATAATCAGTGATGTTAAGTATACTACCAAGGTCGCCCAACCAGAGAATGATATAATTGGAGGTTGAAGTCACAAGTGACTTCAGAACGTGTTCCTTTGCAACACAATAGCAGTAAGATAAGAGCAAAGGAAAAGATGTTCAATTTTGCCATTGTGATGTGCTGGTTAGCATGAACATACTGCCCAAACTTTAAATGAAAAAATGCAAATTTAAATAGCACTACTTTTGCTCAGCATCACATTCTGAAAATACACATGACAAGGAGGCTTCTCATCACATACAATATTAGAAATCAAATTTTGAACTGAATTTCTATTTCAAAGATGGCAACTGGTAATACATATCTGTCTAGATAGTGGAGAGTAGCAGGACACCAGCTATAAAAACTATTCCTATCTTGTTTAAACATAGGCCTAACATAAGAACTTTGTTATGCTCACATTAAACATTCCATTTTGACATTAAGCAGAAGTTCATCAAAAAGAAATTTAAAAAAAGTTTTAGCAAAGCTGACTAAAAGCTTGTTTGCAATCATTTAGAGTAGGCTTTCTTGTGCCAATGTCATAATAGATCTCATTCTAGCATAAGGACTTCTGAAATGCAAATTTTCAGAAATAAATCTTAGCTCTAATTTACAGTTGTGTTGAACTGAATGAATGCAATCACTTTTCAGTAAGTGAAAAAGCACTTTCGGCTGCTGCTGAAAAAATACAAGGTAATTGTGGGCTACATCAAAATCACCATTGTTACCAACTTTCTAGAGCTATCAGCTTGTCAAGGGGCACGGATATAAGAGAGAATTTAAGACTACTTTATCATGAATGTTCAGGGCAGAGACTAAATTTACTAACATGACTGGAAACCATTTTAAAACGTGGATTCTCAGCATTTAGTTTTCTACTGTAGAATAAACAGTTAAAGCGCAGTATTAACCTGTGTCCATGTAGTATCCTGAACAATTAAATACTTGATACTGTAAGTGAATGGTTTATGAAAATTTTAAATATTTATTCTTAATTGAGATAAAAATTGACATATAACATTATATTAGTTTTAGGTGTAAAAATACTCTTGTTTAATGTTTAGAGATCATTTTAGGCTACCATGCCATGATCAACATATTAAATTATTTCAGGCTGATTTTAGTTCATAAATTTAAATGACTCATAGGTCAATAAATAGTCTTTGTGGACTTCCACGACTCTGCAGACAAAGATAAGATATTCAACTACCCAAGTTTCCCACCCCACCTTTTTTTTTTTTTTTTGCGGTACGTGGGCGTCTCACTGTTGTGGCCTCTCCCGTTGCGCAGCAACAGGCTCCGGATGCGCAGGCTCAGCGGCCATGGCTCACGGGCCCAGCTGCTCCGCAGCATGTGGCATCTTCCCGGACCGGGGCACGAACACGTGTCCCCTGCATCGGCAGGCAGACTCAACCACTGCGCCAACAGGGAAGTCCCCCCCCCCAACTTTTTTTTGGATCACAAATAAATGTCATTAAAAATTGGAAGGATTTCTAAAGACTTCCTCCCTGGAGATGAAAGTATGTTCCTCACAACTGGGGGATCATAAGGGATAATTATGAAGTCTTATGCTTACGTTAGATAAATCAACTGCATTGGTTAACAGTAAGATAAAAGCTGTTTAAAGATATCTAGGGATCGCCATTTCCATAATATGTTGGAAGAGATGTTCAGAGAATCCTCTCTCAACCGACAAGTTTAAGTTAAACACACATACAAGCTAAGAAAGCAGGAATCCACTGCACTGAGCCATCACTGGAGATATCTGTTCTGGAATATGAACTACTCTGTGGTATCCTGGAATCTTGCCTTTTGGGGTCATAATTGGGAATCAGAAAACAAACCTGTCAAAGAGCCCAGGCTTGCATGGTTTGGGGTCCCGATTTCACATTATATTTTTGGACTACCAAACCCCAAATTAATTATTTAGCTTCATAACTCTTCATTTCTCTTCACAGAAAGGGGGCCCTAGTGGTATCCCCACCAGTTTAGACAGTCACCTGTTTGTTTTTATTAAAATCTGCTTTTTAAAGTTATATTATCACCCTGATATTCACAAGCTGGAGGGCACTGAGCTGATTACTGTGATTTCCTCATAAGAAACTCAGAACAGTTATGCCAGAGACATATGTGTTCCATGTAGATTACTGAAGAGCAAATGGAGCAAACTATTAGAAAAAATGATATGTAGGTTATATCCAATTGTATAACCTTAATTCTTACAAGTTCATTTTCTTAGTGCTATATTAGGAGTGAGTTGCTCTATGTTGTGAACATGCATGTTTATAGACATCTCTAAATCATATTTGTGAATCATGTTATTGCAATCAAAATAAATTTAAGGATTATTGTTACTAAAGTATACGCTAACCGTTAATGCCTAATCATCTTCACTAAATATTGGCCTTGTACAAAAAATCAAGTTTCTACCTGAGACGAATGGAAATTTAGTTGCATATTTTACTACTACAAATAAGCCACAGGCCATTACTACATTTCTATATTTTGTTACATACTAATCCTGTAATAATGGACAGTAATATTAGCTTTTTGCATCTAATGACCAGAGAGGTCATTTTCTGTTTGTTAAGGAGAGAATTAGGCCATTACATTTTAATGCATTTAGTCATTAACACATTTCTGCCTTTACACACGGTGTTTTTGTTTGCTTGATTTTGTGTGTCTGTTTCCCTTTAAGGTTCTATGCTTTCATATCTAGGTTGACTGATTCAATATTTTTCCATTTTTCTGAAATTTATTGACACAAAAAAGATAATCTTCAAATCAAGATAGAACTGGGCTTTCCCTCCTTAACTAGTAAATCTATTCTGCTGATCTCTCTCTCTCGCAGTTAATGGTATCACCTTCCTTAGAGTTGCTTACTATCAGAAGTACACTTGACTCGCCTTTCTCCCTTCTCTCTCCTTATTCAATCTTCATCAAATAAGGCTGTGATAGACATTATACTACATCAACCATTTTCCTTTTCAGGAATGAAGGATTTATTTCTGTTGCTACTAGGAATAATGCTGGAAAATGACTATTTGGTCAAGCCCTCTTTAGGCATGGCGCCTTGAGAGAAAAAACAAAAAAGCCTCACCCAAGGTCAAACCTCCTTCCACATGTAGTCCACTTTCAATGACTGATCAGCACAGCAGCATAAAGGCCCAGTCCCCTTCTCCTAACTTGGGACAAGTCCAGAGGACCATCCCAGCTTCAGAGGGCCCAGTGAGTTGACAAAAAGCCTTCACTCCGCCTGTCCGGAAACTCAACTTTGCCCTCTGGTCAGTATGTTTTCTTACCTTTTCCTTTCACAAGTGTTGATCACAACACATTCCCTAATAAATGTCCTATAAACTAATCTCCCATCTCAGAGTCTGATTCCCTGGAAACCCAAGCTGCTACAGCATCATTTTCCATTGTTACTTTTCTTGAAACTTCATTTCTGTTTTTTTAACCCACTATCACTGGTCTAGTTTGGTCTGCCCTTAATGTTCATTTAAGTGGTCAACCTTAACTTTTTGTTCCATGGCCAAAGAGGCATTCAAATTTAAACCTCCACATAGGTACGCCTGAAACATGATTGCAGTTCACTGCAGGCTCCTGTGATAATTCCAGTTCCATCCATTTCTCAAAATTTCTACCTACCAATTAATATGCCATGACACCTACTTTAGTATATGCCACATATGACTCGGTGCCCCATGAAAATCCCCTCTGCAGACAGTTCGCATTCACACCAGTGGTTTGCTATGACTTTTCCAGTGGGAATTCACTGCCATGGGAATCTGCCCTAAGAACAAACTTTAATCATTGAGGGAAAGGAGGTAGAGGATGTTTACCCCAATTTCTTTACCCTTCAGCCTGACAATTCTCTCAGAAAGCTCCCAGTGAGGTTCCCCAGGCCTCAGCAGTAATCTGATATCTAGCTCATTTTCTGACTTTTTCCCTTCAGCATCTTACTTCCCCATTTGGTCAGCATGCTTCCTGTGATCACCTCTCAAGAAAACTACTTGCAATTAAACTCTTTTCTCAGGGTCTGCTTTTGGGAGAAGAGGCACAAACTAATACTGAGAACTAATCAACCAGAATATTGCTAAAGGCCCCTAAATGATCTCTCAGATCTATCCACCCTCTCTTGTACCTCCTATCCATTTTATATGTTACCTCCAGACTTTTCTTCCTAAAACTCAGTTGACTCATGCCCCTCAGACATCTTCAATGGCTCCAACTGCAGTAAGAAGTAAAACACAACTCTGTCCAGCAAAGTCTGCCTGTTTTTCTAACTGTATGTCACTCTGCATTGGCTACCACAAACACACACTCCAGACACACCCCTCTATTCATTATTTACAGAAAGTAACTTCTCTGTGTTTTCAATAAGGTTGTTTCCTCTGCTAGAATGTGCTCCCCACCGTATCGGCTGATAAATCCCAGTTCATCCTTTGAGGTCCAGATAAATCCATTATCCCCTAAGATGCCCTCTTGGACTCCCACCGTTAGGGTTAACGTTTCCCAATATCATGCTCTGCAGTGCCATGTTTAAACTCATGGTACATCAGTGTGTACCTTGTATTGAGATGACTTATGGATATCTATTTCTATCACCAGATATGAATTCCTAGGAAGCAGGAACCATATGACATCTATCTTTGTATCCAGTGGTAATATTTGAAATAATTATCAAACCTATATTCCAGCTCTGACCAGTCAGGAAGGACACAGGATCCAAGTCCTGAGGCATGTGTTAACACTTTATTTGTTGCTGAATTGTTGGGAAGTCCAGGGGGGCCAAAGGGAGGGGCTGTGGTGGCTAGAGATCAAAAGTTACACCTAAGTGGAGCTCAAACAATTGAGTATTTGCCAACATATGAGGAAAAGCATCTGTGAAAATATTTTAACAAACAGAGCGTAATTGGTTAAAGATCAGCTTTGTTTATAACTACTGTATTTATCAAGACTTTCCAAATTATAGGCCTTTTGTAAATAATTGTTTATATAATTGAGGACAGAACTGAAAATGTGCACAAAGTTTTTTCTTTTTAAGATGGATGATATACGATATACATAACCAGCACAAATAGGAACGTTCTCATATATGTATGAAAATTTTAGTCTAGTTTTCTTTATATTACAACAGATCAACAACTGTTCAGAAGCAATTACATTTACACTGCTTAAAATACTGTAGCAGCCTTCCAACAGTAATATCAATAAAAATGGACTTTGCCTTCTTTACAGGCTCAGCTTGTCCAAATCATAATGGCAACATTAATTCAAATTTAAGGGACCGCCCTGGGAAGAACAATCATGAACATGTCTTGCAAATATTTTTCAAAATTATGAAGCCTGCAAAAGCTCTTGTGTAGCCAGCAATATTTACCAATTCATCCTCACCTAACGATGTATCCTGAGTTGCCTTTAAGTTCCCCAAATTTCTTCTAAAGTCCTTCAAATCAGCATGCTAAGAGTACTTATATGATCAGTGAAAATACGTTTTGAAGTTTTATGGTCTCAGAAGTGCTGCCAAAATCAACAAAAATGACTATACAAAGGTAAGATATATTAAATCTGATTATTTAATTCTTCTTAGCTCCCTTTCTATAACTTTAAGAGTCTGATTCATGGATCAGCAGCTCTGTTTTGCCTAAAGGAGTCATAAACACTCCTAATTCAACAATGTTCTACCGTTTGAAGTTCCTCTTACGTTCCTTCTCACACACAGCAGACCTCACTGCCTTTTACAGAACAGGAAACTCAGATTTATTACTTATATAAAAAATAATAATGGCAATTTTGAATCACTTGCTACCCTTTACAAAAAACTAGTTAAAATTCCAGAACTAAGGAACATTAGGATTGTCATTTGATGATTAAAATGAAAACTGAAATTTACATTTCTATCCTGTGAATTACATTAAAAATGGCAAAAAATATGCTACTTTATTGAAATGCCTGGAATAAGCTCACTCTAGTTCAAAATCTACCTATCACATGGAGAAATGTTAACGGGCTTTGTAAAGCCAAATGTCTGAAAAGTGACAGGAAGATTTCACAAGATGCTAACAGCTATGACTATGGTGACATTTGAGGTCAAGCCAACTAGAAGTAGAGAGTGGGGATGGGCGGGTTGGCTCTTCACCCATAGCGTATTCTATTACAGTGGTGGTAACCGGATCACTGTGGTTGCCATTCTGAAATTTCCCTTCTGCTTGTTAACAGCGCTGGCATTCAGCCTACTCTCTATGTACTTTCTTATTTGGAGCAGCTCTCTACACCTCCTATGCTAGGTACAGACCTTTTCCTAAAACATTCTTTGTTGAGGCAAGCAAGGATGAGGGGCTAGTACTTCCAGGCAGTACAAGATTGCTACTGGCTGTATGCTTTCTACATTTTTAAATTGTATCCATTTACCAACATTTTAATAATTTCCTCAGCAGGATCTAACCACCATGGGACACTGAATTCTCTCCCGAATAGAACAATTATTCCTTTGATGAATTACAGTCCCTCAGTTCTTCCCTGTTAGTCTTCTACACCTCTCACCTCCTCTCTCATCAAAAGCTTTGTAGGAATACCCCTCACTCCCATTCCCAAGCAAGCAATTCTTTTCAGGGACCATCAGGCAATTTGCATAAATGAATGTTTTACTAGAGAGAAACAAAGAAAACTTCACATATACCAAAGCCTTTAACCTATTTTTCATGTTCAATTAAGTATATGTACATGTTTTTATAATACCTAGTCCTATAAAGAGATATTCTCATAGGACACTGTCTGGCTCATAAATTGATATAACTATTTGAAAGTGTTTACCACAATTTTAAATGTAAATGGCTTAACTAAATATTTCTACTTCCAGGAATTTGCCCCACAAATAAATATTAAAAAATGGACAAGAGAGTATAGCACTATAGACATAAAATGTATGCCCCAAAGCTCTGATTATTCAGAAAGGTAATGACTGAAATAGAAAACTAAATTTCCCTCTGGGTTATTTATTAGAAAGGGGAAATTTAAGTTACTTTTTTTTTTTAAGTTACTTTTTAATTTATTCTCATCACGCATCTTTCCCAGTATGGTAGTTAATAATATCTCATTAACAATTTTGTTACCTTTGAATACACCACGTTTCCAAGGGCATACGTGTAGAATATAGGGTATTGCGTTATCAGCGTCTATGGTGATGTGTAGGCAGGCGGACTCTCAACCATTGCACCACCAGGGAAGCCCTCTAGCTTTCTTTTGGTTTCCATTTGCATGGAATATCTTTTTCCATCCCCTTACTTTCAGTTTGTATGTGTCTCTAGGACTGAAGGGGGTCTCTTGTAGACAGCATATAAATGGGTCTTGTTTTGTATCCATTCAGCCAACCTGTGTCTTTTGGTGGGAGCATTTAGTCCATTTACATTTAAGGTAATTATCGATATGTATGTTCCTATTCCCATTTTCTTAATTGTTTTGGGCTCGTTATTGTAGGTCTTTTCCTTCTCTTGTGTTTCTTGCCTAGAGAAGTTCCTTTACCATTTGTTGTAAGGCTGGTTTGTTGGTGCTGAACTCTCTCAGCATTTGCGTGTCTGTAAAGGTTTTAATTTCTCCATCAAATCTGAATGAGATCCTTGCTGGGTAGAGTAATCTTGGTTGCACGTTTTTCTCCTTTATCACTTTAAATATGTCCTGCCAGTCCCTTCTGGCTTGCAGAGTTTCTGCTGAAAGATCAGCTGTTAACCTTATGGGGATTCCCTTGTGTGTTATTTGTTGTTTTTTCCTTGCTGCTTTTAATATGTTTTCTTTGTATTTAATTTTTGATAGTTTGATTAATATGTGTCTTGGCGTGTTTCTCCTTGGATTTATCCTGTATGGGACTCTCTGTGCTTCTGGACTTGATTAACTATTTCCTTTCCCATATTAGGGAAGTTTTCAACTATAATCTCTTCAAATATTTTCTCAGTCCCTTTCTTTTTCTCTTCTTCTTCTGGAACCCCTATAATTCGAGTGTTGGTGCGTTTAATGTTGTCCCATAGGTCTCTGAGACTGTCCTCAGTTCTTTTCATTCTTTTTTCTTTATTCTGCTCTGTAGTAGTTAATTCCACTATTTTACCTTCCAGGTCACTTATCCGTTCTTCTGCCTCAGTTATTCTGCTATTGATCCCATCTACAGTATTTTTAATTTCATATATTGTGTTGTTCATCACTGTTTGTTTGCTCTTTAGTTCTTCCAGGTCCTTGTCAAATGTTTCTTGTATTTTCTGCATTCTGTTTCCAAGATTTTGGATCATCTTTACTATCATTATTCTGAATTCTTTTTCAGGTAGACTGCCTATTTCCTCTTCATTTGTTAGGTCTGGTGGGTTTTTATCTTGCTCCTTCATCTGCTGTGTGTTTTTCTGTCTTCTCATTTTGCTTATCTTACTGTGTTTGTGGTCTCCTTTTTGCAGGCTGCAGGTTCGTAGTTTCCGCTGTTTTTGTTGTCTGTCCCCAGTGGCTAAAGTTGGTTCAGTGGGTTGTGTAGGCTTCCTGGTGGAGGGGACTAGTGCCTGTGTTCTGGTGGATGAGGCTGGATCTTTCTGGTGGGCAGATTCACATCTGGTGGTGTGTTTTGGGGGTGTCTGTGGACTTATTATGATTTTAGGCAGTCTCTCTGCTAATGGGTATGGTTGTGTTCCTGTCTTGCTAGTTGTTTGGCATAGGGTGTCCAGCACTGTAGCTTGCTGGTTGTTGAGTGACGGTGGGTGCTGGTGTTGAGATGGAGATCTCTGGGAGATTTTCGCCATTTGATATTATGGGGAGCTGGGAGGTCTCTTGTGTACCAGTGTTCTGAAGTTGGCTCTCCCACCTCAGAGGCACAGCACTGACTCCTGGTTGTTGCACCAAGAGCCTTTCATCCACACGTCTCAGAATAAAAGGGAGAAAAAGTAGAAAGAAAGAAAGAAAAAAAAAAAAAAAGGAGGGAGGGAGAGAGGAAGGAAGGAGGGAAGGAAGGATAGAAAGAAAGAAGATCAAATAAAGTAAGATAAAATAAAATAAAGTTACTAAAATAAAAGAATAATTATTAAAAAAACAAAAACAGACAGATAGAACCCTAGGACAGATGGTGAAAGCAAAGCTATACAGACAAAATCTTACACAGAAGCATACACAAACACACTCACAAAAAGAGGAAAAGGGAAAAAAATCATAAATATTGCTCTCAAAGTCCACGTCTTCAATTTGGGATGATTCGTTGTCTATTCAGGTATTCCATAGATGCAGGGTACAGCAAGCTGATTGTGGAGCTTTAATCCGCTGCTTCTGAGGCTGCTGGGAGAGATTTCCCTTTCTCTTCTTTGTTCTCACAGCTCCCTGGGCTCAGCTTTGGATTTGGCCCCGCCTCTGCATGTAGGTGGCCGGAGGGCGTCTGTTCTTCGCTCAGACAGGACGGGGTTAAAGGAGCAGCTGCTTAGGGGGCTGTGGTTCACTCAGGCCAGGGGGAGGGAGGGGTACGGAGTGCAGGGCGGCATGACGTTGCACCTGCCTGAGGCGCGCCGTGCGTTCTCCTGGGGAAGTTGTCCCTGCATCCCGGGACCCTGGCAGTGGCGGGCTGCACAGGCTCCCCGGAAGGGGGGTGTGGATAGTGACCTGTGCTTGCACACAGGCTTCTTAGTGGCGCCAGCAGCAGCCTTAACGTCTCATGCCCGTCTCTGGGGTCCAGCACTTTTAGCCGCGGCTCGCGCCCGTCTCTGGAGCTCCTTTAAGCAGCACTCTTAATCCCCTCTCCTTGCGCACCAGGAAACAAAGAGGGAAGAAAAAGTCTTTTGCCTCTTCAGCAGGTCCAGACTTTTCCCCGGACTCCCTCCCGGCTAGCCGTGGTGCACTAACCCCCTGCAGTCTGTGTTCACGCCGCCAACCCATCCTCTCCCTGCGCTCCGCTCCGACCGAAGCCAGAGCCTCAGCTCGCAGCCCCGGCTGCCCCAGCAGGTGAGCAGACAAGCCTCTCGGGCTGGTGAGTGCTGGTTGGCACTGATCCTCTGTGCGGGAATCTCTCCGCTTTGCCCTCCGCACCCCTGTTGCTGTGCTCTCCTCCACGGCTCCGAAGCTTCCCCCCTCTGCCACCCGCAGTCTCCGCCCGCGAAGGGGCTTCCTTGCTCGTGGGGTGGGGTGTTGCTAGAGAGCTACAAGAAAGGTCAAGTTGTGACAATGTACTGGGGATGAAAATTGTGAGGAGAGCCATACTCAGTCTGCCTCTTCCTTTCTTTGCAAGGTTACAGTTTTCATAGCTACTGTGATTGCAAGATTGCAGAGCTGAGGAGAGGGGCATAGAAATGGGTCAAGTCAAAATGTCACAAATCACCCTGCTCTTACCAGGATTCAGAGTTTTTCTTGAGTAAATGCTCCTCAGATTGTTTGAAATCTTTGTTTAATTTCAAGATTTAAAAGTTTTGACAAGTTTTGTCAGTGTTTTTATTGCTTTTAAGGAGGAAGAGATTTATGAAACCCCTTGCTCCACCATTTTGGAAGTCCCAGGTCTCCTGTTTTCTTTATTGCATAACTATTTCCTACTCCTTGGTCACTTTGATAAAATGCCATAGCATTTTACCTGTATCTCAATTATATTCTCTGATTTTTTTATATTCTCTTTCTTGTTAGGGAAGTCTCAACCTTCTATTGCAAACTATTTGTGTAGCAATGAGATTAAATATATGTTAAAAGGCTTTTAAAAAAAATACAAAGTATCATAAAAATCAATATTAACAGCAATGAAAAACAGAACAAGGAAAAGACATGAAAAGAATATAGTGAGTCTGAGTTGTCAGCAGACTGTCAAAGTGCAGGTGTACAGCAAGCAGTCAAAAATGAGGGGCTGAAGCTAATACATCTTGAGTAAAAGTATGAATTTGGCATTTGTAACTAGTTGATAGTTTGAAGCCAAGAAACTGCCAAGTGGGATGTTGTACAGACATAAGAATGCTTTAGAAGGTGGAAACTTGAAAAGAAATGAGAAGGCTAGAGGAATAAAAGGACCAGATAAGTAACAATCCAGAAATAGCATGGAAATGAGGACTATAGAATGATGTAAAATAAAGGGTGAAGAGTGTTAAGAAGGCAGACAGACAGTGCCAAACATTATAGGAGTTTTGAGGCAGATAACTTGGGAAAAGAACTAATTTTTCTTGACCAAAAGTTATGGGTGATCTTTGTGGCAGAAGTTTCAACAGAGTAGAGGAGATACAAATGGACCACCATGAAATTAAGAAGTGATCATGTAAATATTGCTTTTTCAAGAAGTTTAGCAATCATGGAAAATATAGAGGGTAATAGTTGAAAGGCTATTGTTAGAGACAAGTTTTATCTTATAATGGAAAATCTTTGAGAATATTTATAGATTAAGAAAAATAATCCAACAATGAGGAAGGTATTGAAAGAGAGAGAAAGAGAGAGAGGGGTGAAAAGAATGAGAATCAGCCTTGAGTGCCCAGAGGCCAACTTCATTTTACACATTGAAGAATGAAGATGGAGAATCAGAAGCATTTCAGTAGTCTCAAAGGGAGTGCAAGATGAATCCTGACACTATAAAGCAAAGTTTCTCAGTCTAGCCTTTCTCCTTAGCAGCATCTCAGTTGTTTCTCAATAGAATTTCCATTGAAATACCAGCAATAAACTAAATATTATGAATGAAAAGAAAGGGCAAATTGGTAATGCTCATTAGTACATGCTGATTAAAAATAGTGGTGATTTTCAAATTAAGAAAGGTGATACTTTATTCATAATATCTCTAGGGACAAATGTCTCTTCGGTCTTAAACATGTTTCTGTTCTTTTATAATTGTTGGTGCTATTTAAATATAGAAATATAGACGAACTGGAATACATGAACAGTATTATTAATATCTTAATGAAATGACATTTAATTAATTTAATATGTAGTATCTTTAATTACAGAAAGGACCTCAATGAAAACTTACACTCTAAAGGTAAAATTAACTAGATTCTTCAGTTTTATGTGTGTATTGAAACCATATAAATATAGATTTTGATTATTTCCTGTAAGTACAATTCTGCTATGAATAGAATTCCACTTCTATATTTAATTAGAAAAATATAGTTAATATAGCATAATTATTATTTTTAAAGGCCTACATTTTTTAAAAAATGCATTCATTCTGAAGAATAAAAGTTTTAAAAAGCTACAGACATCACCTCTGCCAAAACAACAAAATGAAATAACCAATGTTAAGAAATTAAGCAATTTTTTCTTTAACCTGTTTTCATCAAACTCATAAGACAGGATTTCTTGCTCACCAGAAAATTCTGGAAGGGGAAAGGGAGTGATGGAAAAATGATTTTTTTCCTTAGTTATAGCAAGTGCAAGTAGTCACACTCTTTTCTTTTCTTTTCTTTCCTTCCTTCTTTCCCTCCTTCCTTCCTTCCTTTCTTCCTTCCATTTGAAAAGCCATCCGTTATGTTTGTATCCGTTCATTAAACAAATCTTCCTTGAAAAACTATTATGTGCTTGATACTATGATTTATGCTAAGTACAAAAGTATGGATACGAGGGGCATGCCCCTTTTCTCACAGTTCATAATCTGGTGGAGAAGAATAATCTGGTGGAGAACAGGAAATAGCAATAGGATGTAATGTACATGATGGTGGGAAAAGTAAAAAAAAAAATGCTGTGGAAGCACATGAAAGGCATCTAATCCAGGTTTATGGGGATGTAGAAGAAGTCTTGGAAAAGTGGCATCTAAGCTTTGTCATAAAGAATGAAAAGGAGTTAGACATACACAGAGAAGTGGAAGATAGGGAATTGGATAGAGATTTCCAGGCAGTAGTAAAAGGAAATACTATATACAATGGCCTAAGTGTGGCTGGAGCCAGGAGTGCTAAGACAGAAAGCTGAGCAGATAGGCTTTTGAAACACGTGAAAGCCACTTCAGGGAGCCTGGACTCAATCCTGAAGGCAAGAGATGACAGTGAAGAGTTTTAGCAGGGGAGTGAGAAGATGAGATTTTCATTCATAATATTCACTCTATTTGCAATCCAGTAAGGAAAGAAGAAGAAAATCAATGCACATATTTTTCAAGATTACCAAAAAAAGCAGAGGACAAACCCAGAGAATTTCTAAACTTCTGATGCACCCTCTAAAACTAGATTCAGGCATCTATGATGGACAGATATTTGAAGCTTCTTTGAGGATTCTATTGGGCACATAATTTGTAGATAAATATGGGAGTGGGGAGTAGAAAAATCTATTTTCAGATTTGCTTAAACAAATCAAGTGAGGAGGGCCAAGTACAAAACATCATAAAAAATAAAGATGTAACTAATTATGCATTTCTTCACATTCCCACTATTATTCACACTGGTAAATGATAGGATACACTTTTGAAATTTCATGCCTGCAGATATCACATTACAATTTTAAAAGCTGTTTAAAAGTTTTTTAAAAAATATCTTTCATTGTCATGTACAATTTCTTCAAGTGAAAATACACATGACTCAAATAAGTAAATTTTAATGTGTTTTATGATTATATACTAATATTTAGATATAAAACTTGTTTGGTGCTAATTCAACTTTATAATCAAAATGGCATTTTAAAAGCTGCTGGACTAATAGGAGATTCTAACCATCTCCTTATGTCACACTGCTTCACCTAGTTAAGTAAAATTAAATGTTTTAAAATATCATATAATTCAATATACTCCTTCTGAAAACACTTTCATACCAAAAAAAAAAAAAAAAAAAACCAAAATCTTACCTTAAATGTTAGGATGCTTGTTGTATAATTGGGCATCATTATGGGTTTATTTGTTATCTCCCCCACTTGACAGTCTACGGTGATGTGTTCCAAGGCCAGCGGTCTTTTTCCAATCCCTTTTATGTCAAAGATATGCTCCATACCATCTACTTCATTTTGTAGAGTAAGTTTGCCCTGTGACAAATCAGCCAAATTTCAGCTCTATAGGAGCGACAGTTGGATGCCAACCATCTCTTCTATTTTAGTAATCTTGAATCTGATCGATGAAATGAGCTTTCAAGGAGGTGCTAGTCATTAGCTTTTCCAGTTTATATATAAATACTTCTACTGAACAAATAAAGATGAATTTCCTGTGAAAAGCTCTTCATTTCTTTTCACTTTCTCTAAGTGACAGTTTAATAGGCATTCTCATACATAGCAATTATATGCCTGTTTACATCCTTGTCAAAGAAATATGACTTAAGAAAATATTTTCTGAAGTACAAACTTCCTTACTGAATACAAAAAAAGCAATGATTTTACTTTGTTAAACATATTATGTAAAAATAATCTAGACATAAATATTGACAGCCTATGACATTGTGACTTTCAGAATATTTATCCCTCAAGTTACAACATTTATTAAAGTTTCAAGCAGAGTGAACACTAATGATCAAATTCATGGAAAATATAACTTTAAAAAAAAATTTTTTTTAGTTTAATTTTATTTTTTTTATACAGCAGGTTTTTATTAGCTACCCATTTCATACATATTAGTGTATATATGTCAATCCCAACCAATCTTCCAATTCATCACACCACCACCCCACACCCCCCAGAAAATGTAACTTTTCTGCAAGAAAATTTATCACAAATTATATATGTTAACATCACACATTGGTTTATCGACATATTAAAGCTAGGGAAAAAAAATCAATGAGTTCATACCATAATCTCACATTCCAAAATAGGTTTGAATGTGAGAGGATAATTCACAGTCTCACTTGGTCCAACATGTAAAACAGGAGGTCCATAAAACCATTCTCCTTCTATAGTAACTTGACATTTCCATTCATTCTTTGTTTTATTATTCTAAAGCATGAAAATAAAGACAGAAAAATATCAGATAGAAAAATATCAGTGTAAAAAATTCAAAATTCCTTACAATTATATTACCTTCCTTGATGCTATTATCACCCACTAAGAGCCAAGCTACAGCCAATCACTGTTCTTAGTGCCTATGAGCACATCTTAATCAAGAGTTAAGATCACAACTGAATCTGGAGCAGAGTGATCTGAGAGACCATGACTCTGCTTGGTTTGATGATAGGTTAAGGAAGTTAGAATTAATTTTTTAAGCAAAGAGATCCAGCAGGAGTGATTAATCAGGTGAGTAATATGATAACATTTATATTCGGGAATAAAACTGTGACATCAATATGGAGAAACAAATGGCCACACATAATGCAATTAGGAATTGGTAAGAGTTCAGATGAAAGGTTTGAAGGACTTTAATTGAGACAGTGGCAGTGGGAATGAAGAAAAGTACGAAAAAAAAAGTCTGTGCTTACTATTGGAATATTCTGGGTAAGGGCTTCAAATGCTGGTGTTTCAAAATCAAATCTGGCCTCTGGACGTTCTTCATTTACCACACCTTCAATGCAATAGACATGCACATCATACCTTGATGTCAACAAGATTTTACAAGGGTAGCGTCCAGGACTGAGAGGAACAAATCGTAAAGGAACTGGAACAGATCCATCTGTAACTACCAAAACAATTAAAAAATGGTGTAATCATTTTTGATGGTATAAATCCTAAGATTCATTTTCAGGTACAGCAATATTTTTTTTTTTTGGATTTAATTGTATTATATAATCCAGAAGAGACTAGGTTATAGCAAGGTAACACATTACCCCTCAGTCTCCTGGGCATTACAAGCAAGTTTGTTTTTTATTAATGACAAAATATATCCTGCATAGGTCAGAGGAAGGTTTGCTCCATAAAGCCACTGAGGGACCCAGGCACACCACTCCTTCTTCGTTTACAGGTCAGGGAAGAGTAACTGAAAGTTTGCTCAAGGGCTTTTTAGTGCTCAGCCCAAAGTTAACACACATCACAGTTAATTGGTCAGACCCAACCACAGGGTTCTTTCTCAGCTGACAGGGGCTGAGAACTGAGAGATATATGGAATATTTGGCAAGCAATATTATCTGCCACATTTCTATGACATAGAAATGCTCTGTCCCATAGCAATCAAAATAAGTTGCAACTTGACCAGCAGATAGAAATAATTTTTCATAGTTAATAACCAAGGGAAGCCAAAAGAGGCATGTCCAATGAATACTTCTCATATCACCTTGTTATACCATATACCTTAAGTTAATAGCTAATATCATTTCTTATGGTGGGCAGGCTGTCTATGATGGTCCTTTCCTTCCAAGCAATACTACTTTTTCTCTGAAGGTCACCATTTTCTTACTCTCCAGGAAATGAGAATATAGTTATAAAAATCTCTCAACCCTAAAGTAGGATGCAGTATAATACTATAATACAAATTTCACTGCTAAAGCCAAAGTATTTAAGTTATAGATGAGAAACAAGTGCTAAAAAATGTTTAGAAGCCTAACTCTGTTCTAGGAAATTCTCCAAAACCAAGAAGACAAATCAAGCTTATCAACCAATGGATAAGACAAGTATTATGACATTAATTGGCTATAATTTTAATTCACTCACATTTAACACCTCGAATGTTAAAAATGGCAAACTTGTTTTCAAATACACTGAAGTCTATATGCCAAGAAGACCAGTCATTCTTGCAAGAACATTAACTGTTTTAAATCATTTTTAAAACATATTGAAGATGTGTATGTATGTGTTATATGTTCTGTGTTACACATTTTAAAAATATATTCATCATATATTATATAGAATGTATTATGTGTTGTATATGTCATATATTATGTATAATATCATAGTTATATGTTAAAAAACACTGACAGTGGATCACACTTGAAATCTATATTACATCTAACCAAAGTCCAAGATTCTCAGCTGGTCTAAGGAGGAAACAAAGGCTGTCAGAATGTTGTAATTTTTATTTCATCCTTTTCAAGTACAAATCTAATTTTAGAATAATATTTTTTTCTTGTCAAAAAGGACTCCAGGCACATTTTATCATCTGTTGTTCACTGATTACTTTCATTCTGAGAAAAGTATTTGAATTGTGGCAACACCATTAGAACAAAACAGGTGAGATAATTATTTGATTAAAATTTGTTGCTTTATTATCAGAAAGGAAGAAACCACATTTCTCTCTTGCATGAACAGATTGAAATGAAAATACTTAGATTAGGTAATTTAAATAAAATTAAACTTCTTAGAATACAAAATTTAATCAACTTAACAGTAATTTTTTTAACATCTTTATTGGAGTATAATTGATTTACAACAGTAATTATTATTTTCATCATCAGTAAAGAATAACTCTATTTCATGGTAAACAATAATTGAAATGCACAAGCTCAAGTATAAAGCTTCTATCAAAAGCTTTATGTTATACACTATTTCCTTTTCCCTAAAAATATGCACTTCCTATTGATACTAAGTCTGAAAGTGAAAGCCAAGGACATTCTTCAGTGTACATTTTCCAACTCATGAAATGTTCCTGAGCAAAGACCCTAAGAAATAAGCCATGCAAGCCCCTCTCCCTTACAAGTCCAAAAAGAAATTCATCATAATAGTGGAATTCATGGAAATGATGGTTTTGTTGAAGATATATTGATAAAACAATATTTGTTTTACTTAAACATCTGAAATAATTTAATTAATTCATGCTAGACAAAAAGAGTAGGAATATTATCATATATTACCAACATGAAGCTACTTGTGGATTAAGGTATTCATCACACAGTATCCGCATCACCTTAGATGTAAAATAGCAGAGGTAGAGACTTTTCATATTTAGAAACTTGGAAATTTTCCTGGCCACACTGTGCCACCTTAACATCATTCTCCTTTAAGGACATGTTTTCTCAAAGTCTTTTCCAATTCTGCTCTGTAGCAGATGTCATCCATGCCCTGCCATGTCCCCTTAGCATTTAATCCTCCCTGCGGGCCAGTGGCTTTATGGAAAACAGCTCCTTTCTCCTTGAGGGCTTCCTCTAGTCATAGGAAGGTGCTTAACCCTCGCATGGATCAGGCCAGAAGTGACAGTTAATGCCTGCAGTTGCAGTCCTCAACAAATAATGTATCAAACTGGTGGAAAAATAACCCAGCTTCTTTATCCTTGGGTTGGAATAACTCTGAGGTGAATTCTACACCAACTCACAGAGATTCCCCAGTGCAACTGAGCCCAAATTGCTCCCAGTGGCAGCTGCTCATTAACACTCCCTGAACTGGCTTCCTCTCTTTACTGTCTCTCACTCTCTCACACTTCTACCTACGGTTCCTGAGATCACTTCTCAAACTACTTGCTCTCAAGACCTGGTCTCAGGGTCTGCTGTTGGGGATCCCCAACCTAACACATACCCTTAGACCAAGGAAAGAGAGCTTGCTGTCCTGGGCCTCATGCTTTCTAGAACCTTACTCTGAATCTCCTGTCATTGTCTCTCTGCATATGCAAGGAGGACATGGGCCCACTGGGACAGGCCTATGTTGAGAGCCCAGCCCCATCCTTCTTCCAAGTTCATGGGATGTCACAATTCACAATCCAAAGTGCTGTGATCCCATTTCCAGTACCTGCACAGCACTCTTCCCTATGTCAGTCCCCCTGTTGGAATACTCTTAGAATTGAAGAATTCTAAGTTAGAATAGCCACCTCTAACTAAGAGGTGGCTATTAACGGGAAGATGTCAACCAAGATTAATTATGTGGGCTGAGGTTCCTACAAATTTGTACACAATCCCTCTTACAATACATGCTAGATGTGAAGGAAAAAAGAGAATGGGGTGGGCACATGCCCAGGGCTCAGCTATCCCTGTGTTTTCATGTTCTAGTGCAAAACTCTGAGGAGGCCAAGAATTCTAAATTCAACTTTGGTCTTCTAGGTTGGTATAAAGCTTTATTTCTCAAGGTGGAATAATAGACTATAATCTATTTAAAAATTTGTTAGTTTGATTTACCACTTTTAAAATTTAGATATATGGTATATGGGCTTCCCTTTGTACTTTTGACCTGGGCATTACAAATGTCAGGGACAATCTGGACCTGTCCCTTCCATCCTTACTCTACTAGATGTAGCTCACCTGGGGCCTTTTCTTTACAGGTGATCCTAGTAACTATGGGAGTTGCTAGGGTTCTGTAATTAAAGATAACCAAAGATATGTAAATTTACCAGATTATAGTTACTAAAGAAAATAAAGGAACATAAACAGAGAATCTCTCTAATGAAAAAATACTTAATTTTATATAACTTTAGCTACTGGAAGAAGTCAGTGTGACCTACCGTTTTTAAAATAACCCATAAAAATGGGCATCCAGCACATATGATCTAACAATCCCACTCCTGGGTATATATCTGGAGAAAACTCTAATTTGATACATGCACCTCAATGTTCATAGCAGCACTACTTACAATAGCCAAGACATGGAAGCAACCTAACTGTCCATCGACAGATGAATGGATAAAGAAGATGTAGTATATGTATACAATGGAATACTACTCAGCCATAAAAAAGAATAAAATAATGCCATTTGCAGCAACATGGATGGACCTAGAGATTATCATACTTAGTGAAGTAAGTCAGAGAAAGACAAATATCATATGATATCACTTATATGTGGAATCTAAAAAAAATGATACAAGTGAACTTATTTACAAAACATAAACAGACTCACAGACATAGAAAACAAACTTCTGGTTACCAAAAGGGAAATGTGGGGGAGGGATAAATTAGGAGTTTGGGATTAGCAGATACAAACTACTATACATAAAACTACTATACATAAAATAAATAAGCAACAAAGTCCTACTGTATAGCACAGGGAATTATATTCAGTATCTTGTAATCTTTTCAATGGAACAGGATAGAAAGCCCAGAGATAAACCCACGCACATATGGTCACCTTACTTTTGATAAAGGAGGCAGGAATGTACAGTGGAGAAAGGACAGCCTCTTCAATAAGTGGTGCTGGGAAAACTGGACAGGTACATGTAAAAGTATGAGATTAGATCACTCCCTAACACCATACACAAAAATAAGCTCAAAATGGATTAAAGACCTAAATGTAAGGCCAGAAACTATCAAACTCTTAGAGGAAAACATAGGCAGAACACTCTATGACATAAATCACAGCAAGATCCTTTTTGACCCACGTCCTAGAGAAATGCAAATAAAAACAAAAATAAACAAATGGGACCTAATGAAACTTCAAGGCTTTTGCACAGCAAAGGAAACCATAAACAAGACCAAAAGACAACCCTCAGAATAGGAGAAAATATTTGCAAATGAAGCAACTGTCAAAGGATTAATCTCCAAAATTTATAAGCAGCTCATGCAGCTCAATAACAAAAAAACAAACAACCCACTCCAAAAATGGGCGGAAGACCTAAATAGACATTTCTCCAAAGAAGACATACAGACTGCCAACAAAAACATGAAAGAATGCTCAACATCATTAATCATTAGAGAAATGAAAATCAAAACTACAATGAGATATCATCTCACACCGGTCAGAATGGCCATCATCAAAAAATCTAGAAACAATTAATGCTGGAGAGGGTGTGGAGAAAAGGGAACACTCTTGCACTGCTGGTGGGAATGTGAGTTGGTACAGCCACTATGGAGAACAGTATGGAGGTTCCTTAAAAAACTACAAATAGAACTACCATATGACCCAGCAATCCCACTACTGGGCATATACCCGGAGAAAACCATAATTCAAAAAGAGTCATGTACCAAAATGTTCATTGCAGCTCTATTTACAATAGCCCGGAGATGAAACAACCTAAGTGTCCATCATCGGATGAATGGATAAAGAAGATGTGGCACATATATACAATGGAATATTACTCAGCCATAAAAAGAAACGAAATTGAGCTATTTGTAATGAGATGGATAGCCCTAGAGTCTGTCATACAGAGTGAAGTAAGTCACAAAGAGAAAGGCAAATACTGTATGCTAACACATATATATGGAATTTAAGAAAAAAAAAATGTCATGAAGAACTTAGGGGTAAGACAGGAATAAAGACACAGACCTACTAGAGAATGGACTTGAGGATATGGGGAGGGGGAAGGGTAAGCTGTGACAAAGCGAGAGAGAGGCATGGACATATATACACTACCAAACGTAAAATAGATAGCTAGTGGGAAGTAGCCGCATAGCACAGGGAGATCAGCTCGGTGCTTTGTGACCGCCTGGAGGGGTGGGATAGGGAGGGTGGGAGGGAGGGAGGCGCAAGAGGGAAGAGATATGGGAACATATGTATATGTATAACTGATTCACTTCGTTATAAAGCAGAAACTAACACACCATTGTAAAGCAATTATACTCCAATAAAGATGTAAAAAAAAAAAAGAATCTATAAAATATATATATATATAAAACTAATCACTTTGCTGTACACCTGAAACTAACACAACATTGTAAATCAACTATACTTCAATATAAAAAAAAAATTCAGTAAGAGAAAGAGCTTGGATTGAGGGGTGTCTATGGGTCACAGGGTTTCCAGGCATTCTCTCTATATAGAACATGCCCTTGTATTTCATGATTTTTTCCTGAAGCATGTATTGACGTTGTCAGGATGCCCTAAATTTCCTATATTCAGTCTTTTCCAACAAATTGCAAAATTTTGCTGTTAAAAAAAATGTGCAATTTCAGATCCTAGAATAGGTCATGGTTGGGACAATAAATCAATACTGCTGTTTTGGTCAGCTAAAACAGCATAACAAACTCTCCAAAACTTAGTGGTTAAAAAAAAAAAAAAACACACACACCGTTTATTTGTTCATGATTCTGTGGCCTAACCTCATTTGGGAAAGCTTACCTGCTTCATGTGGTATTGGCTGGGCTCACTCATGCATTAGGACCTCAACTGGGAATTCTGTCCATGAGCTCTCTAACCTTCTATGAGATGAGCCCAACATTTTTCATACAGTACAGAAGAATGACCAGTAGCAAAAGAATGAGAGCCTTGTGCACAAATGGTTATCATATATCTGCTTCTTTCGAATTCCTTAACAATCCATTGGCCAAAGCAAGTCACATGGCCAAGACCAGGGAGCTGAGACCACATATAACATGTGTACAGGCAGATAGGATCCACCTGGGCTTTTACTGAAACAATCTACCATATCTTAACTCCAAAGCAAGATACATGCATTAAACTGGTGAGGTGAAAGATGCAGTCAACTAACAGTTAAAAGCTCTGTTTTCTAGTTTTAGTTCCTCTTCTACATTGTGTGATCTTGGGCAAACAACTTAGAGGTCTTTTTCAGAATTCAAGTTCTTAATCTGTTTAAATTAAGGAGTGAGATTTGATCAGTAGCTTTCAAACATTTTATTTTTTGGCTTGGTGGGGCGGGGTGGGTGGGGAATGTATCTGAACAATACCTAAGACAGAATCTCAGTATATAAAACAAATTAACCTAGAGTCGATCTGGTTGAAGTAAGACACTAGAAGCTCCGATTCACTTCCACAGCCTCCCTATAGACAAACCAAAGCACTTCAGAAGAATGTTACAGCTCTAAAGAATATAATTTGATTAACTGATCTCTTAGGTTTCTTTCTGCTTTAACATTCCATGATTATATGAAAGTACATCAGAAAAGTGGAAGAGACTAAGTAATACAGTAAATTGGTCATTATCTTCTATAGTTAATTATATAAGGATATTACTAGCAAACAATAGTCAGAAATCCTTAACTCAGAAAATGAGGTATCGGGAGAACAAATAAATTTATGATATGGATTCATTTATAAAATGAACTTATAATAAACAGATATTTGTTATAAATTAATGTATGAGTAATTATATTTTCAAATCATGTTTTAGCCTATTTGCTAATCCCACTTCCATCTACTACTGGAAAGATTTAGCATAGATATTTTTCCCATTACACAAGTAAAGGACCAAATCACTTGCCAGTTGGAATTTTACCCATTTTAGTTACTTTATTATGTTCTTTTTGGCACATGAGCATCTACCTCACAAATACTCTGGCAAAGTGATAGATTCATTGTGTGCTAACAAGTTCTCATTACTGAGTTTACTCATTTAATATCAAAATCATGAAGTGTGCCAAAAGACTTCATATAAAAAAGAAAAAAGTTCAGCAATTGCAGTTTAAGAGTGTGCTTGATTTATTTTGTAAAATGTTTTCATTAGCATCATCCACTCAGGTAAAACCATTTTCTGAAATGGTTCACTGCTTAAATTGTCAAATTTAGTATACTATTCAATAAAATAACAATAATTTAAAATGATAGAAACCCATACTAATTACTGACAAATTCAATTTTTGAAATATTGGTTAAAATGGGTCTTATCACTTCAAAAGAGGCTGGCTGAATTACTTTTGCTTTTCTATCACCAGGAAGATCTAAAATAATATTTAAGGGTGAAAAGAAAGAGATAGGAAGAGAGAGGGAAAGGGGAAAAGGAAAAAAAAGAAGGGGGCTTCCCTGGTGGTGCAGTGGTTGAGAGTCCTCCTGCCGATGCAGGGGACACAGGTTCGTGCCCCGGTCCGGGAAGATCCCACATGCCACGGAGCGGCTGGGCCCGTGAGCCATGGCCGCTGAGCCTGCCCGTCCGGAGCCTGTGCTCCGCAACGGGAGAGGCCACAACAGTGAGAGGCCTGCGTATCGCAAAAAAAAAAAAAGAAGAAGAAGAAAGGAAGATGTAAGGAGGACAAAAATAAAGGAAAAAGGGAAGTTGGAATTGAGGAAGGAAAAAGAATGTTTGGGGGATGCTAAGAGAATGGCATGTGACCTTTCCTAACCAACTCCAAATGGTTGAGAGCATCAGACTTGTTGCCCCATGAAGTTTCCTTAAGTATCTGCAAGCAGAAAAGACTGGTATGCAGTTCCCTGTCAGATTTTGCTGAAAGGCAATACCTATACATCCCCCCAGGTGCTCTAAAGCACAGGAAAAAAACCAGAGAGGGATATCAAAGTGCTATAATAAGCAAATGGCAAGAACTGCCAATTATTTCCAGCACAGTCAAGCTAGGTTTAATAGGTACAGGAATACCTAATCTTATTAATTGCGTTGGTCAAGACTAGTAGGGCCTTACTAATGTTCTGTTGGCTTGATGTATCAATTATTGAGAGATGTGTAATAAAATCTCCCGCTCTGTGAATTTGTTCACTTTTCTTCCATATTTGCCAATTTTTGCTTTGTACATTTTGAGATTATGTGATTAGGTGGAAATAAGTTCAAAATTTCTCTCTACATTCAAGTATTCCTTTTTAAATTAACACATTTATTTGCCTTAAAGTCTACTTATTCTTTTTTTGTTGGCAGCACTGCATGGCTTGTGGGATCTTAATTCCCTGACCAGGGATCGAACCCGGGCCCGGCAGTGAAAGTGCTGAGTCCTAGCCACTGGACCACCAGGGGATTCTCTAAAGTCTACTTATTCTATATTTATGCCAGCTATTTTTTGATTAGCTAATACCTGGCATAAGTTTTTGGATATTTTACCAGGTAATTTTGTAAACGGCATAAAGCTGTATTTCACCTTCCATTGTGAAAATATCAACTTTTATATTTATCATGACTAATGACATATTTATGTTTAATATCTCATTTTGTGATTATTTTATTAATTACAGCTCTTTGATTCCAAGTTTTTCTTCTGAATTCAATTTCCTTCATCCATAAGTAGATCCTCCTTTGTTCTTTTAGCAACTATTTGTGAGTTTTAAATTGTCCCAATTTCACTGTTGAATTGAAAATAATTTTATTTCAATCTTACTCTTGAGTGATAGTTTATTGGGATTTAAAATTCTAGGCTGACAGTTAATTTGCTTCAGTACTACAATACCATTGTCTTCTGGATTCTGTTTTTCCTATTGGTAATTCTGCCTTCAGTATAATTTTTGTTCCTTTGAAACTAGTATGTCTTTTTCTCTTGTTGCTTTTCAGAATTTATCTTGTTTTTGCCATTCAACTGTTTCACGATAAACTAAGTATGAATTTAGGTGTCACTCTGTTAACTTCTAGCATTTAAAAAACCATTCTGTCTTTTCTTTTTCATTTGCTTCTATAAATAGGAGACGGTTATCCTTCCTAAGTGGTCACTTGTACAGGGTCTCACTCGCCTTTCATTCTGCAGCGATCTCTTAGATCTAAATGTGGAAGTAGCTCAATGCATACCCTTGGGTCAATTTCCTGTATCAAACAAGCATATGTCTGTTAGATGTAGGGGGATATTTCTTATATCCACTGGCAGGTTTCAAATCACCTAAGGGAAAATTTACATCTTAGAAAATTTCATGAACTTCCTGTTACTGGATAAACTCTAATCCCACCAACAACATGTACCAAAAATCACTTGGACTCTTCCAATCTCTGTCACCAACACCAGATCTACATGCTAGATTCTATACATCCTTATGATAGAATGATGTTCTTCCACATTTTCCTCGTACAGTTACAGTCATTTTAAGTTCAGGGGGTTTGTTTTCTTAAAAGAAGTGCAAACAAAGAAGTGTTAATAGAGGATCACCTTGGAGAGTATTTCACCTATATTCATTCATTAGAAAAATATTTTAAAACACCTACTATGTACCAGGAGGTATGCAATTAGGAGGCAGCTTCCTAGTTTTCTGGTATGTTGCAGAAAATAAATTTCTGAGGAAAAGGCAGATCATGGGACTAAACTGTTTTCTTTTTATACCTAAATTATGTTTTAATTGAGCATGAGCCTATGGAGGTTATTAAATGTGTTTTTCAATCAGGCCACATCCTTTCAGTGACTACTGGGAATTCCTCATAGGATTTATGCAAATGAATAGCTGTTATCTTTACTTTACATTCATATTGAATTTCTGAATTTCTGTATGTCTTCAGGGATCATTTAACGGAAAATTAGGAGAGAGCCTATCATGGAATTGTAGCTTGCCGGTATTTAAACTAGGAAGTTGTCTTTTTCATATAACTTTTCTCAGAAGACAAAATTTCCAACAGAAAAGAACTAAAATAAGATTTCACTTTATGGGCTTCCCTGGTGGCGCAGTGGTTGGGAATCTGCCTGCCAATGCAGGGGACATGGGTTCGAGCCCTGGTCTGGGAAGATCCCACATGCCGCGGAGCAACTAAGCCCGTGAGCCACAACTACTGAGCCTGCGCGTCTGGAGCCTGTGCTCCGCAAGGGGAGAGGCTGCGACAGTGAGAGGCCCGCACACCGTGATGAAGAGTGGCCCCCGCTCACCGCAACTGGAGAAAGCCCTCGCACAGAAACGAAGACCCAACACAGCCCAAAATAAATAAATAAATTTAAGATTTCCCTTTCTAATTAACCCCTCTATGGGAATGGAAGCAAGAGACTGCAGACAGCAAATTAACTTTGTGTTTTGCATTTTTAATTCTGAATACCATAAACTTTCTCTAATTGTCTTGTATTAAATATAAAATGTTTTGAACAGAGTTGAGTTTTAAATAGATTGATTTACTAAGTGTGTAAATTAGTCTGAATGAACTGTTAGGAAGCCAATAAAAAGCACATTCTCTAGGACTTAGACCAGGGGAAAAGGTTATACAAGTTTTGATTAAATGTCTCCCTAAACGTACTATTGCACAGCATATATTCACTATTGAACACCTAATAGGAAGAATAAGACACTGCTTAAAGTTCACATTTTTTTTTTACTTGCAGGCTTTATGTCCACAGCTATAAAACAATAAAAGCCAAAGTAAGACATTTATCAAACTGAAAATATCTTATATTAAAACTATAAGGATAAAGAATACACACTCATGGATATTATAATTATTTTGACTTGGTCATGCAAATTATTTGACTTAAAGTATATTTTCGTTGATAACATAGGACACAATCATATCTCATTACTGCATGGTGCAGAGTAAAAAGAAAGAAGCTGGAGCTGGCAAAAACCCAAGCGTTAGGACAGGACACGTATAGGCAACTCAACAAGCTGTAAACTCTGACTATGGGAGGACAGGTATAGGAAGGTAGCCAGATAAGAAAGTCATTTTAGTCAAACAATAGTTATGACTCGGATTTTCAAAAGTAGGAAGTGAAATTATAAGATGTAAGTGGTCCAGAGAAAAGGGGAGCTAGGTCAGGCTGATGTCAGAGGCCAGTCTGCAGTCAAGAAAGACCCAGGATCCCAAGTTCAGGGGCAAGATTCTTGTCTGAGGGGCTTTGGGCTGTCAGAACAAGGGTGGATGGCAGGAAAAGTGTACCAGTACCCAGGGAAGGAGTCTGGAAACAACACACCTGGATTTTAAGAAATAAAGTAGAAACCTATGCCTGGGTAGTGGAACACACCAGAAAGAGAGAGACGCATCACAAGGATGACAGCCTATGAATGCGGAGCCAGGGCTGCCAGATTTAATGTCAGAATGGAACCGAGAGGGACCCTATGGGGACTTCCCAGGACACACCCCCATCCCCACCCCCCACCATGTCCTCCACCTGCCTCTTGTTTGTAGAAAAGCTTTAGTTTCCCAGGCCTGCCCTGAGTCACAAAAGGCTGGCTCAAGAATTAATGACTGACAGTATGTGGACATATAGTAACAACAAAAAAAAACAGCAGTTAGGCCAGGAGAACCGGTAACAATTTAAATGATAAATCGGTCATATAACGGTCACAAAATCTTTAGTTCCTCCCTAAAGGACAAAGATTACAGTCTGATGCACATTCCTGAGTTGTTTTGCAGATACTAAAACCTCCACCAGATGGAAGAAGTTAACTGCATGATGACTATGAGCACATAGTCCCCAGACCAGCTGGAGCCTGAGGATTGATGACGTTAATTCCTGTGACACTGCCCTGGTTACCTCACCATCAACCAATCAGAGAATTGTGCACAAGCTGATCGTGTACCATGTGACTCTCTCCCTCACCTTGCCTTTAAGACCCCTTCCCTGAAACCCATCAGGGAGTTCGGGTCTTTTGAGCATGAGTTGCCTGGACTCCTTGCTTGGCACCTGCAATAAATGCTGCATTTCCTTCACCACAACCTGCTGTCAGTAGATTGACTTTACTGTGCAGGTGAACGGACTCAAGTTCAGCTCAGTAACAGAAATAGTACTCATGAGACAATGTGGATGACACTGGAGACTGGGGTGGGGGTGGGAGGGTCAGCATAGATGAGCCCCTAGGTGCTGGGTCTGAGAAGAGATTTGGCTCAGGGCCTGTGATTGAACCATGTCAGCAGAGATGGTAGGGGAAAGGGAAGGAAATTGGACAGTGTCTTTCTTGAAAGCTGCAGACAGTTTATCTAGTAGAATTCTCTAAAATATTAATAGTAAGATAACATTGGTATAATGGGTACATTTTATGTGCTTCCTGAGATTCCCTTGGTTCCACCACCTCCAGCAACTTCAACCACTTGTCCCACCTCCGTGTTCCTCTGCCTGAGGATGACCTGTAACTTCCTCTAGAACTAATGAAGTCAACCCCTTGCCTGCTGCTCTACACACAGGTAGATCAGTCCCAATCTCGGAATTTTGGGCTCCTCTTGCCATGATAGGGCATAGAACCTGGCATTCCATGGGGCCAGGGAATGCCACCTTGAAGCCTAGGACCCTTAATACCCATGGTGTAAAATCTGGCAAACAAGAGCAGGAGACAGGAGATATTCCTTTCCTTCCTCTCTCACACTGACTGCTCAGGGGCACTTTCTTTTCACATAGCTTTTCAAAAGTGACACTTGCTGAGTGACGTGTTGCATCTCATCCTAGAGGTAAGTAGTGGGCACTAAGGTATTAGCCATGTGGCATTCATTGCTTTGCTTCCCATTCTTCCCTTGTTTCTCTTTTTTCTCACACGCACTACCCTGAGTCTGCACAGTAGGGGAGCAGAATTTTACCACCTTAAAATATGTCTCTTTAGCATATTAATTGTTTTAAGTTAGTTATTTTCTGAGACACAGCAGACCTGCTAAGGGCTCTGAAAACCAAGTAGGAATTGCCCTTTTGTAAGAAACATTTACATTGTAAGGGAAATCTCCATTTGAAAGGGTGCCTCCCTCTCTGTATCTGGAAGAGAAGGATGACCAAATCTCTAGAAACTCTTTTATCAACGGAAAAGGCAATGACTTAAGTCTGCATCATAGTCACCCTTGCTTACTGTGTTTTTCCAGGTCACCTCACGCAATTGACTCTCCCCACCCTCAACACCCTCTTTTGTCTTTAGCTGAGGATGGTATTTAAGGGGAGGGCTTCGGCCATTTTGGTGGGTTACTCGGTTTTCCTGGGTTTCTCCCATGTCTACATGTTATCAAACTTTGATTTTCTCCTGTTAATCTGTCTCATGTTAATTTAATGCTCAGACCAGCCAGAAGAACCTAGAAGAGTAAAAGAAAATTTCTTATTCCCAGATAGTACCATACAAGTAAAGCATCAGTATTTAATTCTTGCCTCAGACTTCATTTTCTAGGGGACTCAAACTAAGACAATTACTAACCTAAGAAGAAAGAGCAATGTGACTATTTTATATAGCATAGCACAATGGAAACAGCAATAGACAAAGACTTAGTAGACTTAACTGCTTACTCAGGAGACCTGATGTGACCATCTTACATGGCCTCCTGAAGGACTTAAACTTTTTGAGTCTGACTTTCTCCACTTGTAAAGTGGTAGCATTATGCTGTGGAGCAGTGGTTTCCCAATTCTAACATGCGGATTAACAATGACAGTGATCTGGAGGGAAACTTTTAAAATACAAATTCCTATACCTTTTCCAACCTAGGAATGATTCAGTAGGTGTAGATTTGGGCCTGAAATCTGTATTTTTTAAAAGCTACCCAGGAGCCACTGATGTACAACCAGGGTTGGCAACTACTGGCAATGTGGAAAGAGCACAGGCTTTGAATTCTGCATTTCTCAAATCACTTTCATTTATAAGTGTCAGAAACCCACCCAAAACTAGCAGGAGCCACAGAGATAATTTACTGACTCAGTAACTGGCATGTACAGACGGAATGGCCACTTTAACAATGAGAGCATCCAGGGACACACCTGAGCTCATGAGATATCATCTTTCTTTCTCAGCCTTTTGACTTTGCTTTCCTCTGTGCTGACCTCATTCTTGTAGACTCTCCCAACTTATCCTACCAAAAACTGGCAAAAGAAGCGTCATTCCTTTCCCAAAATTCCAGAAAAAGTCCCAGGTTTGCCTCTCCCTGAATCAAATGTGGTCAACTCAAGCCCTGAAACCATTTCTGTAACCAGGTGAATAAACACTCCAGTGACCAGAAAGCTAAGAAGAGATGTAAGCAGATGGGGTAGAGGGTCTCCAGAGAAAAAGAAGCAGGCATGGCTTTCTTGACATAAGAGAAGCCATTTTTGGCCTAAGCCATTTTGTGATGTAAGCCTGGCCACAATGCTTACCCTTGAACAGGTCTCCGTAATTAATTTTCTTAAGGGAAGTGAGGGAATGCAGGAACAAAGGAAAAGCAGTCAGGAAACAATAGTTCAGTGATCAGAGTTCTAGTTCCTCCTCAAGGGATATACATAACAACATAACAATATGATACATATCTTTGAGTTCCCAGGTAGAGGATGGAATAATGATGTTGACCTTTTCTTTCTTTTTTCAAAATGATCACAACACTGTATTTGAAAGGAAAGAATCACAGATAAAAGCTTTGTGAAAATTAAAAACAAAACACACTGAAATCACCATGGTTGTCTCCCCGAGGGAGGAAGGGGGGCGGAGGGGTCCGTGGACAGCCAGATTTACCTTTTCTGACGTGACCAGTTTTCACAGCAAGTGACCACACCACGTGGGAAGGAAGAGGACTCTTCATTGGCAGAAGAGGAATTTTTCAAGTCAGGAAGAGCTTAATTGAATAAGAATAAAAATTGTTGAAAAGGCATTTCTCTTTGGCATGGGTGGGCTGCCAAAGGAGTGTTTATTGACAGCATCACTGAAGCCTGCCAGGTTGGCCCCCTCTATGGGTGCATGGAGATCACTGCAAGAGCCCGGAAATCCAGCTGGCCAAGTGTGGACTAGTGTCCTTTAAGACAGATGTTGACCTTTTCTGACTTCAGTCAACTAAAGCTTGGACTTTGTCAATCTTTGCCCAGATTTTATGCTGAATTCTCCTCTGCTCAAGCCCCTTCATGAATACGCATGTACCCTTAGCTTAAAACTTCCCCAATGTTGATGTTCAGGGAGACACTTCTTTGGGAAAGATCCCTGGTGTTTTCCTTACTTGCTGAAAGTAATAAATCCTTCCTTCTCCCGATCTTTGGCTTGGCTGTGTCTTTTGACTCAATACCCACCAAGAGGTGAACCCAGTTTTTGGTAACAGAGAAGCATTTATCACTTTGAATTGCATATTATGGTTATTATGTGCCCACTGCTGTCATTTACACTAGTCTATAAGCTTCCTGAGGATAAGAACTTAGATTTCTTCATCATTTGAATCCCTTGAAAACAAATCCAAATGAATGAATGAAACTCTTTTTAATTTCAATAAAATAAAATGAAATTTCTAACAAAAATAAGTTTTTTAAAGTAACGAAACGTGAAGAATGGAAGAGGTACAAATACTACAATTAAATGAGAAATTTTTAGGACAAATAATTAAGTGAAATGGAACACAGCTTAGATATGAATATAGGTACAGATTATTGATTAAATTATTTTTATAAGTGAGATAACACGTAGTATGCCAAGTCAATCCACGTTGTCAATCCTCCACAGAAATTCTTTCCTAACTTTTTCAGTAAGCATTTCCAGTTCTTTCTTTCCTATTATCTTAAGATTTGTTGGAATCGCATAATTACAGCTCACATATTTTGGTAAAGATTTATATACTATCGTATAACATTCATCTCAAAAATCACAATATTAACTCCAAGTCTAAAACCATTTTTTCTGAGAAACACCAAGGTTGATGGCTAGAAATAAAATGAAAAGAACAACATGATGTTTGTAAAAGGGAGTTCATACAGAAGGGAGAAACTCAGTGTCCCCACAGGTGAGGCAAAGAAATGAAATGGAAAAGAGTAACCCTGAAATGGAAAGAGATGGGAGTGATCATTCTCAGCAGCTCAATCATTTATCCACCATTGCGGCCAGATTACAAAAGCACATGACCAATTTTCTGTCTCAGCCAAGGAATGGGTGAGCAGTGACATTAAACACCCTTGTGAATTGAGGACAATACTTTGATCAATGGGACTGACCCCTGCAACCTGAAGCATGATTAGGGAATGGGAACAGAGGATTGTCACTGCCCTTGAACATATTCTCCAAAGGTAATGTATGTCATTGACTCAGATTAGAATAAAAAGCATGACAGAAAGCAGAGTAATCACTACAATATAAGTATCAATGGTCAGACTTTGAAATGTGTAGATAAGGTGCTCATAGTTTTACCTTTTAAGTAACTACTCACCTACCAACTGCTGAAACTAACATCACCCCCTCTTCCACTGCATCACCAGACCCCCCTTTTCCTAATGTTAGATCCAAACACGCTTCAACATGAAGCCTAATGGTTAGGTGCACCTGGGGAAGCCCTTCACATCCCAGAGGTGGTCAAGAGGCACCTCTCTGAGGAAAGACAGCATTATGATTTCCTTCCACAAGAACTATCATGACAGTATCTGTCATGATACTTATTAAAACATGAAAGACAAAGATCAAAATGTTTGAAGCATAAAAGACAAATAAAAAGTCTCTAAGATTCTATGTTTAGTGGTAAAATCCAGAAACTTACTAAACATAGGAATGGTAAATTATCATAGACACAATGCTTAAAAGAAACTGACTTCATATACCTTCTTTGCGCTTTATGATACCCATGTGTATATTACAATGGAATGTGCCACTAGCTAGCAACCTGTGCATTCAACTGAATATACAATCACCCACAAACTTAAAAACAAAATTCTGGTTCAGCCACTATTTTTCTACTGACTTTTATTTTTAAAAAATGAAAAAAAGTTTTACACTCTGTTCACCAAAAAATAAAATGATATAGCAGTAACAAGCAAAATCAGAAGATTTTCCAAACTATGTTAATACAGTTAACTTACCTAACTACTTTTCTGATTGCTAAATGTCACTATACTAAAGTCTTGTGCATGAAATTTAATACACCTTAATTAAAATCCCTTTTGAATCACCATGCATGAAAATATAAAATGGACTTCACAAAAATTGCACCTTCATTTTGTTTTTCTGAAAAATAAAGAGTGACTATTGCACCAGAACCTTCAAGCATTACATGAAAAGTTGATCAAATAGGGGAAGAAGACCATGCAGTTATTTTCAATCAGATATTATGTGGTAAAAACAACTGATTTAAAATATAAATGGCTGAGAGTTATGAACAGAGCTGATAATTATACACATATAATAGGTCAACCTAGCCACTAATAATTGGTAGACCATTTAAAATGGAAAACCAGAGACAATACCCTTTTTATTAAAACAATATTACTACCATTGTAAAGCAATTATACTCCAATAAAGATGTTAAAAAAAAAAAACAATGTTACTGAAGTAAAAACTTGGGTTAAGTTCTCATGTGGCTCATCATATTTCTCTGTGCTACAACCACTTTCAGTATATCTAACTGGCTAATTATCCAAAAAAGTAATACCCTCAGTCAAAAAGATGGAATGAAAGAATGAATCACAGAAGAGCAGGAACCAATACTGAAAGTGCCATTCAAAACATATGTCCCAAGGATGGCAAACACTAGGGACCACTTTTCGTATCAAATTTCTAGAAGACAAGAACCCTCTCTATTGTGTTCACTGCTATATCTCTGGTGCCTGAACACTGCTTACACACAGCAGGCTCTCAATAAATATTTGTTGAATAAAGTATCACATCATTTAGCATCTTTGTTCAAAGAAGGTGAACACTTATGTTCAAGAGTGAATTTGTGGGCTTCCCTGGTGGTGCAGTGGTTGAGAGTCTGCCTGCCGATGCAGGGGACACGGGTTCGTGCCCTGGTCCGGGAAGATCCCACATGCCGCGGGGCGGCTGGGCCCGTGAGCCATGGCCACTGAGCCTGCGCATCCGGAGCCTGTGCTCCGCAACGGGAGAGGCCACAACAGTGAGAGGCCCACATACCACAAAAAAAAAAAAACAAAAAAACAACAAAAAGAGTGAATTTGTAATAGGGAAGAAACTTGGTATTCTATTACAAGTTAATCACTAAAGGTATTATACCTATAAGCTTAAATTACACATAATGGCCCATCTCTGGGAACCCTGCATCCCATGTAATGAGTGTTAAGTTAAAATACCTTTGTTTGGCTCACAGGAAACATCCTGACCAGGCCCACCTGTGAATAACTGCAGGAAGGAAGAAATTAATGCATCCCCTCCTTAGGCTGACCAGAACCAGGAAATGTTCGACGTTACTCCCTCCTCTTTCAGTATAAAAGAAGCCTGAATTCTAACTCAGGCAAGATGGTTCTTTGGAACACTAGTCCACCATCTTCTCAGTGTGCTGGCTTTCTGAATAAAGTTGCTATTCCTTTCCCCAACAACTTGTCTCTTGATTTACTGGCCTGTTGAGGGGACAACAGCATGAGCTTGGACTTGGTAACAAATTCTGTCACTAACTACTTGATTCTAGTTAAACTGTTGAACCTCTCTGTGTTTTAATTTCCTCATCTATAAATGTGGAGGCTGGAGCAAATCAGTGGCTTAAAACCTGTATTCACCAGAACCCCAGCCTTATGAGAATCTGCTTCATGAACCACTACTGGGGATACAATAGGAGGCAGGGAAGGACAAGCAAACAGAGCTCTGGAGCATCTTCTCTAGTTTTGAACAGAGAAGCTTTACATTTATCTAACTTATATATTGCATGGCTCATAATATTTCAACCTGCCTTTCAAAATATCTATTATTATTCTTTTTCTTTTTTAATAAATTTATTTATTTATGGCTGAGTTGGGTCTTCGTTGCTGCACACGGGCTTTCTCTAGCTGCAGCAAGCGGGGGCTACTCTTTGTTGCAGTGCACGGGCTTCTCATTGCGGTGGATTCTCTTGTTGCGGAGCACGGGCTCTAGGCACACAGGCTTCAGTAGTTGTGGCTCGTGGGCTCAGTAGTTGTGGCTCATGGGCTCTAGAGTGCAGGCTCAGTAGTTGTGGCACACGGGCTTAGTTGCTCCGCGGCATGTGGGATCTTCCTGGACCAGGGCTTGAACCCGTGTCCCCTGTATTGGCAGGCGGATTTTTAACAGCTGCACCACCAGGGAAGTCCCTCTATTATTATTCTTAATACACTCTTAATCAATGAGTCAAGAAGAAACCAGGGAAATTAGAAAATATTTTAAAATTAATGAAAATGGAGATAGAACATACAAAAACTTATCGGATTCAGCTAAAGCAGTGCTTAAGGCAAATTCACAGCTGTAAATGACTATTACAAAAAGAAGAATGATCTAAAATCTAAGCCTAACCCTCCACCTTAAGATACTGGAAAAGGAAGAACAACCTAAGCTTTAAAAAAGTAGAATGAAAAAAATAATAAAGATTAAAGGAGAAATTAATGAAATAGAGAAGATAAAACAGTGGAGAAAAATCACTGAAACTATAAGATAGTTCTTTGTAAAGATAAACAAAATTGACAAACCTTTAGCTAAATGGACCAAAAAAGAGAAAATATTCAAATTATTAGAATCAGAAATGAAAGTGGGGGCATTAATTCTGTTTTACAGAAAAAAAATGGAATGTAAGACAATGCTATAAATAATTGTATGCCAAAAATTAGATAACTTAAATGACACAAACTAGGAATAGCTGGAAAGTTCCTCTGTCTCATAAAGGGCCTCTATGAAAAACCTACAGCTATCATGAGAATTTAAAGACTGGATTCTTTCTTCTTAAGCTCAGAAAGAAGACAAGGATGTCCCCTCTTATCACCTACATTTAACATACTGGGCATATTAACCAGATCAATTAGGCAAGGAAATTAAAAGAATTCATTTTAGAAGGGGAGATGTAAGACCATCTCTATATGCATATGACATTATCTTGTATATAGAAAATCCTCAGGAATCCAGTAAAACATATTAGAATAAAAAATCAGGTCAACAAGGTCACATGATATAATTTCAATATATAAAAATCAACTGTATTTCTATACACCTGCAATGAATAATCCAAAAATGAAATTAAGAAAACAATTCCATTTACAATGTTATGAAAAGGAATTAAATACTTAGGATGATATTTAACAAAAGGAATACAAAATTTCCACTCTTAAAACTATAAAAAAACTAAGGAGTACCTAAAGAAATGGAAAGATATTGCATGGTCATGCATCAGGAGACAATATTAAGATGACAATCCTTCCCAAATTGATCTACAAATTCAATGCAATACCTATCAGAATGCCAGCAGCTTGTTTGTAGAAACTGACAAGCTGATTCTAAAATCCATATGGAAATGTGAGGATCCCACAACAGCCAAAACAATACGGTTCAAAAAGAACAATGCAGCAGGACTCACAGTTTCTTATTTCAAAATTTACTACAAAGCAATAGTATTAAGAAAGTGTGGTACTGGCATAAAGATAGACCTACAGATCTATGGGATAAAACAGAATTCAGGAATAAACAATGTATCTATAGCCAACTGATTTTCAACAAGGGTGCCAAGATCATTTAATGCCAAAAGAACAGTGTTTTCAACAAATGGTGACAAGCCCACTGGATAGCCACATGAAAAGAATGAAGTTAGACATTACATCAAACAATATACAAATATTAACAAAAGTAGATCAAAGAACTAAATCAGGAACTAAAGCTGTAAAATTCTTAGAAGCAACAGAGGACTAAATCTTCATGACCTCAAATTTGGCAGTGGATTCTTAGATATGACATCAAAAGCAAGAACAATAGGAACAACTAAACAAGATAAACTGGACTTCATCAAAATCAAAAACTTTGTGCTTCAGCGAATACTATCAAGAGAATGAAAAGACAACCAAAAGAATGGGATAAAATATTTAAAAATCATATATCTGATAAGGTATTGTATCTAGAATACATGGAACACTTACAACTCAATAATAAAACGGCAACTCAAAGATAGGCAAAGGATCTCACTAGACATTTATACAAATAAAATATATAAGTGGCTAATAAGCACATGGAAAGATGGTCAACATCATTAGACACCAAGGAAATGCAAATCAAAATCACATGAGATATCATTTCCACCTACAAGGACTGCAACAATAAAAAAGTCAGACGATAGCAAGTGTTACTGTTGATGTGGAGATATTTGAACCCTCATACACTGCTGGTGTAATGTAAAAATGGAACTGCCACTTTGGAAAACAGTCTGGCAGTTCCTCAGATGTTTAAACATAGAGTTACCATATGATTCAACAATTCCACTCCCAGCTATGGATGTGTGCATGTGTGTATGTGTGTGTGTATATGTATATGTATTACACCCAAGAGAAATGAAAACATTTGCACACAAAAACGTGTACACTAATGTTTATGGCAACATTATTCATGGTAGCTAAAAGGTAGAAACAACCCAAATGCCCATCAAATGACGAATGGATAAACAAAATATGGTATAGTCATATAATGAAATATTGTTTGGCCATTAAAAGGAATGAAGTTCTGATACATGATAAAACATGGATGAACTATAGAAACATTATGCTAAGTGAAAGAAGCCAGTCACAGAAATACCTCATATTATATGATGCCATTTATATGAAATCTCCAGAATACCAAATCTATATATAGATAAAGTAAATTAACGATTGCTTAGGGCTAGCGAGAGGGATGAATGATAAGAGGTTGATAGCTAAAGGTTACTGTGTTTCTTTTTTTTTTTTTTTTTTTTTTTTTTGTGGTACACGGGCCTCTCACTGTTGTGGCCTCTCCCGTTGCGGAGCACAGGCTCCGGACGCGCAGGCTCAGCGGCCATGGCTCACAGGCCCAGCCGCTCCACGGCATGTGGGATCTTCCCGGACCGGGGCACGAACCCATGTCCCCTGCATCGGCAGGCGGACTCTCAACCACTGCGCCACCAGGGAAGCCCTACTGTGTTTCTTTTTGAGGTCATATAAATGTTCTAAAATTGAATGTGGCAATGGTAACATGTATCTATGAATATACTAAAAACCACTGAATTATATACTTTAAGTTGGTAAATTGCACAGTATGTGAATGGTATCTCAATAAAGCTGCTAGAAATGGAATACCTAAATAAATAGGAGAATAAAGTTTTGAGAATGAATATAGGTGAATATCCTCTTAGTTTTCACTTGATGTAAATTCAAGTGACAGGTATTAACTTATATGACTATACTTGCAAGTATTCTCAGAAGCTAGACTATAACAGAACCTATTATATTCATAATTAAATATAAATTTAAAGACCAATAACAGAGCTGTGTGTCCCTTGCCTTTCTTGAGAGATTTCGATGTAGTATATGGATTACAAATTTCCTTCGAAAATCTATTCCCATTCTTCTATACACTGTAATCGAACTTGATGGCTTACTATTGTGGTGATCCTCTTTGGAAAATGCAGAGGATTTGAATTATATTTCTAAGTGAATTAAAGTAATTTTATTTCAAAAAGCCTTTGCAAATTTGAAAACAGTTTTTGCCAAAACCAAATGTAATATAATAATAATACAAGTTTAACTCAAGATATGTTGATGAAAATTAATTAAAGCACACTTTTAAAATTAGGTGACCACTGGCAATGCTGACAATATAGTAGATTGTTTCAATTAAGTTTAATCACTAAAACTAACATTTTAAATGATACTCTGTTAAATGAAATTTATTTTTTATTCTATTTGAAATACATTTGCGGTTATTTGATATAATGCAGATGTAGGGTTTATTTTTCAAAGAATACTTAATAAATTTTAAGCAGGAATTTAGGTTCATTCTATTGCAACAATTTTACAGTCTTTTTCATACTGAAGGATAATTTAGGCATTACAATAATGCATTTAATCTTTGTAAAATGGGTAGAACTACCTATAGTGTTAGTTATTACTAGCATGTTTATGATCACTTTACATGATCATTGTCATGGAAGGATTTAGTGGATATTTGTCACCTATTTGACTGCTAATTATTAGTAAATATTAGAAAATTAGGAAAACTGGAATTAGATGGGGGGAAGGAAAGAAGGAAAACACTGTTCCTACAATATGCATTTTCAATATGTCTGCCATGTATCCCTTGGGAGAGAAGAAGAAACTGGGTCAATAGCACAAAGTGCTAGAAACTGAAGTGATAATCTTTAGTAATGAGGGTTTGAGCTCTGTTTAAGGTGATCAGCAAAATCAGCCCAGAGCATTTTGTCTGAGTGCCCTTGAACAGAGTTTTTTGGGTGGCACAGAACACACAGGACCTTCGACATTGGGGAGCTGACTCAGATAAGTGCTCCTGGATCCACTGGAGTTTTCTTGCTTACCTATATCTATTTAAGGTCCATGGAACTCTTCCTGTTCATAAATTTCAACACCCCCAGAACCACAAGTAGATGAGATTTTAAGTCAATATCTACAACCAGGGAAAAGTCCAGATTTTCTGCAGCCTGAGGCTTTCACAATTTAGGGGGCCTTCTTCAAGAGAAAGAATGTAAAATTACAAATATAAAAGTAGGTATAGGGTCTAGAAAGGGGGGTTGAAAAAGTGAAGACTCATAAAGTTTATGTTCCTTTAGAATCAGAGTAAGTCTGTACCTAAAATCACTAAATGTTTCAGTAATATTTCACAGTCAGATTTAATCATTCTTGTGCCTAGGGGTGAAGTGTAAAAAGGGTGATGGGATTAGAATATTATTAATAGCCAACATTTATTAGGTATACCATAAGGCATTTAAATTCTTGACATGTTATCTCCTTAAATTTGCACCAAAGAGAGAAGAGAGAGATGTGATTATTTTCTCATTTTGTGAAGTGATGATGAACACCTGAATCATAACAGTGGGAGTAGAGAAAAAGAAAAGGAAATAAACTACAGAAAATTTAGGACTACAAGATGAATTTCAGGTATGGGCTCAGAAGAAAAAAGCTTCAAGTAGCGTGCCCAGATTTCTAATGTAAGAGACAGGTCAAGTCCCACCATCTGAAATTATAAAGATTATGTAGTGAGAAACAAATAAATGGAGAATAATAATGCATTCATTTTGAGTTAGAGGGATATATCTTTCTATCTTTCTATCTGTCTATCTATCTATCTATCTACTTGTATATCTATTTGCATATATATCTAGGTAGGCATGACTAGTCTGCCTCTGAATATATAAGTTGGAAACAGAAGGAAAAGGTTAGGAACAGAAATAAATACTGGTGATGTAAATGGTAGTTGTAACTATGGGAGTGTACAAAATCCCTTAGGGGATGGGTAAAAAGTAATAATAGCCCCATTAGGGCAAGAAGAACCTTGAAGACTCCCATATTGATGGGATAAATGGAAGAACTCACAAAGAGACTAAGAAGAAATCTTGTCAAGGGGATGGAGAAGAAATGCAGGAAACAAGGATAAAGCCTTGATATCAAATGCCTAGAATTCTAAGAGTAGATGCTTAATCATCCAGGTTAAATGCTATAGAGGTCCAGTAAGATGTAGACGGAGAATGGTCCACTGAAAGCAACTAGCTGTTTTGCTACAGTGGTAGCACAAGCCAGATTTGAGAAGTTGAGAAAGTCATGCATGAATAGAAACTGCGAATGCAGATCCCTCTACTGAGAAATATGTTTGCCAAGGGAAAGGTAGGAGTTTCTTTAGTTTTTGAAGTTTGACAACACTTGGGAGCCAAAAGTGAAGGAACTATTCTCAGAGAAGACAAAGCTATGATAAATGATGGAGAAGAGCCCAAAAACAGGTTCTGAGATAAGATAAAAGATACACGTTGGAAGGCTGATAGAGTAGATTCCTATTATTCAGAGAATGGGGTGAAAGCAATAAGGGGGTTAAGGAAGAGTATATGTTCATGAAACCCCTATTCCTCCATGAGAGAATAGATGCAGTCATTGTCCAGTGGAGGCTGGAGATGGGGAAAAGACTGGAGTGAAGAGGATGTTTGAAAAGACTAATAACACTTTGGAAAGATTGCTGTGAGAAATGCAAGAGTAAACAAATTAGCAAATAGAAGTTAATGCCTAAATAGGGTCTGAGACAGAAATATCTATCAGGAGAATTAAATGAATAAATGTACACAGGACTTCCCTGGTGGCGCAGTGGTTAGGAATCCGCCTGCCACTGCAGGGGACACGGGTTCGAGCCCTGGTCCAGGAAGATCCCATGTGCTGCAGAGCAACTAAGCCCATGCACCACAACTACTGAGCCTATGCTCTAGAGCCTGTGAGCCACAAGTACTGAGCCCACGTGCCACAACTACTGAAGCCTGCACACCCAGAGTCCATGCTCCGCAACAAGAGAAGCCACTGCAGTGAGAAGCCCACACACCGCAAACGAAGAGTAGCCCCCACCGCTCGCCACAACTAGAGAAAGCCCATGCACAGCAACGAAGACCCAATGCAGCCAAATATAAATAAATAAATAAATAAATAAATTTAAATAAATAAATAAATTGGAGGAAAAAAAAAGAAAATGTACACAAACCAAACCTTGCAGTGCTTTGTGTATTGTCGGTGTTCAACAAACGTTAGACCCACCCCAGTCCACTATCATAAAGGACTCATAGGATCTCTGAGATCCGTGAAGCGGGACAAGCGATGTCTCCTTTCTATGGGAAACTGTTGTCATATATGTATATCTGTCACATCTACAGAGATGGATGCACCTACTATGTGCACATGCACTTTCTTTACAGCTTCATTTCCTTCTGATGAAAGCATTATAATTAAATGGTAGAGTGGAAAAAAATATTTTTCTAAATGATGGGGCTGAAATAAATACAGATTTAAGTAGATTATTTTTAATAATTTTGGTAATAGCTATGTAAGCAGAATTGTGGAATTTTATTTACGAATTTCAAAAAGGTATAGACTGATAGGCAACATTAATATGAGGGGGCCGAAGACAGCCATTTTTTAATACATCAAAACTAGTTCTTTTTAATGAGTTTAGAACTTCAAGAGATTATATGACTCTACTTCCACCCCTTTCCTGAAATTAGCAGGAAGACTGGGCTACCTCTACTCCTCCACATAAACACTTGTCATTTCTTTCTTTCTCTAAGCCACCCATAAAAAAAAAATTGCTTTTACATTACTATACTTATTGCTAGGAATTTGCTGGTTTGTTCTCTTCAAATTAGTTTATACCATAAAAATAAGTTTTTTAAACCCTTAAATTTAATATTCTTTGCTTCAAATTCTAATAGGTTATTTATTAAAGTAAAAATGCTTACATTCTTTTCCTTTTCATTAATCAAGTCCACTGCTTCATAATAGAATGTATACTGCTAAGGGTATGTATTTTATATGACCTGCTACTATCCTGAGTTAGAATATTCTGTTTATGTAAACTTACTTTATTTAAATGTATGCTGAAGGAAATGAAAACAGAAACTTGGGCTCAAAAGTTCCTCTATAAACTCAACTGCACAGACAATTAAGTTAGACATGAACAATGATTGACTAATTACGTTGTAAAAGTTTTATGATAATCCTTTAAAATTGTTTGCAGTTCTATTTTTTCTTAATTTTCACAATAATTTTCTTACCAAAATGGATAGTTAACAGTTGATATGAAAGACACATATTAGTCTTAGAAAAATATCTGAGTGAAAGACTTTCAAATATAAATCACTTCATACTTACTTATAATTAAACAGCATCTTAATATGCCACAGTCTTCATTTGTAAGACTATACTGTGAGTTTCATGGCAAGCCTACGCTATGTATCCTTAGTTATTTGTTTTCTCAAAATGAAAATTCTTTTAAATTTGAATTACCCTCTATAATCAACTGTATTAATGTTAGTTTTATTTGTAAACATACTCTATATAGGTGCCTCTCTATCAATACTTATCCCATTGTATTACAAGAGCTACTTATCTATTAGTCCTTCAAAGGGATGAATACAGCAATTTTCATCATTTTGCCCAAAAGAATCAATGCAGAACAGTGTTGTTGAATGAACAGCTGAATAAATGAATGGCCTGAATGGACAATCCTAGCCAGGTTTATAGTGCACACAGCTTTATCCAGTTATCTCAAAAGGGATTAAAATGTTATGAAAATAAATTCTTCATTTAAAAATTTAATAGCACACGGAAAAGCTGGAGGTAATAAAGATTTAAAAAAAAGACAACAACTTAACCTGAAAGGTCTCAAACTGACAGCTGGTCAGTCAAACATGACCTCACACTTGTTTGTCTAGCTCAGGATTTTATTTTTATTTTTATTTTTGGAATTTGAATGTCTAGACAGGGCATTTACTCTTCAGTTTGTCATAGGCCCCATCATCCCTATTGCCATAGACCAGACCCAATTCATAAATCCTTGTTACCTGCTTGGCCATTTGGCATTTGAATCTGGGTTCTCAGATCTCCTAGGAAGGCAAAGTAAACAGATTACCCTGTACCTTATTATTTGCAATCACCTTTTCAGATTTAGAAAAACTTTATAGTTAACACAAAGCCATAGGAAGATAACAAATAAAAAGCCCTAGTAAAGAAATTATATTCCTACTATTATCCACTAACTAGGAAAAAAGTGAACAAAAAATGTAAATTACTTTTGAATACTTTAGCCTACCAAAGTTGAATCAAGAACAAATAGATCATTTGAACAGACTGAATCACTAAAAGTGAAATAGAATCTATAATTTAAAAACTCCCTACAAACAAAAGTCTAGGACCAGATGGCTTCACAGGCAAATTATATCAAACACACAAATAACTTATACCAATCCTTCTCAAACTCTTCCGAAAAACTGAAGAGGAGGAAACACTCCCAAAGACATTCTATGAAACCACCATCACCCTGATACCAAAACCAGTCAAAGACACCACCAAAAAAGAAAATTACAGGCCAATACCTTTGGGAATATAGATGTGAAAATTCTCAACAAAATGTTAGCAAACCAAATCCAACAAGACATAAAAAAGATCATACACCATGACCAAATGGGATTCATCCCAAGTTCACAAGGATGGTTCAACATTATGCAAATCAATCAATGTAATACATCACATTAACGAAAGAAAAAGACAAAAACCACATGATCCTCTCAACAGGTGTGGAAAAAGCATTTGACAAAATTCAACATCCATTCATGATAAAAACTCTTACCAAAGTATAGAGGGAACATATCTCAATATAACAAAAGCTATTTATGACAAACCCACAGCCAATATAATACACAATGGTGAAAAGCTGAAAGCCTTCTTGCTAAAATCTGGAACAAGAAAGGATGCCCACTCTCACCTCTTCTATTCACACAGTATTGGAAGCCACAGCAATCAGAAAAGAAAAAAAAATGAAAGGTATCCAAATTGGAAGGGAAAAGGTAAAACTGTCATTATATACAGATGATATGATACTATATATAGAAAACCCTGAAGATCCCACACAAAAAATCTACTAGAACTGATAAACAAATTCAGCAAGGCAGCAGGATACAAGATTAACATACAGAAATTGGTTGCATTGTTGGTGTAAACCAACAATGAAATACCAGAAAGGGAATGTAAAAAAAAAAATACCTTTTAAAATTGCACCCCCCAAAATAAAATACTTAGGAATAAACCTGACCAAGGAGGTGAAAGACTTATATGCTGAGAACTGTAAAACATTAATAAAGGAAATTGAAGACAACTCAATAAAATGGAAAGGTATCCCATGCTCTTGGATTGGAAAAATTAATATTGTAAAAATGGACATACTGACCAAAGCAATCTACAGATTTAATGCGATCCCTATCAAATTACCCATGACATTTTTCACAGAACTAGAACAAATAATCCTAAAACTCATATGGAACCATAAGTGACCCAGGATCACCAAAGCAATCATGAAGAAAAAGTACAAAGCAGGAGGCACAACCCTCCTGGACTTCAGACAATACTACAAAGCTACAGTAATCAAAACAGCATGGTATTGGCACAAAAACAGACATACAGACCAATGGAACAGAATAGAGAACCCAGAAATAAACCCACACACCTACAGTCAATTAATCTTCGACAAAGTAGGCAAAAATATACAATGGAGAAAAGACAGTCTTTTCAGCAAGTGCTGTTGGGAAAGTTGGAGAGCCACATGTAAATCAATGAAGTTAGAACACACCTTCTCACCGTACATGAAAATACTCAAAATTGTTTAAAGACCTAAATATAAGACATGACACCATAAAACTCCTAGAAGAGAACATAGGCAAAACATTCTCTGACATAAATCATACCAATGTTTTCTTAGGTCAGTCTCCCAAGGCAATAGAAATAAAAACAAAAATAAACAAATGGGACCTAATCAAACTTACAAGCTTTTGCACATCAAAGGAAACCATAAGCAAAATGAAAAGACAATCTACAGAATGGGAGAAAATATCTGCAAATGATGTGACTGACAAGGGCTTAATATCCAAAATATACAAATAGCACACACAACTCAACAACAAAAAAACAAACAACCCTCTCCAAAAATGGGCAGAAGACCTGAATAGACATTTCTCCAAAGAAGACATACACATGGCCCACAGGCACATGAAAAGATGCTCAACATCGCTAATTATTAGAGAAATGCAAAACAAAACTACAATGAGGTACCACCTCATACCAGTCAGAATGCTCATCATTAAAAAGTCTACAAATAACAAATGCTGGAGAGGATGTGGACCAAAGGGAACCCTCTTACACTGTTGGTGGGAATGTAAGTTGGTGCAGCCACTGTGGAAAACATTATGGAGGTTCCTCAGAAAACTAAACATAGAATTACCATATGATCCAGTGATCCCACTCCTGGGCAAATATCCAGACAAAAGTATAATTCAAAAAGATACACGCACCCAATGTTCATAGCAGCATTATTCACAATAGCCAAGACATGGAAACAACCTAAATGTCCACTGACAGATGAATGGATAAAGATGTGCAACATATATACAATGGAATACTGCTCAGCCATAAAAAAGAATGAAATAATGCCATTTGCAGCAACATGGATGCAATTAGAGATTATCATACAAAGTGAATTAAGTCAGAAAGAGAAAGACAAACACCATATGATATCATTTATTTGCAGAATCTAAAATATGACACAAATGAACCTATCTATGAAACAGAAACAGAACCACAGACATAGAGAACAGACTGGTGGTTGCCAACAGGGAGGCGGATGGAGGAGAAATGGAATGGGAGGTTGGGGTCAGCAGACGTAAGCTTTTATATATAGAATGGATAAACAACATGGTCCTACTGTATAGCACAGAGAACTATATTCAATATCCTATGAAAAACCATAATGGGAAAGAATATAAAAGAATATTAAAAAAACATACACATACACACAATCACGTTGCTGTATAGCAGTAAGTAACACAAATACACAGAATAAAGGAGACCAAAAGTAGGTACTCAACTAAAAAAGGCCCTTGTCCAGATGAAAGATAAATTGCTCATAAATGGCTTTTTTCTCCTCTGATATGTTCTTGCCATCAATATCCCTCCTATCCTTTAGGACCAGCCTAAGTCTCAACTCCAGCGCAACTTTGTAACCAAGTTCCCTGTGAAAGCAAGAGCTCACCTTCTTCAAAGAGCACTTATTGTCTTAATCAGATAACCATTCTTTACCAAAGACAGGTTGGCAAATTTCAGTAAATTTCAGTACCAGTATTTGGCACCCAAATTCAGTACGTAATTTAAATTACTATGATGTAGTACATTGGTTATTTATAATGTAAAGTACCATTCAACAATTGGTATTTATGTAGCTGGACTATCTCTTCAATTATATTATGAACATCCTATTAGTTAACATAATCTCTTCTTTGTATTTTAGTATTGCAGGTACCTGAGACAGTGCTAGATATTGCAGTGTACACATTATTGGTTACCTGTTTTTTCTGCAGATTTAGTTCCCTGATATTGAATCAATTTAGCTTGAGTTTCCAGAATCCAAGGAATGCAGATTGTCTTGGGGATATCAAAATGTTCTGGAAGGCTCAGCTCTGTTTTGTATAAAATGGACTTTGGCTTCTTCAACTTTGAGATATTAAAGAGCATACAAATCTGCAAATAAATAGAAACTAAAATTGGAATGTAATCCTCTTATCCGTTGCCTCCAAAATAAACAAACAAAAAAGACCGCATTATGTACTTAGACTCCATATTTGGGTGAAAAAAATCCCTCAAGGGATTGAATTTGTTCATTTCTTTAGACATACTATTGTTTACTTGGTAGAGGACAACACTAACATGTTTCATAGACTCAAAAGAGTCATCCTTTATTGAGAGATGCTCAATGTCACCTGCTCTAATCCTTTCAGTGATGAGGAATTCATTGTCTCAGGAAGAAGTCATTCCACTAGTGAACAGTACTGAGAAAGCACTTCCCTCTGTGAGTCGAACCTGGTGTTCCTTAACATCTTCCCATCAGCTCTAGTTCTTATCAGCAGTACAGTTAGTCCCCTCTCTTTTGCTAATGACAATTTTGGGGAAAAAAATATGCATCTATAAAACTAGGTCCTATCCCTCCACAAACCTCCAAACATCCCTTTCAAATAGGTCTGATATTTTTAGTCCATTCAACCTTTACTTATATGATGTGGTTTACAACTTACCCCCATGCATATGCTTCTCTAGACACAATCTAGTTCAACACTGTCATTCCTAAAATGGGACCCTGAAGATAAACCCAGCTCCCTAAGTATGAACTAAGCAATGCAGAGCATAGAAGTAGGCAATCGTTTAGTTTTATCTGGACCTTCTACTGCTAAACACGTAGTAGAGCCTAAGGGTTAGACCAAGTCTTCTTGAAGCCAGACTGCCTGAATTTATACCCCAATTTTAAACAAGCCTGGCCAGGTTATTAACCAAAGCCACAAAGTCTTCATTTGGGAAACATGGGCAATAATAGTACACATTGCCTATCCCTGGTATATTTAAAGTATAAACAAATGCCAGGTCCTTGGAGCATATTTTAAGAATTCAATAAATGTTGGCTGTCATTATCATCACCATTGTTGTCCTTGTCATCAACATGATTGTAACCATGATATCATTACTCAGCAAAAATAAGTTTTAGTTCCTTTGGCAATTATCCCATTCACTAGTTCATTATCTACAAAATCCACAAGTTTTCTTTTTTCTTTTTTTCCTCACAAAGCCACATTTTCCACCTACTTTATTTCGGCAATTAAAATCATGTAAATGCAGAAAGGTAAATTAATTCATTTACCACTGTTTTGGCTTGGTTTATTTTTCTAGTTATCATGAAAAAATTATCTATTCATATAAGCAACTAGTTCTTTATCCCAAAGTGGATCATCTGCCTTCTATATCTGCAAGTCATTCAAAATAATATGTACGGGGCTTCCCTGGCGGCGCAGTGGTTAAAAATCCGCCTGCCAATGCAGGGGACACGGGTTCGAGCCCTGGTCAGGGAAGAGCCCACATGCTGCGGAGCAACTAAGCCCGTGGGCTACAACTACTGAGCCTACGCTCTAGAGCCCACGAGCTACAAGTACTGAAGCCCGCGCGCCTAGAGCCTGTGCTCCGCAACAAGGGAAGCCACCGCAATGAGAAGCCCACGCAGTGCAACGAAGACCCAAGGCAGTCAAAAATAAATAAATAAATGTATTTAAAATATATATATATGTACGGATACACACTCTCTTCTTGATCAAACTCTAGTCAGGCTCCTCCAAGCCATCTTCTCAACCAGGCCTCAACTTTAGCCTATAAATAATGCAGATTCTCAGCACTAATGATTTTGTCCACCCCTTTCCCTCACACACACACACTAAGAGACTTGAACAAGCACTAACAACGTTTCTAACAGCTCAAGGCCATATCCCTAGGACGACTCCAGTCCCCCTTAAGGTCCCTATCTGGGAAAGTTCAATGCTGCAAGGATAATTTACTGTTTGTTCCAGTCAAAATCTGGTGATAGGTAGATAGGCTCCTGAACCCCTCCTAGAGCAGTTACTTTAGAAAGCTTGCAATTATAACTCCCTTCTCTCTCCTTTTGAGATGTAAATCTACCACTCACAACTGTCTTCTTCTCAAGGACCTCAGAGCCCTCCCTTTGAAATGCAAAAATTCAAGGAGATAATGCTCCCAGCCAGGTAGGTACTTAGTTCTAACTTGCATCACTACCTCCCTCCTGTCACAAAGATTCCAGAAGTTTGTTTCTCTTTATACGCATCAATTAACAAGTCCAGATTGCTGTGACCAACTCCCTCCTGCTTCTTGTAAACTTCACTTCGATGACACTTCTCAGGCCCCAGCTTATTCTCTCTCCTGAGTTCAGCTCATACTGGATCCTCCTCCCTGATGCAACAGTTACTGAATAAAGTCTATGCTTGTTTTAACTAGTGTCTGGCTTTGTTTATCTTTGACAGTATCGACAGGTACTTATTTCACGATTTGAAGTGCACTTAAATTATACAAATACAAAAACCTTTTCTCTACTCTACTGAATCCTCACCAAGGGGATCTTTTAGATTTCCTTTTTAAAAATGTCAAATTTCAAAATTTCAATGAGTTTCCTCACCATTTATCCCAGAGTACAAAGCATGGCTTTTAAAACATAAAATTGAGGAAGTTAGTAGAAAACATAAGGAAACTCCCTTGCAAGCTCTGAATCTTCCTACTACCAATGAGTATATCACTAGAGTTAGTTTATTAATGGCCAGGAGAATATGAATTCAATACATGAGCGCTAAGTGTAAAGTGCCAGATATTCATGCTCCTGACAAAAGATCCTGTCTCTCAAAGTATATAAAGTAGATACATCATAATGCTATTACCTTACAAATATTTCAACAATTCAAATTGCACATGGCTGTATAATAAAAAATTAGACATGTCACTTTTCTTTGGTGGAAAAGTAATTACATTTATTCAATTAGATTTTGCTCTAAACAGATTTATTTCAAGGATAATTTTAGATTTTATTTGTTATATAGTTATTTTATGCTATAACAGAGAATTCTAGACTTTCATTTATTCCATTATACAATTTCATGGCAGTAAACTAAGAAATGAACATATGATCTGGAGGCTATGCAGGGCAAGAAAAAGAGTAATGGACTCTGGGAGGTAAAAACCTAGGCCCATTTCTAATCTGTCACAAATCAGTGGTGTCACCTTGGGCTAATATCTTACTATTTTGGGGTCTTGGTTAATAGGTCTGTAAAAGTAAGAGGTTGTACTATGTGTCTCTGAGTGTTCAGCATTATTTATTTTCCAGCTTTAAAATACAATAATGTCTCTACCCTGATCTAGGCTGTAATCTCTGCCCTGTCAGTGAGGGCAACTTAGGTCTTTTTATGCCTCAGTCATTCCACTTGTTTTGTATTACAAGTGTAATCCTATCTTCTCTCCACTTCTCCATAGGGTCATGGAAATAATCTGAAAAGTGTACATAAAAGTATTTGGGGGAAAAAAGGTGTCAAGGAGAGAGAACTTTTAAAATCAATTCTGTTTACTGTTCTGCTGTATTAGCATTATTATTATATTTCAACAGTGCAGTGATAATTGCACTTGAAAAGAAAACTCTATGACTACATGTATATCAACAGAATAAGATGTGCCTATACGTTCTGATTTGGTGTAGCTGATTTTCTTAGACTGGCATATTCAACACTTCTGTAGTTATTTTTTGCCTTTAGAGAGTTTTTGCCGAAATAAAAAAAAAATCATGATATTTGTAGACTTCAAAGAAAACTGTAATCTTCAAGTGAAAAAAACTTCTCATTTTAAATTTACAGACTGCTTAAAATATTTAAATTTTAAAGAAGTCAAGATTTAATCATAAATAATAATAATTATTACTATTTCCACCAACAATTTTGGAGAAGTGGAGACATACATATACCCATCCTGCAAAGGTGGGAGGGAAATAAGGATAAGTAAACAGCAAGATGACTTTGTGAAAAATCAGGCTATGAGGCAACCTGGATTGACATCAGCCTATACAACGAAGACTACAGGTTTAAAGTACCATTTGTTTGTCAGGTACATGTTCAATCCAATTAAACAATGACAGCACTTCTCATGCACAAGACACTGAGGGATAGACAAAAAAACACATGACAAAAGTTTTTAGATTTCTAGGAATTCACAATCTGATGGGGAAAATAGGTAAATTAAAAAAATTAAAAAAAATCATATACAAAACATAATTTGATAAATGCAATAAGAAACAAAAAGTGTGCTGGGTTCCAGGGAGAAAGTTAAAGAAGAGGGAGAAAGATAGAAACTATATACATGCATAAATAATAGAAAAGGGATCCACAGACAAAATCCATCTCCCTCAAGCATTTTTTCATTTACATAAAATTTTCGACAAGAGGTATGAATGAAGACAATTTAAAAGAAAAGAGAGAGAGAAAGAGAGAGGGAGAGAGCACTATAATAGGCATGAATTTTGAAAAAAGCCAGCTATTGAACATTTTTATTGTAATAGTGCACTGAAAGTTGAACACAAACCTTCCCAAATGCACTGCTCTATAGCAGAAGTAAGCATTTTGGTATGAGCTGAAGAGAGAGCCATTGGCTTCTTAGATGCACAGTGTGTACAGGTCAGTCTGGAGGATATCAGAGCCTTGGGCCTTGATATTTTTGACCTTATCAGAACTTAAAAATCCAGGTCATCCATAAAATAACAGCACAAATTGTTAGAAATTGGTGCTTAGACTATATTCATTCTAGCATTCCGACAAATAAAAAAATAAATCACCCCTACAATGCCAAGGGTTTTGTTGTAACCTATGTAAATCAAGACTAACATTAAACGAGCAGGATTCTAAAAATTACTATTTATTCCTTCAGTGAACAAAGATTTAGTGACTACCTTTGGTACAGTGCACACTTTTCTAGGCACTGGTGATATGAGAGTTAACTAAACAAATATCTTCTCACAAATTCCCTTGCTGGAGATAAAGAGTAAACACATAAATATACTACTCTCAGATGGTAAATGCTACCGACAGAGAAAACTGAAAGAAGTTTAGGGTTTGGAAAGTGGCTGGCGGAAGTAAGGGATTCTTTTAAAAATGCAAGCTGGTAAAGCAGAAGCTCAGCAGTAGCATTCCAGCAGACCTGAAGTAACTGAGGGACGCAGCCTCTCACGCCCAGAGAAAAGCAACAAAGGACAGACGTGCACAGGCCGCAGGGAGCAGGCCTTCTTCGGGCGCTGGAAGAACAGCAAAAAGGCCTGTACACAGGGAGGACAGGAGTGAATGGGCTCCAGTGGAGATGCTGAGGTCAGGAAAGGGGATGGGCCTGACCAGGACGGTCATGAAGACCACCGTAAAGATGTTGGTTTTCATTCTGACGCAAGCTAGAAAAGCCAGGGGAGCAAAGGAGCAAAGTGTGCAGGTTTCCATTTTAGAAGAATCGCTTTTGTGGCTCTGTGGCGACTCGACTGTACCTTATTTCAATTATAAGATAGAGTTCAAGCTGTAATACAGTAGAGTCTACAGTAACAGTAACAACAACAACAACAATGCCATACATCTAGAGAGCACTAATTATATACTAGGTACTACGCTAAGCATTTTATATAATTATCTCACTTAGTTTTCATTAATGACCATTATCTCCTTATTACAAATGTAAAAATCAAGGCTGGAGGAATTTTAAGTTACCAGCTCACAGTCACACAGCTGGACAGTGTTAGAGTCTGGATTCTCAGCCTGGTAATCTGACCCCAGAAATGATCCTCTCTGGATGAACAACAGAATATCCTGGACAACTTGTAGAATATGTCCCCACTCACCCCCTTCCAGAGACTGATACTGAATTGTTCTGGTGGGGCCTGAGCACTGGGATCAGTTCTCCAGGGCATCCCAATGTAGAGGCAGAATTGAGAACTACTGTGAAATATCAACCATACTGTAATGCCTAAAATTACCTAGCAGAACAATTTGTTTCAGATTTATTATTTAATGAGGTAAAAAAGAAAAAAGCTACTGAGCTGTCCTTCTGAGGAAAAGCAGCTTTCATCATTTTTATATGTAAAAACATTGTTATGATCTCTGTACATTTTTAAAGAGAGACTAATTTCAGCACATCCTCTGTCCTCCATTCCCACCTCGATCTTGGTCAGCCCCAGGAGGGTGATGGCCAAGCGGATGCTACTGCTCTCCAGAGTGCCCGTGATCAACCTTCTCTCATACTCTATCTTCGACATCTGCTGCTGTGCTGCAAAAGCCAAGGCCTTCTCCTTGGCTTCATTAGTCAGTGGCAATTTAAGGTCCACATCCAGGATTTGACGGAGCTTACATTTCAAATACAGAACTGGATCTTCCTTATTAAGCACTAGGGGAAGCAAAAATATTCATGATTGCAATGATCAGTTACACCCTTAACGTTGTTATCCAGGATGGACTTGGGAGGTCTGAAATATAACACTGCAGTTATGGCCTTTATTAACCAGAGTAGAAAGAAATAGGCAACACATCTCTAGTAGTCCTAATTCAGTAATTCAAGAGTAAGTCTTCAGGAATTAAAGATATTTTTCTCTACAAAGAGTTCTAGTCAAGTGGTTCTTTCATAGAAATATCATCAACTTGCTAAAAAATTCAGTGGCCATTGTGCTCCTATCAGTGGTTAGAAGGTAGGAGGAACAGAAAGAAATGTAAAGAAAGACACCTCTCAAGGACGGGCAAGAATTGCCATTTTCTTTCAGTAATAACCTTACACTTTAAACTAGGACACTGGGTAGAAGTACAGGTTATATTATAGTATATAGAATTTGACATTGTAGTTATTTCCAAGTTACTTGGAAAATGGAAAATTTTGCTGAGTAAATATTTTGAATGCCAAATTATAATATTTACCTGAAGACTAAAAGAAATAAAGATTTAAAAAAGAATCACCATCGACATTTTCTTAATTGTTAAAATGGTACTCTATTCCATGTACGCTGACATAATAAAGTTAAAAGGGAGCCTTCAGAAATGTAATCATATATTGGAAAAATGTGCTGTGAGGGTGCTTAGGTGACTATATGAGGAATGGTACCATCCTTCAACATTAGAAATGAAATAAAATGTACAGATACTCTACCTTCTTCTGGAGAACTGCTATGGTCAAGCGGAGTTGAAGAATCCATTGGAAAGAATCTGGAAGGCAAGGGGATCATACCTCCTCCTTCCAAAGCATATATTAATTCTCCAATCTAAAACACAACCACACAATAATATTAAATTTTAAAAGTTCAGAAAAAGATTAGGATAAATCTTTCACCTATGAGAAAAATCTTTGTACTATAAAAACATGTATTGTGCATTACTAAGCAACATAGGCCCTAAATGGGTGGAGAAAGGTAAGGATGAAATACAGCCCTACCATAGTATGAGGGAAACTTTGCACGCAACTAGAACAGAGATGGATTGAGAAGGTCTCAGGGCGGCACTGACAGCAGCTGATCGTTATAGGTACAAATATCCTTGGAAGACTGTTAGCTTAAAACAAATGAATTCAAGCAAATGAGAAAATTTTTTCCTTCATTCTGTGATTTATTGTTGGAAGGGAGTGACATCATTTTTGCAGGGTGTCTGAGTCCCTAAGAGTCTATATTTTAAAGTGGGGGGTTTCAAAATGTGCATGTGAGGGTCTGAAGATCTTTTAGAATAAGTGATTAGGCAAGAAGTACAAAAGATTAAACAGCATGAAAATAAAAGTGGGAACAATGCAAGGGCAACAACATGATATAGGGAAAGACCAACAGAGGTGGACAAGCCTGGTTTTAATTCTGGCACTGGCACTTACTACCTACTAATAAGCCTCAGGCAAGTTTACTGAATCTCTGAGTTCCAGTTTCTTCCTCTATAAAATGGGATGAACAACACTTTTATGTTAGGAACCCAGAGAGTAAATGAAAAATGAGAGGGAGAAAGTCACAAAAGACACATCATACAATCACAATGGATAAATATCATCTAGATCTTGATTCTTCAGTGCAGCAGACTATGCTATCCCAAAACATGACTGTAGGAGTTCACGATGTGCCACAACAAAATATGCTGCTTTGGTATATTGATTCTTTTGAGCTGTAGGCACCTGAAAAACAGGGAGAGCTTTCTATGAACTTCCCTTACCTGCCTAAGACAGATACTCCAAAAGGAACTCGATTGTTGTAAATCCCCTCCCTGAGAGTTTCATCAACTAGGGAATATTGACTCTTGTCACACGAAGAGACTAGAAGTTGACACCACAACCAAACGTTGTCACAAACTATCATATCTTTCATCTACTCTTCTAAGGGCCTATTCATTTTTCCTAAAAATCATTTACTTTCCTCTAAGTGGCTGACATCCCTCCCTCCCCTTTCCTTATTAAGATGGTATTTAAGCCTGAATTCTAAGCCACCTCAAGGAATTAACTCCTTTTTCCTTGGGTATCTCCCATGTATATATGAGGTATACATGTTAATACACTTCTGTTTTTCTCTTGTTAATCTGTCTTTTATTACAGGGGTCTTAGTCAAGAAGAACTCAGAGGAGTAGAGGGAAGATTATTTTTCCTCCCCTGTATTTCAAACAAAGAAACTTAAAATGAAATGATAAAAACAAACAAACAAACATAAAAACAATAATGAGACAATCAGGGAAATACGAAGAATGCCTTGATTTTTGATGCTATTTAAAAAAATACGATATTTTTTAGTAGTAATGGTATCATGGTTATGTCAAAAAAACAAAACAAAACAAAAAACAAACCCAGAGTCTTTTTGTTGTAGAGACACTTCCTGAATTATTTGTGGACAAAATGATGTGATGACTGGGATTTGCTTCATGAAACTTGCTTGGCAATGCACTGTTGAAACTGAGCAAAGGATACAGGGGGTGATATACTACAGTTTTATTTCTACAATTCTGTGTATTTTATATGTTCCATAATACAGTCTTTTCTTTGTTTCTTTTTCTTTTTTTAAATTGAGGTATATTTGCTTTATAATATTAATATAAGTTTCAGGTGTACAACACAGTGATTCACAATTTTTAAAGGTTATACTCCATTTATAATTATTATAAAATATTGGCTCTAGTCCTTGTGTAGTATAATATATCCTTGTAGCTTATTTATTTTATACATAGTAGTTTGTGCCTCTTAATTGCCTACCCCTATATTGCCCCTTCCCCTTCTCTCTTCCCACTGGTAACCACTAGTTTGCTCTTCATATCTGTAAGTCTGTTTCTTTTTGTTATATTCATTCATTTGTTGTATTTTTTAGATTCCACATACAAGTGATATCATACAGTATTTATCTTTCTCTGTCTGAAAGCCTTTTTTTTAATGCTGATATTTTAAGAAGTAGAATGATAGTAAAGATGTGGTGAGGACTACAGGAGGTCATGCAACAACTGTTGCCATTTCACTTGTTATCTAAGATATTACAATTGTTTGGTATATTTTTATCATGTGATTAGTTTACTTTTATATCATTTACACATACGTTACTTGTTCAAACACAACTTTAGAATAATCTCTAACCCTTTGCCTGGCACGTACCAGGCACTTATGAGATCCATTTAAATGGAGTGAGAGCAGGCTTCCCAAATTTCACGTGCATGTCAATCACCTGAGGGTTTAAAATAAAACTTAAATTAAGAAAAAAACAAAAAAAAGATCTAGGGTGGAGCCAAGACTTGAGAGGATGAGTGAAAACATGGACTGACAAATTTAGGTTTAAGCCACACAATGGATAATCTTGTACCAGAATGGGCTTGTGACAGGCATGCAACTAACTACCAGGCAAGCAAAAGGAAACCTAACTTCGAAGCTGGGATTGTAACTAGTTTGAACTGTTGCACAGTCTTAAAATAATCTCAACTGTATGTTTGAGAGACTATTCCAAAGATATCTTTGAACAAGCAATACACACATAAATGATATAAAAGTAAACTGATCACATAATAAAAATATACCAAAATGTTATAAATATCTTTGATAACAAGTGAAGTAAAAATCTGGAAACAATATAAGAATGAACAATTTCTGATTGTGAGGATGACTTATTTACAGCTTCATTATCCCTCCCCAAATGAGATTTGTTTATAATAAAATTAATTTTGTCTTCTACTTTCATGATAATGTTCAATACAATTTTATTAATTACAATCCACAATTATCTTTAGTTCCTGCTGAAAAATGGAATATGGAAAACTTTGAATGTTTTAAATTGCTTAGCATTTAAATCTGTGCACTCCTAGTAATAAATAGTATGTTATATATAATTTTCATAGAGTAATTTTTACTAAGCAGCCATGTACTTTTCAAACATAAATGCAAGCTAGCAATCTGAAATGTGTTTACTGTGTATGTGTGTGTTTTACTACATACAACTGAATGATCGATACTAACGTTATAAAATGTTCAGATCCCGCAAGCTGCACAGTGCGGCCAAAAAAATTTTTTCTCAATGATAATTGGAGTGCAAATGTATCAGTTCACCAGAGACTGGAGAAAACAATATGTTAATATTTTACTTTTAATTTTTTTCTCATGTTTATTTTTATCTAAAAATCAGTTGTTTTACCCAAAGTGTAGTTGACAGAAGACATTTTCACATGTTGAGGTATGAGGAAATCATTCTGGCTTATATATGATTTGGCTCAAACTTTATGCTAACTGGAATAGCCTGTCTTATGGCCTGTGAAACACGAATTTTACATCTGCCTTAACGACTAAAGAAAAGAATAAAAATCATTGGAGTAATTGTGGTTCAGGCATTCAAAATGGATGCGGGTGGCTATTGCAGATGTAGTTTCAGACACATTCCTGCATCACTGAGAAACTGACCTTTCTGAACTGTTTCAAACTTAAGGACACCGCTAGCCATTCTCAAAACAATACCTGCTAGCAGCTGCCAGATGCAACCTTATGATCTCAAGGTCTCCTCTTGTAACTGTGAAAACACTTCAGAGTCCAAACCAATCCTTGCTTAACAACATTCTTACTTCTTGCCAGCTCCAATACTAATTCTTGACAATCAACTTATGTAACTTTTTCATTTTTGCCTGTATTAGCCTCCCACATTTTGTAGTATGGGAGAACACAATTCAAGTGCCTCTTGAATCTGTGTCCCAGGCTACAGTCCCCAGTTTAGCTCAAATAAAACTCTTTTCCTTTCCTATTATAGATTGTTAATTGATGATTTGTGTCGACATAGTCTTCGTAAGAAATTAGACTTGGTAAGTATAGAATTATAATAATTGCTTTTTTTTTTTTTTTTTTTTTTTGGCAGTACGCGGGCCTAACACTGTTGTGGCCTCTCCCGTTGCACGGCACAGGCTCCGGACGCGCAGGCTCAGCGGCCATGGCTCACCGGCCCAGTCATTCCGCAGCATGTGGGATCTTCCCGGACCGGGGCACAAACCCGTGTCCCCTGCACTGGCAGGCAGATTCTCAACCACTGTGCCACCAGGGAAGCCCATAATTGCATTTTTTTTAATGTGTACCTGAATGAAACCAGATCTATATAGCTTGTCTACTCCACAAAAATGAATACCAATTCACAGGATTTAATACAAAAGGAGTAAACTGTTATTTTCCAGAATATTTTTATAAAATGTAAATTATAAACAGCTTCCTAGCCATTGATTAGCCACTTGAAATGTCAGTTACTAAGACTCCATTCAATTCAGCTCTACATGTTAAACAGAAAATATGTTATCATTTCTCAAAACAGTATGCCTAACTTGTTCACTTTCAAAGTTCTTTTTTATTAAAAAGAAACAATTTAATTGAATATAATGCCTGTTCCAGCAAATTATTTAGGGAAGTCATTTGTAGTATCACTTAATTATTTCCCTCCACTTTTTTGAAATAAAATCAGACCAGGAAAGAATACAAATGCAATAAAGAACTCTTTTAAAGTGGAGATGCACTTTTCATTTCAAGTCTAGAGGCAGAGACAAGGATACTGACAGTATGCGTCAGTACCTATTATCTGATGCATAATAGGTACTTGTCAATGTGAGCTATTCTAAGAGTCACCTATTAAATTTCCTTTCTGCTCTTAATTTCATATTTTACAGTCGGCAGGTTTACTTGAATTTATATTTTCCAGAAAGATGCCAATGCCCATTATCAACTGTAAGAAAGCCTCACAAAAGATATTTTGTTCTTCCTGTGTATCTAGTTAAATGCAGTCCTCAAACAATAAAGTTCATGCAACTTTAACACCCCGCTTACACCAATGGACAGATCATCCAAAATGAAAATAAATAAGGAAATACAAGCTTTAAGTGATACATAAACCAAGACGGACTTAATTGATATTTATAGGACATTCCATCCCAAAACAACAGAATACACATTTTTCTCCAGTGCTCATGGAACATTCTCCAGGATAGATCATATCTTGGGTCACAAATAAAGCCTTGGTAAATTTAAAAAATCGAAATTGTATCAAGTATCTTTTCCGACCACAATGCTATGAGACTAGATATCAATTACAGGAAAAGATCTGTAAAAAATACAAACACAGGGAGGCTAAACAATACACTACTTAATAACGAAGTGATCACTGAAGAAATCAAAGAGGAAATTAAAAAGTACCTAGAAATAAATGACAATGGAGACACAACGACCCAAAATCTATGGGACGCAGCAAAAGCAGTTCTAAGAGGGAAGTTTATAGCAATACAATCCTACCTTAAGAAACAGGAAACATCTCAAATAAACAACCTAACCTTGCACCTAAAGCAATTAGAGAAAGAAGAACAAAAAAACCCCAAAGCCAGCAGAAGGAAAGAAATCATAAAAATCAGATCAGAAATAAATGAAAAAGAAATGAAGGAAACAATAGCAAAGATCAATAAAATTAAAAGTTGGTTCCTTGAGAAGATAAACAAAATTGATAAACCATTAGCGAGACTCATCAGGAGAAAAAGGGAGTAGACTCAAATCAATAGAATTAGAAATGAATAAGGAGAAGTAACACCCGACACTGCAGAAATAAAAGAGATCATGAGAGATTACTACAAGCAACTCTATGCCAATAAGATGGACAACCTGGAAGAAATGGACAAATTCTTAGAAATGCACAACCTGCCAAGACTGAATCAGGAAGAAATAGAAAATATGAACACACCAATCACAAGCACTGAAATTGAAACTGTGATTAAAAATCTTCCAACAAACCAAAGCCCAGGACCAGATGGCTTCACAGGTGAATTGTATCATACATTTAGAGAAGAGCTAACAGCTATCCTTCTCAAACCCTTCCAACATATAGCAGAGGGAGGAACACTCCCAAACTCATTCTACGAGGCCACCATCACCCTGATACCAAAACCAGACAAGGATGTCACAAAGAAAGAAAACTACAGGCCAATATCACTGACGAACATAGATGCAAAAATCCTCAACAAAATACTAGCAAACAGAATCCAACAGCACATTAAATGGATCATACACCATGATCAAGTGGGGTTTATTCCAGGCATGCAAGGATTCTTCAATATATGCAAATCAGGGCTTTCCTGGTGGCACAGTGGTTGAGAGTCCGCCTGTTGATGCAGGGGACACGGGTTCGTGCCCTGGTCCGGGAAGATCCCACATGCCGCGGAGCGGCTGGGCCCGTGAGCCATGGCCACTGAGCCTGCACGTCCGGAGCCTGTGCTCTGCAACGGGAGAGGCCACAACAGTGAGAGGCCCGGCGTACCGCAAAAAAAAGAAAAAAAAACGCAAATCAATCAACGTGATACACCATATTAACAAACTGAAGGAGAAAAACCATATGATCATCTCAATAGATGCAGAGAAAGCTTTCAACAAAATTCAACACCCATTTATGATAAAAACCCTGCAGAAAGTAGGCATAGAGGGAACTTTCCTCAACATAATAAAGGCCATATATGACAAACCTACAACCAACATCGTCCTCAATGGTGAAAAACTGAAAGCATTTCCACTAAGATCAGGAACAAGACAAGGTTGCCCACTCTCACCACTCTTATTCAACATAGTTTTGCAAGTTTTAGCCACAGCAATCAGAGAAGAAAAGGAAATAAAACGAATCCGAATCGGAAAAGAAGAAGTAAAGCTGTCCCTGTTGGCAGATGACAAGATACTATACACAGAGAATCCTAAAGATGCTACCAGAAAACTGCTACAGCTAATCAATGAATTTGGTAAAGTGAAAGGATACAAAATTAATGCACAGAAATCTCTGGCATTCCTATACACTAATGATGAAAAATCTGAAAGTGAAATCAAGAAAACACTCCCATTTACCATTGCAACAAAAAGAATAAAATATCTAGGAATAAACCTACCTAGGGACACAAAAGACCTGTATGCAGAAAATTATAAGACACTGATGAAAGAAATTAAAGATGATACAAATAGATGGAGAGATATAACATATTTTTGGATTGGAAGAATCAACATTGTGAAAATGACTCCACTATCCAAAGCAATCTACAGATTCAATGCAATTGCTATCAAACTACCACTGGCATTTTTAACAGAACTAGAACAAAAAATTTCCCAATTTGTATGGAAACACAAAAGACCCTGAATAGCCAAAGCAATCTTGAGAACGAAAAATGGAGCTGGAGGAATCAGGCTCCCTGACTTCAGACTATACTACAAGGCTACAGTAATCAAGACAGTATGGTACTGGCACAAAAACAGAAAGATAGATCAATGGAACAGGATAGAAAGCCCAGAGATAAACCCACGCACATATGGTCACCTTATCTTTGATAAAGGAGGCAGGAACGTACAGTGGAGAAAGGACAGCCTCATCAATAAGCGGTGCTGGGAAAACTGGACAGGTACATGTGAAAGTATGAGATTAGATCACTCCCTAACACCAAACACAAAAATAAGCTCAAAATGGATTAAAGACCTAAATGTAAGGCCAGAAACTATCAACCTCTTAGAGGAAAACATAGGCAGGACACTCTATGACCTAAATCACAGCAGGATCCTTTTTGACCCACCTCCTAGAGAAATGGAAATAAAACCAAAAATAAACAAATGGGACCTAATGAAACTTCAAGGCTTTTGCACAGCAAAGGAAACCATAAATAAGACCAAAAGACAACCCTCACAATGGGAGAAAATATTTGCAAATGAAGCAACTGACAAAGGATTAATCTCCAAAATTAATAAGCACCTCATGCAGCTTAATAACAAAAAAACAAACAACCCAATCCCAAAATGGGCAAAAGACCTAAACAGACATTTCTCCAAAGAAGATATACAGACGGCCAACAAACACATGAAAGAATGCTCAACATCACTAATCATTAGAGAAATGCAAATCAAAACTACAATGAGATATCATCTCACACCAGTCAGAATGGCCATCATCAAAAAATCTAGAAACAATAAATGCTGGAGAGGGTGTGGAGAAAAGGGAACACTCTTGCACTGTTGGTGATACAGCCACCGTGGAGAACAGTATGGAGGTTCCTTAAAAAACTACAAATAGAACTACCATATGACCCACCATCCCACTACTGGGCATATACCCTGAGAAAACCATAATTCAAAAAGAGTCATGTACCAAAATGTTCATTGCAGCTCTATTTGCAGTAGCCCGGAGATGGAAACAACCTAAGTGTCCATCATCGGATGAATGGATAAAGAAGATGTGGCACATATATACAATGGAATATTACTCAGCCATAAAAAGAAACGAAATTGAGCTATTTGTAATGAGGTGGATAGACCCAGAGTCTGTCATACAGAGTGAAGTAAGTCAGAAAGAGAGAGACAAATACCGTATGCTAACACATATATATGGAATTTAAGAAAAAAAATGTCATGAAGAACCTAGGGGTAAGACAGGAATAAAGACACAGACCTACTAGAGAATGGACTTGAGGATATGGGGAGGGGGAAGGGTAAGCTGTGACAAAGCGAGAGAGAGGCATGGACATATATACACTACCAAACGTAAGGTAGATAGCTAGTGGGAAGCAGCCCCATAGCACAGGGAGATCAGCTTGGTGCTTTGTGATCGCCTGGAGGGGTGGGATAGGGAGGTTGAGAGGGAGGGAGATGCAAGAGGGAAGAGATATGGGAACATATGTATATATATAACTGATTCATTTTGTTGTAAAGCAGAAACTAACACACCATTGTAAAGCAATTATACTCCAATAAATATGTTAAAAGAAAAATACTACTTTTCATAGAATGATGGAGGTTGAAGATTCAGTGAGGGTGAGAAGAAGGCATATGAAAAGATTTATATGCTTGCACTAAAAATTTCAACTTTTTAAACACAGTTTTAACACGCTGTTAATTTCAAGCCCGAGAGATTATTCCACAGACATTTTGAGGAGGCAACATATATTTAAATGGCATAAAATATGAACTGATTGATAAAAACACATGGTATATTGTAGGAAAACATCTCTCAAATAAACAGGAAGCTGGGCCTAGACTCTAGAAGCTACTGTGGCAATGAGATTAACAATCTCTCTTTGCCTTTATCACCATATTTTTCAGAAGTTTCTATTCCAATTTTTTTGCCACCAATTTGCTCTGCAAGTATTGATAAATGAAAATTTGCTTTCCCTTCAAGCGTGAACATCACTGAAACTGCCATTAAGATTGATCTTTATAACAATATTCTTCACAGTTCTCTCTTGTCCCCTTCTTCTTTCCCCCAAATCCGACATCATCACCTCTTCTTCCCCCATTACTTCTCACATCCTTTTCTCTATTTGACTGCTGGTAAGTGAAAAGCAGAGGGCAGTAGAAAATGGAGGTGTGTGGAGTAGTGTAATAGACTGCAGGAGTCTCCTAGCCAGTCTCTCGGTCTCCAGTTTCTGTCTCCAACTCTTAATTTACTCTCTGTTTTGGCTCCAGAGATGCTTTCTAAAACAAAACGAAATCAGATCACGCCTATGCTCAAAACCTTCTATTGGGTTCCCGCTTTCAATAATAATAATAATATTAATAAATTAAGTTATTCAACTTAAAATTCATTGCCCTCCTCATTATCAGTCTGACTTACCCATCCAATCCATTTTCTGTCATTTCCAACATTCCATGCTCAGAATTGGCAATTCAAGTATTCATGAAATTTCACGCTTAGTTCTTTTACCTAATGTTCTTAGAATCTTCTCCTGAGCACACTTCTCTCCCCAAACTCTGTTTATTGGCAAATTTCTACTCACCCTTCTTAACCAAACACCTCAATTAATCAATTATCCCTGCCTCTGCTATGCATTCTTCCCCCTATTCTAGAAATGGTCACAATCTATATTATAGAAATGAGTGGACATATTCCAGGACACCACGCACACAAGAAAAGAGTATATCTTGCAGGGGCATCTTGTTGAGGGCAAGGTCGTCCCAGCATAAGGCTGCATCCATTGAAGGAAGGAATGCATTTTTCTAATTCTCATGAATGTGCCATATGTTCAGCAAGCATTTTTTGTAAACCTGGAGGGAGCACCTACTTCGAATTAACACAAAGTTTCTGTGTGAGCTGGGCCAGCCTTGTGCAAGTTTGTTTTCTCCACTGGAATGTAAGTCCCTTGAGTTGTGTTCTTGCCTTTTCTGTGTGTTCACTCTCTCCATACCTAGAAAATTGACTTTATACAGTTGGTGAATTAAACTGTGTTGGGCAGAGTGAACTGAATGATAAAACGAAATTACTGAGAAAATAGCTTGAGGGTGTCATATTTTAACTTACAATAAGGGTGTCAAATTTTAACTTACAATAAGCCATACTCCATATTCTACAGTTTCCTTCAAGAACGAGAGGGTTCCAAACCTGCAACTATCAGATAAATAAGTTCGAGAGATCTAATGCATAGCACAGTAATTATAGTCAAAATTAGTATTTTATAAACTTCAAAGTTGCTAAGACACTAGATCTTAGTTGTTCTCAACACGAAAAAGAAACAATAATTGTGTGATGTGATAAAGGCATTAGCTAACGTGACTGTGGTAATCATATTGCCATACAGAAATGTATCAAACCAACATGGTGTACACCTCAAAATTATAGAATGTTATCTGTCAATTATATCTCAATAAAAACAAAAGGATGAGAGGGTCCATAAAGTTAACATGGATTTGGGAAAACAGGAATTACTGTTTCCTCATATTTTAGATGTCATTTGAAGTGCAGTCCGCTGGAGCTAATATACTGGTACCCCAGAGATATGTGGAATCTTTACAGACTAATTGGTTGTATCATTGATAAGGAGCCCAGAGGAGACCCTCCAAAATAAATAACTACCATTGGGTACAAAATTCTCATTTTCAGATTTTCTTCTCATAGTTTGCTTGAAAAAGGCTGCAGTGCTTATTGTATGCTGATGGTTTCACAGTAACAGGGGTAAGGAAGGTAGGTGAAGCAGGAGAAGGCCTTGCAGTGTGGAGGGGCTCAAGCTATGCATATATTTGAGAACATTCACCACATTGGTGAAAACTTCAAAGTTCACCTAACCTGCCACCATATTGCCAGCAGGCATCCTGTGGTTAATAAATGTTTCAAAGTGTTTATGAGCCAGACGGGATTTCATCTCTCTGTTTCCCAGGGAACAAATCAGGGGTATGGCCTGTGGGAAGGAGTGTAGTTACCAATAGAAAAAAAAAAAAAATGCAGTTGTAACAAATCGAAAGAAAAATCAAAGGGCGAATGAAATGTGGCTTGCTGTTAAAAATCATGGAAAATAAAAGAAACCGCCCGCAAATAATACTCGGTCCCTCCAGCTATAAAAATAACTTTCATAAAACTGAAGTTAGTTTGCCTAAATGTTAAATTATACAAAGATTTTAGCATAATATAATTTAAGGTTTTTACCTTGACAGTCTGTAAAATTACGCAAAAATCAGTATTATTTAAGTCTGCACTTTAAATTATGATTGAAATAGTTGCACACTGATTGCAGAATAGTTACAAATATACATAACAGAGACTGCCAGCTTAATCTCGCATCAGCAGAGACAGAGAGACTGAGGGAGAATAAGATGAGTGACAGTGCAAAAAGTCACGCGAGGGGTTCCACTTATTTACGCAAATCTAAGGGAGATGGACAGAGTGACATACTATATATATATATATATATATATTTTTTTTTTTTTTTTTTTTTTTTTTGCGGTACGCGGGCCTTTCACTGTTGTGGCCTCTCCCTTTGCGGAGCACAGGCTCCGGACGCGCAGGCTCAGCGGCCATGGCTCACGGGCCCAGCCGCTCCGCGTCATGTGGGATCTTCCCGGACCGCGGCACGAACCCATGTCCCCCACATCGGCAGGCGGACTCTCAACCATTGCACCACCAGGAAAGCCCCATACAATATATTTAACAACTGGTATGGCATGGCCTTAGACTAAATTGTTGTAAACCATAAATCAACAAGAAGACCTTGTGGGGTCTGCTACCAGGCAGTGGGCACCCTCGCCCTCTCAACTCTTGATTTGACCTGGCAAGGCTGGAGCTCTCTTGGTGTGGAACAGGACCAATCTGCATTGCATAAGTTGCTCAGGGATGCTGACTCCCATTTACTCAAGTCAGCAAGATATGGACTTTGGTTTCTATTTGTTTTGACCAAATTCTGTAGACAGAAAAAGGACAATGTAGGACTAGAAGATAAATCTACTGGGAGGGAGAAGGAGTCTGGTGTGGTTCAATAAAAAGGCTCATGTGTTGATGGAAAAGGGCTGGTCAGGCCACAGTAAGTAGCTACAGATGGAGTCCACTCTTAACCCAGGCCCCACATCAAGGATCCCTGCCTGATCCCCCTGCCTCTCTCATAAGGATGATCCCAGCAATGCTGGGTGGTTTCCGACTTTGGAACGTAGGACTACACAGAGCAGATGTTCACACGGGCACCACTGTGAAGACAGAGTCCCAGGGTTGTGTCAGTACATGGCTTTGTGCTGTGCAGTGTTTGTGTGCTCTTTGTGGGTGTCTGTCAACCCCTCCTCCCGGAAAGTGCATTTCCTCAGGGACTGGGTCATGATTTTGCTCCAGCTTCCTCCATTCAATCTGTCCCTGTCTACACATGAGCAGAAATCTCTTTGGATTTCTACATTTAAGAGCATGAATTTTTAGGGCTTCTGTAGATTTTCCCCTAATTGAGGAATTTCTATGAACACTGATGGAAGTTTTGTAAAACTGTTTCTACTTTCAAACAGCTATTACATACGTCATTTCATTTTATTTGAAAGTTCAAAAGGAACAACCAAAATGAAACAAATGGCTGACCCTTGATAGCAGTTTTAGTAGAAACGTTTCTGTTTTACACTTGGACAGCTATCAAATTGGGGCCTAATTACTTTACAGTTTTCAACAGGTGGTTCTTAATGGCAAGGCAGTTATCACACATTCAATAAGAAAAGGAGCTAACTAGGTGGACTTGGATGTTTGATTATCTATTTAAGCGTGTAATTACATTTTTCAATATAATTAGCAATAAAATTGAATGTGTAAATTAATAGATGTGTTTCCCACTTAAGTAATTGTAATTCAATGCAATACTTTAGATTAGGGGCATTATTTCTCAATTGATGGCAATATAATTTCATGATCATTGTTTTTCTTAATATTTTTTCTGATAAGAACAAAATATATGTAATCAAAAGACTGTTTTAATAAACTGAGATGCCAAGTTAAGTGTAATTATATTTTGATTAATTTAGATAAAATTTATGGAAGTAAAGATTAATACTCAAATAGTCTAATTAAAAGAATAATGGGAGTTCACTGGAGGTCCAGTGGTTAGGACTTGGTGCTTTCACTGCTGAGGGCCTGGGTTCAATCCCTGGTTGAGGAACTAAGATCCCGCAAGCCGTGAGGTGTGGGCAAAAAAAAAAAAAAATTCGAAGAATAAAATCAAACTCCTTACCATGCTATTGAGAATTAACCCTAGCATTTTTCTAGGGCTATATAATAAATTGATATAAAAAAGGGATTGTGAAACATTTTATTTAACTATTGGTCAACCTATAGCTATTATTTTTCACAAATTTTGATATAGATGAATTCAGTTAAATCCTAAACTTTTTTAAAAGAAATGAAGAACAAGATTTAGCATTACTATAAAATAGCGTTTTTTCTTCCTAAATGGTAATTTTCAGTGTAAAATTAAACTATTTTTTACATGTTTAAGAAGCTATACTATTTTTCAGGTGTAAATAATCCTATAGAAAACAGGTCAATATAATACCTCTTTCCAGTTACCATTATTTCATTGAACATGCATTCAATATAGTACATAATTGACACATAACTTATACATTTGGGACTATCTCCTGGGGGTTATAAATTCCTTCCTCAAATCAACACATGGCAGTGTCTTTCTCGAAGGGAATAATGCCGTAAAACGTTTCCTCTAAGCCTGTCTTCTTTCTTTCTCTCTCTCTCACTCTGTCTCTGTCTCTGTCTCTCTCCTTCCTCCCCTGCCTCCTCTCCTCTCCCTGGCTCTCTCCTTCCCGGCTTTAGAGAAGCAAGATGTATGGATCCCAGAGCCAGGAAATTAATTCTGTCAACAAGTTGAGAGAGCTTAGAAGCAGCTCCTTCCTCAATTGAGCCTCTGAGGAGAACCCAGCACTGGCCAATCCCTTGATTGAAGACTTGATAGACCTAAAACAGAGGACCTATCTAGGTCATGTCTGGATCTCTGATCCGTGGAAAATGTGATATAATAAACACGGATTGTTTTAAGCCCCATGTTTGGTAACTTGTTACACAGCCATAGACAACTGATACAGATAGGGCCCAGCAGGTCAGGCTTGCCTCCACTCTGCTCCCATGGGACTTCCTTATCCAACCATTATATTGGGCTGGCCAAAGGGTTCATTTGTTTTTTCCCATAAGATGGCTCTAGTAAGTGCTTAGTTGTCTTTAACTTCATTAGAAACAATTTTGTTAGATTGTATTGTGACAGCTGTCATATCAGAGTGCATTTTAAAAAAAAACTTCTCAAAATTGGTGAATTTTTGTGTAGCCAATTTGATATTGAAGATGGAAGAAAAAAGCAACATTTTTGGCATATTACAATTTATTATTTCAAGAAAGGTAAAAACACAACTGTAATGCAAAAAAAATGATTTGTGCAGTGTATGGAGAAGGTGCTGTGACTGATCGAACGTGTCAAAAGTGGTTTGTGAAGTTTCGTGCTCGAGATTTCTGGCTGGACGATGCTCCAAGGTTGGGTAGAGCAGTTGAAGTTGATAGTGATCAAATCAAGACATTAATTGAGAACAATCAACGTTATACCACACGGGAGATAGCCGACATACTCAAAATATCCAAATCAATTGTTGAAAATCATTTGCACCAGCTTGGTTATGTTAATTGCTTTGATGTTTGGGTTCCATGTAAGTTAAGCAAAAAAAACCTTCTTGACCATATTTCTGCATGTGATTCTCTACTTAAACGTAACAAAAAAGTTCCATTTTTAAAACAAATTGTGATGGGCGATGAAAAGTGGATACTGTACAACAGTGTGGAACGGAAGAGATCGTGGGGCAAGCAAAATGAACCACCACCAACCACACCAAAGGCCCGCCTTCATCCAAAGAAGGTGATGTTGTGTACATAGCGGGATTGGAAGGGAGTCCTCTATTATGAGCTCCTTCCAGAAAACCAAACAATTCCAACAAGTACTGCTCCCAGTCAGACCAAGTGAAAGCGACACTCAATGAAAAGCATCCAGAATTAGTCAACAGAAAACGCACAATCTTCCATCAGGATAACACAAGACTACATGTTTCTTGGATGACCAGGCAAAAACTGTTATAGCATGGCTGGGAAGTTCTGATTCATCTGCCGTATTCACCAGACATTGCACCTTCGGATTTACATTTATTTTGGTCTTTACAAAATTCTCTTAATGGAAAAAATTTCAGTTCCCTGTAAGACTGTAAAAGGCACCTGGAACAGTTCTTTGCTCAAAAAGATAAAAAGTTTTGGGAAGATGGGCTTCCCTGGTGGTGCAGTGGTTGAGAGTCCGTCTGCCAATGCAGGGGACACGGGTTCGTGCCCTGGTCTGGGAGGATCCCACATGCCGCGGAGCGGCTGGGCCCATGAGTCATGGCCGCTGAGCCTGCGCGTCCCGAGCCTGTGCTCCGCGACGGTGAGAGGCCCGCGTACAGCAAAAAAAAAAAAAAAAAAAAAGTTTTGGGAAGATGGAACTATGAAGTTGCCTGAAAAACGGCAGAAGGTAGTGGAACAAAACGTTGTTCAATAAAGTTCTTGGTGAAAATGAAAAATGTGCCTTTTATTTTTACTTTAAAACCGAAGGAACTTTTTGGCCAACCCAATAAAATTTACAACTAGTGTAACTCTTTGCTTATTCTTGAGGATAAGATCTTTGTTTAGCAACTAGAGGGCTGACATTGTTATCTACATTCCTATAGTCTTCAGCTGCCTTCAAGTTGCCTGCATTGGTTATTCCATTAAAGTGCCAGCCCTTGATGAAAGCACACACCACAGTTCCATTCTCACCTTTTTGTCGCTGAGGATGATGACACAGTAGCGGGTGTGCATGCCAAAGGGGAGAAAGAAGACCTCCAGGCTTGAAGACCCTTTCGCTCCCAGGTGAAGAGTATGTGTAGAGCAGAAGAACTCTTCGATGAAATTGGACTTAATTACTGCCAAAACATGAAGTAGGGCTTGTTTACGTATCATTTCATAAGTGCTGTTCAAATAAAGCAGCTGTTTCAATTAGTGATTAGAGTTTGGGGATGAATTTTTAAAATGTTCAAAGCTTTAGCACACAAAATTAGATGATGCATTTGTTAATGAAAGTATGGGGGACCCCAGCCCAAGCTTGACATAATAAAAATGTGTAATTATGACCCTCTATTAAAGATTCCTTAAAAAACAAAAGGAACTTCACTAGTGTTTAAAATTAGCCTAGATATACATATAAAAATAAATAGCAAAGAGATCATTCCAGAATCTTCAGCTTTTTTGTGGACTATGCAATGATTCAAATTACAGGGTGTAACAGACAACTTAAACTGGAAATAAAGGACTGTTTATAGTTTTATCTTTTTGTTGGTTTTTAAAACATACCCACAAACTCCTCAATACTGTCTCTCTCCCCCGTTGCGGAGCACAGGCTCCGGACGCGCAGGCTCAGCGGCCATGGCTCACGGGCCGAGCCGCTCCACGGCATGTGGGATCCTCCCGGACCGGGGCACGAACCCGTGTCCCCTGCATCGGCAGGCGGACTCCCAACCACTGCGCCACCAGGGAAGCCCCCTCAATACTGTCTTGAATGTGGAGATACGGTGGGCCAGTCTTAGTGACCTGTTCCTAACGGAGAGTATGCTAGAATGCAGCAAAATCAAGCAGTATGACTTCTGACACTAGATCAGAAAATGTAATTCAAATTCTTCCTAATCATCTCTCCTTCCTGGTTCACTTGCTTTTAGAACCAAGTTGCCATCCTGTGAAGAAGCCAAGGCCACATAGACAGGCTGCATGTAAGTGTCCAAGACAACAGCCCCACCCTCGACCTGACAGCAACTGCCTGAGAGACCCGGAGCAAGAGTCACCTAGCTGAAGCCAGTCACCCCCGAAGTGTGAGAGATAATAATATAAGGCATTTTTGTTATTTAATACCACTACATTTGAGGTGGTTTGTTCTGTAGCTAGAGATCACCAGAACATCCCCATATCCATTTTCCTATCCATCATTCTATCCACATTTTCTAAATCTACAGTTATTTCATAAAACAAAGTAAATCTGTCTTCTGCTTAACATTTTAAACATGATGAGACCTGTCACCTAAATAGGTTTAAACAGTTCAGAATAAGCCAAAGGAACCATAAAGGTCCCTTATTGAAATACATTCATTGTACAGGCGAGGAAACTAAGACTCAGCAGTGAAAGGCAGGATGTGGACAGAGTTTTCCAAAGGGTCATGGTGCAGAAAAGGCTGAGGACCAACACCTCGGGCTCCCATGTGGCTAGCAATCCCCAGGGCTTACCGTTCTGTCTACAGTCGCATTTACTATTTCATTTCATATTATGCTCTCTATATAAAAATAAGATATGCAAAAAGATAAAAGCTTTTATTTGCAGCACTCACAGGTTTTTAAGGCATCTGGGGCCTGGGAACAGCTCTCAGCAACATCATGTTCACTGCTACTCACAGCACCGCTGTCATAAGGGAACAGGAAGACAACAACAACAGCACAAACAAGACTCAAAAACAATATTCTATCTTAATTCAATCTTTTACACATCCTTAAAAATTATGGCTACCTACAATATGATATGCAAAGACCACAGATGTATTTCCAAGATCATTTTTACATTTATATCGTGTTAGAAATTTTAAAAATAAGAAAAATCATTTATATCTTCACCATTTCTTTTTAAAAAATTCGGTAAAAACAATTCCTTTTTACTTGCAAATACTGTAGAGAAGTAAACAGTTGATAATAATAATAAAAACCCAAATCCTCAGACTCCAAAGGAGGGTGTCTCAACTTAGGACTACATAGGCAGTCTCTCCAAAAATGGTTCTAGAACCTGATTTCTTGAAAAATTCTCTTCTCTAAGCTAACTGTTCCCACATTTGTTTCTTTCTCATAAAGGTAGAAGGAGACTTGGGCAGCTGTTTAATCTCTTGTTGCACTTCTGAAAATTAGCCAATCACAGTCTGAAGCAAGGGCCTCCCTTGGAAGGTTCCATGTCTTCCAGAACCCATCAACTTTCTCCAAATTGCTCCTCTTGGTATTCATGATTATTTTGCTGTCAATTAGGACCTAGGCTCTAAGACATTGTTTGCCTGATTTTTTTCTGAGAATATAAACATCCCGTATTTTCTCACCTTGCCAGCTGATTTGTTTGAGTTTGATACTGTAAAAATATACTATTTCTAAGTAATGTTCTTCCAACCATATCCATTCCTTTTCTCCAAACACTGTCTTTTCTTTACACCACATTCTTAATAAGGTTATTTACCACCTCTTGTCATTATTCTGTGCTTTACTTCTACTCACAGGCATTCTGACTATCGGTTTCAGTAATTCCCTTTTTTAAAAAGAACATTTAATACTTTTATGTCATTTGATAGATCCCTAAAGGCTATGATAGACATAGTAGATGGATATTTTAGCATTTATAAGAGAGACAATACAAAGAGTGGAAAGAACAACAAAGAATGCTTATTTCTCAATGTACCGCTCTGATGCCATCTCTTTGATAATGGAACTCTGGGTAGAATGCCTGATTAAAATGATCAGATAATCTCCAAACCTCATTTTGTTCAATACTTGCAATCACTAGCCCTTCAGTCATTTTTGTTTTTTCATAGTGAATAGAAAAGCAGAGCAACTTGGGCTTCGTCTCCTTTTTCTTTTCTTTACCTATTTTGTTGGAGAACAGCTAATGAAAGTACCTTTTTGAATAAATCAGAGTTGCCTTATCCTCAAAGGAACGTCTCAAACCCAGAAAAATTGAGTTACCTGTACTATTTATGGTAAAGACAAATAAAAATAATTTACAGATCTAAGAATTTGATTGACTTGCTCATAAAGCTAATGATTGTCATGATTAATTCAGAGACATCAGAAAATAATTTAATAAAATAATCTGGCTCAGGAAAATTCTAATTTACCTGATCAATGTTCTTGACCCTAGAAATTTGATGACAAACCCAATTTGATTACAAAACCAGTATCTTGCATGTTCCAAAGACAGAAAAGAAAACAATTCACTTACCTTTTTGTTAATCCCCATACCTCAATCCATGCTATCACTCTCCCAAATGCTCATTGATTATTGTTGAAGCTAAGGCAGAGGGAGCATTTCAAAGCCTTGGTGTTAAGGAAGAATAGCATCAAAAGAGGCTAAAATTATACAAAACACTGTAGATCAAGCAATGGAATATTTTCTGCCAATTTAGTAGTAGGCCAAAGTCAGGGAGTAGAACTTACTTATGAGGTGGGAAGGGATGGCATTACTTTTTCCTCTGCAATAGTGGTAATACAGCTCTTTTCAAGCTAAAATAATCAAAACGATATTGAACTGGTTCTAGTCAGGGCATGAATAAATCAGCTCTAAGAATGGCTTCCTTCTCAAGCTTCTCCAACAGGGAAGGAAGATCTTTATTATAAGCTTTCATACTTCTGGGTTAGCATTCAGGGCTGCATCCAAACCAAACAGCAAATGATCTTGTTCAAGTCTAGTTTTTATGCATCACAGGAAGGAATATAAGAGGATCAATTTTTAGATTCATTACATCCTCCATGTTTCCATGAGTTTGTCAAAATAGGGCCCCATGGCCATCTGGAGGGCTGTTAAAATGGAATGTTTGCTGCCTTTTGTACCACTTTGGCTCCTGAACAGTTGAGAAGTCTCTAAAGCAAGGGGTGCTAACCTGTGGTACAAGGACAGAGTGAATCTGTGAATTTAAATGGGTAAAAATTCATCTTTATGTCCACTAACTCTTAATAGCAATTTAAACCAAACCACAGTAGTAGTGGTTAACTATACTATGAATTGATCACCAAACAATCACAAATATGTATACATCACATTTCAGTTCTTGCACATATCTTGAGCTGTCATTTATTTCATTGCTACTTTTAGAGTATGGTAGTTAATCTCTACCAGTAGATCTTACTATGTATTGTGTTAATGAAGAAGTATATATTTTAACATATTACAATTTTTAAATATTTTGATAATCTACTAGACTATTACTTTCTTCTATGCTATGGACTGAACTGTGTCACCCTTAAATTCATATGTTGAAGCCTTAACTCCCAAAATGACTGCATTTGGAGAGAGGGCATATTGGAAGGTAATCAAGGTTAAATAACATCATAAGGGTGGGGTGCTAATAAGACAGAATTATCATCCTTACAGAAAGAGACACCAGTGAGCTCAACCTCTCTCTCCATGTGTGCACAAAGAAGAGGTCATGTGAGCACACAGTGAGATGGCCACCACCCATAAGTCAAAAGAAGAGGCCTCAGAATGAAACCTAACTTCCTGGCACCTTGGACTTTTCAGTCTCCAAAAATGTGAGAAATAAATTTCTGTTGTTTAAGCCACTCAGTCTATGGTATCTTGTTATGGCATCCCAAGTAGATTAAGACACTCTGTAATCCGTGCATCTTATTTTATGTATTTATAAAACACTATTCTGTGAAGTAGAATAGGTTTCATAAGACTACCAAAGAGCTTGACAACATTAAAACCTCATATGAAACCCTAATCGAGAGCAAGAGGATCATGGCAGATTGTTACTCTTAGTATATACATCTGGTTTTTGATTCACTCTGCTTTCCTTACAGACTTGCCTAATTCTAACTGTTACTAATTATTCAGTGTAGCAGAATGAAATATTTTAAAATCATGGCTCTCCAGAACCCAGCTTTTTTTTTTTTTTTTTAAAACAAGACTCAGAAACATCTCTCTACCAGGGCCTTCTTTCATCATTTGGGTGGCTATTCTGGGCCAAGCTATACTGGGAACAATGACGAATGATGAAACCCCTCAGTTCACAGAGTATCCAGTCTGTCATGCAAAGTAGCTCTACAAGAAATAAGTACAAAGCAGAAAGATAAACACTTCAATACCTCTTCAACTTGAATCACACTTTCCTATGCTGACCCTATAGTCCATATTTATAAGCGTATGCCTTGTACTTCCCCTTGCCTGCCTGTCCCCCACTCCCCCCAATGCTTCTGCGATTCCCTCTTCCTATGATATTTCTATATTTGTAGGATATTTGTAGGAAAGTTCTGCCCCTGCTTTAGATTCTGGCCGTCAAGATCATGCTCATATTTCAGATCCCAATTTGTATATGATAAAGGAGAACATGGCGTACACATGGAAAAAAGGTTACTAGGACCTCATTTTTCTCCTTCAATGTTTTATCTTTCATGAAGATCTCAATAATATCTACATAGTGATATTCCTTGCCAATCAGCTCACAGAGCATATACATATATATATATATATATATATTATTTTTTGGTATAACACATACTACTGAATGCATTCTGCCCTGTACAATTGCTTACATTTGTGTAGATTTTTTCTTCTTCTCTGCTTGATGGTTGGCAACTTTAGGGCCAGATCTGTGACTTATTTATCCCAATATTTCTCCAGTACTAAGAACAGTACTTAAGGTGCAACTTAGTAAAAATTTATTGAGTGATAAGTAATTCAAAATTGCTGGAAAAAAATTGCAAGTCATATCACTGTAGGAAATTATTTACAAATTGTCCATTTCTGAGCACTGCTGATCCATCACTCAATTTTAAAGTGTGGCTAAAATCAGTCTCCTGTCCTGATCCTTTCTGATAATCCTTGGGATTTAATTAGAATAAAAACTTCTTAACTGCTCTTGCTTATGCTCAGGGATCATGTTCACATAAAGTAAAATATGTGATGAACATAAAGTTTCCTCATCCATGTGGTTTCAACTGTGTTGTTTTATATGTATCTGTTGCTTAAGAAGACCAGTTTACAGAGACATTTTACATTTTTAAATAGGAGATCCTTTTTTATGCCATCTAAAAGATAATTTCAGCACTTTACGGCTCATTTGAGAAGAGGTTATTTATCATGTGGGGAGATATTAACAGAAGTGACTCTGAAGAGGATTATCAGTTAGTATACACTAGGTCATGCTACAGTAACAACTCCACATCTCAGTGGATTAACACAGTAGTTTATTTCTTGCTCACACATGTAGTGATCTTTGGTGAAGGAGGCCTCCATTTCTAAATGTGCCTCTCTAATAACTGTGGCAGGGAGAGGGGACAAGAAAAATTGCTCACTGGGTCTTAAAGCTACCACCTGGAAAAAACAGTCAGCAGTTCTCACATGCCATTGGCCGACTGAGTTATGTGTTCATGGATAACTTCAACATTAGTGGGGAAGTGCAATATTACCATGTGCCTAAAAGAGGAAAACAAGGATATTTGTAACAAAGCTCTAAAAATAATCCAGTTAGCTTATGGAGATTTTTAAAAACATTTTCTTGTTCTCTTATGTTACCTTGATGATTAAACCTAGAGACCAGACCAGGGCTTTACTGAGATAATGTAATACTTATTATATGGTATATTACATATGAAAGTTAATCATAGAGGTACTGCACCAGACTTCCATTCTGGTCATGATTGAAATGCATGTTCTTAAATTTTGTGTCTGGAAATCTGTTCAAGACAAACATTAAGGAGAGCTTTAATAAAAACAGGATGTGTCACATTATTAAGTATTGTTTTATTAAGATTATATTTAAAGATCAAAAGGCCTCATTATGCTGATGAAGTCAGATTGATGAAATATTAGATAACGTTGTGCTATTTGGAAGAAAAACACTCTTTTGTGCTCCCCTCACGGTGGAACTTGTTGGTTGCCTATCCCAATAACCCCTGGTCCTTCCCTCCTCCCTGACAAAACCCTCATTTTCTTTTGATGTGTACGTGGAGAAGGGCAGTTTCTCAGTCTTCCTTCCAGCTAGGGTTGGTCATCTGATTAAGATTGGATCAATGGCTACAAGCAGAAGTGCTATGTGGTATTTCTGGGAAGCTTCCCTAACAGAAAAAGGGCACACTCTTATCCTTTCTGCTGCCTATAAAGTGGACTTGATTGCTGGAGTTCTGGATACTTCAGCTGATCCTTGAGAAAATGAATAAAGGCTTGCCTGTTACATGAACCGGAGCCTGGAGGTGTTACACAGAAAGCAGTCAGGACCCTAGAAGAAGGAGCCACAGTAATGCTTCTAATAAATCTGTTCAGAATTGTCAGAAAAGCAAGGTTTTTGGTGAACTTGAGACTACTCTATCACAACTCAACATATGGATTTGGGGCTCAGTATTCAATCCATGTCAATGCTGAAATGACATACCAAGGACCAGCCCTTTTCCTTGAGGAACTGTGTGGCTTTCGTCTTTGTCTCACCCTTGCCTTTGATCTGGGAGACAGTCTTTAAAGAGGTGCACAGGAGTAAATCTGCGATCCTTTAAATTAACGGCTCTGAATTTTTCTTTGAGAGCTAATCTGCCGAAGCCTGACTACTCTATGTTCTCCCTGACCCAACACTCAATGTCACTGCATCTTTATGTTTCTTTCCTCACAGGAAGACTTGAGAGAAGAACTAAGACAGTACAGTATTATAAATACATATGGAAGAGACTATATGAGAAATAATGATCAATAAAGTTTGAGACTGTGATAGACACACTTCTTAAGCGATACTTCACGCTGAATTGGGAATTATTTTGCATGAGTATTTCCAAAGTTTCCTTCCTTTCCTAAATTAAATTACAAATGCTTTCATACTTGTTGACTCTATTTTGTTTCTGATTTGAAAGGCATAACTTAAAAAGATATGTTTACCTGTAGTTTGAGATTCTATGGCTTCAATAATTCTGGAACTTTGGGTCTAACTAAAACCATTTCAGAACATTGCATGAAGAAAAATCATATTAAAATCTGGATACAGAATTTCCATATTGTGTTCCAAATTATGAAGGTAGACTCATTATTCTTGCTCTTCATTAAACAGATCCACTTTGAGTTACTTCTGCTCACGGATACCTACAGCATTTCTTTGAGATTTGACTCTAGTTTAATTACGTGATACTATAAATTATTTGCAATTAATGTGAAGAAATTGTTTCAAAGCCATTCAGGCAAAATCTGTGACCACAAAGCAACTTCTTGATCAAGAAGCAAGGGACTGAAAAAAAAATCCAGGAGAACTGTTAACCGAAGTTTTTTTGCCAATACTAGCATTTCACACTACAAAGAAATTAACATAAATGCCTACAATACTGCATTCCTATGATATCTATAATGTTGCTTTATAGCTCAATGTATCAACACTGCCAAATCCTTGCCTCTTGCAATATTTTTGCAGCTAAAAGGATGACACTGATGCTGTCAAGCATTACACAGAGACAATGGTATAAAATAAACTAACAACACAGTAGTAACGGTCAAATGCACTTCTATAATAGAAACCTGCATTATTTTGTTTCTGCCTGACTTTCTTCAACCTTTATAACATTGTTTTATTCTACTTCACTTTAAATAGCTATTTTGTAGTTTAAAACAGATGAGACATATGAGGCAATCTAACTTTAAAAAATTCTACTTTTCTATTGAGAAGTCAAAGTTCCTTTCTAAACTAAATACAGACTTCATAACATGGGTCAAATAAGCTTAAATACAGTCAATCCTCATTATCCACCAATTCCATTTTTGCAAATTCACCTCCTCACTAAAATTGATTTGTAACCCACAAATCAATACTCATGGCACTTTCAGAATTGTTCACAGGCATGTGCAGAACGGTGGAAAGTTCCAGTAGCTGGTCACACAAGTTCCCAGCTGAGGTCAAATAAGGTGACACTGGGCTTTTCTATTTCAGTTTTCCAGCATAGATAAGCAGAGGATGGAGACAGTAGGGGGTAGTACACAAGTACAGAAGTGCAAGCCGAGGGACTTCCCTGGCAGCTCAGTGGTTAAGAATCCACGTGACAATGCAGGGGACACGGGTTCAATCCCTGGTCCAGGAAGATCCCACATGCCGCAGAGCAATTAAGCCCGTGCGCTACAACTACTGAGACTGCACTCTAGAGCCTGAGAGCCATGACTACTGAAGCCCATGCGCTAGAGCCTGTGCTCTGCAGCAAGAGAAGCCACTGAAATAAGAAAGCCCGTGCACCGCAACGAAGAGTAGCCCCCGCTCACCGCAAATAAAGAAAAAGCCCGCGCGCAGCAATGAAGACCCAACGCAGCCAAAAATAAAACAAATAAATAAATTAAAAAAAAAAAAAAAAAAGAAGCACAAAGCTGCTCTAGCTCTGAGGTCAGGCTTTAAAACCTTTCTCTTATACCTGTTAGTGGGACTGCCTCAGGCAAGTCATTTAACACTTCTGAACTTCATTTTCTCTGTGTAAAGTAAAAAAAGTGGAATCTACCAGGATAGGTTGTTTTTAGGATTTACAATTATAATCTATGTGGTTAAATATACTTCTCCTCGGAGTAATGGTGCAATATTCACTAATTGAGTGTTTATGGCAACTTTATAGAAAATAACTACCATGAATAATGAGAATCCACTGCATTTAATAAAGTGTATATGTATTCAATTTTCATGCACATAAACCTAGAAATATATAAAGAGAATACGTGTGAATAATATAAATTATATATATAATATAATATAAATTAAATATTTCAAATAAATGAAAACTACTATGTAATTATATAACAAGTTTACTTGAATGCTAATTTCTCAGAAATTTGCCTCAGATAATTATGAGCATAAAATATATAGACATTTACCCATCATTCATGTGGTCAACAAATTCTCCAACTTCAGTTAATTGGGATGGCAAAGAGATAAATGTTGAGGATTCCACAAAAATGACACTAAAATAAATGAAAAAAGGATTATTTTGAATTCTACTGTAACAAATTTCAGATGACCACAAAACATTCTTCTTTTAAATTATTTTCCATCATTCATAAACTATAATTAGAATCAGAATAAATTACAATTCAAAAAGTCCATGTGCTCTCATTCTGCAACTCAAAACGTATGCTAGAAAGAAAAGATCTGGAATGGAAATAGGTAAAAAATGATATTTTTATACGGAAAGTCAACACTGAATTCTCATAACAAGGAAATTTAGAGCAAAAATGACCACCCAAATTATATTCCAGAAAGAAAGAGGAAATTACACACTGGTCTTAATACACTGTCAGAGTTATACACATTTAATAATTTCTAATCCTATTTCCAGAAAAGAGAAACGTTTCTTTCAGGAGTGGACATGAGATTTGGGTACCTAGTTAAATCAGTGCATTAATAACCATGCCATCATCTGGAATCACACAGAAATTCCGTCCTTCCTATATAATAATGCTCATTCCTTCAAGAAACAGTTTTGGAGACTCCATTGTGTGTTAGGTGTGGGACTAGGTACTGGAAAGTACAAACATGAATATGTTATCCTCTCAGCCCCCCACAATGTAGAGAAATGATACTCTAACGACAGGTGAAAGATATCATGAAGAGTCATGTCAGGAATGCCTAATCCCTCCTGCAGAGTTGAACAGAATCTGTATAATATTGTTAAGAACAGATTTATCCAAACTTGATTTGTTAAAGGAAACCTTTTTTATTATATAACAGTTATTAATATCTTACAATACTAGCTTTACAATGAAAAACACATCAGTAATAAAATTAATCAAATATTTTAGTCTTAAAACACACACACATTCACAAACACACATATACAAACTAAGCTGCAACACATTTATATATCCTAACATTTGAATGTTGACATCAGTTTTTGTCCTTTTGTTTTAACTTGATATTTCTGGTGCCTTCATATAAGGATTGTAAGGAATTTTATAAATATTAAATAATAAAAAGTTTTAAACAGACAAAATTAACTGTAGTAAAATGTAAACTATGAACAATGCAAGCTATGTATCAAACTAGCAGATTTGCTTATATCACTGTAAAGTTACAGTTACGCAAATGTAGGAATAATTCCTCTCCAGAGAGCAATTTAAACATAAAGTCATACACTAAATTCTCATTTAAATATCATAAAATTATGAGGCACAAAACATAATGTTTCCTTTTATTTCTATAAATCCATGGTGAATCACTGGGCAATTTATTTTGGTAATAATTTGTTCTGGCTAAAAAACAATCACACGGATAATATTACTTGACACACAAATAAAAAACTAAACCACTATAATATTACATTTTTCATATACTATACATGTACCATTTTGAGATAAAATAGCATTCTGTATGCTTGTTTGAAAAGTTCCCGCTTAATTACAATGAACATGCTTTCCTCAAAACAGACATATTAATTGTAAAATGAAATATAAACTGTCATTAAAATGGAAAAAGATCCTGTTTCATTACTGCAGTTTCTAAATCAGTGGTTCTCATACTTCAATGTGCATTATTATTATCCGGAGTGCTTGTTCAAAATGCAGATTCCCAAGCTTCTATTTGCATGAATTCTGACTTAGTCTGGCATGGGTTCCATTTAAAACAAGATCTCCAGGTGTTTTTAAAATAGCCTGTCTATGGATTAAACTCTGAGTAATCTTGACTTAGACCAGCACTGCTCCAACATTAATGTACAAACAAATACTCTGGAGATGTTGTTAAACGCAGATTCTAACTCAATTGGATTGGAGTGGGCCTGAGAGTCTGTTTTTCTAATAAGCCCCCAGGTGATGTTGATTTTACTGACTCAAGGATGACATTTTGAGAAGCATGAGTATAATCTAAAACAAAAACAACCCCAATATTTTAAATAATAAAACTAGGCCACCAGAAAAAGAAAAGCAGGGAATGGTTTAGAATGACTATATATTCACTACCGTATAAAAGCAACAAAAACACTGGAAAAATTTGCCCAAATTAACTTTTTCAGAATTCTAGTTCACTAAAGAAAGGCTTGCAGCAATCTAAGTAGTGTTTATTCAAGAAAAGCTGCCAAACCTTGGCAAGAACAGTAGTTTGTGGCCTTGTAACTTTTATGTTGTAACTCTCCCTCCACCTTTCCATAGCTCTATAGTAGCCTTGAAAACCAACAGCCTTGCAACCAAGGTAGTTGTAAAAAATGCTCAGGCTTGCAGCCACAGGAGGGAACAGACTGAGACTGGAGCTCTTCAAAAAAGTCCCATCCATCCCTGATCATTGTTCCTGTGTAACCCATCTCACAGTACCCTCCGAAGAGCTCAATATTCAAGGTGTTGTCTTTAATCAAACTGACTCAAAGAAAAACACCTATCCCCAAGATGTTAGTTGAAAACAATCAGTAGCAATTATGCCTGAGGCTGCAACAGCAACTGGATCAAATAAGAGCCTGACAAAGCATAAAAGGAAGATCTGGGGACAAGATGCCCATAGGCAGAGTCGCCATAGCTTAGTAGAGACCCAAAATATGTCAAAGACCTTCAACTCCACTTATGGAGACAAGTAATAAAGAATATCAATAAAGAGATATTATACAAAAGAACTAATTATAAATTCTGGACTTAGAAAGTACAATACCTGAAATAAAAAAGCACTAGAAGGACTCAGCTGCAGGTTTGAGGTGGCAAAAGGACCAGTACACTTGAAGATAGGTCAAGTAAAATGATTAATTCTAAAGAATGGAAAGAGAAAAGAATGAAGAAAAATTAACAGAGCCTCAGAGAACTGTGGGAAACCTTCAAACAGACAAACATAAGCCTAATCAGAATCCTGAAAAGAGAAAAACAGGCCGACAGAAAATGTGAAGAAATAAATGATGAAAACTTCCCAAATTTGATGAAAAATATTAATTTACACATCTAAGAAGTACAAAAAATTCTATGCAAGATAAACCCAAGGTGATCCATAGCTAGACAATAAGAGTCAAGTCATTGAAAGGCCCAGACACAGTAAGAAGCAGAACAAAATTGACTCAATACCTATGTTGCTCCTCAGTAAGATTAACAATAGAATTCCCATTTAAACCCTAAAGAACAGAATGCAATTGGATGATGTATATACAGTATGCTGAAAGAAGACTATCAATAAGGAATACTATATACAGCAAAACTATCCTTCAAAAATTAGGGAAAAATTAAGATATTAACAAACAAAAAAATGAAAGAATTCATTGCTAACAGACCTACCCTACAAGAAGAACACTACAAGTTAATTCTAAACCACATGATGAAATAAAAAGCATAGGTAAAGGTAACTACATAGGTAAATACATAAAACAAATAGGCTATAAATGTACTTTATTTGCAATCCTTTTTGTTCTCCTTTCCGATTTAAAATAAAATAGTGTGAGACAATAAATGTAAAACTGTTTTAAGGGCTTATAACTTATAAAGATGTAATGGGTATAACAATAATAGCACTAACAAGAGGCTAGGAAAAGGAGATACACTGAAGCAAAGTTTCTGAATTATACTGAAATTAAATTGGTATCAATCTGAGCTAGATTATTTTAAATTAGGGTGCTAATTATAATCTTCAGGATAACTACTGAGAAAAAAACTAAGAAAACATACAGTAAAAGAAACAAAAATTTTAAAAGGCACACTAAAAGTAAATATTTAAAACAAAATCAAGCAGTAATAAAGAAAGAGATGAACAAAGACACAGGACTTATAGGAAACAAGTATCAAAATGGCAGACAAAAACCCTACTGTATCAGAGATTACATTAATTGTAAAGGGATTAACACTCTAATCAAAAGGCAGAGATTGACAAAATGGAAAAAATAGCTTAGAAAAAAGACAAACATTGGTTCAAAGACACAAACAGACTGGGAACAAAAGAATTAAACAAACAAACAAACAAAAAATACCATGCAAACAGTAAAAAAAAAAAAAAGAGAACTGGAGTGACTATACTAATAACAGACAAAATAGAACTTAAAGCAAACAATGTTCCAGCATGACAGCATGAGAGCTCCATGGACTACTTACCAGGGAAATGAGTTAAAATATAAAAATCAACTATATAAACTCTCTGGAAATGATCTTGAGGCCATATAGCAAAAAAAAAAAAAAAAAAAAAAAAAAAAAAAACCCCAAAAAACAAAAAACACACACCTCTTCAGTAATATTTACTAAATTCAGTAAGAAAAGATGCAGTCTGTGGCACTTGAACCAAGACCACTCCCTTCCTCCTCCTTCCTCACCCAATTAAGACATAAACTCTACTCCAGACAAGTACAGCTAAGAATATAGGGCTCATTCCTCCCCTAGCTCCCAGATAAAGAACTATATTTCTGAGAGATGTGTGACATCAACATTTCTCATCCTGCCCCAAGTACACGTTGCTAAGGCTAAGTTCCGGGCAAATGCAGCTGAGAGGAGCCAAGGGGCTCCCTTCTTCTGCCCAGCACCAAATCATGGACCACAGGCTCTACATGGATGTGAAATTGCCATTGCCCTACCTTATAAAGTGGTGGATCTATGCTGGAAGAAGCAAGCCAGGAAGACCTGAAGCTACTGTCCCCCATCCCACCTAGCACTCAGCTCCTAATGTGGGACTGATTCTCCAAGAAAAGTGTACCAGTGTCCCCAGTTCCACCAAGAGAGCTGTGGCTCAGAGATTTTGCCTAGAGGGAGAAGCTGACCTTAACGCATATAGTTCTTAATCTCTTCACAAAGGAACTGATTCCATTTTCAAAAACGTGAAGATCAAGGGTGCCCTTAAAAATAGCGCAGGTGGAGCTTCCCTGGTGGCGCAGTGGTTAAGAATCCACCTGCCAATACAGGCGACACGGGTTCGAGCCCTGGTCCAGGAAGATCCCACATGCCACGGAGCAACTAAGCCCATGCGCCACAACTATTGAGCCTGCACTCTAGAACCCATGCTCCACAACAAGAGAAGACACTGCAATGAGAAGCCCATGCACCACAACGAAGAGTAGCCCCTGCTCGTTGCAACTAGAGAAAGCCTGCGTACAGCAATGAAGACACAACACAGCCAAAAAAATAAAAAATAAAAAATAGTGCAGTTGTAGTGAAAGGCAATTGGGAGGATCCCTGCTAGTTTGTTGGAGAAACCTGGGGCAAGAGACCACTGGGAGGAGCCCTCCTGGGGACAGAATAAATCTCAAACACTGACCTAACGAATTATTATTTCAAAGGACCTGGATTTGATTGAATTGGCCTGAAGAGCAATTTATGCCTTCCATAGAATTGGAATTAGGGAAATTTAATAGCTAGGTGTGGACAGAGACACAGAGAGTCAAAGAAAGCCCTGCCAAAACCACTGTTAACTCAGAGTGACTGTGAGCATACCCAAGGCTGTATCCCCTAGAAGCAACATTAGAAGGTTCACACTATGTATGTGTTTTTTTTTGGGGGGGGGATGGGAGAATGGGGAGTAGACATCACTAAAATAAGCCAGCTACTCAGTAAACAAACAACCAAACAACATTAACAATCCTGTGGGAAGTGGGACCAGAACTCAATATATTTTCAAAAACGTCCAGTTTCCAACATAACAATTATGAAACAAGCAAAGAAACAATAAAAGAGGCATGAAAGAAAAACTGCCTGTTGGAGTGATCAACTACCATATTTAACAAAACACTAATTCAAAATAGCCATTGTAAATGTCTTCAAAAATGAAGGAAACTATGACTACAGAAGTAAAGGAAGGCATGATGACAATGTAACATCAAATAGATAATATCAAAACAGAATGAAATTAATAAAGAACCAAATGGAAATTGTGGATTTGGAAACAACAAAAACAGATATAAAAAAATCACTAGAGGTGCTCAAGAGATTTGAATTGGCAGGAAAAAAAGAATTAACAAACTTCAAGACTGATAGAGATTATGCAGTCTGAAAACAGAGAGAAAAAGAAAAATAAACAGTCACATATATATGGTATACACTTAAATGGACCAACACATGTTTAATGGAATTAACAGAAAGAGAGGAGAAAGAGAAAGGAAAATAAAAACCATTTGAAAAATGAGATGGGTGAACATAGCTGTGTCACACTCCCCAATTTCAAACAATACAAAGGTAGAGTAATTAAAACAGTATGGTATTTGCATAAAGACAGATACATAGATCAATGGAAAAGAATGGAGAGCCCAGAAATAAATTCACACTTATACGGTCAATTATTTACAACAAAGGAGCCAAGAATATACAATGTGGTACTGACAGTCTCTTCAGTAAGTGGTTCTGGGAAAACTGGTCAGCCACATGCAAAAGAATGAAACTAGATCACTATTTTACATCATACACAAAAATTAACTCAAAATAGATTACAGACTTGAACATAAGACTTAACAGCATAAAACTCCTAGAAGAAAACACAGGCTTATGTAAACTCCTTGATATAGGTCTTAGTGATATTTTGAATCTGACACCAAAAGGAAAAGCAAGAAAAGCAAAAATAAACAAATGGGACTACATCAAACTGAAATAAAGCTTCTGCACAGTAAAGGAAATCATCAACAAAATATAAAGGCAACCTAATGAATTAGAGAAAATATTTGCAAATCAAATATCTGATAAGGGGCTAATATCCAAAATATAAAAAACCCAATATCTAAATCACAAAAATCCAAACAGTCTGATTAAAAAATGGGCAGAAGATCTGAATACACATTTTTCTAAAGAAGGCATACAGATGGCCAACTGGCACATGAAAAAATCCTTAACATCATTAATCATGAGGGAAATGCAAACCAAAACCACAATGAGATATATCTTATACCTGTTAAAATGGCTATTATCAAAAAGACAAGAAGTAATAAGTGTTGGTGAGGTTGTGGAGAAAAAGGAACCTTTCTGCACTGTTGGTGGGAATGTAAATGGGTACAGCCACTATGGAAAATAGTTTGGAGGGTGCTCAAACAATTAAAAACAGAACTAGCATATGATCCAGCAATTCCACTTCTAGGTATTTATCTAAAGAAAACAAAAACACTAACTCTAAAAGATACATGCACCTCCATGTTCACTGCAGCATTATTTACAGTTGTTAAGATACGGAAACAACCTAAGTGTCCATTCACAGATGAATGGATAAAGAAATTGTGGTGTATATATACAATGAAATATTACTCAGCCATAACAAACAATGAAATATTGCCATTTGCAAAACCATGATGGATCTCAAAGTCATTAAATAAAATAAGTCAGACAGAAGATGACAATACAATATAATCTCTCTCATATGTAGAATCTTGAAATAAACGGGCTCATAGATATGGAGAACAGACTGGTGGATGCCAGACTTGGGGGATGGGGTGCATGGGATAAATGGGTGAAGGGGGTCAAAAGGTTAAAAAGAAGAAAAATAAAGGGAAACAATTAAACATTTATTTTACTTTTCTTATATGAACTGTACCACTGGATAACCAAAGAGATGAGAAAATGTTCTCTTTGTAAAAATATTCCAACTAATACATTTCATAAATGATAGAAATGGAATATCACCATTTTGTAACCACCCACGAATAATGGAGGTACCCACTGAGTATCAATGGCTACTAACATTCCAAAAAGAGACAAGATATTATATGCTTCCTAAAGAAAGAATATGTCATTTCCTTTAATCTTGCCAAAGCAACTGAACCTGAGTTCCTCTGTATCCATTCCTCTGTATCCAGCTGTGAATTTAAAAAATATACAACTGAAAAAAGAACACGTGAACCTATACCATAAACATGAAATCAGCAAAATCCAGACATGGGAAACCACAGCTCAATCAGCTCATGTTCTTCAACTGATGATTGTAAGGAAAAGAAAGAAATGGAGGAGGAACTTGTAAATCATTTAAAAGGCACATGATTTTTTTTAATCAGCAAGAGTAAACTCCAGTGCCCAGAAATTCACACGTGTGTGTCACTTCCTTGATTACCATGAAAGTCAAGATAGCAGTTTATTCAAGAAAGAAAGGAGAGATTTGGGGACGGTTGACAAAGTCCTATTTCCTGACTCAAATACAAGAGTGTTTACCTTATAATAGTTTATTAAATAATACATTTGTTTTTCTGTGAAAGAGAGGAAGGAAGGAAAGGAGGGAAGGAAGGAAGGAGTGAGCTGGTGAGAGCAAACTTGGACTGGGCTATGGAAATCATTCCAGAAGGTAACATGAATCTATAAGAACAATTAAAGAAAACAAAAATGATAAATAAGAAGGCTAATATAATGAAGGTTATAAATATGTACTTTCTGTTATGAACTGAACTGTGCACCCCCCGCAAACTTCGTATGTTGAAGCCTTAACCCCTAGTACCTCACAATGTGACTATAGTTGGACATAGGGCCTTTAAAGGTGATTAAGTTAAAATGAGGCCATTAGGGTGGGCCCTAATTCATCCTGATTGGTGTTCTTGTAAGAGGAAACGTGGACATACAAAGAGACACGAGGCATGCACACACAGAGAGAAAAGACCATGTGAAGACACAGAAAGAAGGAGCCAAAGAGAGAGGCCTCAGAAGAAACCTAATCTGCCAGCACCTTGATCTTGGACTTCTAGCCTCAAGAACTGTGAGAAATAAATTTCTGTTGTTTAAGCCACCCAGTCTTACGGTATTGTGTGCTGGCAGCCCTAGTAAATTGATATACTGTCCTTTTTTCTCTCAGTTTTCTTAAAATCATAAAAAATATACAAAATAAATAAAAAGAAATATTCATAAATATTATATAATATTACTGATTATTGTAACATTATTGATATAATACATATGACCAAAAGAAACACAAAATAGGGGGAAGGGAATAGAGCTATATAAGAGTAACACTTTGTAAATCTCAGTGGAATTAAGTTACTATTTACATGAGGTATCTAAAATAGTCAAACTCATAAAGCAGAGAGTAGACTGGTGGTTGCTGGAGGCTGGGAAGAGGATGAAATGGGAGTTGTTGTATAAAGTTTCAGTTATGCAAGATGGATAAGTACTATAGATGTTCTATGCAACATAGTGCCTATAAATAACAATATGGTATTGTGCACTAAAACATTTGTTAAGAGGGCAATTCTCATGTTAAGAATTCTCACCACAAAAAAGGAAAAAAAAAAAAGAGAAAAGGAACACAAGGAAACTTTTGGAAGTGATGGATATGTTTATTGCCTTCATTGTCGTGATAGTATCATGGTACATGCATATGTCCAAGCTCATCAAATTGTATACTTTAAATGTATAGGTTTTTTTTGCATATCAAATATACCTCAAAATAAGATGTTTTTTAAAAAAAGATAAACAATAGAAAATATCAAGGAAACTAGAAGAAGGGTCTTTCAAAAGATCAATAAAATTAACAAATCTTTACCTAGATTGACCAAGAATAAAGGAGAGAAAAATCAAAGTAAGGGATGGAAGAAGGGCCATCACTACTGCCTTTGCAGGGGGGAAAAAAAGGATTATAAGGGAATACTGTGAAAACTTCCATGCCAACAACTTAGATAATTTAGAGGAAATGTATAAATTCCTACAATGGCACAAACTACCAAACTGATTCAAGAAGAAATGGAAAATCTGAGTATGCCATAACAAGAGATGAAATTAGTAATAAAGTTTCCACAAAGCAAAGCTCAGACCCAGATGGCTTCAATTCTACCAAACATTAGAAGAATAAATACCAATCCTTCACAAACTCTCCCCAAAAATAGAATGGAAAGGCCCATTTCCCAAATCTTTCTCTGAGGGTAGTATTGATGATATAAAAAGCAGATAAAGACATCACAAGAAAAGAAAATTACACTAGTAAATCCTTTTTTTATAAATGCAAAAATTTCAACAAAATACTACTAAACCAAACCTTACAACACATAAAAAAAGAATTATACAGCATGAAATAGTTGCATCCTGCTAAAGAGGAATTTGAGAACTACTGATCTGGTACACAGAGGTGTGGGAGCTAATCCTGTTTCTGTTAAATCTAGACTGGATAGGAGATTAAGAAGTGCAAACTACCATGTATAAAATAAATAAGCTACAAGGATATATTGTACAGCAAAGAGAATAGAACCAATATTTTATAATAACTATAAATGGAGCATTACCTTTAAAAATTGTGAATCACTGTACTGTATACCAGAATATATAATATTGTATATCAATCACAGCTCAATATTTTTTTTTTTTTTTAAATCTAGACTGGGTCACCTTATTTGTTAAAAAGAATATTAAATTTTGATAAAGTAGAATCAAATCTGATCATTGTGCTGCATATAAATTTTTGGAAAATATATGAAATTTAAAATTTTACTTTAAAGTACATTTAATATGAGATTATTAATAATAAGCAAATCCTGATCATGTTTTGTAAGTGTAATATGAAAAACTAGGTCACTTATTGTTATATTGTTTATAACATTAAAATAGTCTCTATATGAATTATGTGGCTTTAAATTTCCTTTCTTATTCATTCTCATTTATTATATTTTACCTTTAAAAGTAATATATGTTTACAGTAAAATATTAATTTTACAAATTTTATGATTGGCCTTAAATTTTTCAGTTCATATTCCCATTCCCTAAGTTTGAAGGCCACATTCAAATAAGAGAGGAAGGAGTCAAAAGTCCCCAATTAACAATCTTGTCCTTTACCAAACCATGCATTCCTCACAAGAAGTAACAATTTTAATTCAATCTGAGATAAACCATAAAATAACAATAAAATATTATAATTTTTTGAGAAACATACAATTATAATATTCTACCAATTCCAGGAACTTTGAGATTTACTTTCAGTTCTACCACTAGAATAAGTCTAAACATGTTTGATCCTGATTTCCTCTGAAGAACTGCAGTCATTTGGTTTACTTAAGGGCATATTTTAATACTGGATTAATGCCACATATTCTGGTATTTTTTATTCCTTACATTCTGATATAACACTTTAATAAAATTAGGGTAAATAAAATTCTCCCTCACTGAACATGGCAACCATAAATTCACCAGCCGTTTTAAAAAAAGAATTTTTGTTTTGTAAAAAATAAATGATATTGTTAATAAGAAATTACCAAAAGCCTAGACATATAGTGATTTAAAAACTGGAAATTATCAACTACTAAAATAATAAGCATACATACAACTTCTAGTCTCGACACAAGTACTGCTGTAAGGATCTGATTTTTAAAGCTGGTGGAAACACAGTTCATAATTTAAGCGATATGTAAGGTAAATTTATATGTAAATTTATAGAAAGACATTTTTCTACTTGTGACCTTAAATAATACTTAAGCAATTTATTGTCTTTTAATTTCAAATATATGCTGTTGTTATTGTTGTTGCTAAATCTCAAGATGCACAAATGCACGTTTAATGTGCAGTTTGAATTAATCATGATGCTTTAGGTAAAAATAAATTTTCCGCTTGAATCAACATTTCACTTTTGGAAATTAACAGATAGGATAAAATTAGAAGTTAAAAAGTATATTAATTATAAGTTTTAAAAAATGAAAGAACTGTAAATCTCAATAAACAGAAAGCTTAGAGACAAAATTCATAAATTTGATATGGTCAGCCTTAGCTTTGTAGAGATCAAATAGCATTTCAAGGAAAACTGATTTACCTTCATTATTTGTTCTATTTTACCTGCTGATGCTTATAAATTTATAGCAATGCAAATATATAAAATTTCTCCTCAAAACAGTTCATGTTGAAGAAAAATGCATACTTCTCTTAAGATTCAATATGGCTAATTGCAATGAATTTATGTCAAAACAATAACTTACCTGAAGTTCCCAGCAGCGTGGAAGGGATTTTTAACATTCACAATGATTTCTTTCCATTTATAACACGGAGATTTGCATTTTATACTTGCCTAAGGTAAAAAAAATATATATAAAACATACAATATGATAATAACAAAAAATAATAACCTCAATTATAAAAAACAAACTGGGGCTTCCCTGGTGGCGCAGTGGGTGAGAGTCCGCGTGCCGATGCAGGGGACACGGGTTCGTGCCCTAGTCCGGGAAGATCCCACATGCCACAGAGTGGCTACGCCCATGAGCCATGGCTGCTGAGCCTGTGCATCCGGAGCTTGTGCTCCGCAAAGGGAGAGGCCACAATAGTGAGAGGCCCGCGTATCACAAAAAAAAATAAAAAATAAATAAAAAACAAACTTAAAGTACCTAAAAAACTGTCCATTTAAATAACATAGTGATATCAATTTTTTTTTACATCTTTATTGGAGTATAATTGCTTTACAATGGTGTGTTAGTTTCTGCTTTATAACAAAGTAAATCAGTTATACATATACATATGTTCCCATACCTGTTCCCTCTTGCAGCTCCCTCCCTCCCACCCTCCCTATCCCACCCCTCTAGGTCATCACAAAGCACCAAGCTAATCTCCCTGTGCTATGCGGCTGCTTCCCACTAGCTATCTATTTTACGTTTGGTAGTGTATATATGTCCATGACACTCTCTCGCTTTGTCACTGCTTACACTTCCCCCTCCCCATATCCTCAAGTCCATTCTCTACTAGGTCTGTGTCTTTATTCCTGTCCTACCCCTAGGTTCTTGATGACATGTTTTTTTCTTAAATTCCATATATATGTGTTAGCATACGGTATTTGTCTTTTTCTTCCTGACTTACTTCACTCTGTATCACAGATTCTAGGTCCATCCACCTCATTACAAATAGATCAATTTCGTTTCTTTTTATGGCTGAGTAATATTCCATTGTATATATGTGCCACTCTTCTTTACCCATTCACACAATGATAGACACTTAGGCTGTTTCCATCTACAGGCTGCTGAAAATAGAGCTGCAATGAACATTTTGGTACATGACTCTTTTTGAATTATGGTTTTCTCAGGGTATATGCCCAGTAGTGGGATTGCTGGGTCGTATGGTAGTTCTATTTGTAGCTTTTTAAGGAACCTCCATACTGTTCACCATAGTGGTTGTACCAATTCACATTCCCACCAGCAGTGCAAGAGTGTTCCCTTTCCTCCACACCCTCTCCAGCATTTACAGTTTCTACATATTTTGATAATGGCCATTCTGCCTGGTGTGAGATGATATCACACTGTAGTTTTGATTTGCATTTCTCTAATGATTAATGATGTTGAGCATTCTTTCATGTGTTTGTTGGCAGTCTGTATATCTTCTTTGGAGAAATGCCTATTTAGGTGTTCTGCCCATTTTTGGATTGGGTTGTTTGTTTTTTTTGTTATTGAGCTGCATGAGCTGCTTGTAAATTTTGGAAATTAATCCTTTGTCAGTTGCTTCATTTGCAAGTATTTTCTCCCATTCTGAGGGTTGTGTTTTGGTCTTGTTTATGGTTTCCTTTGCTGTGCAAAAACCTTGAAGTTTCATTAGGTCCCATTTGTTTATTTTTGTTTTTATTTCCATTTCTCTAGGACGTGGGTCAAAAAGGATCTTGCGGTGATTTATGTCATAGAGTGTTCTGCCTATGTTTTCCTCTAAGAGTTTGATGGTTTCTGGCCTTATATTTAGGTCTTTAATGCATTTTGAGCTTATTTTTGTGTATGGTGTTAGGAAGTGATCTGATCTCATACTTTTACATGTACCTGTCCAGTTTTCCCAGCACTACTTATTGAAGAGGCTGTCCTTTCTCCACTGTACATTCTTGCCTCCTTTATCAAAGATAAGGTTACTATATGTGCACAGGTTTATCTCTAGGCTTTCTACCCTGTTCCATTGATCTATCTTTCTCTTTTTGTACCAGTACCATACTTTCTTGATTACTATAGCTTTCTAGTATAGTCTGAAGTCAGGGAGCCTGATTCCTCCAGCTCCGTTTGTCGTTCTCAAGATTGCTTTGGCTATTCGGGGTCTTTTGTGTTTCCATACATACTGTGAAACTTTTTCTTCTAGTTCTGTGAAAAATGCCAGTGGTAGTTTGATAGTGATTGCATTGAATCTGTAGATTGCTTTGGGTAGTATAATCGTTTACACAATGTTGATTCTTCCAATCAAAGAACATGGTGTATCTCAACATCTGTTGGTATCATCTTTAATTTCTTTCATCAGTGTCTTATAACTTTCTGCATACAGGTCTTTTGTGTCCTTGGGTAGGTTTATTCCTAGATATTTTATTCTTTTTGTTGCAGTGGTAAATGGGAGTGTTTTCTTGATTTCACTTTCAGATTTTTCAACATTGGTGTATAGGAATGCCAGAGATTTCTGTGCATTAATTTTGTATCCTGCTACTTTACCAAATTCATTGATTAACTCTAGTAGTTTTCTGGTAGCATATTTGGGATTATCTATGTATAGTATCATGTCATGTGCCAACAGGGACAGCTTTACTTCTTCTTTTCCGATTTGGATTCCTTTTATTTCCTTTTCTTCTCTGATTGCTGTGGCTAAAACTTGCAAAACTATGTTGAATAAGAGTGGTGACAGTGGGCAACTTTGTCTTTTTCCTGATCTTGGTGGAAATGTTTTCAGTTTTTCACCACTGAGTACGATGTTGGCTGTGAGTTTGTCATATATGGGCTTTATTATGCTGAGGAAAGTTCCCTCTATGCCTACTTTCTGCAGTGTTTTTATCATAAATGGGTGTTGAATTTTGTTGAAAGCTTTCTCTGCATCTATTGAGATGATCATATGGTTTTTCTCCTTCAATTTGTTAATATGGTGTATCACGTTGATTGATTTGCGTATATTGAAGAATCCTTGCATTCTTGGAATAAACCCCACTTGATCATGGTGTATGATCCTTTTAATGTGCTGTTGGATTCTGTTTGCTAGTATTTTGTTGAGGATTTTTGCATCTAGGTTCATCAGTGATATTGGCCTGTAGTTTTCTTTCCTTGTGACATCTTTGTCTGGTTTTGGTATCAAGGTGATGGTGGCCTTGCAGAATGAGTTTGGGAGTGTTCCTCCCTCTGCTATATTTGGGAAGAGTTTGAGAAAGATAGGTGTTAGCTCTTCTCTAAATGTTTGAGAGAATTTGCCTGTTAAGCCATCTGTTCCTGGGCTTTGGTTTGTTGGAAGACTTTTAATCACAGTTTTAATTTCAGTGCTTGTGATTGGTCTCTTCATATTTTCTATTTCTTCCTGATTCAGTCTTGGCAGGTTGTGCATTTCTAAGAATTTGTCCATTTTTTCAAGGTTGTCCATTTTATTGGCATAGTATTGCTTGTAGTAATCTCTCATGATCCTCTGTATTTCTGCAGTGTCATTTGTTACTTCTCCTTTTTCATTTCCAATTCTATTGATTTGAGTCTTCTCTCTTTATCTCCTGATGAGTCTGGGTAATGGTTTATCAATATTTTTTGTCTTCTCAAAGAACTAGCTTTGTTTTATTGATCTTTACTATTGTTTGCTTCATTTCTTTTTCATTTATTTCTGATCTGATCTTTATGATTTCTTTCCTTCTGCTAACTTTGGGGTTTTTTTGTTCTTCTTTCTCTAATTGCTTTAGGTGCAAGGTTGGGTTGTTTATTCGAGATGTTTCCTGTTTCTTAAGGTAGGATTGTATTGCTATAAACTTCCCTCTTAGAACTGCTTTTGCTCCATCCCATAGGTTTTGGGTCCTCGTGTCTCCACTGTCATTTGTTTCTAGGTATTTTTTGATTTCCTCTTTGATTTCTTCAGTGATCACTTCGTTATTAAGTCGTGTATTGTTTAGCCTCCATGTGTTTGTATTTTTTACAGATCTTTTCCTCTAATTGATATCTAGTCTCACAGCGTTGTGCTCGGAAAAGATACTTGATAGAATTTCAATTTTCTTAAATTTACCAAGGCTTGATTTGTAACCCAAGATATGATCTATCCTAGAGAATGTTCCATGAGCACTTGAAAAAATGTGTATTCTATTGTTTTTGGATGGAATGTCCTAAAAATATCAATTAAGTCCACCGTGTTTAATGTGTCACTTAAAGCAAGTGTTTCCTTATTTATTTTCATTTTGGATGATCTGTCCATGGGTGTAAGTGGGGTGTGAAAGTCCCCTACTATGAATGTGTTACTGTCGATTTCCCCTTTTATGGCTGTTAGTATTTGCCTTATGTATTGAGGTGCTCCTATGTTGGGTGCATAAATATTTACAATTGTTATATCTTCTTCTTGGATAGATCCCTTGATCATTATGTAATGTCCTTCTTTGTCTCTTGTAATAGTCTTTATTTTAAAGTCTATTTTGTCTGATATGAGAATTGCTACTCCAGCTTTCTTTTGGTTTCCATTTGCATGGAATATTTTTCCATCCCCTTACTTTCAGTCTGTGTGTGTCTCTTGGTCTGAAGTGGGGCTCTGGTAGACAGCATATATATAGGTCTCGTTTTTGTATCCATTCAGCCAATCTGTGACTTTTGGTGGGAGCATTTAATCCATTTACATTTAAGGTAATTATCGATATGTATGTTCCTATTCTTATTTTCTTAATTGTCTTGGGTTTGTTATTGTAGGTCTTTTCCTTCTCTTGTGTTTCTTGCCTAGAGAAGTTCCTTTAGCATTTGTTGTAAAGCTGGTTTGGTGGTGCTGAACTCTCTCAGCTTTTGCTTGTCTGTAAAGGTTTTAATTTCTCCATCAAATCTGAATGAGATCCTTGCTGGGTAGAGTAATCTTGTTTGTAGGTTTTCTCCTTCATCACTTTAAATATGTCCTGCCAGTCCCTTCTGGCTTGCAGACTTTCTGCTGAAAGACCAGCTGTTAACCTTATGGGGATTCCCTTGTGTGTTATTTGTTGCTTTTCCCTTGCTGCTTTTAATATGTTTTCTTTGTATTTAATTTTTGAAAGTTTGATTAACATGTGTCTTGGCGTGTTTATCCTTGGATTTATCCTGTATGGGACTCTGTCTGCTTCCTGGAGTTGATTAACTATTTCCTTTCCCATATTAGGGAAGTTCTCAACTATAATCTCTTCAAATATTTTCTTAGTCCCTTTCTTTTTCTCTTCTTCTTCTGGAACCCCTATAATTTGAATGTTGGTGTGTTTAATGTTGTCCCAAAGGTCTCTGAGACTGTCCTCAGTTCTTTTCATTCTGTTTTCTTTATTCTGCTCTACAGTAGTTATTTTCACCATTTTATCTTCCAGGTCACTTATCCGTTCTTCTGCCTCAGTTATTCTGCTATTGATCCCATCTAGAGTATTTTTAATTTCATTTATTGTGTTGTTCATCGTTGCTTGTTTCATCTTTAGTTCTTCTAGGTCCTTGTTACATGTTTCTTGCATTTTCTGTATTCTATTTCCAAGATTTTGGATCATCTTTACTATCATTATTCTGAATTCTTTTTCAGGTAGACTCCCTATTTCCTCTTCATTTGTTAGATCTGGTGGGTTTTTATCTTGCTCCATATGTTGTGTGTTTTTCTGTCTTCTCATTTTGCTTAATTTACTCTGTTTGGGGTGTCCTTTTTGTAGGCTGCAGGTTTGTAGTTCCTGTTGTTTTTGGTGTCTGTCCCCAGTGGCTAAAGTTGGTTCAGTGGGTTGTGTAGGCTTCCTGGTGGAGGAAACTAGTGCCTGTGTTCTGGTGGATGAGGCTGGATCTTGTCTTTCTGGTGGGCAGGTCCATGTCTGGTGGTGTGTTTTGGGGTGTCTGTGGCCTTACTATGATTTCAGGCAGCCTCTCTGCTAATGGGTGGGGTTGTGTTCCTGTCTTGCTAGTTGTTTGGCATACGGTGTCCAGCACTGTAGCTTGCTTGTCGTTGAGTGAAGCTGGGTGCTGGTGTTGAGATGGAGATCTCTGGGAGATTTTCGCCATTTGATATTATGTGGAACTGGTAGGTCTCTTGTGGACCAGTCTCCTGAAGTTGGCTCTCCCACCTCAGAGGCAGAGCGCTGAGTCCTGGTTGCAGCACCAAGAGCCTTTCATCCACATGGCTCAGAATAAAAGGGAGAAAAAGAAGAAAGAAAGAGAGAAAGAAAGAGAAAAAGAAAAAGAAAGAGAGAGAAAGAAAGAAAGAAAGAAAGAGAAAGAAAGAAAGAAAAAAAGAAAGAAAGAAAAGAAAAAGAAAGAAAGAAAGAAATGAAAAAGAAAGAAAGGAAGGAAGGAAGGAAGGAAGGAAGGAAGGAAGTTAGGAAGGAAGGAAGCAAGGGGGGGGAGGGAGGGAGGAAAGAAAAAGAAAGAAAGAAAGAAAGAAAGATAAAATAAAATAAAATAAGCTAAAATAAAATTATTAAAATAAAAAATTATTATTAAGAAAAAAATTTTTATAAAGAAAAAAACCAGACAGATAGATCCCTAGATCAAATGGTGAAAGCAAAGCTATACAGACAAAATCTCACACAGAAGCAACACATACACACTCACAAAAAGAGGAAAAGGGAAAAAAATCATAAATCTTGCTCTCAAAGTCCACCTCCTCAATTTGGGATAATTTGTTGTCTATTTATGTATTTCACAGATGCAGGGTATATCAAGTTGATTGTGGAGCTTTAAACCGCTGTTTCTGAGGCTGCTGGGAGAGATTTCCCTTTCTCTTCTTTGTTCTCACAGCTCCCGGTGCTCAACTTTGGATTTGGCTCCGCCTCTGCGTGTAGGTGGCCGGATGGTGTCTGTTCTTCGCTCAGACAGGACGGGGTTAAAGGAGCAGCTGCTTACAGGGCTGTGGTTCACTCAGGCCAGTGGGAGGGAGGCGTACGGAGTGCGGGGTGAGCCTGCGGCGGCAGAGGCCAACAGGACATTGCACCAGCCTGAGGCGCGCCATGCATTCTCCTGGGGAAGTTGTCCCTGGATCTCGGGACCCTGGCAGTGGCAGGCTGCACAGGCTCCCAGGAGGCAAGGTGTGGAGAGTAACCTGTGCTTGCACACAGGCTTCTTGGTGGCTGTAGCAGCAGCCTTAGCGTCTCATGCCTGTCTCTGGGGTCCATGCTTTTAGCAATGGCTCATGCCCGTCTCTGGAGCTCCTTTAAGCAGCGCCCTTAATCCCCTCTCCTCGTGCATCAGGAAACAAAGAGGGAAGAAAAAGTCTCTTGCCTCTTCGGCAGCTCCAGACATTTTCCCGGACTCCCTCCTGGCTAGCCGTGGAGCACAAGCCCCCTTCAGGCTGTGTTCACGCAGCCAACCCCAGTCCTCTCCCTGGGATCTAAGCTCCGAAGCCCGAGCCTCAGCTCGCAGCCCGGCCCGCTCCGGCGGGTGAGCAGACAAGCCTCTCGGGCTGGTGAGTGCCGGTCGGCACTGATCCTCTGTGCGGGAATCTCCCCGCTTTGCCCTCCGCACCCGTTGCTGTGCTCTCCTCCGCAGCTCTGAAGCTTCCCCCCTCCGCCACCCGCACTCTCCGCCCGCGAAGGGGCTTCCTAGTGTGTGGAAACCTTTCCTCCTTCACGGCTCCCTCCCACTGGTGCAGGTCCTGTCCCTATTCTTTTGTCTCTGTTTATTCTTTTTTCTTTTGCCCTACCCAGGTACGTGGGGAGTTCCTTGCCTTTTGAGAGGTCTGAGGTCTTCTGCCAGCGTTCAGTAGGTGTTCTGTAGGAGTTGTTACACGTGTGGATGTATTTCTGGTGTATCTGTGGGGAGGAAGGTGATCTCTGCATCTTACTCTTCTGTCATCTTCCCCGGTGATCCGATATTAATATATTTAAACATTATACTGTTAAAATCTGGGTGGGAAAGAATAAAAATAGATTATTCCTCATCACTGATCCATAGTACTATGCTAACCAATGAATGATCTTTCACAATAGTGTCTCCCAAATTGATTTCCTTAAAATTCATTTTGTTAATGACTGAGTATGATTTTCTGTTTGAAAATTAATCAATCTTATATATACCTAATACATATGACATAAGGAAGGGGCAGGTGTGTATGTGTGTGTGTGCATGTGCACACTGGTGTGTGAGTGCAAGAATATCTGTGTGGGAATGTGTGTGACTGTGGCATGCCTGGGTTTATAACATGGTGGCTGCACTGACATATTTTAACTATAATAAAAGTACAAATATATAAAACTGAAACTCAAATTACCCAAAAGACTTCCATGAAAGAAAAGATTCTAGGAATTCCAAATTTTTAGACTAATCATATTCTCACCTTATTTCTCCATTGTTTTCCAAACTATTTCCTGGTGAGTAAGACCATGAGTAGCCAGATGGAGAAGTAAACAGAGATCACACAAGCTCCAAGTGTCAGCTTTTCTGCCCCAGAGCCATGATAATGACACGCTAACACCATCCATGGGTCTCTTAGACACATGTGGCAAAGAGATGTTTTGTTTCAGAGAATTTGTGTGAGAGGCTTGGGAAGTGTAAGAGTTCATTATTCAGGAGGAAATCAGAAGATGACAATACACATCTCAGTGACAATCAAATGCCTGCTCCCTCTCCTGGGTGTCCTTATCGAATAAGCCATTCTGTCCAGGTGAGCATCTTAATGCTCTCCTCACACAAGTGGCCTTTACTAGAGTCATTCTCTTTTCTTCCCACTCAAGCCACTGCACACCTATGATTCTTTGTAATCCATATGGAAATCTGGCAACATAAATTTACTTCTTTACCATACATCCGTGGTAGAAAATAATATTTAGACAAACGAATGGCTACACAAAGTCAATCAAAGCAATATCACAACCATTTTACAGAGGTTTAAAAATCCTTCTGCCCCAACCTTTGAGATATTAACACTTAGAACTCTGCCTGGAACATCATCAAATCTCACTAAATGCCAGTCTTAATAATCTTTCTAATGGATTTGCTCCATAGGACACTCAAGATAAATTGATGAATGCACCTATAAGAGAAACATTTTCTATGCTGTGTAAACCACCGAACCTTAATTCAAACAAAAAGAGACATAGGTCCGGGGACTGCTTTAACTTAAATCACAAGTCTCCGTAGAAGAAGGGCATGTAAATTGCTACGTGTATAGTGAATGGCTCCTTGATAAAAAGCACAGATACAATCCTAAAAAGCTGAACTTAAAATAGCACTCAATACAAGTGCTTTCAAAATGCAGATGGTCAATAGACACATGAAAACAAGCTCCACCTTGCTAATCATCAGGGAAAATGCAAATCAAAACCATAATGAGATACCACGTCACACCTGTCAGAATGGCCATCATCAAAAAGAACACAAATAACAAATGTTGGTGAGGATGTAAAAAAGGGTAACCCTTGTACACTGTTGGTGGGAATGTAAGTTGATGCAGCCACTGTGGAAAACAGTATGGAGGTTTCTCAAAAAACTAAAAATAGAACTACCATGTGATGCAGCAGTTCCACTCCTGGGTACATATATGAAGAAAATGAAGACACTAATTTGAAAAGATACATGCACCCCAATGTTCATAGCAGCATTATTTACAATTGCCAAGATATGGAAGCAACCTAAGTGTCCAGCATATATATATATATATATACACACACACACGCGCGCGTGCGCGCAGTGGAATACTACTCAGCCATAAAAAAGAATGAAATTTTGCCATCTGAAGCCACATGGATGGACTTGGAGGGCATTATGTTTATGTTTAGAGAAATAAGTCAGACAGAGAAAGACAAATACTGTATGATATGACTTATAGGTGGAATCTAAAAAATATAACAAACTAGTGAAGATAACACAAAAAGAAACAGACTCGCAGTTACAGAGAACAAACTAATGGTTACTAGAGGTGGAGGGGAGTGGAAGGTACAAACTATTGGGTGTAAGATAGGCTCAAGGATGTGTTGTGCAACACAGCAAATATAGCCAATATTTTATAATAACTATAAATGGAAAGTAACCTTTAAAATTGTATAAAACATTTATAAAAACACAAGTCCCTTTAACTTCTATTATAAAATTGAGACTTATTTCCAAAGAAAGAGTATCAAAGTAAAAATATCAGAGATACAGAAGCCAAAAACTGTGCAAATGTAAGTTAAGTACACATCTGTGTCTGTATACACACATGATCTCAAAGAACAAGAGCTGCCAGGAGATGAAACTTAGAAGAACAGCTGTGCTTGGGACACTCCATGGCCTGAGAAAAGCAGAAACATATAAAATAGGTAACATTTACTTACGATGGCTTTAAAATTGAGGACTTCACCCTTGAGAGCAAAAGTCAGCATAGTACCTCCTGTTCCACTCTTAGGTTTTGAAATTAATAGCAGTGAAGCTTCAGCAGGATGGAGGAAGTGACTGGTAAATTTCAGAGTTCAAACCAAACAGTAATTTGGTTTCTATTTAACAAAAGATAAAAACGAAAATATTGTAGTGAAAAAAGACAACAAGCATCTATTCAGTGTATGTGCCTAGTAACCACACCCTGCAAAATACTCACTTCTACAATAAAGTTAAAGATTGTTGCAGATCTTAGAAAGCCTACAATCTAGTTATTGCTGTCAGTCAAAACATCTTGATCCAGTATGTAAAACCTAAAGTTAACTTTCAAATGTATGTATAATCTACTGAATACTGGATTTTCTAAGAGCTAGCCACAGGAAATCATATATGTATTTTTGTTGTGAATTTCATAGGACATTCTGTGCTACTGTTTAGGCACATTCTTAGTTACATCAATGACTCTTTTTTTTTTTTTTGTATGCAGGTCTCTCACTGTTGTGGCCTCTCCCGTTGCGGAGCACAGGCTTGGGACGCGCAGGCTCAGCGGCCATGGCTCACGGGCCCAGCCACTCCGCGGCATGTGGGATCTTCCCGTACCAGGGCACGAACCTGTGTCCCCTGCATCGGCAGGCAGACTCTCAACCACTGCGCCACCAGGGAAGCCCTATCAATGACTTTTGATTGCAGGGAGGAAAAAATGAGAAAGACAAAGAATTCAAAAAATACTTAAAACTGTGGTTGAAAATAAAATTCGAACCTCAAATCAAAATAACGGTATATAAGTAGCATGACTTTTATTTGAAAGACAGACTTAATTAAAAGAAAGAATAAGGAAAACATGTCCATCTCATTTAATCTTCAACTTTCTAGTCTAAACCATAGTGAAATGGTTAAAGAATTGATGGATTCGGAAATTTTACTTCCCAGTTTCTAGGGGAATGAGTCAACCATGGCACCCTGGCAGCCCTGCATAACAACACAGGCCAAACACATGCAAGGCTTAACTGCAGTGGATATAAGTCTTGGCAGAAAGCTCTGTGATCCTCCCGTAACATAAGAGCATGGAACTTCAGGAAGCACTGCTACAAGAACATTTTTCACTTGCCTCCCTATCCTCCCTGAGAGGCTGTCACCAGACAGTTTCTCACTGCCTCCTACATTCTGATGAGGTCTGAGGCTTGCTGCCTATCCTCCTACAGGGTAGAGTTACAGGCTAGAAACTGCTTAGTTGCAGCATGAAACTGACTGTCAGCAACAGGTGTCCTACCATGCATGATGCAGTCATCTGGTCCCTGTTGTTTTGGTGTCACTCTGCATAAGGGACATGGAGATCTGGCCCCTTTGTTAACTCTTGCTTTCACTGTTTATAGAAGTAATGAGGTCTCTGAATAAAAAATGGGCTCAATGTTTCTTTAATGGCTGAGTCTTTCTGCCTTGCCTTGCTGCCACAGCTGTGGGTGGTAAACCGTGGGGACCTTTTACCATTGCTTTTTCACTGGCTTTTAGCACAGTTAGCATTATACATCATATCACAGTTATTCTTTGTACAAACTATCACCTGTCACCTTCCCTTAGGATAGACACAGTTGGGAATGGAGATGGGAATAGAGTCTCTCGGCATTATACTTTGGCTTAACTTTCCCAGAACCTTTGAGGAATCTCTGTTAAATGGGTGAGTTTAGGGAGCAGCACAGAGTAAAATGAATGGAGGACTTTCAAAATCAATTGAAATATTCTCAAAATTGTTTCTTAGGGAAAATTACAACTCACAACCAGCAGGAATGGGGAGGATTTTATTCAGATATAATATCACTAATCTCAACCTCTGCTAAAGGACACTTTCTTGGCTATTATGAAAAGCTCATGGGCTTAAATTTAATTGAAAACAAAGAATATTTGACCTTGAGATCTTTTTTTTGGGTGTATAGGCTCAAACTCTGTGTTAGGATACCTGTGAGTGACTTAGGATTTTTCTAGATATTCTAAAATTCATTACTAGATAAAGCCATTCACAATGTTCCAGACATTGTTTTAGGTTTGGGAGATACAGTAATTGGAAAAAAAATACACTATTCCTGATCTCCTGGATCTTTCATTTTATAGGATATGGCAGACGTTAATTATGTCATCATAAAATAAATGTGAAAATTACAAATTATGTATGTGCTATGAAGTGATAGAAGGGCGCATAATGGAGAGTGTGATGTAGTCTGAAGGATCAGAGGAAGTGATATGTTAGGTAGGATATGGAGGACGAGAATGGGTTAGGTAGAATTTGTAGGGGATGAAAGAAGGTATCCAAGACAAGGCCTCTAAAATGAGAAATTATGATGTGCTTGAAGAAATTACCAAAGGCCAGTGGTGCTGAAGCTTAGAGAGCAAGGGTGTTAGTGATGCAAGATGTAGCTAAGAGCCAGCCATGAAAGGCCACACGGGCCATGTTGAGATATTCAGTCTATATCCTAATGGTAATGAAAAGCTATTGGAATATTTTAAGCAGAAGAGTAACATGACCAAATTTACATCAAAAAAATTACTGCCATTCTAATATAAAGAATGGATTGCAGAGAAACCTTTTAAGAATCTATTGTAGTAGCCCAGTTTAAAGATGATAGTACATTAAATTAGCATAGAAGAGATAGATAAGAGGAAAGATGTCAAATTTAAGATACATTGGGTAAAATCAATAGGATGAGATAATGGATGGGCTCTCCATGGAAGATGATGAAAAATGGAGTTCAAGAATGACCATAAGCGGGCTTCCCTGGTGGTGCGGTGGTTGAGAGTCCGCCTGCCGATGCAGGGGACACAGGTTCGTGCCCCGGTCCAGGAAGATCCCACATGCCACGGAGTGGCTGGGCCCGTGAGCCATGGCCGTTGAGCCTGTGCGTCTGGAGCCTGTGCTCTGCAACAGGAGAGGCCACAACAGTGAGAGGCCTGTGTACTGCAAAAAAAAAAAAAAAAAAAAAAGAATGACCATAAGCTAAATAACATGTACTTAGTAAATAAATTTATGGAACTATACTTAAGTTTTATGAAACATTTTAAAATAGAGTATTCTTTTTATGAAGCCAACAGCTGGTTTTAGGACCATCAAGATTTGAGCTTCTCCTGAGTATACATATTCCTTTTATAAATTTTGCAGTCATATTTAAGCATGGAAATGACCAGTATTCCTTCCTGAGCGTGTTAGAAATTTCAGAATCAAGTGGGTTGTCCTTTTCAGGTAAGTATCTTATGTCTCCAGATGCATATCATAATTATGGACTTTATCTTAATTTTCCTATCTTTTATTTTCTTTTTGTTCCAATTGCTTCCCCCTCATTCAAAAAAAGTCTCCTTGATATTATATGTACCTCATAGACTACTTCAACATGGCTTTTGGATGGGATGGAAAATAAATATATGACACATCAATGTCAGTGCCCAGATGGCTCAATGAGAATAATGAGAAAAAAAGAAACAGAATGGTTTTCTAAAAGTATACTTTCACTTCTATGACAGTCACTCTATGATTAGAGCTAAATTTAGTCATCAAGTTAGATGCAGAAATGTTTTTTTATATGCTGGTATAGCTGTTTAATCTTTTCTATATAAATGATATCTCAGGGAATTTAAATCCACAACTGGCAGAAAGAGCCATTATTAATCATGATTCAGACAGAATCTAAGACAGGATATGGTGCACATAGATAATTATATAATATCTGATAATGATAAACCTATAGATTTTTTAAAGAAAATAAAATATTTTCTGAACCCTATGTGTAAAAACCAAAGTCTTCTAAATTATTTAGTCTAAAAAGATATTTTTATATCACTGAGACCAAGATAAACAAACATACTGACTGATCTCAAAGAAAATAAAAATAATACAGGTCATAGATGAGAATGTAAAAGTCAGAATATAAAAATCAGAGATGCTTATTAAGATATTATAACTCCAGTTTAAGAACAGGATGCTATGAAATAGAGATACTCAATGCAAAAGAAAGTATTCTTACAAATATATATAGGAGATCACCTATCTATTTATCTATTTATCTATCTATCTATCTATCTATCTATCTCTCTATCTATCTATGTATCTCCTAAAGGAAACAGCTGGAAAAGAAGGCTTGTTGATAAAGAGAGAAAAAAGCAATGAGCTGAAAAATATGAGTGATAAGATAGGATATACAGAGGATCCAATTAACAGGTAGTATCCAACAACTAAAGGTTGGAAAATGAGAACAATGAAAATGGAGGGGAGAGAATGATGAAAGAAATTATTTAAGAGAATTTTTCAGAGCTTATGAAAAACAAGTTCATAATTAAAGGACTCACTGTGCACCCAGATAGTGAATTTAAAAAGTCCCTCCTTGGGCTTCCCTGGTGGCGCAGTGGTTGAGAGTCTGCCTGCTGATGCAGGGGACGCGGGTTCGTGCCCCGGTCTGGGAAGATCCTACATGACGCAGAGCAGCTGGGCCTGTGGGCCATGGCCGCTGAGCCTGCGTGTCCGGAGTCTGTGCTCCACAACGGGAGAGACCACAGCAGTGAGAGGCCCGCGTATCGCAAAAAAAAAAAAAAAAAAAAGTCCCTCCTTGATGCATTCTGGAACAATATCACAACACAATGGAAGATCCTAAAAATGTCCAGAGGTGTGGGAAAACAGAATTATAGTAGACTTTCTCATCACCAATACTGAATACCATGAGGCAAGTGGAACAATTATCTCAAAAGTTATGAGGAAAAACCTTTTCATCTTGGAAAAATATACAAAGCAAAAAATAAATCAAGTGTAAAGGTAGTCAAAAGACATGCCTAAAAATAAAAATTTTAGGAAATTTACCTCTCCCATACTTTTTATTAGAAGGTTTCATAAAGGAAGTTTTTTAGTAAATAAGTGAGTACACTAAGAGAAGGATATTAGTTTCTATCCAAAGAGAAATATAGAGTGCCCAATACTAAGCTCTTCAGTAGGTCTGGAAAGCACTCAGTACAAATAAGAATGAAAGGTAAAGTGCTCTAGAATGTGGTATACTTGAAGGAAGGATTAAATTTACTCACTTCTTTAGAATTTATTTTCTCAGCTTAAAAAAAGCATCAAAAGATGCTTTGTACACTGATTGCATAAGAAATATTTACAAAACACATTTTTACTCTTGGAACAGTAATGAACAGAGGATAAAACTAGTGATGTTTGGTGGGAGGGTGATCCATCTAGAGGAATAAGTAAGCAAGACCATCAAATATTATAGCTATATGTCAAGACATTATTTCTGAAGTTGACATAATAAAAATACTGGCAAAGATATATAGATTATTTATATTTATGGAGGTAACCATTGGAAGAACTAAAATTAGACATAGTTGAAAGAGTTAAAAGTAGGCACTCAAGAAGTGGATCTTTGGGCTTCCCTGGTGGCGCAGTGGTTGAGAGTCCGCCTGCTGATGCAGGGGACACGGATTCGTGCCCCGGTCCGGGAAGATTCCACATGCCAAGGAGTGGCTGGTCCCGTGAGCCATGGCCACTGAGCCTGTGCGTCCGGGGCCTGTGCTCCGCAATGGGAGAGGCCACAACAGTGAGAGGCCCGCGTACCGCAAAAAAAAAAAAAAAAAAAAGAATTGGATCTCTGGAGATGGGAATATGAGGGGAGAAGGATTTCCTTTGCATGTTAAACTCTTCTGTATCTGAGTTGTTAAAGCAGATTCAAATTAAATTTTGATTAAAAAAGATAAAGAAGTTGAAAACAAGAATATATGTACATGTACAATATGGTCAAAATATGAATACATATATTCATGATTACATGTATAAGTGTACATGGATATATGGTCAGTTAACGTTCACTTGGCATGTGTTAAAAACCTCAAGAAGCTAATATTCATAAATATGTCTATATTGATGCAGACCATTAAAGGTACAATGGTGAATAAAAAGAAAAAAGCACCGCTGAGAAATTAATGGGAATTACGTTCACCCAAGTGAAATGTTCTCACAAACCAGCTCCTGGAGAAGCAAAAATGATATAATTATATGTCATGGATCTTCAGGATTTCTTACAAATAGTCAAAGTCACATTTCACTGAATGCCAAGGGCTCTGTATGAATATGATATACACAAACACAGACACACAGTATGGCAGGTGTTAGTTTAATAAGAGTACTAACTCTGGATTTACATTGGCTGGTTTTGAATCTTTATTTCACCATTTAATAGCAGGGAAAATTGGGCAAATGATTTAATGTCTCTGTGCCCAATGTCTTGTTTTGTAAAACGAGGACACTAGTATGGTTGCAAGAATGATTAAATATGAAAAGGTACATAAAAGTGTATGCTATATAGATTTCATACATAACAAATGTTTAACATATATTGTTTTAATATTTATATATATAATACATTTACTTTGTAAACATCTAATTATACATATGCTATAATAAACACATACTTGTTCATATAAAAAGACTGGAAAGAAATGAATAAATTAAATGTGTTTATCTGATGGAATTCTAGACAATTTTTGTTTTCCTCTTTATACTTTTCTGTTAAGTGCAAATTTTCAACAATGCAGGTATACAGGTTTTACATTTATAATAGAAACTATAAATTTAATTGTTAATTTAACTAACAAGAAAAATGGTCTTAAGCTACGACATCAGAGGTTTAGTGTGGTTGTTAGGAAGAATTTCCACATCATGAGAACTTTGAAATACCGGAAGAGGCTATCAGGTTTATGAGTGAACAAAGGGTCGGGGGGACTTAATTCTTTTCACTTGTATCATCCTATTTGAAGGGCAGAGAAGAAATCATTTATCAAAGTCCTGAGGGAAGACAAATGGTACTGTGACAATGTCCAAATGAATTTGTATTACCAAAGTTGTGTTTTATAACAGACGTATAAGAAATATAACTTGGAAAACAAATGGGCTGTTTTTACAAAGAGTTTTATTCTGGGATTTGATTTATAATATAGATGGAGGTGAGTGGAGAATTGATTTTCTCATATTTAATTCAATCTGGATATAGTCTCAACCATGAATATTCAGACTTTATAAATTATATACTCCTTTAGCATGGAGCAGCAACTGAAGAAAATGAACAGAGGCTAATGACACAAGTCAAATGTACTACTGTAACTGGGTTTCTTCGTATTTTAAATACAATTAAAGTTGTCTCCCATTTCCAATTATTTCTGTGTTTGCTATATTAGAAGTAATAAAGACTACATGTGAAAAGTAATTCAGTTTAAGGTATAGTTCAAAAACCAAAAAAAGATAATTAGCAGTTATAGTCTGTTGCTTTGTACAAGGAAAAAGTAATTGAATACAAAGACAATGACTAAAATTTAAGACTGGTTAAAGACCATTACTGGTTATCAAATCTGTCAACTCCTGTGGTACTGACACAGCTATTCTCATATCATCGTTGTAATATGTAATAAGAGTATTTGCCACCATTAACACATTAATATATGAAGTAGGATTTGTTGATCTAGGAAGAATTATATATTATGCTCATATTTAATTTCTCAAGACTATTCTCTGAGGCTTTCATTTGTTCCTTATTTTTGAGAATGGGCTAGTAATTGAAACATTAAACAAGTATCATGTGAACAGAATCAAATAAAAATGAGACTATATAGAATACCATCACAATTTGGGAGTGTACATGTATGTATACATCCATACATAAATATACAATGATTATGAAGCGACAGAGAAAAATGGAAACATTGGGGGTATCTTTGAGGTAAGATTCTTAGTCTTTACTTTTATTTTTCTTCACTCTTTCATAGTTTCTAAATTTTTACAATGAGCACGAAGTGCATTTATAATCAGAAACAACTAAATATTATATATATATTTAGCACACACTGGTTCCAGTTTCCTGGACTGGGACTGTAGTACATAAAGAACTTAGAGGCTATTCTCTACGGACCATATGCATGCAAAATAAACTAAAATTAAATGCATACATAAAAAGTAAATGCTTTATATTGTTAGAACTGTTTTAACAAAATTGGTGAGAAATCTCAGTAACATATGAATAACTTATCTATATCAGCAGTGGCAATCTTTTCATTACACATATATATCTGTTAAAAACAAATCCAGGGACTTCCCTGGTGGTACAGTGGTTAAGAATCCACCTGCCAATGCAGGGGACACCAGTTTGAGCCCTGGCCTGGGAAGATTCCACATGCCGCGGAACAACTAAGCCCGTGCGCCACAACTACTGAGCCTGCACTCTAGAGCCTGCGAGCCACAACTACTGAGCCTGGGAGCCACAACTACTGAAGCCCATGTGCCTAGAGCCCATGATCCACAACAAGAGAAGCCACCGCAATAAGAAGCCTGTGCACCGCAACGAAAAGAGTAGCCACTGCTCTCTGCAACTAGAGAAAGCTCTCGAGCAGCAATGAAGACCCAACTCAGCCAAAAATAAATAAATAAAATAAATAAATTTATTTTAAAAATAAACAAATCCAGCTCGCTCTTTTGTAATTACAACACACATTAAATCTCTAGGGTTGATATGTTCAGTGAAGCAAAATTAAAAGAAAAAAAACACTTACTTTGGAGAAACTGTCACAACCTTCCCTTGGGAGAGGGAGAAGTCAGTGGCATCTCTTCCGATAATTGTAGCATTATACACTAAGTTTTTCAAGCTTGAATTTTTCAGTAGGATCTATGTTGAATAAGAGTATAAATGAGATCATGAATTTTAAAAATATATAACTTAACATTTCTTATTTTTATCAAAGAGTTATATATTTTAATCATGAAAATACTTACTCCTAGTGTAGTAACTGGAAGGAAGCAGAATTTGTGTTCAAAGATAGTGTGTGTGTGTATTATTGGTTTTTTTCCAGAAGTGGGCAGGGAGAAAGAGCTACCAGTCAAGGAAATTACAGATGTAAGAACACCTGATCTTTGAAGATATGAAATCCAAAGTTAGCAACTTGGATTTTAACTGTACTGCAAAGGGAAATCTTTAAAGAATTTGAAACAGAGAACTTACATAATCCAATTTACAAAAAGGTTACTCTGGCTGCTCAGTGTAGAAAGCATTATAAGGAGTGTAGGTTTAGTATCAGAGGTCCAGGCTGAAAACGATGGTGGCCTCATCTAGAAGTGGTAGTAGAGCTAAGGGCTGGCTGTCCCTTCCTTCCTGATGCCAAGATATGGAGAATATTTGAGAATGAGTTACTTCATTTTTAGAGAGCATTTCATGAAAAATGTGAGTATGTAAGTGTTTATGCAGAATATAATGGGGATTTAAAAAAATACACATTAGAACGACACAGAGTTATCATGGAAAGTACTGACCCAGAGGACAGAGAAGACCTGAGGGAAGTGAATGGTTGGCCAAATTAGAGTAAGGAAAAGGTGACAGCACTTAGGCAGTCCAGGAACTATAGTCATAGATAGAATATGGTAGACATCTGTTGAAAGATAAATTAACTACTTTTATATTTCAATAAGAACTTTGGTAACCACCAAGACAAGTAAGTTGTTGCTGAAGAGTTTCTACCCTTTGTTTACCCTCAAATTTGGGGCTCTCATGTTGCTTACCTGTTTACAGATCTCAGTAACAATCGAGGCAAGACTCCTCTAGCGTCTTATTTTTAATGTACGTATGTGTGCATTTAAAGTATTAATTAACAGATCTAGTGATTTTAAGTCACAGAGAGCTAATTTCCATTTTCTGGAAGGAAATGTTGAAAATAATAGTAGATGTACTATGAACTGTTACTGGTTTATAGTCTTGGAACCTCCATAACCAGCCCTGAGATCTAAAGAAAGCTACTCATTCTCATTATGTCACACACACACACAAATAAATTTATATAAAAATAAAAAAATAAATAAATGATGCAAAGGCATAGGGCCCATCTGTGGTCAGATTATTCCACCCAACTCCAGGATTTCATGTAGGGGTCATGTGAGTGGTAGATGGGGAGAAGGGAAAGCTGTTCAAGGAAAGAAAGCAAGTTTTGGAACCTCAATTCTCCTATTGCAATGACAGCCATTCTTTAACTATTGTGCTCCTGTGTAAATTTTGTTTCAAAAAGTAAAAAAAAAAAAAAAAAAGATAGTTCTATTGCTTTTAAAAGTATCTCAGAAAATCACTGCACTCTACATTTTTTCACTGATCATTATACTGTTTAATGGTCCCAGTATTCTATTTGTGACACATAGCTACAAAAATACTTTTTCAATTATAGTAGCCGTTTCTTGAGATTTTTCTTTATACTGGAAGGTTGAAAGGGTTGTTAAGAATGACATTCTACTACTTAGGCACTGCCATTTACGGTGTTGATGCATATGGGCAAACTATGCCATAGATTCTCAGCAATTTCCAAATCAGTGATTTTCTTGAATGAAATTTAAAATCAAAATATGTTGTAATTAATATTTTATTTTGCATTTCTATTTAATTTTTATTGTTTCCTTCAAAAGATGTTTATTATATTTGTGAAAAATAAAAGCTCTATGTAGAATCGCATCTATAATCTTAAAGTGTGAACATTATTCTTAGTAAAAAGTGTGGAAAGAAATCATGTTTCTATTTTAATATCCTTTAATCTGATTTTTAACATCACAAATAAAATTTATGTTTAAAAATTAGCTTGTGTTATTAACTTTTTCAAAATAATAATCAAACGGCATAAAGAAATTCAAACGTGTACAGAATTAGAAAACTGGTAATAATACTTAAGTGAAATAAATCACTGCTTAAATCTAATTCAGACCTCTCCTATCTTCTGAAGGCTTAAGCAAAGCATTTCTAACTCTTCAGAAATTTGATTCTGAAGTCAAAAGTCCTCTTCATTGTAATTACAGCTCTAGGCCAGTTAGTACCCAAGGCCCTTAATTATCATTGCACGTAGTGAATTACCGTACAAAATACTGTTGAAAAAGTTCTCTGAAGAGTTTTGTATCTCTTTTTCCAACAAAAAAAGGGAAAGGGATAAAATTTTTAAAAAAGGATCATATCTCAATGTTTGCTAACAGAAAATCAGGAGGAGTGGCTTTCCTTTCCCTAAATTGAGCCCTTTACACTTTGAGACAAGGACCTGAGTTTTTCCTGACTTTTAACTGAATCCTTATTAACCATCACTCATACAGTCATAGAGCCTGCACAGTTATTTTCTCAAAAAGGTTACATCTACAAAACACCAGGATGTATCTTTTGAAGACCAAATATGGACGTGTTTTGCATCAAAAGTATCAAATTACCACCCCCCCAGCTTAACATGAGGAGGAATACATAAAACAGCCTAAGGACAAGGAATAAAAATGATCTGACCAAAGAGGTAAATTAACTTCTGTACATAGTAAGATTCTAACAGCCCAGACTTTCCTGAGAAAGAAGGAGAGAACTATAAATCTGGTTGAAGATTTTATGAAAACTAGTAGAAGGAACAGTCTTAAACAAATATAAGAAATAAAACTGTATGCTCAACATATTTCACAAGTATTCATATGAAACATATTGTTTGAAAACCAAAGTGCTGTTGATGATCCCTGACAAGATATTTCTCAATCAAAGAAAACACTTGCAAAACATGGACATATTTACATAGTTTTGTCAGGGTCACAGGACTGAAAATTTCATTTTTAATTTTTCCTGCATATTAAAAAAATTCACTGTTACACATTTAGCAGCTCTAGCATATATAAAAGCCCTTAGTGGGGATTAACAGTGGCCCTGGTCAGGAGTGCTTTCATAATTACTTCCCTTTCCATATCCTCATTTGAACAAAATCCATCTGGATGTGTAAAGTTCCCTAAAGGAAAGCCAGGCATACTCCGATCACAAGTTTCTACTTACTGTGTCAGTCTTCTTGTACATGAAATGGATCTCAAGTTTCCTGAATGATTTGCCCTTCAAAGTACTTAACTTTCATTTTCCATCTCCCCATCCTATTCCTCAAATGAATGAGGCATCATTTCATTGTAGGTAGTGATTACTATTAAGGAAAAATTCTCCCTTTCACTCTGCTATACCTTTAGTTTAGAAGGAAAAAACATTTAAGGCTTATTTTATCATACTGATACTTTTGTTAATTTTGGGTTGAGAAAGAAATATCTAAAACCCACTTAAATGTTTAACTCCACGTATATTTTGGCCCCAAAGATATCCTTACCTCTCTCAACACAGTGTCATGAAGAGTACAATGAAAGGGCACCACCTTCTTGGGGAGATATGCAGGAAGTCTTTCATACATGCAGACACAAAACATGAGCATCAGGATTGGATTGGGATCACAGATATCAGTAGCCTAGTTTCAAAGAAGAGAATTATAAATTACAGGAAATACAGATAAAATATATAAAAAGAGCTAAAGCACAGTACATCAATTGTTGAATTACTTAAAACATCTTAAAATGTTATTGACACTGAAATGTTGCTATGAGCAAACAAAATATTGCTGTGAATCAGAACAGCTTCACCTATGTGTTAAAAGATAAATTAGATGTATTCTAAATATAACAATGACCTCACAGCCTCAAAGATGTGATAAAAGCTAGTCAGAAGTCAGAAAAAATACTGTGCACTAGAAATACTGACTAATGTGATTAAGATACCATCCCTGACTTAAAGTATATAATATGGTAAAAGGTAATAGTAGACAAACTACTAAGGTAAAAGATGGCAAGAGATTTTCAAGCAAAAGCCCAAAGGAGGAGGTAGCAGATGGGATGGCCTTGAAGAATGCTTGGATTTTAAATAAGTTGGTGTTTGAAGTGAGAAAAAGGTATATTCTATCAGAAAGGTAAAGAACTCTAGGACAAGGATATAGGAAGTATAGTGTTCATTCGGGAAAGAAAAAGTACAATCCAAATCACGCATAACAAGATAAGAAGGGGCCAGTTGTGGAAAAAAAGACTAAGGATTGCCACGGCCACATAGAGGAGGGTGTGGACGCCAGGGTGAGGGACTTGATTTCAGAACAAGGAATAACACAAGAGCAACAATTCGGGCACATCAGGTAGGGGCAGCGGGAGGTGGCTGGGGAAGTACTTTGTCTAGAACAAATCACAGTAAGGCAGAAAATGTAATTATACTGATAAACAAGATAAATTAGTACTGATTGTTGGAAGAGATTTGAGAGAAAATCCAGAATTAGGGAGGAATAACAGCAGGGACAATCAACATAGCCAGAATGTGCATTAAACCCAAAATGTAGAGTCAGGAGCAGAAGGAGGAAGGATTCTTTCTCTCAGTTTATGTAGTGCTTATGATCTCCTAGAGAAAGGCGGAAGTAGTGGGGAAGAATTATTCACAGCAATGAAGTATTGGGATTGGTCTGAGGCAAAGACTCAAAGACATATAAACACCACTGATCAACAAGCAGCTCTGTCATTGTTAGTCAACAGGGAGCTCCTAACATTTCCAAAAAATGAAGATCTACTATGACTTAATGGCACACATTCACATAGCAACTGAAAATGATCCGGGCCTGGCTTGCAAACACAAATAGTGCCAGAGCTAAGTATATCTAAAGTGTTATGTGGAACTAAAGCACTTGATTCTGAAATCTGGCAGCAGTTACCACAGAATAATGACAGCCCCTTTGATCATCTGCTAGTCCACATTCCCGAAAACATTCTTTTCCTTCTTTGAAAGAACACAAAGGTTTATTCTTTCTTGTTGTCCATAAGCAGTAAGGCTAACCAATAAAGGTGCCTGGGGAGGAGATTATTAGGGGGAAAAGGGGGAGCCTCGGCAGGGTAGAAAACTGTTAGTGAGTATGATGTGAGGAAAACTGAGAAATATATCAGGACCTCAAAGTTTCTCATCAGTATTCTGTCATCTCACATTTCTTCACTAAGGACAATGTTAGTCAACATATATAGGAAAATTATTCAACATAAGGACAAACTGAAAAATGGAATACAGAGTTTAATTCCCACGAAATGAAGAATATGGGCCAGCCTCTGGGTGTGATCCAAAGAGAGCTATCTATAGTGATGGGAACTGTGTTCATTGGGGAAAGGGTAGAACTAGTGGCAGGATACTCTGGTTCCCAAGCCTGAGGCCAGTAAAAGTCTTCTGAACAGTTATAGTGACTACAGCATAAAATATATAGGCAGCAATACAAAATTATTCCAAAAACTCACCTTTGAAAAATGTGTAATAGGATGAAGAGGCAGTATTTTGGAAATTAAAAAAAATGTTTATCTTAATTGAAAAATACTTTTGATAATCAGGGTATTAGAGTGAAAAACCACAGAAAAGCACAGTCTTACCTTTATGATAAATTTCAATGAAAATAACCTAAAGAACTTTAAAGTAATCTTTAAAAATTGTATAAAAGGGCTTCCCTGGTGGCGCAGTGGTTGAGAGTCCGCCTGCCGATGCAGGGGACGCGGGTTCGTGCCCCGGTCCGGGAAGATCCCACATGCCGCGGAGTGGCTGCGCCCGTGAGCCATGGCCGCTGAGCCTGCGCGTCCGGAGCCTGTTGCTCCGCAACGGGAGAGGCCACAACACAGAGATGCCCGTGTACCACAAAAAAAAAAAAAAAAAGGGACTTCTTTTTCAAATATAACTGGTAAATAAGTACCATTCTGTGAACAATTTAAAAGCACGAATTGCTTTTTGTGATACTATGGGCTAATTGCTTCATACATTAGAGTGCATCAGAATCACATGGAGGGTTTACTAAAACACAGATCGCTAGGCCCCATCCTCAGAGTTTCTTAATCAAAAGGTGTGAAGTGCAGCTCTATCCATCTACCCTGCACAACACCACTGCACCAAGCTGTAACCATGGTGAGACTTTACCAATGGAGAGGGATGAGTGGAGTAAGTGTCAATGTTGAGAAGTAAAAATCCAGGGCACTGAGTATGACTTTTGCTCAGTCCAAGTTAACCTAAGTAAAGCCCTTCAGAGAGCTTCTCCTCATGGACCACCACAGTTATTAACCATGCAGACCTGTACTCAGGTACATACTGAACACGGAAACTGCCTCTTTCTAATTCAACCATTCGACCTGATCCCTACACTGGTACTAGCAGGTAGAAACTAGTAAGCTAATGTACACTCAATTGTCTGAAATAGGGTAGAGAAATATATAAAACCTGAGTGTGTCCCTTTATTCACTCATTTTTCATTCATTTATTTATTTACTCAATATTTGATATCTGTTATTTCCCAGGCACTTTTCTGAGACTACAGCAGCGAACAACAAAACAGAATAGACTGTTCCTGTTAAGAAGCTCACATTCTACAGGAGGAGGCAGGGTATAAATATGACCGGGGATCAACACTATTGAGAAAAATAAGCAAGAAAGAGAAGGACTGAAGGATGTACTAATTTAGAGAGGGTACTGGGAAAGCTTCTCAGATAATGTGATATTTGAGCAGGGTCTTGAGTGAAGTGGGAAAAAGAATCGTGAAGATATCCAAGAAAATGAAGCTCCAAGCAGAGGGAATAGAAAGTGCAAGGGCTTTGCAAAGGCATGAGACACAGTGTTTTAAAAAGCAGAAAATAGGCCAGGGCCCATAATGCATTATTCTAAAAAATGCAGCAAACTCTGTGAAAACAACTTGTGTACGTCATTTTGTTGGTAAAAAATAGAACCATAATAATTTTACAACAAAAGGACATATTCATTTCTAATATATATACATATTGTATAACACTCTGGTTAAAGTGTTACTCCTCAGTAATCAAAGTGCTTATTAACACCTTGTTTTACATTTTTTTTTTTTTTTTTTTTTTTTTTGCGGTACGCAGGCCTCTCACTGTTGTGGCCATTTCCGTTGCGGAGCACAGGCTCCGGACGCACAGGCTCAGCGGCCATGGCTCACGGGCCCAGCTGCTCCGCGGCATGTGGGATCTTCCCAGACCGGGGCACGAACCTGTGCCCCCTGCATCGGCAGGCGGACTCTCAACCACTGCACCACCAGAGAAGCCCTTGTTTTACATTTTTGAATAGGCCAAATACATGTTTATAAGATTTGAATCTTATTAAATTGCAGTTTCAAGGCAAATTGCTTGATATTATCAGCATGTCAATTAGAAGGTGATAAAATATTCCATGTTTACTGTTCTCTAATACCAATATATCAATATATCTCTTTCAATCTTGATGTCACTATGTTTGCTAAACTAATGCCTTTAAGTTAGGAGCAACTGTAATTCAAAGTCTCATTTTAAATCATACTTTTAATCTTCCCCTTACTTCTAAAGTTTAGATTAAACTCTGAGGGTTCTGTATAAAAAATAAAACATAACCCACTCTGAACATGACAGGTTTGTATGTACTTTGAAGAGGGTAGCTGAATGGAAGCCAAAGAAACAATGTGCACATGTCCTCTTCTCAATACAAGCAATGCTTATGATGAAGAAAAAAATGCACAGCTATACTAGCCAATTGGAACTATTTCAAAGAATGTAAGCCTCTTGGGGTAGAAATTTATAAAGCCTCATTCCTCAAGGACAGAACCAGGGAGTGACCACCTGAACACTGGAGCAGGTCTATCTATGATCACCTGTTTGTCTTGGTCTTGGTATATGGACTTAATATGACCTACCCCCTCAAAATTCACACTTAGTGATTACCAATATGACTGTCACAATGACATGTAAGGTGTTTTCTAGTCAATTTTCACTTGGTCTCAACTAATTATGTACAAGGTTTCAGCAGTGTCACCTAAATTTAATACTTTATAGAGCTGAAAATGCCAGCAGTGTTAAGGCGACCTTTCATTTGTAGAGCATCTCTACATACTTTTTACCATTTATTCTTCAAAATAAATTGAAGAAGCATCTTTTATTATTTCCATTTTACATGTGTTGGGGCCCAGGGTAGGCTGCCCCAAAATGTGCCTCAATGGCATATTGATTATTTTGAATTCAAGTTACTTAAGAAACAGCCAATGCAAGAGGGACACTTTGACCCTCCTCTTTGTGTCCCTGAAAGTAGGAGATGAATCTATCACATGAAAGGTGCACTCCCTGCATTTGAAGGCAGAAGGACACCCTTATCACAAGAGACAGGGAATTCGGGCAGAGATACCTGTATAAACAAAACATTACTTATTTAATTGACTACCCCAAGCCCAAATTCTGCTTAGATTCTTCACTAATTAAGCACCCAAAGCCCAAGTTTCTTTGTCCTGCCAATTCATCACCAATTTCTCTGTTTAAAAAGTATAAAAGCTGCCTGCTTTGGCCACTTCTTAGGTCCAATTTTTATGGGACCTCCATATGCATGAATTAAAATGTGTTTCTTTTTCTCCTGTTAATCTGTCTTGTGTTAATTTTATTATTAGTCCAGTCACAAGAATTCAAGACAGGTAGAGGGGGAAATTTCCCCCTCCCTGACACATGTAAGGAAACTGATCTTGAAAATGTTATAGGACATCCTATTAAATGCTGTAGTCAGGTCTAGAATCTATGGATTATGTGTTTGGTTCTGTGGTTCCTTCTATATTGTCAGACTACAATTTGTGATAATTTATTTAAAGAAAAAATTTCTCACCTTTGGGACAGTTTTTCCAAATAACATGTCAGCTGTTCTCATAATTTGTGTTCATCAAACTAAGCAGAATCCTTTCAGGATTAGAATATATGTTGCTGGATGCAAGAAAGGATTGACTTTTGGTGAATTTTGCCCATGTACAGGGGGCAGATTATTGATGCTATGTGGTATAACTCGGTATAGTACCAGAACCTAAAATTTGGGTAAGAGAGAGAGAAAGAAATTTTACTAGACCTGAATGGCAAAATAAAAACTAGTATTTAAAGAGTAAATACTACCAAGCAAGGAGTAAATACACACCACCAAGCAATTCTCTGGCACCAGCTAGATGTCCTTCATTCAACTCAATTCTGATAGTATCTACACAGAAGTTGTATCAGAGTCCATAGGTTAAGAGCTCTGTCCCACAAAACTGTCCTCTACTTCAGATGTCAATCACAAGCCCAGGTTGCTACCTGTGCTTCTGACCAATGGGCTATGTGTTGGAGGTTCCAACGACCCCTTCCTTGGGTTCAATTAATTTGTTAGAACAGCTCACAGAACTCAGGAAACCCTTTTACTCATTAGATTACTGGTTTGTTACAAAGGAAATTAAAAGATAGGAATTAATAGCCAGATGAAGAGATACATAGGGTGAGGTCCTGAACAAAGGAGCTTCTCTCCTCGTGGAGTTTGGGAACCAGCATGGTGGCTTGTGGAAGCATTCTGGTTGGATGGTTTCTGAACCCCCCTCCTTTGGGGTTTTATGGGGGGCTTCATTACACAGCCATGATTAATTAAATAATTAGACATTGGGGACTGATTCAACCTCCAGCTCCTATTCCCTCCCTGGAAATCAGGACATGGAAGTGAAAGTTCTCAATGCTCTACTCTTGGTTGGTTCCCCTGGCAACCAGCTCCCATCCTTAGGTGCTCTCCAAAAGTCACCTCATTAACGTAAACCTAGTTTTGGTGGAAAGGGGCTTCTTATGAATAACAAGATATCCATTTCAACTTTATGGCTCTGAAGGGATTTCAGGAACTGAGGAAAAAACACCAAATATTATAACAAAAGATGCTCCCATTGCTCTTATCACTCAGGAAATCCCAAGGGTTTGGGGAGCTATAAGCCAGGAACCGTGGATGAAGACCAAATATATATGAGAAATATACATATTTTGGACAAAATATATATGAGAAATATATATATTTGGTCAGACCAAATATATTTATTATAAATCATAATATTGCATTACCTAATTAAAAAATTAACTGATTTGAGGACAGTTTTTTTCAAGTGCCATTTCATTAAAAACACAAGGATGTGAAATTCTTTTCTCATTTCTTTGCCAGCTTATGTAACTTATAAAAGTAAAATTTAGAAAATCAAAGAATAAGTTATCAAGTCATAACTGATTGTGATAATGATATTTATTTAAGAGGTCTGTTTTTAAGACAACAAAAATGTATACAATTTTGTAATTTGGCATGTTTATATCCTATATCATAAAATTTGGTGTCTTTACATCATAGCACCATTCACTACATATAGACCACATGTTTGATCATGAAGCTACACATCTGAGTTTAAAAATAATTAAGCAATATTAAGATTAAGTAAAGAAACCAGTGTCTGATCAGTAGTGTAATATAGCAATGAGCTACTCAAAAGTGCTGCTCTACTAGTGAGGTAGTAGATCACAAGCTGTTCATCCCACCCAGAACCTACATATATACAGGCAAGACTTTCTCAATGAAGGAGTCAGAGCATTTGGTTTACATGACTGTACAAACTCAGCTCCTTGGTTCATCCCAAACCTGTGATAGACAGGCATGGGTGTGAAGACCACAATCTGAGCCATATGCTTTAGTGATACTGTCGGTAGCCTGACCATATCTCTCCAGCATTCACCTCTTATTTGGAAAGCTACTCACCTACTTACTTCGTAGGTAAAGACCTACAAATATCTGCTGGAGGGCTTTTTCTCTGGCACATGGGAGCACACTCAGCCAGGAGTGCCAGAAGATTAATGACCCTTGAAGCAGCCCCCTACCAAGAATGGTCAGGGAACTGGTAGATAAATACTCCAGCTTCCTCATCACTCAGTTGGGATGACTCTGAGATTCATCAATCTCATTCATCTGAGATTCAGTGCTCCTACAGATCCCCTGTGGAACTGAGCCTCAGTTGCCCACAGTGGAACCTGTGTGAAACCACATCTGTTATCAGCCTTCCTCACATTCTCTGATTCAACTCCCTACTCTAATGCCCATGCTTCTTAGGATCACCTCTGAAATAAACTACTTGGACTCAAACCTTGTCTCCGAGTCTGCTTCTAGGAGAGTGCAGTCTAAGACAAGTATTGGTACTTTCCTAGTCAAGTATACGTTAATTCTAACCTTAGAAAAAAGTGCTCATTTCTTTACATATAACATATCTACACGATGTAGTGTCTTAAATGGCTACAGTTTAAAAAGTATTAAAATATTTACAAGAGTGCCAGAACTATTCTTAACTCTGCCACAATGAGAACTATTTTAAAATTCCATCAAAAAATCCATGTCTGAATTCCGAATAATTATCTGGCATATGTCTAGTAAGAATAGTCATTCAAAAATGTGATTTGCATCATTTAAGCATTTTTGACAGAAGTGTAACAAAACTTCTTTGCTCCTTCTTTCTGGTAGTTATGCGACTTAGGGTTCCTAGGCTTCAAATGACATATTCTGTAACAATGCAATTAAAAGCCTTTGAAAAGAACCTTTTCCCCTTCTCAGGGATTACCAAATGATGAAACACCTGAGAAGAGTTGAGATAAATGTTTGAGGCTAATAACCTGAACTGTCTCAGGATTCAACTGTCATCACTTACCTCCACTCTGCAAATAAGACAAGATCTACAAGTGACCCCTGACTACAAATATGGATTCAATGATGGACCCACACAGAGGATGCGTGTGACCTTTACCACAAGAAGAGCCACCAACCTGAGTACTTAATTCTACAGCAGTGCTTCTCAAACTATCGGCAGTGAAAGACCCGTTAGTTTTTACTGTGCCACAAAATGCTAATTTTGTCAAATACTCTAAAAATAAATTCCTAGACAAATAAAATGAAGAATAAAACATAAAAAATATAAGACCCCATCATAAGCAAACCCAAATCCACTATGTGTAAGAAGTGTTACTATTTTTTGCTTAACATTCAATCCACATAAAGTATTTGAAAGACTCAAAACAACAGTGACAAAACTGCTAATAGTATATCTTTTGGGTCAACACCCAATTTCAGCATGTGGAGGGGGCAGAGCTTCCCCACAGAAATGAGCAAATCTCAGACACCAGCAGGGCATCCTACAATTTAACGTAAAACTGACACTATCTACCAGAAGATAGCATCAGATTCTACAGGTTAAGTACTCAGCCCTGCAAGACTACTCCTCCCTCAATTCAAATATCAACTGCAAGCCCAGACTATTACCTATGTTTCTGACCTTCCAGGTACCCATTGGAGGTTCCAATGACACCCTCCTTGGTAACTCAATTTATATGCCAGCTGAAAGTCCAGGTTTGCTGACAAACTAGCTATAAATCAGAGGTTCCCACGACCCGCTCCTTGAGTTCAATTAATTTGCTAGAGAGCCTCACAGAACTCAGAGAAACATTTTACTTACTAAATCATGAGTTTATTATAAAAGGATATGATGCAGGAACAGCCAGATGTAAGAGATGCTTAGGGCAAGGTATGTGGGAAAGAGTGAGGAACTTCTACGCCCCTCTGGGCTCTCCACTCTCCCCATATCTCCACGTGTTCACCAATCCGGAAGCTCTCCGAAACCTGTTTGTTTGGGGTGTTTATGGAGGCTTCATTACATAGTCATGATTGATTAAATCACTGGCCATTGAAACGAATCAATGGACAAAGGCTTAATCTCCAAAATATATAAACAGCTCATGCAGCTCAATATTAAAAAAAACAAACAACCCAATCCAAAAATGGGCAGAAGACCTAAACAGACATTTCTCCAAAGAAGATATACAGATGGACAAGAGGCACATGAAAAGCTGATCAACATCACTAGTTATTAGAGAAATGCAAATCAAAACTATAATGAGGTGTCACCTCACACCAGTCAGAATCGCCATCATCAAAAAATCTACAAACAACAAATGCTGGAGAGGCTGTGGAGAAAAGAGAACCCTCTTGCACTGTTGGTAGGAATGTAAATTGATACAGCCACTATGGAAAACAGTAGGGAGGCTCCTTAAAAAACTAAAAATAGAACTACCATATGACCCAGAAATCACACTACTGGGCATATACCCTGAGAAAACCATAATTCAAAAAGGTACATGCCCCCCAGTGTTCACTGCAGCACTATTTACAATAGCCAGGTCATGGAAGCAACCTAAATGCCCATCAACAGACAAATGGATAAGGATGATGTGGTACATATACACAATGGAATATTACTCAGCCATAAAAAAGAACAAAATTGGGTCATTTGTAGAGACGTGGATGGACCTAGAGACTGTCATACAGAATGAAGTAAGTCAGAAAGAGAAAAACAAATATTGTATGTTAATGCATATATGTGGAATCTAGAAAAAAATGGTACAGATGAACCAGTTTACAAGGCAGAACTAGAGATACAGATGTAGAAAACAAACGTATGAACTGGGAGACTGTGATTGACATATATACACTAATATGTATAAAACAGATAACTAATAAGAACCTGCTATATAAAAAATAAAATAAAATTTAAAAAGAAAAAAAAAAATCATTGGCCATTGGCAAATGATTTAACCTCCAGCTCCTCTCTGCTCCTAGGAGGTCAGGATGTGGGATGAAAGTTCCAACCCTCTAATCACATGGATAGTTCCTCTGGTGACCAGCCCCCACCCTTAGGTGATCTAGAGTTTTTCCAAAAGTCACCTCATTAACATAACAAAAAACACCTTCACCACTCTCCGCACTTAAGAAATTCCCAGGGTTTTAGGAGCTCTGTGCCAGAAATGGCAATGAAGGCCAAATCTATATTTCTTATTACAAATCACAATATCACAGTATTGTAACATGGACAAGCCAATTTTGACTCCATGTTGAATCTGTTTCTTTGACTCTAGCCTTTGCTTTTCATTGCTTTTGTTATTATAATCATACATAATGGCCTGTCTCAGGGAATCCTACCCACCTGTGAATGGCTGAAGAAATTAGCACATCCCCTCCCAGAGGCTGGCCATTCCAGGAGATGTTTTGCAACACTGATGGTCCTTTTTACTTTACTTCCTCCCCCCTCTCCCTCTCTATTCTGCCTTTTTACTTTACTTCCCTCTCTGATTCTATCAAAGAAACTGGCATCCAGACCCCCATAAGATGGTAATTTTGAGACATCAGTCTTCCATCTTCTCAGTCTGCCGGCTTTCCAAATAAAGTTGTATTCCTTGCCTCAACACCTCATCTCCAATTTATTGGCCTATCGTGCGGTGAGCAGAGTGAGCTTGGACTCGGTAACATTCTTTCATTACATACATTGAGTGCTATCCAACCACTGTCACATGCACTTCTAGTTCCACATGACTTTCACTATAACATGTGACTTAATGTTTTTCAATGACAGATTTTTAAAATTTTGTGTTATTTTAATCTATTTTGCCAATTGACAGAGAAAAGAGATGACAATTTTCATCTTTTCATTGTCCATAAAAAATCTCTGCATTTTCTTAGATTATTCAGATAGTTTGATTTGTTCTGAAGAACCATCTCGAATTGGCTTACGTTGATCAGAAGGAAAGAATCAATTGCCAGTTTATGATGATTATGTTAGATTTAGGGATGCCTGATGGTTTAACACTTGGTTGGAGTCTCTTTACTCCATTAACTGCAGGAACTTATAGGAGTATGCCAGATCCGAGTTAACTGAGAATCCAATTGAGGATTGTGTACTGGACCAAGCACTCAGACATCATTTTCAAGACTTTGTATTAGTTAATGAATGATTAGTCATGACAGGGAACAGAATACAGCCACCCCAAGATGTGCCAACTTTGCGTGTGGATCGATTTGACTGAAAGCAACTGAGACCCAGCAAACTCAGGAAAAACTTTTTACCTCTCCCTTAACTGCCTAAAAGAATTTCAATAGGGAGCCTATACCAGGAAGAGGGCTATCACCAGAGATAACTTTTTTCATCAGAAAGACTTATCTACATGGCAGGGCAAACATTTGTTTACCTAACATTTGCTCTTCCCATCTTCCTGTGAATTGTCTTCCCCCCTTTTGAAGCCTCAGACCCCTACCCCCTTATTCTTAGTTCAGGATGGCATATAAGCCTCAACTGTCTGACTGTCTCATATTTTTATGGGGCTTCTGTATGTATATAACTTGTTTCTCCTGTTTGTCTTATGTCAATGTAATTATTGGACCAGCTAAAGAACCTAGAAGGGAAGAAGGGAAATTTTTTCCATCCCTAAACTCATCACCCTGAGTGTGCTGCATGTAGAAAATGGAAAGGACCTCAGACTGAAGGCTTCCCTGAATTGAAATGGTCCATGGCCACTAGGGCTCCATCTTTGTGTACATTTCTGATTTGAGTGTGGAGTGAGTGCGACACTAGAAGTGACGATATGAGTGATAAGCCCTCTACTTTGCTGTTACTGTGCATTCTATTTTACTTATCTTGTACACTTCCTTAAAGCTAAGTTAACATGTTGCTATGTGAAGTTCAGTGTATTTTCCACTTTTGATTGTCAAACCAAACCCAAGGCCATGCTGCTGGTGAAGCAGACTAGGCCCTATATGACTGACTATGCAAAAGATAACATTTCCAATATATTTTTGCCTATGGACTGGGATAAGTTAGGCATTAGCGATCAGTTAGCAATGAGCTGAGTCTTCCCATAATCTTTGTGATAAACAGAGGGAAATTTTCTTGAAGGATTTAAAGAACTTGAGCATCCTTAAGTATGGCTGTAAAGTAGATTTTTAAAAATCATATCTACTATGGGTTTTTACTGTGCTGCAATAAAGATGAAAATCAGAGCACATGCAGTAAATAACTCACTATCCAAATCTCAGCTACCTCTGAAAACCTCATGCAGGCAAGCCAGCAAGCACATAATACATATGTAAATATTCTGAGCTACAATCTGTGAAGTCTCAAAGTCTATAAGTTAATTTTTTTCCACTTAATTTTAAAAAACCTGTTTGTGTACTTTAAGGCAGTGCCTTTTTGCTTTTATTTTATAGAAAAAAAAGTAATAACCTTGGATATCTGGTTTCTTAGGCCACAAAAAAGTTACAAGTACTAGGAAAAGGAACTAGTGTAAGCAGATTCATTGATAATAAAAAGCGAGAGGATATAGTCATATGACATGTGAATAAAGAAACAAACTATTAAAAGCTAAAAAATAATCCAAGGGCTTCCCTGGTGGCGCAATGGTTAAGAATCTGCCCGCCAATGCAGGGGACACAGGTTTGAGCCCTTGTCCGGGAAGATCCCACATGCCGCGGAGTAACTAAGCCCGTGTGCCACAACTACTAAGCCTGCGTTCTAGAGCCCGCGAGCCACAACTACTGAGCCTGAGTGCCACTACTACTGAAGCCCATGCACCTAGAGCCTGTGCTCTGCAACAAGAAGCTACCACAATGAGAAGCCTGCGCACCGCGACAAAGAGTAGCCCCTACTCACCGCAACTAGAGAAAGCACGTGCACAGCAATGAAGACCCAACTCAAAACACCCCCCAAAAAAGATAATAATAATCCAAGCATCTCAGCACCATTTAGAGGAGAAATAGGCTTGTATACAGTCCTGTGGACCACTATACTGGATACTGAGGTGATACAAATATTTCAACCATTTCAAACCATATTCTATTTAAGAGGAAAGAAGGTCTATGTCTACTCCTTTATTCAATTATTACACACTGAGTACATAATACAAAGCCAGTTACTGTACTTAGAAATAGAAACATGACAAATACAATAATGCAATCTCTAGTTAAAGCATATTTAGAAAGATAATTAATCCTAAATGGTTGAACTGTAAAATCTTTAAAAAAGGTAAAGTATAAAAAGTAGAATGAAAAAAAAATGCTACCAAATTTAACTCCTTTTCCAAAGTTTTCAAGGAATATGGCCTATCACACCTGCATTTGTCAGTGTTTCTTCCTGGTCTAAAATTCAAGCTATTATTCCACCAGGAAATGGTTCTTATATTTTTAGACCACGTTTAAAGAAAACAATATTTTTAAAATAAAGATTGGTCTCATAATGAATAAATAGAATAGAAATGAAGAAATGTGAACTACTGCTTCGTTAAAAAAAAAAAGATGTAGATCATGACATGAGCTCAAATTTTAATTTAACTAATCTGTTACAATTTCACTGAATGTTCTAACCTGTGTACAAATTATTGTAGTAAATCTTAATTCAAAAATATATTTTGGGGCACAATTATTTTCAGTAGGAGTCAGCAAGAATCAGATCAGATTTAACTTTTAGAAGTTTACACTTCCACTGATCAGATTGTTTAAGTGGAATGACATAATAAACAATGTTTGAATACACCATAAATGTTTATCACCATAACAAAACTTATTAGTCATTTAGGTCTAAATATTATCAAGATCACAAATGTGTTGTAAAGAAAATATAATTTAATTCCATAAAGTAAGAATTACAAAAAAGAAAATAACTTTTTTAAAAAAAGAAAGGAAGAGAGGGCTTCCCTGGTGGCGCAGTGGTTGAGAGTCCGCCTGCCGATGCAGGGGACACAGGTTCGTGCCCCAGTCTGGGAATATCCCACATGCCGCGGAGCGGCTGGGCCCGTGAGCCATGGCCGCTGGGCCTGTGCATCTGGAGCCTGTGCTCCGCAACAGGAGAGGCCACAACAGTGAGAGGCCGGCATACCGCAAAAAAAAAGAAAGGAAGAGAGAACATTATTTTTAAAAAGCATTCAAGTTTGTTCATCAACAGCCCCTATTAAAGAGGACAACAAAAGAAGAGACTTTGAGGAGAAGATGCAAGTTTCAGTTAAGACAGGAGGTGGAGAAAAAGCTCCAAGAAGACACTGAGGCTACAGGGAAGCTTTCTGGTGGTAGAAGACATGGCATCAATCTGATCTCAGCTCTACAGCAGTGCACAGCATCATCCAGGGGATCACTGCCAGGGGTTCCAGGAAACCTGAGAGGCACCTGTTCCTGAGTGAAAGATGAAGTCTGCAGGCCCAGAAAAATCCCCGTTTCCCTTGTCTTCTCACTCACATTATCCATGGTGGCTCCTGACTCCTTAATCATCTTTATCAAACCTCCTCCCCTCTCAGCCTACATGCTAGTTTTTCTCAGAAAATCCCTCATCTCTATGTCAAAGAGCAAAAGGATGACATCTTAATGAAAACACGTCAGTGTCCTACCACGTGTCTAAAAGTTCTTGCATTTGTGCTCACTTTTCTTCCTTCTCTACAGCCACAATGGATGAGCACTCCCTTCTCTTGTACTAGACACCAGCCTTTCTCATCTTCTTTTTTACTGTCCTACATCAGCTGTCTTTTTTAGCTTTTGGATCTTTAACTTCTCCCTCCAACCAATTCCTTTTCAGCCATATCAAAACATGCTCACTATACTCAGCTTTTAGAGAGTTCTCCCCAAATTGGATTCTCCTTGATTCTTCTGTTCCCTCTACCAGTTACAATTCTTGAAAGAGATTTCTACCCTCACTGTCTCCACTTTCATTTATTCCTTTTGTTCATCAAACCAAGGCACACCTAATGACCTTCCCTAACTCATCACTACTACCACACCCTGAAAGTCTTTTGGCATCTTTGCTGTCCAATAACAAAAGAGTTTTTTTAATCATTATCTTAAGCAACCTCTCAATTTCATCTGATACTGTTAACCACATCCTCCCCCAAAGGCTCTCTTTCGTACTTTTTCATGATATCATAAAGTGTTACTGCCATCCTTTTGCCTATTTCAGGCGCATTTGCAGGATTCTTTTCCTTTTCTATTTAAATAATGGGTTTCTCTGACACTGGGTTTCTAACCTACGCTGTCTTTTCTTTTCACTTTATAGCTGTGTTTATCCCAATTTTATCCTCTATAAACCACTAAATTTGCATTAAGAAACCACACAGACCACCAATTTGCATATTCAAAAAATAGGATTCGACACAATATTTAAAATACTTGTTAGTGGTAGTAATGAGAAAAAACTATAGCTTCATCAGTGAGATGAATGATATTGTTAAATCTCTATCAAATTATATATATTTATCAAGATGATGAATATAATCAGCTCTGTATCATTTTATATATTCAGTAAGTTTCTTTTCTTACTCTGTTTCCACTAAATGAGAAAATCATAACTCATAATCATAAGTTAACAGAATGGGTGCCCATTTTGATTGTTATGGACAGTCAGGCCCAATATGAAACTAGAAATAATAGAGATATTTTTCTTTAAAATCTACTTTCAAATACTAATCAAATGCTAAGGTGGTTGATGAGCATATCACACTCAAAAGCAGACGGTAAAAAAACTAAACTTGGAAAATAACATTAAAGCAAATAGTATAATACTCCTCAATAGCATTCATCTTGGGGAAGAGTTTCTTCAGCCTTCATTCCCAGGACCTGAATAAACTATATAGTGTTTTTGTGCAGATCAGAAAATGGCAGTCCCTCTGAGAGCATGATGTCCTGATAGTACCTGCATTTAAATTAAGAGTTCCCGCCCCTCACTTTGGTGAGACACAGCATAGACCAGGGTCCCCAGTCTTAGAAAGCAGCATGTAGACTGGATTTCAGCACCCATTCAATTCAGCTGTACAGAAACTACACAATCATATTCAGTTTCTGTCCTTTCAACAACTGGATATTTTTTTTCTCCAATAAATCTTTGGAAATGGTCAAACTCTTAATGCTTAGTGATTTGTACCACATTAAAAACCATGATATTCAAATCTTATAGGTATATATGCAGTGTATCCAAGACATGGAAAGCATCATTTGATGCATCATTTCAGCCAGCCACTTAAAATAATGGAAATGGTATATACAGAAAACATCAGTGCTATGAAAATATTATTTTTAATCTCACTCCTATTGGAAAAATGCATGACAGTGATCATCCCTACATAACTAGTACATCTCAACATTGGAAAGAAGGATGTTGAATTCAGAGATCACAATAAACTTATGTAATTCAGTAGCCTTACTTTGACAGTGTTTACAATTTTTTTCTATGTCTTTTTACACTGAATTCAGAACAGAAGCATATTTTTAATCCCACATTTCCCTATGAATAAGGGTTGATTTGCGACACCTTTTCTGTTGTGACCAATGGCTCCTTCTCTATTAATATATATACCACTGGTGGATTTTCTCCAAGTACCTTACAAATTAATCTTTAAGTAACAAAGAATCACTCCTCATAATGCATGGGCTTTCTCTGATAAAGAGAAGAAAATGTCATCACATACTTCTTTCATATACAGTCAACCCTCCATATACACTGGTTCCCCATTGTGGGTTCCACATCCCTGGATTCAACCAACAACAGATAGAAAACATTCAGAATTCCAAAAAGCAAAACTTGAATTTGCCCCACACTGGCAACTATTTAAACATTTAAACTGCATTTAAAACTATTTACAGAGCATTTATATTGTATTAGGTATGACAAATAACCTAGAGATGGGAGATTTAAAGCATATGGGAGCATGTGCCTGGGTAATATGCAAATACTATGCCATTGTGTATAAAAGACTTGAGTATCCTAGCATTTGGTTTCTGTGGGGGGTCCTAGAACCAATCCCCTTCCGATACCCAGAGGCAACTATATAATTATTACAGATGCGCAAGAGTTATTCATATGTCCCCTATACATGGTTAAATCCAAATAAGCTGTGCAATACTTGCTATCTCATGTGAGAATAATCATGTTTCCACACTGCATTCCAGGGACATTATGGGACATCCTACAAATCCATTTAATAAAAGAATTTCACCAATTATACTTTCCTGCCAATCATATTTTATTGAAGCTCATTTAAAATATTCAGTAGAATTCATATCTTACCTCCTTTAGCAACAAATATTCTAATTTTATTATAGGGAGAATTTAAAGTGGTATGGGGAAAATGTGTTTAATTAACCAGAAAAATTGTTGCTCTTTGTTTAAAAATATCAATATATTTGACAGAACTGTGCCACTATTAAAAAAAAAAAAACCTTTCTGACAGAAAATACACTGGGAACAAATGAATAAACAGTTTAATTAAAATTATTGAGATATTTATTTCTGATCATCTATTTCTCTTCCAGATTCTTGTATAAATTATCACATTCACTTCTTTCAGCACATACATATTCATCCTTTATATCCACATGAGAGCCCTACTTATAATTTACATTTAGAACAGCATTCTGAGTTTAAGTGTTTCTCTTACTGTTTTCACCTCCCATATGCTTCAATCACCCATTTTTTTAGCCATCAATACATTTTTGTAAATTGGGAATATAATGCACGAAAATAGCAACAATTAAACGTAAATTTAACAAGCAAAAGTAACATAAATGACACAAAATCAAATTGGTTAAGACAAGCTATATCCTGTTATCAAAACTATTAGCAAAGAAGAACTGACAAAGGCATTCCTGAAGTGCTCGAATGACCTCTAGGAAAGAGACAATTAGAACCTAAAGGGATTTGTGTGAAAATCACAATTTTCTATTTCTAACTTGTAAAACTCATCTCAACAACACGGCTTGCTTTTTTTTAAAGTTAAATTGTCAATCCATTACTGATTTAGAAGAATGCCTAGAGCTACCCATGCTTTAGACACAATATATGGAGAAACACAGCTCTACAGGTGCTCTATCGGGCAATCATCCATGCCTATGACTTTCTCATTGAATCAGTAAAGAATCTCAACCACATGCTACCATTCAGATCAAATTCCAGACTAAAGGATCAACCCACCTGGTAATCATACGCAGCACCATGACACAGTAGGACCAAAATTAATTTATCATGCCCTCTTGCTGTGTCCCTTTGTCTTCCCCAAACAAAATCCTGTTATCATCCCTTGTCTTGTATTTCAGTGACTGGGATCAAATTCCACTAAGTCACCAGAGCAAGGAACCCACTGTGATCTTTGACTTCTCTGTCTCCTTCACCCCCATAAGATGTAGTCATTCACCAACTCCTACTGAGTTCTACTCCTAATATTTATGAAAGCTGACCCTTTCTCATCTTTCCTACTACCACAAGCATTTCCAGCACCAGCACTATTCACAATAGCCAAGACATGGAAACAACCTATATGTCCATCAACACATGAATGGATAAAATATGGTACATATATACAGTAGAATACTACTCAGCCATAAAAAAGAATGAAATAATGCCATTTGCAGCAGCATGGATGGACCTAGAGATTATCACGCTAAGTGAAGTAAGTCAGACAAAAAGACGAATACTACGGAGGCTGGAGAAGATGGTGGAACAGAAAGACGTGGAGATCACCTTCCTCCCAACAGATACATCAGAAATACATCTACACGTGGAACTGCTCCTATAGAACACCTACTGAACAATGGCAAAAGACCTCAGACCTCCCAAAAGGCAACAAACTCCCACGTACCTGGGTAGGGCAAAGAAAAAAAGAAAAAAAACAGAGACAAAACAATAGGGACGGGACCTGCACCAGTGGGAGGGAGCCGTGAAGGAGGAAACGTTTCCACACACTAGAAGTCCCTTCGCGGGCGGAGACTGTGGGGGGGCGGAGGGGGAAGCATTGTAGCCACAGACGAGAGTGCAGCAACGCAGATGCGGAGGGCAAAGCGGAGTGATGCCCGCACAGAGGATCAGTGCCGACCAGCACTCACCAGCCCGAGAGGATTGTCTGCTCTCCCACAGGGGCAGGTGGGGGCTTGGGAGCTGAGGCTCGGGCTTCCGTCAGATCCCAGGGAGAGGACTGGGGTTGGCGGACTGAACACAGCCTGAAGGGGTTAGTGCACCATGGCTAGCCAGGAGGGAGTCCGGGGAAAAGTCTGGACCTGCCGAAGAGGCAAGAGACTTCTTCATCCCTCTTTGTTTCCCAGTGCGCGAGGAGAGGGGATTAAGAGCACCTCTACAAGGAGCTCCAGAGACGGCCGCGAGACAGCCGCGAGCCGCGGCTATTAGCGTGGACCCCAGAGACGGGCATGACATGCTAAGCCTGCTGCTGCAGCCACCAAAAAGCCTGTGTGCAAGCACAGCTCACTCTCCACCCCTCCACACCTCCCCTCCCGAGAGCCTGTGCAGTCCGCCACTGCCAAGGTCCCGTGATCCAGGGACAACTTTCCCAGGAGAACGCACGGCGCGCCTCAGGCTGGTGCAACGTCCCACTAGCCTCTGCTGCCGTAGGCTCACCCCGCACTCCGTGGCCTCCATCCTCTCCGCCTGAGTGAGCCACAGCCCCCGAATCAGCTGATCCTTTAACTCAGTCCAGTCTGAGCGAAGAACAGACGCCCTCAGGCGACCTACACACAAAGGCGGGGCCAAATACAAAACAACCCTTTGGAGGTGTGCAAACAAAGAACAGAAAGGGAAATCTCTCCCAGCAGCCTCAGGAGCAGCAGATTAAAGCTCCACAATGAACTTGATGTACCCTGCATCTGTAGAATACCTGAACAGACAAAGAATCATCCCATATTGAGGAGGTGGACTTTGGGAGCAAGATAGATTATTTTTTCCCCTTTTTCTCTTTTTGTGTGTATGTGTATGCTTCTGTGGGAGATTTTGTCTGTATAGCTTTGCTTTCACCATTTGTCCTAGGGTTCTGAACATCTGGGTATTTTTTGTTTTTTTTTTTCAACTTAAAAAATTTTTTTTCTTAATAATTATATTTTATTTTTTGTTTAATAACTTTATTTTATTTTATCTTACTATTTTATTTTATCCTCTTTCTTTCCTTCTATCCTTCTCTCTCTCTCTCTCACTCTCTCTCCCTCCCTCTCTCTCTTTTCTTTCTTTCTTTCTCTTCCTTCCTTCCTTCCTTCCTTCCGTCCTTCCTTCCTTCCTTTCTTTCTTTCTTTCTTTCTATTTTTCTCCCTTTTATTCTGAGCCATGTGGATGAAAGGCTCTTGGTGCTCCAGCCAGGCAACAGGGCTGTGCCACTGATGTGGGAGAGCCAACTTCAGGACACTGGTCCACAAGAGACCTCCCAGCTCCACGGTATATCAAACGGCAAAAATCTCCCAGAGATCTCCATCTTAACGCCAAGACCAAGCTCGACTCAACGACCAGCAAGCTACAGCGCTGGACACCCTATGCCAAACAACTAGCAAGACAGGAACACGACCCCACCCATTAACACAGAGGCTGCCTAAAATCATAATAACTCCACAGACACCTCAAAACACACCACCAGACGTGGACCTGCCCACAAGAAAGACAAGATCCAGCCTCATCCACCAGAACACAGGCACTAGTCCCCTCCACCAGGAAACCTACACAACCCACTGAACCAACCTTTGCCACTGGGGACAGACACCAAAAACAATGGGAATTACGAACCTGCAGCCTGTGAAAAGGACCCCAAACACAGTAAGATAAGCAAAGTGAGAAGACAGAAAAACACACAGCAGATGAAGGAGCAAGGTAAACACCCATCAGACCTAACAAAAGAAGAGGAAATAGGCAGTCTACCTGAAAAAGAATTCAAAATAATGATAGTCAAGATGATCCCAAATCTTCGAAATAGAATAGAGAAAATGCAAGAAACATTTAACAAGGACCTAGAAGAACTAAAGAGCAAACAAGCAACGATGAACAACACAATAAATGAAATTAAAAATACTCTAGAAGGGATCAATAGCAGAATAACTGAGGCAGAAGAACGGATAAGTGACCTGGAAGATAAAAGAGTGGAAATAATTACTGCAGAACAGAATAAAGAAAAAAGAATGAAAAGAACTGAGGACCGTCTCACAGACCTCTGGGACAACATTAAATGCAGCAACATTCGAATTATAGGGGTTCCAAAAGAAGAAGAGAAAAAGAAAGAGACTGAGAAAATATTTGAAGAGATTGTAGTTGACAACTTCCCTAATATGGAAAAGGAAATAGTTAATCAAGTTCAGGAAGCACAGAGAGTCCCATACAGGATAAATCTAAGGAGATACATGCCAAGACACATATTAATCAAACTACCAAAAATTAAATACAAAGAAAATATATTACAAGCAGCAAGGGAAAACCAACAAATAACACACAAGGGAATCCCCATAAGGTTAACAGCTGATCTTTCAGCAGAAACTCTGCAAGCCAGAAGGGACTGGCAAAACATACTTAAAGTGATGAAGGAGAAAAACCTACAACCGAGATTACTCTACCCAGCAAGGATCTCATTCAGATTTGACGGAGAACTTAAAACCTTTACAGACAAGCAAAAGCTGAGAGAGTTCAGCACCACCAAACCAGCTTTACAACAAATGCTAAAGGAACTTCTCTAGGCAAGAAACACAAGAGAAGGAAAAGACCTACAATAACGAACCCAAAACAATTTAAAAAATGGGAATAGGAACATACATATCGATAATTACCTTAAATGTAAATAGACTAAATTCTCCCAGCAAAAGACACAGAGTGGCTGAATGGATACAAAAACAAGACCCGTATATATGCTCTCTACAAGAGACCCACTTCAGACCTAGGGACACACACAGACTGAAAGGGAGGGGATGGAAAAAGATATTCCATGCAAATGGAAATCAGAAGAAAGCTGGAGTAGCAATTCTCACATCAGACAAAATAGACTTTAAAATAAAGACTATTACAAGAGACAAAGAAGGACACTACGTAATGATCAAGGGATCGATCCAAGAAGAAGATATAACAATTGTAAATGTTTATGCACCCGACATAGGAGCACCTCAATACATAAGGCAAATACTAACAGCCATAAAAGGGGAAATCGACAGTAACACATTCATAGTAGGGGACGTTAACACCCCACGTTCACCAATGGACAGATCATCCAAAATGAAAATAAATAAGGAAACACAGGCTTTAAATGATACATTAAAAAAGATGGACTTAATTGATATTTATAGGACATTCCATCGAAAAACAACAGAAAACACATTTTTCTCAAGTGAGAACTAGAACTAGAACAAAAAATTTCACAATTTGAATGGAAACACAAAACACCCTTACCTAGGGGTAAGATGGGAATAAAGACAGACCTACTAGAGCATGGACTTGAGGATATGGGGAGGGGGAAGGGTAAGCTGTGACAAACTGAGAGAGTGGCATGGACATATATCCACTACCAAATGTGAAACAGAGAGCTAGTGGGAAGCAGCCGCATAGCACAGGGAGATCAGCTCGGTGCTTTGTGACCACCTAGAGGGGTGGGATAGGGAGGGTGGGAGGGAGGGAGATGCAAGAGGGAGGAGATATGGGTATATATGTATATGTATAACTGATTCACTTTGTTATAAAGCAGAAACTAACAAACCTTGTAAAGCAATTATACTCCAATAAAGATGTTAAAAAATAAATAAATAAATGAAAAGCCTACATACTGTAGGATTCCGTCAATATTATATTCTGGAAAAGGCAAAACTCTAGGGAGAGTAAAAAGTTCAGAGTTGTTAGGGGCTCAAAGTGAGGTTTTGAGGGATGGACAGGTGGAGCACGGGAGAGTTTTAGGGCAGTGAAACTCTTCTGCATGATGCTCTGTTGGGGAGTCGATGATGTCATGCCTTTGTCAACCACTATAGAACTATAAAGCACAAAAAGTGAAATGTGTAATAAACGGTGGACAATAGTCAATAATAATGTATCACTATTAGTTGATCAATTATAACAAATGAACTTGCATCCATTGTACCAACACAAGATGTTAATAATAGGAGAATCGGGCTTCCCTGGTGGCGCAGTGGTTGAGAGTCCGCCTGCCGGTGCAGGGGACACGGGTTCGTGCCCCGGTCCGGGAAGATTCCACATGCCGCGGAGCGGCTGGGCCAGTGAGCCATGGCTGCTGGGCCTGCGAGTCCGGAGCCTGTGCTCCGCAACGGGAGAGGCCACAACAATGAGAGGCCCGCATACCGCAAAAATAAAAAAATAAAAAAAAATAATAGGAGAATCTAACTGGAAGAAAAGAGTGGCTGTATGGGAACTCTTTGCACTATCTGCTTAACTTTCTGTAGTCTGAATCTGTTCTTTAAAAAAGTCTATTAATTTAAAAACTAGAAAAAAATCTAGACAGGAACACATAGCCAGTACAGAGCTATATACAACAATACCAAATAAATAAGAGTCATGAATAACGAAAAGCAAAAGATAGCAATGCTAATAATTTGATCCTCTAATTAAAACGCTAAGGGAATAGGCACAGAAAATAGTCAAACATATAAGGAACTTCAGAAACCTGGTGGAAAAAAGATCACCACAGCGAAATCAAGAGACTGGCTGGAAACAAAATCAACAATTCCTTAGATCATGTTAATAGAAAATACACCAGGAGCTTCAAGATGGCGAAAGAGTAAGACACAGAGATCACCTTCTACCCACAAATACATCAGAAATACAACTACACGTGGAACAACTCCTACAGAACATTTACTGAACGCTGGCAGAAGACCTCAGACCTCCCAAAAGGAAAGAAAATCCCCACGTACCTGAGGAGGGCAAAAGAAGAAAGAAAAAACAGAGACCAAAGCATAGGGATGGGACCTGCAGCAGTGGGAGGGAGCTGTGAAGGAGGAAACCTTTCCACACACTAGGAAGCCCCTTCGCGGGCAGAGACCTTGGGTGGCGGAGGGAGAAGCTTCGGAACCATGGAGGAGAGCCCAGCAACAGGGGTGTGGAGGGGGCAAAGCTCAGAGATTTCCGCACAGAGGATCGGCGCTAACCAGCACTCACCAGCCCGAGAGGCTTGTCTGCTCAACTGCCGGGGCAGGTGGGGGCTGGGAGCTGAGGCTCGGGCTTCGGAGGTCGGATCCCAGGCAGAGGACTGGGGTTGGCGGGGTAAACACAGCCTGAAGGGGGGCTAGTGTGCCACAGCTAGCTGGGACGGAGTCTGGGAAAAAGTCTGGAGATGCCAAAGAAACAAGAGACATTTTCTTGCCTCTTTGTTTCCTGGTGCGCGAGGAGAGGGGATTCAGAGCGCCGCTTAAAGGAGCTTCAGAGACGGGGGCGAGCTGCTGCTATCAACACAGACCCCAGAGATGGGCACGAGACACTAAGGCCACTGCTGCAGCCACCAAGAAGCCTGTGTGCAAGCACAGGTCACTCTCCACACCTCCCCTCCCGGGAGCCTGTGCAGCATGCCACTGTGGACCCCGCCACTGCCAGGGTCCCGTGATCCAGGGACAACTTCTCCGGGAGAACGCACGGCGTGCCTCAGGCTGGTGCCACATCACGCCAGCTGCTTCCGCCGCAGGCTCGCCCCAAAATCCGTACCCCTCCCTCCCACCGGCTTGAGTGAGCCAGAGCACCCGAGTCAGCTGCTCCTTTAACGCAGTCCTGTCTGAGCGAGGAACAGACGGCCCGAGGCGACCTACATGCAAAAGCGGGTCCAAATCCAAAGCTGAACACCGGGAGCTGTGTGAACAAAGAAGAGAAAAGGAAATCTCTCCCAGAAGCCTCAGGAGCAGTGGATTAAATCTCCACAATCCACTTCACGTACCCTGCATCTGTGGAATACCTGAATAGACAACGAATCATCCCAAATTGAGGAGGTGGACTTTGGGAGCAACGATATATATATTTATTTTTCCCTTTCTCTCTTTTTTGTGAGTGTGTATGTGTATGCTTCCGTGTATGATTTTGTCTGTAGAGCTTTGCTTTTACCATTTGTCCCAGGGTTCTCTCCATTTTTTTTCTTTTTATTACTTAAAAAATTATTTTTTAATAAGCATTTCTTATTTTAATAACTTTCTTTTATTTGAATTTACTTTACTTTATCTTCTTTTTTCTTTCCTTGTTTTTTTCCTCCCTTTTATTCTGAGCTGTGAGGAGGACAGGCTCTTGGTTCTCCAGCCAGGCGTCAGGGCTGTGACACTGAGGTGACAGACCCAAGTTCAGGACACTGGTCCTCAAGAGACCTCCCAGCTCCACGGTATATCAAACGGCAAAAATCTCCCAGAGATCTCCATCTCAACGCCAAGACCCAGCTCCACTCAACGACCAGCAAGCTACTGTGCTGGACACCCCATGCCAAACAGCTAGCAAGACAGGAACACAACCCCATCCATTAGCACAGAGGCTGCCGAAAATCATAATAAGGCCACAGACACCCCAAAACACACCACCAGATGTGGACCTGCCCACCAGAAAGACAAGATCCAGCCTCATCCACCAGAACACAGGAAGTAGTCCCCTCCACCAGGAAGCCTACACAACCCACTGAACCAACCTTAGCCACTGGGGACAGACAACAAAAACAACGGAAACTACGAACCTGCAGCCTGCGAAAAGGAGACCCCAAACACAGTAAATTAAGCAAAATGAAAAAACAGAAAAACACACAGCAGATGAAGGAGCAAGGCAAAAACCCACCAGACCTAACAAGTGAAGAGGAAATAGGCAGTCTACCTGAAAAAGAATTCAGAATAATGATAGTAAAGATGATCCAAAATCTTGGAAACAGAATGGAGAAAATACAAGAAACGTTTGTCAAGGACCTGGAAGAACTAAAGAGCAAACACACAGTGATGAACAGCACAATAAATGAAATTGAAAATTCTCTAAAAGGGATCAATAGCAGAATAACTGGGGCAGGAGAATGGATAAGTGACCTGGAAGATAAAATAGTGGAAATAACTACTGCAGAGCCGAGTGAAGAAAAAAGAATGAAAAGAATTGAGGACAGTCTCAGAGACCTCTGGGACAACATTAAACGCACCAACATTCGGAATTCCCTAGTGACGCAGTGGTTAAGAATCCACCTGCCAACACAGGGGACACCGGTTCAAGCTCCGGTCCAGGAAGATCCCACATACCGCAGAGTAACTAAGCCCGAGTGCCACAACTACTGAGCGTGCACTCTAGAGCTTGTGCGCCACAACTACTGAGCCTGTGCGCCACAACTACGGAAGCCCACACGCCTAGAGCCCACTATCCACAACAAGAGAAGCTACCGCAATGAGAAGCACACACACTGCAATGAAGAGTAGCCCCCGCTCGCCGCAAGTAGAGAAAGCCTGTGCTCAGCAACAAAGACCCAATGCGGCCAAAAATAAATAATTAAATAAATAAATTTACAAATACAAAACAAGAAACAACAACAAAAAACACAGCAACATTCAAATTATAGGGGTCCCAGAAGAAGATGAGAAAAAGAAAGGGACTGAGAAAATATTTGAAGAGATTATGGTTGAAAACTTCCCTAATATGGGAAAGGAAATAGTTCTATCAAGTCCAGGAAGCACAGAGAGTCCCATACAGGATAAATCCAAGGAGGTACACGCCAAGACACGTATTAATCAAACTATCAAAAATTAAATACAAAGAAAACATATTAAAAGCAGCAAGGGAAAACCAACAAATAACACACAAGGGAATCCCCATAAGGTTAACAGCTGATCTCTCAGCAGAATCTCAGCAAGCCAGAAGGCAGTGGCAGGACATATTTAAAATGATGAAGGAGAAAAACCTACAACCAAGATTACTCTACCCAACAAGGGTCTCACTCAGTTTTGATGGAGAAATTAAAACCTTTACAGACAAGCAAAAGCTAAGAGAATTCAGCACCACCAAACCAGCTTTACAGCAAATGCTAAAGGAACTCCCCTAGGCAGGAAACACAAGAGAAGGAAAAGACCTACAATAATAAACCCAAAACAATTAAGAAAATGGGAACAGGAACATACATATCGATAATTACCTTAAATGTAAGGGGACTAAATGCTCCAACCAAAAGATATAGATCGGCTGAATGGATACAGAAACAAGACCCGTATATATGCTGTCTACAAGAGACCCACTTCGGACCCAGGGACACATACAGACTGAAAGGGAGGGGATGGAAAAAGATATTCCATGCAAATGGAAATCAAAAGAAAGCTGGAGTAGCAGGTCTCACTTCAGACACAATAGACTTTAAAACACAGACTATTACAAGAGACAAGGAAGGACACTACACAATGATCAAGGGATCAATCCAAGAAGAAGATATAACAATTGTAACTATTTATGCACCCAACATAGGAGCACCTCAATACATAAGGCAAATACTAACAGCCATAAAAGGGGAAAGCGACAGCAACGCAATCACAGTAGGGGACTTTCACACCCCACTGTCACCAATGGACAGAGCATCCAAAATGAAAATAAATAAGGAAACGCAAGCTTTAAATGATACATTAAACAAGATGGACTTAATTGATATTTATAGGATGTTCCATCCAAAAACAACAGAATACATATTCCTCTCAAGTGCTCATGGAACATTCTCCAGGATAGTTCATATCTTGGGTCACAAATCAAGCCTTGGTAAATTTAAGAAAACTGAAATCGTATCACGTATCTTTTCCGACCACAACACTATGAGACTAGATATCAATTACAGGAAAAAATCTGTAAGAAATGCAAACACATGGAGGCTAAACAATACACTACTTAGTAACCAAGAGATCACTGAAGAAATCAAAGAGGGAATCAAAAAATACCTAGACACAAATGACAATGAAACACGATGACCCAAACTCTATGGGATGCAGCAAAAGCAGTTCTAAGAGGGAAGTTTGCAGCAATACAATCCTACCTCAAGAAACAAGAGAAATCTCAACTAAACAACCTAACCTTACACCTAAAGCAATTAGAGAAAGAAAACAAAAAAAGCCCAAAGTTAGCAGAAGGAAAGATATCATAAAGATCAGATCAGAAATAAATGAAAAAGAAATGAAGGAAACGATAGCAAAGATCAATAAAACTAAAAGCTGGTTCTTGGAGAAGATAAACAAAATTGATAAACCATTAGCCAGACTTATCAACAAGAAAAGGGAGAAGCCTCAAATCAATAGAATTAGAAATGGAAAAGGGGAAGTAACAACTGACACGGCAGAAATACAAAGGATCATTAGAGATAACTACAAGCAACTCTATGCCAATAAAATGAACAACCTGGAAGAAATGGACAAATTCTTCGAAATGCACAAACTTGTGAGACTGAACCAGGAAGAAATAGAAAATATGAACAGACCAATCACAAGCACTGAAATTGAAACTGTGATTAAAAATCTTCCAACAAACAAAAGCCCAGGAACAGATGCCTGCACAGGCGAATTCTATCAAACATTTAGAGAAGAGCTAACACCTATCCTTCTCAAACTCTTCCAAAATATAGCAGAGGGAGGAACACTCCCAAACTCATTCTATGAGGTCACCATCACTCTGATACCAAAACCAGACAAAGACGTCACAAAGAAAGAAAACTGCAGGCCAATATCACTGATGAACATAGCCGCAAAACTCCTCAACAAAATACTAGCAAACAGAGTCCAACAGCACATTAAAAGGATCATACACTATGATCAAGAGGAGTTTATCCCAGGAATGCAAGGATTCTTCAATATATGCAAATCAATCAACGTGATACACCATATTAACAAATGGAAGGAGAAAACCCAGATGATCATCTCAGTAGATGCAGAGAAAGCTTTCAACAAAATTCAACACCCATTTATGATAAAAACCCTGCAGAAAGCAGGCATAGAGGGAACTTTCCTCAACCTATTAAAGGCCATATATGACAAACCCACAGCCACCATCATCCTCAAGGGTGAAAAACTGAAACCATTTCCACTAAGATCGGAAACAAGACAAGGTTGCCCACTCGCACAACTATTATTCAACATAGTTTTGGAAGTTTTAGCCACAGCAATCAGAGAAGAAAAAGAAATAAAAGGAATCCAAATTGGAAAAGAAGAAGTAAAGCTGTCACTGCTTGCAGATGACATGATACTATACATAGAGAATCCTAAAGATGCTACCAGAAAACTACTAGAGCTACTCAATGAATCTGGTAAAGTAGCAGGATACAAAATTAATGCACAGAAATCTCTTGCATTCCTATACATTATGATGAAAGATCTGAAAGTGAAGCTAAGAAAACACTCCCATTCACCACTGCAACAAAAAGAATAAAATATTTAGGAATAAACCTACCTAAGGAGACAAAAGACCTGTATGCAGAAAACTATAAGACACTGATGAAAGAAATTAAAGATGATACAAATAGATGGAGAGATATACCATGTTCTTGGATCGGAAGAATCAACATTGTGAAAATGACTCTACTACCCAAAGCAATATACAGATTCAATGCAATTCCTATCAAACCACCACTGGCATTTTTCACAAAACTAGAACAAAAAATTTCACAATATGTATGGAAACACAAAAGCCCATGAATAGCCAAAGCAATCTCGAGAAAGAAAAACGGAGCTGGAGGAATCAGGCTCCCTGACTTTAGACTACACTACAAAGCTACAGTGATCAAGACAGTATGGTACCGGCACAGAAACACAAATATACATCAATGAAACAGGATAGAAAGTCCAGAGATAAACCCACGCACATATGGTCACCTTATCTTTCATAAAGGAGGCAAGACTATACAGTGGAGAAAAGACAGCCTCTTCAATAAGTGGTGCTGGGAAAACTGGACAGCTACATGTAAAAGAATGAAATTAGAACGCTCCCTAACACCATACACAAAAATAAACTCAAAATGCATTGAAGACCTAAATGTAAGGCCAGACACCATCAACCTCTTAGAGGAAAACGTAGGCAGAACACTCTATGACATAAATCACAGCAAGGTCCTTTTTCACCCACCTCCTAGAGGAATGAAAATAAAAACAAAAATAAACAAATGGGACCTAATGAACCTTAAAAGCTTTTGCACAGCAAAGGAAACCATAAACAAGACGAAAAGACAACCCTCAGAACGGGAGAAAATATTTGCAAATGAAGCAACTGACAAAGGATTAATGTCCAAAACATACAAGCAACTCATGCAGCTCAATATGAAAAAAATAAACAACCCAATCCAAACATAGGCAGAAGACCTAAATAGACATTTCTCCAAAGAAGACATACAGATTGCCAACAGACACTTGAAAGAATGCTCAACATCATTAATCATTAGAGAAATGCAAATCAAAACTACAATGAGATATCATCTCACACTGGGCAGAATGGCCATCATCAAAAAATCTACGAACAGTAAATGCTGGAGAGGGTGTGGAGAAAAGGGAACCCTCTTGCACTGTTGGTGGGAATGTAAATTGATACAGCCACTATGGAGAACAGTATGGACGTTCATGAAAAAACTAAAAATAGAACTACCATACGACCCAGCAATCCCACTACTGGGCATATACCCTGAGAAAACCGTAATTCAAAAAGAGTCATGTACCAAAATGTTCATTGCAGCTCTATTTACAATAGCCAGGACATGAAAGCAACCTAAGTGTCCATCAACAGATGAATGGACAAAGAAGATGTGGCACATATATACAATGGAATATTACTCAGCCATAAAAAGGAACGAAACTGAGGTATTTGTAGCGAGGTGGATGGACCTAGAGACTGTCATACAGAGTGAAGTAAGTCTGAAAGAGAAAAGCAAATACCATATGCTAACACATATACATGGAATCTAAGGAAAAAAAAAAAAAAAAACATGGTCACGAAGAACCTAGGGGCAACACGGGAATAAAAATGCAGACCTACTAGAGAATGGACTTGAGGACACGGGGTGGGGCAAGGGTAAGCTGGGACGAAGTGAGAGAGAGGCATGGACATATATACACTACCAAACGTAAAATAGATAGGTAGTGGGAAGCAGCTGCATAGCACAGGGAGATCAGCTCGGTGCTTTGTGACCACCTAGAGTGGTAGGATAGGGAGGGTGGGAGGGAGGGAGATGCAAGAGGGAGGAGATATGGGGATATATGTATATGTATAACTGATTCACTTTGTTATAAAGCAGAAACTAACACACCATTGTAAAGCAATTATACTCCAATAAAGATGTTAAAAAAAAATCAAAAAGAGACAAGAAAATACACCATAGACAAAAACAACGATATAAAAACATATCTAGAAAGAAGCCATACAAATATGTATATAATCTACATGGATGCCACAATAAGAATTTCCTGATTGACTTAGGAAAAAGAAGTCTCAACCAGAATAGTATGTTATGTGTATTCGTGAGGCACAGATATTGTAAGAATATCGATTTTCCTTAATTCATTTACAGATTTAGTACCTTATCCATACCAGCTGATGACAATCAAACATGGGCTACTGTTTCCTGTACCCAAAGTCAACCATGGAAAAATTACAGAAGGAACAAAGAAAAAACATTAACAAAAGCAAAAACACAAAACTAAATAATCCCTGAGGGACAGTAAGTCTCCACTGAACTGGAACCTGAGTGTGGGCAGGTAGGGGGATGCCCTGAATTGGAGACAGGTCTGTAGCCTGCAAGAGAGGCAGATGACAGAATTGATTAGAGAAAAGCCTTTAACGTTGAGCCCTTGATTCTTCCAGTGTGCTCTGGGACCATGAATCTCTACTACTTCACTGAAGGAATCTGAGGTAGCATTTCAGAGCCCGCATGCCAGGAGCATGGAACACCAAAGATTGCGCTGGATGTGGCAGTATGGTCCACAGGCTGTGAAATAACCATCTGAAACTTTGTTAGTGGATGACAACTGGCCTTTTTAAATGATCATCTTAATAGACTATCACACACAGACTAAAAGAGAAAAGCAAGTAACACAGTAGTTGTACAAAAGGACAGAAATTCATTTCTGAACTTTTGGGCAATGTCCCTGATGTCAACAAAGAGAGACCACAGTGGGAACTGTCAGGCTAAGGCACCCCTTCACTAACTCCTCTGGGATTCTGTGGGGCATGGCTGGGGACAGGGATGGATTCATACCAGAGAAGGAAGGAATCGCAGGCCCCGCCAGCAGTCGATGTGAGGACCTTGAGTGAGACCTGACGGGCTCCAAACCACAGAAGAGAGTCTCGCATCCTTTCCCCTCAGCTCATCTTACCTGCAGCAGCCATCTCTGGGAGGCTCCAGGCAGAAGAGTCCAGATGAGATGTGCCTGCACTTCACACCAGCAGTCTCAGGGAGTTGATGTCTTTGATGTGAGGCCTTGGCCTCAGGTCAGCAGACGGCAGGTAGCCCAGCACCTACAGGGAGTCAAGAGAAGACACTGAGAGAGGATTGAGAGCAGCATCCGCCATAGAAGAGGGGGCCCCAAAGCGCCCTCACTGTCAGTCTCGGGGGACCCAGGCATGGCTGTGAGGCTCAGGGCCCCAGATACTTCCGGCTGAGGGCGCCGACAGAAATGAGAGCCAAGGTGTGACCCCTGCTGACTCAGCTCAGCAGAGGGAAATGTCCCAGGACCCGCCAAGAGTCTATGGAAGGCCCTCGTGCCAGGCCTGCGGGAAGCTACCCCGGAAGCACCCCCCACCGCCCCCACCCTCCGCCCCGGCCCTGCCGTCCCCAGATGCGCATGACCGGAAGTCACGTCCTCCGAGCCGCGCTGTGGGGGCGAGGCCATTTTCGAGAGCTGACGTCCGGCGAGGGTGAGCCGTGGGAGGAGTGCCACGTCTCGTCAGGTGTCAAGGTGTGAGGTGACCCCAGTTAGAAGTGCGGGGACACGTCCCTGACACCCCCAATCCCCATCCCCTCCGAAAAGAGGTGGCCACACAGGCCCCGCCCACCGCGCCCCTGCTCTCGGCCCCAGAGGCTCGGGCCTGGCTGTTAGGCCCAAAGTCCATCCGCTTCCCCCGCGGGGTCTCGGGCAAGGAAGGCCTCGCTCTGAGGCTGCTGGACCCTGGCTCAGCTCAGTAGAGGGAGCGCCCCAGGCCCTGTGGAGTGAAGGACGGGACCCTCGTGGGGACCGAGGGGCTCCACACCCCAGAATGGCGGCCACGCGGACCCCGCCCCTGACGTCGGCCTGGGAGCCTCCGGGCAGGTCTAAAGACTGAGGGGCTCCCTCAGTGCGAACGCGGACAGACGGACAGACGCGGGAGGCCCAGGGAGGAGGGGGCCTTGTCCTGAGGGGCTGGCCGCAGGTCAGCAGAGGGAGGATTTCCAGGGCACGGGAGGAGTCAGGGCGAGGAGCGTCCTCCCCGTCGCAAGGGCACCTCAGAACCCCTCCCCTGTTGTCAGCCGCTTCCTTCTGGCCACACACGGAGGAGGGAGGGCTGCTGTCAGAGAGGGGAGGTGCAGGCCCGCAGCAGGCGCGTCCCTAAGCACTCCCAAGAGTCAGCCCAAGCCCCTGAGTGAGGGCCAGTGGGGCCGCCAGCCACAGGGCCTCGACTGTCTGCCGCACGCTGCAGGCCTGGCAAAACTCTGCCACGTGCGGCCGCGTGGTCACCCTCACCGCCTCCCAATGAGACGCAAGGAGGTGCCGGCACTGGTGCGAGCAGATGGCCCTCGGGGCAAGACAGGAGCTCCAGGCTGCACCGGCCGTCCAGGGAGGACCCCGAGTGAGGACTAAGGGAGTCACCCACCCCGAAGAGAAGGGACAAGAGAGAATATGGCCCGTCCCCTCCTGTCAACCCTTAGACTCCCAAGAAAGGACTGTCAGGCTGAGACTGCCCGTAATTTCCTCTGCCAGGTTCAGGCTGAGACTGCCCGTAATTTCCTCTGCCAGGTCCGAGGGAGGTGAGAGCTTTGTTCTGAAGGGGCAGCCACCAGGCAGAAGGGAGGGTCCCAGGACCCTTCGGTGGTGGGCTGAACGCTCCCGCCTTTCCTCCTCCTGGGTGTCGTGGAAGATGGTGGTGTCAACTTCAGAGCAGCAGAGGGGAGGGGGTGGGGGGTGTCTTGCCAACAACTGTCATCCTGACTCTGAATGGGAACCGTGGAGGCCTACCTCCCCTGCCAGCCCCCACTGTCACCCCAGTACCGCCCAGGCAGGGCTGGCTGGCTGTGCCGCAAGGCTCACTCTACCGTCCTCCACAGGGGTCTCAGGGGACAGGCTGAGCAGGAGAACAGGAGCCCTGTGGGTCCTCGAGCAGTGCCCTCAAGGACCCTGCAGAGGCGGCCTTGGTTAAAGCCAGGGAGGAATGTCCCTGCTGAAGGTGCTCACAGCATCTCCTTGTCCCCCCACCAGGTGCCCTCGTTGCCTGCCTTCCTGCGCACACTCCCGCCTGCTGGCCCTGACCTGTGTCATCATGCCTCGGGGCCGGAGGAACAAGCGCCATGGCCGCAAGAAACGCCACCAGGCCCGGGGGGAGACTCAGAGTCTCAAGGGTGCCCAGGCCACTGAGGAGGCGGCGGCGGTGGCGGCAGCGGCAGAAGAGATACAAGAGTCGCCGTCTTCCCCCGCTTCTGTTTCTCGGGATACTTCCCCGAGCTCCCCTGCTGCTGGCACTCACCAGGAGCCTCAGGGAGCCCCAGCCACTACCTCTCGTGATGAAGGGGTTTCATGCCCGGGATCTGAAGAGGGTGCCCAGAGCCAAGATGAGAAAAGTGCAGGTACCTCCCAGGCAGCACCTTCCATTCACAGCAGTTGCAGAGATCCTCTGATCAGGAAGGTCAGAATGTTGGTGCACTTCCTGCTGGAGAAGTACCACACGAAGGAGCCCATCCCGCAGGCAGCACTGCTGAAGGCTGTCAACAGGAAGTACCAGAAGCACTTCCCTGAGATCCTCAGCAGAGCCTCTCAGATCATGGAGGTGGTCTTTGGCCTCGAACTGAAGGATGTCGACCCCAGCAATCACTCCTACGCCCTCATCAGCAAGATGGCCCTCCCCAGCGAGGGAAGTCCGAGTGATGAGTCGGGGCCGCCCACGTCCGGTCTCCTGATGGTTCTCCTGAGCACGATCTTCAAGAAGGGCAACCGTGCCACTGAGGAGGAGATCTGGGAATTCCTCAGTGAGTTGGGCTTGTATGCTGGGAGGAGGCACTGGATCTTCGGGGAGCCCAGGAGGCTCATCAGCAAAGATTTCGTGCAGCAGAAGTACCTGACGTACCGCCAGGTGCCCAACAGCGATCCTCCGCGCTATGAGTTCCTGTGGGGCCCGAGAGCCCACGCTGAAACCAGCAAGATGAAAGTGCTGGAGTTTATGGCCAAGTCCACTGGTACCGTCCCCAGTGCCTTCCCAGATCTCTATGAGGAGGCTCTGAAAGATGAGGAAGAGAGAGCAGCAGTGAGAGCCGCAACCAGGGCTGCAGCTATTGCTGAGGGCAGAGCCCCTTCCAGGGCCAAAGCCCGCAGCTCCTCCCACATGTAGGGAGGGAGGCCGCGGGCAGTTTGCTCTCTTTGTTTTGGAAGTGCAGAGTAGTAGGGGTGGAGGGAACAAAGTATAGATCTTATTTACCTTCCTGTTTTAAACTAGTAACTTCTATATATTATTGATTGATTGATTTAGGTTTTTTCAAATGTTTTTTTCTTCTAATAGTGTGTTTTCTTAAGAATAGGAATTCGTGAATGACATTCCTTGCATATTTATTGCTGTTTAAAGAGTTCTAAAGTTACAGTTTTGGTATATGTAAAAGAAATTCACGAACCATCTATATTTTCTGTATGATCCAGAAGTAGAAAACATGGCACTGCAATAGAGATTTTCATGGAAATGTGAAAGGCGACCACAGAAAATATTTAGAAACAAAAAATGGAGAAAACAGAGAGTAAAAGCCATTTAACTCGTGGTTTGCCTTACTTCGTTTAAACTTTCTTTTGGTAGAAATAAAAGATACTTTGACTGATTTAGCTCATTTGTGAGTATTTGTTTGTTTTGCCCTAGTGCACTGCATATTCTCTGCTACCTACTGGATTAAAAATAAACTCTGATGGGAGGGTGGTATTTTGGGGGTTCATAATAATCATATCATAACTGCCATTCATCAAAAACCCAATATTGCTTAATGAGTATGCCACTGCTTTACATGTAGTACATAACATTCCAACATTCACGCAGGATAGGATTTAGCAGACTCCCTTTATAGGTGAATAACTTGCAGATTTCTCAAGTTCACAAGGCTGATTTAAGTGACCTTGCTGGCTCTAGTCCCCTGGTCTGGAATAGTCTAGAGACTACACTCTTCCACTCCTCCCAACCTAAGGCAGACCTTACGTCTTTTAATTCATTTTTCGTCTCACCATTCCAAAATGTATCTCATGGGATAAAAGGGGCCCTGTTCCCAAAGCACTGTTCTGGAATACTGTAATAGTAACGCTGAATAAGTGAATGGTATGAATAAAAAAAATTTTTTCGGTGACAATGGGGTCTTCTACATATGCAATGTCAGATACCCTGAAAAGATCAGCATCTCCTCATTTACTCTTCAAGTTTCTCAGGGACATAAAAGCCTTGGTTTAAGAGCTGTGTCCTCAGGTCAGTGGAGGGAGGAGTCCCAGCCTCTGATAGTTACTCAAGGTGAGGACCTTAGAACAGAAGGGGGCCCCACAAAGTCTACCCTGCTTTCTCCCTTGTGTGGCCATGCGCAGAGCTGCCTGTCTGAAGGTACCCCTTCTTTTCCTCCGGGGCAAGGGTGGAGAGGTTGTCAGGGAGGTGAGTTCCTTGGTCTTGTGGCAGCATCTCCAATTCTGCCCAAGTAGGAGATCCTAACAGGCCTTAATTTGCTTCAGAGTGAGGACACTGGGTGCTGATGAGTGGATTCCCCATAACAAAGGGGACCACACAGAGGCCCCCGGCAGGGGTAGCCAGGGAATAGGTCTCTTATCTCCCCTTCTGGTGTCTCAGGAAGGTGAAAGCCTTGGCCTGAGGCTGGCAGACAGACAGTAGGGAGGGTGGAGTCCCATATGCTACCTGAAGTCAAGGTAAGAAAACACAGTTAGGACTGAGGGTCCACTGACTCCAGAAGAGTGGGGCCTTGTAAAGTCCTGCTCCTCAGAAGACCCCAACAGCTTTGGACAGATCTGGTTCATCCTGACTTCCAATTCAGAATTCCCAAGAAGGTAATGCCTTTGTGCTGAGGAGCACAGCTTCAGGGGAGTGGAGGCTGGAGTCCTGGGTCTGGTCAGGCATCACGATGAGGACCCTGAATGAGGAGCAAGAGGACCACTCACTCCAGAACAGAGGAGAATGCAGAGTTCCGCCCCTGAGGTCAGCCCCAGGAGGCCCAGGACAAAGCTTTCTGGCTGACCTGCCCCCTCTTTCCACTGGGGGTGGTCTCGGGGAGGCGAGGGCCTTGGTCTTTGGGGAACAGCCTCACTCAGTAGAGACTGGAAATCTAGTGACTCTAAATGAGGATAAAGGGACTCCACCTAGAGCAGAGCCCTGCCACTGGATACCTCCCCTTGGCAAATCCAGGAATGTTGGCATGATGCGCCCCACGCCTTTCCTTTTAGAGCGTCTCAGGTAGATGAGGCACTTGGTCCCAGGGGCCAGCCTCAGGGGAGCACAGGGAGGAATTCCAGGTCATGCCAAGAGTCGAGCAGAGGACCATGAGGGCTGAGGGAACCACCCAAGTCATAAAAGTGGGGACGCCACAGAATCCCTCCCTTACTGTCGGCCATGAGTGACCACAGGCAGTCATGCCCACGTGAGGCAACCCTCACATCCTCCTAGGCGGTCTCAGGGAATTAAAGGCTGTAGTATGAGAGCACAGGCCTCTCTAGGTCACGGGAAGAGCCAGCATAAGGACTCTGAGTGAGGACCAAGGGGAACGCCCAACCGAAAAGAGAGAGGAACAAACACATAGCCCCACCACCCTTCCGGCCCGGGGAAGCCCCAGGCAGGGGTAGTTCGATGTGTCACCCACTTGCCTCCGGCTCTGGAGGACTCAGGTCGGTAGAGGGAAGAGTCCCAGATCCTGACAGAGTGAGGACTACTGAGGTCACAAACCCCAGAAGAGCGGAGCCCGGGGAATCTTGCCCTCTGTGTTAGTCCTCAGAAGCCCCTCAGAAATAGCTGTGGCTACACGTGGCCTACTCTGACTTCTACTTCTGGGGACTCAGGGTGGTGAGGACTTTGCTCCAAGGCTGGCTGACTCAGCACAGGGGAAATTTCCAGGTTGTGCTAGGAGTTGGGGTGAGGACCTAAGGCTGGAGTGGAGCATGAAAACCATAACAATGGGGGCAGCACATCATCTCTCCCCTGCTGTCAGTCCTGGGAGATGCCTGGAGAGATGTCAGGCCGAGCAGAGGCAACCCTTAACTCCTCCCAGGGTGACAGAGAAGTGGGGACAGTAATAGGTGAAGAGAGGGAGAAATATAGGTCTTCCCAGGAGTCAAACTGAGGAAGGGCCTGAGTGAGGACCGGCGCGGCCAAGCATAATAAGGCCTGGATCTGCCGGCCCCAGCGTCCTGCCTTCAGAGACCACAGGTAGACGTGGGACATTAAGCTACCCTCACTTTCTTCTGTTGGCTCTCAGAGAGCGGTGGGCCTTTCTATGAGCACATGTCCTCAGGTAAAGAGACAGGAGCCACAGGCCTTCCCAGGAGTCAAACTGAGAACACTGAGTGACGACTAAGGGGAACATGCCCCACCTGCTGAGCTGTGGGGACGACAAAGAGTCTAGCCTTGCCCCTGCTTTCAGCACTTGAAGGCTCAGGACAGGGCACATATATACAATGGAATATTACTCAGCCATAAAAAGAAACGAAATTGAGCCATTTGTAATTAGGTGGATGGACCTAGAGTCTGTCATACAGAGTGAAGTAAGTCAGAAAGAGAAAAACAAATACCGTATGCTAACATATATATATGGAATCTAAGAAAAAAAAATGTCATGAAGAACCTAGGGGTAAGACAGGAATAAAGACACAGACCTACTAGAGAATGGACTTGAGGATATGGGGTGGGAGAAAGGTAAGCTGTGACAAAGCGAGAGAGAGGCATGGACATATATACACTACCAAACGTAAGGTAGATAGCTAGTGTGAAGCAGCCGCATAGCACAGGGAGATCAGCTCAGTGCTTTGTGACCGCCTGGAGGGGTGGGATAGGGAGGGTGGAAGGGAAGGTGACGCAAGAGGGAAGAGATATGGGAACATATGTATATGTATAACTGATTCACTTTGTTATACAGCAGAAACTAACACACCATTGTAAGGCAATCATACTCCAATAAAGATGTAAAAAAAAAAAAAGGGTCATGTACCAAAATGTTCATTGCAGCTCTATTTACAATAGCCAGGACATGGAAGCAACCTAAGTGTCCATCAACAGATGAATGGATAAAGAAGATGTGGCACATATATATAATGGAATATTACTCAGCCATAAAAAGAAACAAAATTGAGTTATTTGTAGTGAGGTGGATGCACCTAGAGTCTGTCATACAGAGTGAAGTAAATCAGAAAGAGAAAAACAAATACCGTATGCTAACACATATATATGGAATCTAAGAAAGAAAAAAAAAGGTCATGAAGGTCCTAGGGGTGAGACAGGAATAAAGACACAGACCTAGTAGAGAATGGACTTCAAGATATGGGGAGGGGGAAGGGTAAGCTGTGACAAAGTGAGAGAATGGCATGGACATATATACACTACCAAACGTAAAATAGATAGCTAGTGGGAAGCAGCCGCATAGCACAGGGAGATTAGCTCAGTGCTTTGTGGCCACCTAGAGGGGTGGGATAGGGATGGTGGGAAGGAGGGAGACGCAAGAGGGAAAAGATATGGGAACATGTGTATATGTATAACTGATTCCCTTTGTTATAAAGCAGAAACTAACACACCATTGTAAAGCAATTATACTCTAATAAAGATGTTAAAAAAAAGGACAAATACTACATAATATTGCTTATATGTGGAATCTAAAAAAATAAAAAGAATGATATAAATGAACTTATATACAAAACAGAAATAGACCCACAGACACAGAAAACAAACTTGTGGTTACCAAGGGGGAAAAGGGAGGAAAAGGGGGGATAAATTAGGAGAATGGGATTAAGATATACACACTACTATATGTAATACAGATAACCAACAAGCACCTATTATATAGCACAGGGAGCTATACTCAATATTTTGTAATAACCTATAAGGGAAAAGAATCTGAAAAAGAAAGAAAAAAATATATATATATAAAACTGAATCACTTTGCTGTACACCTGAAACTAACATAACATTGTAAATCAACTATACTTCAATTGAAAAAAAAATCCACGAACAGTTTCCACACCATACCAGAGTGATTTCTCTAGAATGCAAAACTGATCATATCAACCTTGTGTTTAAAATCCTTCAGGACTTCTGTACTGACCTTGTGCTAAAATCCATAAAGTCCAGATGCCTTGGTTTAGCTTATGAAGTCAACCATGGTCTAATTTCTGACTGGGCTTATTGTCCACCCCTCTTACCCACAGCCATACTGTTTTTATTCCTCAGAACGTACAATGCTCTATCAAACCACAGGCACTTCCACACTGAATTCCCTTTATCTGGAAAAAATGTTATTGCCCCACCCCCCCAATAAAACTCACCTATCACCTCCGTCACACAAATTGTACTATCTTTCTCTCTAACCTATGCCCCACCTTGCCTGCCAAACCCTCTTCATTGCTGAGGGCTCAGTTTAAATCCACCTTTTTCCTAGAAACCTTCTCCAAGACACAGGAAAGTTAGGTTCGTCTCTATGTCTGCTCATCCTTAGTTCTTTGGGCTTACCCTGTTATAACATTTGTCATCCTTCTCTGTAATTATATATATTTAGTTACTTACATACTCCAGGACACAAAATCCTTGAAGAGACAGACTATATCAAGTTTACTTTTATACCCCCAGAACCTATTATAGTAGCTGGACCATAATAGTTGTTGAATAAATTCATTCAACCAATATTTGTTGAGCCATCTACTATGTAGCTGACACACTATTAAGTTCTGAGTTTACAAGTGATACTTGGTATCTAAATGCATAGACTTATAAGTTGGGGAAGATGGGTTAAATGAATGAGACATATACATGAAGGCATGAGGGAGTGAATAAGTGAATGGGTGAGTGAATGAAGCCCACAAACCAAGATTAGTACTAGCTTGTCCATAAACTAGGACATGTGCGGCTCTTCTGTTTTGGAGTTGCTCCTCTTTATCAGTAGACAAAATTATATAGGAGGCAGCCTGGAGTTAAGAAAGAAAAGAAGAAAATTGTCTTTTCCCAAATCTAAGTTTGGGTGAGAGTCACAAATACCCCCATACATTCTTCTGGGAATTACTAAAAAACATACAGGATTTCTCCTCTTGACATCCAGCAAGAAAGACAGGGCAGGTTACTGGGAAAAGAAAAGGTAGAGAGGAGGAGTAACTGGGAATCAAGCCGCAGAAGGAACTCCCCAGAGGGTAGGCTTGGGTGGCTGGCTGCAGTGGAGGATTTAGAGTGTCAGAGGGCAACAAGGGGGACCTGGGCTCCTGGGCCCCAGCAGAGAACAACAAGGAAGAAATAAGCTTTACCTACATCAGATGGTTTTATATGGCCGAAATCAGGTGATCTTGGAAGAAAGTATGTATGCATGTGAACCTTTGTACCCACATTTCTAAACTGGGGATATTACTGGTTGTGAAGAATAAACAAGATCACATTTAAAAAGCATTTTGTGACAGAAGTCTTAAATATATTACTCACTATTTAGATTTCTATTTTATCCTTTCCTTTGAGTGACTAATTGCTGCTTCTATTTGACTTCTTCCTTCTTTTAACTCCCTACCCTACAGCTCACCCTATCTGTGGTTGTTGTAATCTATGAGGACAGAGCAAAAGCCTCTATTGGTCTTAGTGGGCAAGATCCACAGTGCCATATTTGGAAACCTAGGGAATGATTCCAAAGACTGAAATAAGGACTTGTTTAAGCAATAAAGATGTAGGGTGTGAAGGTGCAATTTATGCTATGATAATCTACCCAAATATGTAACTTAACATGAAGCAAACTGGAGAATCTCATCAACACCTGGTCTCGCCTACAGTTGTATGATTCCTAGTAAATATCTCTCCAGAATAACTTTATAGCAAGAGTCTACTAAGCATTAGAGGTAGAGACCATAATTTTCACCAATAGCTATTCTTTCTTTCTTTAATTTCTTTCTTTCTTTATTTTTTGGCTGCGCCACACAGCATATGGGATCTTAGTTCCCCGACCAGGGATCGAACCTGCACCCCTTGCATTGGAAGCACAGAGTCTTAACCACTGGGTCACCAGGGAAGTCCCCCAACATCTATATTTAATCCTTCCTTTTATGTACCAGAATATGTCTGTACCTACCAATTTTAGAGACTACATTTCTCAACTTCCCTTGAAGCTAGGTGCAGTCATATGACTAAATTTTGCCCAATGGAATGTGAAATGGAAATGATGCATTTTTCAGATGACATCCTTAAAAGGTATTTACCTGTCTTCTACTCTTTAACCTGCTCTTCCCTGTTCTGAGAAACTGATCCAGAAATGAAAGTCCAGTACTGAGGATGGAAGAGACACCCACTATTTCTAAACCACTTCTCCACAATAGATAGAAATAATATTTCTATCTTATTTGGGCCACTGTATTTTTTAATCTTTTACAGCAGCACTACCTATACCTTAACTACTACACTATTCATATAAATCAACCAAAAAAAACCCCTAGCAGTGAACAAGAGTGGAAAAGTTACCTTGTATGTCTGAAGGAATACATCTGTCCATGCCCGTTTACTCCAGGTTTCAAACTTTGTAATATCTGTGACAATAGAATGCTTTTCCTTAGGTATATTGGAAAACTTGGGCAAGGTATTAGTGGAAGACTATAAGAAATAAAATATCACAACATTAATTACAACGCAAGGCAAATGTAAGTACAAAGTTTTAACTACTTAGTTAGCATACAATTTTTTCTTTTAATAAAACCTTTACATGTCTTTTTTTCCCACTCATCCAGATCTCTAATTCCCCATGTGCCAGTAATAGAAACTATCAACACAGGTAACTTTCTGGAACTCACAGCCCCTATTTCATGTTGTAGATTTATTCAAACAATGTAGCTACTAGCTCACTCTGTGGCAGAAGTGGTAGAATGAGATGCAAAATTATTCTGAATTCTGAACCCCCAAAGGAGCCACACCCTTTGGATGAAGCCACAGGAACTCAGCAGAGTGCCAAAGAACAGGCCCTTGGCTCTTCTACTAATGTCATGTGGTGACTATAGTAACAGTGCCACAACTAAAGGAGCGTTGCCTCAAAGCCTACAGGCTTCTCAAGATAATTCCTCTTCTCAATAGGTTTTCATAAAATGAATTCTATAATTTGAAAAATAATGAATATCTTGTTTAATTTCTCCCTATTCTCCTCTAAAACTAAAGAAAGGAAGTGGCAAGTGGCAGGGAAAATAAACCAGTATTTTCTTTGAAAGATATACAGTCTAAGGATGTATTTTAAGAAAAAATTTAAATTAGCACAGACCATTCTTTATTTCTAAATCCCTTAAAAGAAGCAATTACCTGTATATTTAAGAAAGCCACGTAATCATTTCTGTATGGGAACTCCACAGAGATTTTTAGACAAATACAAATATATACTGTCCAGAGAGGCATAATCCTTAGGATATTTCATAAATAAAAAATCAAAGATTCTAAAATAAAATCTAACAAAGACCAAAACCGAGTAAATTCAATAACAGTGCAGATTTTTCCAAGAAATTAAATTTGCTTACTGTAATTTCAATCCACTTCTTACAATCTTCTGGTTCAAGCAGAAATTCTGGCAGTACATGAGAAATACATGCTCCTTGAGCACTAAACTAAAAAAAGAAAAAAAACATTATTATAGCATAATACGATCAATCTATTACTTGCATTTGAACTTCGATGAAATTATTTCAATGTCATATAGTTTATATATGTATTGAATTTTAATTTTCAAATTTAAAATTTATATAATTAATTTAAAACTTTCCTTAACAATGAAATGTGCATATGATGTTTCCTTTGGAGGATTAATAGTGAGAAAGAACTTACTAAGTGCCTATAGCCATACACATCTACCTTTACATGTTAATGGGACACAGACAGTTATATGACTTGGACCCTATTGTCAAGACCATTTTATTGTTGTTATAATATTATAAAACTGAAAAATACCTGCAAAAAGTATGAACACAATAGAACATCTATTAGATAGATCATTAATCACCCTATGTTCATTGAATGCCTATCACCACATATGCCTGAATATAGAAAACTCCAATGTAACATAATCCATCGCCTATTTTTCCAGAGAATATCTTTGATTATATAAATTTATAGTATCTGAAGCAGCAAATATCTATTTATATTATTATATACATGTAATAGCATATACATGTATATAATTTATATTTTAAAATATATTTTTTCACTGTCATATTTCTTGAAATGTTTTTACCTGAAGTCTTCATATGCATGTCCACTACCACCAGAACCACTCTATAGCCATCTAATACAAATTTGGCAAGAGTGTTTTTCAGTGGGGATTTGGGTGTTTAGGTCTAACTCATTTAGTGAGCAGGGAAGGCCACTTACCGTAAGCATTTAACAGAGAATTTACCATAAGCTTTTAACAGAGAATGCCAGATCTAGTACTTAACTCTATAAACACCCTCAGCAGTTTGCGGTCCTGTAACTAGTGAAAAGTGGGAAAAAGTAAAAGCAGAAAGATGATTCTGAAAGCTCAAACCTTAAAGATAGTACAGATGAATAAGAGGAAGGCCATGTTTGTGGGAGTGGAAGGAGACAGCATGGTTCCAGAGTTGTTAAGTTTGCTGTGGCCCTGGGCCAGTCAAAGCTAGTGGAAGAAATCGTGTTGCATACATAAAGCTCCTTTGTTTGGAAAGCAAACATCATTCCTTCTCTTTGATTTTGATGCATTTCCCACCTGCATTTGCATTATTCCTGTGTATCTTCATTACACTGGAATCACTATAGGTTTAAATAAAATCTAATTTTAATGGTACACCACTCCTTAGCAGAAGTAGCCGCACTAAAGCCTATGTAAGAATTCAATGAGATGATGTCCATTAACTTGAAATCGTAGAGGTAAAACAAACAGCTCAGAGCCTTATGAAGAAACTGGAATACTTCCTTGCATGCAAAGCTAAGACAGGACGTCAGGAGGAAATAGTTGCTTCTATCAAATGCAACTGAGAGCCTAAGGAAAACTATCAGGGAACCACTAAACTGAGAGTTTCTTGAGGGAGACTACACGGTATTCATTTGAGTATTCCATAGTGCTCAGCAGAGAGCAGGCCCTCAGTAACACATTGAGGCCAAAGAATGCATTTTTGCATTGGTGAAGACAACAGGCCCCAAATGGAGCTGCTTATACTAAGCCCCACTTCACCAAATCAAGACTTCTTATAGTTTTGGCTCTCCCAGAAATGGAATCTTAAACCAGTCAATCAGAAATCGCCTGATCAGCACTACTTACGTTATCTGCCTGACAGACACCTGCCATTCCCTAAAGTAAGCTTGGAATAACCAATCTGCTTTTTTTGCTGTAGGGGCAGAAAACTTTTCCTTTCTTCCCTTCTAAATTTGTTGGCTGGTCGAATAATCAAATTGACATAAGACAGATTAACAGGGGAAAAAAACAAATTTAATTACATACCTATGGGAGCCCCACAAAGACACGAAGACTCAAAGGTAGTCAGGCAGTTGAGGTTTACATACTATGCTGAGCTTCGGAGAAGTGGGTAGGGATCTGGGGCTTCAAAGAGGAGGAAGGAAATTCATGGGAAGATGGGAAGTACAAGTGTTTGGTAAACAAATATTTGCCAAGCCATGAAAATAAGTCTTTCTGATGTAAAAAGTTGTTGCTGGTAATAGCTCTCTTCCTGGTACAGGCCCCCTATCTAAATTCTTTCAAGCAGTTAAGGGAGAGGTAAAATGCTTTTCATGAGTCTGCTGGTTCTCAATTGCCATTAGCTCAAAACAATCCCCACGCCAAAGTGGGACATTTGGGGGTGACATATCCTGTTCCCTCTCACTGCCTCAGTTCAACTTCCTGTTCTTGCCCCCTTCTGCCTATAAAAATCTCTTGCCTTCAGAGCTCCTTTCTATCTGCTAGATTGAATGCTGACTGACTGATGAATTGCTGAAAGCCAGGAAGAGCTTTACAATTTACTCAGCTGAATTTTGTTCTTTAACAGCACTTTACAGAGGCTGTTATGAAGTGAGGGGTAGCAGAATAAGCCACCCTAAAATATGCCTCTTTCGCATACCAATTATTTGGAGAAACTGCAGAGACAGGAGAAGCTTTGAAAACAGAGTAGAAGTTATCGATTTGTAAGGGAAATCTACATTTCTAAAGCAAATTTACATTAGAAAGGGGGCCTGCACCAGGAAGGGAGCTATTACTACAGATAACTTTTCCACACCGGAGACTTATCTGGCAGGGCAATCTTTCTTTACCAAACATTGCCTCCTCTCACTTTCCAGTAAATTCCACCCCCCTGCCACCCTTTGAAGCCTTAGACCCCTATACACCTTAGGTCAGGACTGCACATAAACCTCAGTCCTCTGGCTGCCTTCTGAGTCATATCTTTCTGAGGCTACCATACTACTTACATAGGTAATTGAGTATGTTTTTTTTCCTCCTGTTAATCTTTTATTCTTGAGGTTCAGCCAAGCACTTAGAAGGGTAAAGGAATAATTAGTTTTCCTCCTCTACATGAGACTTGTTCCATTCTTTTCATTTTGAATATATCTCAAGGCCTACCTTCATCAAACGATAAGACAATATTTACAATTATGTTTTGTCAATAGATTTTATGTGTGGTTAGTAGTTTTACAGAGTTGACTCTTATAATTGATTTGATTACATTTTACATTTGATTACATTTATGCTAGGTTTTCTATTTGAACCTTCTGAGTTTACAGAGTAGAAGAAAATTAATTGAAATGAGTTATTAAATTTTAAACTTAATCTACAAAATTATACTTTCTCATTTACTGTGTAAAACATATAATTTCACTTGTACAGAACTCCTCACTCACTGACATCAAATTTAAATGGGAAAGCTAATAACATTTATGATTATTTTGAACTTTAATACATTTATTTCCATAATGAAACATACACACATATCTTGGATTAACAACCCAATTCTATTAACCATACTGCTACTTTCTAAATGTTGAAGAATTTTATCACAGCTAACATATCCTGATAGACATGTATTTGCTGATAAAAGAGCAATAAATTTGAATAGCTTGGCTTTAATTCCAAAATCATTCTTCCATACCTGCATCCTCATACCATAAAATGTCAAAACAGAAACCACCCATGTTAATGTTAACACTACTGGGAGCTGTGACAATAATAATGCTCCAAGAATAACATGATGATCACAAGTACCATAGAGTTTAATGATGCTATCAGAAAACTGGTTTTTATAATGCACAAACAATAAGGATTTAAGTAACGAAACTTCCTTCTTTTGTTCTCAGTTAATACACCATTAGATTTTAAAAGCACAACGAACTTTCTAAAACAAGAAGAGCATTAGAATTTTTGCCTTACTGAATTAGAGCATTTAATTTATTGCATGAATCATCAAGGACCAAGTGTAGGAAGTGGTAACATTAAAAGTCATGTGCTTTCTATTTTAAACTCATAAAAATTTAAATAAAATTCCCATTTTATCTAATGAAAACACAACAACCTACAGACTGGGAGAAAATATTTGCAAATGATGTGACCCACAAGGGCTTAATTTCCAAAATACACAAACAATTCACACAATTGAATAACAAAAAAGCAAACAACCCGATCAAAAAATGGGCCAAAGACCTAAATAGACAATTCTCCAAAGAAGACATACAGATGGATAACAGGCACATGAAAAGATGCTCATCATCGCTAATTATTAGAAAAATGCAAATCAAAACTACAATGAGATACCACCTCACACCAGTCAGAATGGTTATCATTAAAAAGTGTACAAATAACAAATGCTGGAGAGGGTGTGGAGAAAAGGGAACCCTACTACACTGTTGGTGGGAATGAAAATTGGTGCAGCCCCTATGAAAACCTCCAGTACGGAGGTTCCTCAAAAAAGTAAAAATAAAGTTGCCATATGATCCAGCAATCCCACTCCTGGGCATATACTCAGACAAAACTATAATTTGAAAAGATACATGCACCCCAATGTCCATTGCAGCACTACTTACAATAGCTGAGACATGGAAACAACCTAAATGTCCTTTGAAAGATGAATGGATAAACAAGATGTGGGATATATATACAATGGACTATTACTCAGCCATTAAAATGAATGAAATAATGCCATTTGCAGCAGCATGGATGGAACTAGATATTATCATGCTAAGTGAAGTAAGTCAGAAAGAGAAAGACAAATACGATATATCACTTATATGTGGAATCTAAAATACAACACAGGGCTTCCCTGGTGGCACAGTGGTTAAGAATCTGCCTACCAATGCAAGGGACATGGGTTCAAGCCCTGGTCCAGGAAGATCCCACATGCCACGGAACAACTAAACCTGTGTGCCACAACTACTGAGCCTGAGCTCTAGAGCCCGCAAGCCACAATTATTGAAGCTTGTGTGCCTAGACCCCACCACAAGGAGAAGCCCATGCACTGAAACAAAGTGTAGCCCCCACTCGCCACAGCTAGAGAAAGCCCATAAGCAGCAACGAACACCCAAGGCAGCGAAAAATAAATAAATAAATTTATTAAAAAATAAATAAAATACAACACAAATGAACATATCTACAAAACAGAAACAGACTCACAGACATAGAGAACAGACTTGTGGTTGCCAAGAGGGATGGGGGTGGGAGAGGGAAGGATTGGGAGTTTGGGATTGGTAGATGTAAACTGTTATATACAGGATGGATAAACAACAAGGTCCTACTGTATAGCATAGGGAACTGTATTCAATATCCTGTGATAAGCCATAATGGAAAAGAATATGAAAAAGTATATACATATATATGTATACAATTGAGTCACTTTGCTGTACAACAAAGATTAACACAACATTGTAAATCAACTATACTTCAGTAAAAAAGATTTTTTAGGAAATAATAACTTTCATATGAGAAAGTAATGTTAAAAAAACACCAAATTGAATTCTGTCTAGAGTAATCGCTTAGAAACTTGTTAAATATGTATGTAAATGCTGTTTACTTTTATTAAGATCTTATTTTCTGAAGAAAAGTAGTCTTTTCCTTATGTGAAAAGTAAGTGGGATTGAATAGATGATCTTTGGGTTCATTTCCAGTTTATTTATTATTTTTAATTTGTATTGGAGTATAGTTGCTTTACAATATTGTGTTAGTTTACACAGTACAGCAAAGTGAATCAGCTATACGTATACATATATCCCCTCTTTTTGGATTTCCTTCTCATTTAGGTCATCACAGAGCACTGGGTAGAGTTCCCTGTGCTGTAGGTTCTCATGAGTTATCTATTTTATACATAGTACCAAGAGTATATAAGTCAATCCCAATCTCCCCATTCATCCCACCCCCTTCAATATTTTTTTTTAAAAATAAAAGACACACTTGACAAATACTGGTTTTCTGGCATTCTTATAACAACAAAACATTTATTTCTAATAGAACAGATTTTTAAAATATTCTATTTCCTGAAATAATATCACAAGAGTCAGTTTTTAGTATGTCACTAATGGTTATCCCACTGGAATAATTTAAGAAAACATTTTGGCATATGAAAGCCATAGATCATAATTTATTTAAATAATAATCTACTATGCATCATGTAATACACATTTTATTATTTCTAATACTTTTTATCAACCAAAGAAGTTTAAGAATTATTATTGTCAATTTTACAGATATTGAAATTGGAGCTTAAACAGGTTAAGTACTTTGTACAAAGTCACAAAAGTACAAAAGAGCTAGAATTTAAGTCTGCATCTGTCTGATTCAAAAGTCATGCTCTTTAATCCACTTCACTGCACTGTTCCAGAATCACTTCTTATGCTGTTGCTTTGAAATATTTCCATTCTTAGATGAAACTCCATTAAATAAGATACTATAATGGTCATGCAAAAGTAAGAAAGATATAAAGTTTTTAAAGATAAAAGAAGTGAAATCACAAATGGAATTAAATTTATTGGGCTGGCCAAAAAGTTTGTTCCGTTTTAAGTAAAAATAGACATTTTTCATTTTCACCAAGAACTTTATTGAACAATGTATTCATTAACTGAACTTTTTGGCCCACCCAATACTTATAAAGGGAAGAGGGTTAGTTTTTCTAAGTATATTTATTTTGGTGTATGAACAATTTGTTTAAAAATCAATGAGTCCAACAGAATGGGAATGGTTCCATAAAAAACGGTATCTCTTTGTAATTAAAAGTGATGTTTGTAAAGAGTTTTTAACAAAACAGGGAAATGTTTATGTTAAGTTAATAAAGCAGGATTAAAATATGTTTAGAAGGGAATCTCAACTAAGAAATAAATATGCATAAAATTGACTTGAAGGAAATACAGTAAAATGTTAACCGAAGTTAAAAAAAAATCAATAGAATTAGAAAGTAACAGTTATAGTAGTCTTATTTTAAGTGATATCCTACTTTACAGTTTCAATGAAGGGTACATGATGTTTATATTCTGCTTCTATTTTGAGTTTTATATTATGGAAAATACAAATCAAAAAAGTTTATTTTTCAATGAAAATCACATCATAAAAATGATTACTGGTTATAAACAAATGAAATTATATCAAAGGATGTTAGGTACTGTATTAGTCTGCTCAGGCTGTCATAACAGAATACCATAGGCTGGGTAACTTAAACAATAGAAATTTATTTTCTCACAGTTTTGAAGGCAAGAAGTCCAAGAACAAGCAAAGCAATGTGCCAGCCAATTCAGTTTCTGGTGAGACCTCTCTTCCTAAGAAGACAGCTTAGGGTCCCACCCTTATGACATCTTTAACCATAATTACATCCTAAAGGTTCTATCTCCAAATACAGTCATAATGGGGGTTAGGGCTTCAACAAGTGAATTCTAGGGAGACACAATTCATTCTATAACAGGCACAAAAGACAGGAAACATTAAGCATATTATTTTGAATACAGCAATATAAAATTTATTGTAAAATATAACACCCAATTTATATATATTTTTAATAACAGAAGACACACGACATTGTTATGGTCTGAAATATGTGCCTCCAAAAGTCATATGTTAAAAACCTAACCCTCAGTATTCCAGAATGTAACTGTATTTGGAGTTAAGGCCTTTAAAGAGGTGATTAAGGTAAAATGAAGCTCTTAGAGTGAGCCCTAATCCAATCTGACTGGTGTCCTTATAAGAAGATGGAGTTTAGACACACAGAGAGACACCAGGGGGGTGTGCACACATAAGAAAGACCATGTAAGGACACAAAGAGAAGGCGGCCATCTGCAACCCAAGCCAGAGGCCTCAGAAGAGAACCAATCTGCAGACACCTTGATCTTGCACTTCCAGCCTCCAAAACTGTGAGAAAATAAATTTCTGTTGTTTAAGGCTGCCAGTCTGTGGTATTTTGTTATGGTTGTTCTAGCAAACTAATACAGGTATTATGGAATAAATGCCTTAAAGTTATTTTTAAGACTTTATAGTTTAATATCATACATAATGTTCAATGTATGACATTCATAGTACATACCCCACCTTTCTCCAACTTGACCCTCTCTCACTAGAATCTCTCCTAGAATGCAAATCCTTTACCTTTTCTTCTTTTACCCCTAATTTTTATATTTCACAAAATTTTCCTGTTTTATGACTGTCCTGAGATCCAATTTCAAAGTTTTATTTCTTTCACCACATAAGCTCAAAAACTAAAGCTCTGTGACAATGTTAATAAATAAAAGTTTAATGAACATTGGCCACATTCCATGTTATCAATGACCCTGGGTGTTAGAGATGCCAGATGAATGAGATGTGCTTCCTGTCCTCAGAATGCTTAAAAATTAGTGGGGTACACAGATTCATGAATAAGTCAGTGGTGTTGAAAATAATTTACATAGTTATACACAGCTGTGCTGTTTTCCTTAACAGAATCTTCCTCATTCTCCCACTCAGACTGGTTGTAGAGGAACAGGAGGAAATGTAGACTTGGATCTTCACACATCTTAGTCTCTTCTAACCTGAACAGTCTCTTTACAGTAACTCTGTTCTTTGGGGTAAATAGTCAAAATTTCAGACCTTCCCATCCCCCCAACAAGATGGTATCTGGGAAGAGGTAGGTATATTTTCTACTAAATAAAGCTTCAACTTCAGGTTTCCTCACTTTCATGAGCCTCTTCTAAAGCTATGCATGTAATTTTTGTATTTAGAATTTGATATTATTTTATAAAGAAGGGATCTCCAAATTGTGTAAGGTCTCTCAGAACATGGATCAGCCCTGCAGTGGGCTTTCATGACGGAGGGGAGACGGGCTCTTGTGTCTGTACATGCATCTGTCACTACTTTTCTGGATACTCAGTCTCTTTGGCAATGCCCCCTCTCTACCTGGAGCCTACTGACATGTTGCCATCTGCTACTGAGGCCTGAGATAGGGATCTTGAGTCTCTCCCCTTAGTCCCACCAGGACCAAGAGGGTCTCATAAGTGACTCAGCCACTTCCCAGTCATCATATATTTTTCAATGATGCTGTGGCTGCAGAGCCAACCATCTCCGACTCTTCTACCTATTCAATGGAGTCCCTCTCATTTAGTCAGGCTCCACAACAGATTGCCTGGGTCTTAACTCAGTCACCCTCAGTGACTTTGAAACTCCTACATCCCTTCCAACCACAAGAAACTTAAACTATTGACATATCAGTTAGAGCCTAAGACACAAAGAAAAAATATTTTGTTCAGTACCATGTCTAATTTTTAAGACCACAGTATTGCTACGGACAGAAAAATTCTGATCTGGAAATTAAAAAATAAAAATGAACACTGAAACTTTGATTTGCATTCCTGCTATAAGTGCCCTCTTCTTACCCTTCATCCCCATTCCTGCTAAAGAAGCTGAACATCTCTGGCCAACCATGGAGTAAATTCCACATGAAAAGAAATATATAAAAATATGATATTTCAAAATATATTAACCACATTACATAAATAACTACAAGTAACAAATGCTACTTTAGTGGTACAGGAGCATGGATAATGGAGTAATAAGGCTGCCTATGGATGTGGAGAGTTCCAGTGGACAAGGCAGATGTAGGCAGAGGAAGTGGTATAAATTTACCAACACTCCACTGACACTTTTTTCTTATATGAACAAAACTTTTATTTAAAAAATATTTTTTAACATCTTTATTGGAGTATAATTGCTTTACAATGGTGTGTTAGTTTCTGCTGTATAACAAAGGGAATCAGCTATACGTATACATATATCCCCATATCTACTCCCTCTTCTGTCTCCCTCCCACCCTCCTTATCCCACCCCTCTAGGTGGTCACAAAGCACCAAGCTGATCTCCCTGTGCTATGCAGCTGCTCCCCACTAGCCATCTATTTCACACTTGGTAGTGTATATATGTCCATGCGACTCTCTCACTTCATCCCAGCTTACCATTCCCCCTCACCATGTTCTCAAGTCCATTCTCTACATCTGCGTATTTATTCCTGTCCTGCCCCTAGGTTCATCAGAACCATTTATTTATTTATTATTTTTTTAGATTCCATATCTTTGTGTTAGCATACAGTATTTGTTTTTCTCTTTCTGACTTACTTCACTCTATATGACAGACTCTAGGTCCAGCCACCTCATGACAAATAATTCAATTTCATTTAGTTTTATGGCTGAGTATTATTCCATTGTATATATGTGCCACATCTTCTTTATCCATTCATCTGTCGATGGACACTTAGGTTGTTTCCATGTCCTGGCTATTGTAAATAGTGCTGCAATGAATATTGTGGTACATGACTCTTTTTGAATTATGGTTCTCTCAGGGTACATGCCCAGTAGTGGGATTGCGAGGTCATATGGTAGTTCTATTTTTAGTTTTTTAAGGAACCTCCATACTGTTCTCCATAGTGGCTGAACCAATTCACATTCCCACCAGCAGTGCCAGAGGGTTCCCTCTTCTCCACACCCTCTCCAGCATTTATTGTTTCTAGATTTTTTGATGATGCCCATTCTGACCGGTGTGAGGTGATATCTCATTGTAGTCTTGATTTGCATTTCTCTAATGATTAATGATGTTGAGTATTCTTTCATGTGTTTGTTGGCAATCTGTAAACCTTCTTTGGAGAAATGTCTATTTAGGTCTTCTGCCCATTTTTGGATTGGGTTGTTTGTTTTTTTATTATTGAGCTGCATGAGCTTCTTATAAATTTTGGAGATTAATCCTTTGTCAGTTGCTTCATTTGCAAATATTTTCTCCCATTCTGAGGGTTGTCTTTTGGTCTTGTTTATGGTTTCCTTTGCTGTGAAAAAGCTTTGAAGTTTCATTAGGTCCCATTTGTTTATTTTTGTTTTTATTTCCATTTCTCTAGGAGGTGGGTCAAAAAGGATCTTGCTGTGATTTATGTCATAGAGTGTTCTGCCTGTATTTTCCTCTAAGAGTTTGATAGTTTCTGGCCTTACATTTAGGTCTTGAATCCATGTTGAGCTTATTTTTGTGTATGGTGTTAGGAAGTATTCTAACATCATTTTTTTACAAGTAGCTGTCCAGTTTTCCCAGCACCATTTATTGAAGAGGCTCCCTTTTCTCCACTGTATATTCTTGTGTCCTTTATCAAAGATAAGGTGACCATATGTGCGTGGGTTTATCTCTGGGCTTTCTATCCTGTTCCACTGATCTATATTTCTGTTTTTGTGCCAGTACCATACTATGTTGATTACTGTAGCTTTGTAGTATAGTCTTAAGTCACGGAGCCTGATTCTTCCAGCTCCGTTTTTCTTTCTCAAGACTGCTTTGGGTATTTGGAGTCTTTTTTGTTTCCATACAAATCGTGAAATTTTTTGTTCTAGCTCTGTGAAAAATGCCATTCACAGTTTGATAGGGATTGCATTGAATCTGTAGATTGCTTTGGGTAGTATAGTCATTTTCACAATATTGATTCTTCCAATCCAAGAACATGATACAGCTCTCCATCTGTTTGTATCATCTTTAATTTCTTTCATCAGTGTCTTATAGTTTTCTGCATACAGGTCTTTTGTCCCCTTAGGTTTATTCCTAGGTATATTATTCTTTTGGTTGTAATGGTAAATGGGAGTGTTCCCTTAATTGCTCTTTCCAATTTTCATCATTAGTGCATAGGAATGCAAGAGATTTCTGTGCATTAATTTTGTATACTGTTACTTTACAAAATTCATTGATTAGCTCTGGTAGTTTTCTGGTAGCATCCTTAGGATATTCTATGTATAGTATCATGTGATCTGCAAACAGTGACAGCTTTACTTCTTTTCTGATTTGGATTCCTTTATTTTATGTTCTTCTCTGATCGCTGTGGCTAAAACTTCCAAAACTATGCCGAATAATAATGGTGAAAGTGAGCATCCTTGTCTTGCTCCTGATTTTAGAGGAAATGGTTTCAGTTTTTCACCACTGAGAACAATGTTGGCTGTGGGTTTGTCACATATGGCCTTTATTATGTTGCGGTAAGTTCCCTCTATGTCTACTTTCTGGAGAGTTTTTATCATAAATGGGTGTTGAATTTTGTTGAAAGCTTTTTCTGCATCTATTGAGATTATCACATGGTTTTTATCCTTCAGTTTGTTAATATGGTGTATCACCTTGATTTTCATATATTGAAAAATCCTTGCATTCCCGGGACAAACCCCACTTGATTATGGTGTACAATCCTTTTAATGTGATGTTGGATTCTGTTTGCTAGTATTTTGTGGAGGATTTTTGCATCTATGTTCATCAGTGATATTGGTCTGTAGTTTTTTTTTTGTGTGTGTGTGTGTGACATCTTTGGTTTTGGTATCAGGGTGATGGTGGCCTCGTAGAATGAGTTTGGGAATGTTCCTCCCTCTGCTATATTTTGGAAGTCTTTGAGAAGGATAGGTGTTAGCTCTTCTCTAAATGTTTGATAGAATTTGCCTGTGAAGCCATCTGGTCCTGGGCTTTTGTTTGTTGGAAGATTTTTAATCACAGTTTCAATTTCACTGCTTGTGATTGGTCTGTTTTTATTTTCTATTTCTTTGTGCTTCTGTCTCGAAACATTGTGCTTTTTTAAGACTTTGTTCATTTCTTCCTGGTTGTCCATTTTACTGGCATATAGTTGCTTGTAGTAATCTCTCATGATCCTTTGTATTTCTGCAGTGTCAGTTATTCCTTCTCTGTTTTCATTTCTAATTCTATTGATTTGAGTCTTCTCCCTTTTTTTCTTGATGAGTCTGGCTAATGGTTTATCAATTTTGTTTATCTTCTCAAAGAACCAGCTTTTAGTTTTACTGATCTTTGCTATCATTTCCTTCATTTCTTTTTCATTTATTTCTGATCTGATCTTTATGATATCTTTCCTTCTGCTAACTATGGGTGTTTTTTGTTCCTCTTTCTCTAATTGCTTTAGCTGTAAGGTTAGGTTGCTTATTTGAGATGTTTGTTGATCTTAAGGTAGGATTTTATTGCTATAAACTTCCCTCTTAGAACTGCTTTTGCTGCATCCCATAGGTTTTGGGTCATCGTGTCTCCACTGTCATTTCTTTCTAGGTATTTTTTGATTTCCTCTTTGATTTCTTCAGTGATCTCTTAGTTATTTAGTAGCATACTGTCTAACCTCCATGTGTTTGTGTTTTTTACAGTTGTTTTCATGTAACTGATATCTAGTCTCATAGTGTTGTGGTTGGAAAAGATACTTGATACAATTTCAATTTCTTTAAATTTACCAAGGCTTGATTTGTGACCCAAGATATGATCTCTCTGGAGAATGTTCCATGACTACTTGAGAAGAAAATGTATACTATTATTTTGGGATGGAATTTCCTATAAATATCAATTAAGTCCATCTTGTTTAATGTATCACTTAAAGCTTGTGTTTCCTTATTTATTTTCATTTTGATCTGTCCATTGGTGAAAGTGGGGTGTTAAAGCCCCCTACTATGATTGTGTTACTGTCAATTTCCCTTTTTATGGCTGTTTGCAATTGCCTTATGTATTGAAGTTCTCCTATGCTGGGTGCATAAATATTTACAATTTTTATATCTCCTTGGATTGATCCCTTGATCATTATGTAGTATCCTTCTCTGTCTCTTGTAATAGTCTTTATTTTAAAGTCTCCACTTTGCCCTCCGCACCCCTGTTGTTGTGCTCTCCTCCATAGCTCTGAAGCTTCCCCCATCAGCCCCCCGCAGTCTCTTCCTGGGAAGGGGCTTCCCAGTGTTTGGAAACCTTTCCTCCTTCACAGCTCCCTCCCACTGGTGCAGGTCCCATTCCTATTCTTTTGTCTCTGTTTATTCTTTTTTCTTTTGCCCTACTCAGGTACGTGGGGACTTTCTTGCCTTTTGGGAGGTCTGAGGTCTTCTGCCAACATTCAGTAGTAGATGTTCTGTAGGAGTTGTTCCACATGTAGATGTATTTCTGGTGTATCTGTGGGGAGGAAGGTGATCTCTGCATCTTACTCTTCTGCCTTCTTCCCTGCCCCCCAATCATTTTTTTTTTTTTTTTTTTTAAATCAAGCCTGACAATTTCTGTCTTTTGATTAGCTTGTTTAGTCCATTCACATGTAGGGTTATTACTGATATTTTTGGACTTATATCTGCTACTTTATTTGTCTTTTGTATGCTTCATATTTTTTCCTTTGTTTCTTCTTTATTCTCTTCTTCTATATTAAGTGGATTCTTTCTAGTATACCATGTTGATTCCTCAATGATTTTTAACTGCATTTTTACGTTATTTTCTTATTGCTTGCTCTCAGGATTATAATATGCATCTCAATTTAGCATCTACTCCAGATTTATACTAACTCAATTCTACTATGTTATGAAATGTTGCTCCAATATAGTTCTATTCCTTTTCTTTACTGTCACATAGAATTACATCTTTATGTGTCACAAACCCAACAATCTAGTGTTATAATTGTTATTTTATATAACCTTATGTCTTCTAAAGATGTTAAGAGAAGAAAGGAAAAATCTATTTATATAGGTTTTTATATTACATTTCATTACCATTTCTGGTTCTCATCTTTTCTTTCTGTGGATTCAATTTACTATACAGTGTCATTTCCTTATTCTGCTATAGCTTCATTTCTATTGCCCTGCTTTATAATGTTATTTACAAAATATCTCTATATGCTATTAGCCTAACTATACAATTTTATATTGTTTTGTGCAAGTGTTTTTAAGAATCATTTAAGAGAAGATAAGAGAATAAATATATGGCAGTACAGTCATAAAGTTCCAGAGTTCTGACTGATTTATTTTTTTGGAATGAATCAAAACTGATTCAAGTTTCAGGATCATAAAGGAACTCTCATTTAATTTCATTTCAATATCCTCATGATGCTGTTTTGAAGTTATCTTTATTTTCTATTACCACAGAAACGATGCCTCTGAATGCTACAAGTTTAAGAACAAGATATTCCTATAGTGTCACTGGCATCATGTGATCTTTACTAAATCTGTAGGCATCATAAAAATATCTTTAAACATACCATTGACTGAAATGAAATTGCTACTATTCGTAAGTTTTCATCTATGATACTGGCAACTTCATAAAATTGGCCTAATATATCTGTCTCCCTTAATCTAATGTATACACACATAGTGCATGTGCACATGTATACACATATGCTCACACACATACACACACATCACACACTACATACCTTTCTCCATACTCAAACAGCCATTATTGCCTTAGTCCTATTTGATTATTCTCCACACTACTGGATTCTAGGAAGGAAGCCACTACAAACTAACAAAGGTAAAACCAACAAAAAAGAAACGCTAAATTAGAAAAAGAAAAGTCAGTCAAATAAGAATGTTTATGTCTACATCAGAGAATAACCAATAAGATCCAAATTATATTTTTACAAATCACAATTTTGATACTGAATGGCATGGTGACCAAATTAATTCATAAAATAATGTGTGGAAAGTCTCATCAATCATCTCTCTAGTTATTAGCTGGTGAATAATTAATAGTCTAATTACACATCTCTAATTCTGTCCCAAGCAATAGTGAAGATAAGAGACTCTTATGTTTGTCATCCCAAATCACTCTAGAAATGAAACAATGAAGTGCCATGATATCTTTAAGAGATAAATATAAAAAATATATATATATATAGTATATATATATATATATATACATATATTTTTTTTTTTTTTTTAAATGAAACTAAAAGGAAAGAAGGGCTATTTGTGATTTGAAACCTCTGGAATTGGTCAGAATTGGAGGCCATCTCTGTGTCATGATGGAACTTCCTCTAATAGAATTCCTTGTGAAAAATCATTTTCCCAACCATCTGGCCAAAGGCCTAAGTTCCCACCATGAAATATGTATTCTCATTGGTTAGAGGAATGCAATCCAGAAGAATATTTGTTGATTATAAATTAATAGCTTTGAAGTTAAATATTAACACCTAGGCAAGGGAACACTTATTAGTGATAAACTAGGATATGATGAAATGATCACAAGGGTTTGGGAAACCAGGAAATAGCCTGGCATTGCTTTCAAAGGGAATATGGTTGCAGAGGGTGGTATCAGCTGAGGACTCCTGGCAATAGAAAAGTGGTCCAGAGGAAGGGGAAAAGTAAACTAACCAGGAACTACAATGTAGTAAGTACAGCATAAAACACTCTTCTCTCATTTAATATTCCAAAGTTAGATGATCTCTATCACAATACTCCCATTGAATGTAAGTCCAGTAATAGGAAAACAGAAAAATTTTATTTGAATTTCACTGTTTTATTCCCTTCCAAAAATGTAAATAAAATTCAACCAAAGGTATCTCTTCGATATCATTAACAGACTTGGAACACTGAAACTATTAATAGGTTTCCATAATCTATGGAAATGGTTCCCGATTTTTAGGCTGCAGACTCTCACATCTGTTTTAAAAATTCAACTAACAGATTTCAGTATGTGCTCTAATAGTTAATAAAAAGAAACTTTACTTTAAAATGTTCCTGAATTTAGAGTAACTTTTGGTAATATGTTTTCTCAATAAATGGAGTAAAATATAAGTACTCTCATGTAGATGGTCCAGTAAATGGTTTAAATGTGCAGTCCTTGAAAAGTATGAAACTATTGCTCTTCAACTTGAATATAGTCTAAAATAGACCACAGTAGCATCCCATTAGTTCATGCAAGATAGATAAAGATCATTTAGAGCGCATGAAATACAGCTGTCATGTCAAACCCTAAAGTAGAACCTTGAACCACCTTTTTCATCTTAGCATGGAAGAAATGAATCCAACTTCTTGTCATTGATGCTTCTTTACATAGACTTATCTAGTAGTGATAGGTAAATACTATGTCCAGAAAGACACTGGAAAAGATCAAATTCCAGTATCTACAAACACCCATGTGACAGCTACAAAACGCAGTTGGAGACTGACTCACACAGTCACAGGGAATATGTTATTAAGATCACAGGGCAAATATCTGCTGCTGGATTTAAAAATTAGAAAATAAAACCCTTAAAATATCATAACATTGAGGTAAACAGTTGTCAAGAGAACAACAAAGTACAAGAGTGGGAGGAAAGAAAAGCATCAAAGAGTATAAAACATAATAAACTTGCATGGCCATTTCAATAAATTGACTGATAAGGTTTGGAGTTTTACTAATGACTACAAGGGCTATATGTGGGAGATTAGTAGGATAAAGGACATTTCATTTACAAATAAAAGTTTTTAAAAATTCAATTACACAAAACAAAGTACAGCCAGCTACAAAGATTGATTTGTGAAGGCGTAGCACCTAATTTACATTCATATATGCTACTTTTTAATTCTCTTTCATTTCAAAGGTTTGTTGAAGTCCAACAGTGCCATCAGTCACCATGTCCCTATATTCATTCAATCAAAATCACTCTTTTCCATTCATCGCTTTCTTTTCATTGTAACTACAACCACTATAGTTCTGTACCTCTTCACAGCATCAATCTGGGAGAGCTTATCTATTGATCTCTCTACTTCTGGCCTTTGTGTTTTCATAGTCACCTAACACATAAATATCTTATCTCTTTCATCTAGCTAAACTCCTTAAAGGCAAAGACCAGCACAGAGCACATAAAAAATACTTGGAAGTTTTGACTGCATACATGGGCAGATGGATGGATGGATGGAGGATGGATGGAGTGACTGACATCTGCAATCAAGATCTACCTGAACTAAAAGAAAAGACCACTTCATAGCCATCATCAGGACCCCAGAAGCATAATACCCAATCTCTAATTACCATAGATTGGGTTTACTGGAAGAAAACAGTCTGGGGTTTAAGATGTTTATTAGGATCAACATCTGTATAAGGAAGGGGAAGGAAGCAGGCTGGAGAAGAGAGTAGGAAGAAGGGGCAGGGCTGCAGGGTGTGGAGAACAGGATGATGTAGAACAGCTTTGCAGGCCTGATGAGGCCTTGGCCAACTGGGCAGGGAGCTCTGGATTGCCCTTCAGAGTTTCTAGCTTTAGGCTGAAATGCCTGGCTCTCTAAACCTGCCTCTATCAGTTAGTGGATGCCGGCTTGCCTGGTGGGGTGTAACCTCAGGCCAAGTGGTACCAAGTAGATAAGACAGATCCTGTAGGAGGTGAAAAATGGAGGCAGTCGGCTGACCTCACTTCACATAGTTGAGCAGCAAATCCTGCTTTGAAGGGGCACTAGGAGGTGCAGTCCCATGTCTTCCCATTTTGATCTTTTTTTTTTCTTTTTTCTTTTGGCCGCACAGCTTGCGGGATCTTAGTTCCCCAGCCAGGGATGGAACCTGGGCCCCCGGCATTGGAAGCTCAGAGTCCTAACCACTGGATCGCCAGGGAATTCCCAACACACTTTGATCTTGATTTCTGAATCAGAAAACTCTAACAGGTGAGATGATCACCTGGTATAGCAAGCTCTATAAACTGCTAACCTAAAACTCTTGGTGTATTTTATGACAGAGGAGATACACATAGGTCAATACCTCATTTAAAAAGCCCTGTTTAAGTAAGGAGAGACTGAGTGACCAGTCAAGGACTTCATGTCCCCTAAATCCATGAAGCCCTTTGGAGAGCACAGAATCTTGAGGCTCTTATTGGAATTCTATTGGCTATAAATGTGAAATGCACTTCTTAGTCAATTTTCCTCATGCCCAACATTTATTTATTAGTATGAACTCTCTGTATATATCACATATCACTCACCTTCTGCAATAACTATTATTTGAATACCTAATGACCACCAAGGTGATACAGTATGGTATTTCAATTTATGGTTTTATCAAGTGGGAACCAACTGAATGCAAGTAGACAATACTTTTCCTTCGAAAGTAAGGGCATGACAACATCCTCTAAGATTCACTATAACGACATTCATCTTTAAATAAAATCCAAGCATTTACATTATGAATTTTAAGCAGTCTGCAGAAATTCTGAAACAGTTCAATACATTTAACAAAAGTAATTAAATGAGGAGTGGAAGTAATAACATTAGCTTTAAGTTGAATAGAAATTTGTAAACAGAAAAAATATTTCAATTAGTTGTATCATATTCTGACTTTCTTTTTAACTTGAGGGAAGTAAATGAATTTTTCTTTCTAATAACACCCTCTGTATCCATAAAAAGCATGAGTTTGAAGATCAACCTATCTAACATGAAATGCCCAAAATTACAGAAGGCAATAGTTATAGAAAACTAATGACTACAGAATTTAAACCAGGTCATGACCTGGAAGGATACATATGCAAGAGATCTCTGAGGCGTCACTGATGTTCTATTTCCTGACCAGAGTGGTAAACATAAGAAGGTTTACTTTTACTTTGTTAAAACATGCAAATTAGTTTTACATAGTTTGATCTGTATTGTTTCAAGAAAAAAAAAAAGCTTCAGAACAAGCCAAACAATCCAAAAAGCAACTTGTAAACCAAATGTCCTCAAATTGATATTGCTGGGGGAGTTGAAAGTTATCACCGTGGAATTATTACTTCCTCTGAGTACAAATTTAGAAGAGATTGGAAGTTTCCTTGCAAATGTGGAATCAATGCTGGCAGTTATGAATTGGGAATGTTAGCACAAATGTCTCCCCACACTATCCCCAAACTAAGATTATAATCGGCAAAGACTGCCAGAAGCAACCTTTAGCTGTCAGTAGAGAAAAACCCCAAGCGCCATACCATGAAGTATCTGAACAAACCTCTTTTTATTAATAATAGATCAGTATACAATTATACCAGTATATTTGTTTGGAGGAATTTGAAATGCAGAATGGACAAACCCAGAAGTTAGGATATGTTTAAAAACAAATCCAAGGATTTAATACAAACACAAAAGGAGGAACATATCTGAGCAGCAAAAGGAAAATTCAGGAAAGTTGGGGCCGACATGCATTCATGCCACCCTCTTCCACACAGACCCTGGTAAAGCAACTACCAAGCCTGACGGTACAGACTGGGCACCAGTGTCAGAGGCTTGTGGGTCTTGTGGAACTTCTGGTGAAGAAGGTCAAATATGCAATTGCCTAAAGGGCCTGACTGTATGAAATGCAATTAGAACACCGAGAAGGGTTTATAAAACATTAAAAAATTAAAATTTAATGAAGTATTCAAAGTACTGAAAAGGAGAAAGAGCTGTTACTACTTGCAGTAGAGTCTGCTATCACCCAGAGGCCATGCTCTTCTTTATAGAAATAGAATCCCCTTCCCAAGTGTCAGCAGAACACATAGCCACACATGTACCCACACTTGCACCTACCCATGCCCATGGGACTAGCTTGGGTCAGTGACAGATTAGCAAAGGTAATGAGTGCTTGTTCTGGTTCATCTCCTTAAAAATTTTTGTCCTACATTCTCTGCATTCTATTCCATTAGCCTAGGAATGACAACAGCAGGAAGCCAACTCAGAAGCCGTGTGTCAAAAATGATGGAGGTGCGCAGAGCAACTAAGCCTGTGCGCCACAGTTACTGAGCCCACGTGCCACAACTACTGAAGTCTGTGCGCCTAGAGCCCATGCTCCGCAACAAGAGAAGCCACCACAATGAGAAGCCTGTGCACTGCAACAAAGAGTAGCCTCTGCTCACCGCAACTAGAGAAAGCCCACGCTCAGCAACGAAGACCCAACGCAGTCAAAAATAAAATATATAAATTTTTTAAAAATGATGGAGCTGGCCCCCAAGCGCCAGACTGCCTTCCCACTCCATTATGTTGTGTGACATATGCAGGGGAAAAAACCCACAATTAATATGTATAATATTACATTATCTTAAAAATAATCCATATATATATATATATTTCTGCATACATACACACATAGTGTTGCATACATTTGTATAACTAAGGTAACATATGAAAAGATACCACATTTTTAATGCATGATGTGACTGTGTAAAACTGAAAGGTGGAGAAGTTAACTATTAATGGTATTTTTAAACTTTTGCATTGTGAATTGTTATAATGAGCATGTGTTCCTTCTTGTTATTTAAATGCCTGATATTCTATGCACAAAGTAAATGTTGCAATCAAATATTATAATCCCGTTAGTTTCCTGATTAATCAATTCACATTTATAAATAGTTGAGGAACTGGGTAGACAGATAGGGTATGAGGAAGGAGAGATGGAGAGGACTCTGTCAATTGCATCCAACTTGCAGAAGCTCTGGGAAGACCAGCAATCAGGCAAGTGCTCACAATCACTAAGGGGGAGACAAAGGGCAAGACACTGGAACTTCCTCCAAAATGAAAAATATCTCAGCAGGGCAAAGGCTCTCCAACCATCACTGACTCCAAAGAGAATGGCGAGGGGAAGGGGGAGTGGAGAAGAAAAAGG